>NC_138890.1:164128670-165403623 GCF_965194825.1 Balaenoptera physalus | reverse complement strand
TTTGATGTGTTTCCCTCCAGATAGTTTCTTTGTATAAACTCCCCACATCAGCCCTACGAGGTAGGCATGTACTGTCCTATTCTCATTTTACAGATGAGAAAACTGAGGCATACAGAATGCTTAAAAACTTGACCAGCTAGTAAGGGGCAGAGATAGAAATCTACTATAATTTATTTAAATAAATTCATAATAATATATATCTATTGTTTTCAATTTTCACCATTGTAAACATCCACTTTCATTTATATGTGTGATTAAACCTGTAGGGTAAATTTCCAGCACTGGAATTGCTAGATCAAAGGGGATACAATTGATCCTTAAACAACCTGGGTTTGAATTTCATGGGTCCACTTACATGCAGATTTTTTTCAATAGTGAATACTGTCGTACAACACAGTCTGCCCTGGGCTGAATCCACAGAATCAGAACCACAGACACCGAGGAACCACGTGTACAGAGTCAGCATCCCAAGCCCTGCATTGTTCGAGAGTTAGCTGCACTTCTTTACAGTTAGGAATTTATCTTCCAAAGCCAGTAGTAACTAGGTACCATGTATATAACTCCAGTTGCTTCTCCCACCCACCCCTAAGCAGCTTCTAATGAGGCTGGTTGACTAGGTCAAATGGGGAATTGTATCCAAAATTCAGACCGGCAGGTATTGCCCTGCCGTAGCTGGAATTCCCCCTGCTTGGTGTTCTGTGCCGTGATCTGAGAAGGATGCGGTGGGCTTCGAGCTTAGACAAGACGTTAGGCAGGAGGGCTGCTAGGACTTGGTAAATAAGTCAAGAACTTGACTCCACTGGTCAAAAATTCGGGATCATGTCAGTAGGAACTGAGCTAAACCACATCCTGGCTATCTTTTTGAGAGACAAGTTGATTAATGGTCTAAAAAGATGCATGCTTAAATTATATCTAATGAGTTTTCAAGCATTCTTAAACATTCTTAAACATTTTAAAAACAGCCATTTATACACATCAGTTATATGATCATTAAAATCATTTTTGTCTAATAATTTAAGTAGTTTTCCCAAGGAATGTTGTGAGACAACACTTTGTCAAGCTGCTAGTCATTATTCTGCAGGTATTTGAATGGATTCCATTGTAAGTGGGCTGAGATTCATGTGTAATTAATTCAGATGGACTTCAGATGGAGAGGAGTTCTATGGCTGGTCTCTCAGCTCTTACTGGTTTACTCCCCCTTTTAAGTTCTGAATAATTAAACTTTATCCATTGAAACTGACTTATTTCTACTCACTTATGTCTCTTCCGAAGTTAATGGGCATAAAGCTGTTGGCAGAGTGGAAAGGGCGTAGGTTTTGGAATCAGATAGATGTGGGTTCAGACTCTCCTACTGACTGCTTCCGCCTCTCTGAGCCCATCTCTCGGCTGGAAGCAAGGGATGGTGAAGCGACTGCTGTTTGTTAAGCTCCCAGCCGGGTTCCCTCCACCTGGGCGCTCACTCGTGCCTTCCCTCCCCGTTGGAGAACCATATTTAGGCTTTTTATGGTGAGCTCATCTCTTCTTCATTCTCCATGGAATGTGATCTAAATTCTGCCCTCTTTTTCTGGTTCAGGGGAAACATAACTCTCCCTTGGTTTCTGGTCACTAATCCTCAAACAGGAAGTACTTTTTGTCACTAAAACCTCTAGTGAACCATTTTACTATCCTTCACCCTGTCATGCCCGCATGACTCTTGAGTTACTCCTGCATATTTCACCGTGTGCTGTGGCTCCTTGGGCTTCCTGTTCGTTTTCCTGAGGGCCGTCTCTTAGGCCCTCGTGACTTGGTGATCGGATTTGAACGCTGAATTGTTATCCCTCCAAAGCTGTGTGTGCAGTGGTCTGGGGAGGTGAGGGGAGAAGGTGTCCTGCTGTCGTGCAGTGTGTGTTCAGGGAACTGACTCTCCTCGCCCTGAACCTGAGGATTCCGCCTGAAAAGGAAAAACCACCCTGCACACCTTTCCTTGGAATTTGCCTCTCTCTCCACCTCCACGTTCCTGATCAGTATTGGAAGGTGTGGGCAATGGCGGCTGACAGCTGCAGGGACTGAATCTGACTTTGGAGTTTTTCTTCTCTTTGTTGATCTGAATATAAAGGGAGATACAAGAAAGAATGAAAATAAATAAACATGTAGCTCAAGATATTAGAAGAACAACAAAATTTTTTTTAAAAAAGCAGGAGGAATGAATTCACAGAGATAAAAGCAGAAATGAATGAGTTGGAAAACAGAAAAATAGAATAAGAAATAAAACCCAAAATTTGTTCTTTCAAAACACATGGACTTCGGGTAAGCTTCTGAAGAAGATAGCCCAAATTCACAAAATAAGAAATTACAAAGGAAAGATAAACTGAGGGAATTGAAACAATCATGACACGTTACTTTGTTCAACTCTTTGAAAGCAAATTTGAAAACCTGGATGAAATGGGCAGTTTCTTAAGAAAATATAATTTACCAGAACTAACCTCAGAAGAGCTAGGTCTGCACGGATAGTCTCTCTTCATGTAAGAAACAGGGAAAGTTGACAAGAACCTACCCACAAAAGCCCGCCCAACCCAGAAGGTTTCACAGATTATTCATCCGAACCTGTGAAGTCCCCGTGATTCCAGCTCCGGGACAGCTTTGAGCCTTTTCACTCACGCACAGTCGGTGGGAGAGCCGCTGGGTGGCCAGGAGTGGACGGCACAAGCGTGACTGCAGCCTGGGGGCGCGCCTGCACCCCCCCGGCCACCCCCCGGGGTCCACACCAGCACGTCCAGGAGAGGCAGCGGAAGGAGCCTGGATGCCGCTGGGGCAGGTCCAGACGGGGCCTCCCCGCCCGCTCCTCTGCGTGAGCGGCCATCTGGAACCTTTCTTGTCTCTCTCTTTGCTCACCGTTCAAGTGACCGTAATTAAAGCTAACGAGCTTCGGCTGTTTCCTTGCACATCTGGGCAGGAGACAGCGCCGCTGCTCCCTCCCCTCGTCCTCCAGCCTCCAGTCCCCTGAGTCTCCCGTCCAAGGCCTCCGGGGCCCACGCGCATGGACCAGGCCCTGCTGCTACCACGAAACGTGCGCTTCCACTAGAGGTCAAGAGCTATTTATTTAAAAATCAGAATGCTACTTTCCCATCAAGCCCCGTTCCTTAACTGTTTTTCATAACTAAGAGCAAGAGTTGGTGTGTTTGCACAGCTCCGTGGGTTTGGTGAACAAGATTGCAGGAGCAGACTTGGTGTTCTCAAAGCTGTGCTCGGTGATGGCGTCAGCTTCAGCCTGTTACTCTTAGGGGGGGAATAGGACAAGCATTAGAGGTTTTAATATGATAGGAAATATTCAGTGTTCTTGTAGTTTGTATTGGGCTTTTGTTTGAAGAGAAGTAAATCACATTTTCCCAGTTAAGTTGCTGAAATACCTTTTGATCATCTCTGTCCAGTCAGGGTGCTTTGAAAATTTTAAAAGAACTATCACCTATTTGCAAATGATGTGACTGACAAGGGATTAATCTCCAAAATATACAAACAGCTCATGCAGCTCAATATCAAAAAAAAAAAAAAACCAATCAAAAAATGAGCAGAAGACCTAAATAAACATTTCTCCAAAGAAAACATACAGATGGCCAACAGGCACGTGAAAAGATGCTCAACATCGCTAATTATCAGAGAATGCAAATCAAAACTACAATGAGGTATCACCTCGCACTGGTCAGAATAGCCGTCATCAAAGGGTGTGGAGAAAAGGGAATCCTCCTACACTGTTGGTGGGAATGTAAATTGGTACAGCCAGTATGAAGAACAGTATGGAGGTTCCTTAAAAAACTAAAAGTAGAGTTACCATATGATCCAGCAATCCCACTCCTGGGCATATACCCAGAAAAGATGAAAACTCTAACTCGAAAAGATACACGCACCACAACATTCACTGCAGCTATATTTACAATAGCCAAGACATGGAAGCAACCTAAATACCCATCGACAGATGAATGGATAAAGAAGATGTGGTATATATACACAATGGAGTATTACTCAGACATTAAAAAAAAAAGAATGAAATAATGCCATTTGCAGCAACATGGATGCAACTAGAGATTATCATACTAAGTGAAGTAAGAGAGAGAAAGACAAATATCATACGATATCACTTATATATGGAATCTTAAAAAATTATACAAATGAACTTATTTACAAAACAAATAGACTCAGAGACATAGAAGACAAACTTACGGTTACCAAAGGGGAAAGGTGGCGGGGAGGGATAAATTAGGAGTTTGGGATTAACAGGTACATACTTCTATATATAAAATAGATAAACAGCCAGGACCTACAGGAAAGTATTCAATATCTTGTAATAACCTATAATGGAAAAGAATCTGAAAAAAAACATATAGCTGAATCACTTTGCTGGATACCTGAAACTAACACGACATCGTAGATCAACTATATTTCAATTTAAAAGAAAGGCAATATCACCTATACCCCTAGTAGTTTTGTGAATTCAGGTTAAGAGAGAAAATTAATATGTACCAATTAGAAAGTAATCAGTTGCTGATCATTGTCACACTAACCCAAGGAGGAAAGTCATCAATATTCAAGTCACAGATTTATTGATCACCGAAAAAGCTGTGTTCAGGATTGGCATGGCAACCACTTCCTGAGGAAGAAGAAAGTTGCGAGTGTCACAGAGTTAGAGATTAATTTTAGCTGCATGATCTCCGTGCATTGAAGTATGAGTCTGTTTATTTAAACTATAGGTTTGCTAACGTTGCTGCATGGTCCACCGGCCAGGAATGTGGGCATTGTGTCTGGGTACACCGGCCCGAACGAGGCGACTGCACACACTTCTGACATGGTCATGCTTTCATGTGGCAGGAATACAACTGGAAAGAAAAGGGCTAGATTTGAAATGGGTACGGTCTGTGGTACTGTTTCTAATTATTTGGTAACCAGGAACAGAATATATTAACGGGTATAAATCCACCATTCTTTTCATTCTAACTTTCCTCTTTTGTGCAGCTCCTCTTACTCAATTTCAGAATTAATGCTGGGGGTTTTGTTGTTCAGTGCGATGTGATTTCACACACATAGACTCTATAGTGTTGTAATCAGGCCTTCGGTATTTTCTGACGTGTGAGATTTTCTGGCCCTAATTTCAGCCTCACGCACTGTGTGGGCAGGAGGCCTGACTGGCGATCTGGTTTCTTGTAGGCGCTGGAGGATCGTCCCAGCTCACTCCTCGTCGACCAGGGAGGAAGTAGCAGCCCCTCCTTCAACCCTTCAGACAACTCCCTTCTGTCCTCCTCCTCGCCCATTGATGAGATGGAAGAGAGGAAATCCAGCTCTTTAAAGAGACGGCAGTAAGAAATGTTCTCATTGTCGTTGTTTGGTGGCTTCCCTCCTGGCTTTGTCACCTACAGAGCTGTGGCTGGGATTCATCTCTGAGTCACACGAGGAGGAGACCCAGGGTCTCTCGCCGAGCGATTGTACGTTTGTTTGCAAAGTACTCAGAACCTCAAGAGGGCGCAGTAAGCCATAGCTGCAGCTTTTATTGTTTTATTTGTATATTATACTTTATTTATAAATGAGAATGATACAAGAATATTTTTTGTCACTTCTGGTGAGAAACTGCCTTACTTTCTATTATATACATAGTTGTGAAGAAAAAAGAAGATAACATAAAATTAAATGCAGTCCCCAAAACTTGAAACATACCTTAGTGGTAGAGCTTTTCAGTTTCAGTTAAAAAGTCTTGAAGAATATTACAAAAGGTTTAAAATTGCATTTGGAGAAGAGGAAAAAACTTACCAGCTGCATGAGTACAGAGACTTGGTTTTATCGAGTGCTGTATCCCAGCACCTAGAGTGGCATCAGGTGCATAGGAGGTGCCTGGCCAGTGTTGGCTGAATGAATGAATGAACAAACCGACCAACCAACCAACGAACCTTTTTAGGTCAACTGAGGTTGTTTGCTCTAACCGATCCAGGAATTGTCTTCTATCATCTGAGTGGCCTTAAACGGTTATTGAACCTTATGAAAAGAAATACTTCTGAATGATGTGGTCAGACCCAAGGCTTTAAACATCTGAGTTAAATTTCTTTTGTATGTCCAACGAAGCTTAAAATGACTTTATCATGAAAACACAAGCAAGCAAAAACCCTACTTGCTTTAGCATCATACCTTTATAACAAAGTTATGTCTGTGCTGCTTTTGTTCCTCGTACACGTGATCAGAGGCCAGTGGTGTGAACTCACCCGGAATGCGAGGTGGCTTGTGACCTCTGCAGCACCCGTGGGTCACCCACATGAACCTGTCAGTGACTGGGGACGCACAAGAATTGGAGATCCACTTGTGCAAGTTTGAGAGGTCACTTCACAGCCGCCCCTGCAGAATCTGACCTGACAAAAGCAAAAGGGCGGATGAATTCATTCGGAAAATTCCTTGGATTGTAGGTGGTAAACACTGTTTTTTCTCTCTTTTTTCAGCTACGTTTTGCAAGAATTAGTGGAGACAGAACGTGACTATGTGCGGGACCTCGGCTGTGTGGTGGAGGTTTGTGTTTCAGAGATGTGATAACCTGTATCCGCCCTGAGGGTTGCCACGGGGGTGTTGTACTGCACAATTGAAAGCCGATACCTTCTCAAAAGCTTTAAAAATATTTTTGACTAAAACAAAACACAATAACAACAACCAACAAAATATTTCTGAAAAATAAAATTTAGCCAATTATCTCAACAATCGGTATTCACTTTTTAAAGGCTTCTTTTTTGCATGGTGCATCTTGACATAGTCTCTTCTTTGTATAATTAAGTTTGTAAATATTATCTCCAACCATTGAATTTCTTATATGGAAATCCGGCCTTTAATTATTTTACAAGAGTGGGTATCACCACAGAAATGAGGACATCATTGGTTGAAAAGTCAGTGTGACCAGCTATGGATTCAGTTACATCCTGAATCCACCTGGGTTCAGAGCTTGGTCTGTGTCTACCACCCCAGGCCATTTGCTTGTAGTTTTCACAGAACGAATATGTCACCACTTTCACTGACCAGAAGTTGATACGCACTTTGTACCCATAGCAAAACCACTGCCTTTCATACTAAATCAAGGGCTCTCTCTAGGCTTGTCCCTGCCATTAACTTTAGGGCATAATCATATTAATAAACTCAACTTATCAAAAAGCTATTTTTATAATATAAAACTTTATCACTTATTCTTTCAACTTTGCAAATATGTACAGGGCAATACTTTTTGGATGTACATTCCATTAAAAGTAATGCCTATTACAGTTAATTGCATAACATAAAGGATTAAACATGCTTGACATGTCTGTAATCATTACTAAGAATAACTTGAAAACTTCAGAGCTTCTTGTACAGGCTGAATCACATCCAAGTTATATAGAAGTTTTAAACCACATTTTAGCAACATAGTTAATCAACTGTTGTTAAAAATCAATTTGTGAAAAGTATGTTGTTAAATCCTTATTTAACAAATTATGTAAATAATCCAAAAAGAAAAGAAAATCTGTTTATATCAGATCAGTACCAAGAACAGAGGAAATATGCTTCTGGCCAAATATTTAATCTTTACAAGCTGACAAGATGATTTGTTTTATGAAACCATTTACATTTATTTAAACTTTCCAATTCCTCAGAAGAGTTTTGATCTTTGAATTCTAAATAGTTGAGGGAGAGAAAATCATGTCAATGAATGTAACTGTATTTCAAGGGCCAGTTAAGGACACATTTCACAAAGGGTTTTTGTTCTTAAATAAAGAACTGGTTTACAAGACAGTGCGTATGTCTCTTTTATCCTTTGTGGCTCTCAGTCAGTAAACCATTACTTGATTCAAACATGTTCAATGAAATAATCTTATCTTTAAATATTTAATTTTAGGGCTACATGGCACTTATGAAAGAAGATGGCGTTCCCGATGACATGAAAGGCAAAGACAAGATTGTGTTTGGCAACATCCATCAGATTTACGACTGGCACAGAGAGTACGTAAAATACATACCATGCTCATTGGTGGACAGTCTGTCATCACCCGCTAAACTGCATCACGGCAAGCGAACGAGAAAGGATATTTGTTGATTCATTTCATTTCCTTACCTATGTGGCCCCATGGAGGTAGCTGGTGTAAAGGAAATACTGGTGTTCCGAGGCCTTTTCTGGTTGCATTTCACAGCACGAGGAAGTCTCTTACCTTCTTTGTGCTGGTCCATCCAGGTGCCCGTGTTGGGAAGGCTGGAAGCCCGGGCAGCGAGCCAGACCGCCTGGGTTCACAGCATGGTCCTGACCCCGAGCCCTTTGCTTCCCCTCTCTTTGCCTCCATCCTTTCCTCTGCACAACGTGGGTCATGGTGTTACCCTCCTCGTGGGACTTTCGTGAAGAGTGACTGAGTTAATACATGTAAAGCACTTAGAATAACATCTGCATAGAGTGAGGCTCGATGAGTGTTTCTAATTGGAATTACAGCCACCTCTTTAATAAATACAAATTACTGTTAGAGAGTTTTTTCAAGTCAGCTTTAATGGGGAAAGTAGACATGATTGCCCATGAAAATCAAATTTGATCCCAGTACCTTGCCACACCTGTCCTAATCTACAGTGAAACCTATTTTAAAAAAAGGACATTTGGTGCTATTATCTAGTCATCTGCTCCCAAGGCTGGTTTTAAGCTGTGACAGGGAAGGGGAAACGGCACAAGGCTCCTGGGACGACCAGACAGAGAAATTGCTCCCGGCAATGTGGTGTGTGCCGTGGTGTGCGCAGAACTAGGGGATATTGAATCCTCAAGTGCAAGGCAGTTCAGCGTAGCATTTATTGGTGTACTGGTTTGCAGGTTAGTAAAATACCAGATACAAATATCAGCATATGTAAGTGATAATTAAGGTGGGCATACATCTTACCAACAACTATGGCCCAGAAGTGAAGAGTAGTTGTCCACAACTGTTTTGTTTCTGCAGATACCTAATTCTCATCTTAATGGAAGCTAATATTTGCAACCTAGAAGTTGATTTTGATAATATTTGAGAAAACTTTATACAGCTGGCCCAGGTAACATTCAGTATTTTGTATCTGTTATTGTCCAATTTGAGCCTCCTAAAAATTACCATGGAAAGAATATGAAACTCACAGGTACGAGGACCAAGTTTTTAGAGAGAAAAATGACCAATTGCTTTGAATCATTTATTTTTTACCCCATATTCAGATGGGATATTATTGTTTGTGTCATTTAAAAACAAAAGGAGACAAAAAGGTTGATTATCCAGAGGAGGGGAAGTTTGCCAGTCAAGGGATGTGTCACTCTGCCTTGCCTTGTAAAACTGTGTCTCTTTTTGCTTTCTGTCCTAACAAAATGTTTTCAGTGTGCATTATATTTGTTAAGCATATACTTTACACTTCCCAATTGTTTGTGTCAAAACAGAATATTTTGAAAATATAAATCTCAATCTAAAATTAGAAGGCCAAATTGGAAATGGTTCTAATATTTCTCCTTTCATTTCAGCTTTTTTTTAGGAGAGTTGGAAAAGTGCCTTGAAGATCCGGAAAAACTAGGATCCCTTTTTGTTAAACATGTAAGTACAATAGCATTATTTATATTCTGTTCTGTGTTGTCATATTTAGTAATTGGCTTGTCAGATTAAAGGAGAACTCCTTTGTAGGTTATAAAAGTGCTTATATTAAGAATAAAATCACACTGTACAATGTCAGCGAGTTGGACTCAATATCCCCCGTTGCTATTCTACATTTGAATGATCAGCTTTCCCAGTCACCTGGCCCCAGTTGGCTGTTCAGCTCACAAACAGTACAGACTGGTCAGAAGGGGACCAGAGCCAGACCAGAAGGAGGAACATTTGGGAATGTCTGTAGGCAAACAAGTGTCTGGTGCAGGTGGTTATGTATCGAGACGTGCAGTGGGTTTAATATAGTAACCAAATTTTTGTGTGTATCTAAAGCATGTTAACAATAAAGGTTTGGGGGTTTTTCTAGAAAAAAATACTATATTTTCAAAAAATTAGTGACCAGGATTTTTGTATTTTTGCAGATCTCCTTAATGTCTGGCTTCATAGAAGACAGATGCATTTTTATATCAGTTTCTGTATTGAACCTATTGTAGTATGTTTTTTAGTTAAAATTTATGGAAAAAATCCATCCTCACACAGATATTTGGATGGAAAGGGATGAGTGTTATAATAGCCTTTTCTGATGATTATAGATAATTTTCTTAGATACTACATCAAAACTCAACAAGTGAGAATTTCTTGAAGGTTAGCCGCAACATGGAATCTGAAAACCCACTGGTGAACTTCTCTCTTGCTGTTGCACTAAAAGCCATTGAACTGTCTCACACTTAAAGGCTCTTTTACCCCTGCACCAGCTTGTGACATCCTGCATTGTAAATTCTGGTTCACTGATTCAGACAGATCTTCCAGATGTTGAAACATTTCAATAAACAGTATCAAAAAATCAGATTTGTTCATATCACCACCCATCTCTTCAGAAAAGTCTTTAAGTATTGTCAAGTTCCAGGTAGCAGATCCATGTTTTCCAAAAGTATAATTTTTTGCTTGAAAGCTCCAGTTTTCATTATTAATAGACATTGCAGGTTGTTTGCCTTGAAACGACAGGCTTATTTTATTCATATTCAGGAAAGTGTCTACCAGATACCCACGTGTAAATAATTACAGTGTGTGTCCATCATTCTTTCAAGTAAAAATGGTCCATGAAAACAAGCAGTCGGTTCCGCTCATGGCTCAGCCACACGAGGGCTTTGCCTTGACTACTGTAGCACATGGCACAAGTGTCACGAGGATCTCCATTTTGTCACAGGAACGTTAAAAAGATGTATAGTCCATGGTTGAGATGGGGTTTTTTTTTTGGTATTTATTTATTTATGTATGTATGTGTGTGTATGTATGGCTGCATTGGGTCTTCGTTGCTGCACACGGGTTTTCTCTAGTTGTGGCAAGCGGGGGCTACTCTTCGTTGTGGTGCGTGGGCTTCTTTTGTTGTGGAGCACAGGCTGTAGGCGCTCAGGCTTCAGTAGTTGTGGCACGTGGGCTCAGTAGCTGTGGCTCACGGGCTCTAGAGCGCAGGCTCAGTAGTTGTGGCACATGGGCTTAGTTGCTCTGCAGCATGTGGGATCTTCCCGGACCAGGGCTCGAACCCGTGTCCTCTGCATTGGCAGGCGGATTCTTAACCACTGTGCCACCAGAGAAGTCCCCATGGCTGAGTTTTAATACAACGAATTTTTACCACTTCATCAAGGACATCCTTAGGTGAAACTGGCATGTGTAGCAGTGAAAGATATTTGCTAAGATGCCAGCAGTTTCTCCCACCACTGGTTTTGCACATCACTGCAAATGGTAGCACAACGGAAAGGGAAAATGACAGCTTAGTATTGTTTGGAAAATAGTTTTGATCTAATGGGTCCCCGAAAGGCCTCAGGGACCCCAGGGGTGTGCACACCACACTTTGAGGATCAGGGCATTAAGGGATGGCTCGCTGCCTTCAGTATTTGAGACTAAAGAGATTTTTCTAACCTCCTGAAAAGAGCCAGGCTTCCTGGGACCACTGGCAGGGTTTGAAGGGGGAAGAATGATTCTTCACTTAATATTAAGAACTGTGTCCTTTCACTGCCTCTTGTATTTGCCGGGTGAAGTATGGGGTTTTAAGAAACGTTACTTTATGAATGAGCTGACACGTGCATGTGCGCCTGTATTCTAACCCATCTGTTTGCCTTTCATTCCTAGGAGAGAAGGTTGCACATGTACATAGTTTATTGTCAAAATAAACCAAAGTCTGAGCACATTGTCTCAGAATACATCGATACCTTTTTTGAGGTAAGACCTAAGTTACAAACAAAGTATTTCTGAATCCTTTGTTACAGTTGATTTCAAAAAATTGAAATATCATTTGTTTCCCAGGACATTAAGCAATCCTCAGGAAATTTAGCCTCAGTTGTATGAGTTCTGAGCCTGTATTTCTTTCCTATAAATCAGAGAAATGAGTGTAAATTCAAGCTGTGATCATATCCCTTAGTATTCAGAGGACTGGAGTCATGGTTAAAATAAGGGGTTTTAAAAATCAATTTCAAACTTAAGCCTCATTTCAAATTCAGAATAATTCATGATCTAGACTTTTAGCCTAGAAATAAAATATTTGTTTGTATGAATAAAAGAAAGCAATTGAGAGAAGGCCATTTTAGGCAAGCATAAAAGACTGTTTTGAAAAACAGCTCAGAAAGGTTCCAGTGTCAAACTTGGACATTCTGAGCGAAGGCACAGCACTTGTTGGTTGTGTGCAGCGTGGCATGTTTTCTCTTTTTTACTCTTTTCTAGAAGTAGTTACTTCTACTGCAGTGTAGTTAGTTAGCATTTCTGACAGTTACAGGGACCTTAAAAGACAAAACTTAAGATCCTTCTTTCTACTTTGAAACCACAGGACTTAAAGCAGCGCCTTGGCCACAGGCTGCAGCTCACAGATTTGCTGATCAAACCAGTGCAGAGAATCATGAAGTACCAGCTGCTGCTGAAGGTGAGGCTTTGCCGGTGCCCGTGCTGGGGGCAGGAGCCCATTTGGCGGGAGGACAAGACTTGTGAGGGGGTGGAAGGGTTTGGCAGGTGACGGGAATCTTTTCTATAAAAAATATGAAGCAGTCTTGTCATTTCTGGTTTGAAATATTTGAGTAAATTTTTAAAAATTTAATAAGACACCTTACACTATCATTTACATCAGGTTCTGAACCAAAAGGTCCGTGAAAGTGAGCCTTTTCCCCACCACAGATCTTGAATACTAATGAGCTTTCTTGGGCTCTATCCACCTTACATATTTTCTAATCTTCTTGGGGCTCCAGATCAAATTAAATATTTAATCCCTGCCTATTCCTCTCTGTGGGCTCAGCAGTAGCCCTTGATTGATTCAAATTCCTAAGCACCACTGAAGGCAAAGTCACACCATTTTCCACAATAAAAGTGACTGTTAAAGGTGCTGAGATTCCTTCATGTATAAAACTTAGAACCTGGATGTAAAGAGAGATGAGCGCTTGTCTTGGAGTGAAACAGGAACCATGACCTTCTTAGATAGATCTGGTCTGACTTTGCTCTACTGTGCCTTGAAATCCACAAAAGGATACCTTTTCTTTGTGTTACTGGGAGGAAAAAACGAGGATTAGCCCAGCGCCTGGCGTCTCACGTGATCAAAAAGGTTACTGCCGTGCGACCATCACCCTTGTCATGCCCTTCTCTCCATTTCCCTTGCAGGACTTCCTCAAGTATTCCAAAAAAGCCAGCCTGGATACGTCGGAGCTAGAGGTACTTACACCCCCGGGCCCTGGGCTCCTCTCTCAATCCCCGCGCTTCCCCGAAGCAGCCTGTCCCTGGGAGGGGTGGGGGCAGTGGGTGACGGCGGGTCTACCCAGCCCCGGGTGTGCCCTCTGCACGCCAGCGGGCGGGGACGGGGAGGAACTGATGGAGGAGAGGCATTTGAGGGTTAGCGCTCCAGCCTTGCCCTCTGGAACTGAACGCTCACTCTGCTTTCCCCCCGCCCCGCCCCGCAGAGAGCCGTGGAGGTCATGTGCATCGTCCCCAAGCGCTGCAACGACATGATGAACGTCGGGCGGCTGCAAGGATTTGACGTAATGCGGCTGTTCTTCTTTAAACTCGGCCTCTGGCTGCCATCACTTTCTTTGGTCTCGGATTCTTTGTCTCCACCTGGAGAAAGCTGATCCTTTTTGCTTGGTTTTCTGGCTTCTCTCACCGTCCTTCAACCTGATTGATATTTTCTTTCAACTTCTTTTGGTGCATTTGATTTGCTTTGGGGGGGGGACCTTCCTCTGCTCAAAGCCCAGCGCCTCGTGGCGGGAACAGGCAGGACTCTGTCTCTTGGGCCCTGTGCTGCTGCAGGAGCGGAGTTTCCTTCCCTGGCATGAGGCGTAGTGGAAAGCAGGGGGCCCGTCCTTCTGTCGTCTGTCAGCCCTGGGAGTTTGACCCCAGGGTCACTGTGCTCATCGTTAGTCTACAGACTTTCCTCTGAGTTGACAGTCTACTCAGGTTACATATTACGTATTAGTATCCTAAAGATATTCAGAACCAGAAACCTTTTTTTTTTTTCAATTTGACTATTAAGTAAGAAAACAGGAAGGTTTTACTTTTCTTGCCTACTGTTTTGCTAGAGATTTGGGTTTAACGTGCTGGTGCTGTGGTTCTCCAGAAAGCGCACACAGGCTCTCCTGGAGAGCTTCTGAAAACCCAGGCTCCTGTGCTTTTGTGAGTGGATCCCGCCAGGGGTGCTGGTGCCACCGGGCCGCGGACCGCACCTTGAGAAGCATTCTTCCACTGTGAACTAGATCCTTAGATCCACTTTCAGTCTTTGACTGTAACTGAGGCCAGTGATTTACACAGAGGTTGGCAAGAATTTTATTTAGATGATTTTTCTGTTTGGAGCTAAGACCTCGTTTTAGTGAAAGAAATGTTTATGCTGTATAAATTAATACAAGAAAAATGTATTTAAAATGTAGCATTCTGTGGGAGGAAAGCTAAAAAACAAAAAACAGAACTTCCTGTGTCTTAACTTCGAATGCAATGTTTTCTTCTCCTATTTCTTTGCCCCCTTCTCCGTGTTCTAGGGTAAAATTGTTGCCCAGGGCAAGCTGCTCTTGCAGGACACGTTCTTGGTCACAGACCAAGACACGGGGCTTCTGCCTCGATGCAAAGAGAGGCGGGTGTTCCTCTTTGAGCAGATCGTCATTTTCAGTGAGCCGCTCGATAAAAAAAAGGGCTTCTCCGTGCCAGGATTCCTGTTCAAGAACAGTATCAAGGTAACTTGTGTTTGCCTGTTTTCTCATGTGTTAACGCAGGTACCCGTCATGCTGATAAACTGTTTCTTTCTTATGACATGTCCTGATCTTTAGTTTATTAAATATTTAGAGAATTTTCTAATACGTTTCAGAACCTTTAAATTCACTCCATCTGTCTACTGTCTGTATTCCCCAGTGGCTGATGTCTTACACATGTGGCTGCAGCATTCATTTTTACCACAATGAGAAGGCCTCATCTTGGTTAGTTTTTGTGTTCCATCTTCTCTAGGACCATGTAAAATTATTTAAGTTCAGAGGATAGCTTACCCAGGGTCTTTTTCTCTTCTCCATTCAACAAGGACCTACTCTGCCCTCAGAGTTGGGCAGGGGCTGTAGGGATGGACAAGGTAGGTTGGCTTGCTCTCTGATAGAAGAAAAAGACAAGTAAAATGACTGCAAATGGCCCTGAGTCTTGTAAAGGGGACAAACCAAGGGTGAGACAGAGGAGGCCTGAGGTCCCAGCAGGTTAACCTTTCTAGTTAACTGTTTAGGCTACTAGTTAAACCCCTGGTCATCCCCATGTACCTGAGTTAAAGGAGTCATAAAAAGGCAAGACAATGATTTCTGAGGCAGTAAAAATGGCAGCTCAACCAAAAAGCGGTGGTTTCAGTTCTGACCTAGGATGAACTTCACTTTGCACTTGAGCAGTGGAAATAAATGTGCTTTAGTTTTTTTATTGTGGTACCTCGTAACATAAAGTTTACCATCTTAACCATTTTTCAGTGCACAGCCCACTGGCATTAAGTATGTTCTCACTGTTGTGCAGCCGTCACCACCATCCATCTCCAGGACTCTTTTCATCTCGTAAAAGTAAAACTCACCCTCATTAAACACTAGCTCCCCATTCCGTCCCCCCAGCCCTGCAGCCACCCTTCTGCTTACCGTCTCGAGGAATCTGACTACCCCAGGTGCCTCATCTAAGTGGAATCATAGCAGCGTTGTCTATGGCTGGCCCACTTCACGTAGCATAATGTCCTCCAGGCCCACCCGTGTTGTAGCCTGTGACAGAATGTCTTTCCTTTTTAAGGCTGAATAATAGTCCTTTGTATATACAGACCATGTTTTGATTATCCATTCACCTGTTGATGAACACTCGGGTTGCATCTACCTTTTGGCCATTGTAGACTAAATTAAATAGACTAATGCTTTAATTTTTTTTAAGGTGAGTTGCCTTTGCCTGGAGGAAAGCGTGGAAAATGATCCCTGTAAATTTGCTCTGACATCAAGGACGGGTGACGCGGTGGAGACCTTCGTCTTGCATTCATCCAGTCCAAGTGTTCGGCAAGCATGGATCCATGAAATCAACCAAATTTTAGAAAACCAGCGCAATTTTTTAAATGGTAATGTGTGTTGTTCCTGGGCACGTGTTTTCTTTCCCTAATGTACACATTCCTATTTCTCGTCTCTCCCCTATTACACACAGCTAGGAATGACAGGACTTACTGAGCACTTACTGTGGACCAGGCTCTGTTCTAAGCACTGTCCATATATATTGCTTCATTTCATCTTCAGAACGACCCAAAGTGGCAAGTAGTGATATTATTCCCATTTTATAGACGGCGAAGCTGAGGCACAAAGTGGATTCGTAATTCACTCCAAGTCCCACGAGTTGCTGGTGGCAAAGTCGAGATTCAGAGCAGCCATGTGCCCCTCACCACTGTACTATTCACCCTGTCCCACATGCTCTCGTACCACATGCGCCCAGAGCCCTGTCCTGGGAAAGAAATGCATGAGAAAAACTAAGGCAGCAGATGTAATTGGCCAAAGATGTTGGAGACATTCTTGCGTGCAACTTTAAAATTTGTGTTTGACCACATTGTACATCTACACCACCCTCCTCATTATAAAAACAAGACATCTTTCTTCCTTCCCACTTCCATGACATGAGTGATTTTAGAGGAGCAATACAGTAATAATACAGTATAACACAGGACAGTAGTAAGGTGCCAGCCACCTCGGGGAAAGGTCTTCTCCACAGGGAGAGTGACCGCACTGACCTTACGTTGCAGACAGTTCGACTCTTTATATTCCCGACCTGAAACTGCTGGCTTCTCTTGGTGGCCACTGACTTGGACTCTGGTTTTAATTGTCATGTCTTTGTCCTTTTCTCCATGTCCGTGTTCTGTGTCTACACCCCGGTCCAGTAGGACGCTGTAATCTCTCTGTCACATAAAACCACCCCCATACCTCGAGTGACATTCAGGAGCCAGGAACACAGGTGCTCAGTGAAAAGTCAAGGTCACGTGGCATTTTTGGCCAGCGGGTAATCAGCTGCCCGAGTGTTAACTCCAGGCTCCCGCCCAGACTGTAGACTGAGCATTTCTTCCATGTGCAGTTGGAACTGGATGGCTGGGGGGACGGTTCCTGTGCGTGGAGAAAACAGTTTTGCTCCCGTGACTGTGAGCGAATGCAGGTCTCTTTAAATGTGTCGTTCTTAAGTGCTGCACTGAATGCCAGTCCATAGCAGGTAACTACCGGAAAATCTCTAAACTTTCACCATCTTCTTTAAAATAAAATGAACCGCCTCCCGAATTGCAGGCGTGAGTGGGCCGTGCTGTTCACGTTTCCTGGGCGCTCACTCAGCCTAGAGACCGATGATGATACTCTTCCCGAGGGTTGAAGGAGGTCGGGAATGGAGTGGGCTCCGGGCCTGCTGCCCCACTTTGCTCTCCCGTTCGCCCTGTGAGCGGGGGCCACAGCCAACACGGAGCTTGTCAAGTGTCGTTTGGCTCCAGAATGCTCCTTCACATCTGCCTCATGCCTCCCAGGCAGGAAGGGGCTACATCTGATTGTCGTACGTCTCAAAGGTTTTAGCTCTTTAAGAATTTGTGTTGGTGTTTCCATGTATCTTATCTGGCGTGTTTCCTGCATTTTCCTGCAGATGATGCCGTAACTGAATCACTAAAAGCCCGGAGATGGGACAGCTTCACGACCCACAGGGGTTTGTGGAGCTCCTTCCCTTCCCGGGGTGGTCTCTAACACCACCTCCGCGTGGGGTAACCCCCAGCCAGGTTCTTCTTTGCCTGACTGCTCCCTGGTTTAACGAAGACCTTTGCGGCAGCTGGACTGAGCTTGCCCAGCGCGGCAGCCAGCTGGGACCGGTGGAGTCCCGGCTGAATCTCCCCTGGCAGCCCTGGGCCTCACGGTTGACCCTGGCCATCTGCCTGGGATGCTCCAGGCCGATTCCACGCCTTTTCACTTGGCGGAGATGCTTAGGCTGTGCTGGCTGCTCCTGGGCAGTAAACTTCTCCCCGCGGCAGCGCACCTCCTCCGTCACCCTGTACGCCTGCTCCCTTCCCCCTCGCACACGCCTTGACCGGGCCAGTTTAGCTCCTTCATGAACAGGAGAGTAGTTAAATTTAAGAGCTTTTCTTTTGCCTTCCCTGATGGGTGGTGTCAGCCTGCTGCCTGGAGGTGGGTGGGGGTTTCTGGATGACGGTGACAGGAAGTTGGTGGCCACCCTGTGACTTGACCCTGAGCCATTAAGCCAGCGCTCCCTTTCCATTCATCGTGCCCCCTTTTCCCTCCGCCCCTGTGACCGTCCTTTTCTCGGTGCCCTGACTGAGTCTCTTCTGTGTCTTGCAGCCTTGACATCACCCATCGAGTATCAGAGGAACCACAGCGGGGGCGGCGGCGGGGGCAGCGGCGGGGGCGGCGGCGGGGCCCCCAGCAGCGGCGGCGGCGGCAGTGGCGGCGGCGGCGGCGCAGGCAGCAACCACAGCGGCGGTCCCGGCAGCTGCGGCGGCCTCCCCAGCGCGAGCAGAAGCAGGCCCTCCCGGATCCCCCAGCCTGTCAGACACCACTCCCCCGTGCTGGTCTCCTCTGCAGCCTCGAACCAGGCAGAGGCAGACAAGATGTCAGGTATGTCCACTCCCGGCCCGTCACTGCCTCCTCCCAGCAGCAGCCCCGCCCCGGAGCCCGGCCAGCCCGCCAGGGCGCCCCCCAGCGGAGAGCCCGAAGGTGCCGAGCGAGAAGCGGAGGCGATCCCCAAGATGAAGGTGCTGGAGAGCCCCCGGAAGGCGGCCGGGAACGCCACGGGCGCGCATCAGGACGGACCCGCCAAGGAGGCGCGGAGCGGCCCGGGCTCCCTGCCGCCGGGCAAGCCCAGGCCCGGGGCCATCTCGCCTCTGAACTCTCCTCTCTCCGCTGCGTTCCCCTCTCCGTTCGGCAAGGAGCCCTTGCCCCCCAGCAGCCCCCTGCAGAAGGGGGGCTCCTTCTGGAGCTCCATGCCCGCCTCCCCCGCCAGCCGGCCCGGCTCCTTCACCTTCCCGGGGGACAGTGACTCCCTGCAGCGGCAGGCGCAGCGCCACGCGGCCCCCAGCAAGGACACGGACCGCATGAGCACGTGCTCCTCGGCCAGCGAGCAGTCCGTGCAGTCCACCCAGAGCAATGGGGTAAGCGCGCCCGGCCGCCTCCGCCCGCCCGCCCCGCTGCCTCTGTCCCGCGGCTCTCCTGCTAAACCTCCCGCGTGGCCGCCGCTGTCCTCGTACTAACTCCGGGCTCCCGGCCGCTGCGCCGCGGTCACCAGCTCCGTCCGCCCTGGGCCCTGGCCGCGCGGACACGCGGGGACGCCTTCTAACCTCCTGCTCCCGCCGGCGGACGGCGCGCTCTCATCTCTACTAACTCGCTCCTTGCTTTGTTTGTGTCTCCTTAACACGGGGAAGCACATCATTAACCTTCCGAATGCAGCGTCTCTAAGCCTCTCACGTTTTCCGAGCAGCAGCGTATCTGGGAACTTCCTCTCTCGCCCCTGCCTTCCTCGCACACTTCTTTTAGGGGCGTCCGTGCCCCTGCTGTCTACCTCCTGCGTCAACTGAAACCTGTACACTCTAAGCTTTCTTCTCGTCGCTTGGTTGTGCCCTTTTATGCCTTAAATTAATCTTTGCAGCGTTTTTGACTCATGCTGAAAAAAGAAAAAAAAATCCCTCAAGAAATTTCCAACGGCAACTCAAAGCAAGCTAAGCTGACACAGTGGGGGGAAGGAATGTCGCCAGTGGAAATATTTCCCCCCACCTCAAAAAAAAAAAAAAAGAAAGAAAAAGTTTCACTGTGGAAGAGAGAGAGACTGCTTTAGGGCCCCTGGATGTTGGGCTCTGGCCGGCGGCTGGGAGCGGAGGCGCAGGCAGGCTGGATTCCGAGCGCCCGCGCTCTGTCCGGCAGGGGGCGCAGTGCGGGCTGCGGGCGCCGCGGGGCATCGCCGGTCACTATCCGCGTTCTCAGCAGAAGGGTTACTGGGGGTCTTTGCCCCCATCCTTTGGCTTCCTCCCTGTCCTACCCGACTGCTTCCCACACAGCAGGCGGTCTGACCCGTAACACCTTCCTAAAGGCATGCGTGAGGGAATAGAACTGTTCTAATGCGTGTGTGTTTGATCGCTTTATAAATTTTTAAATACATTTCCCTAAAAGGGTCTGTGTCTCTCTTTATAAAAAAAGAAAGAAGGAAAGCAGTCCAGCTTTTGCACGTCTCTCTCTTTCCTCTGGACTTCCGTTAATGCCTTGTTTGGGTGGACATGGCCTTATTCGTTCCTCCTGTTTTTTGTTATGTATTTTGTTAACCTCGGTCTTTATACTTAATTGAGGAAGAAATTGAAAAACGGGTCTTGGTGCATGTACCCTGTAGTCTCATTCTCAGAAATAAGCGGTCAGGGCGGGCCTCCTCTGCGGTGGCCGTCACCAGCGTCCCGGTCGTGGCGCCTGCCCGTGTCCTGCAGAGGAGCCTGGCCCTCCACCTCCAGTCAGCTCTGAAATGCTGGGTGTGCAGGAGGGCGTCAGCACGGTGTCAGCCAGAGGAAGAGACGCGGAGGCCCAGTGGTGCTGCACCTGCCAGCACCTAGCTGAGGGTTCAGGTTGCAGGCGCGGCCTCGCAGCCGAGACCCCCTCCGAAACCGGCCGAGGGAGCAGCTCTTCAGCCCACCCTAACCTGCATGCTTTCCCCTAAGCGCCTGAGGAGTTCTTGGAGCCTGTGCTTCCGAGGGAACCCTCACCCGCCCCAGCGTGGGAGCCCGTGCCGGTCTCTGCGCCCCCCGTGAGCGTGCTCGGTTCCTGGCCCTGCCTGGCTCCCCCCGGGGTGCTTACTCTGAAGCCAGCACCGTCGCAGGCGGCACACCTCCTGGCAGGTTTTAGGTCGCAAAAGGTGCCTTTTATTTCTGCCTCTCACTGTTTCTTACGTGGTTGGTAACCTGGAAAGGGAAACTGCCAGTGAGTCCAAGTGCCTTACAGAAATGCCCTGGAGGCCTGGGAGGACCACGAGAGGCTTAGAATGGGCATGAAAGTGTCCTCGGGGACTCTTACGTTTTTCGGTTAAGAAGAACTACCGCCCTGCCTGCTCCCACCCATTCAGACTATCTTATCCCCCTGGTGGTCAGCTGCGGCCGCCTCCCTCCTTGTCTGCTTCCGTGAAGCTTTCTGCGGTCACAGCCCAGCAGCTGTGCCTAACCCACGGCCCAGGTCCTTCTTCCTCCTTCAACGCACACCTTCTGGAAAGTTCTGAGAGCAAGAGTGGAGTGGATGTGGATCAACCCAGGCAGTGACTGCGCCAGCCCCCAAACGTGGATGCAGAACCTCCATGCATCCGCCCACCCAGGCAGCAATAGAAGGACAGCCCTGCCTATCTCTCAGAGGCCGGGTGACCCGTGCAAATTCCTAACCTCCACTCTGTAAGGGAGTGGTGATCGTGCTCACTGGCATTAATTGAGATCGATTTTTAAATGCCTCATACTTAGACTGGGACATAGGAAGTTTTCAGAAACTACTAATAGCATTATTATCGTGGCAAAATACTCGCATTACAAGACAAAGGGTGGTACGCTATATGATAAAAAAGAGCTGTGCCACAGAAGTTGGTTTTGTTTACATTTTCTAGCAAATGTGGCTTTGTAGTCTCAACACTATTGGGTGTTGCTATGTAAGTCATGCTAAAAGGATAAAATTGCATGAAGGGGTGTGCACAGGCCAAAGCCCGACGTGGACATCCATGAGGGACGGGAACACGTACCAGACTCCTCAGCCGCGACAGGACCGAGAACCTGGCACTCCGGTGTATTTAACTTCACCACCCACTGTGGGCCTAGAGTCCTGGCCCCTGGAATTCCCAGCACACAGGCTCCTTGACCGTGGTCAGCAGTCTACTCCGGTGTGTCCCAGTACCAGCTCAGTAGCCCAGGGCTGTCAGGCGTATGGCAAGGTTTCTGACAGTCACGTCTACACCGACCCAGGACCTGCCCCAGACATCCGAGAGACCAGCGGAGGGAAGCGGCGGAGCCCTGGGAAGCCGTGAATGGCCAGACAGCATCTTCGGTGGGAGCCCCTGAGAACAAGCCAGTGGGGCGCCTGACACCACTTCCACATCCCGGCTGTTGACAGAGGGGATTGAACAAGATGTAGCTCAGGATTTGGAGGTCTCAGCTTCCTCCTCCTCCCCTGGAACAGAGGGGTCACTTGGTAAATGACAGCTTGGGACAAACACCATTTGCGTTTCTTCTACTCAGCAGCTGACAGCACTCAGCTTGTGAACCTGAATAGATGGTCTTGAGAAATGATCTGTGTTTAACTTTTGCAGTCTTGCCCCATTGAGTGAGTTACTGGACACGTATTGAGTGCCTGCTACATGTCAGTCACTGTGATGGACACTAAAGGCACAATGGTGACCTGAAGACATTGGATACCACCGGGACTCCAAAATAAGGGGAAGATAGGCTTTCCCACGCCAGGGGCTGTCCCCGAAACTTGAGTTGTGAGGCCGGTGGTGTCCACAGCTGCTGTGCGATGCTGTGCCGTCCCCATGACGGCTGCACCTTCAGGACGGTTGAATCATCACGCTCACAGGAGGACCACCCACCCAGGGATACATACAGGAGGCAGAGCAGCTCTCCATGAGAGCAGGACAGTAGTTGGTCTGCTTTTCAGGTGTCCCGCATTCTTCCTTTAGAAGGGAAAAAAGGTGGAAATGGTTAGGGATGCCAGCAGCATGACAGTCACAGTGACACGACTGTGACATAGATGGAACCCAGCGTGGCATCAACGTGAGAATGAGCCATTCCTCTGACGGTGCAAGGAAGATGGGACTGAAATAATCAAGCTTCCAAAGTAAAGTGTCATCATCGCTGGGATTTATTTTTTTTAGATCGTTCCTAAATTGCTTTCTAGAGAAATCCTGATGGTCAGTTACTGAAAAAGAGGCACCAAGTTAGCTAAAGAGTGTGGAGGCGTCCGTGCAGTGGGCCCTGCTCTGGGCCGTCGTGCCATGGCGCACGCTGACGAGCGGCTTCGTGTCATCAGATCCCATTTCAGTTCCCCTCTGCCTCTTTGTTCATCTTTCCCTCTACAGAGTGAAAGTAGCAGCAGTAGCAACATCTCCACCATGTTGGTGACACACGATTACACGGCAGTGAAGGAGGATGAGATAAACGTCTATCAAGGAGAGGTCGTTCAAATTCTGGCCAGCAATCAACAGAACATGTTTCTGGTGTTCCGAGCCGCCACTGACCAGTGCCCCGCAGCCGAGGGCTGGATTCCGGGCTTCGTCCTGGGGCATACCAGCGCAGTCATCATGGAGAACCCCGACGGGACCCTCAAGTGAGTGCCTGGCGGGGCAGCCGTGGCGGGGCGGGGGGCAGGCGGTGCTGAGCACAGACGAGGCGTAGAGGCCCTGGGAGGGTGAAGCCCGTTGAGGGAAAGCAGTGCTGTGGTCTGTTGAAGCAGGTCATCTCTATACACAGTGTGGAGCCCCACAGTGAAGGTGGGGCGGATTCCATCTCTCAGACCTGTTCTGATGGGTGCTTTTACTAACCTGCATTTGCAAACACATAGCTTTTTTTAAGCCGCTAGACAGAGCATCGCGATATTTTAGTTCCCAGAGGTCTTGGGTGAGGGGTGGGGACTTTCCGAGGGCCCCTGACTCGTATCGGGCGTGCTGAGGGTGCGTCATTGACGTCCTCGTTCCGTAAGCTTCAGCCAAAGATCCGTGTGATGCCACTGCCATCGTGCCTTGTGTACACTAGGTTATTTCAGTCAAGTAACTTGAAACCAATTTTGCCGCGTTAAACATTACTTTAAAGAAAACTGAATTCAGGGGCTGCTTTCAAACTCTGCCCTTCCCTGAACCTCTCTGGCTGTGGGAGACGCCAGCCAGATGGCTTCTGGCAGTGGAAACATCGCGAAACTGTGATTTTTAAGCCTCCAGAGGCTTCAACCCAAAAGACCAGACTCAAAGGCACAGGCTGTGGTCACGTTCCTCTCCAAGCATGGCAGAACCCCTGGCTGGTTTGCAGCCCAGACTGGCGACCCTTCCAGCACTGCCCCAGACCTCTGGGCTAAGCGCCTACACCCCATGGGGAGTCCAGGCTTGGGTTCAGGCTACAAAGAGCCCATCTTCCATGACGGTCCCTTGTCCTGTTTCTCCTTGATACACAGAGATATTTTATTCTAGTACATTGTTCAAGAATCCCATTTTATACTTTGTTTCCTCAGAAATATTCTTAGGCCCTGTATTAGGGTTCTCCAGAGAAGCAGAACCAATAGGGTGTATGTGTGGTCAGGGGGTGGTTATTGTAACCATACAGTTGTGGAGACTGGTGAGTCCAGACCTGCACTGTGGGCCAGCAGGCTGGGGGCCCTGGAGAGCCAGTGGTGCAGGTAAAGTCTGAAGGTATTCTGCTGGAGAATTCCCTCATGCTCAGGGAGGCTGGTCTTTTTTCGTTCGACTCAGGCCTTCAACTGATTGGATGAGGCCCACCACACTCCGGAGGGCAGTCTGCTTCACTCTACCAGTTAAAATGTTAATCTCATCCGGAAACACCCAGAATGATGTTTGACCAAATATTTAGGTCCAGTCAAGTTATACGTAAAATTAACCATCACAGACACCTTTATATTTAATCCTTAAAATTTGATTTAAGAAACTTGGCTTTTATCTCTGGTCATTGAGAATTGCAGAAAAGTTTTCCTTCGCAGAGATCGCTGTTGCTAAAGGAATCTCAGTCACCCTATATCTGCATAAATTGGACAGTCCGCTTTTCTCTGATGCTTTCAGGAATTGTTTGCTGAACACCAGGAAGGCGTAATACTAACAACGTGTTGTGTCCCCCTAGGAAGTCAACATCTTGGCACACAGCACTCCGTTTAAGGAAAAAATCTGAGAAAAAAGATAAAGACGGCAAACGGGAAGGCAAGTTAGAGAACGGTTATCGGAAGTCTCGGGAAGGACTCAGCAACAAGGTATCTGTGAAGGTGAGCACGGGTGTCTCCAGGAACCTGTGCTCCTCAGGGAGCACGCAGGGCTGGTGCCGGCCCAGGAGGAGCTGTCACGGACCTGGCGCCCAGCCTTGCCTGGCAGCAACCCGCCTCTCTCTGCCCTGTGAGCAGACCCGCAGGGCTTTGTAGGGGGCCCGCAGGGGCGGTGTGGCGCAGGTATGCATACGTATTCCGAGGAACCGAGTATACGGGTGAACCCCTGAGCGGGCACATGTGTAGCTTACAAAGAAGGCTGCTGGATTCCCAGAGGGAGCAGACACTAGGACCTCAGAAGCAGACGGGGCACAGAGCAGCTGTGGCTCAGACCACAGGGGAAGTGACCAGACACCGAGACGCAGGTTCACTGCTGCAGCAGATTCCCTCGGCGGGTGCTTCAGTCCACTTTACTCCTGTAATCAGATTGCCTTAAACCTGTGCAGGTTTTGCCTGGGGAGAAAGGAAATACCTCCTGAGGGGAACTCGAGGCCCCTGAGTCAGGGCCCTGGCCATTCTGCAGAAGGGGGTGGTTCGGGAACCTGCTGGACTCAGCCCATAGGATGAGTAAAAGGGACTTCTCTGAGTGTGAGCAGCATTTGTGCGTTTGTGCGTAGGAAGAACAATCTCTCCTCCGTCTGTGTGACGCGAAGCCTTCCGGTACATTCAAAGGCAGTCGGAATGTGGTCAGTTTTGATTGATACACAGGCAAACCAAGTCGTGTTTCCTCTCATCTTTCAACAACAACTGTAGCCTTGAATAGAAGCAGTATATCTCAGAGTAGCTCATGTATCTGGTTAACAGCTGTGCGCTTTTTCCATTTCAGCTTCTCAATCCCAACTACATCTATGACGGTGAGTTCTGTTCTTTTTCTTGTAGACTTTAGAGGGTGGGTCTACGGGGCATGTCAGGACACTCGAGTGTAGCCTGTGGACGTGGGTTTTCTGTGGCGCTCTGGGCCTGGGCAGCATCTCATTCATTTGTTGGGGGAGGTTGGTGGGCACAAGAGGGGGGCTGGGTGACCAGCGTTACTGACTCCTTTCTCACGCAGTTCCCCCAGAATTCGTCATTCCCTTGAGCGAGGTCACGTGTGAGACAGGGGAGACCGTTGTTCTTAGATGTCGGGTCTGTGGCCGCCCCAAGGCCTCGGTCACCTGGAAGGGCCCTGAACACAACACCTTGAACAGCGATGGTCACTACAGCATCTCCTACAGGTGAGGGAAGCCCCCTCGGGGGTCAGTTTCACAGGCAGTGAGCATGACCTCGTTCCACTGGGACTGACGCGGCCGATTCCCTGGGTCACCTCTGGCCCTGGGACGTCTCCCGTGAGGGAAGGTGTCATACCTGGGTGTGGAGCTAGGATTGAAATCCCACTTGAAATTTCCCATCAGCATTTGAGCTCCTCATTTCCTGTGACCCCGAAGGAGAGAGGTCGGGGGGCTGGTGGTGGGGAGACCTGAGCCTTTCTGAATGCCATGTGCCCTTCTCTGTGGCAGTGACTTGGGAGAGGCCGCTCTGAAGATCGTTGGTGTGACCACCGAGGACGACGGCATCTACACATGCATCGCAGTGAACGACATGGGGTCAGCCTCGTCTTCAGCCAGTCTGAGGGTTCTAGGTAAGCTGCACCCCGAGCCCCACACACTCTCGATGTGGCCTGAGATACATGACAAGTCACTGGGGGGCTGCAAGGAGCAGGCCAGCCTCTGGGACACCTGGGCGGGTGCCCTCAGGCAGGGGAGGCGCACGGTGAGGGCTTCTGCCCACAGCCACTGAGCGTGTGAGCCTCTGGTCCAGCCTCCAGGTGGGAGCAAGGCAGCCTGTGCTCAAAATACATTCTCGTCTGCAACTTCTCACTCGTCCGATTGTTCAGTTGATGCTTTAGCTCTAAGAGAAGCTATCCTCAGTCAGTCTCATGTAGAATAGAATGAAAAGAAAGGAAAGATGGGAGTGTGGGTGAGCCCCGAGCAGGCTCTGTACCCGTCCTAGGCCGTAACAGCCCTTCCAGAGGGTGTGTCCTCCCAGCCCTTCCGTGAGCGCAGGACGACCCTGGTGGGACTAAAGCCCTTGCTCTCTCCATGCCCAGCAAGGTCTGATCTCTCTCCTCAGCTAAACCCTGAGCTGCTGGCAGCAGAACTCGTATCTTAGGCCTTTTAGCATTTCCTGTAGATGCGCTTGACGTATGCAGATGCTTAGTGAGCAACACGTACTGGCTGATTCCCAGCTGCCATTTCACAGCTGTGCCAGCTGTGCCAGCTGTGCAGCCCAGGGCTGCTGAGATTTCTCCTGGGTCCTCCAGCTGCACCAGGTGTAGGATGCAGCCTCCTAGAGTGACACTTAAAGAACTAAAATAAGTTAAATAAATTAAATAAAACCAATTTTTTAAAACTATGGTAAGTAAATAAATAAAAGGACTAAAAGATGAATTGAGTCCAGGAGTGCCCTGTGTGTAGACAGTAAACAGAATTGTCTTTAGAAGTTTTTATGTTGTATATCTTAATCCCGTATATTTTAACCTCATAAGTCAAAGAAGGGAAGGGTTCTGGTTTTTGGATCACAGCGCAGGAAAGGAAGATAATTTTGAATTTGACAGTAGAGAATCACCAATGTTCTAATTTTTAAAAGATGTCACAAAAAGTATACAGGTGATTTTTTTTTTTTTTTTTTTTTTAACAAATCCCTGGTGAAAGCAAGGGAGCTTAGGGAGACAGAAGGCTGTTCATAGGAATGGTCTTACAGAAGTGCAAATGGGAAAATAATGGAAAAGCAAGTGTGTGTTTATTTCTGTCACATAAATCCATCTTTGTCTCATACTAAGTCCCAGCGCCGTGTGGATTTTATACTTCTGGTGCATCTCCATTTCCACGAGCCTCCGTTCAGATGTTCAGCGGCCCGGGCAGCTGCCACGTTGGACAGCGCAGGGCTCTAGTCTCCTTCCCCGAGAGGCGCCCCGTACGCCAGGCTCAGGCAGATGCTGCCTTTCTTGCAGGTCCAGGGAGTGATGGCATCATGGTGACCTGGAAGGACAACTTTGACTGCTTCTACAGCGAAGTGGCTGAGCTTGGCAGGTACGGCGGAGAACCCGGAGCCCCCCGCCCGGAGATCGCAGAGTGAGAGACACGACTCTGTAGGAGCCCACAGAGAAAGTTCAATGGCGGATTTTGCCAGCAGTTGGAAGTTAGATGTATTACATCCGAAATGTAACCTGTAATTGCCTTTTGGTATTAAACACTGAGGAAGTGAGGAGGAGATTTCCAGTGCAGGTTCCAAGAGAGAATTAAGGCTCAGTACCGTGAGCCGTCCGGTGATGCGATGAATTCCCTCCTGCTCCGTGTCCAGGGCAGCACTAGCTACGCCCCATCCTTGGGAGAATCCAGGGGCGAGTCACTCAGACCCTTTCTCATGGGACATTATTCTCTGGAACCCAGTTGAGAGGGGCTGAATGTGTCCTCCAGGTCTCAGCTGTGCCTGGAGATTTAGGGTCCCCCTGCGTAGACCAAGAGGGGGCTTCGACAGAGAGGGGCCGTTCCCCTCCGGATGGCAGCCAGGGCTCAGGCGGTGGCTCAGCGGCGCCCTCGGTCACCCCGCCCCTTCTGCCACGGCACGGCACTCAGCCGCACCTCCTGTCACGTCCCGTAGGGCAAGAAGAAGGTCAGAAGCATGACAGCTGGGCTTGTCCCCGTTAAAAGCTTTCCAAGAACCCCCCCGCAGCAGCCTCATACACTCCGGTGGCCACTCCTGGTCCGCTGGCTCCAGGGACCCACGCACACGCCTGTGTGGATCAGCCCGAAGCGCCCGTCAGTCACCTGTCGCCGCACGAGGCTCAGCCCTGCTGTCCGGAGCAGCAGAGGTGTATCACTTTGTGCAGCGTGCCACTGACCGGACAGTTATTCTCTTGGTCCCTCCTGGGCTCGGTCAGCTGGCACCCCCATGCCTCACCCGCGTGTCTGTGGCCTCTCTCCACGTAGACGTTCACCCTGGGCCTCCTCGTGTGATGGCAGACGCAGCCCGGGAGAGCAGAAGCAGAGGCTGCAGCCTCTCAGGGCCCAGCTTCAGAAATTAACCACCACACTTTGTCCACATTCTGTGGACGCAAACAGCTACCCGCCAGCCCAGGTCCAAGGGAGGAGAAAGAGACTCCGCCTGTCCGTGGGAGGAGGGGCAAAGCAGTGTGCCCACCTTCCTCCCCGCAGTCTGCATTCCCCAGCCCCCGAATCTCATCCCACCGTGGCAGCCGGCTCAGGCTTGAGGTCCAGGATCTTGTTATCCGGATCCAGTCGAGGTGCAGCCGCAGCTTCCTGGATGTGGTTCGCTGGGTGCAGCTCCGGAGACCACAAACTAGAGATGAGTTACCAGCCCCCCCGACTCACATCCTGCAGCGGCAAGACAGACACGGGGACGACAGTCGACGCTCCCGTCCGAAGTGGGAGGCGTGGGGTGCCCAGGGGCCACCTAGTAGTCCATTCCAAGCTTCTTCGCGCGGCGAGGTTTCCATGAGAGCAAGGTGGAAGCCGCCTGGTAAATGTCACGATGTCACGGCTGCTCCGTTCAGCGGCGGGAGGACGTCACGTGGCTGTCCTCAGCCAGACGGAGCCCGCCTCTGGGAGGGGAGGGGAGGAGACAGGCACAGGCAGGCTTCCTTGGGGCCGTCGCGTGGCTGCAGCCCCTCCGCTGGTGCCGGGGAGAGCAGGGCCACCAGCTGGGGAGGCTGCCTGGGTCAAAACAGTCTTTTCTCCGTGACACGCTCAGAGTCCTCTGTTAATGGTCTTCTCCACCTGTCTTCTAGGGGCAGATTCTCTGTCGTTAAGAAATGCGATCAGAAGGGCACCAAACGAGCAGTGGCCACTAAGTTCGTGAACAAGAAGTTGATGAAGCGCGACCAGGTCACCCACGAGCTCGGAATCCTGCAGAACCTCCAGCATCCGCTGCTGGTTGGCCTCCTCGACACCTTCGAGACCTCCACCAGCTACGTCCTGGTTCTGGAAATGTGCGTACGCGCCAGCTGCCTCTCCTCTTTCTGGCGCTCGGCCTCAACCCCCAGTGGTCTTGCTGTTTATTCTCCAAGAAGTATAGAAATCAGGATTTTAGGATTCACAGAACTTCTAAAAACACACGTCTGCTCTCAGAGACCACAGTTCTAGAGCTTTCCAGCAGTGCTAGAGGGAAGTATAGCTGCCTGACAAGGAAGCACAAACCTAGCATCAAAATGCTCCCCACCCAGGCTCCCTCGGGCGTCTCAGCCAACCTGGAGATGCCCCCTGGTTCCCAAAGGTCCCGGGAGGCCAGGCCTCTGCAGACCTCACCCCTGCTCGTGCCCTCGGGCTGACCTGATACCACGTGTCTGCCCAGCTGGGCGAGGCCGGCTGGTGGGCGCCTGCAGCGGGCTGGCTCAGACCTGCTCGTGTCTGATGCTTTGGCGTCCAGCTCTGCCCCGGGGCCCATCCTGCCCCTCCAAGGGTGATGAGAACGGGAGCGTAGGTGCGCCCTCTGGAGGGGGGTGGCTCCCCCAGGGCAGCCCGCTGGTCCCCGTGGTGCTTACTGGGCCCTGTGTGCCATCTCGGGAAACATTGGAGTCGTTTAAAGATGACCCCAGAGCAGGGGGCCTCAGCCTGGGGACATTTTGCCCCCCAGGGGACATTTGGCAAAGTCTGCAGACATTTTGCTGGTCACAGCTCGCCGTCCCGCAGGGCACAGGGCAGCCCTGCAACGGAGGACCATTGTCCCAAAGTATCAGTAACACCAGGTTGAGAAGCCCTGCCCTTAGAACATTCTGGTCTCTCTGAGACACCTCGTCATGTAGCTTTGTTGAAATTCCTAGTCCTCCTTTTCAGGGGGAGTCATTTCATACATTTACTTGGATTCACGAGTTCGTTTCCATCGGCCAGAGTGCCATCTTTTGTGCCATTTCCTAGTCCTTGACGCGTTGTTGGGAAGAGTGGGCCTGGCACGAGGACCAGCCGTGGAGCGCGCGGGGCGCGCTCACAGGGACCGTGGGCTCCTCGCTCGCGGGGACTCCCTTGAGGCCCCGCACCCACCATCCCATCGGTCACGTTCGTAAGGAGTTTGGAAGTGTCTCCGTGTCACAGCCTTCACAGGTGCAGCTGCTGCAGGGCCCTCGGCGCCAGGTCCAGCCCCAGCCCCGCTCCCCGCCGACCCCGGGGAGGGGATGTTTCGAGGGTGTCCCCGCCCAGGGCTCCCGCTGGAGCATCTCTGTGGGCCTGTTCAGCCCTCTCTCCAGCCTAACAAACCTCCCAGATGGCGGAGGGAGCAGGAAGGACCTCCGCCCTCCCCAGCCGCCCCCAAGGCTGGCCGTCGTGTGCGAAGGGCAGGTCGGAAGACCTGGGGCTCGTTTCTCAACCTCGGCTCCCGTGGACTCTCAGCTACTTGAGGGATTGTTACGGGGCTAAAACGATGTCCAGGCAGAGGCCTGGCCCCTGTGGGCCCTCAGTACCGGGGAAGGCGCTTTCTGGCTCTCGAAGCTTGGTGACTAAAAGCCTCTGCTCATCTTCCCCAGGGAGTTGCAACAGAAAGAGAGTCCTAGAGTCCTTGTCAGAAATCTCCTGCAGGACCTCGGTTTCTGGTGTACATTTTCAGTGCATTCAGCTGTCATCTCTTTTCACTGGAAACTAAATGGTTTGGCCTCATTGTTGCTGTTAGTAGGGTTTATTTTCGTAACAAACTACTTACTACCAAAGTTCCCTTGATTACTTGACATTACGAAACAGGTGGCTGATCTTTCCATAAATTTCTGTTTTGCAAAGAGGGCAGCCTAGCCCAGTGTTCAGGGAGGCCGGGGCCAGACCACCTCATTGCAAGTCTAGCCTTTCCTTATGAGCTGTGTGACCTTGGGAAAGTTACATACCTTCTCTGTGCCTCCGTTTCCTCATCTGTAAAATGGGGACCATAAAACACTCTTCCCAGAGAGTTGTTGTGAGGATTAAGTGAATGGGTAGAAAGCACTTAGTCCCTGGCACAGGGCAGCTCTGTATAGGTGTTTTTTAAATGTTAAAAGTAATTTCACAGTAGGAAGACTTTGAGTCCAACGTGAAGCCCTCACTGTATTGTCTGTGTCTTAACAGTCTCTCATTCAGCCATCACATGACCCATTTTCCAGATGGCGAGACTAAGGCTTGGGGAGGTGGTCCCACATTATCCCCTCCTCCAGCAGGTACCTGCAGAGTGCCTGCTGTGTGCCAGGCACTGCCAGGCAGCTTGCCCAGGTCTTGTGCTCACATCCAAGGGGCAGGGTTTGAGTCAAGCCTGCTGGGAGCGGGGTTGGGGAGCCTGGGTGCACCCATCTCCGCCTCCCAGTTCTCTCTGTGGGTCCAGATGCCTTGTTCCCCACTTGTGCCTCCACAGTGAGCTTAAAAAGAAATCGCCCTCTTGATCCCGTCCTGCCTTCAGGTAGTGGTATGATCCCCAAAAGCTGACAGAACATTGATAACAGGGCACGGAGGTGATGCGTATATCGCAGGAGATGGGTCTAAAGTGACCGACCCGCACCGTAACGCGCATTCCTCCCTCTGCAGGGCTGACCAGGGACGGCTCCTGGAATGTGTGGTGCGATGGGGAAACCTCACGGAGGGGAAGATCAGGGCATATCTGGGGGAGGTTCTGGAAGCCGTCCGTTACCTTCACAACTGCAGAATAGCACACCTGGACTTAAAGGTTAGTGGGGCCCCGGGGACGGGAAAGCCGAGGGACCCCAGCGCGGCCACGCGGGATGCAGAGCCCACTCTCGGCCTGTCCTCTGAAGCCAGGCCAGGAGCCCGCGGGGACTGGGGACCAACACAAGGGGTGGGAGATGGGAGCAGTGATTTCTAATCTCTGTTTTTAAACGTTGGATATACACAAGCAATAAAGTACCAGGTAAACGTGTGAGGTCTTCAGACATTTCTTGCGATTTCAGGGGGTTCCTGTGAGTGTCGCTGGGTCGGGGTGGGGCTGGAGCAGGGTGACGGAGGCGGGAGGCGGAGGCAGAGTCGGAGGCGGGAGGCCTGAGGCGGGAGGCGGGAGGCGGAGGGTCGCTGCCGCCACCGCCGGGAGGGAAGTGAATCCCCGGCTTCACTCACCCGCACGGTTTAACACGGCAGCTGTGCGTGAAAGTTCCAGAGAAGTCAGGGCAGCTTCTCCTCTGTGTGGGCTCTTTGTCCTCCCGAGGGCTTTGTCCTGTCTCGCACGTGGACGGCCGGCGCCAGTCGACCTGGCAGGTGCCTGGTGAGCCTCGCACCTCAGCTGGAGACGCGGGTGGCTGGGGTGGGTGACGGTTGTCTTGTCCTGTCTCCTAGCCCGAAAACATCCTAGTGGGTCAGAGTTTAGCCAAGCCAACCATCAAACTAGCGGACTTTGGAGATGCTGTCCAGCTCAACACGACCTACCACATCCACCAGCTACTGGGGAACCCCGAGTTCGCAGCCCCCGAAATCATCCTGGGGAACCCGGTCTCCCTGACCTCGGACACGTGGAGTGTTGGAGTGCTGGCCTATGTGCTTCTCAGCGGCGTGTCCCCCTTCCTGGACGACAGCGTGGAAGAGACCTGCCTGAACATTTGCCGGCTAGACTTTAGTTTCCCAGATGACTACTTCCAAGGAGTGAGCCAGAGGGCCAAGGACTTCGTGTGTTTCCTCCTGCACGAGGACCCTGGCAAGCGTCCCTCGGCTGCGCTGGCCCTCCAGGAGCAGTGGCTGCAGGCGGGCCACGGCCATGGCCACGGCAAAGGCGCGGGCGTCCTCGACACGTCCAGACTGACCTCCTTCATTGAGCGGCGCAAACACCAGAACGATGTTCGACCGATTCGTAGCGTTAAGAACTTCTTACAGAGCAGGCTCCTGCCTAGGGTTTGACCTGTCTTGAAGTCCTTTCTCATTCTCTTTCACCTGCCAATCAGCTGTGCGTTTGAATTTTGAAGAGAAACACAAACCAACATAACTGATCAGCTGCCGTACGTTCATCGTGTGAAATTGCATTCCGAGTGAGCTGTGCTCGGCAGTGCCTGGGACTCGGGCTGCAAGCTGTGCTGGGGTGGAGGACCTTCTCGAACGCTCTGCGAGGGCGGAGACAGCATTGCTGTGTCACAGTCTTTTATTCAGGTTTCTGCAAAAAAATAAAAGGAAACTTTTTTAAACGAACATGAGTAGAATTTTGCAAATTTAACATTTTCCAGGATTTCTTCAAGGAAGCGAAATGCCTATGTTCAACCACTGGTGTTAACGAACAAAACAGAGATACTGGACACCTCTGGGGAAGACCCCCGCCCTAGCGGCGGCCGTCTCCGCGGCCTCGTCCAGCTCGGGGTCCCCCTGGCTCTGAGCTTTTCCAGCTGCTTGGTCTGTGTGCCTCTGGCCCCGACGCCAGACTAGGCTTCTGAAACGTGCATTCGACCTCAAACTTTTGCATAAAAATAGAATGAATCGTTTTGCTCTGATGAAATGTAGGCCTTACTTGTATATAAGACTGGTCCTGCCTTCGGTCTGTCCTTTCCTCCCCCCACCCGCCTTGCCCCCCTGCCCCCCACTCCCCGCCTCCCGCCCGGGGCTTCCTCTGGGGGTCTGAGGGGTCTGCCCATCCACCGAGGACATCGGGTTGGCTCCTGCCCCTCTGCCCCTCCCCACACGTCCCACCCCCAAGCCGTCAATCAGATTGTTGAGCAGTATACAGTCAGATGAAAATACTGTAAATGCACTCATTGGGGTTTTTTTGGTTTTATTTCATATCATGTGCAATGTTGTGGCTTTAACATTTTATGCAACTATTTATGAAGACCTCTGTTGTACCTGTAATAAATATATAGAAAAAGCACATACTTCGTACGGTGAGCTTTATGGTTTTGTGCGTGTGTCGGGGGGGGTGGGAGGGGGGTCTTTGCCCTGTGCCATCGGTTCAAAGAGGCTTAACTCTTCGTGAAATTTGTCAGTTTTGAGGACTGTAAAAAGTGATTTCATACTCTGAATATAAAACTGGATAATAGGGTAATGTTTTAAATTTTATTATGCTATTATTCAGAATGCCAAAGTATTATTTTTCTTTTCCCAAAATCAGTCTGGACATTTCCTACTTTTTAGACTTTTTGACATTCAACTTTCTGTACAAAAATTGGCTGGATTTTGAGCTTTTGGTAAGAAATAAAAGCCAATTAAGCACTAGCCGCCTGGAGGCTGGTAGTGACGTCTGTGGCACTGTGGCAGAATTCACGCTGGTGTGGGAGGCCCTCAACAAAAGACGCTGCGTTTCTGGGCACGCTTGAATTTTTCTGGATGTCTTTTTATCCTCGTTGTGTGAAATACACTAAAAAAAACAAAAAACAAAAAAACAGCCCGCTTCCCAAGCCAGCCAGACACCTGGGTCTTCAGCCATAAACTGGCATAGTTGAGCTTTGCAGCTTCCAATGTATTTTATTTATTCTTTTGTTGGGTTTTTGTTTGTTTCTTGTAAAATTGTACAGAAACTTTTTAAAATAAATTGGATTCAAAACTGGATGTGTATTCGTAACCTCACAACTTTTATTTGTGTATTGTTTCTTTTATTATTTCAGTTAAATTTTTACATTATTTTGCATGTATATTTCTTTGTACAGAGACCTTACATGTTTACACAGTATGATGTGATGTAAATATTTTATTTTGCCATCAGTTATTTTAAAAAATTAAACATATTTGCCTGATTTTTGTGTTAGGCCTTTTATTCAAGTTGGTCACTATTGAATCAAAACGCGAGATCAATGAGGGAGAGACTGAAGGAGAGGCCTCTGGTGGGTCAGGGGAGGGGCGTGGGGAGGAGAATATTCTGGATTGGGAATCCACTGTAGGCCACCAGCAACGGGAGTCGGTCATACCCCTGCAGACTAGTGCACAACCCAGACTCAGAAGACACTGGCATATAAACCAGAACGTCGGCTGACTGTTTACAGAGGGGCTGCACCGGTCCTGGTTAGAATAACTAAGGTACCCCTGGTTCTTGATGTACACGTAATCAGAGCAAGGGGAAAAGCTGTTGCAACTTGGCCACAGAAAAGCAAAATTAATGTCGTTCAGATGGATTAAAGCACATGAAACACTAGGTTCCAGCACCTGCGTTAGGAACAATCCCAAGAACCCACACCTGCGAAGACCCCCCAGTGGTGGCTTCTGCCTGCGTCTGACAGTAGGTCATCTTTCCTGATGAACACTGTCATCTGTCTTGTTGTGATGCCTTTATGCCTTCTTTTTTGACTTGTTCCCCCGGGATCATGACTCTTTGCTCAGCACACTGTAAAGGCTATATTTTTCATCTGTTTGATCCTGAAGTTAAGACAAGTGTGAGAGGATGACATTTGTGCTAAGACCCCAAGTCCGGGCGTGGGAAGCTCGCCCCCCCTGAGGTGTGTGCTTCCTCCCGGGCACCAGGGCAGCGATGCTTGGTGGGCCCTGGAGGGACGGAAGTGCAGGGTCAGTCCTGATACGCCGCAGCAGCTCGGCGTCAGGCCCCAGAGGGAGTCGTGTGGCCACCACGTGGCACACCTCAGCAGCAGGAGGGAGGCAAGGCTCTGCTGTTTTTTAATCGGACACTTGTTGAAGGAAGTAGTTATGCCTGCGGGTTAGCAAAGCATCCCACGAGTGAAAAGTGTCCTATCATGATCACTACCTAGATTTCTCAAATAACAAAATATTATTCTGCATGTTACTCTTTATACATTGTGTGTGTGTGTGTGTGTGTGTGTGTGTATATATATATATAAAATTTTAATCCAGGCATTCTCTTTAGCTCTAAAGGAAAAAGGATGACCAGTATTTTTGTGCAATAAATTATGAGTATCATCTTATAGCAAGTCATATCCAAAGAATATTAGACCATCGTAGACCATTGGAAGGAAAGGCCTTTCAACTGTACATCTTTGAGACATAACTGTAGAGACAAAGAATCCGTGGGATTGATAGGTTGCTCTGTGTGTGAGTGTGTGTGCGTGATTTAACTTACAAAAAATAAAGTACACAAACCATAAGTAAATAGCTCAATACATTTCTATACATGTGTTTGTACCTGTGATCATCACCCAAAGCAAAATAGTCCAGTATTTCCACCGTCCCCCAGAAGATTCCTCCAGCCCCTTCCCAATAGGTCCCTACCTGCCAGAGCTGATGGCTGTTCTGATTTCTATCACCCATGAATTAGTTTGCCTTTGAACTTCACATAAGTAGGATCATCTAGTATGTGCTTTTCAAAATTAAGCTAAACTTTTTGTTGTGAGATCACTGTAGAGTCACATGCAGGTGTATGAAATGTACCCTTCACCGAGATTTCCCCAGTGATAACATCTTGAAAACTCTTAGCACTATGTCACAACCAGGATTTTGACGTCAGTACAGTCAAGGTGCAGGGCATCCCATCGCCACCAGAATCCCTCCTGTTACCCTTTTCTAGCCATACTCACCTCCCTTCTGCCTTTAACCCCTGCCAACCACTGATCCGTTCTCCATTTCTATATTTTGTCATTTCCATAATCTTACATAAATGGAGTCATATACTATATAACCTGAGATGGATTTTCTCACTGAGCGTATTTCTCTGGAAATTCACCCAGGTTGCTGTGGGTATCGAGTTTTCCTTTTTATTACCAAGTGGTATTCCACAGTGTGGATGTACCATAGTTTGTTTAACCATTCACCCATTGAAGGACGTCTGAATTTTTTCCAGCTTTTGGCTGTCACAAGTAAAGCTTCTATGAACATATCTGTACAGATTTTCGTGTGAACATACGTCGTCATTTCTCTGGCATAAATGTCAGACAATTGGCAGATCGTATGGTAGTTGCATATTTCATTTTTGAAGGTTTGCTAAAATGTTTTCCAGACTCTACCATTTTACATTCTCACCAGCAATACATGAGTAATCCAGTGTCTTCAGATCTTTTCCAGCATTTGGTGTTGTCACTGTTTTGACCAGGGATAGAGGGGGCATTCTGACAAGTGCATTGTGACATGTTATTGTGGTTTTAATTTGCGTTTCCCTAATGGCTAGTGATGTTAAACATTTTCCATGTGCTTAATTGCCATCTGTTTATCCTCTTCTGTGAAATGTCTCTTCGTGTCCTTTGCCCATTTTCTCATTGGAGTCTTCGGCTTTTTATTGTTGAGTTTTGAGAGTTCTTCATATATTCTAGATACTAGTCCTTTGTCAGAGATGTGATTGTCAAACATTTTCTCCCACTCTGTAGTGTGTCCTTCAATTTTCCAAACAGGATCTTTCATAGAGAAAAAGATTTTAATTTGATGGAGTCCTACTCATCAGTTCTTTCTTTTCTGGATCTAGCTTCTTGGTATTGAGTCTAAGAACTCTTTACCTAGCCCTACATTGAAGCTTTTTCTCCCAAGTTTTTTGTTTTTTCTAAACGTTTTTAAGTTTTACATTTAAGTCCATGGTCCATTTTGAGTTAATCTTTGTATAAGGTATGAAATATAAGTTGAGGGGTTTTTGGGTTTTTTTTGTTTGTTTTCTTGCTGTTGTTTTGCAGATGGATGTCGAGTTGTTCTAGCACTGTTTGTTGAAAAGGCTACCCTTCTTTGATTTTGTTAAAAATCAGTTGGGCCCATTTATGTAGGTCTATCTCTGGGTTCTCTGTTCTGTTCCACTGATCTAATTACCTGTCCCTCCACTGAAACCACACAGTTTTGATGACTGTTGCTATTCAGTAAGTCTTGAAATCGGGTAGACTGTACTGCTCCTCCCCCCATTTTATTCTTCTTTTTCAAAATTGTTTTAACTGTTCTAGTTCCTTTGCCTTTCCATATAAATTTTAGGATACTCTTGTTTTTATCTACAAAATATCTTGCTGGAGGTTTTATAGAAATTGCGTTAAACCTGTATATCAATTTGGGAAGAATTGACATCTTTACTATGTTGAGTCTTCCAATCCATGAATACACTGTAGCTCTCCATTTATTTAGATTTTCTTTGATTTCTGTCATCAGCATTTTGTAGTTTTAAAATTTCTTGTATATGTTTTGTTAGAATTATACCTAAATATTTCTCTTTTTTTAAGCAATTATAAATATTGTATTTTTTCTTTTGGTGTCCATGAATTCATTGCTACTATTCAGAAATACAATTAATTTTTTAATGTTTATCTTTTATTCTACATATTTGCTAAACTCACTGGTTCTAGGTGTTTTTGTAGATTTCTTAGGATTTTCTACATAATTATGTCATCTGCAAATAGAGAACAGTTATATTTCTTCTGTTCCAATTTGTATGCCTTTTATTTCTTTTTCTTTCCTTATTTCACTAGCTACAACTTCTAATATTATGTTGAATACAAGTGGTGAGAGCAGACATCCTTGTCTTGTTCCTCATCTTAAGTGGAAAAGCATTCCATCCTTCACCATGAAATACAATGTAAGCTATAGATTTTTATACATACTCTTTACCAAGTTGAGGATGTTCTCCTCCATCCCTGTTTTTCTGAGAGTTTTTATCATGAATGGGTGTTGAATATTGCCAGATTTTTTCTGTATCAATAGATATGATCATGTAATTTGTCTTCTTTAACCTATTAATATGGTGCATTATACTGATTGATTTTTTTGAATATTGAGCCGACCTTGCATCCTTGGAATGAACCCAACTAAGTCATGGTGTATCATTCTTTCTCTGTTTCTGAATTGTATTTACTAATATTTTGTTAAGGATTTTTATGTCTATATTCATAAGGAATAGTGGTCCATAATTTTCTTTTTTTGTACTTTCTTTGTCTGGTTTTGGTATTAGGTACTACTAGCTTCATAAAATGAATTGAGAAGTGTTAGCTCCTCTTCTGTTTTCTGGAAGAGATTGTATAAAATTGGTGTTAATTCTTTAAATGTTTGGGAGACGTCTCTAGTGGAACCATGTGGCCTGGAGATTTCTTTATGTGAAATTTTTGCTTTATGAATTCACTTTCCTTAATTGTCATAGTTATTCAAATGATCTATTTCATATTGAGTGAATTGTGATAGTTTGTGCTTTTCAGATTGATCTATGTCATGTCTAGTTATTCAATTATTGATAGAAGAATGTTGAAGTCTCCAACTATAATTACGGATTTTTCTGTTTCCTCTTTCATGTCTATCTGGTTTTGCCTCATACATATTTTGCAGCTCTGTTCTTTGACACACACATACTTGGGATAACTGTGTCTCCTTGGCAGGTTAACCCTTGTATCACTTTGTAATATATTCCATTCTTCTCTCTAGTAATTTCCTTTGCTCTAATACCCACTTCATCTGATATTAATGTAGTCACTCCTACCTTTTTTAAACTAATGTTTGCATCATATATCTTTTCCATCCTTTAACTGTTAACATAACTATATCATTATATAGGAGTAGATTTCTTACAGACAGCATACAATTGGATCATGCTTTTTAATCCACAGTGCCCATTTCTTTTAGTTGGTGTATTTAGATTATTTATATTTAATGTAATTATTTGTAAAAGTAAGGCTTAAGCCTGCACTTTTATTTTTTGGCTTATTGTTCTTTTCTCTGGTTTCCATTTCTGTTTTCTTTCGCCTGCCTTCCTGTGGGTTGCTTGAGCACTTTTAGAATTCCATTTTGCTTCATCTCTACTGATTTCTTTGTATCACTTTAGTGGTTTCTCTAGGTATTATATATCCATAACTCATCACAGCCTACCGGTGTCACCATTTTACCACTTTCTGTGACACTTCCCTCTCTTTTTGTCACATTACCCTCTCCAGTTTATAACTGTTGTAAATATCTCCTCTATTCAGAACACATCACACAATGTTAGAACTTTGCTTCAACTGTCAAACATAATTAAAAGGACTAAAATGTACTCTGTTTACTCATATTTTTGCTCTTTCCATCATTCTTTCTTCCTTTCAGATATTCCAGGGTTTCTTCCTTTATCCTTCCCTTTCTACTTAGAGAACTATCTTAAACCATTCTTTTAGGGTAGTTCTGCCAGCAACATATTCCCTTAGTTTTCCTTCATCTGAAAATGCCTGGATTTACCCTTTCGTTCCTGATATTTTTCCTGGACCTTGAATTCTGGGCTGACAGGTCTTTTCTTTCAGCACTTAGAAAATGTGCCACTTCCTTTGGGCTTTCATGACTTCTGATGAGAAATCTACTGTCATCCAAATTTTTTCTCTTATAAGTAAGATGTTTTTCTCTCACTTTCAAGATTTCTTTGTTTTTAGTTTTCACAAGTTTGCCCATGATGTGTCTTAGTGTGGATTTATTTGTGTTTATTCTGTCTGAGATTCATTCAGGTTCTTGAATCTGTAGGTTTATATCTTTTGCCAAATTTCAGTCATTTTTTTCCAGTACTTTTAGAGCCCTGCCTTCTTTCTTCTCTCCTTCAAAGACTTCAGTGACATGAGTATGTAGACATTTTTGACTTGGTCCCGCAGGTCTCTGAGGCAGTGTTCTTCCCCTCCCCACCTCCCCAAGCTGTTTTCTCTTTGTTGTTCAGATGGGGTAACTTCTATTTTTCTATCAGCCAGTACACTGAGTCTTTCTTCTGTCCACCCATACACTCCTATGTTGAACCCATACACTGAGTTTATTTTGGCTGTTGTATTTCTATGTTCTAAAATTTCATTTGTTTTTTCTTTATATCTTCTATTTGGTCACTGAGACTTTTGATCTTTTCATTTATTTCAAGCATGTTTGTAATTGTTCCCTGAAGGGTTTTTATCATGGCTGCTTCCAAACTTTTGTCAGATAATTCTAACATCCCTGGCATCTAATGATTGGTGTCTATTGCTTATCTTTTTTCATGCAAGTTGAGATTTTCCTGGTTGGTATCATGAATGATCTGCACTTGAAATGGAGACATTTTAGGTATTATGTGGTTGTGAGACTCTGAATCTCAGTTAAACCTTCTGATTTAGCTGACTTCCTCTGACACCTTTCCAGCAGGGGGAGGGGGCTGGGTGCTGCCTCATTAATGGTGAACAGGGTTCTGGGTTCCACGAGGCCTCCCCAGACACCATGGGGAAGATACAAGTCCTGACCCTGCACTAGGACTCCTCTGACACCACCCCAGTGGGGAAGGGAAGGGGCCCTGTGATTGCTTGGTGGGATGGGAGCAGAAGTGTAGGCTTTTTTTTTTTTTTTTTTTTTGCCTGTCACAATAAAGTTTATTATGAAAACAGGCTGGTGTGGGGACAAGGGGACAGACAAGTACATTTAGATTGGGTGGCTCAGGTGAAATAGTGCGGCTTCTTCACATTGATGCCATACTCGCTGAGGGCAGGGGTCAAGTCCTCCATGGTTAGAGTGTACTTGCGGTCCTTGCTCTTGCTTCGGGAACTGCCAGAGGCTGTGCCCTTCATTTTGCAGTGCTGTAGGGCATCGTTGGCAATATCTGAGATAAAAGGGGTTGGGGGATCTTGTTACTGCCCTTAGGGGATGTAGGTCCCAGCTCCCTATTTGGCCTCCTCTAACACCACCTTGGCTGGGGGCAGGGGGTGCCCATTGTAACCTGACAAAGGTGGGGATCTAGGCTCCCCCCGCTCAGTCTTTGCTGCTGGGTGGGGGTGATGGCCAGTATCTTCTGTAGTGTCTGGCTGAGTGAAAAAGTTATTGCCTGAAAGTTTTTGTCATGCAAGGCTGCCCCTTCCCTGGTCCTTTGTCTAGAGAGAGCAGGGCTGTGTTTGGACCTTCGTTGACTGCATCTATTGGCATTTCTAAATTGCAGACTTCTTCAGCTCTCAGACTGGGATATCCAAGGCAAAAAGAAACCCAGAGAACTCAGCTGGGTTCTCAGCTTTGAGCTCCCTCACTGCTCTGCTTTCTTCCCTTCACCTTGCAGAGTCTTCTTAAGTTTGTTTTATGTAAAATGTCCAGGGTTTTCACTGTACTTAGTTGGCGAGAATAGGAAAAGTATATCGAGCCCAGCTTCCCAGAAATAGAAGTCCAGAATCAGTGCTTCTCTTTTTATTTGTTAATTTTAAGATTATGTGACATTGGTCTCCTGAGAGGTACAAAAACAACTGCATAATCTTCTTTTCAAAAGCGACCGATTTTATCAATTATAAGAGGGGGGAACTACACAACCCGTAATGGTCAGAATTTAAGTTCATTGTACATTTTACTGTCTGTGCCTTTTCTTGACTCATTTCTTGTTGAAGCCTTATTTAACTACCAACACTGCTATTCTACTCCTATGCCACAGTAACCAGACAGAATACCTAGGCAAGGATAACTGACGAGGATGGCAAGTGATGGCCGGGCTTCTGAGAGCCAGTGGCCTGGACGGGAAGAGGTGGGCCTGGGACAGGGCCGGAGGGCCTGCAGAGAATGCATGGCCAGCCCTGGTCTCTAGAAACATCTGGAGGGATGAAGAACGTTGCCTCAAGTATCTTCTAGAAGGGGGCATGCGATGAATTGTCCAACAGAAGTTCTGAAGGAGCAGAAAAGAGCAGGGTTTCCAGACTGGCCTCGGGTTGGGTCCAGGCGTCAGGTTGCTCCAGCAATGGCAAGGTTGGGAGAGAAGGATATGATTCTGCTGTAATTTACGGCAGCAGAACATTTGCTTCCTTAGAGATCTCTTGCTTCCATTGGCCGTTTCTCATTTACAAGTCAAAGCTTTTATAGGGGTTTGTCTTTGACTCTGTGGCTCTCATTCTATTGAAGCCCCAGTGCAGAGGCCTCTTCTCAGGACTGCTGAGTTTACCAGAGCATTTTCCTGCTTCCTCCTTCCATAGAATATAACAGGTAAAGGGCTTGCAAGGCAAAGCCTCCTGTGAAAGTCCAAGAAAAGTGGAGCCTTTAAAACTAATTGCCTCCTTTATAATTACTGCTTATAGAAAACATGCATCTCTGCTCCATTTTTGAAGATTAAAAAACCTTTCACTTGATATTACCCTATCCATCAGTTTCTTTATAACTAAGTTTACCTCATGTGAATGTGCTTATACAGGAAAGAAGAGGTCAGAACAGGTGACATTAAACAGATTTTTGAGACACACCTACTGATAATTTGAGAACTGCCTACACTGCTGGGTTGTTAAGATATGGAAGTGACCTGGTTTCCCTATTTATTTTAAAATGCTCACACCAAAAGAGAAAAGATGCAAAGCATCACTTTTTTGCAAACATGAAAATTACCTCACGGCACTAAACTGTACCACGCCAGGAGTTATAATATTCCCCAAAGGTGGGAAGAAGTCAGTGTTCCTTTATTTTCTCTTTGAATTTCATGGCCAAGTGGGCAAAATCGGGAATATAAATGAGAGCAGGCGTTGCAGCTGCGCAGATGTTAAATTCACTTGTCTCTGGTCCCCTGGACCATTCCTTTTTTCTTTGATGCCACCTCCCCCCTGTGGGACTTAACAGGCATCAGCTGGGAGCCACCTTCTCTGATGACACGGGCTCTTTTGACCTCAATTGATTTCATCCTTTTGTATAACACTGTGTTAGTTGCCTGTGGCATTTAACAAATTACCACAGACTTGGTGACTTAACACTAAAGTTCATCCTCTCGGGACTTCCCTGGTGGCGCAGTGGTTAAGAATCCACCTGCCAATGCAGGGGACACGGGTTCGAGCCCTGGTCCGGGAAGATCCCACATGCCGCGGAGCAACTAAGCCCGCGTGCCACAACTACTGAAGCCCACGTGCCACAACTACTGAAACCCACGTGCCACAACTACTGAAGCCCACGTGCCTAGATCCCATGCTCTGCAACAAGAGAAGCCACCACGATGAGAAGCCCACGCACCACAACGAAGAGTAGCCCCCGCTCACCACAACTGGGGAAAGCCCATGCGCAGCAACAAAGACCCAGCGCAGCCAAAATAAATAAATAAAATAAATAAAACATTTAAAAAGTAAATAAAGATCATCCTCTCACAGTTCTGGCGGCCAATATCAGTCTTACTGAGCTGAAATCAAGGTGTAAGCAGGGTTGTACTCTCTCCAGAGGCTCTACAGAAGGATCTATTCCTTTCCAGCACTTCCAAGGAGTGTCTGGTAGTTTCCAGCATTCCTTGGCTTGTGGCCACGTCACTCCAATCTTCAAGGCCAGCATCATCAAATCTCTCTCTGCTCCATCCTCACATTGCCTTCTCTTCTGTGTATATAAAAACCTTCTCTGCCTCTCTTTTATAAGGACATTTGTGATGGCATTTTAGGCCCACAGGGATAATCCAGGAGAATCACCCTAGCTCAAGGTCCTTAACTGAATCATATCTTTGCCATAAAAGGTAACATTCCTATGTTCCAGGGATTAGGACATAGATGACTAATGAAGCGTCATTTTTCAACATACCACGCCACCTCTGTGCCAACAATTCCTAACTTTATGTCTCCAGTTCGGCAGTGTCTTACAAAACTAAACATACTTTACTATACATCCCAGCAATCCTGCTCCTTAATATTTACCCAAAGGAGTTGAAAACATGTCCACCCAAAAACATGCACACAGATGTTTATAGCAGCTTTATTCATAATTGCTAAAACTTGGAAGCAACCAAGATGTCCTTCAGTAGGTGACTGAATAAATAAACTGTGGTCCATCCATACAGTGGAATATTATTCAGTACTGAAAAGAAATGAGCTATCGAGCCATGAAATGGAAGAACACTAAATGCGTCATACTCAGTGAAAGAAGGCAGTATGAAGAGGCTGTATCTGGTATGATTCCAACTATATAACATTCTGGAAAAGGCAAAACCAGGGAGACAGTAAAAAGATCAGTGGTGGCCAGGTGTTCAGGGGTAGGGAAGGATCAACAGGTAGAGCACAGAGGATTTTCAGGGCAGTGAAACTACTCTGCATAATCCTATAATGGTGGATATATGTCACTATACTTTTGCACAAACCTGTAGGATACACAACACCAGGAGTGAAATGAAACTATGGACTTGGGGGTGGTGATGGTGTATCTATGTAGGTTCGTCAGTTACAACGAATGCACCTCTCTGGTGCGGGATATTACTAGCCAGGGTGTCTCTGTGTGTTTGGAGAAGGGGGCATGTGAGAAATCTCTACGTTCTGTTCAATTTTGCTGTGAACCTAAAACTGCTGTGAAAAGTAAGTCTGTTTTTTAAAGGGCATTGGCTCCCAGAATTGGCAGACAAAGGACTGCAATCCGAAGTCAAAGAGGATACACAGATGACAATTAGCACTGGAAAGGTAAGTCAACATCACTAGCCACTGGGGAAAAGCAAATTAGGACATGGTGAGTTATCACTACTAGTACCCCCATTACAGCAGCAAAAACTAAAAATAGTGATGACACCAAATGCTGGCGAAGACAGAGAAACTGGATCACTGGTTCCCACATGGCTGGTGGGAACCTAAAATGATACGATCACTCTGGAAAACAGTTTGGCAGTTTCTTTAAAAACTAAACATACACTTACCATACAACTCAGCAGTCACATTGCTGGCCATTTACCCAGGAATGCAGTGAAAATGGACGTGCACACGCCAAGCTGTACACAATTGTCCATAGTGCCTTTATTTCTAATAACCCCAAACTGGGAACAACTACAGTATCTATCTTACAGTAGGTGAACAGCTAAACAAACTGTGGTCCATCCACATCCTGGAATACTACTTAACAGTGAAAAGTAACAAACTACTGATACGCACAATGACTTGGATGGATCTCAAGGGAAGTACACTGGGTGAAAAAAGCAAACTCAAAGGTACATACTGTGTGATTCCATATATACATAACACATTCAAAATGACAAAGTTATGGAGGGGAACACAGCTTAGTGGTTACCAGGGGCTGAGGGTGGTGGTGAGAGAACTCTTATGAGGGAACTGTTCTGTATCTCGATTGCAGTGGTGATTCCACAGATCTACACGTGTGATAAAAGGGCATAGAACTGAGCACATCCATTGTACCAGTGTCAGTTTGCTGGTTGTGACGTTGCACTATAGTTACCTAAAATGTAACCAAACTGGCTGAAAGGTATAAGGGACCTCCCTGTTCTATTTTTGCAACATTCTGTGAGCTTATAATTATTTCAAAATAAAAAGCCCTTGAAAAGTCTTGTCCTTCTCATAGCCAGCCAGAGGCAGAGCTGGCCCAGGACTCATGTTTTAGGATGACCAGCCCACTTCCTCCCCAGACCACTAGTACAGACTTTCCTGGAACCATGAACATCCCACAGACGAAGCTGCTGGGACCAGGGATTACCCCAAGAATACCCTTCCCTCCGATTCAGGAGCCGGAAGTCCCTCCCCGTGCCCCCTGGAGGCTCTCTGCAAAGCCCATGCCAGCCCCCTCTCCCGTCCAGCTCCTGCCTACCTCTTAGCTCTTCCCCTGCTAGGCCAGTGCGAGGCCAGGACGGGGGTGCCGAGGAGGGAGCCCATCCTCAGGGCCTTCTCCCTCAGCCAGCACATGCCAGTCTCAGCCCCAGGCTGCACCCCGTCGCTCCTAATCCCCTTGGGCTCCACACCCCAGAGACCAGGCCCAACCCCATTACTGCACAGTCCAGAAAACGTTCTCACTGGAAGGGGAAGCCAAATTCCATGGGCTGGTCCCCGAGGGCATCTGCGTCCCTCTGGCTAGTTGGGAAGGGGGGTCCTGGGTACTTTCTGGCTTCAGCGGACTGCCAGCTGCCCTGGAAAGCTAACCACTACCTATGCGCCGTTACGTGCATAGGAAATTTTATCCATAACCCCTGTTTCCTATTGGACCACAGTCCAGCTTAGAAGTTGGGACCTGATCTGCTAAGGTGAAAGTGATGGGCCATCCTTATCCTAACATAAACCCCGTGAGTAAACGTCCTTAAACTATCTGCCAAAAGTCCGGGCGGCTTCTACCTCATATTATATGTTGACTCTGTGGGCACAGTGCAGGTTGTTTTTAATGAGGGCGCCAGCTTCACATTTTTATATTTGTGTTTATAGGACTGCTTGCTTCTACGATTAATCTAAAATTCTTAAATGTTTGCTTAAAAAATTGCTGTGTTTGAAAAAAGACTTTTCATAAGGCTATTTATCATTTTGCAAGTGCCAGTAAAAAGAGAACATCGGTTTATTAATTTTAAAAAAAATAAGATATGTGACACTAAATGGAAAAGACCATTTCCTTGCATTGGGTTCCATACACCATTTAAATACATAACACTGTCCTTCACTTCTAAATGACATTAAGGAGAACTAATCTGTCCTAGTATTGACTTTAGGTGGCATTTGGTCTTTTGCCGGGGAGCTTGGCAGTCGTTTCTTTTAGGTTAAATTGCTGCCCAGGCCGGGAAGGAAAACAATGCCTGGAAGATAAGCAAAGTAATTATTAAAAAAAAAAAAAGCCTTGAGCAGATAGCTTTGCTCTCTCAATTAGAGACCTGGAAATAGGTTTCCATCTGTTGGAAGTTTGGCTGCACCTGCTCCTTGCTTAGTCTGGTCTCACTGCAGGGGGACGTCTTTGCTCGCTTCACCAGGGAATAGTAACTGTCAGCTCTGGCCCGTAATCGAAATTGACAGATTCTGGACTTGACATTGAGCAAAACGGTATTGAAGTCCTAACTCTAGGCAAGAATTTCCAGTTCCACACCAGTGATAAGCCATTTGCACCTCACAGCTTAAAGTGCTCCCAAATTTGGAAAGCAGGCAAATCAAACGTGTTTCCATAAAATAATTTCTAAGGAGGATTTGTGAAGCTGAGAGGCCAAGGCTGACCTGACCGTTGCGTGTCCATTGGCGTGGTCAGAACCTTTCCGCTCTGCCTCTGACTTCCGCAAATGGCTTCTATTCCACGGTTCTGTGTCTCTTTCTTGCTTGGGAGCATTTTGATTCCTGAGGAAACTCTAATTGTCTACAGTTGGGAATGATTGTGAAATCTTATCCTCCCTATCAATGGGTGCCAATGTCCCCAAGGCGTTCACGTTTCAGGGTGGGTGGATAAGCCCAAAACAAGGAAGCTATTGCTCAGTGTGAGTTAAAAAAAATTTTTTTTAAGCAAATGTAAATCATAGTCATGAAAGCAGGGATTTGGGGGGTGGTAGCCAGGGTACTTTATGAAAGAAAACTGACTCATTTCTCATAATATTTTTAAAAATAAAATACCTAGGAAAAATCTAACAGAAGGTGCATTAAATCTCTTTATGGGGAGGGGGAGGGGGAGGGGAGGGGGGAGGGGGGAAACTCCAGTAATCAGGACACTGGGATTGACACAGGGACAGACAACCCAGTGGGACAGCCTAGTTTTATCTTTGGTTGTTCTAGGCTATGCCAGGATTCAAAGAGACCATGATTGCTTGGGAGAAGATCCTGGAATTCATACCACCTAGTAAATGGCTGGTACTTATGAGAAAGACCTGGGCTGGACCCACAGGTCAGAGAATCATCAGAATGTTGACGTCAGAGGTATTAAAACTTTCCTGTTAAGAAAAGAAGGCAGAGCAAGCGGTAAGTGAGGGAGGGGACGGAGGCTGGAGCCATAGGCCTGTCATTCAGAAAGTGATATCACTGTTACTTTAAGAACATATTTTTCTAAATTTCCCTTTCATTAACTTCCTCTTGGGAGATGTATGGTTTAGGCCAACTTACTAGATTATCATCAATTTGTGTGACCCCTCACCCCAGGCCAACACTCAAGAGTTCCACAGGATGCCAGGCGAGCATGAACACGAGGTCTCCACTGGTCATTTTTGGGGCATTGAAAATGCTAATGTTCAGGGTATTTTGAAAACCTCCAAAGATAGGTCTAAACCCAAACTAAAGGATCACTCATATTGGATCAATTGAATAAGGTACCTTCATAGAAGGGAATACTATACTATTTATTCAATCAATAAGGTCATTTCTCTGTGGATTTGGAAAAATCACCAGGATAAATTAAAAAGAAAGAAACCACAGTGCAAGACAGTATGTGTGGACCCCTGAGTGTAGAGAATGTTATTTTTATTTAATCCTCATAGCCATGTATAATTAATCCTATTAACTGGTGAAGAAACAGAAGCTCACAAGTTATAGAATCTGTGGTCTACAGAACAATTATATGTGTTTAATTCTACTGGAGTCTCATGAAGAATTTGATTGTTAACTTCATCCTGGCCCCCTAAATCCTGGGCATGTGTCACGCTCAACTCCATCACTGCTCAAATGTGGTCCCTGGGCCAGCTGCATCAGCATTACCCAAGAGCTGGTTAGAGATGCAGAATGTAGCTTCCTTCTCGGATTATTAACCCCAGCCATTCTTTCCTGCTTTCAGCCAAAAGTAAAGAGTGCCATGCTGGTTTTAACTTGTGGAATGCATGTATAAGCCTAGTGGCCAATGTAAAACTCCATGTGGTGGAAAAGATCTTACGATTGCATCCTGCTCAAGACCTGCAATTCGCTGCTGCATGAAAGCATGTAAACCTATGGTAACAGAAGTAATGAGAGAAATCCATAGACAAAGAGAGGACTGATCTTAAGTCTTCTCATTACTTCATTCATGACCTAGTATTTCTGCCCATGCATATCTATGAGGAATAAAGAATTAAATCAGGGACTTCCCTGGTGGCACAGTGGTTAAGAATCCGCCAGTGCAGGGGACACGGGTTCGAGCCCTGGTCCGGGAAGATCCCACATGCCGCGGAGCAACTAAGCCCGTGTGCCGCAACTACTGAGCCCACAAGCCACGACTACTGAAGCCCACGCACCTAGAGCCCGTGCTCCGCAACAAGAGAAGCCACCGCAACGAGAAGCCTGCACACCACAACGAAGAGTAGCCCCCGCTCGCCTCAACTAGAGAAAGCCCGCGTGCAGCAACGAAGACCCAACACAGCCAAAAAAATCAATAATAAAATAAATAAATTTATTAAACTAAAAAGAATTAAATCAAATCTATTTCAGCCTAAAAAAATGCAGAATGTCAAGCCCCATCTCAGTCCCACTGAATCAGAATCGGCATTTTAGCAAGATCCCCAGTGCTGTGGACGCTCGTTAAAGTCTGTGCAGCACATGGGGGTGAAAAGCTTTGCTCTGCTCTTATTGTATAAGCCTCTGAGCGTCAGTTCATTAGCATCAAAACCACAGACACAGAGATGAAATCTTTTCAACCGTCAATGCAGAGTTTTAAAAATGACAAAGATAAGGGTGGAAAGTTACCTGGGAATGACACGATGCATCTCCAGCCTCTATATCCTGGTATAAATAGTTGCGGTTATTTTGGAGCAGGGGTGAGGAAGAGAACAAAGTCAGAGAGCAGCAGCAGCGGTGAGTCAGATGGGCCTGTGCGTCTCGCTGCCTTTGTCCCTTCACGGTCCAGCCCCATTTCTCCCAGTGAGTAAACACGCCAGGCTTTGTTAGTCTCGCTTGATAAACAAGACAGAACGCTTGTACAAGGAGCATCGAACAACGTCCTGCAAGAGGAAAGTTTTTAATCCATAAATTACAGCAACAACTTGGAAGGAAATCGAGGTCCTTGGCCAGGCACGAGACTCTTAAGAAGTATGTTTCCAGAATATACAGACAGCCAGGGCCTTGGGAGTAAGAAACAAGGTGCTTTCACATCGTCTCTTTCTGTATCCCTTCTTTGCTGAATTGGTGATAAAATTGTAATTAAATGTTTAATAATGAAAGCCCAGTGCCCAGTAACTTAAAACACTTAAGGTTTGAATATCCCACTCATCAGTTTGAGTTGTACAAAAAATGTTTTAAGAATAAAATTAGAATTTGAGTTTTATGTTCTTCTTTTGGCCAGAAGTCCTATTAGCGGCAAGGTGTAATCTGGCGAAGGAAGTTTGTTAGTTAAGACAACCAAAGAATGGAGAGACCAGTCTGTCAAAAAGAGGCATCAGTGGTTTTGGTGAAGTCATACAGGGGGATCCAGGGCATTTTCTTTTTCTTTTTTCTTTTTTTTTGGCCACGCTGCATGGCATGCGGGATCTTAGTTTCCCAACCAGAGATCGAACCCGTGCCCCCTGCAGTGGAAGCACAGAGTCTTAACCACTGGACCTGGGAAAGGGGGTCATCTTTTCTATCTAGGTTTCATATTAGGGTAGGACCAGTTTGCCTGGGTTTCCAGGTTTAGCACCCCAGGAACCCCCCCAGTCCAGGGCAAACCAGGACAACTGGTCACCCTCCTAACCTCTAAAGTGGGAACGATCGATCTGTGAGTGGAGGAGCACCGGCAGGGGTCCTGGCACCCAGCGGCCCCCTCCAAGCGCCAGTTGGGTCTAAACCTGTGAGTCAGCAAGGGCCGTTCGCTGTCTGCAGTCCATGCTTTGGAAGAGAAAAGGGTAGGGGGAAGGGGCGGGGGTCATTTCCCAAACATAGGCCCACTCATCCCCAACGGAGAGTCTTCCAACCAGGGTGGTGTCTGTAAAACCCCGCTTTTATTTGGAGAAGTCTCCTTGAAAATGCTTCCTGGTTTTTTTTTTTTAAATAAATTTATTTATTTATTTATTTATTATTTTTTTGGCCGCATTGGGTCTTTGTTGCTGCGCATGGGCTTTCTCTAGTTGCGGCGAGCGGGGGCTACTCTTCCTTGTGGTGTGCGGGGCTTCTCATTGCGGTGGCTTCTCTTGTTGCGGAGCAGGGGGCTCTAGGCGCACGGGCTTCAGTAGTTGTGGCATGCGGGCTCAGTAGTTGTGGCTCGTGGGCTCTAGAGCATAGGCTCGGTAGTTGTGGTGCACGGGCTTAGCTGCTCCGTGGCATGTGGGATCTTCCTGGACCAGGGCTCGAACCCGTGACCTGAATTGGCAGGCGGATTCTTAACCACTGAGCCACCAGGGAAGTCTGGAAGATTTCCATGGGCTTTCATAGTGCCCTTTTCGCTGAGATTTTATTCTTTCTCCTCACACCACATCAGAACCTAACCCAAAACCAAAACATCACCCCCTGCACAGGGGTTATTCACGAGTTCAGTTTGAGACCCTTCCCCGAAGGGTAGGGTGGGATCAGCCTGTTTCCTAAGCTGCAGGCTCACTGGCAGGACGGCATGACCCGGGTCCCTCCTAACCTCAGCAGAGGCACCACGTGGGGTCTTGAGGACGCAGGGCTTCCTCAAGCCACGGGGGCTTTAGGCAAAGGGTGCACATGCCTGGGAGTCTGAACCAACTGTCTGGTGCCTCAGCAGCCGTGGAGGTGGACCTAATGAAATGGTAGCAGGACCCTATGGTCCTTGCCCCCCCATGTCCTCAGCCTGCCTTTTGTCTCTGGAAAAACTTTGGCCAAAGAATAAGTTTCATCAGAGAAGTGAGAAAATGCAGAAACAGAGGAACAGTCAAAGAAGACCAAATAATAATAGTTTAGTCGTTAAGCAGAGTCAAGGACCTTTAGTTCCTCCTTAAGGGCTACAGATAATATTCCAAGCCATCTCCTGGGAGCTGTCTTATAGATGCTGAGACCTCCACCAGGTGGAAGAAGTTAACTACATGACGACCAGGCTGTAGCCGTGACATAAGCTGCCACAGTTCCGAGAACGGGCCTCAAAGAAATGGGAACAAACCGACCCTGGAACTGAAGATGAACTGTACCTAGAACAATCAAGATGACACTGATCAGACCACCAATGACCAATTTCAAGGTGACTGTCAGAGCTGGCTGTGCTGTTTCTGCATGCAGCCCCCTCCCTCTGTCTATAAAAGCTCTTGCCCCCTGATTGTCGGGGGGTGAGTGGGGAGGTGGCCTTTGGACAGGCGTCTGCCCTCCCCCCTGGTTGCCGGCATCCAAGCTAAAGCAAACTTTCCTTTCCACCAACCTGGCCTCTTTACTGGCTTTTGAGGGGTGAACAGCCGGACCCCGCTTTTGGTTACGCTAAGATTCTGCACCCAGTTCCAAGGTGTGGGGTTTCTCCTACAGCACCAAGCAGTTCTCAGACACCAGCTGGGTGTCCTACAATTCAATTCAATTCTGACACTATTTGCCCTCCACTGGGGATGGGCTGGCGCTGGGTTTCACGTGTCGAAACTTTTGAACGTCTTCGATCTTAAAGATTGGCGCTCTAGCCACACATTCCCCCATGGATTTATGAAGTCCCTGTTTATAAATTGATAAATAATTATCCCAACACATTTTGTTCTGTCCAGTTTAACAGCAATGAGTCTGGGAGGAGTTGCTGTGCTGTCCTGGGTTATTCATACACAATAAATACGTTGACTTATATACGTATGGCCTTTGAAAACAAAGTATCTCATGACATGCTCTCCCCAGAGTTTGTATTTGTTATAGCAATCTCATTCCCCCAGGAAATGTGTTATAAATGATATGGAATGATCTATAGGATAGATAGGTAGGTAGATAGAGAGATAGATAGATAGATAGATAGATAGATAGATAGATAGATAGATAGATAGATAGATAGACAGGTATTTTTTTAAAGCAAGATGTAGAATGGGGTATAAAGAGCTCCTGTTTGTATAAAGAAAGAGAAGGAAATGGGAGACTATATACATTTATGTATGTGAAGCCCCTCTGGTGGACTATTTAAAGACACAAAACGTTGGGGAAGGAACACAGTGGCTGAGTGACAGGGGTGGGGGAGGACTCTCAGCTATATGTTCTTTACGTGTGTCTTGGCTTTTATAATATTGAAATCAATTTTAAAACTTCATGCTTTTAAATGTGGTCATTCTGGCCAAAGTAACTACTCCAGCCAGTGAGTGACTTTTTTTTTTAAATGAAGAGAATCAAGTTTCTTTCTTCTAAATAGCTGCTTATTTAATAGGCTCTAGAGCTAAATATGTCATCATTTTGTGGAACTGAGTATTAATACCCTAGAATGTTTTTCTGTTAGTTTGTTTGTAAATTTCAACTCTTTTATCCGCGTTTCATTGTATGACTTCTGTTCCTTCATCTACTGCCATTTCTGTGTTAGTTTAATGAAGTTATTGTTCATCCTCGGCTCCTAAAAGTAGATAAAATAAATGCAGCTGACGATCACCATATTCCTATATTCTAGTGACCGGGTCTTGCTCACAGCCCGGGGCCAGCTGTCACTCCGCTCTGGCCCTCATCCCAGCTTGTGCACCTTGCCCTTCACACATAGCTGAGCCCCTGGGGTGGGGAGCAGAGCCAGGCCTGGCTCAGTGCCCATCCAGGCGACCCCCTTTCTCCTCCAGCATGGGCACGATCCTGCACCCACGGGGTGTTTGCTGGGGAGCCGGCTTTGCATGCATCATCCCTCGTGCCCGTGCACAGGCCCTGACGTCCCTACACGTGGTGGCTCTTCCGTCCCCCACATGGCAGATTCAGAAAGATGCATCGTGAGGCTCCTCACCTGTCCTGGCTGTGCGCAACCCCAGGCCACAGGGAAGTCCCAAGCTTCAGCCACGTCGGTGGCCACGGGCCAGGAGGCGGTCCCACACGGCGGGTAAGAGCCCAAGCTCCACCTGGTCCCCCATCTGTAAAGCTGGGATAATGATAGTGCTCACCTCACAGGACTATCGTGGGAATGGAAGGAATCGTCACATAGAAAGTCTCTAGAACACTGTCAGGCACACAGTAGCTCTGCTACTATTACTTGCAGGGACCAGCAGAAGCTCTGCCCCATCGGTCTTAGAAGGCATTAGTTCAAGGAGCTTCGACAGAACACCCTGGGAGCAGAGAGGGACTTCCCCTCCCACATAAGGGAGATAGATATTCTGGTCATTTCTCTTGTAGGAGTGGACCAAGTTAGTTATGTGATTTAAAAAGTGAAGGTGGCGTTTACTGCAGCTGGGTGTGATGGGACAACTGTGTATACGCCCTATGTCTACGTGCATATCCACACAGGGAGACACACACACGCCTTCAAGGCGGAGTAGACCTTGCAGAGAATCAGTGCTTTGGTTACTAAAGTCTTTGCAAGGGCCCACAGTTCCCTTCCAAGCTGTATAAGAAAGAAGCCGTTTCACCATCTGCTTCTTCATTCTCTATAAATTCAAGCCACTGTTCTTCAAACATGTGGGTTCTAGAGGGAGAAACCAAGATCACCCTGGGTTTGTTCTGCTCCACGACAAGGACCCCCTCTCCCCTGGGCTCAGCTTCCGGCAGGTCAAGTAGGCTCCTGTGGGCAGCCCAGGGCCCGATGGCCGCTCACATTATTTCTCTGGTAAGATGTGCCTGGAGTACCAGATTTCCAGCCTTGGGCAGTTCATAGGTTAGGGATCTCCTTTGTCCCAGTAGATTTTCTCATTGTTTGCCTGCACTTCCTGTGGTGTGCTGGTGGTTTACAAGCCAGACTCTCTAGCAATTACAACGCAGGGGGAAACTCAGGCTGGCCACGCCCCAAAGTCCCTAAGTTGTGTGTTATTTATTGTGCGTTCCCGTTCACATCATGGGCTGAACTTGATTTCCCCTCAGGTACTAACATCAACAAGATATTTTATGTGGGATTTATTTCTTGGCATTTGGCGTAAAAGGGAAAACCTCAGGGTCATGCTTCTCCCTGGGGAATGTGGAAGGAACTTTCCCTACCATGTCTGGCAAGCCCTAACCATGCTTGTCTCACGTGGGAGACAATCTCAGCTCACATCCCCTACCCCGACCCAATGCTTCTGGAGCCTGGTTCAGTTCAGCTGCCCTCCTTACTCCCGTCGCATGTTTGCCTTCACTCCCAAAGATGATTTATGATGAGAAACTACACCCTCAAAGTCAAGGAGTGTCCATCTGTCCAACGACAAAGATGGCCATCGGGTTGCAGAGGCGATACTAAATCCTTCTGGAGTTTTCTTTTTTTTAATTCATTTTATTAAGGTATAGTCAATTTACAATGCTGTGTTAATTTCTGGTATCCAGCACAGTGACTCAGTTATACATATGTGTGCGTGTGTGTGTGTGTGTGTGTGTGTGTATATTCTTTTTCATATTCTTTTCCATTATGGTTTATTATAGAATATTGAACGTAATTCCCTGTGCTATACAGTAGGACCTCGTTGTTTATCCATTCTATATGTAATAGTCTGCATCTGCTAATCCCAAACTCTCAGTCCCTGACCTCCCCCCTTCCTCCTGGCAACCACAAGTCTGTTCTCTGTGTCTGTGAGTCTGATTCGTAGATAAGTTCATTTGTGTCATGTATATATTTTTTTGGCCACACCATGTGACATGCAGGATCTTAGTTCCCCGAGCAGGGATCAAACCCGTGCCCCCTACAGTGGAAGCACAGTCTTAACCACTGGACCACCAGGGAATTCCTTTGTGTCATATTTCAGATTCCACATATAAGTGATATCATATGGTATTTGTCTTTCTCTTTCTGACTTACTTCACTTAGTATAATAATCTATAGGTCCATCCATGTTGCTGCTAATGGCATTGTTTCATTTTTTTTTATGGCTGAGTAGTGTTCCATTGTATGCATGTACCACATCTTCTTTATCCATTCATCTGTTGATGGACATTTAGGTTGTTTCCACGTCTCGGCTATTGTGAATAGTGCTGCAATGAACATTTGGGTGCGTGTATCTTTTTGAATTATAGTTTTGTCCAGATATATGCCCAGGAGTGGGATTGCTATATCATATGGCAACTCTATTATTGGCTTTTTGAGGAACCTCCATACTGTTTTCCGTAGTGGCTGCACCATCTTATATTCCCACCAACAGTGTGGAAGGGTTCCCTTTTCTTTCTGGAGTTTCTTGACATGTCATCAGACACAACATAAATTTATATTTCAAAGTCTGCAGCACAGACTGATTATAGATAAGCAGGTCTTGAAGCAAATCTCAGGCAAGAACATCTATAGTCTTAAAAGCAATTAGAGAGTGATTATTTGCATTATGAATTTAATCTTCCTAAGAATTACTTAAAAGTAATACAGTATTGTGGAAACTAAGAAGGGATTCCATCACCAACATCACCCCCTTGATGTTTTATGACCTTTCACTATTTATCCTATGCAAATTTTATATAGATGGATTTACAGTTTGATGTCTTGTTTTCAAAAGTCTAAGTTGCTTCCATGTGCTTTAAAATGTTAATATTTATAACTATAGTGACTGCTTATTGTATTGCCTGCTTAACATGCCCTAATCTGTTGTTCAGATTGTCCCAGCTCTGGTCATTGGGAGCTCTTTCTGGGAGCTCTTTCTGGTTGGCTCCTGTGTCCCTTTGACATACCCCTATCTTTTTTTTTTTTTGTACTTCCTTACTTTCTGGTACTAAAGATGCTTCAGATTCATCTTGTATTTTCCCCACTCCTGCCACTCCTCTAAGGCATCCTGGTTCCTTTTACTGGAGAATGTTTATTTAGAAACAGAGATCTGGGTGCTGGTTTCATGGACTTTTATCTAATGAAAGAGGTCCTGCAAACCAGGTGACACTGATCGTTTTCCAAATTTGTAGTATAGGATATAAAGATAAGAGAGGAAATGTATAACACTGAGAACAGAAAAAAATCGTTAGATAAAAAAGAAAGGATGATGATGACATGATTTAAACACCAGACTCAGCCGCATCTAAAACCAGAAACAACCCAGATGTGTTCATAACGTGAGCCATGAATTCCCTTTTTTGTTAATGGCAGTTTTAGTTATGACTCCTTCACTCCCAGCTGCAAGAGTCCTGAATAGTTTGCATACTTAAATAAACAATAACTGGCACAGGTTATCAATGGGGTTCTGTTATAAATCAAACTGAAGGTCTGACGGCAACCATTGTGCCCAGAAGAAGACAGACTCTATTTTGGTCCAGTCTGTACTTTCTTCTCTATGCTCCAGACCACCTGGGTTGGCAGGACCTCTTCTCTCTTAACACTTGCATGGAAATTCTGTGTCACATCCAGGATAACACCAATAAGCATCCTCTCAACAGCGAGGGCACAAGGTGTGGCCAGGGACGTCAGCTTTCATTGCCACATGCCCAGTATTTTGTGGGCTACAGCGTTACCTAAATTTACAAATGCATTCTGCCATCACGAGAGAATCATTAAGCCGTACTTAAACTATAGATGATCCCCCTAGGGATGCTGTCTCACAGCTGGTTCCTGTATGTTCTGCCCTGTTTTGCAGACATCGCATGGCATTATGGCAATGCCCATCTGGAAATGCCAGCCAACACAACTCCCACCAGCCTTTCCAGGCTCCAGAAGTTAGGTTGGAACACTTGAGAAGCTCTGAACAGTGCCCAGAGCCCCTCCTGGTATTGTAACTGCTTACCAACAGTCAGCCCTCAAAGAGGAAATTCTACAGACGACGTTACAGAATTACTTCTCAGTTTTCTTTCAGTGGGACACTTGCCAGAAGGCTGGGGGCGGGGAATGCCCTAGAAAATCTGGAGAGACAGCTTGTCCTGACCACAAGAATAAACCAGCAGCTTCTAACGGGGATGGGGGTGGGGAGAGGAGTCTAGAGCAGGATTGGGTCCGTGATGGCTCTTTACTGTCTACAGTTTTTGAAGCTTCACACAGAATCTACTTTTGATCGTTGGCTGAAAGGGAAAGACCTGGGTTAGATGATGTCCCCCTCCTCGGTTAAGCACACGATGGTACGTGTTGGAATTCCACTCCTCATTCTGGGACTCTGTTACTGAGGGTCAGGGTGGTCAGTGGCTGACCCTTCAGGTGTGGGGCATAGGGGGGTTGTCCACGGTTTCCCCATAGCTACACTCGGGTGGTCAGAATGGTGGTCGGTGCCTGGTCTCCTGGCCGAGCTGCCCACGGTGCTTTCCAGGGTGCAAAGAGAAGGACACAGAGCATTCTAGACAGAGGCAGGGCTCCCTGCTCCCTCCCTGGCTTGCTGACTTCTCCCTCAGCAACTAGGAGAGGAAAAGTTTCTATCATTATGGTGTAATGAGAAAGCTGTTTTTGAAATGCCGACCGATGAATTTTCCTCTTGGTCCCCTGGGTTGTTTCTCCTTTCCCTTCTCCTTCCTCTGGCAGCCTTGCCTCCAGGGGAAAAAAAAAAGAGCAGCCCTGAGGCCAAAATAGGGAAGAAGGCTGATGGTAAGAGAAGTCCCAACAGACCAGAAGAGGAAGGAGAGAGACTTTACTGCTTCTTGGGATCGGAATCCCATGGGGGTGAGGACGAGCTAGAAACACCAAGTCAGGGGAGGGAAGTGGGGCAGGAAACCCCCGAGCAGAAAGCTGGTTCCCGGAGGAGGCCTCACGCAGGCATCACGCCACAGCCAACCTCCGTCGGCCGAATTAGAAATGGCTGGGCGTGCCGCCTCTCTGGGCCTGAGGCACTCGTGCGTCCCCCCTCCCACCAGGACCCCGCTTCCCAGCAGGAGGGTGAAGGAAGCATCCAGATAGAAGGGTACTAGTGCCCCAAAGCCTGAGGCATGCACATACCATGCATGGGAGGTGGGAGGGCACAGAGCAGTGGAGCAGTGGGTCAGCGGACGAGCAGGGCAGGAGGGCAAGAGGCAGGGGCCAGGGCCGGGGGTGAGGCACACCAGGCCCGCTCCCGAGCCCCAGGCAGGGCTGGCCGTGAGGGGGTGGGGGGTTCTGGCGTCAGGACATCGACCAGTCTGCCTGCCGAGGAGGCCGTGAGAACATGGAGGAAGGGGCACAGAGACCCCTGGGCGCCTGGAGCATCCCTGAACGTGCCATCTTGAAAGGGAGAGAAGAGAGAGCACGCCCTCAAGGAGGGAGAAACAGCCCTGGTAGAAACTAGAACTTCAACTTAGTACTTACCTCTGAGGAGAGTGAGTTAACCCCAAAGAGAGAACTTCTTATGAGAAGAACCTGGGTCCCTTTTATTAATTCTGAATTTAGCCGTTCAGCAGATATGTACTGCACGCCTACTGTGTGTGCCAGGCCCTATTCCAGGCACTTGAGACTCAGCAAGGAGAGACCAAGTCCCCGCCCCTGGAGGACTCACATCCTTGTGGGAGAGATGGAAATATATTTGGGAGGGTGAAAGAAGAGTGTTATGGGCTGAATTGGGTTCCACCCCCCCAAATTCACTGTTGATGTTCCAACCCCCAGTATTTGGAGTATTTGACTGTATTTGGAGACAGAGCATTTAAAGAGGTGGTTAAGTTAAAATGAGGCCATGGGATGAGCCCCAATCCAAGGCTACCAGTGAGTAACCTTATAAGCAGAGGAAATTTGGACCCACAGAGAGAGACACCAGGGGTGGGCACCGGAGGAAAGACCGTGTCAGGACACAGCAAGAAGGCGGCACCTGCAAACTAGGGACAGAAGCCTCAGGAGAAACCCACGCTGCCGACCCCTGATCTTGAACTTCTGGCCTCCAGAGCTGTGGAAAATACATCGCCGTTGGTTAAGTCACTGTGTGCCAGACACCACGAAACACTTCACTTACACCCTCTCATTTATTTTCGCAAGGACACTGTGAAGTGAGGGCTGTTACTGCCCCATTCCACCGATGAGGAAACTGAGACATGGGGGAGGGAACTGCCCACAGCCCGGCCGCTGGGAGGAGCTACACCTGGATGGTGCCCCTCCGTCTGGTTGTGGAAGGGCAGCTACTACTACCATCTGCCCCCCTTCAACCCAATAGCTGGTTGGCTTTGTTAACCCAATAGTTAGTCGTTGGAAAAACCAAACTATAGGTCTGGAGAGAACAAGGCGGGAGAAGTGGCCTAGAACCACAAGAGTAGCCAGTTATTGGAAAAGCTGGTTAGCGCAGGGAACTGAAAAGATGACTCGTGCATGGCTTCCACATCTTACCTTAACTAAAGTATGTACATGTCCATTCATTCCCCCATCTCTCGATGTGAGACCAAGGCCTTTGCTTTGCCCACGGGTCTGCCTGTGGGACTGTTATGTCACTGTTCTTAAATAACCACACCTGAAATGCACAGTCTTTTCAGGCTGTGATTTTTCAGGCTGTTCTCCTTTAAGTGGTATCTGAATAGATTTGTTGGACTCTCCCTACCCACCCCCATCTTCTTCCATCATTATCTTGTTCATCTCTAGTTAATAGCCTTTTGATTAATTAATTTTTTTTAGCCAATAGCCTTCAACTTAGTTTTCATGGAAGCAACTCTCTTCTTGTAATCACATCTTCAGTGGGCTATGTGAATTTTTCTTTATACATTTGTGATAATCAGTTGCAATTGGTGGGGAACAGACAACACTGACTCCTGGGAAACGTGTAACTCAACTCAGCCGCTGGGGGCAGAAGTGCTGGGGGCTGTTCTCCGGGGTGGAGGGCCAGGTGCGGGCGCAGAGCGACCTGAGCAGCTGCTTATCCTGCTCACAAGTCACTTACAAGAGCTTCTGCTACGTTGGCTGGAGATGGTGACTGAGAGAAGCCGGAGAAGAAGGGCGGTATTACCCCAACCCGGTCTCCCAGCTCTACCCTCCTGTGATGCTGCCACCGGGATGCGGCCCCTATTAAGTCTAAAAGGACACACGCTGTTAGAGTGGGCTTGTAAGGGGCAATACCTGCCTGGGTTTGGGGGCACACTGGAATATTTACATTTGTATGTACGTTTTTGAAAACTCGCTTAGATAATGTGAAAATTCAGGCGAGAGACATCCCTAAACAAACAATCAAACATAAACTTCTGTTAAAAAGAAATTCGCTTGTCCTACTTCATCATGATCTTAAAGTTGGCCATTGTGGTGGTCCATGCTCCTCTGTTTGCACAATAGGGAAGGAGACTGGGTCTCTTTTCTTTTACGCCCCCCCCCGAAGCATAACTAATAAAATTATATTGATTTTGTTCTAATTTTTAAACATTGTGGTAAAATGTACGTAACATGAAATTGACCATTTTAACCATTTTTGAGTGTACCATTCAGTGGTGTGAAGTACATTCACATTGTTGTGCAACCATCACCACCATCCATTTCCTGAATTCTTTTCATCTTGCAAAACTGAAATTCTGTACCCATTAAACAACTCCCCATTCTTCCCTCTCCCCAGTGCCTGCGGACTATTTTCTATCTCTATGAATCTGACCACTCTTGGTACCTCATGTAAGTGGAATCACACAGTATGTGTGCTCTTGTGACTGTCTTCTTTCACTTAGCATAATGTCTTCAAGGTTCATCCATGTTGTAGTGTGTGTCAGAATGTCCTTCCTTTTTAAGACTGAATAATGTTCTGTCGTGTGTATATATCACAATTTTGGTTATCCATCCATCTGTTGATGGACACATGGGCTCTTTCCTCCTTTTGCCTATTGTGAATAATGCTTCTATGAACATGAGTGTACAAATATCTATTTGAGACCCCGCTTATAATTCTTTTGGGTATATACTCAGAAATGAAATTGCTGGATCATATGGTAATTCTATTTTGGGATCATATGGTAAATCTATTTTTTTTTTTGAGGTGAGCTCTAATTTTTGGAAAGCTGACATCTAGCTTTAGGTACGACTAGCTAGTGTTAGGTACACAACTTGGTTTTTTACTGTGAGGGTTTTGCTTATTAAAAACAACAGTGTTATCATCCAGGCTTGTAGGACAAACTCAACACACATCAGTCCAAGTATTCTCACCTTCCTAGGGGGACCATCAGTCCCTGAAACATTCATTTTAAATCTTCTACACAAAAATGCTTTTTATTTATGGGGACAAACTTATACCCAAATGCCATACCCCAACTTATAAATCTTAATAACATCTTCTTTTTGAAGATACTCTCTTATTTATTGTATGTTATGCCTGTAACTTCTAACCAACAACAACAAAATTTATGATTTTTATTTATGATGTTCACTGTTGTACTGAAGAGTAGATTATAACCCTTGGAGGGAGTGACAGCCAAGTGATGCAGTGAGACTGGATTTCCCTGGTCTGTTCATCCTCCTTTACATGCCCAGTGTGTGTGCACGTCTTTGTTAATCAGTTTATACGATCATCTCATAAATGTTGGCCTTCTACTTAATAGAAGTAGTCACCTGATTGACAGTTACCCAATTCTGGCTACTAACCTAGTAATGCCTGAAAAATAACCCATAGGAAAATAAACCATATCCAAGCTTTAGCCCACTTTCTAAACAGAGAATTTGCCCATCAGAATCACCTGGAAACTTTAAACCACAGAAACCTCAGCCCCATTCCAACCTCCATCTTAGAATCTCTGGGGCTGGTGGTCTGGAATCTGGTTTCGGTTTTCCAAAGTCCCTCGGGTGATTCCAATTTGGGAAGGACTTAAACTAAAAGACCTTGTAAATTAGAGCTCCAGTCCTTTCAGGATAACTGAAATAGCATAGCATTTAAATCTGGTTTCTCTGAATCAAAGGAACTACTACTGCCCAGCGGGGTTCCCTTGCTATTGGCCGGCAATGCTGAGGATTAACCCAGGCAACCAAAGAGCAGGAGAGCGAAACACCTTCCGTCAGTGGGCAAGTCCTTTTCCCCCCTCAGGACCTTCTCCATCCCTCACAGTCATCACTTTGTACCCGGGGTGATTCAAGTGTGCAGCCAGAGGGGCAGAAAGCCAGGCGGTGTCCTAATGACCAGCACCCGTTGTGGACTTGATTTGCCTGGTCCCCTCCTTTTCCACACAGACGCCTCAGTCTGTTCCCTGGAGATACTGCGCTTTTGCAAACTCGACTGGGGGAGGGGGAGGGGCGCCCACACCAGGTCCCCACCCAGCTCCCTCCCCTGGATGCTGCACCTTGGCTCTCTCCTCCCTTTTCCTCTTCTTTATCAGCAGAGACCAAGAAATTGAAAGTCCATGCGGCTCTCCCAGGAAACTAACCACGTGGGGAGCTGAGTGACTCTCAGACTCTCCCTGTTTACATTGAAGATGCCTGTAAATGACAGAAGCCGCCCGTTTGCCTCTGACCTTCAAGTTTGTTTTTTTTTTTTAGATGTACTTCTTTTTTTTTTTTTGAACATCTTTATTGGAGTATAACTGAATCAGCTATACATATACATATATCCCCATATCCCCTCCCTCTTGCGTCTCCCTCCCTCCCACCCTCCCTATCCCACCCCTCTAGGTGGTCACACAGCACCGAGCTGATCTCCCTGTGCTATGCAGCCGCTTCCCACTAGCTATCTATTCTACAGTTGGTAGTGTATATATGACCTTCAAGTTGCCCAAGTGAATTCCCACCAGAAAATCCTCAAATTGTAGTTGGGACAATCGCAGCAGTTCTAAATTTCAACCCTTTCATTTGTAGAGGTTTGGAGGAAAGCTCTTCAAAAAAAATTTTTTTTTAAGGAGGGCTTTAGAATACATTTCTGCCTGTGAACACTGATGTCTTGAGTTTTGTCTTTGTACACAGAGGGCAGCCTTAGGAACTGGGGGCAGAAGAATGACTCCAGGGAGTGAGCCCAGTTTGCAATAACAAGCCTCAAGTCAACCCAAAAAAGCAAAGCTGAACTTCTATGGTCACTGACAGCTGTCTGTTATTATTATTTTTTTTAAGGAAGCAAAGAAAGAAGAAAAGGAAAAATTTTCCATGCTTGACTCCAAGGGTACCCAGCAACAGGACAGGGTAACGCTTATTCCATGATTTCTGTCCCTTCTGTCTGAGTGGCTGCTGAAGTGTTTTATGAGACTTTGCTTCAAAGCAAACCAGTTAGAGGCAGTGAGTACCCAGTGTGGTGGACTCAGGTTCCTCTCTGGTTTCCTGTGGGCCCTGCAGGGTAAGACTGTCGCTGGCACTGCTACCTGCTATAAAACCATCTTTACCTTGTGTTTTTAGTCGGGGGTAATTAGGGCCCTTTCCTGCCCCACCTACCCATCTCCTCTGTTTGCCCAAGCTGCTCCCGGGGCAAACAGCAAATGGTCAGGGTGGAACCAGTAGCATAGTGGCTGCAGAGCAGGTGAAAGTGAACTTGCTGCCATGTGGGAGCCAGAATGGGCGTGGACGTGCTTACCAGCAGTTCAAGCTGCCAGCCATAGAGTAAAAACCACATGAAACTTGGGTTCTACACCGTCTTCATTCAGAATTCATTCAGGAGACGGCTGCCAGCCATCCTCGGTCTCTAGCTGGGACCAATGTCTCTTCCATCCTAAACGTGTCTGAAATGTGAACTGCTGAGAAATACCCTGACCTGTAAATGGGACAGGAAAGCAATGACTTAATTTAAAATTTCTGTTTAGTTCTTCACAGGAATAAAGAGGACATGTGGAAGGTGGGAAAGAAGTAGGATGAGAGATTCAATTAAGTGAGCAAAGCGGGGAGATGGCGTTCTCCACCACGAAAAAGAAATGGCAATTATGTGAGTGATTGATAGACATGGTAGCTAATGCTATGGTGGTGATCCACTGCAATATATAAGTGTATCAAATCAACATGCTGTACACCTTACACTTACACAATGGTAGGTGTCAATTATATCTCAATAAAGCTGAAAAAAAAAGAGGGAGATGGGAAGAGGGATGGGGACAGGGAGATGGCCGACTTCACCTCCCTGAAGGATCAGGGATCTGGGTGTCTTTGAGCCTTGCTTTGTAGTATGTTGAACCAATTTAAATATTGTGATTATTTATGCATAACTGTTTTTATTTTTCTTTTTCAAGATAATAATTTCAAGATAGTATGTGTAATTATTGAGTCACTGACAATGCTCCTAAAGGGGCCAAGCATGAGACCAGTGACATGCAGATTCGAGAGACCGTATCCGGGAGGAGATTAAGTATTTCTGGAGCCTCGTGTCCTCATACCCTCACTACCCTCATCTTTGGCCTTAAATTTAAGCCAGTTCCTTTAGACCTAGCAGCAATATCCGAGCTGTTGGGTGTCAAGAAAGGCTTCCAAATATAAAACACTGGATTTGTTTATACTAAAACTAGGTAATATTCATTGAGCGATAACTCCAATTAGGATTCAGTCACTCAAAACCACGAGGTCCTCCCTTATACATCATATAAGCTGCACTCCACAGGGCGGATCCCACTTCTTATTCAGATCTTTTGCTCTCCTGTGATCCCATGCGTGGAAGAGGTCCTCCTGGTGTAGTTAGAGATGGTGCTTCAGACCAGGAGTTCCCAAATCATACCCCACGTGATTCTGGAGCTCAGCCTGGGCAGAAAGGCAAGTAGCAACCCTCTCTCGCGGTTCACACAGCTCAGGGATATTCTCTTGGCCTTCAGGGCAGAACTGAGAGCATCACAAATGTCCCGTGCATCACTGGCAGGACTTTGGAGGGCTGGGATCAAAGGGAAAGGGTTGTAGGGAGTTAGTCCCAAGAACTGCAGCAAGAAAAGAAGTCTTGAGAATACTGAGTGCCTGGAAAATGGAAACTTTCTTCATTTTTCTCTGGCACAGATAACATGCCCACACTTCATAGCTGTTATTTTTAAGCTGTTGACATTTTTATGGACTGAGCTCTCAGCCCTGCCCTTGAACATGGTGTGCTAAAGGGCATGGGGCCAGCTCCTGGGTACCTCTCTATTAGGTGGAGTTCCAAGGCCATCATGGAGATAAAGACCTCTTTTTGCATTGTTTTGTTGTAAAGATGTTGATTTTAATGAAAACCTTTTTCCTTTCCTTTTCTTCCCTCTATATCATTAAGTTTTACTGTATTCACAGAGACTTGTGTTTGAGGGAGGCATAGGACTTTATTTCTTGTGCTTATTTGCCGACATCGAGTAAGATAATGACCCCACTCACATTTATGGCTTCTGAGGGACTACTGATTATGTTATATTTTTTCCAAAATAAATACTTTTTGGAAATTTATATGTATTTAGTAAGAATATGTATATAACATAGTTGTATGTATGGTTATATATAAATACACATATTTACTGTACAAGTATTTTCTATTTTATATTCACAATATGTATAAAATAGTATGTATAACTTTAAAAACCACATAGCTTTTTAAAAATAATTTTTATTGGAGTTTAGCTGATTTACAATGTTGTGTTATTTTCAGGTGTAGAGCAAAGTGAATCAGTTATACATGCATCCACTCTTTTTAATTTTTTTTTAGTTTTCCATTTCTTTTTTTTCTTTTTCTTTTGTTTTTTTTTGGCTGTGCTGTGTGGCCATGCGGCTTGTGGGATCTTAGTTCCCCAACCAGGGATCGAACTCATGCCCTCAGCAATGAAAGTGCAGACTCCTAACCCCTGGACCGCCAGGGAATTCCCCTATCCACTCTTTTTTAGATTCTTTTCCCATATAGATCATTACAGAGCACTGAGTAGAGTTCCCTGTGCTATACAGCAGGTCCTTATTAGTTATCTGTTTTATATATAGTAGTGTGTATATGTCAATCCCAATCTCCCAATTCATCCCTCCCCCACCCTTCCCCCCAGTAATCATAAATTTAAAAACCGCATAGCTTTTAAAAGCTTGTAACAACAGCAAAACTCCCAAGCTTTGTGCTCTATAACTTCAACTCTTTTCCTAGTTCTTCTGGTATTTCTTTTCATATTTCTAAATAATATACCTTTTCTACTGTTTATCGTTTTAGACATTATCTTTTGACTTCCTGCTACAAGAGATGAAAATTTCTGTTACTCTTTCCCACATTTTTAATCTCCTCCCATCCCACTAGCATGGTATGTCACAATTTTCTAACCTTATTATAAGGATGTCAATATTGCCCATCGATGAGCCAAGAATTATGATGTAATATATGTTTCCCTTCTTGTACAACTGTTTGTTCTTCCTGGAGTTCATTGCCTCACTTCATCCGCTTGCTTGTTTCCTATGTACTCATATTTTATTTTTTTCCAAGTGTGCCATCAGCTCCAACAGGTACCTACCGTATTACTTTTCAAAAGCTCAAATGCATTAATACAAAACCAATTCCACTTTTCTCCCTGGAGGCCTCCCTTCTGGAATTCTCCAGCTTCCTGTCTCAACTGGTCTGATTGATCTCTAGACCAGCTGCACACACAGCTGTCATCTAGGGACTTCCCTTGGCCACACTCAGTGGCATTACCAAGGCCGTCTATCTCTGTCTCCATCTCCGGGCATGGTCTGCCATCACACTTGATACAGTAAGATGGCTGTGGCCACTCTGGCTGCAGATCCTCCCCAACAAAGAAAGGGTACCAGAACATGCCACACCCAAATTATTTTGAGCTAAAGACTTTTGAGGCACAAATGAACTTATTTACAAAACAGAAATAGAGTCACAGATGTAGAAAACAAATTTATGGTTACCAAGGGGGAAGGGTAGGGGACGGGAGGGATAAACTGGGAGATTGGGATTGACATATACACACTACTATATATAAAACAGATAACTAATAAGGACCTACTGTATAGCACAGAGAACTCTACTCAGTGCTCTGTAATGGCCTATATGGAAAACGAATCTAAAAAAGAGTGAATATATGTATATGTTTAACTGATTCACTTCGCCATACAGAAGAAACTAACACAACATTGTAAATCAACCATACCCCAATAAGAACTGAAAAAAAAATAAAGACTTTTGAGAATCAGCAGACACAGGAAAAACTCTAAAAACAGGGCACAAGTGGGCTTTTTTGGTAAAGGAAATTTATATTTTTGAAGTAAATTTCCATTTGTCAAGAGGTCTCCCTCTCCTGTAGTAGGAAGAGAAGGACTTTTGACTCTTATCAATGGAGAAGGCACCAGATTTAAATCTGCATAACAAACCTTACTAAACAACCCTGGTTTAGCACAGCTTTCCTGGTCACCTTCTCATAGTGCCTCCCTTGTCCAAAAGCCCCAAACCCCTCTTCTTTGTTTAGCCTCAGATGGCATATAAGCCCAAATTCTAGCCACCTCTTCGGGCTACTCATCCCTGGGTGCCCCCATGTAATGTGCCATGCACATGAGAAAAAACTTCTGTTTTGTTTTTCTCTTTTAATCTGTCTTTTGCCTGCTTAATTTATAGGATCCCAGCCGGGGTGCCTAAGATGAGTATAGGAAAAAGATCTTTTTTCCTTCTCCTCTACTAGCAACCCTAGTGAAAAGTGACTTCTTTATTCTAATGTCCATATTCCAAACCCAGGGAAGGCTCCAGTTGGCTCTTTGTGGGTCATTGACCCCTTCTTGACCAGAGCAATGAGGTGATCTAATGGTCCCTGTGATTTGCATTCCCTTTCAGACATCATAGGACCAGGGAGGGTGGGCATGCCCTGAAAGAAGGGGCCTAGCTGACCCACCCCGCATGTCCACTGCAGTGCTGAGCCAAGAAAAGACCGATGGAGGGACACTCAGTTGGGAGCCAGGGGACCAGGGCTGTATTCTTGGTTGTACCTACTAAGTAGTTGCACGACCTTAGGAAAATTGATGGGCTTCTTTTCACCTCAGTCAATTCCCTTCAAAGGAGGGATCTAGAGTCGAGTTTGTGCTATTATCCAAGATACTAAAATCTTATCCTCTGTCCAATAAGAGCTTGTAATAATATAAAGGGTGCTCGGTCTTGGATGCAGGTGTAGATCATAAAACAATAATGGAAAAGAAAAGTGAAACTGGAAGGTAAGTGTTCCTTGATTAAACTTATACTCTGGGCCAGGCAGTGTTGAATGTTTTATTTGGATTATCACATTTTTAACTTCCAAGAATTCTTTCTTGTTCTCTGATTAATCCAGTTTCTAAGCATCTTGTTACATCTCTGTGCCTCTGTTTCCTCATCTGTAAAATAGGGACAATAATCTTACCTACTTGGTGAGATTTTGGTGAGGATTAAATGAGATGATGCATGTAAAACACCCGGAAGTACCAGGAATATAATAATCGTTCAGTATATATTATCAAGATTATTTTTAGCTATTCTTCTTCTTGGTTTCTTCATAGTGGGCGTCGAAGGGGGAAGCTTTCTCCCTCTGTTCAGTTATCCCTTCTCTGTCTACCTTCCCTCATCTAAAAATGTGATGCAATTTTTTTTTTTACCTACTGCTGTTCCTTCTTTGATTTTCCATTTCCTTGTTTTCTTTTCCTCTGGTCATGTTAGGTTAGAAGAGACAATGCCTTCAGGGAACCTGCCACTGTTAACCACCGTCTACCAATTTTCAACTTTTGGTAATTTAAAATTTTCCTTTTTTTATCTTGTTTTATTTAACCCATGACATTTCTCAAAGGCTCACACTTAATTGTGTGAGCTTTCTTTTCCACATTGATAAAGTGTGAATAATCATATGTAATCCCCCCCGGAGTATCTGGGACATGGGAAGGGCTGAATGAAGATTTGTGACGCTCCTCCTCAACCCCCATCTCTATCCTCTTTGTGGTAATATGTCTCCTGATTTCCGGCTCTAGGTAGCCACTAAACAAGCTTCATTCTGAACTGGGCAAGCTGGTGGAAGCAGTGTCTCCTCTCCTCAGTCAAGGAAGATGACCGTGAACAGGTAGGATTTCAGCAGGGTTTAAATGATGAGCAGAGACAGCTGGTGAGCTGTGTGTAAGGGCTTTCTGTCACAAGGTGCAGCTTTCAACCACGCTTGAAGATTGGAGAGGCATGAGTGAACCAAAGGGTTCTTTGTTGGTGTGTTATCCAGAAAAGGATAGATCATACCAACAATGAGTTTCCAGGAGGTCTTGTCATTGGCTCATTCATTCATTCATTGTGCAAATGCTTATTAAGTGATTTCGGTGTGCTAGGGGCTGGGGATACTCCAATGCACGGACAGATGAAGTCTGTGCTTCCTTGAGTGGTCTGATCCACGGTGTAGGGTGAGATAGCTTTGCTTGCTCTCAGGAATTTTATTCAGTACCACATAAATGTTATGCCAACCACCAGCTCCTCCTAATTCCTGTCTCTATTGCTGCCTCCACCTTAGAGGCTGAAAAAGCTAACGCTTTCTCTCCCAGCTTCCACTGAAGTCAGGGCAGTCACATGACACCATTCTGTAGAATGTCACTTAAGTGGTTGTCTGCTGGCGGCTTCTGGGAAGGATACCTATAGCTGGTGCTGTCTCTTCCCCTTCTCCCTTCCCTGAATTTGAACACGATGCTTAAAGCATCAACAGCCTTCATGTTGGAAGGACCGAGAGAGTCACAGGATTGAGCAGTGGATTCAACACCAACAATGCCTGCCTCTGGACTTCCTGTGACCTGAGACTCTTACTCATTTTATTCACCATAATTTAGATTTGTTGTTAGTTATAGCTGGAAACATTCCCAACACACCAAGATGGCAATCAATGTAAACCCCTTTACTTGTCTTTTCCTTCTTAAAATGAAACTTCAAAAATGTTCCCAGCTCGAATGTTCTTTTAAAAATTGAAATTGCCATTGGCCGATCATTTACCTAATATTTTTGAGCAATAAACTTCTTCCACTTAGGGATCATCACAGAGTAGAAAGCCAGTCTGGCAGCCATGAACAAAAAAATCCTTCAAAGTTCCATCAGCTTCAGGCTCAGATTCCAAAGTAGGGCTTGACCACCCTGAGAACTGCCACATGGCTGCTCTCTTGAGCAGAGGTGTGGGGATTCTGACTGTAACATAAAGGATGGAAACGCAGGAAGATTCCTACGTGCATCTCAATAAAGGGAAAGAACACTAATGCCTGCAGAGACACGAGCATCATCGACGGCTCCCAAGCCCCTGAGATTTGCTAAAAAACCATGCCAGACACTGTAGGACTATCGTTCCTAATGGAAACTCCACCCAGAATGTCACAGACATTCAAGTTGAAGCAAAAGCTAGTGTGATGACAGAAATCCTATTACAGAGCAGGGGGTCAGCAAAATACATCCTGCAGGCCCACTACGGCCCAGCACATGTCTTGTAAGTTTTAGGAGCTGAGATTGGTTTTTACATTTCTAAATGGTCGAAAGTAATTAAAAAAAGAAGAATGTCTTGTGACATGTGAACATTACATAAAATCTGAGTTTCAGTGTTCCTAAATAAAGCTTTATTGGAACACAGCCATGCTCATTCATTTATAAATTATCTACGCCTGCTTTCATGCCATAATGGCAGAGATGAGTGGTTACCATGAAGAGTATGTGGCTTACAAAGCCTTAACTATTTGCTATCTGGCCCTTTACAGAAAGTTTGCCCACCCAGGGCCTGAGCAGTGACTATTCCACAGGAAACATCAATAGTGTATGAAACCAACCTCAGATAAAAGGGCCAAAGCAAGGAGGCAAGATTCTCTATAACACAAAAACGTCCCCCCAGTTCCTTAGGGGATCATGTGTTAAAATAACACTAAAAATTATACCAGTAATATATAATTTTGGAACATTTGAAAAATACTAAGAAGTAAGCAGAAGAAAATAAAAAATAGCCTTTAATCTTATCACCCATGATAACAACTGTTAATATTTTGGGGTTTATTCTTCCAATATTATTCTGTGCACAAATATTTTTTTCTACAAAATTTGGCTGCATACACTGTATTAGTATTATTTCAGTTGTGACCGATAGGAAACCTATCTTAAATAGGCTTGAGCTATTAAAAAAAAAAAATGGGAGTAAGGGGAGTTTTTTGGCTCATGTAACTGCAAGATACAGGAGTATTACTGCTTCGGGTATGGCTGAATAGAGGAGCTCAAACAATGTACTAGGGTTCTTTCTCCATCTCTTGGTTACACTTCCTCCATATACATGTTAATATCATGCAAGGTATTTCCTTATAGTGACAAAAGGGCTGAAAAAGTCCCCATTGCACCTTTAACCCACGTAGTAACAATCCCTCCGGAAGGGAAGAAAGAGCGTTTCTTCCCCAAAAAGAAACAAATATGTCTTTCCAGTGTCAATCAATATCTTTGACACTATGAGTTTTATTTGCTTCCTGATATGTAATCATTTAGATGCACCGCAAGTTTTTAACTTTTTTTTTTTTTTTTTAATTTGGCGTGCGGGATCTTAGTTGCGGCACGCGGGATCGGTGCTCGGGCTCTTCGTTGCGGTGCGCGGGCTTCTCTAGTTGCAGCGCGAGGGCTTCTCTCTAGTTGTGCTGCACGGGCTCCAGAGTGTGTGGGCTCAGTAGTTGCGGCGCAGGCTCTCTAGTTGTGGCGCGGGGGCCCTAGAACGCGCAGGCTCAGTAGGCGCACGGGCTTAGTTGCCCCACGGCATGTGAGATCTTAATTCCCCGACCAGGGATTGAACCCGTGTCCCCTGCATTGGAAGGCAGATTCTTAACCAATGGACCACCAGGGAAGTCCCAAAATGCACAAGTTTTTTTTTTTTTTTAATTACTTTTTTTTTTTTTTTTAAAGAGCTCCTGACTTATTTATTTATTTATTTACTTTAATTTTTTTTTTTGGCTGTGTTGGGTCTTCGTTTCTATGCGAGGGCTTTCTCTAGTTGTGGCAAGCGGGGGCCACTCTTCATCGCGGTGCGTGGGCCTCTCACTGTCGCGGCTCTCTTGTTGCGGAGCACAGGCTCCAGACGCGCAGGCTCAGTAATTGTGGCTTACGGGCCTAGTTGCTCCGCGGCATGTGGGATCTTCCCAGACCAGGGCTCGAACCCGTGTCCCCTGCATTGGCAGGCAGATTCTCAACCACTGCGCCACCAGGGAAGCCCCCACAAGTTTTTAAAACAACCTGTTGGAGGAAATCTTCATCTCAGAATCATGATTATAGGATTAGATGGGATCTGAGAAATCATATCCAGTACATTCTATTCCTTTTACAGTAAAGGAAATTGAGACCTAGAATGGGTAAGCGATTTCCCATTATCTTTCAAGTAACTGATGATGGAGAGCCAGATCTAAATGGTTCCAAGGTTCACTCTTTTCCAGCGGCTTTCTCTTAAATGTCAACCCTGAAGCAAAACGTCAGGCTGGAAAAGCAGTCAACTAACAGAGTGTGCGTGCCCAGGGAGCCTGAAAAATAAATGATTCAGAGAAAAAGAGCAATATGGTTTTCTTCCCTGCTCCTGGATTTACTTATAAAAGTGAGGGTGGCATGGGGGTAGACAAAGCCACAAAGGCTGCTGTTTGTCTGTTCCTCTTTAACTAAATATAAAAATATGCTTTGTTGGCTAGTCAGAGCTGCAAGCCCAGTAACACATCTAAAAGTTTTAGAGATCGTGCCTTTTCATGTATTTTCACTTAATCGTCAAATTTTACAGCAAAATTGTTTTTTCATTTGTATATTTCATGTGGCGAGGCTCCTGCTGTCTCTGTAATCTCAAAGAGCTTACCAGGCATGAAAGAGGAAGTGCCAACCTTCAGGAGACGAATTCGTTGACAAGGACATCTGAGTACTCAGAGCCCATTTGCAGAGAAAGAGAAGGAATCGATCTGCAGACTCATTGAGCCCAGCCAAGAGGAGGCAAGTGCATGGCAAGCCCCTGAAGAGAGGCATGATTCCTACATTCTGTATTCTGCAAGAGCTCATGCAGTGTCCACCAGACTTTGAGCAGGAGACCCAGGGGAGACTGAGATCTTGTCCCTGGCCTTGGGAACTCATGGTCAAGTGTGGGGAGATGAGTACTGGGTGCAGTGGGAACAGTGGGAACACATGAGAGGGCAGTGGAGCCAGGCTGCTAACTCATCATGGGGGTTCCAGCAGGCTTGAGCCGAGTCTGGAAGGACCACCGGAGTCAGCCAGGTGAAAGCACACCCAGGGAGTGCAAACACCGAGGTCAAAGGCTGGAGACGGTGAGCAAGCCCCGCTCTATGCAAACTGCAGGCAGGGCAGATGTCAGGAATTTAGGAACAAGTGAAGCCATCTAATTTGCTGGAAAAAAAAAAAAGGAAACACTAAGTTCTGGCAAGTTCTGGTCTGGACGTACACAAAATTGTGAAGTTCTTCACACAGCACCCTCACATCCTTCAGTTCCCTTTATGGCTCTCAGCTGATCTCCTTTATCCCTCTCGCCAGCTCTTAGGCTCTCTTTGCACTCTCCTTACCAACCTCTGCTCTTGGTGGGAACCAAGGCTTGTTGACACTAAGGTGTGAATGACTGATAGGATAGTGTTGTAATTGAGTTGACTGATACTATTTTTACAGTAGACAAAATCCCAGACCAAGGAACACAGATTAAACTGTCGCATGAGGCCCCAGCTGGGACAGCTTAAGGCCTCAGTGTCGGGAGTCACAGAAGCTTCTGCCTGTGCCCTCTGGACAGCTTTAGAGTTCTTTAGACCTGCTTCTACTCCTGCCACGTTGGCCCCTCTCTCGAGAATTCTCCTGGTTTCTCTGCCGGTTTAGGCTTCGCACCTTGGCTTCCCCATTCCTGCTTTGACCCTCTGTGTTTCTCAGCTTTGGCTGTGAAACGCCAGCTTGGATCTTGGCCTCGCACATTTGTTCTGCCTCATGCTGGGAAGGGGGACATGGTGCATCTCAGCCAGGCCCAGGACTGGGCTGTTGCAGGTGGACCAGGGCTCTCTGAGCGTCAGCTCATTCAGGAAAAAGAACAGACGGGGCTTTCAGGGAATCACTGAGTTCCCGAGAAGTGATTTTTTTTTTTTTTTTTTTTTTTAAGGAGATACTTTCCATACGGCCCCAGAAGCTGGGTTCAACTCTCCAGCTACCATTTACTAGCGGAATGACCTAGTTCCTCAGTTTCTTTGTCTGTATATTGGGAATAATAATAGTACATATCTCAAGTGGGGGGCTGAATTAATTAATACATGTGGAGCACTTAATAGAAGCTGGCACCTCATGAGTGCTCAATTAAGCTCTACCATCATCATCAGCATCAGTACCTGTTAACCTCTACGCACTGCCCTCTGTTAGAAAAACTGACCCTACCTGATACAATGCAGAACCGAAGTAAAGATAAGGGTCTCTCAAATTTTAATTTTTATAGATATCAACAATGATGGCATAATGTTTTCAAAGACAGTAAGTAGTCAAGGGACTTAAATGACTTTCTCCAAAGAAGATGTACAAACGTCTAATAAGCACCTATAAAGATGCTCAACATCCCTAATCATTAGGAAAATGCAAGTCAAAACCACAGTAAGATATCACTTCACACCCATTAGGATGGATATTATTTAAAAAATTGAAAATGTGCTGGTGAGGATGTGGAGAGAATATAATCTTTATGCAGAATATAATCTTTATGGTGGGAGTATTTTCTGCTGTGGAAAAAAGTATGGCTATTCCTCAAAAAGTTAAACATAGGGGCTTCCCTGGTGGCGCAGTGGTTGAGAATCCACCTGCCAATGCAGGGGACACGGGTTAGAGCCCTGGTCTGGGAAGATCCCACATGCCGCGGAGCGACTAGGCCCGTGAGCCACAATTACTGAGCCTGCGCGTCTGGAGCCTATGCTCCGCAACAAGAGAGGCCGCGATAGTGAGAGGCCCGCGCACTGCGATGAAGAGTGGCCCCCGCTTGCCGCAACTAGAGAAAGCCCTCATGCAGAGGCGAAGACCCAACACAGCCATAAATAAATAAATAAATAAATAAATAAATACCCCCCCCATCAAAAATTATTAAAAAAAAAAAGTTAAACATAGAATTACCACATGATCCAACAATTCCACTTCTGGCTTTATATTCAAAAGAATTGAAAGCAGAGACTCAAACAGTTATTTGTACACTTAGGTTCATGGCAGCATTATTTACAATCGCCAAAAAGTGGAAACAACCTAAGTGTCCATTGATGGATGACTGGATAAGCAATATGTGATATACACATACAATGGAATATTTTTCAGCTTTGAAAAGGAAGGCCATTCTGACATGTGTTACAACAGCAATGCATCTTGAAGACATTATTATACTAAGTAACATGAGCCAGTCACCAAAGGACAAATGCCGTATGATTCCACTTGAGGTTGTTAGAGCAGTCACATTGAGAAAGTAGTCAAAGGCAGAAAGTAGAATGATGATTGTTAGGGGCAGGGGTTAGGGGAGGGGGAGGAAAGGGGAGTTACAGTTTAATGGGTACAGAGTTTCAGTTTGGGAAGATGAAAAAAGTTTTGGAGATGGATGGTTGGTGATATTTGCACAACAATGTGAATGCACTTAATGCCACTCAACTATACACTTAAAAATAGTTAAATGGTAAATTTTATGTTACATATATTTTACCACCAAAAAGAAAGACAATGAATTTGGATAAGGACAGTTGGAAGTGAGTACAGTTGGGAAAATTCCACGGATTCTTAGTAGTAAGTCCAATCATTGCCTTCACTCACACATTCACTCATTCTCATTCAATGAATACTGAATAAGTACCTTCCATGTGCCAGGCACAATTCTTGGGGCAGGAATTACAGCAACCGACCAGCAACTCCCTTTGCAACCTCCCAGCTAGAGGAGGATATTTAACCAGAAGCCCGTCAACCAAGCAAACTCTCAATAGACATGAAGATTGCAATTATTGCCCAAAGGTGTAACGAGTTCCACTGTTCTCAGAACAAACGTCAACTTGTCCTAGCCTGAGGCTGATCCAGATATGAACGAGTGACCCCTGAGTAACATGAAAAGTTTGGCATAGCAATGGAGAATACATTTTGCTATGTCTTCAGTGGTTCTGGATATTCACGTTCCATTCTCAGAGTTCAAATGGTCAAGAAAACTTTATGAAAACAAAAATTCTCAGAAAATATTTGCTATGCTTTATTGACCAGTGAGCCTCCCCCCTCTTCCCCCCCCCCCTTTCTTTCTTCTGATGTGGACCATATCAGGATCGTCCATGTGACTAACTGGAGTAGCCGTTGTCCCTGGCCACTCAGTCCAAACTCTCCAGCGTCACAATCAAGTGATGTGCTTCTAGGCACAATGCTAGGCACTGACTTTGTCTTCAGTTGTTCTAAGGTCAATATTTCCGTGAGTATAATAATATGTGTCAACATTTCAGCTGAGACAATTGCTACAGGCATCTTTGCTGAGTGCAACCTTTATGAAAGTATGGCCTCACCCATTCAGAAAAATTCAAGTTCTACATAATAGGTCCATGAAATATGATTTTATTATACTGGGCTCAATGATAGTTATTTTTCTAGTGCAGCACCAGCCAGATAGTTTTTTTTTTAAGCCTGTGTATTCAAGATGTGATATAATGTAGAAGGCAAGAATATGTGTTAGTAAAGGCAATAAAGGTTTGTCACAGTCTATATACAAAAAAAAAAAAAAAATTCAATCACTGAGCTAGACACTAAAGATTCTAGATCAGAATTCTTGCCCTTAAAAAGCTCACAATCCATGTTGATAAAAAAGATCGATAGCCTCGTAACTGTTAAGACAGGTAGTAAATCACACTTGGGTAGACCAGAAAGCCAATCAGAAATCTCTATGTGCAGTCACATCCTCTATTTGACTAATAGTTATGTGGTGTTTATTATGTGCCAAGCATTACTCTAAGGGTTTGGGATATATTTAATTACTTCATCCCCATAACAGTCCCATGAGGAAGATACTCATTTGAGCTCCATTTTACAGATGAGGAAACTGAGGCACAAAAAGTTTAAATAATTGAGCAAGTCCATATGGCTAGTATGCAGCCAGGCCAGGCAGTCTGGTTCCAAAGCCTAGGTCTGTAAGTACCACACAAAGAGGCCTTCCACTCAGCTTTCAGAATAACAGTGAACATTACAGCAAACCACGGAAACCTGACTGTGAATTAATTGAAAGGATTTTAGGCTGAGTCCAAACAGCTGTGTTCATAAATTTTCTCTTGTGGGAGGAGGGGAAAGTTACTGGCTCATTTGTTTTGTGGTTAAAGGACTCAAGAAAATTTTATTATATCACAAGAAATTAGTCCTGGTACTTTCAGCTTCTAGAATAGACAATTTGTACTCATCACAGCTCATAACTTTGTTTAGGTTTAATTATACACAGCAATTTTAAGTCATTTATTTTGTATAACATGGCTCTATACACGCAAATCATGGTTTATGGCTGTGGAAAAGTACCCCTCTAGGTTAAAATCGAACTTGGATAGAAGGGATTTTTGTTTTCTAAACATGCAGCAGAGTTTGGGAACGTTTCTTATTATCTTCTGTGAATCATGGGTTGCAGAATGGTGGGGTGATTGAGAGATCAGACCTAGGTTCAAACTCTGCACTAGCGTTTACTGAGCCTCAGTTTCCTCATTTGTAAACTGAAGATAACAATAGTACCTACCTTGGGACTTCCCTGGTGGTCCAGTGGTTGAGAATCCGCCCTTAATGCAGGGGATGTGGATTCAATCCCTGGTCTGGGAACTAAGATCCCACATGCCCCGGGCAACTAAACCTGGCAGCAACTAGAGAGAAGCCTGCAACGAAGAGCCCGCGTGCTGCAGTGAAGACCCAGCGCAACAACAAAACAACCAATAGTACCTACCTCCTGGGCCAGTGTGAGGATTAGGTGAAATAATACGTAAAATAATACATAAAAAGATTACCAAAGTGCCTGGCCTGATGTCAGCTCTCAGTAAATGTCCAGCATTATATTAATTGCTGTTGCTCTGATTCAGAACTTTCCTGAAGTTGCCAAAGACCTGTGGGATCCTCTAATCATTTGCTCTGAGACTCAGAGGGGGGAAGTGGTTACTTGCAGACATTGCCCTAAATATACTGGAGCCACCTAAAATTCCAGGGTGTTTCCCACATCTTTCTTTAGTTATGGAATTTTTCAAAAGGTACCAAACCATGTCACATGCAAGTCTGTTTGTCTCTGGAATTGTGTATATTGGAGAAGGAGGAAGTGTTCACCAAGATTTTAAGTTTCTTCCTTTTTCTCGTGAAAAAAAAAGGTCATCTGACAAGAAAATCAGGGGTGAAAGGACCTTGTTGTGAGTGCCTTTTTATTGTTGGACTGTTTATTTTTACTATTCGCTACTGCCTTGTTTTTTCCTTGTGATAAACCACTTTAACAGATGATCAGCTTTGTCAATAACCGCTCCTAATTAAACTGAGTTCTAAGTAAGCACAACCCCGTTCTGCTGAGCCGGAGGGAAATCAAGATCAGGAAATCTGCCCAGTCTAGTGGAACAGGCCCTGGGTCAACAGCTGGATTCCAGTCTCGCCCACCCATAACCTTGACCGACCAGCGGTTTAACGTATGGGCCAGGGAAGGGAATGCTGTAACCTTGCCATGAGAGGAAAATGGGACCAGTCCCTCTCCCACACCATCCCACCCACCAGTCTTCCTTCCCACTCAATGGGCCTTCGATATAAAGTGCCAGGGAGGTCGTAGGACCCGTCCAGGTGGACTCCCCAGGATGTTTCCCGAGAAGCGGCGTTTGCATCCCAGCAGTAGCTTTCCCACCCCCGCCCCGCGGAGCACCAGCGGCTCTGCGCAGCCCGGGCTGGCGACCCAGAAGGCGCGGAGACCCCGCCCACCCTGCAAGGCCCGCCCGCTTGGCCCCGTCCCCGCCCCCGCCGCGGCCTCCCATTGGTGGCCCGGTGTGTCAGTCGACGAGCGGGCTCCCGGGGCGGGAGCGCAGGCTGCGGTCCCCTCCCGGCGCCTCTATCGCACGCCAGCCGCAGGGAAGTGAGACCGGGCGCCGGCCGGCGGCCGCTGCCTCTGACAGACCCAGCGGTCGAGGCTCCGCGCCCATCAGCAGCCCGCGGCCGCCATGGCGGCGCGGAGGAGCCCCCCGCGGGAGCAGGAGCGGCAACGACCTCGCGACCCCGCCGCAGGTGGGCCCGGGGCCCGGTGGGGCGGGGCGGGGCGGGGGCCGCGGGCGCCCGGGACGCGCTCGCCCCCGCCGGCCGTCGGCGCAGCCCTGGGTTGGAAGGTTCGGGGCCCGCCATCCCAGGGGTGGGAGGTCCGGGGCGCCCCTGCCCGGGGCGGGGAGGGGGACGGGCTGCAGGGTTTGGGGGGCCGTCGGGGGCGGGGGTCGCCCCTAAGTGAGGAACTGCGCCGTCGGGCCGAGGCAGCGAACGACCCTCCGAGGCAGAGCAGACGGGTTCCTGGAAAGAGAAAGCGGGTCCTGCGGGCTGGGATGCGTTGCGGCGGGGTGGGGTGCCCCGGCAGCGGCTGGGGTCGGGCCCTGGCGCCCACGAGCGCCGGTGTCCCCTTCTCGGTGTCCCCTCCGAGCCCTTGATTGTTGTCGGAGGGAAGTTGACGGGTTTCGCGCTTTGCTGGCAGAGGATGTGGCCCACACCTTCGCAGCAGTCGAGACTCGATGAGCAACAGAGAAAACTCTGGCTTTTGAAACAAAAATCTCACCAGGGACAGGAGCGGCAGCCCAGTATGGCACAGGTGGCCGAGGTCGCCGCGCGCCACCTGTGTCGCGGCGTCTCTGCCCTCTGCGTGCGTAGCTGGGCCCTCACCGGACGAATGAAGGGTGCTTTCCTTGCCATGCTTCCAGCCCCAGGTCTGAGGAAGATGATCTGCTTCTCAGCTTGGAGCACATTCCCGATTGTGTATTTCCCTGGAGGCCACCCCGGGGGTGAGAGCCCACGAGTGAATTTGGGGAGCACGCCTGTTCCAGGTGCCGCAGCGTCAATGGGAAGTTACTGGGACTGCTTCTTAGTCCGGATTCTTGGTCCCAGCAGGAGCTTTTGATTCACACAGCAAAGTGTCGGGTGTGGTGAAAACAGCCCGGTTCTAGGAGACAAGACATGAGTTCTAGACATCCTTTTGCCCAGGACTGTGGGCCTCGAAGCTTCTGGGTCCTGGTCCATAAAATGAGGGCACTAGGCTAGCTGATCCATAAAGCCCCTCCCAGTCTAGAATTCTGTGATTGACGTATCTCCCACCCTCAGAAGTTTGGAGAATGAACTAATTTTCAACCTTTCTGCACCTTGGATTCTTATAGAATTAGCCAAATATTTCCTGGGGGTGTATCCATCTGAACTTTTTCATATGTGATTTTCTTCCCTTCTCCCTGTGTTGTTTCGGCAGAGCAAAGCTGGAAGCGGAGGTGGGGCACAGCTGGGAAAAGCTGGCTGGGGGGCGCCGAAGGGTATCTACTCTGGGCTTAATGTAATTGTCAGGAATTTTCCCTTCCAGTGCACCAAGTTCAAGGTGTGCCAGCACTGTGAGAGCAGAGAGAATTCTTTCCTCAGCTTCAGCCTAAAGGGAAACATTTTCCCTCCTTAAAAAATAGTTTGAGGGCTTAGGAAAAGGAAAGCCAACACTGCAATTGAAAACACATGCCCGCAACAGAGCCTACAAGAGAATGCTTACAACCAAGTGGTCCACAGTTGCTATTTTTTGCCAGCCTGTTTTGTCACTTTTATACTTCTACTCTTACGTTTCTGTGAGATGGATTAAATAGCAAATAAAGTGTAAATTTTGGCACCATGTGTTTTAGCTAAGTAGAAATTCTTGATTGGCACAATGACTGAATTTGAAAGTGACCTTTCACCTGGCTCCCCGGAGCGGGTGGGTGCTGTCCTATGTGTCTGCAGCCCCCAGCGTTGTCCCTGCCACAGTAACAGTGGGTACTGGAGCTCTCTTCACGGTGCTGGACACGGAGACACTGCCCATAGTCTTATGTAATCTCTACAACCACCGTCCTGTGATGCTCGGAATGGTCAGGGAATTTCCTCAGAGTTTCCAGCTAGTAAGTGGTGCCGGGATTCAAGCCCTGGCAGCCCGGCTCCTCCCGCAGCATGTTCTTAACCATCGCCCGCTTCTGTCTCCTAAAACATTCAGGCTTATACCTGGGAGCACTCTAGGTTCCAAAGGTACCTCATCACAGTTAAGCTGTTCTAAAGCAAAGTTGGCTTATCAACTTAATACCATCGTTGTTGCTCAAGGGAACTCACAGGTCTGTGTGCGGGAGAAAAAGTCATCATTATCGAGTTAAAACTTCCTACACGTGTGTTTCTTTATACGTGGCTCTGAAGTCTTTATGTACCAGTTAAAGGAGTTAATGGACTATTGTATCTGACCTTTCTCTCCTGCCCACTTGAATCCTCTGGTCCATGTTCAGTTACTTAGGACAATCTGTTCTCAAGACGGAGGTTATATACACATTTATTGATTTGTAATTAATTGAATGGAAGAACACTTAAATGTCACGTTACAGTAAGTCAACAGGGAAAAGTTTTGGTTTATACACTCATTTTTCCAGTGATCTTTTGTTCTAGTCATACTCTATTTTTCTACTTTTTCATTTAATTGAGCCGGAATAGACAGAGGCCATCATGTTTAAAATAAGAGGATAATAAAATGTTTATGTTCATTTCTAAGGACCCTTGTCTGTTAGTACTGTTGCTGGGATTCCCAGGTAATAAACAACAATCCCAGAAACTGTAGCACGTAAGATGCTATGCTCAATAAACCTCTGAATTAAGAATTTAATAGTAAGTCTTTCATTGTTGATTTAACCAGGTGACTCTGACTTTGAGTTTATGTGGAACTGTTGGATGTTAGTTACATAGTAATTTAAAACACCTTATTAGCTCTTTCTCTGCTTGCCAGTCTTATTGATTTTTATTGACTATTAGTTAGGGTTAGTCTTCTGGCCGAGGGAGTAATAATGTATCGATAATTGGAAGTTAGCTTCTCAAGAGTCCTCTCCCAACTTAGAAGCAGAATCCCAGCCCTCTTCCCTGGGCACCAGCAGCTGCCCAGATACCTGGGGTTGGCCTCTTGGGTGGGGCCTGAGTGCCTGCGGCCCCCAGAGCCACAAGATGCCTTCCCGGCCTGGCCTGGCCTGTGGGGCACCCGCACTCCGGGTGGGCTCCGTGCCGTGGGCCCACCTCAGAGGTCAAGCTGGACGTCAGACGCTGAGGCCCAGGCGGCCAGAAGGGACCCAGAAGACCTGGGGGTCCCGGTCTCGGCCTGTCAGACAGGCTGTCCTGGAGGCACTGCCCAGATCTGGGGGGGCCAGGAGCCCAGGACCACCCCTACCCCTTTTTGTAAATCTTGTTAAATGTAAATCAAATACAGCTGTCTTTTTCACTGAAAGAAAAAAAAGTATCCTGCCTTCTCATGTGCCCATTACAGTGGACCTGAGCTCCTGCTGCCCCCAGGCGTGGAGGACCTCGTGGGTACAGGCCAGTTCCCAAGTGGCTCAGGAGCGGAGGTGGGCAGGGGCGCGGGCTTTGAACCTTGTGTGTCTCTCCCCTCAGCCGGGGCAGAGAGGGTTCCCCGGAGCGTTGTGTCTCCCAAGCTGAAGTGGACTGAACTTCTTCCCTGTAAAGAGAGAACCTTTCCCTGGGTCTTAGAGTGAGTGACAGCAGGCACATCGTGGTTATATTTGTTGATCTGTGACAAGAAGACCTCAACTTTGCTGTGAGATCGCTAAAGTGACAGGAAAACTGAGTGCTCTGTGTCTTCCAAATCGCCTGCCAGGATAGGTTGAAATGCTGTGGAAGCAGCAGAATGGCTGAGAGGACAGGGGAAGTGGAAGAGATGGCCAGCCAGGCCGGCGTGGGCGAGGACAGTCAGTCACCACCCAGATGTGAAGGGCTGAGTGGCACTGAAGTCAGCGGACCCGATCAGCTCTGTGTCATTTTACTTGGTATTTAACAAATGAACTGGGAGTTCAGTTTGTAGCTAAGGCTGGCCTCGAGCCGTGAAATGCAAACGTAGCCAATCGAATTATTAATATAAATGTTGGGTCCCTCAGTTTTGCACCTGAAGCAGTGCAAGACTCGGGTGCATCGATTCCTTCCTCTGAAATCTGAAATAAAGAGAAAAATCACTCAAACTGAGAGTTTATTAGATCAGTTTTATCCACGGTGTAGCCCTCTCTTTTGTTTCTTAAACATTTGTTAAACTCAGTTTGGGGTACTCAGCTGATTGTCATGACAGAGGACTGGTACGGCCACTGCTTATAGACCTACCTTGTACTGCACTGTTCCTCATGCTTGGATATTCCAGCATCTTCTCCCACATATACCTCACCGATTCATTCAAAGTTTGGAGCCTGTAACATGTGATGGTACAATTCTCCTTTCCCTTCCCGCTCCCCCAGGCTCCTCAACCTTCCTCTTTTATTTCTTGCTGTCATTTAGAAACTGGGGTCCCAGACAAGCCCTTGCGGAAAAGGCTCTTTATCAGAATTCTGCTTTCAGGTCAGCTGGTGTAATAGACCTGCAGATCTAAGCACGCATGTCTCGGGTGGAGTATTTGCTGGCATTTATCAAGGTCTCGTGTATCTTCTGTACACGCTCAGGCATCTTTCCTGTAGGGCAAGTTTTGAGTAATGTTTTGAGTTTAGTTGAACCTCAGTTGTTTCACAACTACTTAAAATCCTGTGCCTGTACCACAGCGTGACTATTCCACTAACATAACTCTGAAACATGTTAACATAAAGAGGCATTTGGAGGAGAACGGTGGTGAGTGGCCTGGCCTCCTTGTGTTTGTTTATAGGGGAGGAAGCTGAGGTCCAAGTTGCTCGACTGTCTAGGACCAGACCTGGAGCTGAGTTCCTGACTCCCTGGGGCCTGCTCATTCCACTACCCTGAAGCCATCCCACTAGGTGACCGCTTCACAGCCTCACTTCCTGCTTTATATTTACATGAGTGTATTTAAGGGAAGGGAAAACAGAGTGGTGGCTCACCATTTCTTTTTTTTCTTTTTTCTTTTCTTTTTTGTTTTTTTGCCACACCGCATGGCTTGTGGGATCTTAGTTTCCTGACCAGGGATTGAACCCGTGCCCCCTGCAGTGGGAGTGCGGAGTTCTAACCACTGGACCACCAGGGAATTCCCACACCATTTCTGACATGCATGTTAGAAGTCAGAAGGGACCAGCAAGAGAGAGGCTGTTAGGCAGGATTAGGTATGGTGGAGTAACAGAACAACCCCAAATAAGTGAATTAAGTTTATTTCTTTTATGGCAAAGCTCAGACATGGCTCCCCAGGGCTGGAATGGGCTCCATAGTGTCAGAGGCCCAGGCTCCTTCCACTTTGTTTCCACCCTGCAGGGGTTTCACGCCCACAGCTACTTCCTGATCCAAGATGGCTGCTGAATGTCAGTTATCACACCTACATTCCAGCTAGGAGGGAGGAGGGAGGGCAAGGAGTACACACCCCTCTCAATAGAACCTTTTGAAAACTGCACATAGCACTTCTTGGCCAGAATTCACTTACAGGGCTATACCCAGCACGTAGGGAAGGTGGAATGCCAGCCAAAGTCAGGATTGTATTCCTGTGGAAGAAGAGAGAACAGATACTGGGGTTGGCTGGCAGTCTCTGTCGTGGAGACGTGTGGACTGGATTCTGACTACATCAGTTCATCTTCTTTATTCAGCAGATATTTATTAACTGTCTACCGTGTTCCTAGGGACCGAGAAAGCAGAGAGAAAACAGACACAATCCCAGTCCTGAAGACATGCACCTACACAGGGAGACAGACACTAACCAAACACAAACACAGTTGTATAAACTGTGATGCGTGCTGTGAAGGAAGAGGACACCGTGTGCTGTGAGAGAGTGTAGCAGGGATGTGACCAAGCCTGGGGGTTGGGATCGGGTCAGAGAAGCTTGGCCCCAGGAAGTGACATTTGAGCTGAGAGCTGGAGAGTGAGTAAAGTGAAGAGTATTCCAGATGAGGGAAGAGCACGGGCAAAGGCAGGCCGGGAGGCAGGAGTGAGCCCTGATGGAGGAACTGAGGGCCGCCAGTCATCTTGGAGCAAGAGGAAGAGGTGGGAGAGTAGGGAAGAGTCAGGGTCAGACCAAGGGGGACCCTGGAGGCAGGGTGAGCACCTGTCCTGGTTTGCCTGAGACCAAGGATGTCCTCGGACGAGGAGCTTTTCAGCACTAAAACTGGGGGACCCCCAGGCAAGCCAGGAGGAGTTGGTCAGCCTCCCCAGAGGTCACATTAGTAGTTGGGTTCCTTTATTATTATTACTATTTTTTTTTTAAATACCACAAACAGTGGTTTTTTAATTAATTAATTTATTTTATTATTTATTTTTGGCTGTGTTGGGTCTTCGTTTCTGTGCGAGGGCTTTCTCCAGTTGTGGCAAGCGGGGACCACTCTTCATCGCGGTGCGCGGGCCTCTCACTATCGCGGCCTCTCTTGTTGCGGAGCACAGGCTCCAGACGCGCAGGCTCAGTAGTTGTGGCTCACGGGCCCAGTTGCTCCGCGGCATGTGGGATCTTCCCAGACCAGGGCTCGAACCCGTGTCCCCTGCATTAGCAGGCAGATTCTCAACCACTGCACCACCAGGGAAGCCCTGGGTTCCTTTATTATTAATTTCAGCAAAGTTCTTTTTTAGGTAGGCATAGATCCCAGCCTTGGAAAAATAGCAACTGACTAGTAAAAGTAGCCCCTCACCTTGGCCAAAGGGAAAGAGGCACAGAACACAGGCAGCACTTACTGGTAGTTGGATTACACGACCAGTGAGACTTTTCTTTATCTGTCACGATTTCCCCGAAGGGTAGTTTTGGAAATCAATAGGCGTGTGATAGTATATTTGAGCTAACAGAAGCAGCCAAGGACGGAGGAAGCCCTGACTCCAGAGTAGTGCGTCTCATCGCCGGTGATACATTGCAATCACCTGGGAACTAAAGACAAGACCGGCGCCCAGCCAATAAATAGATTCTCCACAGGTGGAGCCAGGGCAAGCATGGTTCCGTCTCGGTGGCAGCGCCTCCCAGGCCTTGGTTGCGCTTGAATCGCTGGGGATCCTGTAGAACACAGATTCTGCTTCCATGGGGCCCGAGGGTCGTCCTTCTAAGAGCCCCGCTGGTCAGGATGTGGCGCATCCGTAGACTTCGAGTACGATGCTCTGTAATGTTTGGCCAGTTTGTTTTGAAGCCTCTGGTTTCTTTTCAGGAGAGCAGATCTGAAGGACCACGTAAAGGTAGACGGGGCCGCGAGGGGTAGAGACTAGGGGAGGGGGACAGGGAGACCTCCGCCCTGGGCTCCCATCAGTGGTGGGCCCAGCCCGACTTCTCAGTTGGTTCCACCAGTGGCTGGGGTTACGTGGTGAGACCGGTTCCTGGTTATGGGAAGACCAGCTCTCCGAGGCCTCTGGCTGGGATGGTGCAATAGGCGATGCCCCATCACTCTCTCACTTGTTTAGAGGCCTTTCCAGATGACTCCACTGGCTGCCAGGAGTGGGTCTTTCCTATAAGCAAGGAAAGCCAGAAAGATTTTTGAATAGGAGATGACACATCCATTGAATGTAAAAAAAGATACAAAAAACAAACCAACAGAACACACACCATTGGCTTCAGAGTGGAAAATGGCGTTGGAGAAGGGAAGCCAATTAGAAGGATGAGTAACCAGTAGCGACAGAGGCCAAATGATTCTGGTTAATGGAAAAATCACTGTGTGGCGAAAGTGGCTTGTCTCAGGGTGTACCTTATTTCTCTCTTGGTCACGTGTTCATAAATGATCTATTTTGGGATGTGGAAGACAAGCTTAGTTTTTAAAGGTCTAAGAGTTGAGAGAGGGACAGAGCACCATGGAAGCCATGACAGGTCAGAGCAGTGAGCCAAGTCCAGTAACGTGAAATTTAGCAGGGATGTGTGTCAGCTCCTGGGTCTAAAATGCACAGAGCTTGCACATGCGATCTGGATAATCCCTTGCTTCCCTTCCCAGGTTCTGAACTAACTGAAAGGTAGACACGGAAGTCAGGGATTTTTAAAATATCGGCTCGGTGATAAAATCCCTGTGTCTTAGTCATATGGCCAGATGGGCTTGCAGGCAGTGCCTGAGCTGTACTCTCCCCTCAAAGGTCAGGCCTCTCCCCCAGAGAGACAGCAGCCCCAAGGGCACCTCTCGGCAGGCAGGCAGATCCTAGTGGAGAGGAGGGGGCTGAGCTGAGCAGAGGGTCTTACACCTGCCATCAGGTAAGTCTCCCTCCCTCAAGAAAGAGGGAGGGGAGAGGGGAGAGGGGTGGAGGCCAGTATCAGATCTCCAGGACAGTTCTTCCCCCTGGAGGTTTGAGGACAGTGGGATGAAAGCACCTTTTCTCTCTCCCCCTTCGGCAGATGGGGAGATGTGCTCCAGCAACAGGTCTAAACGGCTTTAGGTTGATGGCAGGCTGAATACTAATACAATCGCAGGCTGCATTAGTGTGAATGTATCATCTAGGCAGAGTCTGGCCAACCACGGCCCACGGGCCAGATCTGTCCCACTCAGTATTTATATGGCCTGTGACCTATGAATGGTTTTTACATTTTTTAATGGTTGGAAAAAAGATCAAAAGAAGAATACCATTTCCTGACATGTGAAACTTATATGAAATTCAAATTTCAGCGTCTTGTAAAAAAGTTTTCTTGGAACACCACCCCGCTGTGTACTGTCTGATGGCTGCTTCCCCTCTGTCGGGGACGATCTGAGTGGATGGGACGGAGACCAGATGGCTGGCAGTGCCTAAAATACTCTCTGACCCTACACAGAAAACTTGCTGACTCCCGATGGAGCGTGAAGAAGTGGTCACGTGGTTGAATTCTCTCCCGCTTGGGTCACACTCAGGGCAGTGTGTTCTGACCTGCGGTCTCACTCTGAGTGTGGGGTGGGTCCCGAGAAGGGTGACCGGGATAATGAAGAGACTACCCCCCTGCCCCTCGCCACCAAATCATGTCGAGTGAGGCCTGGTGGAGAGAAGGGGGCGTGTCTGATCTAGAAGAGAAAAAGGCACAGTGGGAATGACAGCTGCCTTCTGAGTTCATGCTTGTTAATTGTTTTGCATTCTTGGAAGAGAATTACTCAGGAAGGGCGGTTGGGTAGTTGATTCAAAGGGCACTGACCTTGGGTCAGAACACGTGGGTTCAAGTTCAGGCTTCTGCTTGCTTTCTCTGGGCTTCAAAGATGAAGTGTGCGTGTGACATCTCATCAGGTGGCCAGGTCCGCAGCGAATGAAGCTTCAGCTTTCACCTCAGAAATGCTTTCCAGCCAGTGGGGGGCGCAGTCATGAATCCACTGAACCGGAACCCGCCTGCAGTGTGGACAGCGTGTGTGTGTGTGTGTGTGTGTGTGTGTGTGTGTGCGCGCAGGGGGGAACCGCGGGAGAGATTCATTCTGCTTGAGGGGCTGGTGTGACTCAGGCCTTGGAGAACCAGTGGGATTCCAGCCCCTTCGGCCCAAGCATCCCGTGTTTCTGTCAAAGGTCTAAAAGGCTGTGGTGTGGAGGAAGAATCAGACACGTTCCTCGTGACCCCAAGCAGTAACGAGTCAAGTGGTGGTGACAGCTCTGGTCACACCAACCTCTTGCCTCTTTGTTGAGACAAAGTGATTCATCTGAGGTCCTGCAGCTGGAAAATGGCAGAATAAAGACTGGGTCCCAGGCTTGTTCCGCCAGCCTGCCGTCTCCACCAGACCAGGGACAGGGCGTCTGCCTGGCTGGGTACAGTGACCTGGAGTTCTGGGGTCCCCGGAGCCTATCCCACCTACTGCTTTTGTGCTTCTGTAGTTGGGTGGGTTTTAAACCTCTGCCACATGGTTAGAAAATTAAAGTGATGGGCGGAATTTTACACACCTAACGCTGTGCCCAGTACCTGAAAATACCCTGAGCTATGGTGTTATTAAAAACATGCACCCAGTCCCCTCAGTGTTTGGCAAGGAGCATTTCCTGCTGTGTTTGCTGCCTCTTGGTTGGCAGGAGCCTTGGGTGAAGCATGCCCAGTCCTATGGGATGTGGGATTGCGCGCGTAGCCTTGATAAGTTGGTTGCATGACAGGGCTACCCTTGTGTGTCTCGCTGGTCATGACTTTCGAGATAAAAACTTTCGCGTTGGTGGTTCTCTTCCTCAGTGATACTGATCTCGTAGTTGTTGGTTATAGAACTCTACTAAGTGGGAGACCATGGTTTCTTAACTGAGCAGGATTAATACCTGAAGTTCAAAAGTGTAGAAAGTCTTTTGACCTCACCATTTCAAAGATTTATTAAGAGCATATTTGTTCTCTTTCCCACATAGCTGATACAAAAAAACCCCCAACTAACCTATGGTTTTGCATGAGCCAAGACCATTTAAACGCAGCCTTTCACTCCACTGTGCTGACTTTTCTCTAGGAGTCTCCCATTTGCTCTAAATTATTCAGAAGCCTTGATGACCTAACAGGATTTGTTCTGTATGTTTATCGTTCTGTTTGCTTATTGCTTAGTTTATATGTTTGGACGAATGTACCGTATTTTGCTTTATTCTCGAGCCTCTGAGGTTCTCAGAACTCCGCTCTGAGAGCGATGACCCACCTTGGCATCCAGCATGAGGGCCTCGTGTTATTCTGTGTCTCGGCCGGACCCCGACACCAGGACGTGCTAACCTGTGGGCCTGGGCAAGCTGACCAGTAGCCTTTCCTGACAGCAGGGCATCTCCCACCAGACCAAGAGCTCCCTGGGGCCAGAGCATGTGTGTTTTCAGTTCACTGCCTGCCAGCGTGGCGCCCAGCCCAGGGTAGGAAGAAGTAGCATAACCGAAGGGCGCGGGGCAGGAGGGAGGGGGGCTTCCCGGGCCCCTCCCAGTCCACTGTGCCACGTGGCCTGTGTGTACTCCTCTCTGGGGCACCCCCCTCCCTTCACCACTCCTGCCACAGAGAAGGGGCACGGCCGTCCCGGGCCCTATTTGCTTCCCAACCCATTCATCTCTCTTGGCCACTCTTCGTACCATCTCCTGCTAATCAACCAGAATATGGCATTGAAGCTGATAGAAATATCTGTTGTATTTATTATATTAAATTTAGCATTTTTCACCTTAAAGTTTTTAACAAGGTGATTTTCCCATGTGATATGTCTCGCTGCCCCTGCTGTCTCCAATGTGGAAATTAGATCGCCTTTGCCGCCTGTTTAGCTCAGGCCTAGGCTCCGCCCCGCGAAGCCCGCTCGCTCGTAGCCCTTGATCCGCCTCCTCTGCCGCCGCCTCTGCTTCAGGAGAACGTCAGCGGGCCGGACCCGGGGGCAGAGGAGCCGAGCGTGGAGCGAGCTCCCTGTGCCGCTGCAGCCCCAGGGGCGGCCTGCGGGGAGGCGGGCGCGGCAGGGGCCGGGCTCCAGCCGGGGCACCACTGCAGGTGTCGCGGCGAGCCAGACCCCGGGGCTCTCCCTGCGAGCCAGCCTGAGGCTGGGGCAAAGTGCTGTCAGCGTGATCACTCGGTTTCCGGCTCCTCTGGGTCTTTTAAGTTTTGTTTTCAGGTTTGTTTTTTTCTTTTTGGTTTCCTGTTTGAGTGTTTGAATTATTTCAGTTTTGGTACAGTTTAGAGAACGGAAAGAAAAAGGCTAAGTAGAGTTTTACCACAAAAAAACAGTGGCTTTTAATGTTTTCAGTTCCAGTCAGTGGTCTCATCTGCCACGTGTAGTCTGAGTGATCACAGATCGGAGTTTAGTGTCGCATGGCCACACTGCTGGCTTCAGGAGGTTCTGGTGTCATTACCCAAAGGACATCGCAACTACCTAAGTGTTACCTCGGATTGTGTGGGTTGAGGTCTCAGCAGGTGGCAATGGTGATGACTGGGGGGGGGTGTAAGACCTAGTTCATCCACTTTCCGCTGTCATAGGAATGCCTGGTGCCTCACGTATCACCTCATTTCAGCCACCACCCAAGCGGTCCAGCCCAAAAGGGTTAAAAAGAAATTTCGTTTTTATCTCTTGATGAGCATTCAAAAGGATCAAATCCATAATTCCTGGCAACGCTTGTTTTCCGCCTCTTCGTCGCCAAAGCCACCCCTCGTCCCCACTCCCCTTGTTTCTTGCCCTTGTTCTCGCTCCTCTGTTTATTATGTTGAAAGACTGACTCCATGGTGGTGGGACTTCTCTCTTTTCCTGTTAGTCCAGGGGGCGCCCCCCAAGGCCAGCTCCCCGTTAGGCAGGGCACCGGGTAGGGGAGGGGAAGTTGGGCGGGCTGGTGCTGACTTCTCCCTGGCCGGTTGGCCGAGGGGGACCCCGGGAAGATTCTGACATGGAAGATCTTATCCCGTCTCGGCTGCTTTGGGGGAAATGAGATTTGACTCAGGAGATCATCAAAGCTGTGATCATGATAGTATTTTGCTGGGTGCCTCATTTATGGCGTTCTCCTCCGTGTCTGTTGTTTTGAGTTGTAATCCAGTTATTGATACATGCAGGAGAGATTTTTTAAACTCTCTTTTTAAAGAGTCTGGATTCCACTTGCTGTAGCAGAGCTGGTTTGGGATTCACTCAGCTCCATCATTCAGAGGCAGGGTAGGCAAGTGGGACAGCGTCCAGCTTCCGCATCGCATTGCCCCGTGTGTTTGAATTCTAGCTCTGCGGCTTATTTCATCGTTCTCTCCCTCGCAGTGTCCTCAGGTGATAAAATAATAATGAACATGTTTTGGGTACTTGCCGTGTGCCCGGCCACGAGCTCGGCACTTTTCCCAACATTTCCTTAAACCATCTCGCAGCTCCAAGGGGGCCTCCGTGTTACCAGCGAGAGGAGCCCCTGAGCCGCCCTGCGTCCCCGGCGCTGGGCTGTCCTGCTGCCCTCCTTCCCGGGGTTAAGGGACAGGCACGTGGGGGCATGGAGTCACCCACCCCGTGTACTGCAGGACCAGGGCCTCCTTACGCCACTGCGTTTCTAGGAGCAAATGAGACAATTTCTGTAAAACGATTGCCACAGGGTATGGCACGTAGCAAAAGCTCAAACTGTAGCTCTTTTGAACTGTCAAAGCCCCACTCCTGATAATATTTTCATACGAAGTTATGTGAACACCTCGGGGTTGTCTCTGAGCCGCAGCCCACTCCCCTGTGACCTCCTGAGTCCCGCCTCCAGGCCGCTCCCTGGTACCCACACCAGCCCCCATGATACGCTCCCTGGCCCTTCTTGGCTTGAGTCACTTGACCAGTACCTGTGGGTGCACTGGGTAGAGTGGATACAAGGAGTTTAGGCTCGTATTCTTGGTTTGCATGGGAAGGGGGTGTTGAGCCCTCACATGTTTTTTTCTGAGAAGTTGATCATATCGCCCTTTCTTGGGTTGGAGGTGGGTTTAATTTCAAGGATTAGGGCAGTAGGCTAGGGAAGTGCATGTGTGTGTGTGTGTGTGTGTGTGTATGCGCACGCACGTGTGTGTAGGTGTGAGGAGACCATAATCTGCGGTGGGTCCCCATGGAGGCCCTGGCAGCTGTCGAGAGGCCTCACGCTCAGGAGAAGCCCCTATTTCAGGGGTCTCGAATCAAGTGCCCCGAGGGGCCGGGCAGTATCTTTTAAGAATGCAGCCCGTCGATTGGAGTCCGTGTGCGGCGGGTGAGAGCAGTGCCCCGTGGAGGGGCCAGCAGCCAGCCCCCAGCCCTCCAAGTGCACGCAAACACCAGGACGAGCCGGTGGGGAGCAGGCAGATGCTCTAAAAGGCTCTTCACAGAGGAAGAGCTGTGAACGTGTTACTGCAGTGAGGAATCATAGCCGGTCCTGGGGTTTAGGGAAACGGAGGCTCGTACATGTGGCGGGAGTGTCAACTGTTTGAGGGGGGCACTTTGGCAACGTCTGTAACATCTGGAAATGTGCACACCCTTTGACCCAGAGTTTCCTCTTCTAGAAATTATCCTAAAAGATACCGTGAGTCCACGAGGACTGTTGGAGGAAAATGTTTGTAAAAGTGAAAAACTGGGAAACAATCCAAATGCTCGTCAACAAGGCAGTGATTATGTACACATATGATGCTCTCTCTTTATACTAAAATATTATACATTCTTTAAGAAGAATAATGTAGACTTTTTAATAAAAGTCTGAATTATAGATGCAAAGGCATTATAGCTTACGTTTTTAAGCAATTCATTAAAAACTTTGTACTAAATATCTAGTAGAAGTAAATACATAATTAACAGCTAATCAATTGTTTTAAACAGGTAAGTACCTGCTTTTGAAAATGTACTTTTCCAGTAAAGTGTACATGATGTCTCTCTGCCTCTTACAAGCTTATTTCTCAGAGCTGCATATGAATGTACAACAATCTAAAAATAAATAGTTTAATTGAATAATAAAAAAATGTACTTTTAAATAATTATAAACATGCATATTTTTATTTGTTGGTAACTTTATTTCTTTATTTGCTGGTAAATTCTTTCTTTATTGAGAGTATATATATTTCTTTATTGAGAATGTATAGCAACTTTACTGAGATACACATATCAAATATCCATACGATCAAAAATGCTAAAATTGTAGATTCCGAATCCAGGAGGCTTTTACTACAGTTAATCATTGGAATTTTACTAAACCAATGTGCCAGGGAGGGAACTGTTGCACAATGAACCCCAGGAGGTTTGGCCACCATTCAAAAGTTCTCTTCCTCATTTGTACTTCAGCATTTTACGTGTTCAAACATAATATAATTAGGAATCTGCTGCACATAGTAAAATATTGCAAGTACGTAGTTTGGGCTCTCCTGGCCTGTGAATTTTCTCTCCTGTCACATCAGGAATCGTAGTGTACCCTGTAAGCTGCACACCTAGCTCCATCCACGACTATTCTAAGTGGCCCACTTTCTGGAAACGATGTCTCTGTGCCTGCTGTCTGAGTCTCGTTCTGTGCGTTCAGATGATGGCATGTGTTACGGCCCGTAATGACCTAAGAGTATCGCCGTGGGCAAAAGTGGGTGGTGGCCACACGGCAGGAGACGCCCCTGGTGTGACTGACTCCTGTGGGCTCGGTGCTGAGCAGACTCCCTTGGTCATTCTTGGATTTAACAGATATTCTACACGGTGCAAGGCGCACTGTGCTGGTTCTTAAATGATTTCATTCCATCTTTCTCCAGCGAGGTCGGTATTTTCACTCCCATTTTACAGTCAAGAAAATTCAGGGTAAGAGAAATGAGGTGTCCCACAGTCAGACAGCTGAATAAGTAGGAGAAACGGGTTTTAAATTCAGGTCTGAGGGATTCCGAAACCCACGCTCTTTATGTGCCCTGTTCCTCTTGAATTCCGTAGAACAAAGATATCCTCATATGTGACACTGATTATAGGAGAACTAGGTGTTTCTTTAATTTTTAGATTGAATTTTCAAATGCTTTAAAAAATGTTTATATAAATCAATGATAGACTCTTTACAGGTAAAATTATCCAGTGTATCTTTTTTTCCCCCTTAAACAAAGCAGGCTTGTGTAATTGTGATGTATATTTATTTTATTTTTTATTGAAGTATAGTTGATTTACAATGTTAATTTCTGCCGTACAGCAAAGTGACTCAGTTAGACACATATATACATTCCTTTTTATATTCTTTTCCATTATGGTTTATCGAGTATATTAAATATAGTTCCCCATGCTATACAGTATTATTATTATTATTATTAAATTTTTGTAGGAAATGACCAAGTTCACTCCTGGACGCTCGTCACCAGCCAAGCCTTAGATGCCGCGTGGAGAGTAGCAAAGGGGTCAGTGACGTTGGCAGTTTCATTTCTGGTGGGCACCCTCTGCTACTTCAGAAGGCTACATTTATATTTAGGGCACTGGCTGAAAAGGTATGTGGCTATGTCATCTTTAATTTTCAAAAATGCCCTTGCTGTTTAAAATAGAATTTTGATATTATCGTTCCCTTATCTTTTAGGTGGATTGGATATCTGCAGAGGAGATTCAAAAGTCAATATTTTCATGCATATGTTTCCTTATTTTTAAAGTGCAGAGAGGGTTCAAGAAGGGAAAGGAAAGGGAAAATTCACCACCTTGTATCTTTGATTTGGTTCAGGGAACCTCAGCGTGGAGGCAGAAGTTGATATACTCAGTTATTGTGCAAGAGAATGGAAAGGAGAGACACCCCATGCCAAGCTGATGAGGAAGGTGTGTCTGTTTATACAGCTCGTGGTGGGTGGAGAATTTGTGTGTAAAAATCGGGAAACACGCATTCCATTCTGCTTTACCAAATGTGGCACCAGGAACAACCGTGGCTCTAATTAAAAGCCAAACAGCTGCTAGACATTGCGTTCAGGCCTTTCACCTAGAGCTAGTGCCTTCGAGGACTTAGGTAAATTAGGCCCGTAATTTCAGGACACTTGAGCGTTATACCCTTTTCAGCTCCCTCCTGGCCAGGCCTATGAACACATCTGCAAGGACTGTCCTTGAAGGGATTCAGGCACCTTGACATAAAACATTTTGAGGATTTTTAGAACTTTCCATCAGACCAATCTTGGTAAATATTCCCAGCAGTGCTGTCCAACCTTGTCACTAGCTAAAGCCAAAAAAAAAAAAAAGAGAGCGAGAGAGAGAAGGAAAAAGAAAAGTACATTTAAATGACACTTTAGCATGGGCTTAAAAGTATATATAGTATTTTTCACTGTGTTCAGGTTGTAGACATCATCTCCCCAGAATGACATTTCCCGGCTCTGGGCTTCCAGGAAGTTACCAGCTAAAATAGCACGACATGGACTCCATACACACAAAAGTCACTTGAAAATTACACGTGTTCGCATTCATAATTTATAATTGTTTTGTTTCTGTTGTCCGCTTTACTGGGGAGTAACACCTTGCTGAAGATGCAGTGGATTTGCTTTCTTTACTCTCTCTCGTCCAGTGGAATTAACGACAGCCTCTCCTCTCGTGCTCATAGGCTTACAAGGAGCTGTTTTGGCAGCGGCACATTAAATGTGTCCGACAAGTAAGGAGAGACAACTACGACGCACTAAGGTCGGTGCTCTTCCAAGTCTTCAGCCAGGGCCTCTCTTTCCCATCCTGGATGAAAGAGAAAGATATTGTGAAGGTACGTTCTCACACCGGAAGTTCGGGAAAGGCCGCACTGACGGGGACTGCAACACAGGTGCTCGGGGTCTTCTGTGGGTGGCTTTGTGCACAGGGCATCAGGAGACTGAAGGTCCTTTAGCCCAGTCCTCTGTCTCTCATGTCAGTTTGCAAACAAATCATCTCAGAAGGATAGTCGCACTCAACTGTGTTTGTTTTTAATGCCGGCATCTTTTCTTGAGAAGGGCATCTGTCCTTTATAAGTTAGGTGGTCTGCTAAAATTCACTTTTCTACTCTATGGTTATTTGAGTGTTGACAAGCACAGTGTGTAACCTCAACCCCAGAGAATCCCTCGTATCCCTTTTTGTCAGTCCTTCTCTCACCCCCAACCCCAGGCAACCACTGATATGTCTTCCGTCCCTATAGTTTTGCCTTTTCCAGAATGTCACATAAATGGAATTATTCGGTGTGTAGCCTTTTGAATCTGCCTCTTTCACTTAGCATAATGCATTTGTAGTTCATCCATGTTGTTCCATGGATTTGGAGTTCACTCCTTTTATTGCTGAATGGTGTTCCTTGATATGAATATAACATATTTTGTTTATGCATTCATGAGTTGAAGGACATCTGGATTGCTTCCAGTTTCTTTATTTATTTGGTTGCCCTGGGTCTTACTTGCGGCAGGCGGGCTCCTTAGTTGCAGCTCGCAGGCTTCTTAGTTGTGGCATGTGAACTCTTAGTTGTGGCACGCATGTGGAATCTAGTTCCCTGACCAGGGATCAAACCCGGGCCCGCTGCACTGGGAGCGCGGAGTCTTAACCACTGCGCCACCAGGGAGGTGCCCAGATTGCTTCCAGTTGTTGACAATTATGAATAAGGCTGTTATAAATATTCCCATACAGGATTCTGTATGAATGTAAGTTTTCATTCCTTTTGGGTAAATACCTAGGAGTGAGATAGCTGGGTCACATGATAGGTTTATGTTTAACTTTATAAGAACCTGGCAACTCTTTTCCAAACTGGCTCTGCCATTTTGCCACCAATAACGTATGAGTTCCAGTTGCTCCACGTTCTCAGGTTTATTGTTTTGTTTCTTAGCCATTCTAATAGGGGTGCATTTGTGTCATTGTTTTTTGTTTGCATTCCCCTAATGGGTAATGATATTGAGCATCTTTGCACGTGCTTATTTACCATCAACATTACCTCCTTGGAGAAGTCTCCATTCAGATCTTTTGCCCATTCTTTATTAGGTTGTTTGGGTTTTTTTAATATTGAGTTTTGAGAATTCTTTATATATTCTGAATACGAGTACTTCATCAGCTATGTCATTTGCAAATATTTTCTCCCAGTCAGTACCTTGTTTTTTTTCATTTTCTTAACAGTGTAAAGCAGCACAGTCTTATGAATAACCTTAATTTTTATTTGAAAGTAGTATGCCTAACCACAGATGTACATTTAAGGATGGAGGAGCAAAGAAATATAAAGTATTTGCATATATGTAACTACACACGGTCTATTTCCTTAACATCTTCCGTTTGGAGCTGTTTTTATTGGTAGTTTGATTGCATCTAGCAGTTAAGTGTATGCTGTGTGCCAGCCCTGCTGCTAGTTGCTGAGGACAGAGAACTTAGCCGAGGCCCTGGGCTCCACAAGCTCGGCTGGGTGGGAAAATGTATCAGACACCCACAGTGGATCAGATTCCTACGTATTCTATAATCTTATTTAGTCCCAACAAGAGTCCTGCAAAATGGCTAGTACTTGCATTGATTTCTGACAAGCGTCATTGTCTCCATTACAGTGGAGATGAGGCTGAGAGGTTACATAACCAGTGCTGGTTGAGCAGTCTCTCAGCAGGCGAGTGACAGAGCCAGGTTTGAACCCCAAAGTGCATCCTTCTACAATCCACATTTCCCTGATGTACTATGTCACTCTAACGGTGCTTGGTTAAAAATAATTTCTAAAGGGAGATACCTAGGAAGTTCGGGAAATGTTTTATCCAAAAAGATTGTTTCTGTAGACGTAATCTTCATTTAGGTTTTCATCAGTTGTGAAACTGTGAATTAAGATGATCCAAATCACTTAATCCACAAATCTAAAACAAGACTATACGTTTTTACTTAACTGTTGTTACAGTCTTTTCAAATGAAGATTTCTGAATGAGATAAGATTATCTCCTGTGACATATTCCAAATTGTGTGTCAGACCTGTTGAGATACTGATCACTGTTGGCATCTACTTCCTTTTCAAGCTTCCTGAAAAACTGCTCTTTTCACAAGGTTGTAATTGGATCCAGCAATACAGTTTTGGTCCTGAGAAGTATACAGGTTCGAATGTGTTTGGAAAATTACGTAAATGTGTGGAATTATTGAAAACACAGGTGAGTCTTTAGGGGGGAAAACTAGGAATGAAAGCATGCATCCCACACGCAGCCCCTTTTCTGCATGTCAGGCATGCCCCTTTATGTCCCGCAAGTAGGAAGTGCAGGCAGAAATAGTCTTCTAGTAACTGACCATTTCCTTTCCTGCTCTTCTTTCTCCTTCCAAGTGATGAACGAGAGCAGTGTTGTTCTACGTGATGATTAGACCTATTATGGGCTAAGAGGGCTTTTGTGGACTGGTCAGAAACCTTAACAATCACGTACCTTTGTTGTTTCCCCAGAAAAATGCGGTGCAAGGTCCAGACAAGGCACTGGGAAATGCCCTTCTGAAATGTGCCTATTAGTAACTTGGGGACTAATTTGACTAAGATTTTTTTCCCTGCACTTAATAAACACAGATTTTAGATCATTGAAATGAATCCTCCTTGGGAAATACCATTTTTGTGCCATGGTTTTCTGATCTGTAAAACTAAAATATGAATAGTCTCAACCCTGTACAGTTATTGTAAGGATTTAATGAGAGAGTGCACGTAGATTGCTTTGTACCCCACCCTGGCACACAGTGAGTGGTAAAGAAAGAATACTAATTAGTACTGTTCTTCACTGGAATGTCCTTTGTGTAACCCAACACCCTTAGAGGCAGCTTTAGGAAACTGACTTGTTTAGTATTTTACCTAGTAGGTGGTGCTTTTTTGAAAAACTAGTTTAAATGAAATATTTTGTTATTGTAAAAGTAATAAGTACTTAGGGTTAAAAAAATCAGTGTCAAATGATATAAAATGAAAAGTTAAAGTTCGACTCCCCTCTATTAATCTCTGGTTTGTTTTATAAGTACTTTAAAAATTATGCAACAGTGTATGTATTCACCTTTGCCGTTTAAGTTTCACTTTACATCTGTGTTTGCTTTTAGTGGACTGAATTTAGTGGAATTAAAGATTATCACAAGCGAGGAAGCATGTGCAACGCCCTTTTTTCTGATGCTATCCTGGAGTGTAAACTTTACGAAGCTCTGAAGTTCATCATGCTCTATCAAGTCACTGAGGCTTATGAACAAATGAAGACCACAAATGTCATTCCCAGTCTTTTTCGACTCCTGTTTACCCGGGAAACCTCTTCCGACCCTTTGAGCTTCATGATGAATCACCTGAACTCTGTAGGTGACACGTGTGGACTAGAGCAGGTAAATGGGGCAGAAGAATCGTGTGTGTTTGATGAAGGACGGTGCTGGCAACACCTGAGCACATAGGTGTTTGTTTGTTTGTAGTTTGCTTTCAGCCATGATAAATCCAGCTGCAAAGAGGTGGTGGGTGGGTATGAGTGCCCTCAAATGAGGAAACGAAGAGTGATAAACCTTCCTGCCCGGTGCTGGCTGCTGCGTCTTTGCAGCCCTGTGGCTGGCGGGCGGCAGTGCTGGGAGCGTTCCTGACCTTCCCGCTGCCTCTCGGGCGGTAACAGGCTTTCCCACAACAGAGGTTACCCAGGAGCAAGTCCAGCTGCAAACTGAGGCAACATCTGGGAGAGCATTTGGCTACTTAGTGCAGACAAATAGAAGTTATTGAAATTTTAAAAGAAGTCCAGACAATGCTTTTATTTCCCCATAGAAAAGGGCTTTCGTTTTGCTTTGCTTTGCTTTCCTTTCCTTTCCTAGGAGGTGCTCAAAATCATCTGACATTTTAATAAAAATTGATTTAAAACGATAAAAAAAAAAAAACCGTTCGAAAAACAAACAGTGTAACTTTTACTGTAAGCATTCCTTTATTAGTTTTTTTTTCCAGGCAGCTTTCCCTGTGATTTCTTCACGCTACTCCCCAGAGAGAGAAATTTCTCCGCTTGTCCCCTGCCCTCCGCACCGCGGACGTTCGTCCCCAGCCCCGTGCCCACTCCCTGGTCCATGTGTGGGTCTGTCAGCAAGTACATCGTCATCTCATGAGCTGCAGAAGAATACTCGCCCTCCGCTGGTGAGAGGTGGGAATTTGGAAATGTGTATCTGTGACCTCTCTTTCATCTCTTCCCCAGATTGATATGTTTGTACTTGGATACTCCCTGGAAGTAAAGATAAAAGTGTTCAGACTGTTCAGGTTTAACTCCAGAGACTTTGAAGTCTGCTACCCAGAGGAGTCGCTCAGGGAGTGGCCGGAGGTCTCCCTGCTGACTGAGAATGACCGCCACTATCACATTCCTGTCTTTTAAGTCTGCCTGGACCGGGCACCAGCTCTCGCCGGTGACAGTGGTCACACTTGCAAGTAATGTTTGTTTCTAGAAAAGCAAAGCTAGTATTGCTGCCACTGGAGGAATCGGGACCTCCCTTTCCAGGATTACAGGTACACTGGACGGAGACCCACGTGCCTTCCCTTTGTTTCCAGTGATTTCCTCCAGAGCCCCTGCACTAATGTATTTGTGGGTTGGTGGTTTGACCTTGTTTGTAAAGGCTCTGGTCATTTCACCCACAACAGAGCACAAGGACATTTAGTTTGGGAAGAACAACAACAGGAAGAAAGCGAGAAGAAAACAAGTAGGGGAAAAGGACTAAAGGGAAGGAATTTCTTTGTCTATAATCTTTATGTTCTTTGTTAAGAATCTTATCTTTGACTGATTTTGGATCTTCATAAACATGGCCTTATTTTATAAGCATTACCTTCCCAGGAATATCTATGGTATATTAATTTTCCAGAACCATTTGATTAACTTTAAAATTGTGTGTGTGTGTGTGTGTGTGTGTGTATTTACACTCACACACACATAAACATGTATAATTTTATATATATATATCTAAACACATATGTACACATAGCCACTACTTTGTAATGTTGTACAATTTGTTTTACATCTTTTTTTTTTTTTTACTATCGCATCTGGCTAGTTTAATATGTTTTATATAGATCAGAGATCAGTTCTGTAGATTAAGGCAGCTGAATGACAATCATTGTACTGTCACAAAAATATTAAACGGTGTATTTAATGTGTATTTACATGTGTATTTAATGTGTGTAGGGAGAATCCTGCCTCCTAATCCCCAGAACCTGTAAATATGTCGGGTCAAATGGCAAAGGAGAACAAGGCTGCAGGTGGAATTAAGGGACTAATCCACTGACCTTGAAATAGGGCGAGTAGTCTGGGTTCTGCAGGTGGGCCCAACATAATCACAAGGGTCCTTAAAGTGGAAGAGGGACTTGGGAGAGTGTCAGTCAGAGGGAAATGTGAGGTCTGGAAGGACAGTCAGAGACAGATGCAACACTGCTGGCGTTGGTTACTTACAGCAGATACAGGAAGGAAGTTACTGCAGTTTCAGGAAGGAGCCACAAGCCAAAGAATGTGGGTGGCCTCTGGAAGCTGGAAAAGGCGAGGGAACAGATTCTCCCCTAGAGCCTCCAGAGGGGAACGTGGCCCTGCCAACACTTTGATTGGAGCCCAGTGGAGCCCGTGTCAGGCCTCTAGCCTACAGACCTGTAAGACAATAGATGATATGCTGTTTAAGTCGCTAAGTTTCTGGTAATGTGTTACACAGCAGCAGTAGACAACTAATATACTCAGGCTAACTAGCTTTTGGTCATCTTTATTTTGGAAATACTTTTTCAGTTTATTTTGGTAATCTTTATGTTGGAGGTACTCTGCTCGTCTGTTTTGAGTTTCAACAAATGTTGAATACAAAATAACCTTTAGAATCTTGGCTAATGATCCACTACTTCACGGTTACACACCCCTTCTAAGAACGTCTTAACGTGTTTGACGCTAACGTTTTCTCACATTTCCATATTTTACTGTAAATAAAAAAGAGGTATGTTAAATGCTGTGGTGTATGAAAATAACAATCAGATTCTTCTGTAATGGGGACGATCACCTGTATAAGCTGTACGGCATAAGCCAGTGCTGTGCCTGCCGTCGTTTTGTTCTCCGGGTGAAGAGCTGCAGAGTAGCGAGCTCAGCTCCAGGGGCTGTGCGTTACCTTGACAGGTGCGCGAAGCAGGAGTTCTCACGTGAGCTCTACAGCCCTTTCCTGCTTGGAGGCATCTATGGCTTTGCATCACCCCAGTCATTTAATTGACACTGTTGCAAGTTATCCCCTTGATGTGTTACTGTGACCAAGAAAAAATGAACTCTCCCCTCTGTGTTCACAAGCAGATATGATGACAGCCTGCAGCAGTTCTCCTGAGACTGACACACGTAGAATTGCTGCTCTGGACTCCTGGCTCCACCTGAGCCTGTCCAGGTATGTACCTGGCACGTGTGTGTTCCCACTGGCCTTGCATCTCCTTATCCAGTGCAATGATTTCCACATCAATCCAGGACTGAAAGGAAGAACTTTTTCACAGGGATGGGCAGCCTATAACTCTGTGACATATCAACCCATGATGTTTATCCTTAACTGTGTTGGGGGGATGGGGCAGGGTGGGAAAAGAATTCTTTAAAAAGAGGGGCAAGACCAGATTGTGAAGAACATTTTGATACAATGAAAGTAAAAAATAAAGATGACTTCTCAGTAATTGCTGTGTTTTGGGAAAGCATCAGAACAGAAGATTTTAAGGGAAGAGGTACTGGGTATTTTTATGTTTTTAATTCAGTTGTATAATCGAATGTAACAAACTAATTAAAAGGAACTGCATATAAATTAGCACCACTTTTAAATGCCAACAATAAATTGGAAGTGAATTTCCTGTGTGATGCCAACATTTAATGTCTCTCTAACCTTATAGGGTTCAAATGATGAGAGGAATTTTAGCAAAAATGAAAATGTATGCCCTTGTCCTTTTTTGATGTTAGCATAAGTTTCTCTCTTAAATTTTGGCCATGTGTGTCCACACTGAGGGGTTGTATGAATATTAGTACAAGACTGACTTTTTTATTGTGGTAAAATATACATAATATAAAATTTACCATTTTAACCATTTTTAAATGTTTAGTTCAGTGGCATTAAGTACATTCACATTGTGCAACTATTACCACCATCCATCCTTAGAACTTTTATCTTCAAGACTGACTTTTTTGATAAGCAAGTTTAATTCCCCTGCCTGGTACCTGGATTTCTTTTCCTTTTCACATTATCTTTCTATCGTGCCCTTCTAATCTCAGTATTTCCTCCAGCCTTAAAAGACCCTCAATGTAAAGTCCAACGTGAGGGAGGTTTAGGTGACCAAATGAGTCATGCAGATTATGTTTTGCTTTGTCTCCAAAGTAAAGAAATAACTACAGATGGCTTCTGGTTTCATCCTAGGAACACTATCATTTGAAAGGTCCCCAAGAAACTGTATTAGTTCAGGGCCACCTTAGTGACTTGAATTTCTCGGATGTGGGCCTTCACAGCCCTGAACCAAAGTCATTTCCACCCACGGGGGAGCCAGGGGAAAGCCCCAGGGCCTTCTCTGGTGTACGGGAGAGCCCCAGACAGAGCTAGCATAGGTTCAGCCCAGTCTCCAGGAGAGAAGAGCAGCTCAGATCAGGGGCATTCCTGTTAATTTTCCAGGGACTTTCTGCAGATGAATTTTGGATGGAAATATTTGTTTTTGTTATATATCAGATGATTTTCTCATATTTTAGTGAGATCTAAGAAAGACCATTTTAATTCTGTCCAGGCAGGCCTTGGGGAGGAAGAAAAAAATCTAATTTATGAGTACTCTGAAAATGTTGGGAATCCACATTAAAGAAGGTATATGTTTTTTAACTGATAACTGACTTGATATGTGAAAACCTATACAAATAGGAATAAAGGAATGACTAATTCAGAATTAGTTCTCTTAAATAGCAAGTTTCTAAAGCTGCATGATTCTTTTTATAAGAATGTGTTTCACACTGCTTAAGACTATGTAAATTGTTACTGTGTAAATTTTAAATATATATATTTTTATAGATCTAAAACTTTAATGGTCTATTGGGTTGCTTGTCATAAGTTGAATATTGTTTCATTACCTTAGTATTGACTATACTTAGGTATACTTTTCTCTATAGTCACTCAGTTTCCTTCAAATCCTGTTTGTCACAGTGTTTGTTTTATAGTCAGACACAAAATTAAGTGGGTCCAAATGGTACAATCACTTCTATATTATTTGCTGAAAACAGTTGAGTCGTCCCTCAATTCACTTTGGTTTTAATCCTGTCATACTCCTCTAGGCTAAGAAAATGAAAGCTTATCTGGACTACATTTATGCTTAATATCAACATGGTTTATAAGTGATAGAACAGCTACTCACATATTCAATCAGCCCTGGACCAGAAGGCTGTATAGAACCACCAGAAGTGCATGCTGTCTGTCTGCACTGGAAGACCATAGAATGCGCTTGAGGAAACAAGAGCTCAGCGTGGGATGAGTGTGATTCAAAGCCAGCGTGGATGAGTGGACCACATGTGGGACGATCAAGTTATATTCCTATCCGGTGTCTCTGGAGAAAATACCACTCTCTGTTTTAAAAACAAAAAAACCCAAGTTCTGAATATAATTGATCCATTGGTCCTCATAGTCAACGTCATCAGGTCTCAGATTATTTAAGTCATTTTGCTGCCACCAGTGTCACTTAGTCACTTGGAAAATTTAGTCAAGACAATTTCCTAAAATTTTTTTAAATGCTCGCTTGAAGTATTTTCAACTTAGTCTAGATGGGTTGTAAAACCCATTTCTGTACAAGTAGTTTACTTAAATAAGGAATGTGTCCTAAGAAGCATTCCTGAGGTACAGAAATATTTTTTCCATTGAAATAGCCTATTCGTAAACAAAGACTATTTTCTTATTTCTAACTTATAAAACCTCAGACGGAACATCTAGACAGAACCATATAGAGGATGGTAGTTAAAACTATCAGCATAGCATTTTACTATTCTGTTTTACTCATCCTCGAGTTTGAAAAGGTGGGGTGAAGGTCAAATCAGTAATGCTAGAAGGCCTCATGGACAACGTATAACTTTACTCCATTGCTCCTTACCATACATCAGCACCTTTATAAGGACAAACACAAAAGCCTGAGACTTTCCTGGCCCCATGTCTTTTTATCACTGTCATCCCCAAAGACAGAATCTGGGAAACAACTTGGGATCTAGTTCACGTACCTTCAAGTCTCGGCTTTTGTCCACTGCTCAGTGTGTACATGGACTTCCTTTGGGTGCTGGCTTCTCTGTTGGACCGAGCTTCATGGGAAGGACACCAGGGCTAGGTGATGAGAAGCAGCTGGTGCAAACTGACAGTGGGGGCGAAGACCTGAAAAGCTGCATGAATGTTCTGGAACTTTCCGTATGTGATTCCAAGTAGACACATTTATGACTCCCTTAAATAAAAAAGGAGCAGAGATGAGGTGATACCTGGTGAAAATGATGTTTATTATAAAATATTCGTATCATTATAGCTAAATAGGAAAGATAAATATATGTTTATATCTCTTATCAGAAGCTACCCTTAGCTATAATTAAGCATGCTGAATAGATTAAAAGAAAAACTCAGCACTGGTGTGTATTTGATCTATGTTTAAATTCATTAGTCAGAAAGTGGTAAATGAGAAATTAATTTTTCCACTTGGCTTATATTTCACAAGATAATAAGAGTGGACACTTCAGTCTGCTTGTGAGGCCAGTTGTATTACTGGTTGCATTTCAGCTGTCCCTCCTGTGTGTCTTTCAAGGTGCTAGCAGACTGGAAGATACTCCATATACTGTACAGGAAAAGGAAATGTCACAGGATTCTCTTTTTAAAGGAGGAAGTAGAGTGGCTTTTTCCCTTTGAAAACTGTGACAGAACAGTGCTTATAAAACTATCCGTGGTGAATCTGTGGTGATGGACCCGTTCTTAAAATTTCCAATTCTTTGCAGACTGGCACTTTTGTAAAATTAAATTAAAATGTTACACTGAGATCAAATTGCTGTAAAAGTTTCTAAACACTTGCTCTCAGTTTCTGTACACATTCTTGCAGAGGGGCAGAAAGAGTTTGCTATGTGGCACTGGTCTGTAGAGCACCCTTTAGTAGCAGTGAAACATGAGTTTCAGGCAAGGATCAATAGCTTCTGTTGTTATCTGGGAGTTTGGGATTTTGCCCAGAATGGGAGGGCAGTGCTTTTGTTTTGTTGTTTTGCTATTGGTCCAACTTTTGTGTAGAATTGTCCAGTACGCGCCTTGCTCAGGGCACCTGACTGAGGAGGTGAATGGGGGCTGGGATCTCTCCTCTGAGTCGTACCCTCTGCTTGGCGGAGGTCCTTGGATCAGCCATCAGATAGTCCCAGTTACATTTGCTGCTTTTTTGAGACGCCTTCCATAGGTTTCTACATTCTCTTAGCGGAAATCAGCAAGAACCTCCTTGTGATTTCAGTTCGTTATGCTTAACAAAAATCTTCATCACATCTATTTCTTTACTGGATTTCAAGCTCCTGTGGGAAGGAGTGTGGGTCTTACATTGTTGTGACTAGAACAGTGCTCATACTAATATCAAATGAATTCCGAATCACAGGTTGATAGTGAAAGCCATGCTCAGCTGTTAACCTTCTTGAAGAAGCAAAGAATCTCATAGTGTGATGATTTTCTTCCTTCTTTTTTATTGATCCAGGACTTGAAGAGACCAAGTTTTTAGATGTAGTCCTGGGGAGAGAAGCTTCCTGAAGTTAATGATACCCCGACATATTCATCCAGTCAGAGAGACCTATGGAATGGCCACAATAGACATAAGAGGTCAAACCGAGTATTGTTAACATTTTATCTCTAGTGAGGTTAAAATTAACCAAGGACATTGAGTTCACCGAGAAACAGCTTCTTAAACAAATATAGCTCATGAAAAAACATTACTTATTGGGGTCACGGACTCCTAAGAATGAACAGAACCTTAATATGTCTGGGGAACACACGTGCCATGTTGCACTGCTGGTGGAAGAGGCCTGACCCCGGCCTGGACTCTGCAGAGCCTCCTGGCAGGTCGCAGGTAGGGTGTAGGGTGGGGCTGGTGTGGCAAACAGGGAAGCAAGGGCATAGCAGCCTGAGACCACCTCAAAGTCAGAAGCAGAAGGACACACCCCTTGGCGTGCGCAACTGACGTCAGGAAAAATGAAGGCCTGGAAGCTTATCACCAACACAGAGGAAATAACTTTGGTGGCAAATGGGACAGGAGAGAGTTCTTAAACAACAGGTGGCTTGTAATGGTCTCTTCTCCACCAGACGCATCCATCACGCCTTGGTTCCTGAGGGTCTTCACGCATCTGAAAGGCACACTGTGTTTGTTTGACCCTCACAGGCCGCGTCGATGGTGGCCTGAAGAGGGGGCACGGGCTCAACGTCTGTAATAAGGAAGAGTTTTGAGCAATTCCATGAATTCCAATTCTGTGTGGGATTTTAGTGTGAATGACAAATGTTTATGAGCCCAAGTTACTGTTTTATGATTAATATGAAATATTGCCTGAGCCTAAAAGCCAGTCTTGCCAGAAACGCAAGAAGTATGTTTCTAACATATTTTGGGTTCTGTTCAAGCAGTTAGTTTGTGAGGATAGAAAACCACTTAAGTCAGTTCCATAAGGAGCATCCCACAGACCGACAGGGCAGGAAGTACAGCCAGTCCTCCTGGAAGGCACCTGGGACCTAGAGAGCCAAGAAGTAAAGCTTCCAGCAGCGTCTCTCATGATCCACAGAGAGATGGTCTCATCGCTCAAGATTTCCCCGCCTCACTCTGTACATGATCTCCCTTTCTTTCCCTTCCTCTCTTTGTCTCTCTCCACCTCCATCTCCCACTCTTCATCCTCTGGGCACACAAGGGTGCTCCTGCCACTGAAGGAAGCTGCATCTTAGTTCACCAGTCCGAAATCCTGAGAAGTAGAATCTGATTGGCTCAGCCGACCTACGGTCCTTGAACCACGTGCACAACTCTATCCAATCATCTGTGGCCAGGGCATGGGGCCCGGGTGCCTGCAGCACAGATTCAAAGTTTCTGGGAAGCAGGTGTGTTCAGGGCGTGCCTCAAACCATATCAAATACATGTGGAGTTTTCACAGCTCAGGTGCACACATGAGTGACCTTCAGCGAAGGAAGAAGAATCAGCGTAGTTCAGAGCACCTCGTAATTAAGGTTGGTAATCATCCAATTAGCATCCTCACCAATAGAAAATGTTAGAATTCATCAGAGAAGAACAAAGACAAATGCAGGTGACATCAGAGCTTTAGGGTAAGAGTCACACAAGGTTGCCCTCATGAGGCAGTTTTCTTAGTGGTCGGAGGGAAGATAGGAAGAAAAAAGAGTTACAGGTGTCCGGAGTAATTCCCTTCGTGTGCAGGTTTGTTGCTGTTGATCTGCTTAAATAGCCTAGAAGACACACATGTGCTGTTTCTAAAATGCAGACCGAAGTCCTGCGAGCTTTCCTGCAGCTTTTTGATGGAAAGGGGATTTACAGTTCTGTCCTCTAAACCTCAACTACGTGTGTTTTCAGCCCCATTTTTGGCCTGTGGTTGGCTAGCTCTGTAAAGTGCTCTGGCTCCAGTACTTGAACTTCATGTTGCAAAGGGTAAATTTGGCGTTGTCTGCTTCCTCCAAGTTCCATGACGACTTCCTTAATTTGTTGTTCTCTTTGTGCCCTGGGTAGTAAATTCTTACCGACAGTGGAGATTGGCTCCTGCACTCTTAAGCCTAAGCACCAAGGTTGTCTGGAACCTTATGCACAGTATTCCCAACAGCTCTATCACAGGTTAGTTTAATGTTCACTGTAATGAGGTATTGTTTTCCCTATGCCTCTTATTCCTTCTACAGGATATTATATTTGTTGAGATACAGCCTGGAGCCAGGGAACAGAGCAGAGAACCCAGGCCCTTAGAAGGGTAAACCTGCTGGTTGTTCTCAGCCGTCAGGTTACATTTGTGGCTTTCTAGACACTAAGTAAATAAAAACAACGGGAAATCTTTGGAGAGCCTCATGGTGGATATCAGAAAAGATAGTTTGGTGTTGTATATGAATATTCACTAAATCTATTTCTGGGTCAGCCTGTGTTGGGGACATTAAAATTACCTACATTTCAAAGGTTAACAATGCAACTAAACTAAGCCAATGTAAGTTTAGGCTTAAACATACAGAGAAGAGGAACTATTTCCCACAAGCTAATGGTCGGCAAGACCTAATGGAATGAGTACATGTGTTGAACAATGCTGTAAAAATCACAATAACAAAAGCAGTCAGACTTAAAGCTTCATTTTACTAACCTCAGACACCAAGTTGAATATCCATGTGGGAAGAAGCAAACACCTTATAAATAGATATTGTTGGTGCTAAACCTATACTTACCCCAGCTCAGGGAAAAAGAAGTAAATAGATATGGTGAAATGATTTCAAATGGTTCCAAGCCATCTCCCTTACTTTACTCTTAAACCATCCCCAGATAATGAGATTTTCTAAGTCAGTTATTGTGTTGAACAAAGGACAGTGATGAAAAATAGTAACCAAAGGCATTTTCAAATGAGTGAAACAAGATATGCTTCTTCAAATATGAAGAAATCTCTCAACATAAAACCATTTAACAACTTTTATAAAGTTTAGGAATTAAGCAAAGACATGTGGTAAAGGACAACTGCTTCAAAATTGTAGCAATGCCTCAAAGTTCCTATTTGTAGGCTGATGGTCCTAAGGAGATACATTAGGACCTCGTAGATTAATGCAATCTTCAGTGCCATTTAATCCTAACAGGGACCAGGAAGTTTAGCATTATCTATGTAGCAGGCCAAAAAGCTGCCAAGTCCTTGTATACAGAGAGAATCAAGTATCACACTGAATTACTGACCTGGTAGTTAATGATCCACTATCCGCCAGCCACTTTTCTTTACAGGAGCATTCTAACTGTTTCTCAGCATCCACCCATACGTTTGGTCCCTCTATGCAACTGTAGGCAACCTCAATTCCATGTTCCCTCACAGCAACTCTTTGGTCTCAAGCTGTACCATGTGGAGAGAGGATTTTATGAATCTCTTGCCAAGGATCTTTCAGGTCAAGGTCAAGCCATGGATCTTTCACACTATGCCTTCAAGAGACCAGCATCCAAAGTGACTGTTCAAGAGACCCAGAGGGTCACACCTTAGTAGTAGAGCTAAACTAGCTCAGAATAGAGACTACTCCAGATATACCCTTAAACACTTCAAAAGAAGCCATGAAAGGATCAAACCAATCTGATCTTCCAGGACTTTAACTACCTTCCAGAACAAAACCAACATTCTTTAAAGGAGGATAGCTAAGTTCAGATACTCAATGACCTAACAACTCCATGTTCAGGATCCAAAAAAAATAACTAGACATGCCAAGAATCAGGAAATATGACCCATAACCAGGAGGAGAAAAAGAGTCAATAGAAAAAGACCCACCAATGACAGAGATGGTGGAATTAGTATTCAAAGACAATGAAATAGCTATTACAAACATGCTCAACATGTTTAAGGATCTTTAAATAATATGAATATAATCAGGAGAGATAGTGAAGACATAAAGAACCAATTGGAACTTCTAGAGATGAAAATTAAGATATCTGAAGTGAAAAAATACACTTGGTGGGACTAACTGCAGCTTAGACATGGAAAAAGACCAGTGAACCTGAAGATGTAGCAGTACAAACTATTCAATCTGAAACATTAACTAACTAACTAACTAAATCAGGCCTCAATGACCTGGGGATAATATAGAGTGGTTCATTATATGTTTGACTGGAGTCCCAGAAAAGTGTGTGTTGGCAGGAGGAGAGGAGAGGGAGACAGAAAGATATTTGAAGAAATAATGGCTGGAAAACTTCCAAATTTAATAAAAACTATGAACCCACAGATCTAAGAACCTTAAGGAACCTGAAGTAGCACAAATACACACACACACACACACAATAACATCAAAGCACATCAAAATCAAATTTCTGAAAGACAGTGATAAAGAGAAAATCTTAAAATCAGCCAGAGGAAAAAGGCACATGGTGAACAGAGGAATAAGGATAAGAATGAGGGCAGATTTCAGAAATGATGCAAGTCAGACGACAATGGACATCTTTAAATTGTAGAATGAAAAAAAAAATACTGTCAACATAGAATTCTATATCCAGCAAAAATCTTCTTTAAAATTTTTACCTTAAGGTGAAATAAACACTTATTAAGACAAACAAAAGCTGAGGGGCTTTGCCAGTTAAAATCACTATAAGTATTGTTAGAGGAAGTTCTTTAGATAGAAGAAAAATAAAACCAGATGGAAACTTGGATCTAACAAAGGAATGAGGAGTACAAGAAATGGTAAATATGTGGGTAAATATGAAAGTATTTTTTCATTTTTAAATTTCTTCTATGACTAATTAACTATACAAAGCAAAAATAACAAACATGTTGGGTTCATAACTTATGCAGAAATAAAATGTATGACAACAATAGCACAAAGGATGGAAGGGGAAAATGGAAGTATATTGTTATAAGGTTATTATACAATAGTCAAATATTATTATTTAAAGTAGACTTGGTAAGTTGAGGATATGTATTATAAACATTAGCACAACCACTAAAATCTAAAAGGTAGAGGTATAGCTAAGAAACCAATAGCAGGAAATAAAGGTAAAAAATAAACAGAGAACAGATGGGATAAATAGGGAACAAACATCCAGATGGTAGATTTAATCACAACCATTACATGTAAATGGTTACAAACACTCGAAATAAAAAGAATGAATTAGATCCAGCTGACTGGAGGGAATTCCTGATGCCCTGTGAAGTGGAAAAACAACATACAGAGTTGCTGTTAGCATTTGTTTATCTATGAGTAGTAGGAGGGAGAGGTGAGGGAAAAACAGAAGGAGACTGACAAAATGGAAACATATGCATGATAAAATAACAAGAAGTGTTAAATAGAATCTATGACAGTGTTGTTGATAATAAAAATGTGTTCTGAACATAGACCAGGACTAGAAGATGACACGAACAAGTGAAAACACTGAATTGACCTAGGATGTGATTGTGGTTAATTTCATTCTTAGATTCTCGACCTTCCGTATAGCTTTTATAACAAAATATTAAAATTTAAAAATAAATGTATGAAGTTTGAAGATACAGAAAATCATGACCCAAATTCCTTTTATAGTGAGTGGTTCTTTGACTCTCTAGTTTCGTGGAAGGAAAGTGAGTGAAGACCTTTTGTGCAATAATTCTCCCAAGATAGTTCCAGCCCTGTAAATGCTTTAGCATCTTATCTGGTATTAGCACAGGGCACTGGCTGTTGTTGTAGGTAGTCATTAAACATGGCAAGAAACTCCACCTGAAGCGAGAGTCGGTCAGAGTTCTTTGGTTGCAGGAAGCAGGAACTGGCTTTGGCTGACTTAAAGAAAATCATTGGGAAGACCAGAAAATTAGTCTTGGAATTGAGGCAGCTCCAGAAGGAGGAAGCAGAATTCCAGGGACGGTACATAGCAGCCGCAGTCTGGTTGGGTTGCTTCCACTGGAACTAGTGAATTCCAGTCTTACTTCAAACTTACATCAGTGGCGCAAGTGTCAAAGTCCCAGAAAAAAGCACTGGACTCATCATGTGCTCACTCTCTAGATACACTAGGACCTACTAGGAGGTGCTCAGGACCCTTTAGGATCTTGGTAGCAGGAGGGCTGCTTCCTGTAATCACAGTTCTACCAAAATCACATGCACATAGAGAGGGAAGGCTGTTTCCCCAAAAGAATTCAGGGTGTTCTAAGGAAGGGCTCATGGACACTGGGTGACCAAAACATACCTTTCTTGGTACTGGAAAAAGGAAGAGGAATCATGGGGAAATTTTCACAGGGTTGAGCGTCATACCAAGAATGTGGAGTCTACCTGCAACACAAGATCCCACTGCATTCCTGAGTCTGGGGTCCAAACCGAGGAGGGCAAGGTTTGCAAATGCTTTTGTGCTATGAATCTGTGGGAATTGAATTTATGATCCAAAGCCCAATATAATAGACATGATAAGGCTTGCCTTTAGCCTGAAGGAATTTGATATAGTGGTTTGTGTTGGTGGCTTATTTATAAATATTATATGAATTTTTTCAATATAAATTTCAGTTTCAGTCTCCCATCTCAAGTGCTCCCATAAGTATGTATTAATTATTATGGGTTGGGTTTTTTTTCTGATGGGGCTCTAAAACTGACCGGAAAGAAACCACATTAATACATTTGGGGAAAAGATATTCTAAATATAATAAATGTTGCTGGGTGATATGAAATGATATGGCACGTTTAAATTAAACCTTGAAGAAGAGTATAGGCAGGTGGGCGAGTCAGGAAAATCATTAAGGAAACAAAGCAAACTGTTGAAATTCTGTGCACCACAAAAGAATAGCCATCTTGCAGATGGGCTTATAGTTGAAGAAAGCAATAAATAATCACTGAAGGAGAAAGTAAGGGTTAAATAAAGAATAAATGAAATGGAAATCGGAAATGTTTGCTTTTGAAAACATTTGGACTCAAGATCCATCCCCAGCTTCTCAGAATGATAGGGGCTCCTGTGTGTGCCTGCTCAGAGCGATGCACTTTTCCTCAGAAAGAGAAGTACTATTTACGACGTTTGTGTTAAGAAACTCCAGGGCTCCTACGGAAATGTACTCTGACCTCTTACACAACATTTTTACTTAAGCCAGAGCAAAGGAAATAATGGACGTTGAGAGATCAAATGACTGCCTTCCACTCTGTTCCCTTTAAAGATCAATAATTTTTATGAACTTCTTTTTCTTCTTAAGGAAGCAGCATCTGGCTTCATGGAATTTGGCAGAGTTAAGCATCCTGTTCTAGTTATGTTGATTTTTAAATACAAATAAGATTGGTAAATGGCAGCTAAAGTTGAACCATCTGAGTAAGAATGAGAATAATGAAAGCCAGTGAGACTGAACCATACATTTTTAGTTAGGTCTTTGTAGGTCATCTTTTCCCTCTCCCACCCGCACTCATACAGATGAAAACATGACGTCACATGATTTGACACAATTTTTCTGTTCAAACATTTGTGGGAACTTTCCATATAATTTCATATTTTGAAGTGCTATTTTTTACACAATTCTTTTATAACAGTGTTGTATGAGGTTAGAATTAACATCTACCATACAGATAAAGTCTGTTATGACAGGACTGATCACATGCAAATATGTGTAGGGGACATGTAGCTGCAATTATGTGCTGAAGTTAATCTTTGGACTAAATTTAGAAAGGTGAAGGATTGGATACTTAGCTTTTAATCCTTTCCTCATCTTTAGAAAATGGGCCCATTTCGAGGCCAGGGCCAGGGTTATGTCTTAGAAATTTGCGCCCATGTGAAGCATGCTTAAGAAGATGATTCTTACCATGAAGGCTCTTAACAGAATTAATCTTAAGCCTGAGTATGACCCAGACATTAGTCTGGGCTTCTAGTGTCACAGGATATTACGTGCACCCAGAATAAAGTAAATTGCTTAATAATGCAATGGGATGATTTGCTCAACAATTCAGTAATAAAAATACCTTTCATGAATACAAGTCATATGACTTATTTCACAAATATTGTCTTAGTTTATCATTCATGTATAATTATTCACAAGGTTTAGATAAGAAAATGAAGCTAGTAGAGGCAAGTCACTTGTCTAAGATCTCATGCTGAGTGAGTGCCTGGCACATAATGATATATTTTGCTAAGTGGATTAATGTTGTAGCAGATCCTTTGTCTTCTGGTCAACTGCTTATGAAATGTACAAATGAAGGCAAGCATAGCTGCCATAATATACAGCAGTGTTGAAAAGAAGAAAAGCATAATAGAAATGTCACTTTTAGAAAAGTTTTGCAGGACTTTGGTAGCCTTTTGTAAGCTAGTTTTGAAAAGATGGCAGGCAGGGGAGCTGTCCTTGGTGCTGAACTTGCCATGAGGCGAATAGGTCAGAGGATGGCCTTAACCAGTTTTCCTACATATTTTCTTCTGGGCTTCTATTACCAATGACAATACTATCAATAAAAATTATATTTATAAAAAATTTTCCGTTTTAAATATTTTAAGGACTTTATAATATTTTTAATTATAGCTTTGTTGAGTTATTATTTAAAAAGGTAAATTTAATGCTATAATTCACTAGATTTTAGTATAGTCACAAAGTTGCGGAATTATCACCACTATGTAACTTCAGAATATTTTTATTACTGCCAAAAAAAAAAAAAAAAAAACCCACAGAAACCCCTCTCCTCAGCCTCTGGAACCAGGAATCTACTTCCTGTTTCTATAGATTTGCCTATTCTGGACTTTTCACATAAATGGAATCATACAATATGTGGCCATTTGTAACTTACTTCTTTCACATAGCATACTGTTTTTGAGGACTATCCATGTTGTGATATGTATCAATACTTCATTAAGTTTATTGACAAACAATAATCCATTGTATGAATATACCACATTCTATTCATCAGTTAATGAACATTTAAATTGCTTCTCCTTTTGGGCTATGCTGCTGTGAACATCTATGTACAAGTTTTTTTGTGTGGATATATGTTTTCAGTTCTCTTGTGTGTATACCTAGGAATGGAACTGCTGGGTTATATGATCATTTTAATATTTTGAGGATCTGTCAAACACTTTTCCAAAGCAGTTGCCACCAGCAATGTATGAGTATTCCAAATTTTCCACATCCTTATCAACAACTGTTATTGTCTGTTTTTTTAATATTAGTCATCCTAGTGGGTGTGAAATTGTATCTCATTGTGGTTGACTTGCATTTCTGTAATGACTAATGATGTTGAGCATCTTTTCATGTACTTATTGGACACCTGTCATCTTCTTTGGAGAAATGGCCATTCAAATCTTTTGCACATTTTTAAAAATTTGGGTGGTTTTTCTTTTTATTGTTAAGGTGAAAGAGTTTTTTATATATTCTGGATGCAAATCCTTTATCAAATATATCATTTAGAAATATTTTGCTCACACTGTGGGTTGTCTTTTCACTTTCTTGATAGTGTAAATGACTGTTTTCAACACAGTGATCCTTCTCTGATGAAATATTAGTCAGCCATAAAAAAGAATAAAATAATGCCATTTGTAGCAACATGGATGGACCTAGAGATTATCATACTAAGTGAAACAAGTCAGACAGAGAAAGACAAATATCATATGATGTCACTTATATGTGGAATCTAAAAAACAGTGCAAACAAACTTATTTACAAAACAGAAATGGACTCACTGACATAGAAAACAAACCTATGGTTACCAAAGGGGAAGGGGAGAGGGATAAATTGGGAGTACGGCATTTACAGATGCACACTACCACATATAAAATGGGTAAACAACAAGGATTTACTATATACAGGACAGGGAACTATATACAATATCTTGTAATAACCTATAATGGAAGAGAATTTTAAAAAAGGATATAGATATATATATACATATGTATAATCAAATCACTTTGCTGTACACCTGAAACTAATACAATATTATAAATCAACTATACTTCAATTTAAAAATTGTGGAAAAAGAACAACAGAAATACAAAAAAAAAAAAAAAGAAAAAAAAAATTCCAGCATCTATGCTCTGAGTAGCTCATTATGAAGGAAGGAACTCATTTACAACATAATTGTTGGCAAATATTATATGAAAGAAAAATTTTAGTGGTTCTCTGGTAAAAGGCTTGCTTATAAAACTGGACGATGCAGAATGTGTGGCATCTGTTCCCTGCAGGAGAAGAGGTATGCCTTACTATAACACTGTACTTTTCTCATTGTGTGGAACCTACTCTCCTCTCAATAAAACAAACTCTGCTTGAAAATGATAGCCAGGGGAAAAAATAATGGAAGCATAGAACTGTTTTATATACTAATAAGTATTAAACTCCTGTTTTCAAATTTTATTCTTTGGCAATAAAATATATTCCTCTCACACAATCAGAGAAAGATTAAACTATTTTTTAATTAGAAAATATTTACATCGGCAAGAGCTTTTCCCCCTTATTGGAAAGCAGAATAAGAAAAAGAGTCTAGTGAGTTAACTGAGATCAATTTTATTCCTTTAAAAAGTTTCAAGGTTGAGAGATCAAGATGGTGTAATAGAAGGATGTAGGGCACACCTCCTCCCACAGACACATCAAAAATACATCTACATGTGGAACAATTCCCACAGAGTACCTACTGAATGCTGGCAGAAGATCTCATACAACTAAAACTACAAGAAAAATAACTATTTAACCAGATAGGGTGAAAGAAAAAAAAAAAAAAGGAATTAGGATGGTACCTGTGCCCCTGGGAGGGAGCTGTGAAAGAAGGCTTCCCTCACCCTGGGAACTCCCTTCACCAGTTGGGAGATCATTTGGGACATATAGGGAGCTTCAGAGGCTCACAGGAGAGTGCAGCAACTGGCTTATGGCAGGCAGAACAGAGACAGACCAGGACAGACGGTCCTGGACACCTCACTGCTCTCCCCAGCCCGAGATGTGCATCTGCTGGTGTGTGCAGGATCTTGGTGCTGAAACTCAGGCTTCAGTGGACAGACCTGGGGAGAGGACTGGGGTTGGCTGCAGGGAGATGGCTCGAAGGAGCTGGAGTGTGGTCCAGGTCGCAACTGGGGGTGTGCTCAGGACAGAGCCCAGGTCTGCCATAGCAGCCCCATTGTTAACATGTGCAGGAAGTGAGGGGTAGGGCCCTGACAGAGCAGCCTCATTCTGTGTGTGCCTACAGCAGGCATGGCTCTGCCTCTACAAGCTCTGGGAGCATGCAAGTGCCAGTGGGTTGCCAACACGCAGAGGTGGGGCTGAAGTCTGAGCTGATCCCTGGGTCCATGTGACTTTGAAGCAGGGCTAAAATCTGCAGAGCCATATCCCGACAGCTGTATGACATTGGTGATTTACACCGCCAGGGCCTTTGTAAACTTAGCACCTATTGGACATCCAAGTGGATTACTGGTGCTCCCATGGCTAGGGTGGGTCTAGTGTTAGCAGCTGCAGGCTTTGCAAGTCTAAGCATGCAGAGGTGCAGCTGGGGTATGGGCTGATTCCGTAGCACCAAGGGGTAGAACTATGGTGGGTTGCAGTGCCTGACCAACATATCTGTGCTGGTGGCTTTGTGAGCACGGAGCCTAAGGGACATCCAGGTTGGTTGCCAGAATTCCCACAGCTGAGGTGGGACCAAGGGCAGTATACTTTGTGAGCATGCATGGGTGATAGGCAACCCTAGAGAGCACACTTCCAGGTGGAAAGCTCTTATGAAGGAATACTCAGTGGCTCCTCTTGCAGTGGAAGTACTCCAGTACCACCGACCTCAAACTGCAGCTCAGAAACAGATCTGAGAGCTAATACTTCAACAAATAAGGAGCACACCCTGCCCCTGCTGTGACAACCACAGAGCAAAGAGGAGGCCCCACTCAACATCCAGTGCAGGCTGTCGTCACCACAACACCAATCAAGCCCCCTATGAAGGAGACAACACTCAGCACACACTGAGGAAAGATGTGGAAGGCATCCATACTAAAAACAGTCTTCACACCAAAAATATAAGACTCATGCAGGTTACACAGGGACGCTCCCACACCCTCAAGAACACAGTAGGTAAATTCAGAGTCAGAGAAATATAAGAAAAATGAAGAAGCAGAGGAACCAGTCTCAATTAAAAAAACAAGAGAAATCCCCAGAAAGAACAAACAGTGAAACAGACCTCTCCAGCCTACTGGATCACAAGTTCAAAATGGAGGTAATAAAAATACTGAAGGAATTAAGAAAGTCTATAGATAGAAATGCAGATCACGGTAACAAGGAGCTAGAAACTATAAAGAGGAGTCAAGAAAAATTAGAAAATTCATCTGCTGAGACAAAAGCCAAGCTAAAGGCAATAAATAGCAAACTAGATAATATAGAACAATGAATAAGTGATCTGGAAGATAAAATAATGGAAATCACCCAATGAGAACAGCTGACAGAAAGACAAATGAAAAAAAAAATGAAAGCATTGTGAGACCTATGGGACAATATAAAGCAAGCCAATCTATGCATAATAGTGATCCCAGAAGGAGAAGAAAGAGAAAAGGGGATCAAAAGTGTATTTGCAAAAATTATGGCTGAAAACTTCCCAAACCTAAAGAAGGAAACAGATATCCAGGTACAGGAAGCACAGAGGGTCCAAAACAAGATGAATCCAAACAAACCTACACCAAGACATATTATAATTAAAATGGCAAAAGTTGAAGGTAAAGAGAAGATTCTAAAGGCAGCAAGAGAAAAACAAAGAGTTAGTCACAAGGGAATCCCCATAAGGCTATAAGCTGATTTCTCTACAGAACCATTGCAAGAGAGAAGTGGCAAGATATATTCAAAGTCCTGAAAGGGAAAAACCTGCAACCTAGGATACTCTGCCCAGCAAGATTATCATTTAGAATAGAAGGAGAGATAAAGAATTTCTCAGACAAGCAAAAACTAAAAGAAGGGGAATGTAAAAAAACAATCCCTTTAAAAATCGTATCCAAAAAAATAAAATACTTATGAATAAGCCTGACTGAGGAGGTGAAAACTTATATGCTGAGAACTATAAAACATTAATAAAGGAAACTGAAGATGATTTAAAGAAATGGAAAGATATCCCATGCTCTTGGACTGGAAGAATTAAAATAGTTAAAATGACCATACTACCCAAAGCAATCTACAGATTTAATGCAATCCCTATCAAATTACCCATGACATTTTTCACAGAACTAGAACAAATAATCCTAAAATTTATATGGAACCATAAAAGACCCAGAATTGCCAAAGCAATCCTGAGGAAAAAGAATGAAGTAGGAGGCATAACCCTCCCAGACTTCAGAAAATACTACAAAGCTCCAGTAATCAAAACACCATGTTACTGGCACAAAAACAGACATATGGATCAATGGAGCAGAATAGAGAGCCCAGAAATAAACCCACACACCTATGGTCAATTAATCTTCGATAAAGAAGGCAAGAATATACAGTGGAGAAAAGAGTCTCTTCAGTAAGTGGTGCTGGGAAAGCTGGACAGCCGCATGTAAATCAACGAAGTTAGAACACATCCTCACACCATAACAAAAATAAACTCAAAATGACTTAAAGACTTAAATATAAGACAGGGCACTATAAAACTCCTAGAAGAGAACATAGGCAAAACATTCTCTGACATAAATCATAGCAATGTTTTCTTGGTCAGTCTCCCAAGGCAACAGAAATAAAAGCAAAATTAAACAAATGGGACCTAATCAAACTTATAAGCTTTGCACAGCAAAGGAAACCATAAACAAAATGAAAAGTCAACCTACACACTGGCAGAAAATATATGCAAATGATGCAACTGACAAGGGATTAATTTCCAAACTATACAAGCAGATCATACAACTCAACAAAAAAACAAACAACGCAATCAAAAAATGGACAGAAGACCTAAACAGACATTTCTCCAAAGTAGACATATAGACGGCCAAGAGCACATGAAAAGACGTTCAACATCACTAATTATTAGAGAAATGCAAATCAAAATTACGAGATCTTACCTCACACCAGTCAGAATGGCCATCATCTTAAAAGTCTACAAATAACAAATGCTGGAGAGGGTGTGGAGAAAAGGGAATCTTCCTACACTGTTGGTGGGAAAGTAAATTGGTGCAGCCACTATGGAGAACAGTATGGAGGTTCCTTAAAAAACTAAAAATAGAGTTACCATATGATCCAGCAATCCCACTACTAGGTATATATCCAGAAAAGATGAAAACACTAATGTGGAAAGATACACTCACCCCAGTGATCATAGCAGCACTATTTACAACAGCCAAGAAACGGAGGAAACGGAAGTGTCCACTGATGGATGAATGGATAAAGAAGATGTGGTATATATATATATATATATATATATATATATATATATATATATATATACACACACACATATATACACACACACATACACACACACACATACATACACACACACAGATACACAATGGAATATTACTCAGCCATTAAAAAGAATGAAATAATGCCATTTATAGCAACATGGATGGACCTAGAAATGATCATACTAAGTGAAGTAAGCCCAACAGAGAAATACAAATATCATATATCACTTATATGTGGAATCTAAAATATGATACAAATGAACTTATTTTCAAAACAGAAATGGACTCACTGACATAGAAAACAAACATATGGTTACCAAAGGGGAATGGGGGTGGAAGAGGGATAAAGCAGGAGTTTGGGATTAGCAGATACAAACTACTATATATAAAATAGATAAACAACAAGGATTTATTGTATAGCACAGGGAACTATATCTTGTAATCACCTATAATGGAAAAGACTATGAAAAAGAATATATATATATATATATATATATATATATATATATATAAAACTGAATCACTTTGTTACATACCAGGAACTAACACAACATTGTAAATCAACTGTACATCATTAAAAATAAAATAAATTTAATTTTAAAAACTTTCAAATATAGCATTGATCCAATACCTACACTGAGTTGAAAAACATCTTCTACCTCTCATATCCCTGAGCTAAAAATATATTTTCCCTCCATGGGTAGTTTTCCATTATTTGTTTCAGTTAAGGGAATGTTCTTCCTCCTGCTAAAAATCAATAATTGCTATCAATATAATTGTAGAATCATTCAAACATTCAAAGTTTAATATGTTCATAAGGGTAAATGATATTTATTAATATTTATTTTTAAATGCTTATTTTGTTGGACAGAAATGAGAGTTATCTAATAGTTAAATTTACAAACATCTGAAATTCACTATTAATTTATTTAGCTTTCAAAGTGTTTTCCCCTAGTATCTTAAAGTCATTACAGGGCCATCTGAAGTACTTTTTACATTTTATCCAAATAATTCCTATGTACATTTACTTTAAAAAATAAATACATACTGGGAGTCAGAAGACCTGAGTTCTATTTTTGATGTCACTGTGATCTCTAGAAGATAGTAAACTGCTGGTTTAATTTTTCATCTTTTGAGGATGCTATATGAATGATTAAAATTGGCTTTGAACTTTTCTCTGCTGATGTCACCAGAATTACAGTAAAGCAAGAATTTTTTTTTTTTATTTTGCTTTGGGTTTTTTTGATTTTGGTTTTTGTCTTTAACCACTGTTCACTACTGGGTTATGGAGAAGACATAGTCTACAACAAAAATCCTCATATAAGAGTCTTCTCAGTCAAGTCACCACTTCAGTTATTACCCTGCCCTAGATAACGTCAGAAAGATGAGAGCTTTACAAAAACACGGGCTCTGTCAACCTCCACCCTCTCCTTTGTCAAGAATTTCAGAGTGCATGCAGAACTGACAAGCTCACCTGGAGTTCACAAAGCTAAATTCTGGGAAGGACTCACTAGGAATTATTATGACACCTGGGGAACAAAATTTCCTATCACCTGGTGGTCTAGATAATATCACTCTGCTGGGATGTCTCCAAGGGCAACAGTTATAAAGCTCTGGATAATCAGGTAACAATTAGACACTCTGAAATTCTGCCAGAGCTAGCTTCTACTGGAAGAAGAAGAAAATTTAATTTCAATAGAAATTTTTTTTTGCACTTCAAACGAACCAAGCAAATATTTACTTGTTACTAACTCTGTGCCAGGAACCAGGCCAGGTGTGGGGACATAAAGAATGATGGTATAGTCTTTACCCAAAGGAGATCATATTATAATTGAGAGACTAATGGAAAACAAATATTGATAAAGCTGTTTTATTCCTATCTACATTTGGAACCAATATAGGTGGAGAAATTAATTCTCACAGGCAACTGAAGAGTGTAGATGTTATAGTTTAGAAGGTAGGATGGACCAAATCATGAAGAAAGTGGAACGTCACATCAATAATCGTCAATAGGAACAGTCATTTGAATTTTAAAAGAATGACTTGGATGGAAGCATGGAAAATGGAGTGAGATGGAGGAGAGACACCAGGGGCAGGGAGAGCAATGGCAGGGCTTAATGACCAATTGGACACAGGAGGTGAAGAAGGGAGAGGAATTTAATAAAACTGGGACTTTTCTGATAACCTATATAAAATAGCATATTTTGTCATTCACTATCCCTTTACTCTGCTTTATTTTTTTTCCCATAGAGCTTGACACTAACACACACACATGCACACGTGCGTGCACACACACCCCCCTGTGTGTTTTACCTAGTGCCCATTTCACCAGTACAATATAAGATTCATAAGGAAAGGGATTTCGCTGTGTTTACTGTTATATCCCCAGTGCCGACCACCAAAACCTACTTATGAAAGGATGAATTAAATGGCTAACTTAAGAGAATAAGTGACTTGCAATATCATCAACTAGGATAGGAAATATAGAAGGAATGGCAGGTTTGTGAGACTTGTGACAGATTCAGTTTGAGGCATGATGATTTTGAGGTGGAACTTCGAGGTAGAATATATGGTCTGGAACTTGATAGAGAAGATGGGGCTACAGATTGATAGTTGGAGGTCATGGGTGCTCGGGTATCAGTAAAAGAACAAATTTCTAACTGAGGAGACGTGATGTACTGTGTGTGGATCTCAGAGTTTTGTGTGACTTCTGGCCGTCAGAACTATCATCTTAATTATCTGCCTCTGGTTCACAGAATTTGTAGGTATGCTTTACAGATGTTAAGGCCATTGGGAATGCTGTTCCTGTGGCCACACCTAACACATACCTGCCTGGCTATCCCTGTCTACTCTGTCATTGACTCCAGTTTACTTTGGAGGTGACAACTTATATATACATTTTCAATTCTTTGGACAGATTTAATATGGTTGGCTGAGCATGTCTGCTCTCTTCCCATAAGCCACTTGAAATAACTGCTCCATTCCCTAAACACAAAACACACACAAACACACACACATGCATGTGATAAACCTAGAAACTAACAATGAATACAACAGGAATAAGTAATTTGAAAGCTCATAAAAGATGTAATGGCAATGAAGATGTTCTACAGTTCAGTGTTTAAGACTATTTGGCAGGCAGTCATGACATTCCTTATTATTGAGTGTCAACTAGTAGAGGTCATATATTTTTGTTCTTTAAAACAGCAAGGGCATGATGGCCTGTAATAAGTATAACCCATGTCATCTCCCTTCTCATTTCCCAATGTCACTTTAATTAAAAATTACCTGGATGAGATAAGACAGCTCTCAATTTGACTGCCATTCTGCATGTATCTTGAGTTCTCACACTTTTCACAGCAATTTGATGTTTCACATGTTTCATGCGAAAAATAAACTATAGTATAATTTACTCCATTGGTTTTTAAGCAAATCTGAAGGATACAGTGTAGTAACAAGCATTAACAGTTGGATACAGAGTATATCAAATGTAATATTTGTTCTAGGCTAAGACTCATCTGTCAAGGTTCAAATTGGATGAATTATATTATTCAGTTATTAAATACTTTCATTACATTTCATTTAAAATGTAATTATTGTTTCTATGACTTTCAAAATATACTTTCCCAATGACCTTCATTCAGGATTGTGCTCCTTTCAGGAAATGTTGTGACTTTAGGATAGCCACCTCTGTACTTAGATAGAACAGTAGTAGTTCTGAATCAGACACCTCTGACTGTCTTAACTGACTCCTTCCTTCAAAAGACATGGCTGAACTCCTAGACTGTGCCCCCTCCAGCACCACTTTTGCTGCATTTGTCAGACTGGCTGAAGTCTGAGTTAAAGGTCCAGGCTTGGAGTCTCACATGCTGTTTCCCTCCCTAACTTCTGGGTTTGGATGAAATGCTACACCATGCAGAATGGAATCTAGCCTCCTGAGTGGCCACTGAAAGGCTTGATGACACCACACGTGTAATATGGTGAGTTAGCTTTCCATGGGGGTGAACCTTGACTTACAGGAAATAGGAGGCGGGGATGGGGGGTGGGAAGTCAGGCAGGTAGCATCTTCCTACCATGGAATAGTCTGAGATGGAATTCTTTCTTGCAGCCCTTCTGGAAGAGTCCAATGTGCCAAGCAATGACCAGCCTTTTCTTTATCTTTTTTTGAAGTTTTGTATGAAGTGGTAGCCAGCCTGGTTAACACATTATATCACTTTGCCTTGGTTATTTTTCCCCTCACACTCACTGTTTTCAATTTTCACCTCCTGTTATGCGCTGAATTGTGTCCCCTGCCCCAGTCTAAAATTCATAGGTTGAAGCCCTATGACCAATGTGACTGTATTTAGAGACAGGGCCTTTAGGGAGATAAGTAAGGTTAAATGAGATTATAAGGGTGGGTCCCTAATCCAATAAGGTTGGTGGCCTTTTATGATGAGGAAGAACAGAGCAGCCAAGATGGCAAAATAGAAAAACCCTGAGCTTACTTCCTCTCACAAGCACACAAAAATCACAACTATCTGCAGAACAATCATCGATGCAAAAGCCCACCAGAAAAGATCTTCTACAATTAAAGACATAAAGAAGGAACCACGGGACTTCCCTGGTGGTGCAGTGGTTAAGAATCCACCTGCCAGTGCAGGGGACACAGGTCCAAGCCCTGGTCCAGGAAGATCCCAGATGCCGTGGAGCAACTAAGCCCGTGCGCCACAACTACTGAGCCTGCGCTCTAGAGCCCATGAGCCACAACTACTGAAGCCCGCACACCTAGAGCCTGTGCTCCACAACAAGAGAAGCCACCGCAATGAGAAGCCTGCACACTGCAATGAAGAGTAGCCCCTGCTTGCTGTGACTAGAGGAAGCCCGTGCACAGCAACGAAGACCCAATGCAGCCAAAAATAAATAAATAAAACAAAGAAATTTAAAAAAAAAGAAGAAGGAACCACAACGACACAGGTAGGAGGGGTGGACTCACGATATAATTAAATCTCATTCCCTCTGTGTGGGCAACTCACAAACTGGAGAATAATAATATTGCAGAGGTTCTTCAATGGAAGTGAGAGTTCTGAGCCCCATGTCAAGCTCCCCGTGTCAGGTTCAGCACCAGGAAGAGAAGCCCCCAGAGCATTTGGCTTTGAAGGCCAGGGGGGCTTAATTGCAGGAGCCCCACAGGACTGGGGGAAATAGAGACTTCACTCTTAAAGGGGGCATGCAAAATCCCATATGCACTGGGACCCCGGGCTAGGTAATTTGATAGAAGCCTGGGCCAGACCTACCTGCTGGTCTTGGAGAGTTTTCTAGAGAGGCAGGGAGCAGCTATGGCTCACCCTGGGGGCATAGACACTGGTGGCAGACATACTGGGAGACACTCAAACACCTGAACACTGCTGTTGGTGGCTACCATCTTGGTTCATTAATGCCAAGACCTGGCCCCACCCAACAGCCTATAGGCACAAGTGCTGGGACACCTCAGGCCAAATAACTAACTGGGTGGGGACACAGCACTAACCATCAGCAGATAGGCTGCCTTAAGACTTCCTGAGCCCACAGCCATCTCTAGAAATACCCTTAGACATGACCCTGCCCACCAGTGGGCCAAGATCCAACTCCACCCACCAGTGGGCAGGCACTGGCCTTCCTACCAGCAAGCCTGCACTAGCCTCTAGACCAGCTTCACTCAGAGGGCAGACACCAGCAGCAGAAAACTATGATCCCACAGCCTGCAGACTGAGCCTACCAGCAGCAAGCCAGAGCCTACCCTGGAACCAGCTGAACCCCGGCCCTGCCCATTAGCAGGTCAGTGCAATCTCTGGAACATCCTGGACCCCATACACAACTGTGTCAGGAAATTTCCCCCTCCCAACAATCTGAAACAAGCTCTGGGATCCCTAGGCCTGCAGCCAGATTCCAGGAACCAGATCTGCCTGCAAGTAGTTTGGCACTAACTGCAGGATCTGGCTTCACCTGCAAGTGGGTGGGCAACCACCCCAGTCTTTTGGACCCTGACTCTGCCCACCACTGAGCCAACACTAGCCCTGGGGCCACCTAGGGTTCTGCAACCAGCTGCCTTGTAACCAGGCACCACTAAACAGCAGCCAACAGCATCCACAGAAGGCAGGGCCTGGCAACCAACTGGACTAGGGGCCAACCAAACCTACCAGACCGCCCACATAGTCAGCCTAACACAACAGAAGGACCCATGCAGCCCTCTTAGGGGGAACCACCAAGCATATAGCTTGGGTAATGAGATGGGAGTGCACTGCTGGGATGCATAGGACATCTCCTATAAAAGGCCACTTCTCCAAGGTTGAGAAACGTGACTAATCTACCACATATATAAAATACAAATAGCAACTCAGAAAAAATGAGGTGACAGAGGACTATGTTTCAGACAAAGGAATAAGATAAAACCTCAGAAGAAGAACCAAGTGAAGTGGAGATAGGCAATCTACCTGAGAAAGAGTTCAGAGTAATGGGCCCACAGAGCCTACATAGGGAGCACTCCGAGAGCATATAGCTCTGGTGACCAGAGGGGAGTGCACTGCTGAAATGCATAGGACATCTCCTACAAATGGCCACTCATCAAGATTGGGAAAAGTAACCAACCTATAGAAATAAAAACAGAGAATTAGGCAAAATGAGGCAACAGAGAAATATGTTCCAAACAAAGGAATAAGATAAAACCCCAGAAGAAGAACTAAGAGAAATGGAGCTAGGTAATCAACACAATAAAAAGTTCAAAAGTACTGATCATAAAGATGTTCGAGGGACTTCCCTGGTGGTCCAGTGGTTAAAACTCCACACTTCCACTGCAAAGTGCGCATGTTCAATCCCTAGTCAGGGAACTAAGATCCCACATGCTGCATGGCATAGGCAAAAAAAAAAAAAAAAAAAAAAAAAAACAGAAAGATGCTCGAAGAACTTGGGAGAAGAATAAACAAATACAGTGAGAAGTTTAACAAAAAGGAAAAATAAAGAAAGATGAAATGGAGCTTAAGAATACAATAAGTGAAATAAAAACTACACTAGAAAGAATGAACAGTAGATTAGATGATACAGAGGAATGGATCAACAAACTAAAAGAGAGAGTAGTTGAAATCACTCGAACTGAACAGAAAAAAAGAAAAATGAATAAAAAGAGATGACGACAGCTTAAGAGACCTCTGGTACAATATCAGGCATACTAACATTCATATTATAGGGGTCCCAGAAGGAGAAGAGAGAGAAAGGGGCAGATAACATATTTGAAGACATAACAGCTGAAAACTTCCCTAACCTGGGAAAGGAAACAGACGTTCGGGTCCAGAAATCACAGAGTCCCAAACAGGATCAACTGAAAGAGGACCATACTAAGATACATTGTAATTAAAACGGCAGAAATTAAAGAGAGAATATTAAAAATAGCAAGAGAAAAAACAACAAATTACATACAAGGGAACTCCCCTAAGACTATCAACTGACTTTTCAGCAGAAACTCTGCAGGCCAGAAGGGAGTGATATGATATATTTAAAGTGATGAAACAAAAAACCTATGACCAAGAATACTCTACCCCTCAAGGCTATCATTCAGATTTGAAAGGGAGATCAAAAGTTTTACAAACAAGCAAAAGCTAAAAGAGTTCATCACCTTGAAACAGCCTTACAAGAAATGTTAAAGGGACTTCTCTAAGCAGGAAAGAAAAGGCCACAACTAGAAACATGAAAATTATGAAAGGAAAAATCTCATTGGTAATGACAAATGTACAGTAGTGGTAGTAAATCAATTACTTATAAAGCTAGTAGGAACGTTAAAAGACAAAAGTAGTAAAATCATCTATATCCACAATAAGTAGTTAAGGAATACACAAAACAAAAGGATGTAAAACATGATGTCAAAAACAGTAAACATGAGGACTGGGAGTAAAAATCCCAGGTTTTAAAAATGTGTTTGAACTTGAGAGATTGGCAACTTAAAACAATCAGGTAAATATATAGATTGCTATATATAAACCTCATGGTAACCACAAATCAAAAATCTATAATAATACACACACCAAAAAAAGGGGAAGAAATCCAAACATAACTCTAAAGATAGTCATCAAATCACAAGGAAAGAGAGCAAAAGAAGAAGAAAGGAACAAAAAAGAACTACAAAAATAACCCCCGTACAATTAACAAAATTGCAATAAGTACATACCTATCAATAATCACTTTACATGTAAATGGACTAAATGCTCCAATCAAAAGACAGAGTGGGGCTTCCCTGGTGGCGCAGTGGTTGAGAATCTGCCTGCCAATGCAGGGGACACAGGTTCGAGCCCTGGTCTGGGAAGATCCCACATGCCGTGGAGCAACTAGGTCCATGAGCCACAATTACTGAGCCTGCGTGTCTGGAGCCTGTGCTCTGCAACAAGAGAGGCCGCGAAAGTGAGAGGCCTGCGCACCGCGATGAAGAGTGGCCCCCACTTGCCGTAACTAGAGAAAGCCCTCGCACAGAAACAAAGACCCAACACAGCCATAAATAAATAAATAAATAAATTAATTAAATTTAAAAATAAAAGAGTGGCTGAATAGATACAAAACAAGACGCAAATATATGCTCTCTACAAGAGATCTAAAGACACACACGAACTGAAAGTGAGGGAATGAAAAAAGCTATTTCATGCAAATGGAAACAAAAAGGAAGCCAGGGTGTAGCAATACTTATTTCAGACAAGATAGATCATAACAAGAGACAAAGAAGGGCATTACAGAATGATAAGGGGATCAATCTAAGAAGAAAATATGATAATTTTAAATATATATGCACCCAACATAAGAGTACCTAAATACATAAACCAAATATTAACAGACATAAAAAGAGAAATTGACAATAACACAGTAATAATGGGGGAATTTAAAACCCTGCTTACATCAATGGACAGATCATCTAGATAAAAAATCAATAAGGAAACACTGACCTAAAACAGCACATTAGACAAAGTGAACTTAACAAGTATACATAGAACATTCCATCCAAAAGCAGCAGAATACACATTCTTTTCAAGTGTCCATGTAATGTTCTCCAGGATAGGTCATATTGTAGGCCACAAAACAAGTCTCAGTAAGTTTAAAAAGATTGACATCCTATCAAGCAACTTTTCTGACCACAACACTGTGAGACTAGAAATCAACTTCAAGAAAAAAGACTGCAAAAGACATAAACATGTGGAGGCTAAATAATACGCTACTAAACAACCAACTTGTCACTGAAGAAACTGAAGATGACACAAACTGATGGAAAGATATATCATGCTCATGGATTGGGAGAATTAATATTGTTAAAAATGACCATACTACCCAAGGCAATCTACAGATTCAATGCAATCCCTATCAAAATACTAATGGCATTTTTCACAGAACTAGAACAAATAATTTAAAAAAATTTCTGGAAACACAAAAGACTCCAAATAGCCAAAACAATATTGAGAAAGAAGAACAAAGCTGGAGAGATCACAATCTCTGGTTTTAAACTATACTACAAAGCTCCAGTAATCCAAACAGCATGGTACTGGCACAAAAACAGACATATAAATTAGTAGAAAAGAAAAGACAGCCCAGAAATGAACCCACAGTTATATGGGCAATTAATCTACAACAAAGGAGGAAAGAATATACAATGGGGAAAAGACAGTTTCTTCAATAAATGGTGTTGGGAAAATTGGTCAGTTACATGCAAAAGAAGCAAACTGGACAACTCACACCATGCACAAAAATAAACTCAAATGCATTAAAGATATAAATGTAAGACCTGTAACCATAAAACTTCTAAAAGTGGGCTTCCCTGGTGGCGCAGTGGTTGAGAGTCTGCCTGCCAATGCAGGGGACACGGGTTCGGGCCCTGGTCTGGGAAGATCCCACATGCCGCTGAGCGGCTGGGCCCGTGGGCCACAGCTACTGAGCCTGCGCGTCTGGAGCCTGTGCTCCGCAACAGGAGAGGCCGCAATAATGAGAGGCCCACGCACCGCGATGAAGAGTGGCCCCCACTTGCCGCAACTAGAGAAAGCCCTCGCACAGAAACGAAGACCCAACACAGCCATAAATAAATAAATAAATAAATAAAGTGTATAACTTTAAAAAAAAAAAAACTTCTAAAAGAAAAAGTAAGAAGTATACTCTTTGACATTGGTCTTAGTAATATTGTTTTTGAATATGTCTCCACAGGCAAGGGAAACAAAAGCAAAAATAAACAAATGGGACTACATCAAATTAAAAACTTTTCACATAAGGAAACTATCAACTAAATGAAAAGGCCGCCTACTAAATGGGAGAAGAAACTTGCAAATGACATACAGTAAGTCCCCTACATACAAGCCTTCAAGTTTTGAACTTTCAAAGGTGTGAATGTGCGTTCCATCAACATCAGGCATGAGTGAAACTGCAGCTTGCCCTCAGTCTTCTACTGCTGACGATCCTTCAGCTCTACCCTCTCCCACCTCCTCCCCCTCTTCCAGTCAGTAACTCTTCTTGCCTGTTCCCTCGATGCCAGCTGTTGTACTGTACTACTGTACTTTTCAAGGAAACATACTGTAAGATTAAAAATGTTTTCTTTATTTTTTTTGTTTGTTTTTTATGTATTATTTGTGTGAAAGGTACTATAAACCTATTATAGTACAGTACTATATAGCCGATTGTGTTAGTTGGGTACCTAGGCTAATTTTGCTGGACTTACGAACAAATTGGGCTTATGAATGCACTCTCAGAAAGGAACTTGTTTGTAAGCAGGGGACTTACTGTAGCTGATAAGGGGTTGATATCCAAAATATACAAAGAATTCATACAACTCAACATCAAAAAAACAACCCAATTAAAAAATGGACAGAGGATCTGAATAGACATTTTTCCAAAGAAAATATGCAGATGGCCAACAGACACATGAAAAGATGCTCAACATCACTAATCATCAGGGAAATGCAAACCAAAATCACAATGAAATATCCCCTTTATATCTGTCAGAATGACTATTATCAGAAAGACAACAAGTAACAAGTATTGGCAAGGATTGGAAAAAAGAACCCTTGTGCACTGTTGGTAGGAATGTAAATTGGTGTAGCCACTATGGAAAACATTATGGAAATTGCTCAAAAAATTAAAAATAGAACTACCATATGATCCAGTAATTCCACTTCTGGATATTTATCCAAAGCAAATAAAAACAGTAATTAGAAAAGATATATGCAACCCTATGTTCATAGCAGCATCATTTACAATAGCTAAGATATGGAAGCAACCTAAGTGCCCATCAACAGATGAATGGATACACACACACACACACACACACACACACACACACACACACAGTGGAATATTACTCAGCCATAAAAAGAATGAAACCTTGCCATTTGTGATAACATGGATGGTCTAGAGGGTATTATGCTAAGTGAAATAAGTCAGAGAAAGACAAATTATGATATCACTTACATGTGGAATCTAAAAAACAAAACAAATGAACAAACATAACAGAGTCATAGATACAGAGAACAAACATGTCGTTGCCAAGGGGAGGAGTTGAGGGGGAGATAAGACATAGGTGAGGGGGACTGAGGTACACATTTCTAGTTACAAAATAAATGAGTCATGGGTATGAAATGTACAGTGTGGGGAAAATAGTAAACAATTATGTAATATCTTTGTATGGTGACAGATGGTAACTAGACTTATCGTGGTGATCAATTTGAAATGTATAGAAATATTGATTCACTATGTTATATATCAGGAATTAACATAGTGTTGTAGGTCAATTATACTTCAAAAGCAAACAAACAGACTCATGGAAAAAGAGATCAGATTTGTGGTTACTAGAGGCACGGGTGTGGGTGGGGTATTGGGTGAAGGCAGTCAAAAGTTACAAAACTTCCAGTCATAAGATAAATAAGTACTAGAGATGTAATGTACAACGTGATAAAGATAATTAACACTGCTGTACTATACATATCAAAGGTGTTAAGAGAGTAATCCTAAGAGTTCTCATCATAAGGAAAAAATGTTTTTTCCCTATTTCTTTAATTTTGTGTTTATATGAGATGATGGATACTCATTAAACTTACCATGATAATCATTTCATGATGTATGTAAGTCAAATCACTATGCTGGACACCTAAACTTATACAGTACTCTATGTCATTTATATCTCAATACAACTGGAAAAAAATTAAATTCTAAAAAACTTGTTTGTATTAGTCAATATTGTGTAGGTTAGCATTCTCGAAGTGTGGTCTGGGGACATTTTCCGTGGGTCTATGAGGTCAGTTTCAAAATCAATGATTAAATGCTAAAATGTTATTTGCCTTTTTCATTCTCAATCTCTTATGAGTGTATTGTGGAGTTTTCCAGAATGTGATACTGCAGCTCTTTGAATGCAGAAGCAGACCCCAAAATCCAGCTTTATTCTGCTTAGCGAGACATTAAAGAGATTTGTAAAAACTGAAACAGTGCTACTCTTCTCACAGCTATTTTTTTGTTCTAGAAAATATATTTTTCATTAAGATATTACTATGCTAATGTATAATGGATTCATTTACATATTTTTAAAATTTCTCAGTTTTAATATCTAAAACAGTAAATATCAATATATAGAACCCACATAAACAAAAGCCCACTGAGGTCCTGTTTTAAAATGTTGGCTTTATTATTACTTAGGTATGGTTAGGTCAATAGACCAGGAGATGACTGTCACTAAAGGGAAGTCTGTTCCCAAGAGTAGGAGGCCTGCCATGTCACACAGGGCCGCACAGGGCCACCCGGGAAGCACTAGTCAGTCAGAAGGTTGAAGGAGTGAGGGGAAAGCATGGGTGAGAGCCTTATTGTGGTTTTCGCAGAAAGGAACAGGCAAGGCAGGGTAAGCAGGTTTAGGGTTGGCTAGTTTGAATAATTTCAGCAGGCTCTTAGGTGTAGGGGCTGTCCTAGGGTTTCCTGGATCTGGCCCTGAGGTGACCAGGACAGGTGAGCACAGGCATACCTCGGAGATACTGCTGGTTTGGTTCCAGACTATTGCAATAAAGCAAATGGGGCAATAAGGCAAGTCACACGAATTTTTTGGTTTCCAGTACATATAAACATTATGTTTACACTATGCTGTAGTCTATTAAGTGTGCAATAGCATTATGTCTAAGAAAACAATGTACATATCTTAATTAAAAACTAATGCTGCTGGAAAAATGGCACCAATAGACTTGCTCAATGCAGGTTTTTCACAAGTCTTCAATCTGTAAAAAATGCAGTATCTGTGAAGTGCAGTAAAACAACATATCGCTGTATTGGCCCAAAGTATAAGAGCCCTGTGAGAGCTGGGTAAAGGGGGTGGTAATGGGGGCGGAGGGGTATGGTTTTGGATTGGTTAGCTTGCACATGAAAGGTATATTCACAAGGGGGGAGTTGGTCATCTCTAGGAATTAGCTAGTCCTCAAAGGAGCAGTCTCTCCTGCACTAGCAAGGTCCCAGCTGCCAGAGCATTGAGAAGACAGAAAGTAAAGAAACACAGTCAATACAGGTCCTTAATAGTTTTTAAGAGTGTAAAGAGTGTAGAGATGTTCAGAGACCAAAGAGTTTGAGGACTTCTTGGCTAGGTTATGCACAGTAAAAAAGAAGCCCCAAATCTCAACGTCTTACAGCAAAGAGGGTTGTTCGTTGCTCAAGTGAAGTCTTCACACTTCTGATAGGTGGCATACAGTCATCCCTGGGGATCCTTGGGGGATCTGTTCCAGGACCCCCAAAGGATATCAAGCTCTACGGGTGCTCAAGTCCCTTGTATTAAATGGTGTGGTACAGTCGGCCTTCTGTATCCGAGGACATGGAACCCACAGATGCAGAGGGCCTCCTATACAAAGAATAACAGAACATTTAAAAAAAAGTCATAATTTCAGAACAAAAAATCATTTAAATTGAATTACTTTAGTTTAATGAGAAACTCCCTATATTATCCTTATTTGCTCAACTTTTTATCATGAATTAGTGAGATTTCATCACTACTTAGGAAGAGTTCAGGGACTGGTGCTTGGAAATTTCTGACATCTAGGACAATTATGGATGGAAATGACATGAAGGAGAGGAAAGACCTTACCTTGTTTATATGCTGAAAGGACCCAGCAGAGAGGGGGAAGGCTGAACATACTGGAAAAAGAGACACCTGAGAGAACTCCTGGAGGGGGTGCAAGAGCAAAGGAGGGAGCGGTCTGAAAGAGGAGAGAGAGAGGAACCTCTCCTTCGAAAACTGGTTGGATAGGAGGAGAGGCTTCCCTTGAAGATAAGTTAGTTGAGGGAAGGAGGGAAGCTGCAGGAGTCCACCCCTAACGGCACTGATTTTGTCTATGAATCACAGGTGAGTTTACTGCTGGAGGTGAGCGGGGCAGGGAAGGTGGAGGGTTTAGGCCCATTGCAGGGCCTGGTGAAGGGAGCCGACGAAGCACAAACAACAGGAGATGAAGCAGAACCGAAGGCCCAGCTGAGTTTAGACCTTAAACCGTAACAGCATGAAACACACGGCAGCCTACCTTTCCTAACTCAGCTTCCTAACCCTGGCATTGAGTAGAGGTGGGGTTGGGGTGGGTGTAGGGAACTGATGTTTACTGAAAGGCTGTGTAGGGTGATGGTTAAGGGCACGGCCTTTGAAGTCAGCTGGCCTGAGTCAAAATCCTGTCACTTTCCTATTCAGTAAAATGGGGCCAATAATAGTCTTGTGGTGTTGTTTTACGTGGGTAACAGTGGTTTTGTGGAGTTGTTTCGAGGGCTAAATGACTATATATATGCTGTGGATTTTCTTTCCACATCCCTGCTTCTGGGGGTTAAGGGACCCACCTAGGTTTCCTGATTAGGTGAGTGTAGGACTCTTGAAAAGGGACTGTTGGGCTGCACCCCGCAGGCTTGTAAGCCCAGTGTTTGCCCAGCTTGAAGACCGTAGAAGGACCCCAGAATCAGTGACGGAGACATCAATGGTGTTCATGGATAGGAGGATCTTACCTGTGGGAAGCGAGGTCCGGGCGCGACTCCCCACCCTGTGGGGCAGACAGCGGCCGTCTTCACTACCACGGGGAGAGGGAGGTTACCAGTTACAGGGGGAATTGACGTCAGCGTGGCTCATCGGTTACCAGGGAAACCAGCATGGGAGCCTGCCCCTCACCGCCCCTTTGATGAGCCAGCAAGGTGCGGACGTTCTGATCTAATGAGCGTTCCCAGCTGGGCCGGGGCGAGCATGCAGCCATGTACTGAGGAGGGAAGGTCAGTCAGGTGAGTAGGGGTCGGTGAGGCAGGGACTGGTCAGGCAGGGGACGCACAGCGAGCAAGGGAGCCGCCATCGTGGGGGGCTGACCATACAGGGACAACCCAGCTCCTCCGCCCTCCCTGCCCGTTTCCTTTGAGGCCCCTCCTCCGTGGTCCCCATGATCCTTTCTGCTTGTGGTGGGGAACGGAAGGCAGGTATACCTGGTTCTCCCCTGTTTTGTTTCCAAAGTATACTTTGGCATAATCTCTAGGCCCTACTTTCTTCAGGCCTTTAGTTTTATATCTCAGTTACCTGTTTTAGAAGTAAACTACACCCTGCCTCTCATTTGTGTTTTACTCTAATAATCCTAGCCTACCTAATTCATCCACTTGCCCTCCAGAGAAGGACCTCTGGATCGCAGGGGGAGGTCACATATGTGGAAGAGGCAAAAGATAAAGGCATAAAAATATGTTTTAGGACATCTCTTCTTACCTACTAACTCCCTTAATTCTCCTGTGGGTAGATGTCTTCATCCCCCGAAAATACCCACCGCCGATGCTCAGAGGGGTCAGTAATGTGGGCAGAGTTACTTACGCAGCTGTTTACTGTCAGAGCAATAAAACAATTCTACGCCTGTGCTCTTCCACTTGGCGCTCTGCCCTGCCTCAAACCAAGGGCTGCACTGGTCCCGTGGCGGCCTGAGGGCTGGAGGCCTCGGAGGACTGGGGTGAGGGAGGCGTAGGTGCTGGTGGGAGACTAAAGAGCCTAGGCGAGAAGAGAAAGAGGGGCTCTATGCGCAGAGAAGCGGGGGCTGATGAACAGGGAGAGAAGGAAGACGCGGAGGAGCTGGAATCGCAGTGAAAGGGATGAGCAGGTGGGGAGGGGAAAGGAGGGATGACTTGTGGAACAATGGGAGGTGAAGCTGACGGTTTTACGGGGTTCACTTCCAGGTGATGACGAGTAGCCACAGGACTACTGAAGAGAAGCTGAACACCACTGGTGTGGAGGACACGAAGAAGCGTGAGTTCCAGCTGCTTGAGTGAAAGTTGAAAAACAGATCTGATGTCAGAGTCCTTTCCAGATGCTTGAGGAGTGAGCTTGTGGTTGAAAACAGAGCAGGCAGGGGCCCGGGTAGCAGAGGCCCGGAGCTGGTGCAAGGCACGAGCCTCCCGGGAAGAGGGGCTGCAGAGGTAGAAAGAACCCTGGTTTTTAACTGTAGCACGTGGCAGTTCTCATCCATGACTCTGCATGGTCCTCCCAGCAATCCCATGAGATGCATACGGGGCAGGAAATAGACCTTCTCCGCGAAAACCAGCTGCGAAGCATCGGCACTGGGACGCAGACCACGTCTCCTGACTTGATCCACGCTGTCTGTAGTTTCCCATGAGAGTCCTGATCCTCTGCGTACTATTCACAGTAGGAGATCAACCTCTTAGAGAGAAAACTTATAGTCTCTACATAGAAATGAAAGAACTTTTCTCTAAGTTTTCTTCACCCCAGACTCTATGTTAAAAATCTTCAGGCTGTAAATTGTGAGAAAGAGCTGTTGGACTGTCAGGAATTGGTGCAGGTGAGGTTCTTATGGTGCCATCTAGTGTCCGTGATTGGACTTACAAAACTTTGGCTATAAGTATTCTGAAAAATAATTTATTTAAGGAAATAGCAAGTAACTGATTAATTTTGCAAAAGAATAGACATTAAAACACCTAATATTTTCCTCTCCCTGCCGGGAAGATTTATTAACCTGCCCTCTTGATCACCCCGAGAGTTAGACCAATGCAGTGAATTACTTCATTGCATAACACAGAAATTATGACCTAGTGAAGTCCAAGGTTACCTTATTTTCTTTTCACTATACCAGTTCATCCAAGACCTTAAAGATCATGAAGCTTGGTGCTAGAAGTGTCTGAGGCATTCAGGTCTTCATTCAGTAGAATGATGTATACAGCAGTGCTTCACAAACTATAAAATGTTAAGCAGAAGTATTATATAGAGCTATTATTTCACACATACGATTCCATACCCTTGACACACCTCCCTTCTAAGCCTCATAACATATTTATAAGATAAGAGTTGCTATCTAGACTTTACATCTGAAGAAGCTGAGGCTCAGAGATGTTATATGACTTGCCCAAGGTCATAGAGCTAGTTTTCTCTTTGCTGTACTACATTGCCACTATGACACTGATATAAGGAATTAATATGAATTTATTCAGCAGAAATTTATTAATGCTCACTAGTACCATCCGTTGGGTTAGGAACAAGGTATATAAAGATTTATGACTGTTGGGAACTGAATGTTTGTGTCCAACTAAAATTCGTATGTTGAAGCCCTAGCCCCTAATGTGACATATTTGGAGGTAGGGGCTTTGTGGAAGTAAAGTTAAATGAGGTTATAAGGGTAGGGTCCTGATCCAATAGGATTACGTCCTTAAGGATAGGAAGAGAGACCAGATCCAGATCTTGCTTTCTCTCGGCAGGCACATGCAGCAAGAAGGCAGCTGTCTGCAAGCCAGGAACAGAACTCTCAACAGAACCTGACCATGCTGGCACCCTATCTCACTTTCAGCTCCAGAACTGGGAGAAAATTAATTTCTGTTGTTTAAACCACCCAGTGTATGGTATTTTGTTACGGCAGCCCAGCCCAAGCCAACTAAAACAATGAATATCTACTCCCCCTAAGCTGCTTCCAGCTTTGTTAGGGAAGTCAGTTGTTAGATAAATCACAACCCAACTTGCTGAGATAGATGTATGGACACCTCATATTTCTAAATGATTGCCTTAGAAAGAATCCTGATGAGACTGGTGGTGACAGGCTACCACAGATGTCAGACAGCTCTAAACTCAAATACATTTAAGAGATGACCTCTTACTTAGAGGTACCTTGTCATTAATAAACATGGACTTTCTCTCAGAACCCCGTGTGCCCTCTTTGCGTAGGAGATGGGATGGAGTTGCGGAGCCAGTGACTAAATGTGGCTTTGGGTTCTGGTTCAGGAACAGAACCTGTGGTCCTCAGCTGCTACATCTATCAGATGAGATGGTTTTGACTAGCTGCCATCTGAGGCAGTCATCTGAATCTTTTTGCTCACTTTGTCCCTAGAAGAGTTTTGAAAAACTGTGAAACTGTTTCCACTTTTGAAAGTTGACATCTAAAATTTTCCATTAGAAATGTAGTTTTAAAGAATGTCATTTCCATTATACTATAAATGTTGACATTTTAAAATAAAATCATCACATGACTCTTATGTTTCCAGTACCATCAAAATAACATATTTATTAGAAATTCACTATCATTCATAAAAAAGACTGCCTTTCACATCATTCCTTTTTCTCAATGAAATATTATTTTCACTCCATTCTCCATTCCCAGAATTTTATGTAATGCAGTGTATTTTTATGTTTGAAAGTCTTTTAAAATTAAAATTAAAAATTAAAATTACCTGAAAGTTTTATTATCATAATTATCAGTAGTTAAAATTTGAAACAATATATGATAAATTTTGATAATAATTACACATAATTAGTAAAATTTTATTGGATACATCTCTCAAAATCTATTGATGAATGTTATTTATTGTTAGAAAGAGATACAATTTAATCTAGATTCAATTCCTATTTTGGGGTTTTACAGATATAAGCACTCAGAGACACTGTTCTCATAAATAGATGAAAATAGTTTTATTATAGTAAAGTCATTCAATTATTTCAACTTCTGAATTGCATGCCAAAAGTATCTCACAGTAATCTCTCATTAAATGTTATTTTAAATCATCAACTTTAGGTTCTCCATCAAATTTGTTGAAAGCAAAGAATTAGAAACCCCCTGAATTACAAAAGGATTGATTATCCAGTCTTTACAGTCAATCTGGGACTACTATAGGACAATCATCTCACTTATAAACACTAATTCTAAGGAAGAGTGCTAAGTAAGGCAGAGAGCCTTGCATGTCACCTGGATGACCTAAGATGCTACCAATGTTTCTTACCTATACTCTGCTTGGTTCTCTCAACACTCTCCCTCAGGAGCAATGCTTTCTTTGAGTAAAATTATCATCACTCTTATAACCACACTCTACATTATATCTGAATGAACATATTGGCCAAACTGCTCCACTGAATACCAAAATACCCACTCTTAAAGAGAAGAAAAGGAAAGACACAAAGCCTGAATGCAAATTTTTGATGCCTTATTTTGGAGACTTCTCTGAAAGTAGAAGTGCCATCCATTAGAAATACAATGTGAGCCATATATGTAATTTAAAATTTGTTTGAAAAGCAAAAAGAAGCAGGTGAAATTAATGTTATATGTAATGCAATATTTCCAAAATATAATCATTTCAACATTCAGTCAATATAAAAAGTTAAAAATGAGGTAGTTTTACATTTTTTTTTTTTTTGGTACTATTCCTTGTAGTATTTTATACAAGCAGCAAATCTTAATTCATACCAGCTACACTTCAGGTGCTCAATATCCACATGTGACTAGTGACTATTGTATTGGGCAACACAGCCCTTGAGAGACACACTGTAGTAAGATTTGGGATGGATAAGAGAGCAGTCTTTTGTTTTTGTAAAGTAAGAACATGGTGAACATAAGCGAAGTGGTCAGAAAGGAAAATAGTCCTATCCATGCCCTCGTACAGCTGTGAAAGGTATCTTTCACCCCAGGGCCTATGCTGCACAGCTGTATGAAGTGGCCCTGGTGTACCTCAAGAGATAGAGGTACCCCACTTTGAAGATCATTATTTTAAGGTGAATTCTAGCTGCCAGGGTCTTTGGAAAATGATGCAATGATAATGAAATTATGCCGCCTTATCTTCTGGAGAAGACCTAGTCAACTATCCTCTAAAATTCTGGAGCAAGTAAAAAGAAAAAATTCATGAGACAATGATTAGCAAAAGATCTAGAAAGCCCTTGTTACTTTGTCAGCAATATCCTGGTATGACTTTTTTAAGTCATACCAAGTATGGTTGACAACCTACCTTATTGCAAGTGGAGAGTTTTTGGTAATAGTAGGGTGATGTTTTCTCCTCTGACTTTGATGGAGACAAGATGAGGTTATATGAAAATCATCAACCTAACATCAGATTACTCTAGGAGGTGAAGATTTCCTATGTTAGGGCACAGAAATGACTAAGAATCTCTTCCTTACCTCTATTTTCTTAGGAAACTTCTACAATTTGTCCCTCTAGCTCTTTCTAAATTCCAGTGTACAGTATGAATGTTGGGCTTCCTTTCCAAAGGAACCCAGATGCTTGTCCTAAAAGGTAAGTATAAAGAAGTACTCTATGATACTGTCTTAGTTGGCTTGGGCTGCCATGACAAAATACCATAGACTGGGTGGCTTAAACAACAGAAATTTATTTTCTCACAGTTCCGGAGATTGGGAAGTACAAGATCAAGGTGCTACCTGATTTGGTTTCTGCTGAGAGCTTTCTTCCTGGCTCTCAGATGGCTGCCTTCTGTGTCCTCCATGGTAGAGAGAGAAGTCTGGTGTCTCTTCCTTTTCTTATAAGGACACCAACCCTGTCAGATTAGGGCCCCACCTTTATGACCTCATTTAACCTTCATCACCTCCTCACAGGTCCTATCTCTAAATGTCTTAGTGAATTCAAGCTGCTGTAACAAACTACCATACACTGGATGGCTTAAACAACAGAAATTTATTTCTTACAGTTCTGGAGACTGGAAGTTCAAGAGCAGGGTGCCAGTACGGTTGAGTTCTGGTAAGGAAAGTTTTCTGATTTGTAGACTGCTGACTTCTCCTTATATCTGCACCTGGCAGAGAGCAGAGAGGAAGAGCAAACTTTCTTGTGACTCTTTTTTAAAAAATTAATAAATGTAATTTATTTTTGGTATTTATAATTTTTTACTGAAATATAATCAACTTACAATGTTTCAGGTGTACAGCAGTGATTCAGTTATATATATATATGTGTATATATATATATATTCTTTTTCAGATTATTTTCCATTATAGGTTACTACAAGATATTGAATATAGTTCCCTGTGCTATACAGTAGTCCTTGTTGTTTATGTATTCTATATATAGTAGTGTGTATCTTTTAATCCCAAATTCCTAATTTATCCATCCCCTCTCCTTTCCCCTTTGGTAAGTGTAAGTCTGTTCTCTGTGTCTGTGAATCCATTTCTGTTTTGTAAATAAGTTCAGTTGTATCATTTTTTAGATTCCATATATAAATGATATCATAGGATATTTGTCTTTCTCTCTCTGACTTACTTCACCTAGTATGATAATCTCTAGGTCCGTGTTGCTACAAACCATATTATTTCATTCTTTTTTATGGCTGAGTAGTATTCCATTGTATAAATATACTACCTCTTCTTCATCCATTCATCTGTCATTGGACATTTAGGTTGCTTCCATGTCTTGGCTATTGTAAATAGTGCTGCTATGAACATTGGGGTGAATGCATTTTTTTGATTTAGAGTTTTCATCTCTTCCAGATATATGCCCAGGAGTGGGATTGCTGGATCACATGGTAACTCTATTTTTAGTTTTTAAGGAACTTCCATACTGTTCTCCACAGTGGCTGCAGTAGTTTATTCCTACCAACAGTGCACAAGGGTTCCCTTTTGTCCACACCCTCTCCAGCATTTATTATTTGTAGACTTTTTGATGATGGCCATTCTGACTGGTGTGAGGTAATACCTCACTGCAGTTTTGATTTGCATTCCTCTAATTATTAGCGATGTTGAGCATCTTTTCATGTGCCTGCTGGCCATCTGTATGTCTTCTTTGGATAAATGTCTGTTTAGGTCTTCTGCCCATTTTTTAAAATAGATTTATTTATTTTTATTTATTTAGTTTTGGCTGTGTTGGGTCTTCGTTGCCGTGTGTGGGCTTTCTCTAGTTGAGGCGAGTGGGGGCTACTCTTCATTGCAGTGCATGTGCTCCTCATTGTGGTGGCTTCTCTTGTTGCAGAGCACGGCTCTAGGTGTGCAGGCTTCAGTATTTGTGGCACTCGGGTTCAGTAGTTGTGGCTCACAGGCTCTAGAGTACAGGTTCAGTAGTTGTGGTACATGGTCTTAGTTGCTCCGCGGCATGTGGGATCTTCCTGGACCAGGGCTTGAACCCATGTCCCCTGCACTGGCAGGCAGATTCTTAACCACTGCATCACTAGGGAAGTCCCTTCTGCCCATTTTTTGATTGGGTTGTTTGTTTTTTGATATTGAGCTGTATGAGCTGTTTGTATATTTTGGAGCTCAATCGCTTGTTGGTTGCATCATTTCCAAATATTTTCTCCCAGTCTGTAGGTTGTCTTTTCATTTTGTTTATGATTTCCTTTGCTGTGAAAAAGCTTTTAAGTTTAATTAGGTCCCATTTGTTTATTTTTGGTTTTGTTTCCATTACTCTAGGAGACAGACCCAAAAATATATTGCTGCGATTTATGTCAAAGAGTGTTATGCTTATATTTTCCTCTAGCAGTTCCTGTACTCCAAAAACTATACGATGAAGATGACACAAACAGATGGAAAGATATACCGTGTTCTTGGATTGGAAGAATCAATATTGTTGAAATGACCATACTACCCAAAGTAATCTAAAGGTTCAATGCAAACCCTATCAATTTACCAATGGCGTTCTTCACATAACTGGAACAAAAAAATTTTAACTGTGTGTGGAAACAGAAAAGAAACTAAAGAGCCAAAACAATCTTGAGAAAGAAGAACAGAGCTGGAGGAATCACGTGCCCTGACTTCAGACTATACTCTAAAGCTACAGTAATCAAAACAGTATGGTACAAAAAAACAGACACATAGATCAATGGAATAGGATAGAAAGCCCAGAAATAAACCCATGCACTTATGGTCAATTAATCTATGACAACGGAGGCAAGAATATACAATGGAGGAAAGACAGTCTCTTCAATAAATGGTGCTGGGAAAACTGGACAGCTACATGTAAAAGAATGAAATCAGAACATTCTCTAACACCATACACAAAAATAACTCAAAATGGATTAAAGACCTAAATGCAAGACCAGATACTCTTGTGACTCTTATAAGGTACTAATCTCATTCATGAGGACTCCACCCTCCTGACTCATTTGATCCTAATTACCTCCCAATGGCCCCACCTCCTAATACCACCCCATTTGAGTATAGGGTTTCAACACATGAATTTTGGGAGGACACAAATATTCAACTCATATCACCAAATATAGTTACATTGGGGGTTAGGGTCTCAACATATAAATTTGGAGGGGCCATGATTCAGTCCATAGCAGATATTAAGGCACTAAGGGTATGGAATTCCATTTTAGAAGCTCTTCAAATAATTTAAGATAATCAGCTGCCTGAATTATTTGTTTAGGATGAAATTCTGTTTAGCTGGAGGCAAAAGACTCATTTAATATTTTCCAGAATTCCAAGTCTTTTTATAACATCATCCTCTGTCGTCTCCTTATGTATGAAATGGTTTGAATTTCATGATAAAATTTCATGATGACACACTTCTCCCAAGAAAAACTCTTGTGGACAATTTTGGGGGTTTTTAGGTAAACTATTACTAGTGCAAGATATTTTTTAATGAACTATTTCTAATTTTTTCCCTGTAAAGTTATTTCTTCTAGTCTCAGAACTGCAAAGACATAGTAGCTCCCACCCCCAAAGTCCTATTTAAAAATAATGAGCATTCTACAATCAAGAGACATGCTGAAAAGGGGGGGGGTGTCTTTCAAATAAATACACAGGTATTCCTAGAGTAGTTAATTTTTAAGTGAAACTAGTGATACTTCCTGCCAAGCATGAGTATAGTACATGAACCTGTGAAACTAGAATAAACTAAAAAGTACCTGTGACTACTTTCGAAACTGATGTACGGAATACACTTGTAGTCTATTTTTTATAGCTGTGACATTGGGAAATTCCATAGAGTAAAAATATAGGGTGTTTTAACTTTGCTGTAAAATACGAGTTTTTGGTATTGAAGAGGGAGATATGCATCCAACTTGTACTAAGTTCCTTATAGAGAATTTAAAAAATCAATCATTCCAACAAATAAAAACTGTAATGGCTCAGTAGTATTCTTCATGAACAGTTACTGTAAATAAGGGCTGAAGTATTCAAAGAAAAGGAGCTCAGAATCTTTCATGCATTAACTATTCTAGGCAAGACCATTGAAGAAGTAATATCAGTTTGAGATGGTTCAAAATATGTTACCAAGTCTAAGGACTTACACATTATTATATCACAATTTTACTTTTAGTTATCTAATTTAGGAATGTTTGATTCTAAGAAGAAGCTGGAAACTAACTGGAATTGTCTCTAGCAATGTTATTATATAGGCTTTTACTTAGGCTTATAGATTTTTCTGCTATTTTTTATTCATCTTGACATAACAATAGGCTAACTGTAATTATATCACAGTCCATGGGCTTATGTTTCACAACTCCCTCTTAGAAACTCTGATTTAGTTTGTGACTTATTTAGTTTACACACTTGTTCTCTAATAATTTAGTTCTGTAATGCTGGTTAAAAAATTTTTGGACATTCCCAATATGCACATATACATTAAAAATACACACACATACCTCTGTGTTTATGTACTATGTATACAATAAAACACATACACAATAGCAATTTTAAAGGATTAAAGATGAAATAATTAAATTTAAATCTTTCTATTGAAGTACAAAATAAGAACATGATTTGACATTCTTCCTTATTTTGGAAAGTCTTGGTTTATCATTTTGTGACATGGTGATTTGAGTTTGATTTCTTTCTAATATAATAGACTTTGGGGGGGAATAGTTTTAGATTTATAGAAAAATGGATATGATAGTACAGAGCTCCTATATACCCTGTACCCAATTTCTCCTATTACTAATATCTTACATTAGTATGGTATACTTATTACTTAATGAGCCAATTTTGATCCATTATTATTAACTAAAGTCCATAGTTTATTCATACTTCTTTTGTTTAACCTAATGTCTTTTTCTGTTCCAGGACCCCATCCAGAATACCACATTACATTTAGCTGTCATGTCTCCTTAGGCTCCTCTTGAGTGATAGTTTCTCAGACTTTTCTTGTTTTTGGTGGCCTTGACAGTTTTGAAGAGAACTGGTGAAGTAATTTTTAGGATGCCCCTCTAATGGAGTTTGCAATTTGTCTGGTGTTCCTCTCATTAGACTGGGGTTATGGGTGTTTGGAAGATCACAGAGGTGCGGTGCCCTTTGCATCCGATCACATCAAGGTTACATACCATCAGTATGATTGATCACTGAGCTCAGGTCGCATTGTAACCTGGCCCATGGGTAAGTATTCATTTCTGCTAAGGTCCGTCAGCAAGCCAAAACTTGTTTCTCACAAGGAGAGTAGTTATCTTCACAGGATGGCAGGGCTTTGCTACAAAATCCTAAAGGTTTGCATTGTGATTCACTTATATGTACTTGCCAAAGACTCCAAATATCTCTATCTGCCACTTCAAGCATCACTGGGTCAACTGAATCATATGACCCAAGTGGAAAAGTAACTTGCACAGCAGCCTGGACCGTTGCAGAGACTTCTCTTCGCTCACTTGGTGTTATGCCTCTTTTTTTTTAACAGTAGGAGGGGCCAGATGTAACAACTTATCCTTCACTTAGAAGTGATATCTTGATATACTCAACTCCAAGGGACCCCTAGAAATTTCACTGAGGTAGAAGGCCTCTGAATTGGGGGGGGGGATTTACTTCCCATCCTCTGACATGCAAATATCTTACCAATATGTGTACAGTAATTGGTACTTCCTGTCTACCAGGACTAATCAGCATATCATCATCAACGTAATAGACCAGTGTGATGTTCTGTGGAAGGGGAAGGGGATTTAGTCTCTGCAGACTAAATCATGACATAGGGCTGGAGGGTTGATATAACCTGTGGTGGGACAGTGAAGGTGTGCTGCTGACCTTGCCAGTTGACTCCTTCCGGTGGTCTTTTTCAACACATATAAAGGAAAAAGCATTTGCCAGATCAATAGCTGCACACCAGGTACTGGGAAATGTGTTGATTTGCTCAAGCAATGAAACCACATCTGGTTTAGCAGTGCAACAGGGATCATTACATAACCGGATTTACAAAAATCCAGTCATGCTCCAAGATCCATCTGTCTTCTGCACATGCCAAATAGGTGAGTTGAAAAGGGATGTGATGCATATCACAACCTTTGCAACTTTCAAGTTCTTGATAGTGGTACTAATCTTTGCAATCCCTCCAAAAATGTGGTATTGTTTTGGTTTACATTTTTATAGGTAGCAACAGTTCTAGTGGCTTCTATTTGTCCTTTCCTACAGTAACAGCCTTCACTCTACAGGTCAGGGGACCATTGTGGGGATCCTGCCAGCTGCTGAGCATGTCCATTTTTTATGCATTCTGGAACTGGGGAAATAACCACAGGATGTGTTCAGAGACCCACTGGGCCTAACATAAGATGAACCTGAGCTAAAATTCCACTGATAATTTGACCTTCACAAGCCCCTACTCTGATAGGTAGATACAGTGATATTTTGGGTTTCCATGAATTAGGTCAAACCCACTGTCTACTAAGCCCCAAAAGTCTGGTTATTTCCTTTCCCCCAATGCACAGTCACTCTTGTTGATGGCTATAGGACCCTGTGGGGTAGGCTGGGGAAAAAATTAACACTATACATTTTTGGCACTGAAGTAGGGTCCTTCCTCAAGAAGACCTGGCCTCCCCTTCATTCAGAGTTCTGGGTATGTAAATTGGCTCAAGCCTGGGAACTGATTGAGGGGCTGTGACTTTCTGTTTTGGTGACACAAGTTAGGGTTTCTGTTCATAGACCTGGAACTCTTCTGCTTATATATTTTTTGGCTGCGCTGTGCAGCTTGTGGGATTTTAGTTCCCTGACTAGGGATTAAACCAGGGCCCTCGGCAGTGAGAGCACTGAGTACCACCAGGGAGTTCCCAGAACTCTTCTGCTTATAAAGACCAAGTAAGAATTTAGTAATTATCCATCTATTTCTTTTCTAGGGACACCATGAGCAACTAGCCGATACCATAGGTCTTTGCGAGTCAGATAATTCTGATAACTGCTTTGGCTCAGCTGTCCGTTACAGCAACCACACTGGTCCCTACCTGCCACCCTGAGATCCCATCATCACCACTGCATTTAAGAATCTGTTTGATGATAACAGATTCCATTGTAAGATACATCTGAATACAGAGAGGAGCAATTGCAGATCTCTTCAAGGTGCTGGGACTCACTTCACAAATTACTTCTCATAGTCATGTTGAAGGGGAATGTCCTCTGGACCCTCCTGAGGTGGGTGAGAAAGTCTTACATGATAAATCAACTCTAAGATTCCCATCTTCCCAAGACTTTGGAGATCTTCCTCTACAGTATCCTAGGCAGTTCTGGCACTTCAACTTCATTTAGTGTAGACACTTTTGGGTGGAAGGAAGTCAGTGATCAATGGTGTTTTTGCCAGTTTCTTCTCACAGTGAGTCCACTGGGCTCTGAAAGCCATCTTGTGGTTATTTTCTTAGTTCCACAGGTACAACTGGAAGAGACATACTCAGCAAACAATCAAACAAACTTAATCTTTTTCTAACCCTTTGAGGTAAAATGTATCTGCTTTGTAGGCTCTTATCAATAAATTCAGCCTGATAGTATTTTACAAGCCTTCATCTTTATCCCTGTATTAGTTTCCTAGGGTGGTTACTGCAAAGTACTACAAACCGAGAGGCTTAAAACAACAGCAATTTATTCTCACAGTTCTTGAGAGGAGATATCTGAACTCAAGTTGTCAGCAGGGCCATGCTTCTCCTGAAGGCTCTTTGGAATAACCTTTGTCTTTTCCTAGCTACCAGCAGCTCCTGGCATTTCTTGGCTTCTAGCTACATCACCCCAATCTCTGCCTCCATCTTCACATATCCTAATTCCTTCTGTGTTTATATATGTCTGCATCCTCTCTTCTTAAATAAGGATACCAGACATTGGATTTAGGACCCACTCTAATCCAGCAGGACCTCATTTTACCTGATTACATCTTCAAAGATTATTTCCAAATAAGGTCACATTGCATTTCCAGTTGGAGAATGAATTTTAGGGGACACTAGTCATCCCACTATAATCCCACACCCTTAACATCCATACAAAATTCGACTGCATATTCTTTTGTATGCTCTGAATTTTTTTAGCATGTGTATTTTACTTTTTCAAATAAAATTAAAGTGGAAAACCCGCCACAGTTCTTTGCCATAAAATGCAAGTATTCTTTCCAGCCAGTTTCTCCCTTTGATGCCCATTACTACATAGTCTCCCTATATTGGTTTCCCTGTCCCTTTTCCAACCTTTTCTCTAACTGCAGACAAAATGACCTTTTAAAATAATCTCCTTCCGATCTTTCAAGGAGGATCAAACACAAGGTTTCCCGTTAGCTGAAGGAGGCTTTTCAAGATCTGGTCTCCAGTACCCTTCTTCCAGGTTCATCTTTCAATAAAACCCCATTATGAACCCATTTTACCCCAGAACCCCTTGTAGGTTTCCGAACTGCCCAAGCCATTCCCTTCCTCCATACTTTGGCCCTGTGCTCTTTGCCCCCTGCACCCATGACTGCTGCTCATCTTTAGCAGCTACTCTGCTATTCCCTCCCTGGACAGGAAACATTTTTGTCTTCTCATCTTTGAAGTCTGTTAATATTTTCCCTTTGCTCTTGCTCCTTCTCAATCAAATTTCCTATTTGGTTTTTTTTTAATAGATTTATTTAATTAATTAATTAATTTATTTTTGCTGCGTTGGGTCTTCGTCGCTGCAGACTTTCCCTAGCTGCGGTGAGCGGGGGCCACTCTTTGTTGTGGTGCATGGACTTCTCACTGCAGCAGCCTCTGTCGTTGCAGAGCATGGGCTCCGGACTTTGGTAGTTATGGCACGAGGGCTCAATAGTTGTGGCTCGCAGGCTCTAGGGCACAGCCTCAGCAGTTGTGGCACGCGGGCTCAGTAGTTGTGGCACACGGGCTCAGTAGTTGTGGCTTGCGGGCTCTAGAGCGCAGCCTCAGCAGTTGTGGCATGCGGGCTCAGTAGCTGTGGCTCGCGGGCTCTAGAGTGCAGGCTCAGCAGTTGTGGCACGTGGGCTCAGTAGTTGTGGCCTGCAGGCTCTAGAGTGCAGGCTCAGTAGTTGTGGCATGTGGGCTCAGTAGTTGTGGCTTGCAGGCTCTTGAGCACAGGCTCAGTAGTTGTGGCTCGCGGGCTCTAGAGCGCAGGCTCAGTAGTTGTGGCTCGTGGGCTCTAGAGTGCAGGCTCAGCAGTTGTGGCAGGCGGCTCAGTAGTTGTGGAGCACGGGCTTAGTTCCTCAGCAGCATGTGGGATCTTCCCAGACCAGGGCTCTAACCCATGTCCCCCGCATTGGCAGACAGATTCCTAACCACTGCGCCACCAGGGAAGCCCCCCAAATTTCCTATTTGAAAGAATGTAGTCCAACAACACACACACACAAGCAGCTACGCTGGCCCACCGGCTGGGTAGGACCGTGTCCCCCTTCTCACGGAGGGGATGGCTGTTAACTCAGCTCTGGAGCGACAAGCGCGGCACCATGCCGAAGGCCAGAGCCCGCCGGGCTCCAGGCTCGGGGCGGGTGGTGACGGCATCGCCCCTGGGAGGCCGGGGAAGCCGCACATCACCCACTCGGACCACATCCCTCGCTCTACAGCCGAGGAAACTCCTCCGGCGGAGGGCGAGGCTCCGAAGCCCAGAGCGACACTGTAAGGCGCCCAAACATGTTAGTGCCCTTCACGCCCCAGGCCGGCCCTCTTCCTCCTCACCGAGGCCGAGTCCCGCCACTTGTCCAGCGCTTTCTCTCTCTCACGCCCGGGTACGCGAGGACGAACAGCTACCGCGAGCCTGAGGTCAATGACCACGCGCGGGGAACTCTGGGGCGGGCCGGCGGCGCGCGGGGGTGGAGCACTCGCCATAGCGCTTCGCGTGGGCGGTCCTCTCGGGCTGCTCGGCCCGCGCAGGCGCATGCGCGTGCGCTTGCGCGTGCGCAGGCGCGTGCGCAGGCGCTGCGCAGGCGCGTGCGCAGGCGCAGGCGCGTGCGCAGGCGCAGCCGCGTGCGCAGGCGCAGCCGCGTGCGCAGGCGCAGGCGCAGGCGCAGGCGCAGGCGCAGGCGCAGGCTCCGCGTCGCAGGACTCCCGGCCGTCGCGGGCCCCGCCCACTCGTCGCAGGTCAGAGGCCGCGGGGCGGGCGGTGGTGACGCGCGCGGAAGCGTCCTGTGCGCCGTCGGTAGCCGGCAGGCAGCAGCGCTGCAGTGGCGGCCACTGCCGGGTGCCCCGACGGGAGGGGCTCCGGATCGCTGGGAGGCGGCCGAACCCCTGCGGCCCCGCCGCCGGCGGAGGCCCCATGAGTCGGGGGACGATGCTTCAGCCCGGAGCGTGGCCGGGGGAGAGCTGTGCTGAGAAGCCGGCGGGGGAGGCGGGGGCCGCGGCGCTGGAGGGCGAGAAAGCGGTGGCCGGGGGGCAGCCGCGAGCCGTGGTGCGGTGCCCGGCTGAGCAGTGAGTGCGGGTCGCGGGGCGGGGACGGCGGGGCGGCTTGGGGCCCCAGGCTCGGCACCCACGGGCGGGCGTGGAGTGGGGTGGGGTGGGCGGAGCAGGAGCCGGCGGAGGGCCCTTCGCCCCCTTGCTTTTAAGTAAGGTCGTCGGTGAAGGCACTTTTGTATCCAATGTGTCCGATGACAAAAGTTTTTCCGGAAGGCGCGTTTTAAAATTCTGGTTATCCAGTACCCTCCCCCGCTTTTATGACATTTCCATAGCTCTAAAGCTAAAGAAATCTCCAGCAACTTGGGAAACAGACTCCAGAAGCATATTATCTTATAACTCACTCCGTTAGCGCTTCCCCCCAACCTGTCGCGGGAAGGGACTAAGGTTGTCGCTGTCACAACCCCAGGAAAGCTGAGCCACGCGACCTGTTTGTTCTTGGAAGGCAAGTCTGCGCTTGATGAGCGTCCCACCTGTTGGACAGACTTTGGACGGAGTCTGCCCCAATTCTTTTGCCCGTTAGCTGCTTAACTCGATGTCCCCAACCGCCTTGATTTTCAAATGCGAAAGGCAGTGCTGCTTAGATCAATTCCTTATTGAACTGTAAAGGCGGCTGCGTACATCGGAAGAGTTTATAGTTTCTGCAAGGATTTGGGGGCAGGGGTGGAAGCAGAATATAAACTTGAAGGCTGAAACTTTTCTGCACTTTCAAGTTTTAGTCACATATAAATGCCTTTGGAATTCCAAAATTGACGAAAGTACTCAGGTAACCAGTTTGACAGAGATCTTAATTGGCCGGAAAGTGTGCTTTTTTTCCCCCCCATTTCCTAAAAAGGGGTCCTGGGGGAGCTGTTATTGCAGATAATGTATTATAATAATTCTCGCTTGCATGGCTCTTTATCGTGGGCTTTGACCTTCTCATTGAGCACCCAAGCCCCTTGGGATAGTGTTATCCACACTTAATGGGTTAAGATTTAGAGCAGGAGGTCTCAAACTCCTGCCCCCAGGAGCTAGGCAGGTGTCCCATGGGTTCCTGGAGAGCTGAGTCCTATGGGGACAGGGTCCACTAGGTTCCAGCCTATAGAAGATTCCAGATATTCTGACTTTTGTTTGAAATGTCCTGATTTTTATTTTATTTTCAAATTACATCCAGGTGTTTCACTTTTATTTTTTAAAATTTTTTGTCCGTGCCACACGGCTTGCGGGATCTTAGTTCCCCCGCCAGAGATCGTAACCACTGGACTTCCAGGGAATTCCCCTGATTTTTAAATAGTAACCTTTTATTTTATTTTTTAATTGAAACCACTGTGCACGCCCGTGTGTGTGCAGATGTGAGCCCATGTGAGCAGATGTGGCTGCAGTTTTGCTCCCTGGGTTTGAGCCCTACCTGAGACGCTGCAGCGGGTAAAGTTGGGGTGGGCATGGGGGTGGTCTTTGCCTCTGCCCCTTCCCAGCCCGTGCTGGTTCCTGCCTGCAGCTTCCAGGCTGACTGCTGCTACCTCACTTAGGCCCCGGTGGTCTGAGCTGTGCTCCCACCTAGCGGCCCTGGCCCTCAGATGCTGCTTCTCAGCCTCAGCTGTGTCGTGCCCTCCTGGGAGATGCAGAAACTTTGAAGTCCGAACCACGGTCCCCCAAATACACAGAGTTATTTGGCAAGCTTTTCTACTGGAGGTGGTTCCTGGAGTCTGAGCACCTGAGGAAATGGGTCATGGTGCAAAAGGAACACTCTTCCCTGGCGAAAAGGTTTTGTGGCACAGGTGCCTCTTCTCTCTACTGTCAGTAGAATTATGGGCGTGGAGCTGAAGGGAATGTAAACAACCCAGCCTAGGTTTGTCATTTTATCCATTAGGAAACTGAGTTGCAGATTTGATAGGTGCAGCTTGGCCAGGGAGGCACAGGGAGTAGGTTTCAGGGCCAGGTTCCCTGATGCCTGGGTGGGGACCTCCCCCCATGTCTTTCTGGCTTCCTCAGCAAAACTAGGTAGAGGAACATGACATATAATCGTGCAGACTTCACTTTTTTTTTTTTTCTGGAGTAGATATTCCAATTTGCTGTTTATTTACTAGCTTAATTTCTTTTTCTTCCTATTTTTGTTGTCTCTGATGAGCTCATTCTCTTTTAACTCTCATAAGAGAACAAGGGGGAGCCAGGGAAAGGAGGTGAAGATAACTTCAAATATCAGCTTCTGAACATCATATCGTACGTTCTGGGCTTTCCTGTTTATTATATGGGCAGTGGGGCTACTTCTCATTGCACTCTGATATTTTCTTAAGGGCTAGAGAAACTGTACTGCAGCATATAAACATTGCCATTATATAGTTTGCAGTATAATGTGTGCACATCAGTTCTTACATGATGATATATGCAGCCTAATAGTTGAGTGTAGATATAAATAAATAGTGTAATGCCTGAACTAGGTCCTAAAATAGTTTTTGAATCTTGTGCTGTTCTGTCATTGGAGCCAAATCCCTTCTTCCCACCCAGAGAGTTAGGTTTGACGTGCACAGGAATTGAGTAAAATATTTGCATCTGGAAATATGAAACACCATAAAATGCAGATGTTTTGAGATACCCCGCAGAGTCATTTTAATTCATTCAGTGGATAGAAATTACGAATACAAATCACAGCCCAACTTTTGTAGCCATTATATTGTACATTCGGGCTGTGACTCTGAGAGGTGCAGTGAAGGGTAGGGGAAGGGATGGCTCATTTCCTACAGGCTGTACTGTAGGACACCAATTCCTTGTGACTAAGCTCACTGTGTTTTGCAAGGGAGAGAAATAGTGGGGAAGAAAGATGTAAAAATCATATGGATAAGCTACTTCCTAAATCTCTTTCCTTCCTTTCCTTTCTTTCCTTTTTTTCTTAGTTCACTTGAGAGCTGTGGTTGGCTGACATCCCTTGGACAAGCCCTAAGGATGGCTCACAAGATGATTCAGGGTCCCTTTTGAGGAAGTATTAGGTCAGACCAGATTCAGTTGACTTTTTTGGAAATTTCCTCACTCCTCCTATCAGCAGGTCTCCTATACTCCATCCCCTGCTCACCTGACCCACACGGTTGAAACTTATGCTGTGTCACTTCTTCCTCTTAGCTAAGCTAATACTACAGTCCTTGAGGACCAGGATGGTTCTGGGACATGGTTGGTGCAGGCTAGACATGCTTAGGGAATTGAGAAGTGAGACTACTCCATGGTCCTTCTCTGTCTGCCTGACGGTGGGACAGGGTTTGAACCTGGGGTCCACAGGCTGGCTGCGTGTAGAGGGGAGCATGGTGTGTCTGTGTACCCCTCTGAAGTGGAAGGCAAAATTATGCGTGTATGTTTTTCTGGACTTAGGTTCTGAGGAGAGCTGTGGATTCTCAGAAGGGCTGTGAACAACAAGCTGTGAAGCCATTGTCCTCGGGTGTTGCTAAATGTGCTATTGTGCGAATGTGTTTTCCCACCCACCTTAGCAGCCCCGGGGAGCGGGGGGGGCTGTCTTTGATGGGGTAACAGCGACTCCCTCCTGCCCCTTCCCCCTCCTGGGTGTAGAACCTGCTTCAGAGCTGGGATGCCTGAGAAACCTCCTTGTTGAGGGTGTCTGGGTTGTCCCCAGACACCTCTGGGAGTCACGTGGAGTAGCCCGAGCCAGTCATGGAAAGTCCACTTGCAGATCGGAGGTGGAATTTCAGCCTGGGTGCCGGTACTTTCCTGCATTTGATGTGTTGTTCTCTCATCTCTACAACCGCTCAGAGGTGGAGAAAGGCTGGGTTGAGTGGTCTTTGCTTTTCCTGTGCCTGTGTGTTATGGCGCGTGGTGTCACAGTGGTTGACACTTTCAGCAACGCTGCCTGGGCCATTCGTCTTCTAGGACAGGCCAGGTTAAGCATGAACTGCCGCGTTCAAGTCCAGAGAGCTGAGCAGAGTCATACTCAGTTTAGCTTTTTTAGATAACTAAGGGAGGCTTGCTGCAAATGATCCGTACGGGGAGTGGTTAAAGTGCTGTCTGTTAGCTTTGCATCTATGTTAGAGTTCACTTTTTCGTATCATGTGTTTACTTGTATCAGAAATTGAAAAATTGGCTTCACAGAAATGTCTTCTGCTTCACTGAGCCCTGTGTTTTTAGCTTATAGCTTTTGTTTTGGGGAGTAGTGTAATTTTGTCTACGTGTAGTAAGCATTTTAAAATTAAGTTTTCAAACATTTATTGTTATCCAGGTCTTTGAAAAGAGCAAGAGGAAGGTTATAATTTAGTAGACAATGTCATGTAACCTACTCAATGGTATATATTGCCTTAATATTGAGAGTAAAATAATTCATCTCTGAGAGAAAATGGGAGCTTGAAAATACTTTAAAGTAACATTATGCTACTAAACTAATAATTTTCTAAGTAGGAATTATTAGCATTTTGGTTTTAAAATTTAACCTCCATATTGTTCTCCATAGTGGCTGTATCAATTTACATTCCCACCAACAGTGCAAGAGGGTTCCCTTTTCTCCACACCCTCTCCAGCATTTGTTGTTTGTAGATTTTCTGATGATGCCCATTCTAACAGGAGTGAGGTGATACCTCATTGTAGTTTTGATTTGCATTTCTCTAATAATTAGTGACGTTGAGCATCTTTTCATGTGCTTCGTGGCCGTCTGTATCTCTTCTTTGGAGAAATGTCTATTTAGGTCTTCTGCCCATTTTTGGATTGGGGTGTTTGTTTCTTTGATATTGAGCTGAATGAGCTGTTTATATATTTTGGAGATAAATCCTTTGTCCGTTGATGCATTTGCAAATATTTTCTCCCATTCTGAGGGTTGTCTTTTCGTCTTGTTTATGGTTTCCTTTGCTGTGCAAAAGCTTTGAAGTTTCATTAGGTCCCACTTGTTTATTTTTGTTTTTATTTCCATTACTCTAGGAGGTGGATCAAAAAAGATCTTGCTGTGATTTATGTCAAAGAGTGTTCTTCCTATGTTTTCCTCTAAGAGTTTTATAGTGTCCAGTCTTACCTTTAGGTCTCGAATCCATTTTGAGTTTATTTTTGTGTATGGTGTTAGGGAGTATTCTAATTTCATTCTTTTACATGTGGCTGTCCAGTTTTCCCAGCACCGCTTATTGAAGAGACTGTCTTTTCTCCATTGTATATCTTTGCCTCCTTTGTCATAGATTAGTTGACCATAGGTGCGTGGGTTAATCTCTGGGCTTTCTATCTTGTTCCATTGATCTATGTTTCTGTTTTTGTGGCAGTACCATATTGTCTTGATTACTGTAGCTTTGTAGTATAGTCTGAAGTCAGGGAGTCTGATTCCTCCAGCTCCATTTTTTTGCCTCAAGACTGCTTTGGCTATTCGGGGTCTTTTGTGTCTCCATACAAATTTTAAGATGATTTGTTCTAGCTCCGTAAAAAATGCCATTGGTAATTTGATAGGGATTGCATTGAATCTGTAGATTGCTTTGGGTAGTATACTCATTTTCACAATGTTGATTCTTCCAATCCAAGAACATGGTATATCTCTCCATCTGTTGGTATCATCTTTAATTTCTTTCATCAGTGTCTTATAGTTTTCTGCATACAGGTCTTTTGTCTCCCTAGGTAGGTTTATTCCTAGGTATTTTATTCTTTTTGTTGCAATGGTAAATGGGAGTGTTTCCATAATTTCTCTTTCAGATTTGTCATCATTAGTGTATAGGAATGCAAGAGATTTCTGTGCATTAATTTTGTATCCTGCAACTTTACCATATTCATTAATTAGCTCTAGCAGTTTTCTGGTGGCAGTTTTAGGATTCTCTATGTATAGTATCATGTCATCCGCAAACAGTGACAGTTTTACTTCTTCTTTTCCAATTTGTATTCCTTTTATTTCTTTTTCTTCTCTGATTGCCGTGGCTAGGACTTCCAGAACTATGTTGAATAATAGTGGTGAGAGTGGACATCCTTGTCTCGTTCCTGATCTTAGAGGAAATGCTTTCAGTTTTTCACCATTGAGAATGATGTTTGCTGTGGGTTTGTCATATATGGCCTTTATTATGTTGAGGTAGGTTCCCTCTATGCCCACTTTCTGGAGAGTTTTTATCAGAAATGGGTGTTGAATTTTGTCAAAAGCTTTTTCTGCATCTATTGAGATGATCATATGGTTTTTATTCTTCAATTTGTTAATATGGTGTATCACATTGATTGATTTGCGTATATTGAAGAATCCTTGCATCCCTGGGATAAATCCCACTTGATCGTGGTGTATGATCCTTTTAATGTGTTGTTGGATTCTGTTTGCTAGTATTTTGTTGAGGATTTTTGCATCTATATTCATCAGTGATACTGGTCTGTAATTTTCTTTTTTTGTAGTGTCTTTGTCTGGTTTTGGTATCAGGGTGATGGTGGCCTCATAGAATGAGTTTGGGAGTGTTCCTTCCTCTGCAATTTTTTGGAAGAGTTTGAGAAGGATGGGTGTTAGCTCTTCTCTAAATGTTTGATAGAATTCACCTGTGAAGCCATCTGGTCCTGGACTTTTGTTTGTTGGAAGATTTTTAATCACAGTTTCAATTTCATTACTTGTGATTGGTCTGTTCATATTTTCTGTTTCTTCCTGATTCAGTCTTGGAAGGTTATACCTTTCTAAGAATTTGTCCATTTCTTCCAGGTTGTCCACTTTATTGGCATAAAGTTGCTTGTAGTAGTCTCTTAGGATGCTTTGTATTTCTGCAGTGTCTGTTGTAACTTCTCCTTTTTCATTTCTGATTTGATTGATTTGAGTCCTCTCCCTCTTTTTCTTGATGAGTCTGGCTAATGGCTTATCAATTTTGTTTATCTTCTCAAAGAACCAACTTTTAGTTTTATTGATCTTTGCTATTGTTTTCTTTGTTTCTATTTCATTTATTTCTGCTCTGATCTTTATGATTTCTTTCCTTCTGCTAACTTTGGGTTTTGTTTGTTCTTCTTTCTCTAGTTTCTTTAGGTGTAAGGTTAGATTGTTTACTTGAGATTTTTCTTGTTTCTTTAGGTAGGCTTGTATAGCTATAAACTTCCCTCTTAGAACCGCTTTTGCTGCATCCCATAGGTTTTGGGTGGTCGTGTTTTCATTGTCATTTGTCTCTAGGTATTTTTTGATTTCCTCTTTGATTTCTTCAGTGATCTCTTGGTTATTTAGTAACGTATTGTTTAGCCTCCATGTGTTTGTCTTTTTTACGTTTTTTTCCCTGTAATTCATTTCTAATCTCATAGCGTTGTGGTCAGAAAAGATGCTTGGTATGATTTCAATTTTCTTAAATTTACTGAGGCTTGATTTGTGACCCAAGATGTGATCTATCCTGGAGAATGTTCCGTGCGCACTTGAGAAGAACGTGTAATCTGCTGATTTTGGATGGAATGTCCTATATATATATCAATTAAATCTATCTGGTCTATTGTGTCATTTAAAGCTTCTGTTTCCTTATTTATTTTCATTTTGGATGATCTGTCCATTGGTGTAAGTGAAGTGTTAAAGTCCCCCACTATTACTGTGTCACTGTCGATTTCCTCTTTTATAGCTGTTAGCAGTTGCCTTATGTATTGAGGTGCTCCTATGTTGGGTGCATATATGTTTATAATTGTTATATCTTCTTCTTGGATTGATCCCTGGATCATTATGTAGTGTCCTTCCTTGTCTCTTGTAACATTCTTTATTTTAAAGTCTATTTTATCTGATATGAGTATAGCTACCCCAGCTTTCTTTTGATTTCCATTTGCATGGAATATCTTTTTCCATCCCCTCACTTTCAGTCTGTATGTGTCCCTAGGTCTAAAGTGGGTCTCTTGTAGACAGCATATATATGGGTCTTGTTTTTGTATCCATTCAGCCAGTCTATGTCTTTTGGTTGGGGTGTTTAATCCATTCACGTTTAAGGTAATTATCGATATGTATGTTCCTATGACCATTTTCTTAATTGTTTTGGGTTTGTTTTTGTAGGTCCTTTTCTTCTCTTGTGTTTCCCACTCAGAGAAGTTCCTTTAGCATTTGTTGTAGAGCTGGTTTGGTGGTGCTGAATTCTCTCAGCTTTTGTTTGTCTGTAAAGCTTTTGATTTCTCCGTCAAATCTAAATGAGATCCTTGCCGGGTAGAGTAATCTTGGTTGTAGGTTCTTCCCTTTCATCACTTTAAGTATATCATGCCACTCCCTTCTGGCTTGCAGAGTTTCTGCTGAGAAATCAGCTGTTAACCTTATGGGAGTTCCCTTGTATGTTATTTGTCGTTTTTCCCTTGCTGCTTTCAATAATTTTTCTTTGTCTTTAATTTTTGCCACGTTGATTACTATGTGTCTCGGCGTGTTTCTCCTTGGGTTTATTCTGTATGGGACTCTCTGCGCTTCCTGGACTTGGGTGGCTATCTCCTTTCCCATGTTAGGGAAGTTTTCGACTATAATCTCTTCAAATATTTTCTCTGGTCCTTTCTCTCTCTCTTCTCCTTCTGGGACCCCTATAATGCGAATGTTGTTGCGTTTAATGTTGTCCCAGAGATCTCTTAGGCTATCTTCATTTCTTTTCATTCTTTTTTCTTTAGTCTGTTCCGCAGCAGTGAATTCCACCATTCTGTCTTCCAGGTCACTTATCCGTTCTTCTGCCTCAGTTATTCTGCTATGGATTCCTTGTAGTGTAGTTTTCATTTCAGTTATTGTATTGGTCATCTCTGTTTGTTTGTTCTTTAATTCTTCTAGGTCTTTGTTAATCATTTCTTGCATCTTCTCAATCTTTGCCTCCATTCTTATTCCGAGGTCCTGGATCATCTTCACTATCATTATTCTGAATTCTTTCTCTGGAAGGTTGCCTATCTCTACTTCATTTAGTTGTTTTTCTGGGGTTTTTTCTTGTTCCTTCATCTGGTACATAGCCCTCTGCCTTTTCATCTTCTCTCTCTTTCTGTAACTGTGGTTTTTGGTCCACAGGCTGCAGGATTGTAGTTTTTCTTGCTTCTGTTGCCTGCCCTCTGGTGGTTGAGGCTATCTAAGAGGCTTGATGGGAGGCTCTGGTGGTGGGATAAGTCTTAAGACTTATTGATATTCACTCTATCTCTGATTCCCAAACAACAATAGGAGGATTTCAAGATTTCATTTTGCAGCATGATTTTTGTATTTAGTTTCTGTAAACTCCAAAAATCTTATGCTTGAAGAAAAAATATTTTTTCTCCAGGGTCTGGTGGAGACTTGTGCAACTGGACAATGTCATGACAAATGACTGTTAAGTGGACTAGTTTCTGCAACCCTTTTTCATCTTCAAAGCACTCAGCAAAATCTGCTTTATTTTAGTGTTATTAAAGGACTTCAGAAAACATTTCAGAAGAGCTGAAAATAACACCTGTCAAGCTGAATTGGGGGATGGGGATATCTGGATAGATTCTCTAGACAGATGATCCTGAAGAAGTTGTCTGTGCTGGAGCCCTGGAATCCTCAGAGTTCACAGAGGTGACTCACCAGTCCTTCCTAGTGAAAGCTAACAGTTTATGCCTGACAGAGACCACTGTAGTAGCCTCTCTCACAAGGGCAACAGGTGACCACCTTTCCTCAAGAGATTCATTTCTTCTCCCGTGGGTCACAGGCTGGGAATTAACATTAAATTGCAACCTAATCCAACTGGAATGTGTTGATAAGAAAGAGCATACACACTTATAGAGGAGATATAAGAATTAGCTTATATTAGCAGGAGTTGAAGGAATGACCCAGGGATTGCACTTTGGGGGTACTTGCTGAGTAGGCCAGAATATAAGACTGCATAAGCAAGAATTCTCAGGACATGAGGATTTAACACTCAGGCAAGGGCCCCAGAAAATAGAGCTATCTCAACACTCTAGAAGAATGAAGAAAGAAATGTCCCATGTTGAGCAACAGACATAGCTGAGTTGCCATGACAGAATAAAGAGGCTACAGGAAGAGAGAAAGCTGGATAGAATAAATTACGTGAGTCCAGAAAACCTACCAGAGGAGAGGTTTTCAGGAGGAGCCAGAATACATACCATTCGCCAGGGCCATCCAAACTGCATTGATGAGCGGCATCGGCAACACAACAGGTTAAGTGGTAGCGCTCTTCCGTAAGGCTGAGTTGATGACAAGGGAGGCAGTAACAAACTTGGAATTGTTAATCTATGGATCTCAAAATAACAGGAGTGACCTCCAATGTCAGAAAAGCAGCTAAGGTTCATGTGACCTAAAGGTGGTGGTAAAGATAGTGAGCATAGTGTTCCAAAGGGCAAAAGAGACAGGCAGCCAGCTTGGGTGCTGTTAACGTCTTACAGCAAGAAAATGGCACGCATGGCGGAGCAGAAAGAGAACAGTAGTCACTCCAGTAAAAAGTCATAATTCTCTACTCAGTTTCTGGAACTGTGTCTATTTGAAGATCCATAGCTCATTTATTGGTGAAGAGCCAGATAGCTAGAACAAAGGGTTTTTTGCAACAATGCAGTCAGTACATATGACAAGGATTTCTTCAGTTCTTCCGCAGAGGAGACATATGGCCTTTTCCTTAGGTGACAGTAAATTAAGGAGAGAGCTACAGTTTGATTCTGAAGGCTGTCTGCTGGCAGAATTCCCTTAAGAGGCTAATTAGCTATGGCCCACCCATATTATAGAGGGTAATCCGTTTTACTCAAAGTTTACCGATTTAAAGGTTAATCTCATCTAAAAAATACCCTCACAGAAACATCTAGAATAATATTTGACCAAATATCTGGTTGCCGTGGCCTAACTAAATTGATACAGAAAAGTAACTATTCCTTTATGTAATATTTTTTCTGTCTTCATTTTCTCCTTCCTCTTCTCTCTGTTCTCTTCTTTCTCCTTCTCCTTCTTCTTAATATCCTTATGCCTTTGTTTGTGTAGAAAGGAGATTAAGAGGTAATAACCAAGAAAGATACATGCAAACACTAATCAACTGCATTCTTATGGTAACCTATAAAGATCAAACTGTGAGAAATCATGATTATTATAAAATAGTGTTATTAATCATGACACAGAGGTTTTGTGTGAAATGAATATTTTGATTTTATATTTTTCACATGCTGATTCTTAATTTACTTCCCAATTAACTTACAAAGTTTTTCAGTTTTTGACGGCAACGATGATTTTTTTTTAAAAAAGTGTTACTCATAGTTTTCCTGACAGCAATATGCAAGAAAAATGCTATGTTTGATAAGTCTGAAACTTACTTAAAAGATTGCGATCTTTACTTCTGTGTTCTCTGTTAAATGTCAGCTATGTTTGGCCATTTACTTAGAGCTAAAATGAGTAGTCAGTTAACCTGATAAGATATAATTCACAGTGCATTTTTCAAGATGATCTGAGGGAGAGTCAGGTGAGGTCCCCAAAGCAAGTTGTGCATTCCATCCTGTTGTTTCATATACTGAGAACTGTTGTTTCGTGAAGAAAAATTCAATCTACGCTTTTTATTATTTAGTTTTCTTGTTATGTAAAGACATGCAATAATATTTAGAAAGGGCTAATTTCTACTTCATGCACTTCTTTGGAAAAGAAGAAGTATGGAATGACAAAACCCTAAACTTTTAGCTAGTTGGCATAACTTACTGATGGGAAAATCTTGATACATTCATTTAACTAAGAAGTATTTTTTGTGTATACTAACTATATCAGGTCAGGCACTGTGCTATACAATGAAATTATTATGGTAAATATAAGGTACATTGTGTGCTTCCTCTTAAAGCTTGTAGACTATGGAAAAGAGATAGAAATAAAAATGTCAAAACCATTATTATAGAATGGGAAGTACGGGGTGTTATTCCCTGGGCCCCTAATTAAGAGTCAGGGAGCTTGATTTATTCAAGTATAGTGGAATATTTAGAAGACAGGAAGAAGTATTCCTGTATCAATTGGTAGAGCAGTCACTAGTATTTTTGTGTCTAGGAGAAAACGCAAACTATCTTTTGGATTACCATTCTTTTTCAGACTTTTCCATGGCCTGGCCCCTTCTCAGTGATGCTGACTGAAAGGGATTAGGGATCTTTTTGCCCCAGAAAAAGTTACAACAGTGGTGGCAATAGCTAGAACAGATAGTGTTGCATCCTGTTGCAGATACTCCTTGAGAGGAGGGGATGATGTTATCACAGATTATGAACCTGGTATCTTCTCTTTGGACGAAAAACATGATTAGAACCTCTTTCTAGATTGTCCAGAATGAAGTCCACTCACATTAAAGGCTCCAAAGACCTCAGAGGGGAACTCACGAGGAAGCAAGAGGGCCTCTTTATTTGAGATCCAGAAATATCTCCAGGACCTGTTGGTTTGTCTAGATTATTCCTCTGTGGCTATGTTTTGAGTCTTTGCAGCACCAGCCACCCAGGCACAGTGGCAGACCCCCAAAACAGAGACTGGATGTGACTGTGCATAAGACTTCTAGCCTTGGACAATAAGCGTGAGCCTTTGTGGGACCCTAGAGAATCTTTCCAGGAATATGACTCACTGGATGAATCATCAAAATAGAGACCAAGATTCACTAGAGTGTGCTAGACATTTTTTTTCCAGTTAAGGTTTATTGGAACTCTGTGGTCTAATTTACAATGCTCCAATCTTCCAGCAGTCAAGGAAAATTTTTGCAACTGATATTTTTGTAATTTGGAGCTTCCGGCAAAGGGAGGCAGCTTCCATCCAGACGTGCCCCTTGGGGTTTTGGACTCCCTGGGGTTTTAATGACCCTGACATAACTAGTAGGTACGTTGCTTTTATTTTTTGTTTTGTTTCTGTTGTTTTGGTTGTTGTTTTGTTTTGAAGACAAGGTGTTAGAAACCACAAACACTTTTTTGTTTAATTTTTGTTGAAAGAGGGTAAGATTTAACTGGGTTGGAGATATACACTATCCATTGGGGTGGGAAAAATTACTTTAAAGTTTTTTAATATAATATATATAGATATATATGTATAGATATATAGACACATACATACTACTGTATTTGAGGGAGATCTGATTATTGTTATAGTAACCTCTAAATACCTGATCAAGTATTTCAAAATGATTTGCTCAGTGGTCTGTTTAAAATTGTAATTTGAGTTTTTCTTTATAATGAAAATTCCCTGTAACTATTTCCTCTATGTCTGTATTTAGAAAGTGTTATTTTTGAAAATTAATTATACACGAGTAGACCTGTATGTTTATGTTACCTGAAAGATTGATTATAGTAGGTCTATCTATACATTAGACTAAGCATTGAGGGGATGAATATCCTTGTCTGAAGTTTCCAAATCACATCAAAGAAATAGAGCAAAAAATATATATGGAATTAACAATGATACAAAAATATTGGTCACTTTTTACATTTCATAAAGAATCATGGCTACAGATGATTTTAAAGTATTATTACTATTTTTAATTTCAGGCAGTTTTTTTTTTATTGGAGTATAGTTAATTTACAATGTTGTGTGAGTTACAAGTGTAGCAAAGTAACATTTTTTTTGTAATACAGTTTATTACAAAATATTGAGTATCGTTCTTTGTACTATACATAGGTCCTTGTTGTTTATCTATCTTATATATACTAGTATGTATATGTTACTTCCAACTTCATAATTTATTCCTCCCCCCCACATTTCCCCTTTGGTAACCATAAGTTTGTTTTCCCCTTTGGTAACCATAAGTTTGTTTTCCCCTTTGGTAACCATAAGTTTGTTTTCCCCTTTGGTAACCATAAGTTTGTTTTCTTTATCTGTGAGTTGGTTTCTGTTTGGTAAATAAGTTCATGTGTATCATTTTTTCTTTTTTAGTTCCACACTCTAGTAATATCATATGGTATTTGTCTTTCTCTGTCTGACTTAACTTCACTTAGTATGATTAACTCTAGTTCCATCCATGTTGCTGAAAATGGCATTATTTCATCTTTTTCATGTCTGAGTAGTGTTCCATTTTATATATATATATATATATATATATATATACATATATACATATATACATATATATATATATATATATATATACACACATATATATATATACCACATCTTCTTTGTCCATTCATCTGTCGATAGATATTCAGGCTGCTTCCATGTCCTGGCTATTGTAAATAGTGCTGCAGTGTACACTGGGGTGCATGCATCTTTTTGAATTATGGTTTTCTCTAGATATGTGCTCAGAAGTGGGATTGCTGGATCATATGGTAGTTCTGTTTTTAGTTGTTTAAGGAACCTCCATACTGTTCTGCATAGTGGCTGTACCATTTTACATTCCCACCAACCGTGTAAGAGGGTTCCCTTTTCTCCACGCCCTCTCCAGCATTTATTGTTTGTAGACCTTTTGATTATGGCCATTCTCACTGGTGCGAGGTGGTTCCTCATTGTAGTTTTGATTTACCTTTCTCTAATAATTAGCGATTTGAGCATCCTTTCATGTGCCTGTTGGCCATCTCTATGTCTTCTTGGGAGAAATGTCTATTTAGGTCTTCTGCAATTTTTTTCATTGAGTTTTTCTTTTTCTATTGAGCTGTGTGAGCTGTTTGTATATTTTAGAGGTTAATCCCTCATGGGTTACATCGTTTGCAAATATTTTCTCCCATTCTGTAGGCTCTTTTCGTTTTGTTTATGGTTTCCTTTGCTGCGCAAAAGATTTTCAGTTTAACTAAGTCCCATTTGTTAATTTTTGTTTCCATTTTCATTGCTCTAGGAGGTGGTTCCAAAAAGATTTTGCTACAATTTATGTCAAAGTGTCTTCTGCCTATGTTTTCCTCTAGGAGTTTTATAGTATCCACTCTTACATTTAGGTCTTTAACTCATTTTAAGATTATTTTTGCGTATGATGTTAAAGAATGTTCAATTTCATTCTTTTACATGTAGCTGTCCAGTTTTCCCAGCACCAGTTATTGAAGAGGCTGTCTTTTCTCTACTGCGTATTCTTGCCTTTGTTGTCATAGATTAATTGACCATAGGTGGTTGGGTCTACTTCGGGGCTCTCTTTCCTGTTCCATTGATCTATATTTCTGTTTTGTGCCAGTACCATGTTGTTTTCATGACTGTAACTTTGTAGTATGGTCTGAAGTCAGGAAGTCTGTTACCTCCAGCTCCGTTTTTCTTTCTTAAAGTTGGTGTGGCTAATAGGGGTCTTTGTGTTTTCATACAAATTAAAAAATTTTTTGTTCTAGTTCTGTGAAAAATGCCATTGGTCATTTGATAGGGATTGCGTCGAATCTGTGGATTGTCTTGGGTTATATGATCATTTTAACAATATTGATTCTTCCAGTCCAAGAACATGGTATATCATCCAACTGTTTGTGTCATGTTTAATTTCTTTAATCAGCATCTTATGGTGTTCAGAGTACAGTTCTTTTGTCTCCTTAGGTAAGTTTGTTCTTAGGTATTTTATTTCTTTTGATGTGATGGTAAATAGGATTGTTTCCTTAATTTTTCTTTCTGATCTTTTGTTGGCTTTAAGTGGGCTTTAAGGCCTCAGTTCCCCCCTATACTCCTGGTCCAACCACACACCTGGGGGGGCCTTCAGGCAGATTTTTTTAAAGCTATTTGAATGTATATTCAAGGGCAGCAACAAATCTCTCATCCTTGGATTTAATACATCTTTTTATTGCATTATAGATGAATTTACTTTACAAGATAGTTACTTACCTTTGCTCTGATAGATTCACCAGTTCTTTTATAATAAGTTTGGTTCAGCTCAGCATCTAAATTCTACAAAATTAGTCTTGCTCATTTCCATTTAGATGAGCGCCTGATTAAAGTACAATGGCACTCTGACTTCTTAATATAAACCTTTACATTTTTTTATAGGAAAGTTTTACACAGTTTAACACAATAAAATTTGATGCCATTCAAGCACTATATATTTGTCTTAGTTCATGTTTTCATTATGATGTGCTTGAGTTCTAAGGTTTGTGTAAGTGTATAAAGATTTCTAGTAACATTTTCCCCAGAATAGTATTTTAATTTTTATAAGGAACTTGAAAATTAATAGTTAGTATATGAGGAGAAACATGTGAAGAATAAAGAGGTGAATAAAGATGAAAAATTAAAAATTGAGGATAATAATGAGGATGTGAACTAAAACACTGGCTGCATTGTCTTCTATGAATAATTTTCCAGACTTTACTGAGTATATCCATGTTTTCTCATTCTTCTCAAACATTGGAAGGGCTTTCTTTCTTTTAAATCTCTCAGTAATTATTCTTGTTATCCTCTACTAGTGACTTATGAAAGAAATTTCTCCTGCCGTTACTTGATTTTCTCTGTTTCCTTAATCTCTTCCTGTGTATTGGATCATCACATCAACATTCAAATATGCTCTAGAATCTCTTACCTCAAATAGAAAAAAAAAAAAAAAAGACAGTAAAAATATTAGTTAGATCTCTGAAATAAATGTCTGGTCCAGAAAATAACTTAATGATATGAATTCTGGCACAGACATCACCTTCTTAAGTCCAGAGAAATGTCTTTCTTTTATTTTTTCCTCCTCTAACACATTACTACTGTGCATTGTCTTATTGGAACAAGCTACTAAATCTCTCCAACCCTTCAACGTGTCATTGAATTCATATTCTGCAACTTCCTGTCCCAATAATGTTAATCTCACCATTTCTTTTATCCCTTGTTTGATTATCTAGAAAGTAAAGATAATATCTGTAGCAGACATAAGTGGTTGCCTACCTCACTTTCAATCTCCCTACTTGGTTATTTTGTTCATGTTTTTAATTCTCTCCCATAGGACTCACTGTTAAATCCTGCGTACTCTAAGCTGATCATTAAAATCTTATTCTCTTTGCCAGTGATAGATGTAGGGATGATTACGAAACTTTGATCCTACCCTAAAGATAAAAAATATATTTTAATCATGGTTAAATTTGTATTCATCTTCATTTACATTTGGACAAGTCTGCTGGAAAGAGTCTGGGGAAAGTTTCCCCTTTAAAAAAGAAAACTCACACAAGAAGAGTTACCCACATTTTCTACTACACGTTCTCATGCTTACACACAGAGTCATAACCATTTTACTCTCATGAAGGGAGGAAGGCTGAGAACAAAGGTGCTGAGGAGGGCGGGTCAGAAAATAACGAAAAGAGCTGGGTTCTTGATGACATCATTCAGCCACTGAATTAAACAACCCTGGGGGTGCCTGACCTTTAGAGTCTTTGCTATATGAGGTAATAAATTTTTCTTACTGAATTGGGATTTTCTATTTTTTTCAGGCAAAAGAATCTTATATAGTGTAGTACTTACCCACAAGTCTGGTGAGATGATTTAATAAGTTAATTCACATATACCACATAGCAGAGAGCTTGGGACATAAAATACTTAAAAATGGAAATTATTACAATTGAATTTTCCCCTCTTCCTCTCCTTCTTCTCCTTCTTCTTCTCATAGTATTAGTATTAGTAATAATTAGTACTGTTTTATTTTACGATTTCATGCGGTCTAAGTAAATTTAATTTCCCCAATAGCAGTACCATGCATCTTTATGAAAGAAAACAAGAAACACTATCAAGCAATTAGATAAACACATAACATTTTCTGTAGTTTAAGAATCATCTTTTGGCTTACAAGATTTTCAAATGTAGGGGATTTTAAATGCCTCCTCCGTTCTTCATTACCTGCTGAGTTATCCATGACCTAAATATATGCCTCATCCTTATATTTTTACCATTAGACTCATATGCCTCCTTCAGGGGTGATGCATTCTACTCAATAATGACAGATAATGATATAAAATTTAAGCAAATAGTAATGTTATAAATGGACCTTAATCATTTCAAATCTTATGTTTCTCACTCAGAAAGGACCAAGCTTTCCAAAATAGTAGTGGACCAGATGGAAGAAATGTAATATTCAAAGGCAAATCTATATACGTTACTTCAGATATATCAAGTAAAGGTAAAAATGGATATTTGTTTCTGAAGAGAGATGAAACACCTTGCTAATTTTCATTAAGTACTTAGTCTTAATGAATTTCACTTAAATCATACGTAATTTTTAAATAGATCTTTATTGGAGTATAGTTGCTTCACAATGCTGTGTTAGTTTCTGCTGTACAACAAAGTGAATCAGCCATATGCATACACGTGTCCCCATATCCCTCTTGAGCCTCCCTCCCATCCTCCCTATCCCACCCCTCTAGGTCATCGCAAAGCACCGAGCTGATCTCCCTGTGCTGTGCTGCTTCTTCCCACTAGCAAACTGTTTTACATTTGGTAGTGTATGTATGTCAATGCTACTCTCAGTTCGCCCCAGCTTTCCCTTCCACCCCAATATCCTCAAGTCCATTCTCTATGTCTACATCTTTATTCCTGCCCTGCCACTAGGTTCATCAGTACCATTTTTTTTTTTTTAGATTGCATATATGGAATCTGTTCCATATATGCGTTAGCATACGTATTTGTTTTTCTTTTTCTGACTTACTTCACTCTGTATGACAGACTCTAGGTCCATCCACCTCACTACAAATAACTCAGTTTCGTTTCTTTTTATGACTGAGTAATACGCCATTGTCTATAGGTGCCACATCTTCTTTATCCATCTAGGTTAGTTCTATGTCCTGGTTATTGTAAATAGTGCTGCAGTGAACACTGTGGTACATGTCTCTTTTTTGAATTATGCTTTTCTCAGGGTATATGCCCAGTAGTGGGATTGCTGGGTCATATGGTAGTTCTATTTTTAGTTTTTTAAGGAACCTCCACACTGTTCTCCATAGTTGTATCAACTTACATTCCCACCAACAGTGCAGGAGGGTTCCCTTTTCACCACACCCTTTCCAGCATTTATTGTTTCTAGATTTTTTGATAATGGCCATTCTGACCGGTGTGAGGTATCACCTCACTGTAGTTTTGACTTGCATTTCTCTAATAATTAGTGATGTTGAGCATCTTTTCGTGTGCCTCTTGGCCATCTGTATGTCTTCTGGGACCTAATTAAACTTAAAAGCTTTTGCACAGCAAAGGAAACCATAAATAAGATGAAAAGACAACCCTCAGAATGGGAGAAAATATTTGCCAATGAAACAATAGATAAAGGATCAATCTCCTAAATATACAAACAGCTCGTGCAGCTCAATATCAAAAAAAACAAACAATCCAATTAAAAAATGGGCGGAAGACGTAAATAGACATTTCACCAAAGACATAAGTAATTTTTTGATCGACTTGAATGCCAGCTTTATATTCAGAGTGGTCAAGTTCAAATAATTTTTGGGAGAACTGAGCACACATGCAACAAAATGTGAGGACATTAATCGAAATTTAAGGACTATAAACTTTCCAAATAACTCTAACATAAAATCAGTGAAAAAATTTAAGCAATATATAATACTGACATAACTGTTGCTTCAGTCTTCTTGTAAATTAAATAGAAATAACACCGATAAGTAAATTTTCTTATATGGGTTTAATAAAAAATGGTTCTTGAAAACTAAAAAAGAGAAAAATTAAGTACATAATTACATTGGAGTCAAAGTACGTTTTATTGTTGTTGTTGTGATAACAGTTGCTAATTTTCAACAATACAGGAATTGTTGCCTAACTATAGTTTTCTTTGTTCCAAATAGATTTTTCAAAGTAAAAATATGACATAAATTTTGCCCATAAGATGATTAGACAAAACTGGCATTGGGATGGAAAGTCATGTGTTTCAAGACCCTTCACACCAAGAGATATTTAGGCATTATTACTTAGATTAATTGAGCTTTTATTAAAGCTAATTTTCTAGTATTCACACTTCAAAATACAGATGGAAATAAAATATATAGTTCTCAGTTTGGCAGGAGTGTACTATACAATTTATAATAAAGTTGATTTATATTAATTGCTAGAAAATTTATGGGCAACAGATTTATTTTAATGGAGTCATTTATGGTCCTAATTTGTTTTATTGATATTAGGATCCGGACATCTTGCTGTTTTAAAAAGATACTCAAGCACAGGGAGATCAGCTCCGTGCTTTGTGACCACCTAGAGGGGTGGGATAGGGACGGGGGAAGGGAGAGGCAAGAGGGAGGGCATCTGGGGCTATATGTATATGTATAGCTGATTCACTTTGATATACAGCAGAAACTAACACAACACTGTAAAGGAATTATACTCCAATAAAGATGTTAAAAAAAAAAAGTTAACAAACAGCAAATTAAAAATGGATGATTTTTTTAATCCATTTACAATTAATTAAATAGTACATTTTGTTTTCTTTTCTTTTTTCTCCTTATGATTGTTGTTTTTCATTGTCGCCCCTATGTCCTTATGCTAATAAATAAAGTTGGTTTCTGCTAAATACAGTATTGAAAATCAAGAAGGAAATACACTATTCTCTTATTCTCCTTTAATTTGAAAATATGTGTATTGGCACCACTATACTGCTTTCAGTTAACGTTAATTTGTGTGTACTTTACATTTTTTTATCAGTCTTGCTAAGGGTTTCTCTTAGTTTCCTGTTGCTGCTGTACCAAATTAACACAATCTTAGTGACTTAAAACACCACAAATTGATTATTTTACAGTTCTGGAGATCACAGTTCAAAATAGGTCTAACTAAGCTACAGTTAAAATGTTTACAGGACCCCATTCCTTCTGCACATTCTGGGAATCCAGTTTCTTGCCTTTCTCAGCTTCTAGAGGCTCTCCCCAATCCTCAGCTACTGGCCCCCTTCCATACTTACAGCCTGAAATGAAATCATTCTCACTTTGCTTCCACTGTCACATCTCCTTCTCTGACTCCGACACTTCTGCTTCCCTCGTCTACTCTTTTTCAAAATAAGGACCTTTGTGATTACACTGGCTCACCAGGGTAATTCAGGAAACGCTATGGAGATCCTGACTTAACTGCATCTGCAATGTCTCTTTGCCATGTAAGGGAACATATTCCCAGGTTCTGGGAAATAACACTTATACAACTTGGGAGGGGGTATTATTCTACTACTACAGAGTTTATCAATTTTATTAAACTTTCAAAGATTAACGCTTATGGCTTTGTTATTTTTCTCTATTTTATATCTTTGATCTTTGTTCTCATCATTCTACTTTTTATCCTTCTTCTTCCTCTGGGTTTTAAATTTCCCCTTTTCCTTTTTAGAATCTTGAGATGGAGGCTTAGCTGATTGATTTTTTAAACTTTCATATTTAAATGATAAAGTATAGCCAAAGACTGTTTTGCCTCAATCATATAAGTTTTGATAAGGTACATTTCTATTTCCATACTGTCAATAATATATTTTAAATTCCCATTGCATTTTTTTAAACAAGTGTTCATTTAGACACGTACTGCTAATTCTCAAACACATAAGATTATCTCATTATTCTTCGCGAAAGCATTTATTCATTTATGTATGTTCACAGAACATATGATCCTTTGTGACTTATTGAGACTTGTTTTATAGCCCCAAAGACTATGTATTTTAGCTGCCAGATGTAGTATTCTATAAATTTCTGTTAGGTAAGTTAGATAATAATATAGTTTAAAACTTTTATATCTAGAAGAGATACAGCAGAGGAGAAGGGGTTGAGAGGTGGGCAAAATGGGTAAAAGGGATCGACTCTGTGGTGATGGATGATAACTACACTTTTGATGATGATCCCGTTGTGTATTGAATTACAGTGTTGCACACCGGAAACTTTTATAATGGTATACATCAATTTTACTTCAATAAAAAATAAAGCTTTTATAGCATTACTGATTGTTTTGTTTTTAATTATGCGAAAATCCTGTTTGAAATAGCTGTGGTTCATTGTATATTTTTCTGTAACTCCTGTTAATTCTGTCAGTGTTTTAAATGTATGTTGCTTTGTGTTATTACTGGTTATTTTCTAAATTCAGCTTTTTAATCTTTACCTTTTCAAAGTGACTTAAATTATGCCAATTAGCCATTATTGTAAGTAAAATACCATGTATTGTTGTTTTGTCCTTTGTACTTTAGTTGTCACTCATTCTCCTTCTATTATGTGTTATGTATGCACAGTGTAGTTTTTTCTTTAAAGAGTTAGTAACTATTTAATATATTTTATAAATATTATTTTATAGTTAAATTCACAATTTCCCTTTCCGGTGCTCTTCGTTTCTTCCTGCAGATACGTACATCAGTAAATTTGTGCTCATTTTTGTTTGTTTGTTTTGGTTTGGTTTGGTTTTCTTTGTCTTATCTGAAGAGCTATCAACAGTATTCCTTGCAGTCTGGTTCAGCTAGCAACAAATTCTGCCTGTTCTTGTTTATTTGAAAATTTCATTATTTAACCTTAATTTTGGGACAAAATTATTAGTAGAGATAAAGTTTGGGGGTTACACATTTTTCCTATAATTTCATTAAATATATGATTTTATTATCTCTGGCTTCACTTGTTTCTGATGATGTTAGCTCTCATTCTTCTTATTGTTGTGCCAGAATATAATGTATCTTTTTATTTTCTGGTTAAATATTATTTTCATTTATGATGTTTGACTATGATGTGACTTTCTTTGAATGTATTCTATTTGTGTCTTGCAGAATTTTTTAAAAATAAGTTTTTGTTTTTAGAAAACATTTTAGATTTATAGAAAAATTGAAAGGGTAATACAGACAGTTCCCATATACCCAGCCCCGAGTTACATTCTGCACCCATCCTGGATTCCCCTGACCTCTTAAATGATTTTTTAAAATTTGTTTATATTAATATTTACTATTTGAGCTGTAAAGCTCTATGGAATTTTACAAATGCTTAGTGTCATGTATCTGCAATGAAAGTATACAGCATTGTTTTGAAACTCTGAACATATTCCCTGTGTTTCATCATCATTTCTAGCCCTTCTTTAATCTACTGGCCATTACTGATTTACCATGCCTATAGGTTCTGTCATTTCCAGATGTCATATAAGTGGAATAATTCAGTATGTAGACTTTTGCTACTGGCTTCTTTCATTTTACCCTATACATTTAATATTCATCCATATCCTTTCATGGCATTTTAGTTCATTTATTTTTCTTCATTGAAGAATATTGCACTGTTTGAATGTACCACACTTTGTTTATCCATTCATCTATTTCTCTCTTGATTGTCTTTGTCCCTTGTGAAATACCAGTTGACTGCATTTCTGTGCCTCTCCTTCTGGGCTGTTTCTATGGTTTAATTGATCTATGTGTCTATTCTTGAGCCAATATCATGCTCTCTTGATTACTGTAGCTTTATAGTAATTCTTGAAATCAGGAATTGTTAGCACTACAGCTATGCTGTTAATCTTCTATTATTGTTTTGGCTGTTTTAGGTCTTTCTCCTTTCCACATTAACTTGATATTAGTGTGTCAATATCAAGAAAAGAGCTCACTGGAATTTTGATTGGAATTGCATGGAATATATAGATACAGTTAAGAAGAATAAACATCTTAATAATATTGATTTTTCCAGTCAGTATACACAGAATAACTCTTGATTTGTTTAATCTTTGGTTTCTTTTATCAGCATTTTATAGTTTTGCACATATAGTTCCTATACATATTTTGTTAGATTTATATTTAAGTACTTCATTTTTATGGTACAATATATATGGTATGTTTTTTTTTTGTTTTTAATATTAACTAGAAATTTATTTTATTTATTTTTGGCTGTGGTGGGTTTTTGTTTCTGTGCGAGGGCTTTCTCTAGTTGCGGCAAGCGGGGGCCACTCTTCATCGCGGTGCGCGGGCCTCTCACTGTCGCGGCCTCTCTTGTTGCAGGGCACAGGCTCCAGACGCGCAGGCTCAGTAGTTGTGGCTCACGGGCCCAGTTGCTCCGCGGCATGCGGGATCTTCCCAGACCAGGGCTCGAACCCGTGTCCCCTGCATTGGCAGGCAGATTCTCAACCACTGCACCACCAGGGAAGCCCAACATGGTATGTTTTAATTTCAAATTTCATTGACGTATTAAATGTATGTGTGTTTATGTTTATATGTACGGTATATATACAAAATACATATATATGTATGTATAGCATATACACAAAAATATATACTAAACCATGAATCCTGTGACCTTGTTATGGTCCTTTATTATTTCCATAATTTTCCAAAATTATATTTTTCTGCAGAGACAGTCATGTCATCTGCAAGTATAGACAGCTTTATTTAATCCTTTCCAAGCCAAATACTTTCTCTTTGTTTTTTTTTTTTCTTGTTTTAAAGTACTAGCTAAAAATCTCAGTAAAACGGAGAGTAGGAAGAGTAAAAGAGAATATCTTTCCTTTTTTCTGGATTTTAGTGAGAAAGTTTTCCACTTCTTAACATGATATATAAATATTTTTATGTCACGTAATGCTTGTGTCTGGTTTTGGTATTATGGTAATGCTGACCTCATAGAATGAGTTTCCTCAGCTTCTGTTTTCTGGAAGAGATTGTGGTAATTGGCACCCTTTCTTTTGATTTGGTAAAATTCACCGGTGACTATCTGAACTGAAGGTTTCTTTTTTGGAAGGTTTTTGATTATTGATACAATTTTTTTTTTAATAGATATGGGCCTGATCAGATTACCTGTCTCTCCTTGTGTAAGTTTTAAGCATTTGTGTCTGTGAAGAAATCATTCTGTTTCATCTAAATTATAGAGTTCTGCTTGTTGTTCTTTACTGCCTTTTTAACATTCATGAAACAGGTCAGGATGACGTCTCTTTAATTTCTGATACTGGTAATTATTTTTTCTTTTCTTTTCTTTTTCTGTTAACCTGGCTAGAGGTTTATCAGTTTTGCTGGTCTTTTCAAAGAAGTTTTTGGTTTCATTGATTTTCTCTAGTAAAGTTTTCAGTTTCAATAACTTATGCTCACATATGTATTATTTCTTTTTACTTTCTGTTTACACTAATATTAAATTGTTCTTCATTCTCTAGTTTCCTGAGGTGGAGCTCAGATTACTGATTATAGATCTTTCTTCTTTCTGAATATATGCACTTAATTTTCCTCTCAGCACTGCTTTCTCTGTATCTACAATTTTTTTAAAATTTTTAATTCTATATAATTGCTTTTTAAAATTCCTCTTGAGACTTTTCTCTGTGATCCACATGAGCTTGAGAAAAATGTATCTTTTATTGTTGTTGAGTGGAGTAGTCTATAAATGCCAGTTATATTAGTTTGATTGCTATTACTGTCCAGGTCAAGTCTATCCTTACTGATTCTGTACCTACTTGATCTATCAGTTTTTGCTTCACATATATTGAAAGCTTGATGTCAGATTCCACAACTTTAGGAGTTTTATGTCTTTTTGGAGAATTGATACTTTTATTAATATGTAATGTCCCACCTTTTCCTTGGTATTTTTAATTAAAAAAAAAAATTTTTTTAACATCTTTATTGGAGTATAATTGCTCTACAATGTTGTGTTAGTTTCTGCTGTATAACAAAGTGAATCAGCTATATGTATACATATATCCCCGTATCTCCTCCCTCTTGCATCTCCCTCCCACCCTCCCTATCCCACCCCTCTAGGTGGTCACAAAGCACCGAGCTGATCTCCCTGTGCTATGCGGCTGCTTCCCACCAGCTATCTATTTTATATTTGGTAGTGTATGTATGTCCATGACACTCTCTCACTTCGTCTCAGCTTACCCCCACTGGAATGGTTTTGACCCAGAAAGAATGTCACCAATAAACAGTCTCACTATGAAACAAGATAGAGAACAACCCCTCAGGGAGCTGACTGTAAGGCTGGAGGCAAGGCCCCTCCTACACTTTTCTTCACTCCCACATGGAGCAAAAGACTCAGTTATGTGTTTATTCCAAATCTTGTAAAGCAGCACTGGCTGTAGGGGCTAACCCTGCCCTTTGTTTCCAGGTGTCCCAAGCTGATTCTTAAATCAGCTTTGTTGAAATTAATATGCCTACTCCAAAGTTTTTAGTTTAGTATTAACTTCATATGCCTTTCTTATTCCCTTTACATTTTTTGAATTATTGGAATTTATTTTTAGAATAGTTTTGAGCTTGCAGAAAAATTGAGCAGAATGTTCAGAGTTCCCATATACTCCCCCTCCCACTCCTTCCCTTGCCCTCATTATTAACATCTTGCCTTGGTGTGGTAAGCATGTTAAAATTGAACCTACATTGATACATTGTTATAAAATAAAGTCAGTTATTTTAAGGGCTCACATTCTTTGTGATCTACAGTTCTGTGGGTTTTGTCAAAGGCATGATGTTATGTACCCACCATTACCACCACATCATGTGGAATAGTTTTACTGCCCTAAAAATCCTGCCTGCTCTAGCTGTTCATCCTTCCCTCCTCCCCTCCCCAATCCCTGGCAGATTGTTCTTTTTTTCACTGTGAATGTGATAAATTCCAGATTTTCTCCAAATATATTATGGCAGATTATACTCCAACACGTGGAAGGGAAGTATTATCACAGTAGTTTTTTTTCAAATATAATCAGACTGGGTTTATGCCTCTCCTACAAAGATTGATCATAATAAAGTATATTGTCTCTAACACTTGTTCACCTGAGTTTGGATTATATAAGAACTACTGAAATAGGCCACCAATCTTCCAACTCTTGTGCTAGAAAGAGCCTCTTTTTTTTTTTTTTTTTTTTTTTGTCGAAACCATACTAGCCTCTAATGAATTCAGCCAATTAAAGGAACTAAAGGTTTCTTTTCTCATTGTTCCTATGATCTATATACTCTGTGTGCCTACAAGATGCCAGTATTAAGAGTTCATTCCTTGCATATTCTCTGTCCATCACCACTGCCCTATGCTATGAGGAAGTGCTTCTTCTCCACCCCTCACTTGGGTTACAGAAGGATTAGTCTGTATAACCACTTACTCTAGGCTAAGTGAGGTCTTTGAGTGCCTCATAAGGCCTCTTTAGCCATAGTTCTTGATGCTCTGGACTTATTGGCATGTTCATAGGAGTTTTTGTGGAAATGTAGTTACCTGGAAGTGCTGAGGTGTCTGTTCGCTTGTTTGAAACTTGAGTAACGTAAACACCTTGTTCTTCTGCTTAATCCCCAAGGATTGACATGGGGATGGTTCAATTTCTCCCTTTAGTATATTCAGTAGACTAACGCAGCAATGTGCTGTGTTCTCCTTCAATAGTCCTTGTTGCTCCCATTTACTACCCACATGGTAAGAAAGCTGTCCTACATGTTTATCTCAAACTTACATGGAGAAATTTGAGAAGAGTCAATTAGTAGAACCATCCATAATGCCAACTACTAGTAAGGGTCTATAGAGGCAAACATAGATACATATATCCATATCTGTCTGTCTGTCTATCTATCTATCTATCTATCTATATCTCCTCTGGAAATTTTTTTCCGTGATACATTAGTTGGTGGGAACGAATTTTTCATAGAATATGTAAAGGCCATTCTGTGTGTACATGTTTGTATATATTTCATAATTTTCCATGTATATGTAGATAGAAATCTACACACCAAAGTTCTACTTCATTTATGTAATTATTAAGGTTATTTTTATAATGAAATGTTAAGATTTCAAAGAATTTTTATCTCCTAATTTTCTCCCAAATATTAATTTAATTACATAGGGGAACATGTCATCTAAATTCCTAAATAGTTATATCAATATTGATGCTAATTTTCAACGCTTTTTTCATCAAGTGTATATATTAATAAGATGTGTGAAATTTTTTAATTCTAGTGATAGCTTTAGGTATAGATTTTTTTTTGATTTCTATGTGTGTGGTGTGTTTTATTATATATTAGTCTCTTAAATCAAATAGAAAACAAAAAGTGGAGCTACAAACCAAAGTTACAACAGTATTAGCTTTTCTCATCGCCCGTCTATCTACTTTTGCCAGAGGTCTTTATTTCTTCATAAGGCTTTGAGCTACTGTGCAGGGTCCTTGACTCCAACCTGAAGAACTCCCTGTGGCAGGCGGGTCTGGTGGTTAAGAACTCTCTCAACTCTTGATTAACGGGGAATGTCTTGATTTCTCCCTCATTTTCGAAGGAAAGTTTTGCTAGATATAGGATTCTTGGTTGACGGTTTCTTTCCTTCAACACTTGAAGTACATTGAGCCATGCCATCTGGCCTCCGAGGCTCCTGATGAGAAATCTGCTCATGACCTTCCTGGCAAATCTTCTCTCAGCTTCATAGAACTTTCATAATGTACCTTATCGTGTCTTATGCAGCAGAACATTTTGTATAGTATCGTGAAGTCAGTTAAGTTGTAACATTATTTTGAGACCAGAATTTAAGGAAAAGGAATTGAATATTTCAAGTGTAGAGATTATGAGGTCTTTAAAATTATTACAGATTTTCAAACGAGAAATAAAAAGGCCACTGAAGTATCCTACAGATTTTAATTTATAACAAAGTGAATACCAATGTCTAATAACACACGTAAAGAAAAATTTCTTTGGGATCCTTTTTCCTAAGTGTAAAGGGGCCTTGAACTCAAGAAGTGAGAAAACCCCTGTGGTTTACCCCCAGCTGTGATGCATCCATTTCTTGCTCTGACCTCAGAGTGCACCACTGTGATGTACTTCACAGAGCCCTGTAAAAGGGGCAGCTGGGCCCAGGTTTTTGGTCCTTAGAGCCCAGGAAGCTGCTTTTGGTGACCTGACGGCCTTGGACCTACAGTTAGCTTGTTTTTTCCTTGTTGCTGCCATTTTGTTGATTTGTTTTTCTCTTTTCTCTACTCTTTTTTATTTTTCTCATTTTTCTTTCTTCTTTGCCTTCTTCTCATTTTTCTCTCTTTATCATTTCTTTTAGTTTAAAATTTTTTCTTCTCAATTTTTTGGTGTTTCTTTTCCATTTCTTCTGCTTTCTTTTCTTCCTTTGTTCTTTTTCTCATTTGTATCTTAATTTTAGTTAGTATTGCTAGATTAGTACAATTAGCATAGTCAGTACTGTTGGTATAGTTAGCATAGCTGGTGTAGTTAATACTTGATTAGCATAGTGTAGTTAGTGCTAGTTAGCGCCGTTGGTACAGTTAGCGTAGTTAGCGTTGTTAGTAGAGACAGCACACTTAGCACTGTTAGTACAGTTAGCATTGTTAGTTAGCGTAGTTAGCGTTGCTAGGTAGTGCTGTCAGTCAGTGTAGTTAGCAGGTCACCACGATGCAGGGCCTCACAGCCAACTCTGCTCACAAGGAGGCTCATATTGATGACTTTGAGATCCTCCGCACCATTGGTGAAGGCACCTTCGGTAAAGTGAAGTTGGCGCGGCACATTCTGACCGGGACACAGGTGGCTCTCAAGGTGGTTAAGAAAAGGCGTCAGAGCGTCGCAAGTGTCCAGGCACTTTTCCGGGAAGTGTGCGGTATGAAGCTCCTGAATCACCCCAATATTGTAAAACTGCTGGGGGCAATTAACACAGAGGAGGCATTTATTCTGGTGATGGAGTACCTCAGTGGGGGGGACATGTACCACTATTTGAAGATCCATGGCCGTATGACAGAGGCGGAGGCCCGAGGCCCGTTCCGGCAGCTGCTCTCCGCCCTGCAGCACTGCCACCAGAGGGGCATCGTGCATCGGGACCTGAAGCCAGAGAACCTGCTCCTTGATTCGAACATGAATATCAAACTTACAGACTTTGGCCTCAGCAACAAGTGTGATGACTCTGGACAAATGGACACAATCTGCGGCACACCCCCTTACTGTGCCCCGGAAATCTTCCTGGGGCAGAGCTACAGCGGCCCTGCGGTGGACGTGTGGAGCCTGGGAGTAGTGCTCTACGCCATGGTAACTGGGTGCCATCCCTTTTGGGGAAAAGACTTCCAGGAGCTGCGGAAGCAAGTCCTACAAGGGAAATACCACATCCCACCTTATCTGTCTTTGGAGATAAGGGATCTATTACAAAAAATGATTGCCCTCAACCCCAGTGACAGAGGCACCTTACCTGACCTCATGAGGCATGCTTGGTTAAACATGGGCCAGAAGGAGCCACTCCAGCCACCCTGTGAAGAGGACCTGAAGGTGACAACGGTGACGACTCCGGGCTTGACTTGCGACCAGATCCAGGATGCTGGAACAGGCAGTGTGAGCGCCGAGAAACCCCAGGTAGGGGCCTCCATCGTAACTGTGAGGCCCTTCTGTCGCGGGGACCTCAGCGGCAGTGAACTCGAGCCTTCTCCAAGCCCTGTGGTGTCCCCCCTGAAAAGCAGGTGGCTCTACCAGGGAGAAAACGTGCAGCTGCAGGAAGACCAGCAGGCGGGGCAGAAGACCGGTGAGTCTGCCTGTCCCCCACCCAGCCTGCAGTCGAGGACTGCCACCCCCAGCCCAGCCCCCCAGTGTGGCACTGGGACATCCCCCTCCACCAGCAGCAGGATTGGAGCCCCAGAGGGAACCAGCTGCCCCCCGGGTGTGTCCAACACTGGAGGGTCCTCCCACACTGGGCAGCCTGAGAGTGTGTCCTCATCCACTCCCTCTGGCCACAGCCAGAAAAAGCAAGGGGTGGCTAGGAGAATCTGGAACTTTGTTTTGAAACATCTTTGTTGCAAGCTGCCCAGCATGAGGCGTCATAATAAAGTGAGCCCATGTGAACCCCATGCATGACCGAGGCAGGAAGGTCAGGCCGCCACGCTCCCTGGGGCCCGGTGCAGGGGAAGATGAGGGTGTTCTCTGCGCGGCCTTCAGAAGCATCGTATCCAAGACCCTGGCCAGCTCAGAGGATGGTCCGGAGCAGCCCGGGCGACCGAAAGCGAGGCCACCGTGGCTGCAGGTCTGCCCCTCAACCCCCACCTGGGTGAAACTTCAGAGACTGGACTGTCATTCCTGGGTCACGTCTCCCCTCCCCCACTCTTCTGTCTTCCGTGTTGGTGGGGGAGGGGGATAGTTCTTGTTCCAAGGACTCCTTGGTTCTTCCAATTCTAGTTAATAAACTTGATGCTCGGGCTTCCCTGGTGGCGCAGTGGTTGAGAATCTGCCCGCCAATGCAGGGGACACGGGTTCGAGCCCTGGTCTGGGAAGATCCCATGTGCCGCGGAGCAGCTGGGCCCGTGAGCCACAATTACTGAGCCTGTGCATCTGGAGCCTGTGCTCCGCAACAAGAGAGGCCGCGACAGTGAGAGGCCCGCGCACCGCGATGAAGAGTGGCCCCCGCTTGCCACAACTAGAGAAAGCCCTAGCACAGAAACTAAGACCCAACACAGCCATAAATAAAGAAATAAATAAATACTTTAAAACAAAAAAAACTTGATGCTCCAGAAAGACGTATCACACCCTGCTTTGCATCTGCTGTGATGTATAGTGCTCAAGGAGACACCTAGAAAGACAGAAGCTGAGAGATTGGGGTGTGGATGCAAAAATAGAGTTACTAGGAATGGGAGAAGTACAATTTAAACTCAATTAGTGGGGCGCACACTTCCACTCCAGCACAACGCAGTGCTTTACATGTTTACATGGCCCCAAGGTATTATAGGACACATTCCCATTAGCTCTGTTGCTTCTGGGCCGTGCTCAGGAACTAGGTCAATACAGATGCTCCTGGGTGGGGATCCAGCGTCCACGTTGCTCAGTTCCATCCTTTTCCATAAGCCCGAGCTCACCCCCAGCCTCCTCCCCACAAACAGGTGGAGGTCGGCTCACGACTCTCACAATCCTCAGGTTCTTCCAACCTGCTTTCATCCTTGGGGAAAACCAGCCCGTTGTTGGCTTGTCTTTCCCAAAGTTATCATCCTCTTTATTTCTAACGTGGAACACCTACCTCTTTATTCAATTTCAGATTTTATAAAATACTGGAAAAGTCTTTGGCTTTAAGCTGCTTTTTTCTGCTTTCCTACAACAAATGTCCATTGAGAAAGAAAACAGAAAATCATTACCTAATTGAAATTGTAGGAGCAAATATATGTAGAAAAAATATATATACCTTAATACTGTCCCATTTGTATAGGTATTTCTGATCAGTGCCATTTGTATAGCTTCACTATTAATTGTCAATTCCTTTGGGGTAACCTGGAGTCCCTACTGAAATGCAAACATTCTCTGAGAAAACAGCACTGCTATTACCACTTAACTATGCTTTAAGGTAAATTAATTTGTCAGCTTTGTTGGTCTGGCCACTGACAGTCACTAGACTGCAGCTCGTTAAGATTGGTTATAAAATGTGTTTTGCTGGAGGGCGGGGGAGAGGAAGTTTCTGAGCCCAGTTGATATTCTCAGACGAATTCACAGTGTGGTCTTGGGGGCTGTTCCTGTCTCTGGAATAGAAGCGGCCAGAGAGTGAAGAATTACAAGAACATTTACTTCCTTCATTTCCTCTTTAGTTCTAAATACATCTCAATTTCCAAAAATAAAAGGCTATGTAATATATTTCCAGTTTTTCTTTATTAATAGGATCAGTAAATAATTAATAAAAGCAAATTAAAAGTGAACTTGTCACAAAGGGAACAATCCTTTGTCTGACATTAGTGAACAGCCTGGTTTTTAATATAAAATATTTTATAAAGGCAAATTATGCTGAGTTGCACTCAGGGTAATTAACTTTTCAGATGCAGTAGCTTTAAACTATTTATGTTGCTTGAAAATAATCACTTGTAAGCAATTTGTTTCAATTTTATAAACTAGGGCCAGTTATTATAGGTATTACAGAAGCAGTAATTGCTATTCAGCAGGGTGACGCTTTGCTCTGTCCTCTCAGCGACTCCTGGTTGGAGATACGGGGGCCCAGGACGACGGTAGGGAATTTGTAGCTGCTTTGCTTTTAACATCATTGTGTGAAGGCTGCAAGAGACTAGCTTATAAACTATGAGAGTCAGGCAAAGAGTTTGAACCTACACTATAAAATCCTGTAGTTCTACCCTCTTTACAATATCTGGCAAATCATTCATTTCACTAGGTTTATAGAGAGCCATTTAGTAAAATGAAATGGGTATCCTATGGGTAAAGATTTAATGTCTAGTGCAATCTAGGGCATTATAGTGCTACCTTCCAGCTCTTCTCTCCCAGTGTCTTATACTGGAGGTAGTGATGTGCACATATCTATTCATAGTTCCTCATTCCAATGAACTGTAAGGTCTTGAAATTGAAGGCATGACTTAGCAAAACTTTTTTCAAGGAGCAGGCACACAGCATATGAGTGCTGATTACATTTCATAGTTAAATTCGTTTTTTTTCCTAATATAAACATTGAATTTCTCCTTAGCTGTCATACTAAGAAGACCTTGCAACTCACAAGATTTGACAAATAACTCACCTCTTTGATTACATGTTTATTTGCATATTACTTTTTACCTGATATGAGAAAGAACACAGCTAAATACAGTTGTACTGGGAGTTTTGTACACATGTGGAGGGATGAAAGAGAAAGGGTGTCGCTAACAATGGATTCTGACAGCAAGAGGGAGGCAGGAGGTCCTTAAGGACAATCCCTATTATTAGTTAGTGGTGGAGCTGAGGGGGGTCTGTATTCCAGTGATGTTTGTTTTTGTTCTGTTTTTATCCTCATAATTGTGTATCTGAGCAGCAACCCCCTGATTGGTTTTGTATTGGTTATTAATTATTTACTAATTACTAATTATTAATACAACCCCTGTATATATTTTGTAAAATTTATCTATATTTTATAAAACATATTTTATGTTATTTATAAGATAAAACTTTTTGTAATCTTGTAAAAAACATTAGCAAGGGTTAAAATGATCATCCAATTTTTTTTCTCTATAGTAAATATAACAGGGACTTTTGGAAGAAAGAACCATTTTAATGTGTGTAATCTTCCTAAACTGTATATGTGGGAATCCATATGAAAATGCCAGGCTGGCCAAACTTACTAGATACATAAATACATACTCGTTAAAATGTTGAATGATGGTTCAAAATCATGGCTCAGTTTGGAACCATGACTAGAAAGAGCTAGGAGAATGGCAGTTAGATAAATACTTAGTATTTCTAAAGGGATGTGGGACACAGTACCTCTCAAACATGGCATGCCCAAGAGTCACATGAAAAGGAATTGTAGTAAAGGGGTTTTGACTTTTCAGTTCTCATTCAAGATTATAAACCAACTCTGGAATCATATGTGAACCATACCTAATCCTTGCTTGTTGCTCAACCTATTGTGTCTCACTCTGAGAAGCAGATTTCAGAGGGACAAAGGGAAAGAAGTTTGCAACACTAGGCCTATGAATTAAGCCCTGCTTAGTTCTCCTCTTTGATTTTACTGTGTACTGATATATAGTATACGTCAAAGCATTTTATATAATCTGCACACCAAATAATTCACACTGAAATGTAGTTATGGCACTAAAAATATCTTGCCAAAAGCCATTCTCCACAGAAGAGGAGTGAATGTGTGTTCCCAAACTTAACTTAAAGTGATAACCTTATAAAATCCTTTGAATATCGGATGTGACTGGTGTGTAAACTAGATAGTGTCCTATTCAAAGATGCTTCAGGGTGTTTCCTGAAATAGATGTACTTATTTGGATTGGCTGTATTTTCTGTCACTCCCTGTCTGAATTACAGGAAGCGCTTGATCGTTAGGTGACCTGATTTGACCCCAGTTCCTCTCCCACAACTTCTCTGTATGGTAGCCAGAATTGTCATTAACAAACAGAAGTTCAGTCTTTCTAAATTAGCTCCCATTTCACTCTGAATATAAACCAAACTCTTCAAAATGACTTAAAAGCCCCACATGATTACCCCTCCCTTAGTTCTCAGACATCTCACATCACTGAGATGCAGCGGGAGCTCCGGTTCACCTTCTGCTTCTCCGGTGACACTAGCTTCATAGCTTTCTCCAAACATACCAGACAAGTTCCGCATTTAGGATTTTGCTCTGACTCTGAATGGGTCAATTTTCCCCAGATATCTTCATGGGTGAAGTCCCTCACTTCTTCAAATTTTTGGCTCAACTATCACCAAAAGGAGGTCTACCCATACCTAAGTAGCCTAAGTAAAAGTATAATCCACCCCCAGGCCCCGCCTACAATTGAAAACCCTTTCCTTGTTCTTTCATTCCATAAGGCTCATTGCCTTTTAATGTAAAATATCATTTATGTGTCCATGTTTATCATTATCTGCTGCCCCATCGCTTCTAGAATATAAGCTCCACAAAGGCAGGCATCTTTGTTTGATTCACTAAAGTATCTTTGGAAAGTGAAATAAAACCTGGCTCATTGTGGGCCATCAATACATTTTTTTTTTTAAGTTGAATTAAGTGAAAAGGAGACAGGAACAAATCATGTTTTGGCCTACATGTAAATGATAGCATTAAATTGTCAATTGTCCTTGGAAACAATTGGAGAAAAGTTAGAAAATCTTTTTTTTCCCCCCTTTAAAAATCAGCAAATTGTATAGAATTGAGAATTTACCTTGGAGCAATTTAGAATCCATGTGTTGTTTGAATTTTGACTAAGCAATGTCTTTAAGTTCACCAGATTAATCAAGCAAACAAACCTGAGTCTAAATGCAGACTTCCTTACGAAGTACATATTAAATGATCTTACAAGTATAGGAGGGAACTGCTCCCAGGAGTGGGGTTGACCGGTGTCAGAAGCTAATAAAGGTTTGAATATTAAAATAAATAGAATTAAATTAAATTCAGCATTAATGATCATGAACAATGAAGTAAGTTTCCAATGCTATATATCAGAAAGACCTTCATAAGAAAAAATGTCATTTGATTAGTTTCAATAAGCTTTATTATGCTCAACAAATCAAGGGATGATCTACTTAATTTTTCATATTAAAAGTTTGTAATTTTCATCTAGTTTAATGTTCACAGGCTTTCAGAATTTTTGTTCACTTGATATTTTTTAATTAAATCCTTAGGTTGTGAAGTTTTTCCCTTAAAGTAAAATCTTCCTTGCATTTTACAAATAAAAGTTACCTGTTGCAATATTCAAATAACATATATTATGCCTCTGCTCCATCAGCATATTGACAGATTTGCTGCTGAGACATAATGGGTTGTTCTCTTGGTTAAGTCTTAAACTATACTGAGTATTACATATGAAAAACTGCAAGTAGTGATTTGATAGAATGTCCTCACCTTCTTTTTCCTGTCCTTTATGTTTCATTATGAGGAATTGAAATATAACCCTAAGCAAGACCCCGTTGCAAAATCATTCCTTTCCCTTTTGAGTAATGATTTTCTGGTAGTGAAAATGTGAAATAATGAAAAGGTTAGAATATGCTTTAATTCATTCTTGCAAAGGTTATGATTACATCATTATTTGGGTCAAAATCAAATCATTGCTTCCATTCTTCATATGTTAGACAGATTAGTGTCAGATAAGTACAGCATAGTATTTGTGTCAACACTTAAGGATAATATGTTATTGTAAACCTTTATTAATCTTAATGACTTTCAAATGTACCTCGTGCTTGAATATTTATTTCTTTAAATGTCAACTCACCTTTTAAGCTATTGCTCATGTAAAACAAAAAGCAATCTACCTAGACTCAGGAAATGTTTCTCATGTGGCTGTTTAAACATAGCAACCAGGATGTAAAGAGTTTGAAAATCAATTACATGCTTTCAGAATCTAATCAGCAACACTTGATTGGAAGTATCAACCCACAAGTACGGAAAAAGGAAATCGCTTCAATAAACGTCACTGATATTTCCTAGCATTTTGTACTTCGGTACCAACAGGAAACTAAGAAATGTTGCTAGGATGTTAGCGTCAAATGTTTCAGCCTTCATGACCATTCATTTTAAATATATTTAATTCATTCAAACAAGTAAGGATTAGCGTCATAGTAAACTGTCACCAGTCTATGAATAAGCAAGTACACCTATGTCTCTTACCCCCCTGGGACAATTACACCCTCTACATGGGTCTGTATTATTATCTCTGAAACTTTCCAGTTGCATTACTGTCACCCATGTGCTTGAAAATCCAGGTTTACTGTCAAACCATAATAATACAAAGAGATTTAATCTTTTGAACTGTAAAATATATTAAATCTAATAATAGGCATGAAGAAAAAAATCCACACCACATGTCAATTAAAACTTCCTAATTTGAACATATGTATGGTACATTTCTATTAAATTTTTGTTTGTTTTCTCAAAGGATTATTATGTTCTGTATACTTAAATCTAAAACGTTGCTATCTCACAGTCTTAATAAATAATACTCTATGGCTCCTTATTAACTTTAAATGATTTTTAAATTTTAAAACTGATTAAATGTTTAATTTTATTTTTATTACTATTTTTTATCCTGGAGGGACACTTGAGAAACTGGTCAAGTCTCAGAAAATCTCTATGTTAAAAAAAAAAAATCTCTATAGAACACTATACATAAGAATGATTAGTAATTGTAGATATCATAGCCTGCAAATAATTTTCAGTGATCTTTTAATTAGACAACATTTTCCTCTAGGTCTGTTTATTTTGGCCAATGCATAAATTCTAGTTTTATATTTAGTTTTCTCTTCTCTTCCCACAAAGAACACCGACTCTAATGAAAATTATTAATGTAGGAATAGGAAATTGCAGCTTCTTCCTCCCTTTTTTCGTTAAAAAAGCTCTGCTCGATACTGTTTCTTTATCTAACTAGGCCTAGATATAACAAATTACTACTATACGATATTCTAGTGAGGTATGTTTTCTGGCATATAACATGTAAAATAGTAGGGCTTTTTGGCTTGATGTAGTTCAGTGATTTAAGTTGAATAAAGAAAAGGTGGATATATTTTCTGGAAAAATAAATATATAAAAAGCAGATACTAGAGGGGAGTTAACACTTAGAAACAGAGAAAACCACAGGGTAAAAGGTGAGTTTCTCATTTGTTTTGCTTTTAGCCTGAGACTACTCCAGAGTTACATCTGACAGGGAGGCTAAAGCTTCAATAGAAATCAGCCTCATTCTTGTGGAGAACTAGAAGACAGAGTTCAGGGCAGTCATAGCTTCTGGAATCTGAAGGTGAAAATGGCAGAAAGTACAGAGTTAGGGAGGAGAAGCCCCAAACTCTGTGTATAAATTTTACCCAAATATCTGACTGACCCCTGAACCAGACAAGCATGGGACTGACTTCAAAAAAGCCAGCTACAGCTCAAAGAAGAGAACGTAAATTTAGCTGCCTCCCATTTCAAAGCAACCATTCAAAGCAAATGGATTTCAAAGCAACCATTTTAACTACTCATCACAATATTCTTCTTCTTCTCTCCAAGTCACATTTTGAGGCTGAGAAGATTCAGAGAAAGGAACCCTTCTTAATCATATACTTGTATTTAAAGGAAGGGGGAAAAAACTGCACAATTTTGTTGGTCAGATCTTCCAGTTGGCTTACAAGTCGTCTTTTTTTTTTTTTTTTTCACACACACACAGTATATTTTATTTTTACAAGAGATAAATAGACTGACACCAAGCATTGTACATGGATGACCACAACAAAAGCAACAATGATTGCAATTACCCTACATGAAACACACTCATACTATGTCATAATATTGACGTTTAGTCCAGTAATCCTCCACTGTAACAGCTCCTTTACTTTGCAGTGAAAATTGATTTGTATATTCTTTGCCTCTGAGTCCTTGTGGGATTTTTTTTTTTTTTTAAATTCAGACAGAAAGTCACAAAAATTATACTCATCCTCATCAGTTCACTCAGTCCCATGTAATTAATTGTTTTTTTTCATCTTGATCTTTTGTTAGCACTTTTATGTGTTCATCAGTTTTTCATCAGAGTTCTGAAAATGCTTATTCATTCAGTTCAGCAGTACAGTCAGTGACCAGAAACCTGCACTTGTCAGAGTCTTTTCCATGAATTTCTTGAAGATGAAACCCTTTTATAGGAACATATTTGCAAAATCATCAGAGTACACCCAGAACTGTCTGTAAATGACAAAAGACTTAAAAATGACCACAGTAAAAGATTTGATGAAAGTTCATAATAATGCAGTTGACAAGAAAATTAGTTATTTCTGAGATATACATTTTAAAGTAATAACTAGGATTATGACTTATAACATTATACCAGAACATATAAGATTTTTAGAAGTTTCATGTAATGTCTGGAACATTTATATTAACATATTTCCATACATATTTCCATACAAATACAAATATAAGATTTTTAGAAATTTCATGTAATGTCTGGAACATTTATATTAACATATTTCCATACATATTTCCATACAAATACAAATATAAGATTTTTAGAAATTTCATGTAATGTCTGAAACATTTATATTAACATATTTCCATACAAATAACCCAATGAAAGTTTAGTATTAGTTGTATTGTTTGTTTTTTTAAACTGCAGGTTCTTATTAGGCATCAATTTTATACACATCAGTGTATACATGTCAATCCCAATCGCCCAATTCAGCACACCACCATCCCCACCTCACCGCAGTTTTCCCCCCTTGGCGTCCATATGTCCATTCTCTACATCTGTGTCTCAACTTCTGCCCTGCAAACTGGCTCATCTGTACCACTTTTCTAGGTTCCACATACATGCATTAATATATGATATTTGTTTTTCTCTTTTTGACTTACTTCACTCTGTATGACAGTCTCTAGATCCATCCACGTCTCAACAAATGACTCAATTTTGTTCCTTTTTATGGCTGAGTAATATTCCATTGTATATATGTACCACAACTTCTTTATCCATTCGTCTGTTGATGGGCATTTAGGTTGCTTCCATGACCTGGCTATTGTAAATAGTGCTGCAATGAACATTCGGGTGCATGTGTCTTTTTGAATTACGGTTTTCTCTGGGTATATGCCCAGTAGTGGGATTGCTGGGTCATATGGTAATTCTATGTTTAGCTTTTTAAGGAACCTCCATATTGTTCTCCATAGGGGCTGTATCAATTTACATTCCCACCAACAGTGCAAGAGGGTTCCCTTTTCTCCACACCCTCTCCAGCATTTGTTGTTTGTAGATTTTCTGATGATGCCCATTCTAACAGGAGTGAGGTGATACCTCATTGTAGTTTTGATTTGCATTTCTCTAATAATTAGTGACGTTGAGCATCTTTTCATGTGCTTCGTGGCCGTCTGTATGTCTTCTTTGGAGAAATGTCTATTTAGGTCTTCTGCCCATTTTTGGATTGGGGTGTTTGTTTCTTTGATATTGAGCTGAATGAGCTGTTTATATATTTTGGAGATTAATCCTTTGTCCGTTGATGCATTTGCAAATATTTTCTCCCATTCTGAGGGTTGTCTTTTCGTCTTGTTTATGGTTTCCTTTGCTGTGCAAAAGCTTTGAAGTTTCATTAGGTCCCACTTGTTTATTTTTGTTTTTATTTCCATTACTCTAGGAGGCGGATCAAAAAAGATCTTGCTGTGATTTATGTCAAAGAGTGTTCTTCCTATGTTTTCCTCTAAGAGTTTTATAGTGTCCAGTCTTACATTTAGGTCTCGAATCCATTTTGAGTTTATTTTTGTGTATGGTGTTAGGGAGTATTCTAATTTCATTCTTTTACATGTGGCTGTCCAGTTTTCCCAGCACCGCTTATTGAAGAGACTGTCTTTTCTCCATTGTATATCTTTGCCTCCTTTGTCATAGATTAGTTGACCATAGGTGCGTGGGTTAATCTCTGGGCTTTCTATCTTGTTCCATTGATCTATGTTTCTGTTTTTGTGGCAGTACCATATTGTCTTGATTACTGTAGCTTTGTAGTATAGTCTGAAGTCAGGGAGTCTGATTCCTCCAGCTCCATTTTTTTGCCTCAAGACTGCTTTGGCTATTCGGGGTCTTTTGTGTCTCCATACAAATTTTAAGATGATTTGTTCTAGCTCCGTAAAAAATGCCATTGGTAATTTGATAGGGATTGCATTGAATCTGTAGATTGCTTTGGGTAGTATACTCATTTTCACAATGTTGATTCTTCCAATCCAAGAACATGGTATATCTCTCCATCTGTTGGTATCATCTTTAATTTCTTTCATCAGTGTCTTATAGTTTTCTGCATACAGGTCTTTTGTCTCCCTAGGTAGGTTTATTCCTAGGTATTTTATTCTTTTTGTTGCAATGGTAAATGGGAGTGTTTCCATAATTTCTCTTTCAGATTTGTCATCATTAGTGTATAGGAATGCAAGAGATTTCTGTGCATTAATTTTGTATCCTGCAACTTTACCATATTCATTAATTAGCTCTAGCAGTTTTCTGGTGGCAGTTTTAGGATTCTCTATGTATAGTATCATGTCATCCGCAGACAGTGACAGTTTTACTTCTTCTTTTCCAATTTGTATTCCTTTTATTTCTTTTTCTTCTCTGATTGCCGTGGCTAGGACTTCCAGAACTATGTTGAATAATAGTGGTGAGAGTGGACATCCTTGTCTCGTTCCTGATCTTAGAGGAAATGCTTTCAGTTTTTCACCATTGAGAATGATGTTTGCTGTGGGTTTGTCATATATGGCCTTTATTATGTTGAGGTAGGTTCCCTCTATGCCCACTTTCTGGAGAGTTTTTATCAGAAATGGGTGTTGAATTTTGTCAAAAGCTTTTTCTGCATCTATTGAGATGATCATATGGTTTTTATTCTTCAATTTGTTAATATGGTGTATCACATTGATTGATTTGCGTATATTGAAGAATCCTTGCATCCCTGGGATAAATCCCACTTGATCGTGGTGTATGATCCTTTTAATGTGTTGTTGGATTCTGGTTGCTAGTATTTTGTTGAGGATTTTTGCATCTATATTCATCAGTGATATTGGTCTGTAATTTTCTTTTTTTGTAGTGTCTTTGTCTGGTTTTGGTATCAGGGTGATGGTGGCCTCATAGAATGAGTTTGGGAGTGTTCCTTCCTCTGCAATTTTTTGGAAGAGTTTGAGAAGGATGGGTGTTAGCTCTTCTCTAAATGTTTGATAGAATTCACCTGTGAAGCCATCTGGTCCTGGACTTTTGTTTGTTGGAAGATTTTTAATCACAGTTTCAATTTCATTACTTGTGATTGGTCTGTTCATATTTTCTGTTTCTTCCTGATTCAGTCTTGGAAGGTTATACCTTTCTAAGAATTTGTCCATTTCTTCCAGGTTGCCCACTTTATTGGCATAAAGTTGCTTGTAGTAGTCTCTTAGGATGCTTTGTATTTCTGCAGTGTCTGTTGTAACTTCTCCTTTTTCATTTCTGATTTGATTGATTTGAGTCCTCTCCCTCTTTTTCTTGATGAGTCTGGCTAATGGCTTATCAATTTTGTTTATCTTCTCAAAGAACCAACTTTTAGTTTTATTGATCTTTGCTATTGTTTTCTTTGTTTCTATTTCATTTATTTCTGCTCTGATCTTTATGATTTCTTTCCTTCTGCTAACTTTGGGTTTTGTTTGTTCTTCTTTCTCTAGTTTCTTTAGGTGTAAGGTTAGATTGTTTACTTGAGATTTTTCTTGTTTCTTTAGGTAGGCTTGTATAGCTATAAACTTCCCTCTTAGAACCGCTTTTGCTGCATCCCATAGGTTTTGGGTGGTCGTGTTTTCATTGTCATTTGTCTCTAGGTATTTTTTGATTTCCTCTTTGATTTCTTCAGTGATCTCTTGGTTATTTAGTAACGTATTGTTTAGCCTCCATGTGTTTGTCTTTTTTACGTTTTTTTCCCTGTAATTCATTTCTAATCTCATAGCGTTGTGGTCAGAAAAGATGCTTGGTATGATTTCAATTTTCTTAAATTTACTGAGGCTTGATTTGTGACCCAAGATGTGATCTATCCTGGAGAATGTTCCGTGCGCACTTGAGAAGAACGTGTAATCTGCTGATTTTGGATGGAATGTCCTATATATATATATCAATTAAATCTATCTGGTCTATTGTGTCATTTAAAGCTTCTGTTTCCTTATTTATTTTCATTTTGGATGATCTGTCCATTGGTGTAAGTGAAGTGTTAAAGTCCCCCACTATTATTGTGTCACTGTCGATTTCCTCTTTTATAGCTGTTAGCAGTTGCCTTATGTATTGAGGTGCTCCTATGTTGGGTGCATATATGTTTATAATTGTTATATCTTCTTCTTGGATTGATCCGTGGATCATTATGTAGTGTCCTTCCTTGTCTCTTGTAACATTCTTTATTTTAAAGTCTATTTTATCTGATATGAGTATAGCTACCCCAGCTTTCTTTTGATTTCCATTTGCATGGAATATCTTTTTCCATCCCCTCACTTTCAGTCTGTATGTGTCCCTAGGTCTAAAGTGGGTCTCTTGTAGACAGCATATATATGGGTCTTGTTTTTGTATCCATTCAGCCAGTCTATGTCTTTTGGTTGGGGTGTTTAATCCATTCACGTTTAAGGTAATTATCGATATGTATGTTCCTATGACCATTTTCTTAATTGTTTTGGGTTTGTTTTTGTAGGTCCTTTTCTTCTCTTGTGTTTCCCACTCAGAGAAGTTCCTTTAGCATTTGTTGTAGAGCTGGTTTGGTGGTGCTGAATTCTCTCAGCTTTTGTTTGTCTGTAAAGCTTTTGATTTCTCCATCAAATCTAAATGAGATCCTTGCCGGGTAGAGTAATCTTGGTTGTAGGTTCTTCCCTTTCATCACTTTAAGTATATCATGCCACTCCCTTCTGGCTTGCAGAGTTTCTGCTGAGAAATCAGCTGTTAACCTTATGGGAGTTCCCTTGTATGTTATTTGTCGTTTTTCCCTTGCTGCTTTCAATAATTTTTCTTTGTCTTTAATTTTTGCCACTTTGATTCCTATGTGTCTCGGCGTGTTTCTCCTTGGGTTTATTCTGTATGGGACTCTCTGCGCTTCCTGGACTTGGGTGGCTATTTCCTTTCCCATGTTAGGGAAGTTTTCGACTATAATCTCTTCAAATATTTTCTCTGGTCCTTTCTCTCTCTCTTCTCCTTCTGGGACCCCTATAATGCGAATGTTGTTGCGTTTAATGTTGTCCCAGAGATCTCTTAGGCTGTCTTCATTTCTTTTCATTCTTTTTTCTTTAGTCTGTTCCGCAGCAGTGAATTCCACCATTCTGTCTTCCAGGTCACTTATCCGTTCTTCTGCCTCAGTTATTCTGCTATGGATTCCTTCTAGTGTAGTTTTCATTTCAGTTATTGTATTGGTCATCTCTGTTTGTTTGTTCTTTAATTCTTCTAGGTCTTTGTTAATCATTTCTTGCATCTTCTCAATCTTTGCCTCCATTCTTATTCCGAGGTCCTGGATCATCTTCACTATCATTATTCTGAATTCTTTCTCTGGAAGGTTGCCTATCTCTACTTCATTTAGTTGTTTTTCTGGGGTTTTTTCTTGTTCCTTCATCTGGTACATAGCCCTCTGCCTTTTCATCTTCTCTCTCTTTCTGTAACTGTGGTTTTTGGTCCACAGGCTGCAGGATTGTAGTTTTTCTTGCTTCTGTTGCCTGCCCTCTGGTGGTTGAGGCTATCTAAGAGGCTTGATGGGAGGCTCTGGTGGTGGGATAAGTCTTAAGACTTATTGATATTCACTCTATCTCTGATTCCCAAACAACAATAGGAGGATTTCAAGATTTCATTTTGCAGCATGATTTTTGTATTTAGTTTCTGTAAACTCCAAAAATCTTATGCTTGAAGAAAAAATATTTTTTCTCCAGGGTCTGGTGGAGACTTGTGCAACTGGATAATGTCATGACAAATGACTGTTAAGTGGACTAGTTTCTGCAACCCTTTTTCATCTTCAAAGCACTCAGCAAAATCTGCTTTATTTTAGTGTTATTAAAGGACTTCAGAAAACATTTCAGAAGAGCTGAAAATAACACCTGTCAAGCTGAATTGGGGGATGGGGATATCTGGATAGATTCTCTAGACAGATGATCCTGAAGAAGTTGTCTGTGCTGGAGCCCTGGAATCCTCAGAGTTCACAGAGGTGACTCACCAGTCCTTCCTAGTGAAAGCTAACAGTTTATGCCTGACAGAGACCACTGTAGTAGCCTCTCTCACAAGGGCAACAGGTGACCACCTTTCCTCGAGAGATTCATTTCTTCTCCCGTGGGTCACAGGCTGGGAATTAACATTAAATTGCAACCTAATCCAACTGGAATGTGTTGATAAGAAAGAGCATACACACTTATAGAGGAGATATAAGAATTAGCTTATATTAGCAGGAGTTGAAGGAATGACCCAGGGATTGCACTTTGGGGGTACTTGCTGAGTAGGCCAGAATATAAGACTGCATAAGCAAGAATTCTCAGGACATGAGGATTTAACACTCAGGCAAGGGCCCCAGAAAATAGAGCTATCTCAACACTCTAGAAGAATGAAGAAAGAAATGTCCCATGTTGAGCAACAGACATAGCTGAGTTGCCATGACAGAATAAAGAGGCTACAGGAAGAGAGAAAGCTGGATAGAATAAATTACGTGAGTCCAGAAAACCTACCAGAGGAGAGGTTTTCAGGAGGAGCCAGAATACATACCATTCGCCAGGGCCATCCAAACTGCATTGATGAGCGGCATCGGCAACACAACAGGTTAAGTGGTAGCGCTCTTCCGTAAGGCTGAGTTGATGACAAGGGAGGCAGTAACAAACTTGGAATTGTTAATCTATGGATCTCAAAATAACAGGAGTGACCTCCAATGTCAGAAAAGCAGCTAAGGTTCATGTGACCTAAAGGTGGTGGTAAAGATAGTGAGCATAGTGTTCCAAAGGGCAAAAGAGACAGGCAGCCAGCTTGGGTGCTGTTAACGTCTTACAGCAAGAAAATGGCACGCATGGCGGAGCAGAAAGAGAACAGTAGTCACTCCAGTAAAAAGTCATAATTCTCTACTCAGTTTCTGGAACTGTGTCTATTTGAAGATCCATAGCTCATTTATTGGTGAAGAGCCAGATAGCTAGAACAAAGGGTTTTTTGCAACAATGCAGTCAGTACATATGACAAGGATTTCTTCAGTTCTTCCGCAGAGAGACATATGGCCTTTTCCTTAGGTGACAGTAAATTAAGGAGAGAGCTACAGTTTGATTCTGAAGGCTGTCTGCTGGCAGAATTCCCTTAAGAGGCTAATTAGCTATGGCCCACCCATATTATAGAGGGTAATCCGTTTTACTCAAAGTTTACCGATTTAAAGGTTAATCTCATCTAAAAAATACCCTCACAGAAACATCTAGAATAATATTTGACCAAATATCTGGTTGCCGTGGCCTAACTAAATTGATACAGAAAAGTAACTATTCCTTTATGTAATATTTTTTCTGTCTTCATTTTCTCCTTCCTCTTCTCTCTGTTCTCTTCTTTCTCCTTCTCCTTCTTCTTAATATCCTTATGCCTTTGTTTGTGTAGAAAGGAGATTAAGAGGTAATAACCAAGAAAGATACATGCAAACACTAATCAACTGCATTCTTATGGTAACCTATAAAGATCAAACTGTGAGAAATCATGATTATTATAAAATAGTGTTATTAATCATGACACAGAGGTTTTGTGTGAAATGAATATTTTGATTTTATATTTTTCACATGCTGATTCTTAATTTACTTCCCAATTAACTTACAAAGTTTTCCAGTTTTTGACGGCAACGATGATGTTTTTTTAAAAAAGTGTTACTCATAGTTTTCCTGACAGCAATATGCAAGAAAAATGCTATGTTTGATAAGTCTGAAACTTACTTAAAAGATTGCAATCTTTACTTCTGTGTTCTCTGTTAAATGTCAGCTATGTTTGGCCATTTACTTAGAGCTAAAATGAGTAGTCAGTTAACCTGATAAGATATAATTCACAGTGCATTTTTCAAGATGATCTGAGGGAGAGTCAGGTGAGGTCCCCAAAGCAAGTTGTGCATTCCATCCTGTTGTTTCATATACTGAGAACTGTTGTTTCGTGAAGAAAAATTCAATCTACGCTTTTTATTATTTAGTTTTCTTGTTATGTAAAGACATGCAATAATATTTAGAAAGGGCTAATTTCTACTTCATGCACTTCTTTGGAAAAGAAGAAGTATGGAATGAGAAAACCCTAAACTTTTAGCTAGTTGGCATAACTTACTGATGGGAAAATCTTGATACATTCATTTAACTAAGAAGTATTTTTTGTGTATACTAACTATATCAGGTCAGGCACTGTGCTATACAATGAAATTATTATGGTAAATATAAGGTACATTGTGTGCTTCCTCTTAAAGCTTGTAGACTATGGAAAAGAGATAGAAATAAAAATGTCAAAACCATTATTATAGAATGGGAAGTACGGGGTGTTATTCCCTGGGCCCCTAATTAAGAGTCAGGGAGCTTGATTTATTCAAGTATAGTGGAATATTTAGAAGACAGGAAGAAGTATTCCTGTATCAATTGGTAGAGCAGTCACTAGTATTTTTGTGTCTAGGAGAAAATGCAAACTGTCTTTTGGATTACCATTCTTTTTCAGACTTTTCCATGGCCTGGCCCCTTCTCAGTGATGCTGACTGAAAGGGATTAGGGATCTTTTTGCCCCAGAAAAAGTTACAACAGTGGTGGCAATAGCTAGAACAGATAGTGTTGCATCCTGTTGCAGATACTCCTTGAGAGGAGGGGATGATGTTATCACAGATTATGAACCTGGTATCTTCTCTTTGGACGAAAAACATGATTAGAACCTCTTTCTAGATTGTCCAGAATGAAGTCCACTCACATTAAAGGCTCCAAAGACCTCAGAGGGGAACTCACGAGGAAGCAAGAGGGCCTCTTTATTTGAGATCCAGAAATATCTCCAGGACCTGTTGGTTTGTCTAGATTATTCCTCTGTGGCTATGTTTTGAGTCTTTGCAGCACCAGCCACCCAGGCACAGTGGCAGACCCCCAAAACAGAGACTGGATGTGACTGTGCATAAGACTTCTAGCCTTGGACAATAAGCGTGAGCCTTTGTGGGACCCTAGAGAATCTTTCCAGGAATATGACTCACTGGATGAATCACCAAAATAGAGACCAAGATTCACTAGAGTGTGCTAGACATTTTTTTTCCAGTTAAGGTTTATTGGAACTCTGTGGTCTAATTTACAATGCTCCAATCTTCCAGCAGTCAAGGAAAATTTTTGCAACTGATATTTTTGTAATTTGGAGCTTCCGGCAAAGGGAGGCAGCTTCCATCCAGACGTGCCCCTTGGGGTTTTGGACTCCCTGGGGTTTTAATGACCCTGACATAACTAGTAGGTACGTTGCTTTTATTTTTTGTTTTGTTTCTGTTGTTTTGGTTGTTGTTTTGTTTTGAAGACAAGGTGTTAGAAACCACAAACACTTTTTTGTTTAATTTTTGTTGAAAGAGGGTAAGATTTAACTGGGTTGGAGATATACACTATCCATTGGGGTGGGAAAAATTACTTTAAAGTTTTTTAATATAATATATATAGATATATATATGTATAGATATATAGACACATACATACTACTGTATTTGAGGGAGATCTGATTATTGTTATAGTAACCTCTAAATACCTGATCAAGTATTTCAAAATGATTTGCTCAGTGGTCTGTTTAAAATTGTAATTTGAGTTTTTCTTTATAATGAAAATTCCCTGTAAATATTTCCCCTATGTCTGTATTTAGAAAGTGTTATTTTTGAAAATTAATTATACACGAGTAGACCTGTATGTTTATGTTACCTGAAAGATTGACTATAGTAGGTCTATCTATACATTAGACTAAGCATTGAGGGGATGAATATCCTTGTCTGAAGTTTCCAAATCACATCAAAGAAATAGAGCAAAAAATATATATGTAATTAACAATGATACAAAAATATTGGTCACTTTTTACATTTCATAAAGAATCATGGCTACAGATGATTTTAAAGTATTATTACTATTTTTAATTTCAGGCAGTTTTTTTTTTATTGGAGTATAGTTAATTTACAGTGTTGTGTGAGTTACAAGTGTAGCAAAGTAACATTTTTTTTGTAATACAGTTTATTACAAAATATTGAGTATCGTTCTTTGTACTATACATAGGTCCTTGTTGTTTATCTATCTTATATATAGTAGTATGTATATGTTACTCCCAACTTCATAATTTATTCCTCCCCCCCACATTTCCCCTTTGGTAACCATAAGTTTGTTTTCCCCTTTGGTAACCATAAGTTTGTTTTCCCCTTTGGTAACCATAAGTTTGTTTTCTTTATCTGTGAGTTGGTTTCTGTTTGGTAAATAAGTTCATGTGTATCATTTTTTCTTTTTTAGTTCCACACTCTAGTAATATCATATGGTATTTGTCTTTCTCTGTCTGACTTAACTTCACTTAGTATGATTAACTCTAGTTCCATCCATGTTGCTGAAAATGGCATTATTTCATCTTTTTCATGTCTGAGTAGTGTTCCGTTTTATATATATATATATATATATATATACATACATATATATATAGATATATACATATATACGTATATACATATACATATATATATACATATATACATATATACACACACACACATATATATATATATATATATATATATATATATATATATATACACACATATATATATATACCACATCTTCTTTGTCCATTCATCTGTCGATAGATATTCAGGCTGCTTCCATGTCCTGGCTATTGTAAATAGTGCTGCAGTGAACACTGGGGTGCATGCATCTTTTTGAATTATGGTTTTCTCTAGATATGTGCTCAGAAGTGGGATTGCTGGATCATATGGTAGTTCTGTTTTTAGTTGTTTAAGGAACCTCCATACTGTTCTGCATAGTGGCTGTACCATTTTACATTCCCACCAACCGTGTAAGAGGGTTCCCTTTTCTCCACGCCCTCTCCAGCATTTATTGTTTGTAGACCTTTTGATTATGGCCATTCTCACTGGTGCGAGGTGGTTCCTCATTGTAGTTTTGATTTACCTTTCTCTAATAATTAGCGATTTGAGCATCCTTTCATGTGCCTGTTGGCCATCTCTATGTCTTCTTGGGAGAAATGTCTATTTAGGTCTTCTGCAATTTTTTTCATTGAGTTTTTCTTTTTCTATTGAGCTGTGTGAGCTGTTTGTATATTTTAGAGTTTAATCCCTCATGGGTTACATCGTTTGCAAATATTTTCTCCCATTCTGTAGGCTCTTTTCGTTTTGTTTATGGTTTCCTTTGCTGCGCAAAAGATTTTCAGTTTAACTAAGTCCCATTTGTTAATTTTTGTTTCCATTTTCATTGCTCTAGGAGGTGGTTCCAAAAAGATTTTGCTACAATTTATGTCAAAGTGTCTTCTGCCTATGTTTTCCTCTAGGAGTTTTATAGTATCCACTCTTACATTTAGGTCTTTAACTCATTTTAAGATTATTTTTGCGTATGATGTTAAAGAATGTTCAATTTCATTCTTTTACATGTAGCTGTCCAGTTTTCCCAGCACCAGTTATTGAAGAGGCTGTCTTTTCTCTACTGCGTATTCTTGCCTTTGTTGTCATAGATTAATTGACCATAGGTGGTTGGGTCTACTTCGGGGCTCTCTTTCCTGTTCCATTGATCTATATTTCTGTTTTGTGCCAGTACCATGTTGTTTTCATGACTGTAACTTTGTAGTATGGTCTGAAGTCAGGAAGTCTGTTACCTCCAGCTCCGTTTTTCTTTCTTAAAGTTGGTGTGGCTAATAGGGGTCTTTGTGTTTTCATACAAATTAAAAAATTTTTTGTTCTAGTTGTGTGAAAAATGCCATTGGTCATTTGATAGGGATTGCGTCGAATCTGTGGATTGTCTTGGGTTATATGATCATTTTAACAATATTGATTCTTCCAGTCCAAGAACATGGTATATCATCCAACTGTTTGTGTCATGTTTAATTTCTTTAATCAGCATCTTATGGTGTTCAGAGTACAGTTCTTTTGTCTCCTTAGGTAAGTTTGTTCTTAGGTATTTTATTTCTTTTGATGTGATGGTAAATAGGATTGTTTCCTTAATTTTTCTTTCTGATCTTTTGTTGGCTTTAAGTGGGCTTTAAGGCTTCAGTTCCCCCCTATACTCCTGGTCCAACCACACACCTGGGGGGGCCTTCAGGCAGATTTTTTTAAAGCTATTTGAATGTATATTCAAGGGCAGCAACAAATCTCTCATCCTTGGATTTAATACATCTTTTTATTGCATTATAGATGAATTTACTTTACAAGATAGTTACTTACCTTTGCTCTGATAGATTCACCAGTTCTTTTATAATAAGTTTGGTTCAGCTCAGCATCTAAATTCTACAAAATTAGTCTTGCTCATTTCCATTTAGATGAGCGCCTGATTAAAGTACAATGGCACTCTGACTTCTTAATATAAACCTTTACATTTTTTTATAGGAAAGTTTTACACAGTTTAACACAATAAAATTTGATGCCATTCAAGCACTATATATTTGTCTTAGTTCATGTTTTCATTATGATGTGCTTGAGTTCTAAGGTTTGTGTAAGTGTATAAAGATTTCTAGTAACATTTTCCCCAGAATAGTATTTTAATTTTTATAAGGAACTTGAAAATTAATAGTTAGTATATGAGGAGAAACATGTGAAGAATAAAGAGGTGAATAAAGATGAAAAATTAAAAATTGAGGATAATAATGAGGATGTGAACTAAAACACTGGCTGCATTGTCTTCTATGAATAATTTTCCAGACTTTACTGAGTATATCCATGTTTTCTCATTCTTCTCAAACATTGGAAGGGCTTTCTTTCTTTTAAATCTCTCAGTAATTATTCTTGTTATCCTCTACTAGTGACTTATGAAAGAAATTTCTCCTGCCGTTACTTGATTTTCTCTGTTTCCTTAATCTCTTCCTGTGTATTGGATCATCACATCAACATTCAAATATGCTCTAGAATCTCTTACCTCAAATAGAAAAAAAAAAAAAAAAAGACAGTAAAAATATTAGTTAGATCTCTGAAATAAATGTCTGGTCCAGAAAATAACTTAATGATATGAATTCTGGCACAGACATCACCTTCTTAAGTCCAGAGAAATGTCTTTCTTTTATTTTTTCCTCCTCTAACACATTACTGTGCATTGTCTTATTGGAACAAGCTACTAAATCTCTCCAACCCTTCAACGTGTCATTGAATTCATATTCTGCAACTTCCTGTCCCAATAATGTTAATCTCACCATTTCTTTTATCCCTTGTTTGATTATCTAGAAAGTAAAGATAATATCTGTAGCAGACATAAGTGGTTGCCTACCTCACTTTCAATCTCCCTACTTGGTTATTTTGTTCATGTTTTTAATTCTCTCCCATAGGACTCACTGTTAAATCCTGCGTACTCTAAGCTGATCATTAAAATCTTATTCTCTTTGCCAGTGATAGATGTAGGGATGATTACGAAACTTTGATCCTACCCTAAAGATAAAAAATATATTTTAATCATGGTTAAATTTGTATTCATCTTCATTTACATTTGGAGAAGTCTGCTGGAAAGAGTCTGGGGAAAGTTTCCCCTTTAAAAAAGAAAACTCACACAAGAAGAGTTACCCACATTTTCTACTACACGTTCTCATGCTTACACACAGAGTCATAACCATTTTACTCTCATGAAGGGAGGAAGGCTGAGAACAAAGGTGCTGAGGAGGGCGGGTCAGAAAATAACGAAAAGAGCTGGGTTCTTGATGACATCATTCAGCCACTGAATTAAACAACCCTGGGGGTGCCTGACCTTTAGAGTCTTTGCTATATGAGGTAATAAATTTTTCTTACTGAATTGGGATTTTCTATTTTTTTCAGGCAAAAGAATCTTATATAGTGTAGTACTTACCCACAAGTCTGGTGAGATGATTTAATAAGTTAATTCACATATACCACATAGCAGAGAGCTTGGGACATAAAATACTTAAAAATGGAAATTATTACAATTGAATTTTCCCCTCTTCCTCTCCTTCTTCTCCTTCTTCTTCTCATAGTATTAGTATTAGTAATAATTAGTACTGTTTTATTTTACGATTTCATGCGGTCTAAGTAAATTTAATTTCCCCAATAGCAGTACCATGCATCTTTATGAAAGAAAACAAGAAACACTATCAAGCAATTAGATAAACACATAACATTTTCTGTAGTTTAAGAATCATCTTTTGGCTTACAAGATTTTCAAATGTAGGGGATTTTAAATGCCTCCTCCGTTCTTCATTACCTGCTGAGTTATCCATGACCTAAATATATGCCTCATCCTTATATTTTTACCATTAGACTCATATGCCTCCTTCAGGGGTGATGCATTCTACTCAATAATGACAGATAATGATATAAAATTTAAGCAAATAGTAATGTTATAAATGGACCTTAATCATTTCAAATCTTATGTTTCTCACTCAGAAAGGACCAAGCTTTCCAAAATAGTAGTGGACCAGATGGAAGAAATGTAATATTCAAAGGCAAATCTATATACGTTACTTCAGATATATCAAGTAAAGGTAAAAATGGATATTTGTTTCTGAAGAGAGATGAAACACCTTGCTAATTTTCATTAAGTACTTAGTCTTAATGAATTTCACTTAAATCATACGTAATTTTTAAATAGATCTTTATTGGAGTATAGTTGCTTCACAATGCTGTGTTAGTTTCTGCTGTACAACAAAGTGAATCAGCCATATGCATACACGTGTCCCCATATCCCTCTTGAGCCTCCCTCCCATCCTCCCTATCCCACCCCTCTAGGTCATCGCAAAGCACCGAGCTGATCTCCCTGTGCTGTGCTGCTTCTTCCCACTAGCAAACTGTTTTACATTTGGTAGTGTATGTATGTCAATGCTACTCTCAGTTCGCCCCAGCTTTCCCTTCCACCCCAATATCCTCAAGTCCATTCTCTATGTCTACATCTTTATTCCTGCCCTGCCACTAGGTTCATCAGTACCATTTTTTTTTTTTTTAGATTGCATATATGGAATCTATTCCATATATGCGTTAGCATACGTATTTGTTTTTCTTTTTCTGACTTACTTCACTCTGTATGACAGACTCTAGGTCCATCCACCTCACTACAAATAACTCAGTTTCGTTTCTTTTTATGACTGAGTAATACGCCATTGTCTATAGGTGCCACATCTTCTTTATCCATCTAGGTTAGTTCTATGTCCTGGTTATTGTAAATAGTGCTGCAGTGAACACTGTGGTACATGTCTCTTTTTTGAATTATGCTTTTCTCAGGGTATATGCCCAGTAGTGGGATTGCTGGGTCATATGGTAGTTCTATTTTTAGTTTTTTAAGGAACCTCCACACTGTTCTCCATAGTTGTATCAACTTACATTCCCACCAACAGTGCAGGAGGGTTCCCTTTTCACCACACCCTTTCCAGCATTTATTGTTTCTAGATTTTTTGATAATGGCCATTCTGACCGGTGTGAGGTATCACCTCACTGTAGTTTTGACTTGCATTTCTCTAATAATTAGTGATGTTGAGCATCTTTCCGTGTGCCTCTTGGCCATCTGTATGTCTTCTGGGACCTAATTAAACTTAAAAGCTTTTGCACAGCAAAGGAAACCATAAATAAGATGAAAAGACAACCCTCAGAATGGGAGAAAATATTTGCCAATGAAACAATAGATAAAGGATCAATCTCCTAAATATACAAACAGCTCGTGCAGCTCAATATCAAAAAAAACAAACAATCCAATTAAAAAATGGGCGGAAGACGTAAATAGACATTTCACCAAAGACATAAGTAATTTTTTGATCGACTTGAATGCCAGCTTTATATTCAGAGTGGTCAAGTTCAAATAATTTTTGGGAGAACTGAGCACACATGCAACAAAATGTGAGGACATTAATCGAAATTTAAGGACTATAAACTTTCCAAATAACTCTAACATAAAATCAGTGAAAAAATTTAAGCAATATATAATACTGACATAACTGTTGCTTCAGTCTTCTTGTAAATTAAATAGAAATAACACCGATAAGTAAATTTTCTTATATGGGTTTAATAAAAAATGGTTCTTGAAAACTAAAAAAGAGAAAAATTAAGTACATAATTACATTGGAGTCAAAGTACATTTTATTGTTGTTGTTGTGATAACAGTTGCTAATTTTCAACAATACAGGAATTGTTGCCTAACTATAGTTTTCTTTGTTCCAAATAGATTTTTCAAAGTAAAAATATGACATAAATTTTGCCCATAAGATGATTAGACAAAACTGGCATTGGGATGGAAAGTCATGTGTTTCAAGACCCTTCACACCAAGAGATATTTAGGCATTATTACTTAGATTAATTGAGCTTTTATTAAAGCTAATTTTCTAGTATTCACACTTCAAAATACAGATGGAAATAAAATATATAGTTCTCAGTTTGGCAGGAGTGTACTATACAATTTATAATAAAGTTGATTTATATTAATTGCTAGAAAATTTATGGGCAACAGATTTATTTTAATGGAGTCATTTATGGTCCTAATTTGTTTTATTGATATTAGGATCCGGACATCTTGCTGTTTTAAAAAGATACTCAAGCACAGGGAGATCAGCTCCGTGCTTTGTGACCACCTAGAGGGGTGGGATAGGGACGGGGGAAGGGAGAGGCAAGAGGGAGGGCATCTGGGGCTATATGTATATGTATAGCTGATTCACTTTGATATACAGCAGAAACTAACACAACACTGTAAAGGAATTATACTCCAATAAAGATGTTAAAAAAAAAAAGTTAACAAACAGCAAATTAAAAATGGATGATTTTTTTAATCCATTTACAATTAATTAAATAGTACATTTTGTTTTCTTTTCTTTTTTCTCCTTATGATTGTTGTTTTTCATTGTCGCCCCTATGTCCTTATGCTAATAAATAAAGTTGGTTTCTGCTAAATACAGTATTGAAAATCAAGAAGGAAATACACTATTCTCTTATTCTCCTTTAATTTGAAAATATGTGTATTGGCACCACTATACTGCTTTCAGTTAACGTTAATTTGTGTGTACTTTACATTTTTTTATCAGTCTTGCTAAGGGTTTCTCTTAGTTTCCTGTTGCTGCTGTACCAAATTAACACAATCTTAGTGACTTAAAACACCACAAATTGATTATTTTACAGTTCTGGAGATCACAGTTCAAAATAGGTCTAGCTAAGCTACAGTTAAAATGTTTACAGGACCCCATTCCTTCTGCACATTCTGGGAATCCAGTTTCTTGCCTTTCTCAGCTTCTAGAGGCTCTCCCCAATCCTCAGCTACTGGCCCCCTTCCATACTTACAGCCTGAAATGAAATCATTCTCACTTTGCTTCCACTGTCACATCTCCTTTTCTGACTCCGACACTTCTGCTTCCCTCGTCTACTCTTTTTCAAAATAAGGACCTTTGTGATTACACTGGCTCACCAGGGTAATTCAGGAAACGCTATGGAGATCCTGACTTAACTGCATCTGCAATGTCTCTTTGCCATGTAAGGGAACATATTCCCAGGTTCTGGGAAATAACACTTATACAAGTTGGGAGGGGGTATTATTCTACTACTACAGAGTTTATCAATTTTATTAAACTTTCAAAGATTAACGCTTATGGCTTTGTTATTTTTCTCTATTTTATATCTTTGATCTTTGTTCTCATCATTCTACTTTTTATCCTTCTTCTTCCTCTGGGTTTTAAATTTCCCCTTTTCCTTTTTAGAATCTTGAGATGGAGGCTTAGCTGATTGATTTTTTAAACTTTCATATTTAAATGATAAAGTATAGCCAAAGACTGTTTTGCCTCAATCATATAAGTTTTGATAAGGTACATTTCTATTTCCATACTGTCAATAATATATTTTAAATTCCCATTGCATTTTTTTAAACAAGTGTTCATTTAGACACGTACTGCTAATTCTCAAACACATAAGATTATCTCATTATTCTTCGCGAAAGCATTTATTCATTTATGTATGTTCACAGAACATATGATCCTTTGTGACTTATTGAGACTTGTTTTATAGCCCCAAAGACTATGTATTTTAGCTGCCAGATGTAGTATTCTATAAATTTCTGTTAGGTAAGTTAGATAATAATATAGTTTAAAACTTTTATATCTAGAAGAGATACAGCAGAGGAGAAGGGGTTGAGAGGTGGGCAAAATGGGTAAAAGGGATCGACTCTGTGGTGATGGATGATAACTACACTTTTGATGATGATCCCGTTGTGTATTGAATTACAGTGTTGCACACCGGAAACTTTTATAATGGTATACATCAATTTTACTTCAATAAAAAATAAAGCTTTTATAGCATTACTGATTGTTTTGTTTTTAATTATGCGAAAATCCTATTTGAAATAGCTGTGGTTCATTGTATATTTTTCTGTAACTCCTGTTAATTCTGTCAGTGTTTTAAATGTATGTTGCTTTGTGTTATTACTGGTTATTTTCTAAATTCAGCTTTTTAATCTTTACCTTTTCAAAGTGACTTAAATTATGCCAATTAGCCATTATTGTAAGTAAAATACCATGTATTGTTGTTTTGTCCTTTGTACTTTAGTTGTCACTCATTCTCCTTCTATTATGTGTTATGTATCCACAGTGTAGTTTTTTCTTTAAAGAGTTAGTAACTATTTAATATATTTTATAAATATTATTTTATAGTTAAATTCACAATTTCCCTTTCCGGTGCTCTTCGTTTCTTCCTGCAGATACGTACATCAGTAAATTTGTGCTCATTTTTGTTTGTTTGTTTTGGTTTGGTTTGGTTTTCTTTGTCTTATCTGAAGAGCTATCAACAGTATTCCTTGCAGTCTGGTTCAGCTAGCAACAAATTCTGCCTGTTCTTGTTTATTTGAAAATTTCATTATTTAACCTTAATTTTGGGACAAAATTATTAGTAGAGATAAAGTTTGGGGGTTACACATTTTTCCTATAATTTCATTAAATATATGATTTTATTATCTCTGGCTTCACTTGTTTCTGATGATGTTAGCTCTCATTCTTCTTATTGTTGTGCCAGAATATAATGTATCTTTTTATTTTCTGGTTAAATATTATTTTCATTTATGATGTTTGACTATGATGTGACTTTCTTTGAATGTATTCTATTTGTGTCTTGCAGAATTTTTTAAAAATAAGTTTTTGTTTTTAGAAAACATTTTAGATTTATAGAAAAATTGAAAGGGTAATACAGACAGTTCCCATATACCCAGCCCCGAGTTACATTCTGCACCCATCCTGGATTCCCCTGACCTCTTAAATGATTTTTTAAAATTTGTTTATATTAATATTTACTATTTGAGCTGTAAAGCTCTATGGAATTTTACAAATGCTTAGTGTCATGTATCTGCAATGAAAGTATACAGCATTGTTTTGAAACTCTGAACATATTCCCTGTGTTTCATCATCATTTCTAGCCCTTCTTTAATCTACTGGCCATTACTGATTTACCATGCCTATAGGTTCTGTCATTTCCAGATGTCATATAAGTGGAATAATTCAGTATGTAGACTTTTGCTACTGGCTTCTTTCATTTTACCCTATACATTTAATATTCATCCATATCCTTTCATGGCATTTTAGTTCATTTATTTTTCTTCATTGAAGAATATTGCACTGTTTGAATGTACCACACTTTGTTTATCCATTCATCTGTTTCTCTCTTGATTGTCTTTGTCCCTTGTGAAATACCAGTTGACTGCATTTCTGTGCCTCTCCTTCTGGGCTGTTTCTATGGTTTAATTGATCTATGTGTCTATTCTTGAGCCAATATCATGCTCTCTTGATTACTGTAGCTTTATAGTAATTCTTGAAATCAGGAATTGTTAGCACTACAGCTATGCTGTTAATCTTCTATTATTGTTTTGGCTGTTTTAGGTCTTTCTCCTTTCCACATTAACTTGATATTAGTGTGTCAATATCAAGAAAATAGCTCACTGGAATTTTGATTGGAATTGCATGGAATATATAGATACAGTTAAGAAGAATAAACATCTTAATAATATTGATTTTTCCAGTCAGTATACACAGAATAACTCTTGATTTATTTAATCTTTGGTTTCTTTTATCAGCATTTTATAGTTTTGCACATATAGTTCCTATACATATTTTGTTAGATTTATATTTAAGTACTTCATTTTTATGGTACAATATACATGGTATGTTTTTTTTTTTTGTTTTTAATATTAACTAGAAATTTATTTATTTTTGGCTGTGGTGGGTTTTTGTTTCTGTGCGAGGGCTTTCTCTAGTTGCGGCAAGCGGGGGCCACTCTTCATCGCGGTGCGCGGGCCTCTCACTGTCGCGGCCTCTCTTGTTGCAGGGCACAGGCTCCAGACGCGCAGGCTCAGTAGTTGTGGCTCACGGGCCCAGTTGCTCCGCGGCACGTGGGATCTTCCCAGACCAGGGCTCGAACCCGTGTCCCCTGCATTGGCAGGCAGATTCTCAACCACTGCACCACCAGGGAAGCCCAACATGGTATGTTTTAATTTCAAATTTCATTGACGTATTAAATGTATGTGTGTTTATATTTATATGTACGGTATATATACAAAATACATATATATGTATGTATAGCATATACACAAAAATATATACTAAACCATGAATCCTGTGACCTTGTTATGGTCCTTTATTATTTCCATAATTTTCCAAAATTATATTTTTCTGCAGAGACAGTCATGTCATCTGCAAGTATAGACAGCTTTATTTAATCCTTTCCAAGCCAAATACTTTCTCTTTGTTTTTTTTTTTTCTTGTTTTAAAGTACTAGCTAAAAATCTCAGTAAAACGGAGAGTAGGAAGAGTAAAAGAGAATATCTTTCCTTTTTTCTGGATTTTAGTGAGAAAGTTTTCCACTTCTTAACATGATATATAAATATTTTTATGTCACGTAATGCTTGTGTCTGGTTTTGGTATTATGGTAATGCTGACCTCATAGAATGAGTTTCCTCAGCTTCTGTTTTCTGGAAGAGATTGTGGTAATTGGCACCCTTTCTTTTGATTTGGTAAAATTCACCGGTGACTATCTGAACTGAAGGTTTCTTTTTTGGAAGGTTTTTGATTATTGATACAATTTTTTTTTTAATAGATATGGGCCTGATCAGATTACCTGTCTCTCCTTGTGTAAGTTTTAAGCATTTGTGTCTGTGAAGAAATCATTCTGTTTCATCTAAATTATAGAGTTCTGCTTGTTGTTCTTTACTGCCTTTTTAACATTCATGAAACAGGTCAGGATGACGTCTCTTTAATTTCTGATACTGGTAATTATTTTTTCTTTTCTTTTCTTTTTCTGTTAACCTGGCTAGAGGTTTATCAGTTTTGCTGGTCTTTTCAAAGAAGTTTTTGGTTTCATTGATTTTCTCTACTAAAGTTTTCTGTTTCAATAACTTATGCTCACATATGTATTATTTCTTTTTACTTTCTGTTTACACTAATATTAAATTGTTCTTCATTCTCTAGTTTCCTGAGGTGGAGCTCAGATTACTGATTATAGATCTTTCTTCTTTCTGAATATATGCACTTAATTTTCCTCTCAGCACTGCTTTCTCTGTATCTACAATTTTTTTAAAATTTTTAATTCTATATAATTGCTTTTTAAAATTCCTCTTGAGACTTTTCTCTGTGATCCACATGAGCTTGAGAAAAATGTATCTTTTATTGTTGTTGAGTGGAGTAGTCTATAAATGCCAATTATATTAGTTTGATTGCTATTACTGTCCAGGTCAAGTCTATCCTTACTGATTCTGTACCTACTTGATCTATCAGTTTTTGCTTCACATATATTGAAAGCTTGATGTCAGATTCCACAACTTTAGGAGTTTTATGTCTTTTTGGAGAATTGATACTTTTATTAATATGTAATGTCCCACCTTTTCCTTGGTATTTTTAATTAAAAAAAATTTTTTTTAACATCTTTATTGGAGTATAATTGCTCTACAATGTTGTGTTAGTTTCTGCTGTATAACAAAGTGAATCAGCTATATGTATACATATATCCCCGTATCTCCTCCCTCTTGCATCTCCCTCCCACCCTCCCTATCCCACCCCTCTAGGTGGTCACAAAGCACCGAGCTGATCTCCCTGTGCTATGCGGCTGCTTCCCACCAGCTATCTGTTTTACATTTGGTAGTGTATGTATGTCCATGACACTCTCTCACTTCGTCTCAGCTTACCCCCACTGGAATGGTTTTGACCCAGAAAGAATGTCACCAATAAACAGTCTCACTATGAAACAAGATAGAGAACAACCCCTCAGGGAGCTGACTGTAAGGCTGGAGGCAAGGCCCCTCCTACACTTTTCTTCACTCCCACATGGAGCAAAAGACTCAGTTATGTGTTTATTCCAAATCTTGTAAAGCAGCACTGGCTGTAGGGGCTAACCCTGCCCTTTGTTTCCAGGTGTCCCAAGCTGATTCTTAAATCAGCTTTGTTGAAATTAATATGCCTACTCCAAAGTTTTTAGTTTAGTATTAACTTCATATGCCTTTCTTATTCCCTTTACATTTTTTGAATTATTGGAATTTATTTTTAGAATAGTTTTGAGCTTGCAGAAAAATTGAGCAGAATGTTCAGAGTTCCCATATACTCCCCCTCCCACTCCTTCCCTTGCCCTCATTATTAACATCTTGCCTTGGTGTGGTAAGCATGTTAAAATTGAACCTACATTGATACATTGTTATAAAATAAAGTCAGTTATTTTAAGGGCTCACATTCTTTGTGATCTACAGTTCTGTGGGTTTTGTCAAAGGCATGATGTTATGTACCCACCATTACCACCACATCATGTGGAATAGTTTTACTGCCCTAAAAATCCTGCCTGCTCTAGCTGTTCATCCTTCCCTCCTCCCCTCCCCAATCCCTGGCAGATTGTTCTTTTTTTCACTGTGAATGTGATAAATTCCAGATTTTCTCCAAATATATTATGGCAGATTATACTCCAACACGTGGAAGGGAAGTATTATCACAGTAGTTTTTTTTCAAATATAATCAGACTGGGTTTATGCCTCTCCTACAAAGATTGATCATAATAAAGTATATTGTCTCTAACACTTGTTCACCTGAGTTTGGATTATATAAGAACTACTGAAATAGGCCACCAATCTTCCAACTCTTGTGCTAGAAAGAGCCTCTTTTTTTTTTTTTTTTTTTTTTTGTCGAAACCATACTAGCCTCTAATGAATTCAGCCAATTAAAGGAACTAAAGGTTTCTTTTCTCATTGTTCCTATGATCTATATACTCTGTGTGCCTACAAGATGCCAGTATTAAGAGTTCATTCCTTGCATATTCTCTGTCCATCACCACTGCCCTATGCTATGAGGAAGTGCTTCTTCTCCACCCCTCACTTGGGTTACAGAAGGATTAGTCTGTATAACCACTTACTCTAGGCTAAGTGAGGTCTTTGAGTGCCTCATAAGGCCTCTTTAGCCATAGTTCTTGATGCTCTGGACTTATTGGCATGTTCATAGGAGTTTTTGTGGAAATGTAGTTACCTGGAAGTGCTGAGGTGTCTGTTCGCTTGTTTGAAACTTGAGTAACGTAAACACCTTGTTCTTCTGCTTAATCCCCAAGGATTGACATGGGGATGGTTCAATTTCTCCCTTTAGTATATTCAGTAGACTAACGCAGCAATGTGCTGTGTTCTCCTTCAATAGTCCTTGTTGCTCCCATTTACTACCCACATGGTAAGAAAGCTGTCCTACATGTTTATCTCAAACTTACATGGAGAAATTTGAGAAGAGTCAATTAGTAGAACCATCCATAATGCCAACTACTAGTAAGGGTCTATAGAGGCAAACATAGATACATATATCCATATCTGTCTGTCTGTCTATCTATCTATCTATCTATCTATATCTCCTCTGGAAATTTTTTTCCGTGATACATTAGTTGGTGGGAACGAATTTTTCATAGAATATGTAAAGGCCATTCTGTGTGTACATGTTTGTATATATTTCATAATTTTCCATGTATATGTAGATAGAAATCTACACACCAAAGTTCTACTTCATTTATGTAATTATTAAGGTTATTTTTATAATGAAATGTTAAGATTTCAAAGAATTTTTATCTCCTAATTTTCTCCCAAATATTAATTTAATTACATAGGGGAACATGTCATCTAAATTCCTAAATAGTTATATCAATATTGATGCTAAGTTTCAACGCTTTTTTCATCAAGTGTATATATTAATAAGATGTGTGAAATTTTTTAATTCTAGTGATAGCTTTAGGTATAGATTTTTTTTTGATTTCTATGTGTGTGGTGTGTTTTATTATATATTAGTCTCTTAAATCAAATAGAAAACAAAAAGTGGAGCTACAAACCAAAGTTACAACAGTATTAGCTTTTCTCATCGCCCGTCTGTCTACTTTTGCCAGAGGTCTTTATTTCTTCATAAGGCTTTGAGCTACTGTGCAGGGTCCTTGACTCCAACCTGAAGAACTCCCTGTGGCAGGCGGGTCTGGTGGTTAAGAACTCTCTCAACTCTTGATTAACTGGGAATGTCTTGATTTCTCCCTCATTTTCGAAGGAAAGTTTTGCTAGATATAGGATTCTTGGTTGACGGTTTCTTTCCTTCAACACTTGAAGTACATTGAGCCATGCCATCTGGCCTCCGAGGCTCCTGATGAGAAATCTGCTCATGACCTTCCTGGCAAATCTTCTCTCAGCTTCATAGAACTTTCATAATGTACCTTATCGTGTCTTATGCAGCAGAACATTTTGTATAGTATCGTGAAGTCAGTTAAGTTGCAACATTATTTTGAGACCAGAATTTAAGGAAAAGGAATTGAATATTTCAAGTGTAGAGATTATGAGGTCTTTAAAATTATTACAGATTTTCAAACGAGAAATAAAAAGGCCACTGAAGTATCCTACAGATTTTAATTTATAACAAAGTGAATACCAATGTCTAATAACACACGTAAAGAAAAATTTCTTTGGGATCCTTTTTCCTAAGTGTAAAGGGGCCTTGAACTCAAGAAGTGAGAAAACCCCTGTGGTTTACCCCCAGCTGTGATGCGTCCATTTCTTGCTCTGACCTCAGAGTGCACCACTGTGATGTACTTCACAGAGCCCTGTAAAAGGGGCAGCTGGGCCCAGGTTTTTGGTCCTTAGAGCCCAGGAAGCTGCTTTTGGTGACCTGACGGCCTTGGACCTACAGTTAGCTTGTTTTTTCCTTGTTGCTGCCATTTTGTTGATTTGTTTTTCTCTTTTCTCTACTCTTTTTTATTTTTCTCATTTTTCTTTCTTCTTTGCCTTCTTCTCATTTTTCTCTCTTTATCATTTCTTTTAGTTTTAAATTTTTTCTTCTCCATTTTTTGGTGTGTCTTTTCCATTTCTTCTGCTTTCTTTTCTTCCTTTGTTCTTTTTCTCATTTGTATCTTAATTTTAGTTAGTATTGCTAGATTAGTACAGTTAGCATAGTCAGTACTGTTGGTATAGTTAGCATAGCTGGTGTAGTTAATACTTGATTAGCATAGTTAGTGTAGTTAGTGCTAGTTAGCGCCGTTGGTACAGTTAGCGTAGTTAGCGTTGTTAGTAGAGACAGCACACTTAGCACTGTTAGTACAGTTAGCATTGTTAGTTAGCGTAGTTAGCGTTGCTAGGTAGTGCTGTCAGTCAGTGTAGTTAGCAGGTCACCACGATGCAGGGCCTCACAGCCAACTCTGCTGACAAGGAGGCTCATATTGATGGCTTTGAGATCCTCCGCACCATTGGTGAAGGCACCTTCGGTAAAGTGAAGTTGGCGCGGCACATTCTGACCGGGACACAGGTGGCTCTCAAGGTGGTTAAGAAAAGGCGTCAGAGCGTCGCAAGTGTCCAGGCACTTTTCCGGGAAGTGTGCGGTATGAAGCTCCTGAATCACCCCAATATTGTAAAACTGCTGGGGGCGATTAACACAGAGGAGGCATTTATTCTGGTGATGGAGTACCTCAGTGGGGGGGACATGTACCACTATTTGAAGATCCATGGCCGTATGACAGAGGCGGAGGCCCGAGGCCCGTTCCGGCAGCTGCTCTCCGCCCTGCAGCACTGCCACCAGAGGGGCATCGTGCATCGGGACCTGAAGCCACTGAACCTCCTCTTTGATTCGAACATGAATATCAAACTTGCAGACTTTGGCCTCAGCAACAAGTGTGATGACTCTGGACAAATGGACACAATCTGCGGCACACCCCCTTACTGTGCCCCGGAAATCTTCCTGGGGCAGAGCTACAGCGGCCCTGCGGTGGACGTGTGGAGCCTGGGAGTAGTGCTCTACGCCATGGTAACTGGGTCCCGGCCCTTTGTGGGAAAAGACTTCCAGGAGCTGCGGAAGCAAGTCCTACAAGGGAAATACCACATCCCACCTTATCTGTCTTTGGAGATAAGGGATCTATTACAAAAAATGATTGCCCTCAACCCCAGTGACAGAGGCACCTTACCTGACCTCATGAGGCATGCTTGGTTAAACATGGGCCAGAAGGAGCCACTCCAGCCACCCTGTGAAGAGGACCTGAAGGTGACAACGGTGACGACTCCGGGCTTGACTTGCGACCAGATCCAGGATGCTGGAACAGGCAGTGTGAGCGCCGAGAAACCCCAGGTAGGGGCCTCCATCGTAACTGTGAGGCCCTTCTGTCGCGGGGACCTCAGCGGCAGTGAACTCGAGCCTTCTCCAAGCCCTGTGGTGTCCCCCCTGAAAAGCAGGTGGCTCTACCAGGGAGAAAACGTGCAGCTGCAGGAAGACCAGCAGGCGGGGCAGAAGACCGGTGAGTCTGCCTGTCCCCCACCCAGCCTGCAGTCGAGGACTGCCACCCCCAGCCCAGCCCCCCAGTGTGGCACTGGGACATCCCCCTCCACCAGCAGCAGGATTGGAGCCCCAGAGGGAACCAGCTGCCCCCCGGGTGTGTCCAACACTGGAGGGTCCTCCCACACTGGGCAGCCTGAGAGTGTGTCCTCATCCACTCCCTCTGGCCACAGCCAGAAAAAGCAAGGGGTGGCTAGGAGAATCTGGAACTTTGTTTTGAAACATCTTTGTTGCAAGCTGCCCAGCATGAGGCGTCATAATAAAGTGAGCCCATGTGAACCCCATGCATGACCGAGGCAGGAAGGTCAGGCCGCCACGCTCCCTGGGGCCCGGTGCAGGGGAAGATGAGGGTGTTCTCTGCGCGGCCTTCAGAAGCATCGTATCCAAGACCCTGGCCAGCTCAGAGGATGGTCCGGAGCAGCCCGGGCGACCGAAGGCGAGGCCACCGTGGCTGCAGGTCTGCCCCTCAACCCCCACCTGGGTGAAACTTCAGAGACTGGACTGTCATTCCTGGGTCACGTCTCCCCTCCCCCACTCTTCTGTCTTCCGTGTTGGTGGGGGAGGGGGATAGTTCTTGTTCCAAGGACTCCTTGGTTCTTCCAATTCTAGTTAATAAACTTGATGCTCGGGCTTCCCTGGTGGCGCAGTGGTTGAGAATCTGCCCGCCAATGCAGGGGACACGGGTTCGAGCCCTGGTCTGGGAAGATCCCATGTGCCGCGGAGCAGCTGGGCCCGTGAGCCACAATTACTGAGCCTGTGCATCTGGAGCCTGTGCTCCGCAACAAGAGAGGCCGCGACAGTGAGAGGCCCGCGCACCGCGATGAAGAGTGGCCCCCGCTTGCCACAACTAGAGAAAGCCCTAGCACAGAAACTAAGACTCAACACAGCCATAAATAAATAAATAAATAAATACTTAAAAAAAAAAAAACAAAAAAAACTTGATGCTCCAGAAAGATGTATCACACCCTGCTTTGCATCTGCTGTGATGTATAGTGCTCAGGGAGACACCTAGAAAGACAGAAGCTGAGAGATTGGAGTGTGGATGCAAAAATAGAGTTACTAGGAATGGGAGATGTACAATTTAAACTCAATTAGTGGGGCGCACACTTCCACTCCAGCACAACGCAGTGCTTTACATGTTTACATGGCCCCAAGGTATTATAGGACACATTCCCATTAGCTCTGTTGCTTCTGGGCCGTGCTCAGGAACTAGGTCAATACAGATGCTCCTGGGTGGGGATCCAGCGTCCACGTTGCTCAGTTCCATCCTTTTCCATAAGCCCGAGCTCACCCCCAGCCTCCTCCCCACAAACAGGTGGAGGTCGGCTCACGACTCTCACAATCCTCAGGTTCTTCCAACCTGCTTTCATCCTTGGGGAAAACCAGCCCGTTGTTGGCTTGTCTTTCCCAAAGTTATCATCCTCTTTATTTCTAACGTGGAACACCTACCTCTTTATTCAATTTCAGATTTTATAAAATACTGGAAAAGTCTTTGGCTTTAAGCTGCTTTTTTCTGCTTTCCTACAACAAATGTCCATTGAGAAAGAAAACAGAAAATCATTACCTAATTGAAATTGTAGGAGCAAATATATGTAGAAAAAATATATATACCTTAATACTGTCCCATTTGTATAGGTATTTCTGATCAGTGCCATTTGTATAGCTTCACTATTAATTGTCAATTCCTTTGGGGTAACCTGGAGTCCCTACTGAAATGCAAACATTCTCTGAGAAAACAGCACTGCTATTACCACTTAACTATGCTTTAAGGTAAATTAATTTGTCAGCTTTGTTGGTCTGGCCACTGACAGTCACTAGACTGCAGCTCGTTAAGATTGGTTATAAAATGTGTTTTGCTGGAGGGCGGGGGAGAGGAAGTTTCTGAGCCCAGTTGATATTCTCAGACGAATTCACAGTGTGGTCTTGGGGGCTGTTCCTGTCTCTGGAATAGAAGCGGCCAGAGAGTGAAGAATTACAAGAACATTTACTTCCTTCATTTCCTCTTTAGTTCTAAATACATCTCAATTTCCAAAAATAAAAGGCTATGTAATATATTTCCAGTTTTTCTTTATTAATAGGATCAGTAAATAATTAATAAAAGCAAATTAAAAGTGAACTTGTCACAAAGGGAACAATCCTTTGTCTGACATTAGTGAACAGCCTGGTTTTTAATATAAAATATTTTATAAAGGCAAATTATGCTGAGTTGCACTCAGGGTAATTAACTTTTCAGATGCAGTAGCTTTAAACTATTTATGTTGCTTGAAAATAATCACTTGTAAGCAATTTGTTTCAATTTTATAAACTAGGGCCAGTTATTATAGGTATTACAGAAGCAGTAATTGCTATTCAGCAGGGTGACGCTTTGCTCTGTCCTCTCAGCGACTCCTGGTTGGAGATACGGGGGCCCAGGACGACGGTAGGGAATTTGTAGCTGCTTTGCTTTTAACATCATTGTGTGAAGGCTGCAAGAGACTAGCTTATAAACTATGAGAGTCAGGCAAAGAGTTTGAACCTACACTATAAAATCCTGTAGTTCTACCCTCTTTACAATATCTGGCAAATCATTCATTTCACTAGGTTTATAGAGAGCCATTTAGTAAAATGAAATGGGTATCCTATGGGTAAAGATTTAATGTCTAGTGCAATCTAGGGCATTATAGTGCTACCTTCCAGCTCTTCTCTCCCAGTGTCTTATACTGGAGGTAGTGATGTGCACATATCTATTCATAGTTCCTCATTCCAATGAACTGTAAGGTCTTGAAATTGAAGGCATGACTTAGCAAAACTTTTTTCAAGGAGCAGGCACACAGCATATGAGTGCTGATTACATTTCATAATTAAATTCGTTTTTTTTCCTAATATAAACATTGAATTTCTCCTTAGCTGTCATACTAAGAAGACCTTGCAACTCACAAGATTTGACAAATAACTCACCTCTTTGATTACATGTTTATTTGCATATTACTTTTTACCTGATATGAGAAAGAACACAGCTAAATACAGTTGTACTGGGAGTTTTGTACACATGTGGAGGGATGAAAGAGAAAGGGTGTCGCTAACAATGGATTCTGACAGCAAGAGGGAGGCAGGAGGTCCTTAAGGACAATCCCTATTATTAGTTAGTGGTGGAGCTGAGGGGGGTCTGTATTCCAGTGATGTTTGTTTTTGTTCTGTTTTTATCCTCATAATTGTGTATCTGAGCAGCAACCCCCTGATTGGTTTTGTATTGGTTATTAATTATTTACTAATTACTAATTATTAATACAACCTCTGTATATATTTTGTAAAATTTATCTATATTTTATAAAACATATTTTATGTTATTTATTAGATAAAACTTTTTGTAATCTTGTAAAAAACATTAGCAAGGGTTAAAATGATCATCCAATTTTTTTTCTCTATAGTAAATATAACAGGGACTTTTGGAAGAAAGAACCATTTTAATGTGTGTAATCTTCCTAAACTGTATATGTGGGAATCCATATGAAAATGCCAGGCTGGCCAAACTTACTAGATACATAAATACATACTCGTTAAAATGTTGAATGATGGTTCAAAATCATGGCTCAGTTTGGAACCATGACTAGAAAGAGCTAGGAGAATGGCAGTTAGATAAATACTTAGTATTTCTAAAGGGATGTGGGACACAGTACCTCTTAAACATGGCATGCCCAAGAGTCACATGAAAAGGAATTGTAGTAAAGGGGTTTTGACTTTTCAGTTCTCATTCAAGATTATAAACCAACTCTGGAATCATATGTGAACCATACCTAATCCTTGCTTGTTGCTCAACCTATTGTGTCTCACTCTGAGAAGCAGATTTCAGAGGGACAAAGGGAAAGAAGTTTGCAACACTAGGCCTATGAATTAAGCCCTGCTTAGTTCTCCTCTTTGATTTTACTGTGTACTGATATAGTATACGTCAAAGCATTTTATATAATCTGCACACCAAATAATTCACACTGAAATGTAGTTATGGCACTAAAAATATCTTGCCAAAAGCCATTCTCCACAGAAGAGGAGTGAATGTGTGTTCCCAAACTTAACTTAAAGTGATAACCTTATAAAATCCTTTGAATATCGGATGTGACTGGTGTGTAAACTAGATAGTGTCCTATTCAAAGATGCTTCAGGGTGTTTCCTGAAATAGATGTACTTATTTGGATTGGCTGTATTTTCTGTCACTCCCTGTCTGAATTACAGGAAGCGCTTGATCGTTAGGTGACCTGATTTGACCCCAGTTCCTCTCCCACAACTTCTCTATATGGTAGCCAGAATTGTCATTAACAAACAGAAGTTCAGTCTTTCTAAATTAGCTCCCATTTCACTCTGAATATAAACCAAACTCTTCAAAATGACTTAAAAGCCCCACATGATTACCCCTCCCTTAGTTCTCAGACATCTCACATCACTGAGATGCAGCGGGAGCTCCGGTTCACCTTCTGCTTCTCCGGTGACACTAGCTTCATAGCTTTCTCCAAACATACCAGACAAGTTCCGCATTTAGGATTTTGCTCTGACTCTGAATGGGTCAATTTTCCCCAGATATCTTCATGGGTGAAGTCCCTCACTTCTTCAAATTTTTGGCTCAACTATCACCAAAAGGAGGTCTACCCATACCAGCCTAAGTAAAAGTATAATCCACCCCCAGGCCCCGCCTACAATTGAAAACCCTTTCCTTGTTCTTTCATTCCATAAGGCTCATTGCCTTTTAATGTAAAATATCATTTATGTGTCCATGTTTATCATTATCTGCTGCCCCATCGCTTCTAGAATATAAGCTCCACAAAGGCAGGCATCTTTGTTTGATTCACTAAAGTATCTTTGGAAAGTGAAATAAAACCTGGCTCATTGTGGGCCATCAATACATTTTTTTTTTTAAGTTGAATTAAGTGAAAAGGAGACAGGAACAAATCATGTTTTGGCCTACATGTAAATGATAGCATTAAATTGTCAATTGTCCTTGGAAACAATTGGAGAAAAGTTAGAAAATCTTTTTTTTCCCCCCTTTAAAAATCAGCAAATTGTATAGAATTGAGAATTTACCTTGGAGCAATTTAGAATCCATGTGTTGTTTGAATTTTGACTAAGCAATGTCTTTAAGTTCACCAAATTAATCAAGCAAACAAACCTGAGTCTAAATGCAGACTTCCTTACGAAGTAGATATTAAATGATCTTACAAGTATAGGAGGGAACTGCTCCCAGGAGTGGGGTTGACCGGTGTCAGAAGCTAATAAAGGTTTGAATATTAAAATAAATAGAATTAAATTAAATTCAGCATTAATGATCATGAACAATGAAGTAAGTTTCCAATGCTATATATCAGAAAGACCTTCATAAGAAAAAATGTCATTTGATTAGTTTCAATAAGCTTTATTATGCTCAACAAATCAAGGGATGATCTACTTAATTTTTCATATTAAAAGTTTGTAATTTTCATCTAGTTTAATGTTCACAGGCTTTCAGAATTTTTGTTCACTTGATATTTTTTAATTAAATCCTTAGGTTGTGAAGTTTTTCCCTTAAAGTAAAATCTTCCTTGCATTTTACAAATAAAAGTTACCTGTTGCAATATTCAAATAACATATATTATGCCTCTGCTCCATCAGCATATTGACAGATTTGCTGGTGAGACATAATGGGTTGTTCTCTTGGTTAAGTCTTAAACTATACTGAGTATTACATATGAAAAACTGCAAGTAGTGATTTGATAGAATGTCCTCACCTTCTTTTTCCTGTCCTTTATGTTTCATTATGAGGAATTGAAATATAACCCTAAGCAAGACCCCGTTGCAAAATCATTCCTTTCCCTTTTGAGTAATGATTTTCTGGTAGTGAAAATGTGAAATAATGAAAAGGTTAGAATATGCTTTAATTCATTCTTGCAAAGGTTATGATTACATCATTATTTGGGTCAAAATCAAATCATTGCTTCCATTCTTCATATGTTAGACAGATTAGTGTCAGATAAGTACAGCATAGTATTTGTGTCAACACTTAAGGATAATATGTTATTGTAAACCTTTATTAATCTTAATGACTTTCAAATGTACCTCGTGCTTGAATATTTATTTCTTTAAATGTCAACTCACCTTTTAAGCTATTGCTCATGTAAAACAAAAAGCAATCTACCTAGACTCAGGAAATGTTTCTCATGTGGCTGTTTAAACATAGCAACCAGGATGTAAAGAGTTTGAAAATCAATTACATGCTTTCAGAATCTAATCAGCAACACTTGATTGGAAGTATCAACCCACAAGTACGGAAAAAGGAAATCGCTTCAATAAACGTCACTGATATTTCCTAGCATTTTGTACTTCGGTACCAACAGGAAACTAAGAAATGTTGCTAGGATGTTAGCGTCAAATGTTTCAGCCTTCATGACCATTCATTTTAAATATATTTAATTCATTCAAACAAGTAAGGATTAGCGTCATAGTAAACTGTCACCAGTCTATGAATAAGCAAGTACACCTATGTCTCTTACCCCCCTGGGACAATTACACCCTCTACATGGGTCTGTATTATTATCTCTGAAACTTTCCAGTTGCATTACTGTCACCCATGTGCTTGAAAATCCAGGTTTACTGTCAAACCATAATAATACAAAGAGATTTAATCTTTTGAACTGTAAAATATATTAAATCTAATAATAGGCATGAAGAAAAAAATCCACACCACATGTCAATTAAAACTTCCTAATTTGAACATATGTATGGTACATTTCTATTAAATTTTTGTTTGTTTTCTCAAAGGATTATTATGTTCTGTATACTTAAATCTAAAATGTTGCTATCTCACAGTCTTAATAAATAATACTCTATGGCTCCTTATTAACTTTAAATGATTTTTAAATTTTAAAACTGATTAAATGTTTAATTTTATTTTTATTACTATTTTTTATCCTGGAGGGACACTTGAGAAACTGGTCAAGTCTCAGAAAATCTCTATGTTAAAAAAAAAAATCTCTATAGAACACTATACATAAGAATGATTAGTAATTGTAGATATCATAGCCTGCAAATAATTTTCAGTGATCTTTTAATTAGACAACATTTTCCTCTAGGTCTGTTTATTTTGGCCAATGCATAAATTCTAGTTTTATATTTAGTTTTCTCTTCTCTTCCCACAAAGAACACCGACTCTAATGAAAATTATTAATGTAGGAATAGGAAATTGCAGCTTCTTCCTCCCTTTTTTCGTTAAAAAAGCTCTGCTCGATACTGTTTCTTTATCTAACTAGGCCTAAATATAACAAATTACTACTATACGATATTCTAGTGAGGTATGTTTTCTGGCATATAACATGTAAAATAGTAGGGCTATTTGGCTTGATGTAGTTCAGTGATTTAAGTTGAATAAAGAAAAGGTGGATATATTTTCTGGAAAAATAAATATATAAAAAGCAGATACTAGAGGGGAGTTAACACTTAGAAACAGAGAAAACCACAGGGTAAAAGGTGAGTTTCTCATTTGTTTTGCTTTTAGCCTGAGACTACTCCAGAGTTACATCTGACAGGGAGGCTAAAGCTTCAATAGAAATCAGCCTCATTCTTGTGGAGAACTAGAAGACAGAGTTCAGGGCAGTCATAGCTTCTGGAATCTGAAGGTGAAAATGGCAGAAAGTACAGAGTTAGGGAGGAGAAGCCCCAAACTCTGTGTATAAATTTTACCCAAATATCTGACTGACCCCTGAACCAGACAAGCATGGGACTGACTTCAAAAAAGCCAGCTACAGCTCAAAGAAGAGAACGTAAATTTAGCTGCCTCCCATTTCAAAGCAACCATTCAAAGCAAATGGATTTCAAAGCAACCATTTTAACTACTCATCACAATATTCTTCTTCTTCTCTCCAAGTCACATTTTGAGGCTGAGAAGATTCAGAGAAAGGAACCCTTCTTAATCATATACTTGTATTTAAAGGAAGGGGGAAAAAACTGCACAATTTTGTTGGTCAGATCTTCCAGTTGGCTTACAAGTCGTCTTTTTTTTTTTTTTTTTCACACACACACAGTATATTTTATTTTTACAAGAGATAAATAGACTGACACCAAGCATTGTACATGGATGACCACAACAAAAGCAACAATGATTGCAATTACCCTACATGAAACACACTCATACTATGTCATAATATTGACGTTCCGTCCAGTTATCCTCCACTGTAACAGCTCCTTTACTTTGCAGTGAAAATTGATTTGTATATTCTTTGCCTCTGAGTCCTTGTGGGATTTTTTTTTTTTTTAAATTCAGACAGAAAGTCACAAAAATTATACTCATCCTCATCAGTTCACTCAGTCCCATGTAATTAATTGTTTTTTTTATCTTGATCTTTTGTTAGCACTTTTATGTGTTCATCAGTTTTTCATCAGAGTTCTGAAAATGCTTATTCATTCAGTTCAGCAGTACAGTCAGTGACCAGAAACCTGCACTTGTCAGAGTCTTTTCCATGAATTTCTTGAAGATGAAACCCTTTTATAGGAACATATTTGCAAAATCATCAGAGTACACCCAGAACTGTCTGTAAATGACAAAAGACTTAAAAATGACCACAGTAAAAGATTTGATGAAAGTTCATAATAATGCAGTTGACAAGAAAATTAGTTATTTCTGAGATATACATTTTAAAGTAATAACTAGGATTATGACTTATAACATTATACCAGAACATATAAGATTTTTAGAAGTTTCATGTAATGTCTGGAACATTTATATTAACATATTTCCATACATATTTCCATACAAATACAAATATAAGATTTTTAGAAATTTCATGTAATGTCTGGAACATTTATATTAACATATTTCCATACAAATAACCCAATGAAAGTTTAGTATTAGTTGTATTGTTTGTTTTTTTAAACTGCAGGTTCTTATTAGGCATCAATTTTATACACATCAGTGTATACATGTCAATCCCAATCGCCCAATTCAGCACACCACCATCCCCACCTCACCGCAGTTTTCCCCCCTTGGCGTCCATATGTCCATTCTCTACATCTGTGTCTCAACTTCTGCCCTGCAAACTGGCTCATCTGTACCACTTTTCTAGGTTCCACATACATGCATTAATATATGATATTTGTTTTTCTCTTTTTGACTTACTTCACTCTGTATGACAGTCTCTAGATCCATCCACGTCTCAACAAATGACTCAATTTTGTTCCTTTTTATGGCTGAGTAATATTCCATTGTATATATGTACCACAACTTCTTTATCCATTCGTCTGTTGATGGGCATTTAGGTTGCTTCCATGACCTGGCTATTGTAAATAGTGCTGCAATGAACATTCGGGTGCATGTGTCCTTTTGAATTACGGTTTTCTCTGGGTATATGCCCAGTAGTGGGATTGCTGGGTCATATGGTAATTCTATGTTTAGCTTTTTAAGGAACCTCCATATTGTTCTCCATAGGGCCTGTATCAATTTACATTCCCACCAACAGTGCAAGAGGGTTCCCTTTTCTCCACACCCTCTCCAGCATTTGTTGTTTGTAGATTTTCTGATGATGCCCATTCTAACAGGAGTGAGGTGATACCTCATTGTAGTTTTGATTTGCATTTCTCTAATAATTAGTGACGTTGAGCATCTTTTCATGTGCTTCGTGGCCGTCTGTATGTCTTCTTTGGAGAAATGTCTATTTAGGTCTTCTGCCCATTTTTGGATTGGGGTGTTTGTTTCTTTGATAGTGAGCTGAATGAGCTGTTTATATATTTTGGAGATTAATCCTTTGTCCGTTGATGCATTTGCAAATATTTTCTCCCATTCTGAGGGTTGTCTTTTCGTCTTGTTTATGGTTTCCTTTGCTGTGCAAAAGCTTTGAAGTTTCATTAGGTCCCACTTGTTTATTTTTGTTTTTATTTCCATTACTCTAGGAGGCGGATCAAAAAAGATCTTGCTGTGATTTATGTCAAAGAGTGTTCTTCCTATGTTTTCCTCTAAGAGTTTTATAGTGTCCAGTCTTACCTTTAGGTCTCGAATCCATTTTGAGTTTATTTTTGTGTATGGTGTTAGGGAGTATTCTAATTTCATTCTTTTACATGTGGCTGTCCAGTTTTCCCAGCACCACTTATTGAAGAGACTGTCTTTTCTCCATTGTATATCTTTGCCTCCTTTGTCATAGATTAGTTGACCATAGGTGCGTGGGTTAATCTCTGGGCTTTCTATCTTGTTCCATTGATCTATGTTTCTGTTTTTGTGGCAGTACCATATTGTCTTGATTACTGTAGCTTTGTAGTATAGTCTGAAGTCAGGGAGTCTGATTCCTCCAGCTCCATTTTTTTGCCTCAAGACTGCTTTGGCTATTCGGGGTCTTTTGTGTCTCCATACAAATTTTAAGATGATTTGTTCTAGCTCCGTAAAAAATGCCATTGGTAATTTGATAGGGATTGCATTGAATCTGTAGATTGCTTTGGGTAGTATACTCATTTTCACAATGTTGATTCTTCCAATCCAAGAACATGGTATATCTCTCCATCTGTTGGTATCATCTTTAATTTCTTTCATCAGTGTCTTATAGTTTTCTGCATACAGGTCTTTTGTCTCCCTAGGTAGGTTTATTCCTAGGTATTTTATTCTTTTTGTTGCAATGGTAAATGGGAGTGTTTCCATAATTTCTCTTTCAGATTTGTCATCATTAGTGTATAGGAATGCAAGAGATTTCTGTGCATTAATTTTGTATCCTGCAACTTTACCATATTCATTAATTAGCTCTAGCAGTTTTCTGGTGGCAGTTTTAGGATTCTCTATGTATAGTATCATGTCATCCGCAAACAGTGACAGTTTTACTTCTTCTTTTCCAATTTGTATTCCTTTTATTTCTTTTTCTTCTCTGATTGCCGTGGCTAGGACTTCCAGAACTATGTTGAATAATAGTGGTGAGAGTGGACATCCTTGTCTCGTTCCTGATCTTAGAGGAAATGCTTTCAGTTTTTCACCATTGAGAATGATGTTTGCTGTGGGTTTGTCATATATGGCCTTTATTATGTTGAGGTAGGTTCCCTCTATGCCCACTTTCTGGAGAGTTTTTATCAGAAATGGGTGTTGAATTTTGTCAAAAGCTTTTTCTGCATCTATTGAGATGATCATATGGTTTTTATTCTTCAATTTGTTAATATGGTGTATCACATTGATTGATTTGCGTATATTGAAGAATCCTTGCATCCCTGGGATAAATCCCACTTGATCGTGGTGTATGATCCTTTTAATGTGTTGTTGGATTCTGTTTGCTAGTATTTTGTTGAGGATTTTTGCATCTATATTCATCAGTGATATTGGTCTGTAATTTTCTTTTTTTGTAGTGTCTTTGTCTGGTTTTGGTATCAGGGTGATGGTGGCCTCATAGAATGAGTTTGGGAGTGTTCCTTCCTCTGCAATTTTTTGGAAGAGTTTGAGAAGGATGGGTGTTAGCTCTTCTCTAAATGTTTGATAGAATTCACCTGTGAAGCCATCTGGTCCTGGACTTTTGTTTGTTGGAAGATTTTTAATCACAGTTTCAATTTCATTACTTGTGATTGGTCTGTTCATATTTTCTGTTTCTTCCTGATTCAGTCTTGGAAGGTTATACCTTTCTAAGAATTTGTCCATTTCTTCCAGGTTGTCCACTTTATTGGCATAAAGTTGCTTGTAGTAGTCTCTTAGGATGCTTTGTATTTCTGTGGTGTCTGTTGTAACGTCTCCTTTTTCATTTCTGATTTTATTGATTTGAGTCCTCTCCCTCTTTTTCTTGATGAGTCTGGTTAATGGCTTATCAATTTTCTTTATCTTCTCAAAGAACCAACTTTTAGTTTTATTGATCTTTGCTATTGTTTTCTTTGTTTCTATCTCATTTATTTCTGCTCTGATCTTTATGATTTCTTTCCTTCTGCTAACTTTGGGTTTTGTTTGTTCTTCTTTCTCTAGTTTCTTTAGGTGTAAGGTTAGATTGTTTACTTGAGATTTTTCTTGTTTCTTTAGGTAGGCTTGTATAGCTATAAACTTCCCTCTTAGAACCGCTTTTGCTGCATCCCATAGGTTTTGGGTGGTCGTGTTTTCATTGTCATTTGTCTCTAGGTATTTTTTTGATTTCCTCTTTGATTTCTTCAGTGATCGCTTGGTTATTTAGTAACGTATTGTTTAGCCTCCATGTGTTTGTCTTTTTTACGTTTTTTTCCCTGTAATTCATTTCTAATCTCATAGCGTTGTGGTCAGAAAAGATGCTTGGTATGATTTCAATTTTCTTAAATTTACTGAGGCTTGATTTGTGACCCAAGATGTGATCTATCCTGGAGAATGTTCCGTGCGCACTTGAGAAGAACGTGTAATCTGCTGATTTTGGATGGAATGTCCTATATATATATCAATTAAATCTATCTTGTCTATTGTGTCATTTAAAGCTTCTGTTTCCTTATTTATTTTCATTTTGGATGATCTGTCCATTGGTGTAAGTGAAGTGTTAAAGTCCCCCACTATTATTGTGTCACTGTCGATTTCCTCTTTTATAGCTGTTAGCAGTTGCCTTATGTATTGAGGTGCTCCTATGTTGGGTGCATATATGTTTATAATTGTTATATCTTCTTCTTGGATTGATCCCTGGATCATTATGTAGTGTCCTTCCTTGTCTCTTGTAACATTCTTTATTTTAAAGTCTATTTTATCTGATATGAGTATAGCTACCCCAGCTTTCTTTTGATTTCCATTTGCATGGAATATCTTTTTCCATCCCCTCACTTTCAGTCTGTATGTGTCCCTAGGTCTAAAGTGGGTCTCTTGTAGACAGCATATATATGGGTCTTGTTTTTGTATCCATTCAGCCAGTCTATGTCTTTTGGTTGGGGTGTTTAATCCATTCACGTTTAAGGTAATTATCGATATGTATGTTCCTATGACCATTTTCTTAATTGTTTTGGGTTTGTTTTTGTAGGTCCTTTTCTTCTCTTGTGTTTCCCACTCAGAGAAGTTCCTTTAGCATTTGTTGTAGAGCTGGTTTGGTGGTGCTGAATTCTCTCAGCTTTTGTTTGTCTGTAAAGCTTTTGATTTCTCCATCAAATCTAAATGAGATCCTTGCCGGGTAGAGTAATCTTGGTTGTAGGTTCTTCCCTTTCATCACTTTAAGTATATCATGCCACTCCCTTCTGGCTTGCAGAGTTTCTGCTGAGAAATCAGCTGTTAACCTTATGGGAGTTCCCTTGTATGTTATTTGTCGTTTTTCCCTTGCTGCTTTCAATAATTTTTCTTTGTCTTTAATTTTTGCCACTTTGATTACTATGTGTCTCGGCGTGTTTCTCCTTGGGTTTATTCTGTATGGGACTCTCTGCGCTTCCTGGACTTGGGTGGCTATTTCCTTTCCCATGTTAGGGAAGTTTTCGACTATAATCTCTTCAAATATTTTCTCTGGTCCTTTCTCTCTCTCTTCTCCTTCTGGGACCCCTATAATGCGAATGTTGTTGCGTTTAATGTTGTCCCAGAGATCTCTTAGGCTATCTTCATTTCTTTTCATTCTTTTTTCTTTAGTCTGTTCCGCAGCAGTGAATTCCACCATTCTGTCTTCCAGGTCACTTATCCGTTCTTCTGCCTCAGTTATTCTGCTATGGATTCCTTCTAGTGTAGTTTTCATTTCAGTTATTGTATTGGTCATCTCTGTTTGTTTGTTCTTTAATTCTTCTAGGTCTTTGTTAATCATTTCTTGCATCTTCTCAATCTTTGCCTCCATTCTTATTCCGAGGTCCTGGATCATCTTCACTATCATTATTCTGAATTCTTTCTCTGGAAGGTTGCCTATCTCTACTTCATTTAGTTGTTTTTCTGGGGTTTTTTCTTGTTCCTTCATCTGGTACATAGCCCTCTGCCTTTTCATCTTCTCTCTCTTTCTGTAACTGTGGTTTTTGGTCCACAGGCTGCAGGATTGTAGTTTTTCTTGCTTCTGTTGCCTGCCCTCTGGTGGTTGAGGCTATCTAAGAGGCTTGATGGGAGGCTCTGGTGGTGGGATAAGTCTTAAGACTTATTGATATTCACTCTATCTCTGATTCCCAAACAACAATAGGAGGATTTCAAGATTTCATTTTGCAGCATGATTTTTGTATTTAGTTTCTGTAAACTCCAAAAATCTTATGCTTGAAGAAAAAATATTTTTTCTCCAGGGTCTGGTGGAGACTTGTGCAACTGGATAATGTCATGACAAATGACTGTTAAGTGGACTAGTTTCTGCAACCCTTTTTCATCTTCAAAGCACTCAGCAAAATCTGCTTTATTTTAGTGTTATTAAAGGACTTCAGAAAACATTTCAGAAGAGCTGAAAATAACACCTGTCAAGCTGAATTGGGGGATGGGGATATCTGGATAGATTCTCTAGACAGATGATCCTGAAGAAGTTGTCTGTGCTGGAGCCCTGGAATCCTCAGAGTTCACAGAGGTGACTCACCAGTCCTTCCTAGTGAAAGCTAACAGTTTATGCCTGACAGAGACCACTGTAGTAGCCTCTCTCACAAGGGCAACAGGTGACCACCTTTCCTCGAGAGATTCATTTCTTCTCCCGTGGGTCACAGGCTGGGAATTAACATTAAATTGCAACCTAATCCAACTGGAATGTGTTGATAAGAAAGAGCATACACACTTATAGGGGAGATATAAGAATTAGCTTATATTAGCAGGAGTTGAAGGAATGACCCAGGGATTGCACTTTGGGGGTACTTGCTGAGTAGGCCAGAATATAAGACTGCATAAGCAAGAATTCTCAGGACATGAGGATTTAACACTCAGGCAAGGGCCCCAGAAAATAGAGCTATCTCAACACTCTAGAAGAATGAAGAAAGAAATGTCCCATGTTGAGCAACAGACATAGCTGAGTTGCCATGACAGAATAAAGAGGCTACAGGAAGAGAGAAAGCTGGATAGAATAAATTACGTGAGTCCAGAAAACCTACCAGAGGAGAGGTTTTCAGGAGGAGCCAGAATACATACCATTCGCCAGGGCCATCCAAACTGCATTGATGAGCGGCATCGGCAACACAACAGGTTAAGTGGTAGCGCTCTTCCGTAAGGCTGAGTTGATGACAAGGGAGGCAGTAACAAACTTGGAATTGTTAATCTATGGATCTCAAAATAACAGGAGTGACCTCCAATGTCAGAAAAGCAGCTAAGGTTCATGTGACCTAAAGGTGGTGGTAAAGATAGTGAGCATAGTGTTCCAAAGGGCAAAAGAGACAGGCAGCCAGCTTGGGTGCTGTTAACGTCTTACAGCAAGAAAATGGCACGCATGGCGGAGCAGAAAGAGAACAGTAGTCACTCCAGTAAAAAGTCATAATTCTCTACTCAGTTTCTGGAACTGTGTCTATTTGAAGATCCATAGCTCATTTATTGGTGAAGAGCCAGATAGCTAGAACAAAGGGTTTTTTGCAACAATGCAGTCAGTACATATGACAAGGATTTCTTCAGTTCTTCCGCAGAGAGACATATGGCCTTTTCCTTAGGTGACAGTAAATTAAGGAGAGAGCTACAGTTTGATTCTGAAGGCTGTCTGCTGGCAGAATTCCCTTAAGAGGCTAATTAGCTATGGCCCACCCATATTATAGAGGGTAATCCGTTTTACTCAAAGTTTACCGATTTAAAGGTTAATCTCATCTAAAAAATACCCTCACAGAAACATCTAGAATAATATTTGACCAAATATCTGGTTGCCGTGGCCTAACTAAATTGATACAGAAAAGTAACTATTCCTTTATGTAATATTTTTTCTGTCTTCATTTTCTCCTTCCTCTTCTCTCTGTTCTCTTCTTTCTCCTTCTCCTTCTTCTTAATATCCTTATGCCTTTGTTTGTGTAGAAAGGAGATTAAGAGGTAATAACCAAGAAAGATACATGCAAACACTAATCAACTGCATTCTTATGGTAACCTATAAAGATCAAACTGTGAGAAATCATGATTATTATAAAATAGTGTTATTAATCATGACACAGAGGTTTTGTGTGAAATGAATATTTTGATTTTATATTTTTCACATGCTGATTCTTAATTTACTTCCCAATTAACTTACAAAGTTTTCCAGTTTTTGACGGCAACGATGATTTTTTTTTAAAAAAGTGTTACTCATAGTTTTCCTGACAGCAATATGCAAGAAAAATGCTATGTTTGATAAGTCTGAAACTTACTTAAAAGATTGCAATCTTTACTTCTGTGTTCTCTGTTAAATGTCAGCTATGTTTGGCCATTTACTTAGAGCTAAAATGAGTAGTCAGTTAACCTGATAAGATATAATTCACAGTGCATTTTTCAAGATGATCTGAGGGAGAGTCAGGTGAGGTCCCCAAAGCAAGTTGTGCATTCCATCCTGTTGTTTCATATACTGAGAACTGTTGTTTCGTGAAGAAAAATTCAATCTACGCTTTTTATTATTTAGTTTTCTTGTTATGTAAAGACATGCAATAATATTTAGAAAGGGCTAATTTCTACTTCATGCACTTCTTTGGAAAAGAAGAAGTATGGAATGAGAAAACCCTAAACTTTTAGCTAGTTGGCATAACTTACTGATGGGAAAATCTTGATACATTCATTTAACTAAGAAGTATTTTTTGTGTATACTAACTATATCAGGTCAGGCACTGTGCTATACAATGAAATTATTATGGTAAATATAAGGTACATTGTGTGCTTCCTCTTAAAGCTTGTAGACTATGGAAAAGAGATAGAAATAAAAATGTCAAAACCATTATTATAGAATGGGAAGTACGGGGTGTTATTCCCTGGGCCCCTAATTAAGAGTCAGGGAGCTTGATTTATTCAAGTATAGTGGAATATTTAGAAGACAGGAAGAAGTATTCCTGTATCAATTGGTAGAGCAGTCACTAGTATTTTTGTGTCTAGGAGAAAATGCAAACTGTCTTTTGGATTACCATTCTTTTTCAGACTTTTCCATGGCCTGGCCCCTTCTCAGTGATGCTGACTGAAAGGGATTAGGGATCTTTTTGCCCCAGAAAAAGTTACAACAGTGGTGGCAATAGCTAGAACAGATAGTGTTGCATCCTGTTGCAGATACTCCTTGAGAGGAGGGGATGATGTTATCACAGATTATGAACCTGGTATCTTCTCTTTGGACGAAAAACATGATTAGAACCTCTTTCTAGATTGTCCAGAATGAAGTCCACTCACATTAAAGGCTCCAAAGACCTCAGAGGGGAACTCACGAGGAAGCAAGAGGGCCTCTTTATTTGAGATCCAGAAATATCTCCAGGACCTGTTGGTTTGTCTAGATTATTCCTCTGTGGCTATGTTTTGAGTCTTTGCAGCACCAGCCACCCAGGCACAGTGGCAGACCCCCAAAACAGAGACTGGATGTGACTGTGCATAAGACTTCTAGCCTTGGACAATAAGCGTGAGCCTTTGTGGGACCCTAGAGAATCTTTCCAGGAATATGACTCACTGGATGAATCATCAAAATAGAGACCAAGATTCACTAGAGTGTGCTAGACATTTTTTTTCCAGTTAAGGTTTATTGGAACTCTGTGGTCTAATTTACAATGCTCCAATCTTCCAGCAGTCAAGGAAAATTTTTGCAACTGATATTTTTGTAATTTGGAGCTTCCGGCAAAGGGAGGCAGCTTCCATCCAGACGTGCCCCTTGGGGTTTTGGACTCCCTGAGGTTTTAATGACCCTGACATAACTAGTAGGTACGTTGCTTTTATTTTTTGTTTTGTTTCTGTTGTTTTGGTTGTTGTTTTGTTTTGAAGACAAGGTGTTAGAAACCACAAACACTTTTTTGTTTAATTTTTGTTGAAAGAGGGTAAGATTTAACTGGGTTGGAGATATACACTATCCATTGGGGTGGGAAAAATTACTTTAAAGTTTTTTAATATAATATATATAGATATATATATGTATAGATATATAGACACATACATACTACTGTATTTGAGGGAGATCTGATTATTGTTATAGTAACCTCTAAATACCTGATCAAGTATTTCAAAATGATTTGCTCAGTGGTCTGTTTAAAATTGTAATTTGAGTTTTTCTTTATAATGAAAATTCCCTGTAAATATTTCCCCTATGTCTGTATTTAGAAAGTGTTATTTTTGAAAATTAATTATACACGAGTAGACCTGTATGTTTATGTTATCTGAAAGATTGACTATAGTAGGTCTATCTATACATTAGACTAAGCATTGAGGGGATGAATATCCTTGTCTGAAGTTTCCAAATCACATCAAAGAAATAGAGCAAAAAATATATATGTAATTAACAATGATACAAAAATATTGGTCACTTTTTACATTTCATAAAGAATCATGGCTACAGATGATTTTAAAGTATTATTACTATTTTTAATTTCAGGCAGTTTTTTTTTTATTGGAGTATAGTTAATTTACAGTGTTGTGTGAGTTACAAGTGTAGCAAAGTAACATTTTTTTTGTAATACAGTTTATTACAAAATATTGAGTATCGTTCTTTGTACTATACATAGGTCCTTGTTGTTTATCTATCTTATATATAGTAGTATGTATATGTTACTCCCAACTTCATAATTTATTCCTCCCCCCCACATTTCCCCTTTGGTAACCATAAGTTTGTTTTCCCCTTTGGTAACCATAAGTTTGTTTTCCCCTTTGGTAACCATAAGTTTGTTTTCTTTATCTGTGAGTTGGTTTCTGTTTGGTAAATAAGTTCATGTGTATCATTTTTTCTTTTTTAGTTCCACACTCTAGTAATATCATATGGTATTTGTCTTTCTCTGTCTGACTTAACTTCACTTAGTATGATTAACTCTAGTTCCATCCATGTTGCTGAAAATGGCATTATTTCATCTTTTTCATGTCTGAGTAGTGTTCCGTTTTATATATATATATATATATATATATATACATACATATATATATAGATATATACATATATACGTATATACATATACATATATATATACATATATACATATATACACACACACATATATATATATATATATATATATATATATATATATATACACACATATATATATATACCACATCTTCTTTGTCCATTCATCTGTCGATAGATATTCAGGCTGCTTCCATGTCCTGGCTATTGTAAATAGTGCTGCAGTGAACACTGGGGTGCATGCATCTTTTTGAATTATGGTTTTCTCTAGATATGTGCTCAGAAGTGGGATTGCTGGATCATATGGTAGTTCTGTTTTTAGTTGTTTAAGGAACCTCCATACTGTTCTGCATAGTGGCTGTACCATTTTACATTCCCACCAACCGTGTAAGAGGGTTCCCTTTTCTCCACGCCCTCTCCAGCATTTATTGTTTGTAGACCTTTTGATTATGGCCATTCTCACTGGTGCGAGGTGGTTCCTCATTGTAGTTTTGATTTACCTTTCTCTAATAATTAGCGATTTGAGCATCCTTTCATGTGCCTGTTGGCCATCTCTATGTCTTCTTGGGAGAAATGTCTATTTAGGTCTTCTGCAATTTTTTTCATTGAGTTTTTCTTTTTCTATTGAGCTGTGTGAGCTGTTTGTATATTTTAGAGTTTAATCCCTCATGGGTTACATCGTTTGCAAATATTTTCTCCCATTCTGTAGGCTCTTTTCGTTTTGTTTATGGTTTCCTTTGCTGCGCAAAAGATTTTCAGTTTAACTAAGTCCCATTTGTTAATTTTTGTTTCCATTTTCATTGCTCTAGGAGGTGGTTCCAAAAAGATTTTGCTACAATTTATGTCAAAGTGTCTTCTGCCTATGTTTTCCTCTAGGAGTTTTATAGTATCCACTCTTACATTTAGGTCTTTAACTCATTTTAAGATTATTTTTGCGTATGATGTTAAAGAATGTTCAATTTCATTCTTTTACATGTAGCTGTCCAGTTTTCCCAGCACCAGTTATTGAAGAGGCTGTCTTTTCTCTACTGCGTATTCTTGCCTTTGTTGTCATAGATTAATTGACCATAGGTGGTTGGGTCTACTTCGGGGCTCTCTTTCCTGTTCCATTGATCTATATTTCTGTTTTGTGCCAGTACCATGTTGTTTTCATGACTGTAACTTTGTAGTATGGTCTGAAGTCAGGAAGTCTGTTACCTCCAGCTCCGTTTTTCTTTCTTAAAGTTGGTGTGGCTAATAGGGGTCTTTGTGTTTTCATACAAATTAAAAAATTTTTTGTTCTAGTTCTGTGAAAAATGCCATTGGTCATTTGATAGGGATTGCGTCGAATCTGTGGATTGTCTTGGGTTATATGATCATTTTAACAATATTGATTCTTCCAGTCCAAGAACATGGTATATCATCCAACTGTTTGTGTCATGTTTAATTTCTTTAATCAGCATCTTATGGTGTTCAGAGTACAGTTCTTTTGTCTCCTTAGGTAAGTTTGTTCTTAGGTATTTTATTTCTTTTGATGTGATGGTAAATAGGATTGTTTCCTTAATTTTTCTTTCTGATCTTTTGTTGGCTTTAAGTGGACTTTAAGGCTTCAGTTCCCCCCTATACTCCTGGTCCAACCACACACCTGGGGGGGCCTTCAGGCAGATTTTTTTAAAGCTATTTGAATGTATATTCAAGGGCAGCAACAAATCTCTCATCCTTGGATTTAATACATCTTTTTATTGCATTATAGATGAATTTACTTTACAAGATAGTTACTTACCTTTGCTCTGATAGATTCACCAGTTCTTTTATAATAAGTTTGGTTCAGCTCAGCATCTAAATTCTACAAAATTAGTCTTGCTCATTTCCATTTAGATGAGCGCCTGATTAAAGTACAATGGCACTCTGACTTCTTAATATAAACCTTTACATTTTTTTATAGGAAAGTTTTACACAGTTTAACACAATAAAATTTGATGCCATTCAAGCACTATATATTTGTCTTAGTTCATGTTTTCATTATGATGTGCTTGAGTTCTAAGGTTTGTGTAAGTGTATAAAGATTTCTAGTAACATTTTCCCCAGAATAGTATTTTAATTTTTATAAGGAACTTGAAAATTAATAGTTAGTATATGAGGAGAAACATGTGAAGAATAAAGAGGTGAATAAAGATGAAAAATTAAAAATTGAGGATAATAATGAGGATGTGAACTAAAACACTGGCTGCATTGTCTTCTATGAATAATTTTCCAGACTTTACTGAGTATATCCATGTTTTCTCATTCTTCTCAAACATTGGAAGGGCTTTCTTTCTTTTAAATCTCTCAGTAATTATTCTTGTTATCCTCTACTAGTGACTTATGAAAGAAATTTCTCCTGCCGTTACTTGATTTTCTCTGTTTCCTTAATCTCTTCCTGTGTATTGGATCATCACATCAACATTCAAATATGCTCTAGAATCTCTTACCTCAAATAGAAAAAAAAAAAAAAAAGACAGTAAAAATATTAGTTAGATCTCTGAAATAAATGTCTGGTCCAGAAAATAACTTAATGATATGAATTCTGGCACAGACATCACCTTCTTAAGTCCAGAGAAATGTCTTTCTTTTATTTTTTCCTCCTCTAACACATTACTGTGCATTGTCTTATTGGAACAAGCTACTAAATCTCTCCAACCCTTCAACGTGTCATTGAATTCATATTCTGCAACTTCCTGTCCCAATAATGTTAATCTCACCATTTCTTTTATCCCGTGTTTGATTATCTAGAAAGTAAAGATAATATCTGTAGCAGACATAAGTGGTTGCCTACCTCACTTTCAATCTCCCTACTTGGTTATTTTGTTCATGTTTTTAATTCTCTCCCATAGGACTCACTGTTAAATCCTGCGTACTCTAAGCTGATCATTAAAATCTTATTCTCTTTGCCAGTGATAGATCTAGGGATGATTACGAAACTTTGATCCTACCCTAAAGATAAAAAATATATTTTAATCATGGTTAAATTTGTATTCATCTTCATTTACATTTGGAGAAGTCTGCTGGAAAGAGTCTGGGGAAAGTTGCCCCTTTAAAAAAGAAAACTCACGCAAGAAGAGTTACCCACATTTTCTACTACACGTTCTCATGCTTACACACAGAGTCATAACCATTTTACTCTCATGAAGGGAGGAAGGCTGAGAACAAAGGTGCTGAGGAGGGCAGGTCAGAAAATAACGAAAAGAGCTGGGTTCTTGATGACATCATTCAGCCACTGAATTAAACAACCCTGGGGGTGCCTGACCTTTAGAGTCTTTGCTATATGAGGTAATAAATTTTTCTTACTGAATTGGGATTTTCTATTTTTTTCAGGCAAAAGAATCTTATATAGTGTAGTACTTACCCACAAGTCTGGTGAGATGATTTAATAAGTTAATTCACATATACCACATAGCAGAGAGCTTGGGACATAAAATACTTAAAAATGGAAATTATTACAATTGAATTTTCCCCTCTTCCTCTCCTTCTTCTCCTTCTTCTTCTCATAGTATTAGTATTAGTAATAATTAGTACTGTTTTACTTTACGATTTCATGCGGTCTAAGTAAATTTAATTTCCCCAATAGCAGTACCATGCATCTTTATGAAAGAAAACAAGAAACACTATCAAGCAATTAGATAAACACATAACATTTTCTGTAGTTTAAGAATCATCTTTTGGCTTACAAGATTTTCAAATGTAGGGGATTTTAAATGCCTCCTCCGTTCTTCATTACCTGCTGAGTTATCCATGACCTAAATATATGCCTCATCCTTATATTTTTACCATTAGACTCATATGCCTCCTTCAGGGGTGATGCATTCTACTCAATAATGACAGATAATGATATAAAATTTAAGCAAATAGTAATGTTATAAATGGACCTTAATCATTTCAAATCTTATGTTTCTCACTCAGAAAGGACCAAGCTTTCCAAAATAGTAGTGGACCAGATGGAAGAAATGTAATATTCAAAGGCAAATCTATATACGTTACTTCAGATATATCAAGTAAAGGTAAAAATGGATATTTGTTTCTGAAGAGAGATGAAACACCTTGCTAATTTTCATTAAGTACTTAGTCTTAATGAATTTCACTTAAATCATACGTAATTTTTAAATAGATCTTTATTGGAGTATAGTTGCTTCACAATGCTGTGTTAGTTTCTGCTGTACAACAAAGTGAATCAGCCATATGCATACACGTGTCCCCATATCCCTCTTGAGCCTCCCTCCCATCCTCCCTATCCCACCCCTCTAGGTCATCGCAAAGCACCGAGCTGATCTCCCTGTGCTGTGCTGCTTCTTCCCACTAGCAAACTGTTTTACATTTGGTAGTGTATGTATGTCAATGCTACTCTCAGTTCGCCCCAGCTTTCCCTTCCACCCCAGTATCCTCAAGTCCATTCTCTATGTCTACATCTTTATTCCTGCCCTGCCACTAGGTTCATCAGTACCATTTTTTTTTTTTTTAGATTGCATATATGGAATCTATTCCATATATGCGTTAGCATACGTATTTGTTTTTCTTTTTCTGACTTACTTCACTCTGTATGACAGACTCTAGGTCCATCCACCTCACTACAAATAACTCAGTTTCGTTTCTTTTTATGACTGAGTAATACGCCATTGTCTATAGGTGCCACATCTTCTTTATCCATCTAGGTTAGTTCTATGTCCTGGTTATTGTAAATAGTGCTGCAGTGAACACTGTGGTACATGTCTCTTTTTTGAATTATGCTTTTCTCAGGGTATATGCCCAGTAGTGGGATTGCTGGGTCATATGGTAGTTCTACTTTTAGTTTTTTAAGGAACCTCCACACTGTTCTCCATAGTTGTATCAACTTACATTCCCACCAACAGTGCAGGAGGGTTCCCTTTTCACCACACCCTTTCCAGCATTTATTGTTTCTCGATTTTTTGATAATGGCCATTCTGACCGGTGTGAGGTATCACCTCACTGTAGTTTTGACTTGCATTTCTCTAATAATTAGTGATGTTGAGCATCTTTTCGTGTGCCTCTTGGCCATCTGTATGTCTTCTGGGACCTAATTAAACTTAAAAGCTTTTGCACAGCAAAGGAAACCATAAATAAGATGAAAAGACAACCCTCAGAATGGGAGAAAATATTTGCCAATGAAACAATAGATAAAGGATCAATCTCCTAAATATACAAACAGCTCGTGCAGCTCAATATCAAAAAAAACAAACAATCCAATTAAAAAATGGGCGGAAGACGTAAATAGACATTTCACCAAAGACATAAGTAATTTTTTGATCGACTTGAATGCCAGCTTTATATTCAGAGTGGTCAAGTTCAAATAATTTTTGGGAGAACTGAGCACACATGCAACAAAATGTGAGGACATTAATCGAAATTTAAGGACTATAAACTTTCCAAATAACTCTAACATAAAATCAGTGAAAAAATTTAAGCAATATATAATACTGACATAACTGTTGCTTCAGTCTTCTTGTAAATTAAATAGAAATAACACCGATAAGTAAATTTTCTTATATGGGTTTAATAAAAAATGGTTCTTGAAAACTAAAAAAGAGAAAAATTAAGTACATAATTACATTGGAGTCAAAGTACGTTTTATTGTTGTTGTTGTGATAACAGTTGCTAATTTTCAACAATACAGGAATTGTTGCCTAACTATAGTTTTCTTTGTTCCAAATAGATTTTTCAAAGTAAAAATATGACATAAATTTTGCCCATAAGATGATTAGACAAAACTGGCATTGGGATGGAAAGTCATGTGTTTCAAGACCCTTCACACCAAGAGATATTTAGGCATTATTACTTAGATTAATTGAGCTTTTATTAAAGCTAATTTTCTAGTATTCACACTTCAAAATACAGATGGAAATAAAATATATAGTTCTCAGTTTGGCAGGAGTGTACTATACAATTTATAATAAAGTTGATTTATATTAATTGCTAGAAAATTTATGGGCAACAGATTTATTTTAATGGAGTCATTTATGGTCCTAATTTGTTTTATTGATATTAGGATCCGGACATCTTGCTGTTTTAAAAAGATACTCAAGCACAGGGAGATCAGCTCCGTGCTTTGTGACCACCTAGAGGGGTGGGATAGGGACGGGGGAAGGGAGAGGCAAGAGGGAGGGCATCTGGGGCTATATGTATATGTATAGCTGATTCACTTTGATATACAGCAGAAACTAACACAACACTGTAAAGGAATTATACTCCAATAAAGATGTTAAAAAAAAAAAGTTAACAAACAGCAAATTAAAAATGGATGATTTTTTTAATCCATTTACAATTAATTAAATAGTACATTTTGTTTTCTTTTCTTTTTTCTCCTTATGATTGTTGTTTTTCATTGTCGCCCCTATGTCCTTATGCTAATAAATAAAGTTGGTTTCTGCTAAATACAGTATTGAAAATCAAGAAGGAAATACACTATTCTCTTATTCTCCTTTAATTTGAAAATATGTGTATTGGCACCACTATACTGCTTTCAGTTAACGTTAATTTGTGTGTACTTTACATTTTTTTATCAGTCTTGCTAAGGGTTTCTCTTAGTTTCCTGTTGCTGCTGTACCAAATTAACACAGTCTTAGTGACTTAAAACACCACAAATTGATTATTTTACAGTTCTGGAGATCACAGTTCAAAATAGGTCTAACTAAGCTACAGTTAAAATGTTTACAGGACCCCATTCCTTCTGCACATTCTGGGAATCCAGTTTCTTGCCTTTCTCAGCTTCTAGAGGCTCTCCCCAATCCTCAGCTACTGGCCCCCTTCCATACTTACAGCCTGAAATGAGATCATTCTCACTTTGCTTCCACTGTCACATCTCCTTCTCTGACTCCGACACTTCTGCTTCCCTCGTCTACTCTTTTTCAAAATAAGGACCTTTGTGATTACACTGGCTCACCAGGGTAATTCAGGAAACGCTATGGAGATCCTGACTTAACTGCATCTGCAATGTCTCTTTGCCATGTAAGGGAACATATTCCCAGGTTCTGGGAAATAACACTTATACAACTTGGGAGGGGGTATTATTCTACTACTACAGAGTTTATCAATTTTATTAAACTTTCAAAGATTAACGCTTATGGCTTTGTTATTTTTCTCTATTTTATATCTTTGATCTTTGTTCTCATCATTCTACTTTTTATCCTTCTTCTTCCTCTGGGTTTTAAATTTCCCCTTTTCCTTTTTAGAATCTTGAGATGGAGGCTTAGCTGATTGATTTTTTAAACTTTCATATTTAAATGATAAAGTATAGCCAAAGACTGTTTTGCCTCAATCATATAAGTTTTGATAAGGTACATTTCTATTTCCATACTGTCAATAATATATTTTAAATTCCCATTGCATTTTTTTAAACAAGTGTTCATTTAGACACGTACTGCTAATTCTCAAACACATAAGATTATCTCATTATTCTTCGCGAAAGCATTTATTCATTTATGTATGTTCACAGAACATATGATCCTTTGTGACTTATTGAGACTTGTTTTATAGCCCCAAAGACTATGTATTTTAGCTGCCAGATGTAGTATTCTATAAATTTCTGTTAGGTAAGTTAGATAATAATATAGTTTAAAACTTTTATATCTAGAAGAGATACAGCAGAGGAGAAGGGGTTGAGAGGTGGGCAAAATGGGTAAAAGGGATCGACTCTGTGGTGATGGATGATAACTACACTTTTGATGATGATCCCGTTGTGTATTGAATTACAGTGTTGCACACCGGAAACTTTTATAATGGTATACATCAATTTTACTTCAATAAAAAATAAAGCTTTTATAGCATTACTGATTGTTTTGTTTTTAATTATGCGAAAATCCTGTTTGAAATAGCTGTGGTTCATTGTATATTTTTCTGTAACTCCTGTTAATTCTGTCAGTGTTTTAAATGTATGTTGCTTTGTGTTATTACTGGTTATTTTCTAAATTCAGCTTTTTAATCTTTACCTTTTCAAAGTGACTTAAATTATGCCAATTAGCCATTATTGTAAGTAAAATACCATGTATTGTTGTTTTGTCCTTTGTACTTTAGTTGTCACTCATTCTCCTTCTATTATGTGTTATGTATGCACAGTGTAGTTTTTTCTTTAAAGAGTTAGTAACTATTTAATATATTTTATAAATATTATTTTATAGTTAAATTCACAATTTCCCTTTCCGGTGCTCTTCGTTTCTTCCTGCAGATACGTACATCAGTAAATTTGTGCTCATTTTTGTTTGTTTGTTTTGGTTTGGTTTGGTTTTCTTTGTCTTATCTGAAGAGCTATCAACAGTATTCCTTGCAGTCTGGTTCAGCTAGCAACAAATTCTGCCTGTTCTTGTTTATTTGAAAATTTCATTATTTAACCTTAATTTTGGGACAAAATTATTAGTAGAGATAAAGTTTGGGGGTTACACATTTTTCCTATAATTTCATTAAATATATGATTTTATTATCTCTGGCTTCACTTGTTTCTGATGATGTTAGCTCTCATTCTTCTTATTGTTGTGCCAGAATATAATGTATCTTTTTATTTTCTGGTTAAATATTATTTTCATTTATGATGTTTGACTATGATGTGACTTTCTTTGAATGTATTCTATTTGTGTCTTGCAGAATTTTTTAAAAATAAATTTTTGTTTTTAGAAAACATTTTAGATTTATAGAAAAATTGAAAGGGTAATACAGACAGTTCCCATATACCCAGCCCCGAGTTACATTCTGCACCCATCCTGGATTCCCCTGACCTCTTAAATGATTTTTTAAAATTTGTTTATATTAATATTTACTATTTGAGCTGTAAAGCTCTATGGAATTTTACAAATGCTTAGTGTCATGTATCTGCAATGAAAGTATACAGCATTGTTTTGAAACTCTGAACATATTCCCTGTGTTTCATCATCATTTCTAGCCCTTCTTTAATCTACTGGCCATTACTGATTTACCATGCCTATAGGTTCTGTCATTTCCAGATGTCATATAAGTGGAATAATTCAGTATGTAGACTTTTGCTACTGGCTTCTTTCATTTTACCCTATACATTTAATATTCATCCATATCCTTTCATGGCATTTTAGTTCATTTATTTTTCTTCATTGAAGAATATTGCACTGTTTGAATGTACCACACTTTGTTTATCCATTCATCTATTTCTCTCTTGATTGTCTTTGTCCCTTGTGAAATACCAGTTGACTGCATTTCTGTGCCTCTCCTTCTGGGCTGTTTCTATGGTTTAATTGATCTATGTGTCTATTCTTGAGCCAATATCATGCTCTCTTGATTACTGTAGCTTTATAGTAATTCTTGAAATCAGGAATTGTTAGCACTACAGCTATGCTGTTAATCTTCTATTATTGTTTTGGCTGTTTTAGGTCTTTCTCCTTTCCACATTAACTTGATATTAGTGTGTCAATATCAAGAAAAGAGCTCACTGGAATTTTGATTGGAATTGCATGGAATATATAGATACAGTTAAGAAGAATAAACATCTTAATAATATTGATTTTTCCAGTCAGTATACACAGAATAACTCTTGATTTATTTAATCTTTGGTTTCTTTTATCAGCATTTTATAGTTTTGCACATATAGTTCCTATACATATTTTGTTAGATTTATATTTAAGTACTTCATTTTTATGGTACAATATACCTGGTATGTTTTTTTTTTGTTTATAATATTAACTAGAAATTTATTTTATTTATTTTTGGCTGTGGTGGGTTTTTGTTTCTGTGCGAGGGCTTTCTCTAGTTGCGGCAAGCGGGGGCCACTCTTCATCGCGGTGCGCGGGCCTCTCACTGTCGCGGCCTCTCTTGTTGCAGGGCACAGGCTCCAGACGCGCAGGCTCAGTAGTTGTGGCTCACGGGCCCAGTTGCTCCGCGGCACGTGGGATCTTCCCAGACCAGGGCTCGAACCCGTGTCCCCTGCATTGGCAGGCAGATTCTCAACCACTGCACCACCAGGGAAGCCCAACATGGTATGTTTTAATTTCAAATTTCATTGACGTATTAAATGTATGTGTGTTTATATTTATATGTACGGTATATATACAAAATACATATATATGTATGTATAGCATATACACAAAAATATATACTAAACCATGAATCCTGTGACCTTGTTATGGTCCTTTATTATTTCCATAATTTTCCAAAATTATATTTTTCTGCAGAGACAGTCATGTCATCTGCAAGTATAGACAGCTTTATGTAATCCTTTCCAAGCCAAATACTTTCTCTTTGTTTTTTTTTTTTCTTGTTTTAAAGTACTAGCTAAAAATCTCACTAAAACGGAGAGTAGGAAGAGTAAAAGAGAATATCTTTCCTTTTTTCTGGATTTTAGTGAGAAAGTTTTCAACTTCTTAACATGATATATAAATATTTTTATGTCACGTAATGCTTGTGTCTGGTTTTGGTATTATGGTAATGCTGACCTCATAGAATGAGTTTCCTCAGCTTCTGTTTTCTGGAAGAGATTGTGGTAATTGGCACCCTTTCTTTTGATTTGGTAAAATTCACCGGTGACTATCTGAACTGAAGGTTTCTTTTTTGGAAGGTTTTTGATTATTGATACAATTTTTTTTTTAATAGATATGGGCCTGATCAGATTACCTGTCTCTCCTTGTGTAAGTTTTAAGCATTTGTGTCTGTGAAGAAATCATTCTGTTTCATCTAAATTATAGAGTTCTGCTTGTTGTTCTTTACTGCCTTTTTAACATTCATGAAACAGGTCAGGATGACGTCTCTTTAATTTCTGATACTGGTAATTATTTTTTCTTTTCTTTTCTTTTTCTGTTAACCTGGCTAGAGGTTTATCAGTTTTGCTGGTCTTTTCAAAGAAGTTTTTGGTTTCATTGATTTTCTCTACTAAAGTTTTCAGTTTCAATAACTTATGCTCACATATGTATTATTTCTTTTTACTTTCTGTTTACACTAATATTAAATTGTTCTTCATTCTCTAGTTTCCTGAGGTGGAGCTCAGATTACTGATTATAGATCTTTCTTCTTTCTGAATATATGCACTTAATTTTCCTCTCAGCACTGCTTTCTCTGTATCTACAATTTTTTTAAAATTTTTAATTCTATATAATTGCTTTTTAAAATTCCTCTTGAGACTTTTCTCTGTGATCCACATGAGCTTGAGAAAAATGTATCTTTTATTGTTGTTGAGTGGAGTAGTCTATAAATGCCAGTTATATTAGTTTGATTGCTATTACTGTCCAGGTCAAGTCTATCCTTACTGATTCTGTACCTACTTGATCTATCAGTTTTTGCTTCACATATATTGAAAGCTTGATGTCAGATTCCACAACTTTAGGAGTTTTATGTCTTTTTGGAGAATTGATACTTTTATTAATATGTAATGTCCCACCTTTTCCTTGGTATTTTTAATTAAAAAAAAAATTTTTTTAACATCTTTATTGGAGTATAATTGCTCTACAATGTTGTGTTAGTTTCTGCTGTATAACAAAGTGAATCAGCTATATGTATACATATATCCCCGTATCTCCTCCCTCTTGCATCTCCCTCCCACCCTCCCTATCCCACCCCTCTAGGTGGTCACAAAGCACCGAGCTGATCTCCCTGTGCTATGCGGCTGCTTCCCACCAGCTATCTATTTTATATTTGGTAGTGTATGTATGTCCATGACACTCTCTCACTTCGTCTCAGCTTACCCCCACTGGAATGGTTTTGACCCAGAAAGAATGTCACCAATAAACAGTCTCACTATGAAACAAGATAGAGAACAACCCCTCAGGGAGCTGACTGTAAGGCTGGAGGCAAGGCCCCTCCTACACTTTTCTTCACTCCCACATGGAGCAAAAGACTCAGTTATGTGTTTATTCCAAATCTTGTAAAGCAGCACTGGCTGTAGGGGCTAACCCTGCCCTTTGTTTCCAGGTGTCCCAAGCTGATTCTTAAATCAGCTTTGTTGAAATTAATATGCCTACTCCAAAGTTTTTAGTTTAGTATTAACTTCATATGCCTTTCTTATTCCCTTTACATTTTTTGAATTATTGGAATTTATTTTTAGAATAGTTTTGAGCTTGCAGAAAAATTGAGCAGAATGTTCAGAGTTCCCATATACTCCCCCTCCTACTCCTTCCCTTGCCCTCATTATTAACATCTTGCCTTGGTGTGGTAAGCATGTTAAAATTGAACCTACATTGATACATTGTTATAAAATAAAGTCAGTTATTTTAAGGGCTCACATTCTTTGTGATCTACAGTTCTGTGGGTTTTGTCAAAGGCATGATGTTATGTACCCACCATTACCACCACATCATGTGGAATAGTTTTACTGCCCTAAAAATCCTGTCTGCTCTAGCTGTTCATCCTTCCCTCCTCCCCTCCCCAATCCCTGGCAGATTGTTCTTTTTTTCACTGTGAATGTGATAAATTCCAGATTTTCTCCAAATATATTATGGCAGATTATACTCCAACACGTGGAAGGGAAGTATTATCACAGTAGTTTTTTTTCAAATATAATCAGACTGGGTTTATGCCTCTCCTACAAAGATTGATCATAATAAAGTATATTGTCTCTAACACTTGTTCACCTGAGTTTGGATTATATAAGAACTACTGAAATAGGCCACCAATCTTCCAACTCTTGTGCTAGAAAGAGCCTCTTTTTTTTTTTTTTTTTTTTTTTGTTGAAACCATACTAGCCTCTAATGAATTCAGCCAATTAAAGGAACTAAAGGTTTCTTTTCTCATTGTTCCTATGATCTATATACTCTGTGTGCCTACAAGATGCCAGTATTAAGAGTTCATTCCTTGCATATTCTCTGTCCATCACCACTGCCCTATGCTATGAGGAAGTGCTTCTTCTCCACCCCTCACTTGGGTTACAGAAGGATTAGTCTGTATAACCACTTACTCTAGGCTAAGTGAGGTCTTTGAGTGCCTCATAAGGCCTCTTTAGCCATAGTTCTTGATGCTCTGGACTTATTGGCATGTTCATAGGAGTTTTTGTGGAAATGTAGTTACCTGGAAGTGCTGAGGTGTCTGTTCGCTTGTTTGAAACTTGAGTAACGTAAACACCTTGTTCTTCTGCTTAATCCCCAAGGATTGACATGGGGATGGTTCAATTTCTCCCTTTAGTATATTCAGTAGACTAACGCAGCAATGTGCTGTGTTCTCCTTCAATAGTCCTTGTTGCTCCCATTTACTACCCACATGGTAAGAAAGCTGTCCTACATGTTTATCTCAAACTTACATGGAGAAATTTGAGAAGAGTCAATTAGTAGAACCATCCATAATGCCAACTACTAGTAAGGGTCTATAGAGGCAAACATAGATACATATATCCATATCTGTCTGTCTGTCTATCTATCTATCTATCTATCTATCTATATCTCCTCTGGAAATTTTTTTCCGTGATAACATTAGTTGGTGGGAACGAATTTTTCATAGAATATGTAAAGGCCATTCTGTGTGTACATGTTTGTATATATTTCATAATTTTCCATGTATATGTAGATAGAAATCTACACACCAAAGTTCTACTTCATTTATGTAATTATTAAGGTTATTTTATAATGAAATGTTAAGATTTCAAAGAATTTTTATCTCCTAATTTTCTCCCAAATATTAATTTAATTACATAGGGGAACATGTCATCTAAATTCCTAAATAGTTATATCAATATTGATGCTAATTTTCAACGCTTTTTTCATCAAGTGTATATATTAATAAGATGTGTGAAATTTTTTAATTCTAGTGATAGCTTTAGGTATAGATTTTTTTTTGATTTCTATGTGTGTGGTGTGTTTTATTATATATTAGTCTCTTAAATCAAATAGAAAACAAAAAGTGGAGCTACAAACCAAAGTTACAACAGTATTAGCTTTTCTCATCGCCCGTCTATCTACTTTTGCCAGAGGTCTTTATTTCTTCATAAGGCTTTGAGCTACTGTGCAGGGTCCTTGACTCCAACCTGAAGAACTCCCTGTGGCAGGCGGGTCTGGTGGTTAAGAACTCTCTCAACTCTTGATTAACTGGGAATGTCTTGATTTCTCCCTCATTTTCGAAGGAAAGTTTTGCTAGATATAGGATTCTTGGTTGACGGTTTCTTTCCTTCAACACTTGAAGTACATTGAGCCATGCCATCTGGCCTCCGAGGCTCCTGATGAGAAATCTGCTCATGACCTTCCTGGCAAATCTTCTCTCAGCTTCATAGAACTTTCATAATGTACCTTATCATGTCTTATGCAGCAGAACATTTTGTATAGTATCGTGAAGTCAGTTAAGTTGCAACATTATTTTGAGACCAGAATTTAAGGAAAAGGAATTGAATATTTCAAGTGTAGAGATTATGAGGTCTTTAAAATTATTACAGATTTTCAAACGAGAAATAAAAAGGCCACTGAAGTATCCTACAGATTTTAATTTATAACAAAGTGAATACCAATGTCTAATAACACACGTAAAGAAAAATTTCTTTGGGATCCTTTTTCCTAAGTGTAAAGGGGCCTTGAACTCAAGAAGTGAGAAAACCCCTGTGGTTTACCCCCAGCTGTGATGCATCCATTTCTTGCTCTGACCTCAGAGTGCACCACTGTGATGTACTTCACAGAGCCCTGTAAAAGGGGCAGCTGGGCCCAGGTTTTTGGTCCTTAGAGCCCAGGAAGCTGCTTTTGGTGACCTGACGGCCTTGGACCTACAGTTAGCTTGTTTTTTCCTTGTTGCTGCCATTTTGTTGATTTGTTTTTCTCTTTTCTCTACTCTTTTTTATTTTTCTCATTTTTCTTTCTTCTTTGCCTTCTTCTCATTTTTCTCTCTTTATCATTTCTTTTAGTTTAAAATTTTTTCTTCTCCATTTTTTGGTGTTTCTTTTCCATTTCTTCTGCTTTCTTTTCTTCCTTTGTTCTTTTTCTCATTTGTATCTTAATTTTAGTTAGTATTGCTAGATTAGTACAATTAGCATAGTCAGTACTGTTGGTATAGTTAGCATAGCTGGTGTAGTTAATACTTGATTAGCATAGTGTAGTTAGTGCTAGTTAGCGCCGTTGGTACAGTTAGCGTAGTTAGCGTTGTTAGTAGAGACAGCACACTTAGCACTGTTAGTACAGTTAGCATTGTTAGTTAGCGTAGTTAGCGTTGCTAGGTAGTGCTGTCAGTCAGTGTAGTTAGCAGGTCACCACGATGCAGGGCCTCACAGCCAACTCTGCTGACAAGGAGGCTCATATTGATGACTTTGAGATCCTCCGCACCATTGGTGAAGGCACCTTCGGTAAAGTGAAGTTGGCGCGGCACATTCTGACCGGGACACAGGTGGCTCTCAAGGTGGTTAAGAAAAGGCGTCAGAGCGTCGCAAGTGTCCAGGCACTTTTCCGGGAAGTGTGCGGTATGAAGCTCCTGAATCACCCCAATATTGTAAAACTGCTGGGGGCGATTAACACAGAGGAGGCATTTATTCTGGTGATGGAGTACCTCAGTGGGGGGGACATGTACCACTATTTGAAGATCCATGGCCGTATGACAGAGGCGGAGGCCCGAGGCCCGTTCCGGCAGCTGCTCTCCGCCCTGCAGCACTGCCACCAGAGGGGCATCGTGCATCGGGACCTGAAGCCAGAGAACCTGCTCCTTGATTCGAACATGAATATCAAACTTACAGACTTTGGCCTCAGCAACAAGTGTGATGACTCTGGACAAATGGACACAATCTGCGGCACACCCCCTTACTGTGCCCCGGAAATCTTCCTGGGGCAGAGCTACAGCGGCCCTGCGGTGGACGTGTGGAGCCTGGGAGTAGTGCTCTACGCCATGGTAACTGGGTGCCATCCCTTTTGGGGAAAAGACTTCCAGGAGCTGCGGAAGCAAGTCCTACAAGGGAAATACCACATCCCACCTTATCTGTCTTTGGAGATAAGGGATCTATTACAAAAAATGATTGCCCTCAACCCCAGTGACAGAGGCACCTTACCTGACCTCATGAGGCATGCTTGGTTAAACATGGGCCAGAAGGAGCCACTCCAGCCACCCTGTGAAGAGGACCTGAAGGTGACAACGGTGACGACTCCGGGCTTGACTTGCGACCAGATCCAGGATGCTGGAACAGGCAGTGTGAGCGCCAAGAAACCCCAGGTAGGGGCCTCCATCGTAACTGTGAGGCCCTTCTGTCGCGGGGACCTCAGCGGCAGTGAACTCGAGCCTTCTCCAAGCCCTGTGGTGTCCCCCCTGAAAAGCAGGTGGCTCTACCAGGGAGAAAACGTGCAGCTGCAGGAAGACCAGCAGGCGGGGCAGAAGACCGGTGAGTCTGCCTGTCCCCCACCCAGCCTGCAGTCGAGGACTGCCACCCCCAGCCCAGCCCCCCAGTGTGACACTGGGACATCCCCCTCCACCAGCAGCAGGATTGGAGCCCCAGAGGGAACCAGCTGCCCCCCGGGTGTGTCCAACACTGGAGGGTCCTCCCACACTGGGCAGCCTGAGAGTGTGTCCTCATCCACTCCCTCTGGCCACAGCCAGAAAAAGCAAGGGGTGGCTAGGAGAATCTGGAACTTTGTTTTGAAACATCTTTGTTGCAAGCTGCCCAGCATGCGGCGTCATAATAAAGTGAGCCCATGTGAACCCCATGCATGACCGAGGCAGGAAGGTCAGGCCGCCACGCTCCCTGGGGCCCGGTGCAGGGGAAGATGAGGGTGTTCTCTGCGCGGCCTTCAGAAGCATCGTATCCAAGACCCTGGCCAGCTCAGAGGATGGTCCGGAGCAGCCCGGGCGACCGAAGGCGAGGCCACCGTGGCTGCAGGTCTGCCCCTCAACCCCCACCTGGGTGAAACTTCAGAGACTGGACTGTCATTCCTGGGTCACGTCTCCCCTCCCCCACTCTTCTGTCTTCCGTGTTGGTGGGGGAGGGGGATAGTTCTTGTTCCAAGGACTCCTTGGTTCTTCCAATTCTAGTTAATAAACTTGATGCTCGGGCTTCCCTGGTGGCGCAGTGGTTGAGAATCTGCCCGCCAATGCAGGGGACACGGGTTCGAGCCCTGGTCTGGGAAGATCCCATGTGCCGCGGAGCAGCTGGGCCCGTGAGCCACAATTACTGAGCCTGTGCATCTGGAGCCTGTGCTCCGCAACAAGAGAGGCCGCGACAGTGAGAGGCCCGCGCACCGCGATGAAGAGTGGCCCCCGCTTGCCACAACTAGAGAAAGCCCTAGCACAGAAACTAAGACCCAACACAGCCATAAATAAATAAATAAATAAATACTTTAAAACAAAAAAAACTTGATGCTCCAGAAAGATGTATCACACCCTGCTTTGCATCTGCTGTGATGTATAGTGCTCAAGGAGACACCTAGAAAGACAGAAGCTGAGAGATTGGGGTGTGGATGCAAAAATAGAGTTACTAGGAATGGGAGATGTACAATTTAAACTCAATTAGTGGGGCGCACACTTCCACTCCAGCACAACGCAGTGCTTTACATGTTTACATGGCCCCAAGGTATTATAGGACACATTCCCATTAGCTCTGTTGCTTCTGGGCCGTGCTCAGGAACTAGGTCAATACAGATGCTCCTGGGTGGGGATCCAGCGTCCACGTTGCTCAGTTCCATCCTTTTCCATAAGCCCGAGCTCACCCCCAGCCTCCTCCCCACAAACAGGTGGAGGTCGGCTCACGACTCTCACAATCCTCAGGTTCTTCCAACCTGCTTTCATCCTTGGGGAAAACCAGCCCGTCGTTGGCTTGTCTTTCCCAAAGTTATCATCCTCTTTATTTCTAACGTGGAACACCTACCTCTTTATTCAATTTCAGATTTTATAAAATACTGGAAAAGTCTTTGGCTTTAAGCTGCTTTTTTCTGCTTTCCTACAACAAATGTCCATTGAGAAAGAAAACAGAAAATCATTACCTAATTGAAATTGTAGGAGCAAATATATGTAGAAAAAATATATATACCTTAATACTGTCCCATTTGTATAGGTATTTCTGATCAGTGCCATTTGTATAGCTTCACTATTAATTGTCAATTCCTTTGGGGTAACCTGGAGTCCCTACTGAAATGCAAACATTCTCTGAGAAAACAGCACTGCTATTACCACTTAACTATGCTTTAAGGTAAATTAATTTGTCAGCTTTGTTGGTCTGGCCACTGACAGTCACTAGACTGCAGCTCGTTAAGATTGGTTATAAAATGTGTTTTGCTGGAGGGCGGGGGAGAGGAAGTTTCTGAGCCCAGTTGATATTCTCAGACGAATTCACAGTGTGGTCTTGGGGGCTGTTCCTGTCTCTGGAATAGAAGCGGCCAGAGAGTGAAGAATTACAAGAACATTTACTTCCTTCATTTCCTCTTTAGTTCTAAATACATCTCAATTTCCAAAAATAAAAGGCTATGTAATATATTTCCAGTTTTTCTTTATTAATAGGATCAGTAAATAATTAATAAAAGCAAATTAAAAGTGAACTTGTCACAAAGGGAACAATCCTTTGTCTGACATTAGTGAACAGCCTGGTTTTTAATATAAAATATTTTATAAAGGCAAATTATGCTGAGTTGCACTCAGGGTAATTAACTTTTCAGATGCAGTAGCTTTAAACTATTTATGTTGCTTGAAAATAATCACTTGTAAGCAATTTGTTTCAATTTTATAAACTAGGGCCAGTTATTATAGGTATTACAGAAGCAGTAATTGCTATTCAGCAGGGTGACGCTTTGCTCTGTCCTCTCAGCGACTCCTGGTTGGAGATACGGGGGCCCAGGACGACGGTAGGGAATTTGTAGCTGCTTTGCTTTTAACATCATTGTGTGAAGGCTGCAAGAGACTAGCTTATAAACTATGAGAGTCAGGCAAAGAGTTTGAACCTACACTATAAAATCCTGTAGTTCTACCCTCTTTACAATATCTGGCAAATCATTCATTTCACTAGGTTTATAGAGAGCCATTTAGTAAAATGAAATGGGTATCCTATGGGTAAAGATTTAATGTCTAGTGCAATCTAGGGCATTATAGTGCTACCTTCCAGCTCTTCTCTCCCAGTGTCTTATACTGGAGGTAGTGATGTGCACATATCTATTCATAGTTCCTCATTCCAATGAACTGTAAGGTCTTGAAATTGAAGGCATGACTTAGCAAAACTTTTTTCAAGGAGCAGGCACACAGCATATGAGTGCTGATTACATTTCATAATTAAATTCGTTTTTTTTCCTAATATAAACATTGAATTTCTCCTTAGCTGTCATACTAAGAAGACCTTGCAACTCACAAGATTTGACAAATAACTCACCTCTTTGATTACATGTTTATTTGCATATTACTTTTTACCTGATATGAGAAAGAACACAGCTAAATACAGTTGTACTGGGAGTTTTGTACACATGTGGAGGGATGAAAGAGAAAGGGTGTCGCTAACAATGGATTCTGACAGCAAGAGGGAGGCAGGAGGTCCTTAAGGACAATCCCTATTATTAGTTAGTGGTGGAGCTGAGGGGGGTCTGTATTCCAGTGATGTTTGTTTTTGTTCTGTTTTTATCCTCATAATTGTGTATCTGAGCAGCAACCCCCTGATTGGTTTTGTATTGGTTATTAATTATTTACTAATTACTAATTATTAATACAACCTCTGTATATATTTTGTAAAATTTATCTATATTTTATAAAACATATTTTATGTTATTTATTAGATAAAACTTTTTGTAATCTTGTAAAAAACATTAGCAAGGGTTAAAATGATCATCCAATTTTTTTTCTCTATAGTAAATATAACAGGGACTTTTGGAAGAAAGAACCATTTTAATGTGTGTAATCTTCCTAAACTGTATATGTGGGAATCCATATGAAAATGCCAGGCTGGCCAAACTTACTAGATACATAAATACATACTCGTTAAAATGTTGAATGATGGTTCAAAATCATGGCTCAGTTTGGAACCATGACTAGAAAGAGCTAGGAGAATGGCAGTTAGATAAATACTTAGTATTTCTAAAGGGATGTGGGACACAGTACCTCTTAAACATGGCATGCCCAAGAGTCACATGAAAAGGAATTGTAGTAAAGGGGTTTTGACTTTTCAGTTCTCATTCAAGATTATAAACCAACTCTGGAATCATATGTGAACCATACCTAATCCTTGCTTGTTGCTCAACCTATTGTGTCTCACTCTGAGAAGCAGATTTCAGAGGGACAAAGGGAAAGAAGTTTGCAACACTAGGCCTATGAATTAAGCCCTGCTTAGTTCTCCTCTTTGATTTTACTGTGTACTGATATAGTATACGTCAAAGCATTTTATATAATCTGCACACCAAATAATTCACACTGAAATGTAGTTATGGCACTAAAAATATCTTGCCAAAAGCCATTCTCCACAGAAGAGGAGTGAATGTGTGTTCCCAAACTTAACTTAAAGTGATAACCTTATAAAATCCTTTGAATATCGGATGTGACTGGTGTGTAAACTAGATAGTGTCCTATTCAAAGATGCTTCAGGGTGTTTCCTGAAATAGATGTACTTATTTGGATTGGCTGTATTTTCTGTCACTCCCTGTCTGAATTACAGGAAGCGCTTGATCGTTAGGTGACCTGATTTGACCCCAGTTCCTCTCCCACAACTTCTCTATATGGTAGCCAGAATTGTCATTAACAAACAGAAGTTCAGTCTTTCTAAATTAGCTCCCATTTCACTCTGAATATAAACCAAACTCTTCAAAATGACTTAAAAGCCCCACATGATTACCCCTCCCTTAGTTCTCAGACATCTCACATCACTGAGATGCAGCGGGAGCTCCGGTTCACCTTCTGCTTCTCCGGTGACACTAGCTTCATAGCTTTCTCCAAACATACCAGACAAGTTCCGCATTTAGGATTTTGCTCTGACTCTGAATGGGTCAATTTTCCCCAGATATCTTCATGGGTGAAGTCCCTCACTTCTTCAAATTTTTGGCTCAACTATCACCAAAAGGAGGTCTACCCATACCAGCCTAAGTAAAAGTATAATCCACCCCCAGGCCCCGCCTACAATTGAAAACCCTTTCCTTGTTCTTTCATTCCATAAGGCTCATTGCCTTTTAATGTAAAATATCATTTATGTGTCCATGTTTATCATTATCTGCTGCCCCATCGCTTCTAGAATATAAGCTCCACAAAGGCAGGCATCTTTGTTTGATTCACTAAAGTATCTTTGGAAAGTGAAATAAAACCTGGCTCATTGTGGGCCATCAATACATTTTTTTTTTTAAGTTGAATTAAGTGAAAAGGAGACAGGAACAAATCATGTTTTGGCCTACATGTAAATGATAGCATTAAATTGTCAATTGTCCTTGGAAACAATTGGAGAAAAGTTAGAAAATCTTTTTTTTCCCCCCTTTAAAAATCAGCAAATTGTATAGAATTGAGAATTTACCTTGGAGCAATTTAGAATCCATGTGTTGTTTGAATTTTGACTAAGCAATGTCTTTAAGTTCACCAAATTAATCAAGCAAACAAACCTGAGTCTAAATGCAGACTTCCTTACGAAGTACATATTAAATGATCTTACAAGTATAGGAGGGAACTGCTCCCAGGAGTGGGGTTGACCGGTGTCAGAAGCTAATAAAGGTTTGAATATTAAAATAAATAGAATTAAATTAAATTCAGCATTAATGATCATGAACAATGAAGTAAGTTTCCAATGCTATATATCAGAAAGACCTTCATAAGAAAAAATGTCATTTGATTAGTTTCAATAAGCTTTATTATGCTCAACAAATCAAGGGATGATCTACTTAATTTTTCATATTAAAAGTTTGTAATTTTCATCTAGTTTAATGTTCACAGGCTTTCAGAATTTTTGTTCACTTGATATTTTTTAATTAAATCCTTAGGTTGTGAAGTTTTTCCCTTAAAGTAAAATCTTCCTTGCATTTTACAAATAAAAGTTACCTGTTGCAATATTCAAATAACATATATTATGCCTCTGCTCCATCAGCATATTGACAGATTTGCTGCTGAGACATAATGGGTTGTTCTCTTGGTTAAGTCTTAAACTATACTGAGTATTACATATGAAAAACTGCAAGTAGTGATTTGATAGAATGTCCTCACCTTCTTTTTCCTGTCCTTTATGTTTCATTATGAGGAATTGAAATATAACCCTAAGCAAGACCCCGTTGCAAAATCATTCCTTTCCCTTTTGAGTAATGATTTTCTGGTAGTGAAAATGTGAAATAATGAAAAGGTTAGAATATGCTTTAATTCATTCTTGCAAAGGTTATGATTACATCATTATTTGGGTCAAAATCAAATCATTGCTTCCATTCTTCATATGTTAGACAGATTAGTGTCAGATAAGTACAGCATAGTATTTGTGTCAACACTTAAGGATAATATGTTATTGTAAACCTTTATTAATCTTAATGACTTTCAAATGTACCTCGTGCTTGAATATTTATTTCTTTAAATGTCAACTCACCTTTTAAGCTATTGCTCATGTAAAACAAAAAGCAATCTACCTAGACTCAGGAAATGTTTCTCATGTGGCTGTTTAAACATAGCAACCAGGATGTAAAGAGTTTGAAAATCAATTACATGCTTTCAGAATCTAATCAGCAACACTTGATTGGAAGTATCAACCCACAAGTACAGAAAAAGGAAATCGCTTCAATAAACGTCACTGATATTTCCTAGCATTTTGTACTTCGGTACCAACAGGAAACTAAGAAATGTTGCTAGGATGTTAGCGTCAAATGTTTCAGCCTTCATGACCATTCATTTTCAATATATTTAATTCATTCAAACAAGTAAGGATTAGCGTCATAGTAAACTGTCACCAGTCTATGAATAAGCAAGTACACCTATGTCTCTTACCCCCCTGGGACAATTACACCCTCTACATGGGTCTGTATTATTATCTCTGAAACTTTCCAGTTGCATTACTGTCACCCATGTGCTTGAAAATCCAGGTTTACTGTCAAACCATAATAATACAAAGAGATTTAATCTTTTGAACTGTAAAATATATTAAATCTAATAATAGGCATGAAGAAAAAAATCCACACCACATGTCAATTAAAACTTCCTAATTTGAACATATGTATGGTACATTTCTATTAAATTTTTGTTTGTTTTCTCAAAGGATTATTATGTTCTGTATACTTAAATCTAAAATGTTGCTATCTCACAGTCTTAATAAATAATACTCTATGGCTCCTTATTAACTTTAAATGATTTTTAAATTTTAAAACTGATTAAATGTTTAATTTTATTTTTATTACTATTTTTTATCCTGGAGGGACACTTGAGAAACTGGTCAAGTCTCAGAAAATCTCTATGTTAAAAAAAAAAATCTCTATAGAACACTATACATAAGAATGATTAGTAATTGTAGATATCATAGCCTGCAAATAATTTTCAGTGATCTTTTAATTAGACAACATTTTCCTCTAGGTCTGTTTATTTTGGCCAATGCATAAATTCTAGTTTTATATTTAGTTTTCTCTTCTCTTCCCACAAAGAACACCGACTCTAATGAAAATTATTAATGTAGGAATAGGAAATTGCAGCTTCTTCCTCCCTTTTTTCGTTAAAAAAGCTCTGCTCGATACTGTTTCTTTATCTAACTAGGCCTAAATATAACAAATTACTACTATACGATATTCTAGTGAGGTATGTTTTCTGGCATATAACATGTAAAATAGTAGGGCTTTTTGGCTTGATGTAGTTCAGTGATTTAAGTTGAATAAAGAAAAGGTGGATATATTTTCTGGAAAAATAAATATATAAAAAGCAGATACTAGAGGGGAGTTAACACTTAGAAACAGAGAAAACCACAGGGTAAAAGGTGAGTTTCTCATTTGTTTTGCTTTTAGCCTGAGACTACTCCAGAGTTACATCTGACAGGGAGGCTAAAGCTTCAATAGAAATCAGCCTCATTCTTGTGGAGAACTAGAAGACAGAGTTCAGGGCAGTCATAGCTTCTGGAATCTGAAGGTGAAAATGGCAGAAAGTACAGAGTTAGGGAGGAGAAGCCCCAAACTCTGTGTATAAATTTTACCCAAATATCTGACTGACCCCTGAACCAGACAAGCATGGGACTGACTTCAAAAAAGCCAGCTACAGCTCAAAGAAGAGAACGTAAATTTAGCTGCCTCCCATTTCAAAGCAACCATTCAAAGCAAATGGATTTCAAAGCAACCATTTTAACTACTCATCACAATATTCTTCTTCTTCTCTCCAAGTCACATTTTGAGGCTGAGAAGATTCAGAGAAAGGAACCCTTCTTAATCATATACTTGTATTTAAAGGAAGGGGGAAAAAACTGCACAATTTTGTTGGTCAGATCTTCCAGTTGGCTTACAAGTCGTCTTTTTTTTTTTTTTTTTCACACACACACAGTATATTTTATTTTTACAAGAGATAAATAGACTGACACCAAGCATTGTACATGGATGACCACAACAAAAGCAACAATGATTGCAATTACCCTACATGAAACACACTCATACTATGTCATAATATTGACGTTCAGTCCAGTAATCCTCCACTGTAACAGCTCCTTTACTTTGCAGTGAAAATTGATTTGTATATTCTTTGCCTCTGAGTCCTTGTGGGATTTTTTTTTTTTTTTAAATTCAGACAGAAAATCACAAAAATTATACTCATCCTCATCAGTTCACTCAGTCCCATGTAATTAATTGTTTTTTTTCATCTTGATCTTTTGTTAGCACTTTTATGTGTTCATCAGTTTTTCATCAGAGTTCTGAAAATGCTTATTCATTCAGTTCAGCAGTACAGTCAGTGACCAGAAACCTGCACTTGTCAGAGTCTTTTCCGTGAATTTCTTGAAGATGAAACCCTTTTATAGGAACATATTTGCAAAATCATCAGAGTACACCCAGAACTGTCTGTAAATGACAAAAGACTTAAAAATGACCACAGTAAAAGATTTGATGAAAGTTCATAATAATGCAGTTGACAAGAAAATTAGTTATTTCTGAGATATACATTTTAAAGTAATAACTAGGATTATGACTTATAACATTATACCAGAACATATAAGATTTTTAGAAGTTTCATGTAATGTCTGGAACATTTATATTAACATATTTCCATACATATTTCCATACAAATACAAATATAAGATTTTTAGAAATTTCATGTAATGTCTGGAACATTTATATTAACATATTTCCATACATATTTCCATACAAATACAAATATAAGATTTTTAGAAATTTCATGTAATGTCTGAAACATTTATATTAACATATTTCCATACAAATAACCCAATGAAAGTTTAGTATTAGTTGTATTGTTTGTTTTTTTATACTGCAGGTTCTTATTAGGCATCAATTTTATACACATCAGTGTATACATGTCAATCCCAATCGCCCAATTCAGCACACCACCATCCCCACCTCACCGCAGTTTTCCCCCCTTGGCGTCCATATGTCCATTCTCTACATCTGTGTCTCAACTTCTGCCCTGCAAACTGGCTCATCTGTACCACTTTTCTAGGTTCCACATACATGCATTAATATATGATATTTGTTTTTCTCTTTTTGACTTACTTCACTCTGTATGACAGTCTCTAGATCCATCCACGTCTCAACAAATGACTCAATTTTGTTCCTTTTTATGGCTGAGTAATATTCCATTGTATATATGTACCACAACTTCTTTATCCATTCGTCTGTTGATGGGCATTTAGGTTGCTTCCATGACCTGGCTATTGTAAATAGTGCTGCAATGAACATTCGGGTGCATGTGTCTTTTTGAATTACGGTTTTCTCTGGGTATATGCCCAGTAGTGGGATTGCTGGGTCATATGGTAATTCTATGTTTAGCTTTTTAAGGAACCTCCATATTGTTCTCCATAGGGGCTGTATCAATTTACATTCCCACCAACAGTGCAAGAGGGTTCCCTTTTCTCCACACCCTCTCCAGCATTTGTTGTTTGTAGATTTTCTGATGATGCCCATTCTAACAGGAGTGAGGTGATACCTCATTGTAGTTTTGATTTGCATTTCTCTAATAATTAGTGACGTTGAGCATCTTTTCATGTGCTTCGTGGCCGTCTGTATGTCTTCTTTGGAGAAATGTCTATTTAGGTCTTCTGCCCATTTTTGGATTGGGGTGTTTGTTTCTTTGATATTGAGCTGAATGAGCTGTTTATATATTTTGGAGATTAATCCTTTGTCCGTTGATGCATTTGCAAATATTTTCTCCCATTCTGAGGGTTGTCTTTTCGTCTTGTTTATGGTTTCCTTTGCTGTGCAAAAGCTTTGAAGTTTCATTAGGTCCCACTTGTTTATTTTTGTTTTTATTTCCATTACTCTAGGAGGCGGATCAAAAAAGATCTTGCTGTGATTTATGTCAAAGAGTGTTCTTCCTATGTTTTCCTCTAAGAGTTTTATAGTGTCCAGTCTTACCTTTAGGTCTCGAATCCATTTTGAGTTTATTTTTGTGTATGGTGTTAGGGAGTATTCTAATTTCATTCTTTTACATGTGGCTGTCCAGTTTTCCCAGCACCGCTTATTGAAGAGACTGTCTTTTCTCCATTGTATATCTTTGCCTCCTTTGTCATAGATTAGTTGACCATAGGTGCGTGGGTTAATCTCTGGGCTTTCTATCTTGTTCCATTGATCTATGTTTCTGTTTTTGTGGCAGTACCATATTGTCTTGATTACTGTAGCTTTGTAGTATAGTCTGAAGTCAGGGAGTCTGATTCCTCCAGCTCCATTTTTTTGCCTCAAGACTGCTTTGGCTATTCGGGGTCTTTTGTGTCTCCATACAAATTTTAAGATGATTTGTTCTAGCTCCGTAAAAAATGCCATTGGTAATTTGATAGGGATTGCATTGAATCTGTAGATTGCTTTGGGTAGTATACTCATTTTCACAATGTTGATTCTTCCAATCCAAGAACATGGTATATCTCTCCATCTGTTGGTATCATCTTTAATTTCTTTCATCAGTGTCTTATAGTTTTCTGCATACAGGTCCTTTGTCTCCCTAGGTAGGTTTATTCCTAGGTATTTTATTCTTTTTGTTGCAATGGTAAATGGGAGTGTTTCCATAATTTCTCTTTCAGATTTGTCATCATTAGTGTATAGGAATGCAAGAGATTTCTGTGCATTAATTTTGTATCCTGCAACTTTACCATATTCATTAATTAGCTCTAGCAGTTTTCTGGTGGCAGTTTTAGGATTCTCTATGTATAGTATCATGTCATCCGCAAACAGTGACAGTTTTACTTCTTCTTTTCCAATTTGTATTCCTTTTATTTCTTTTTCTTCTCTGATTGCCGTGGCTAGGACTTCCAGAACTATGTTGAATAATAGTGGTGAGAGTGGACATCCTTGTCTCGTTCCTGATCTTAGAGGAAATGCTTTCAGTTTTTCACCATTGAGAATGATGTTTGCTGTGGGTTTGTCATATATGGCCTTTATTATGTTGAGGTAGGTTCCCTCTATGCCCACTTTCTGGAGAGTTTTTATCAGAAATGGGTGTTGAATTTTGTCAAAAGCTTTTTCTGCATCTATTGAGATGATCATATGGTTTTTATTCTTCAATTTTTTAATATGGTGTATCACATTGATTGATTTGCGTATATTGAAGAATCCTTGCATCCCTGGGATAAATCCCACTTGATCGTGGTGTATGATCCTTTTAATGTGTTGTTGGATTCTGGTTGCTAGTATTTTGTTGAGGATTTTTGCATCTATATTCATCAGTGATATTGGTCTGTAATTTTCTTTTTTTGTAGTGTCTTTGTCTGGTTTTGGTATCAGGGTGATGGTGGCCTCATAGAATGAGTTTGGGAGTGTTCCTTCCTCTGCAATTTTTTGGAAGAGTTTGAGAAGGATGGGTGTTAGCTCTTCTCTAAATGTTTGATAGAATTCACCTGTGAAGCCATCTGGTCCTGGACTTTTGTTTGTTGGAAGATTTTTAATCACAGTTTCAATTTCATTACTTGTGATTGGTCTGTTCATATTTTCTGTTTCTTCCTGATTCAGTCTTGGAAGGTTATACCTTTCTAAGAATTTGTCCATTTCTTCCAGGTTGTCCACTTTATTGGCATAAAGTTGCTTGTAGTAGTCTCTTAGGATGCTTTGTATTTCTGCAGTGTCTGTTGTAACGTCTCCTTTTTCATTTCTGATTTGATTGATTTGAGTCCTCTCCCTCTTTTTCTTGATGAGTCTGGCTAATGGCTTATCAATTTTGTTTATCTTCTCAAAGAACCAACTTTTAGTTTTATTGATCTTTGCTATTGTTTTCTTTGTTTCTATTTCATTTATTTCTGCTCTGATCTTTATGATTTCTTTCCTTCTGCTAACTTTGGGTTTTGTTTGTTCTTCTTTCTCTAGTTTCTTTAGGTGTAAGGTTAGATTGTTTACTTGAGATTTTTCTTGTTTCTTTAGGTAGGCTTGTATAGCTATAAACTTCCCTCTTAGAACCGCTTTTGCTGCATCCCATAGGTTTTGGGTGGTCGTGTTTTCATTGTCATTTGTCTCTAGGTATTTTTTGATTTCCTCTTTGATTTCTTCAGTGATCTCTTGGTTATTTAGTAACGTATTGTTTAGCCTCCATGTGTTTGTCTTTTTTACGTTTTTTTCCCTGTAATTCATTTCTAATCTCATAGCGTTGTGGTCAGAAAAGATGCTTGGTATGATTTCAATTTTCTTAAATTTACTGAGGCTTGATTTGTGACCCAAGATGTGATCTATCCTGGAGAATGTTCCGTGCGCACTTGAGAAGAACGTGTAATCTGCTGATTTTGGATGGAATGTCCTATATATATATCAATTAAATCTATCTGGTCTATTGTGTCATTTAAAGCTTCTGTTTCCTTATTTATTTTCATTTTGGATGCTCTGTCCATTGGTGTAAGTGAAGTGTTAAAGTCCCCCACTATTATTGTGTTACTGTCGATTTCCTCTTTTATAGCTGTTAGCAGTTGCCTTATGTATTGAGGTGCTCCTATGTTGGGTGCATATATGTTTATAATTGTTATATCTTCTTCTTGAATTGATCCCTGGATCATTATGTAGTGTCCTTCCTTGTCTCTTGTAACATTCTTTATTTTAAAGTCTATTTTATCTGATATGAGTATAGCTACTCCAGCTTTCTTTTGATTTCCATTTGCATGGAATATCTTTTTCCATCCCCTCACTTTCAGTCTCTATGTGTCCCTAGGTCTAAAGTGGGTCTCTTGTGGACAGCATATATATGGGTCCTGTTTTTGTATCCATTCAGCCAGTCTATGTCTTTTGGTTGGGGCGTTTAATCCATTCACGTTTAAGGTAATTATCGATATGTATGCTCCTATGACCATTTTCTTAATTGTTTTGGGTTTGTTTTTGTAGGTCCTTTTCTTCTCTTGTGTTTCCCACTCAGAGAAGTTCCTTTAGCATTTGTTGTAGAGCTGGTTTGGTGGTGCTGAATTCTCTTAGCTTTTGCTTGTCTGTAAAGCTTTTGATTTCTCCATCAAATCTAAATGAGATCCTTGCCGGGTAGAGTAATCTTGGTTGTAGGTTCTTCCCTTTCATCACTTTAAGTATATCATGCCACTCCCTTCTGGCTTGCAGAGTTTCTGCTGAGAAATCAGCTGTTAACCTTATGGGAGTTCCCTTGTATGTTATTTGTCGTTTTTCCCTTGCTGCTTTCAATAATTTTTCTTTGTCTTTAATTTTTGCCACTTTGATTACTATGTGTCTCGGCGTGTTTCTCCTTGGGTTTATTCTGTATGGGACTCTCTGCGCTTCCTGGACTTGGGTGGCTATCTCCTTTCCCATGTTAGGGAAGTTTTCGACTATAATCTCTTCAAATATTTTCTCTGGTCCTTTCTCTCTCTCTTCTCCTTCTGGGACCCCTATAATGCGAATGTTGTTGCGTTTAATGTTGTCCCAGAGGTCTCTTAGGCTGTCTTCATTTCTTTTCATTCTTTTTTCTTTAGTCTGTTCCGCAGCAGTGAATTCCACCATTCTGTCTTCCAGGTCACTTATCCGTTCTTCTGCCTCAGTTATTCTGCTATGGATTCCTTCTAGTGTAGTTTTCATTTCAGTTATTGTATTGGTCATCTCTGTTTGTTTGTTCTTTAATTCTTCTAGGTCTTTGTTAATCATTTCTTGCATCTTCTCAATCTTTGCCTCCATTCTTATTCCGAGGTCCTGGATCATCTTCACTATCATTATTCTGAATTCTTTCTCTGGAAGGTTGCCTATCTCTACTTCATTTAGTTGTTTTTCTGGGGTTTTTTCTTGTTCCTTCATCTGGTACATAGCCCTCTGCCTTTTCATCTTCTCTCTCTTTCTGTAACTGTGGTTTTTGGTCCACAGGCTGCAGGATTGTAGTTTTTCTTGCTTCTGTTGCCTGCCCTCTGGTGGTTGAGGCTATCTAAGAGGCTTGATGGGAGGCTCTGGTGGTGGGATAAGTCTTAAGACTTATTGATATTCACTCTATCTCTGATTCCCAAACAACAATAGGAGGATTTCAAGATTTCATTTTGCAGCATGATTTTTGTATTTAGTTTCTGTAAACTCCAAAAATCTTATGCTTGAAGAAAAAATATTTTTTCTCCAGGGTCTGGTGGAGACTTGTGCAACTGGATAATGTCATGACAAATGACTGTTAAGTGGACTAGTTTCTGCAACCCTTTTTCATCTTCAAAGCACTCAGCAAAATCTGCTTTATTTTAGTGTTATTAAAGGACTTCAGAAAACATTTCAGAAGAGCTGAAAATAACACCTGTCAAGCTGAATTGGGGGATGGGGATATCTGGATAGATTCTCTAGACAGATGATCCTGAAGAAGTTGTCTGTGCTGGAGCCCTGGAATCCTCAGAGTTCACAGAGGTGACTCACCAGTCCTTCCTAGTGAAAGCTAACAGTTTATGCCTGACAGAGAACACTGTAGTAGCCTCTCTCACAAGGGCAACAGGTGACCACCTTTCCTCGAGAGATTCATTTCTTCTCCCGTGGGTCACAGGCTGGGAATTAACATTAAATTGCAACCTAATCCAACTGGAATGTGTTGATAAGAAAGAGCATACACACTTATAGGGGAGATATAAGAATTAGCTTATATTAGCAGGAGTTGAAGGAATGACCCAGGGATTGCACTTTGGGGGTACTTGCTGAGTAGGCCAGAATATAAGACTGCATAAGCAAGAATTCTCAGGACATGAGGATTTAACACTCAGGCAAGGGCCCCAGAAAATAGAGCTATCTCAACACTCTAGAAGAATGAAGAAAGAAATGTCCCATGTTGAGCAACAGACATAGCTGAGTTGCCATGACAGAATAAAGAGGCTACAGGAAGAGAGAAAGCTGGATAGAATAAATTACGTGAGTCCAGAAAACCTACCAGAGGAGAGGTTTTCAGGAGGAGCCAGAATACATACCATTCGCCAGGGCCATCCAAACTGCATTGATGAGCAGCATCGGCAACACAACAGGTTAAGTGGTAGCGCTCTTCCGTAAGGCTGAGTTGATGACAAGGGAGGCAGTAACAAACTTGGAATTGTTAATCTATGGATCTCAAAATAACAGGAGTGACCTCCAATGTCAGAAAAGCAGCTAAGGTTCATGTGACCTAAAGGTGGTGGTAAAGATAGTGAGCATAGTGTTCCAAAGGGCAAAAGAGACAGGCAGCCAGCTTGGGTGCTGTTAACGTCTTACAGCAAGAAAATGGCACGCATGGCGGAGCAGAAAGAGAACAGTAGTCACTCCAGTAAAAAGTCATAATTCTCTACTCAGTTTCTGGAACTGTCTCTATTTGAAGATCCATAGCTCATTTATTGGTGAAGAGCCAGATAGCTAGAACAAAGGGTTTTTTGCAACAATGCAGTCAGTACATATGACAAGGATTTCTTCAGTTCTTCCGCAGAGAGACATATGGCCTTTTCCTTAGGTGACAGTAAATTAAGGAGAGAGCTACAGTTTGATTCTGAAGGCTGTCTGCTGGCAGAATTCCCTTAAGAGGCTAATTAGCTATGGCCCACCCATATTATAGAGGGTAATCCGTTTTACTCAAAGTTTACCGATTTAAAGGTTAATCTCATCTAAAAAATACCCTCACAGAAACATCTAGAATAATATTTGACCAAATATCTGGTTGCCGTGGCCTAACTAAATTGATACAGAAAAGTAACTATTCCTTTATGTAATATTTTTTCTGTCTTCATTTTCTCCTTCCTCTTCTCTCTGTTCTCTTCTTTCTCCTTCTCCTTCTTCTTAATATCCTTATGCCTTTGTTTGTGTAGAAAGGAGATTAAGAGGTAATAACCAAGAAAGATACATGCAAACACTAATCAACTGCATTCTTATGGTAACCTATAAAGATCAAACTGTGAGAAATCATGATTATTATAAAATAGTGTTATTAATCATGACACAGAGGTTTTGTGTGAAATGAATATTTTGATTTTATATTTTTCACATGCTGATTCTTAATTTACTTCCCAATTAACTTACAAAGTTTTTCAGTTTTTGACGGCAACGATGATTTTTTTTTAAAAAAGTGTTACTCATAGTTTTCCTGACAGCAATATGCAAGAAAAATGCTATGTTTGATAAGTCTGAAACTTACTTAAAAGATTGCAATCTTTACTTCTGTGTTCTCTGTTAAATGTCAGCTATGTTTGGCCATTTACTTAGAGCTAAAATGAGTAGTCAGTTAACCTGATAAGATATAATTCACAGTGCATTTTTCAAGATGATCTGAGGGAGAGTCAGGTGAGGTCCCCAAAGCAAGTTGTGCATTCCATCCTGTTGTTTCATATACTGAGAACTGTTGTTTTGTGAAGAAAAATTCAATCTACGCTTTTTATTATTTAGTTTTCTTGTTATGTAAAGACATGCAATAATATTTAGAAAGGGCTAATTTCTACTTCATGCACTTCTTTGGAAAAGAAGAAGTATGGAATGACAAAACCCTAAACTTTTAGCTAGTTGGCATAACTTACTGATGGGAAAATCTTGATACATTCATTTAACTAAGAAGTATTTTTTGTGTATACTAACTATATCAGGTCAGGCACTGTGCTATACAATGAAATTATTATGGTAAATATAAGGTACATTGTGTGCTTCCTCTTAAAGCTTGTAGACTATGGAAAAGAGATAGAAATAAAAATGTCAAAACCATTATTATAGAATGGGAAGTACGGGGTGTTATTCCCTGGGCCCCTAATTAAGAGTCAGGGAGCTTGATTTATTCAAGTATAGTGGAATATTTAGAAGACAGGAAGAAGTATTCCTGTATCAATTGGTAGAGCAGTCACTAGTATTTTTGTGTCTAGGAGAAAATGCAAACTATCTTTTGGATTACCATTCTTTTTCAGACTTTTCCATGGCCTGGCCCCTTCTCAGTGATGCTGACTGAAAGGGATTAGGGATCTTTTTGCCCCAGAAAAAGTTACAACAGTGGTGGCAATAGCTAGAACAGATAGTGTTGCATCCTGTTGCAGATACTCCTTGAGAGGAGGGGATGATGTTATCACAGATTATGAACCTGGTATCTTCTCTTTGGACGAAAAACATGATTAGAACCTCTTTCTAGATTGTCCAGAATGAAGTCCACTCACATTAAAGGCTCCAAAGACCTCAGAGGGGAACTCACGAGGAAGCAAGAGGGCCTCTTTATTTGAGATGCAGAAATATCTCCAGGACCTGTTGGTTTGTCTAGATTATTCCTCTGTGGTTATGTTTTGAGTCTTTGCAGCACCAGCCACCCAGGCACAGTGGCAGACCCCCAAAACAGAGACTGGATGTGACTGTGCATAAGAGTTCTAGCCTTGGACAATAAGCGTGAGCCTTTGTGGGACCCTAGAGAATCTTTCCAGGAATATGACTCACTGGATGAATCATCAAAATAGAGACCAAGATTCACTAGAGTGTGCTAGACATTTTTTTTCCAGTTAAGGTTTATTGGAACTCTGTGGTCTAATTTACAATGCTCCAATCTTCCAGCAGTCAAGGAAAATTTTTGCAACTGATATTTTTGTAATTTGGAGCTTCCGGCAAAGGGAGGCAGCTTCCATCCAGACGTGCCCCTTGGGGTTTTGGACTCCCTGGGGTTTTAATGACCCTGACATAACTAGTAGGTACGTTGCTTTTATTTTTTGTTTTGTTTCTGTTGTTTTGGTTGTTGTTTTGTTTTGAAGACAAGGTGTTAGAAACCACAAACACTTTTTTGTTTAATTTTTGTTGAAAGAGGGTAAGATTTAACTGGGTTGGAGATATACACTATCCATTGGGGTGGGAAAAATTACTTTAAAGTTTTTTAATATAATATATATAGATATATATATGTATAGATATATAGACACATACATACTACTGTATTTGAGGGAGATCTGATTATTGTTATAGTAACCTCTAAATACCTGATCAAGTATTTCAAAATGATTTGCTCAGTGGTCTGTTTAAAATTGTAATTTGAGTTTTTCTTTATAATGAAAATTCCTTGTAAATATTTCCCCTATGTCTGTATTTAGAAAGTGTTATTTTTGAAAATTAATTATACACGAGTAGACCTGTATGTTTATGTTACCTGAAAGATTGATTATAGTAGGTCTATCTATACATTAGACTAAGCATTGAGGGGATGAATATCCTTGTCTGAAGTTTCCAAATCACATCAAAGAAATAGAGCAAAAAATATATATGTAATTAACAATGATACAAAAATATTGGTCACTTTTTACATTTCATAAAGAATCATGGCTACAGATGATTTTAAAGTATTATTACTATTTTTAATTTCAGGCAGTTTTTTTTTTATTGGAGTATAGTTAATTTACAGTGTTGTGTGAGTTACAAGTGTAGCAAAGTAACTTTTTTTTGTAATACAGTTTATTACAAAATATTGAGTATCGTTCTTTGTACTATACATAGGTCCTTGTTGTTTATCTATCTTATATATTAGTAGTATGTATATGTTACTCCCAACTTCATAATTTATTCCTCCCCCCCACATTTCCCCTTTGGTAACCATAAGTTTGTTTTCCCCTTTGGTAACCATAAGTTTGTTTTCCCCTTTGGTAACCATAAGTTTGTTTTCTTTATCTGTGAGTTGGTTTCTGTTTGGTAAATAAGTTCATGTGTATCATTTTTTCTTTTTTAGTTCCACACTCTAGTAATATCATATGGTATTTGTCTTTCTCTGTCTGACTTAACTTCACTTAGTATGATTAACTCTAGTTCCATCCATGTTGCTGAAAATGGCATTATTTCATCTTTTTCATGTCTGAGTAGTGTTCCGTTTTATATATATATATATATATATATACATATATACATATATACATATATATATATATGTATATATATATATATATGTATATATATATATATACACATATATATATATACCACATCTTCTTTGTCCATTCATCTGTCAATAGATATTCAGGCTGCTTCCATGTCCTGGCTATTGTAAATAGTGCTGCAGTGAACACTGGGGTGCATGCATCTTTTTGAATTATGGTTTTCTCTAGATATGTGCTCAGAAGTGGGATTGCTGGATCATATGGTAGTTCTATTTTTAGTTGTTTAAGGAACCTCCATACTGTTCTGCATAGTGGCTGTACCATTTTACATTCCCACCAACCGTGTAAGAGGGTTCCCTTTTTTCCACGCCCTCTCCAGCATTTATTGTTTGTAGACCTTTTGATTATGGCCATTCTCACTGGTGCGAGGTGGTTCCTCATTGTAGTTGTTTTTTTTTTTTTTTAGTTGTTTTGTTTGTTTTTTTATACTGCAGGTTCTTATTAGGCATCAATTTTATACATATCAGTGTATACATGTCAATCCCAATCGCCCAATTCAGCACACCACCATCCCCACCTCACCGCAGTTTTCCCCCCTTGGTGTCCATATGTCCATTCTCTACATCTGTGTCTCAACTTCTGCCCTGCAAACTGGCTCATCTGTACCATTTTTCTAGGTTCCACATACATGCATTAATATATGATATTTGTTTTTCTCTTTCTGACTTACTTCACTCTGTATGACAGCCTCTAGATCCATCCATGTCTCAACAAATGACTCAATTTCGTTCCTTTTTATGGCTGAGTAATATTCCATTGTATATATGTACCACATCTTCTTTAACCATTCGTCTGTTGATGGGCATTTAGGTTGCTTCCATGACCTGGCTATTGTAAATAGTGCTGCAATGAACATTCGGGTGCATGTGTCTTTTTGAATTACGGTTTTCTCTGGGTATATGCCCAGTAGTGGGATTGCTGGGTCATATGGTAATTCTATTTTTAGTTTTTTAAGGAACCTCCATATTGTTCTCCAGAGTGGCTGTATCAATTTACATTCCCACCAACAGTGCAAGAGGGTTCCCTTTTGTCCACACCCTCTCCAGCATTTGTTGTTTGTAGATTTTCTGATGATCCTCATTCTAACAGGAGTGAGGTGATACCTCATTGTAGTTTTGATTTGCATTTCTCTAATAATTAGTGATGTTGAGCAGCTTTTCATGTGCTTCGTGGCCGTCTGTATGTCTTCTTTGGAGAAATGTCTATTTAGGTCTTCTGCCCATTTTTGGATTGGGGTGTTTGTTTCTTTGATATTGAGCTGAATGAGCTGTTTATATATTTTGGAGATTAATCCTTTGTCCGTTGATTCATTTGCAAATATTTTCTCCCATTCTGAGGGTTGTCTTTTCGTCTTGTTTATGGTTTCCTTTGCTGTGCAAAAGCTTTGAAGTTTCATTAGGTCCCACTTGTTTATTTTTGTTTTTATTTCCATTACTCTAGGAGGTGGATCAAAAAAGATCTTGCTGTGATTTATGTCAAAGAGTGTTCTTCCTATGTTTTCCTCTAAGAGTTTTATAGTGTCCAGTCTTATATTTAGGTCTCTAATCCATTTTGAGTTTATTTTTGTGTATGGTGTTAGGGAGTATTCTAATTTCATTCTTTTACATGTAGCTGTCCAGTTTTCCCAGCACCACTTATTGAAGAGACTGTCTTTTCTCCATTGTATATCTTTGCCTCCTTTGTCATAGATTAGTTGACCATAGGTGCGTGGGTTAATCTCTGGGCTTTCTATCTTGTTCCATTGATCTATGTTTCTGTTTTTGTGCCAGTACCATATTGTCTTGATTACTGTAGCTTTGTAGTATAGTCTGAAGTCAGGGAGTCTGATTCCTCCAGCTCCATTTTTTTGCCTCAAGACTGCTTTGGCTATTCGGGGTCTTTTGTGTCTCCATACAAATTTTAAGATGATTTGTTCTAGCTCCGTAAAAAATGCCATTGGTAATTTGATAGGGATTGCATTGAATCTGTAGATTGCTTTGGGTAGTATACTCATTTTCACAATGTTGATTCTTCCAATCCAAGAACATGGTATATCTCTCCATCTGTTGGTATCATCTTTAATTTCTTTCATCAGTGTCTTATAGTTTTCTGCATACAGGTCTTTTGTCTCCCTAGGTAGGTTTATTCCTAGGTATTTTATTCTTTTTGTTGCAATGGTAAATGGGAGTGCTTCCATAATTTCTCTTTCAGATTTTTCATCATTAGTGTATAGGAATGCAAGAGATTTCTGTGCATTAATTTTGTATCCTGCAACTTTACCATATTCATTAATTAGCTCTAGCAGTTTTCTGGTGGCAGTTTTAGGATTCTCTATGTATAGTATCATGTCATCCGCAAACAGTGACAGTTTTACTTCCTCTTTTCCAATTCGTATTCCTTTTATTTCTTTTTCTTCTCTGATTGCCGTGGCTAGGACTTCCAGAACTATGTTGAATAATAGTGGTGAGAGTGGACATCCTTGTCTCATTCCTGATCTTAGAGGAAATGCTTTCAGTTTTTCACCATTGAGAATGATGTTTGCTGTGGGTTTGTCATATATGGCCTTTATTATGTTGAGGTAGGTTCCCTCTATGCCCACTTTCTGGAGAGTTTTTATCAGAAATGGGTGTTGAATTTTGTCAAAAGCTTTTTCTGCATCTATTGAGATGATCATATGGTTTTTATTCTTCAGTTTGTTAATATGGTGTATCACATTGATTGATTTGCGTATATTGAAGAATCCTTGCATCCCTGGGATAAATCCCACTTGATCGTGGTGTATGATCCTTTTAATGTGTTGTTGGATTCTGTGTGCTAGTATTTTGTTGAGGATTTTTGCATCTATATTCATCAGTGATATTGGTCTGTAATTTTCTTTTTTTGTAGTGTCTTTGTCTGGTTTTGGTATCAGGGTGATGGTGGCCTCATAGAATGAGTTTGGGAGTGTTCCTTCCTCTGCAATTTTTTGGAAGAGTTTGAGAAGGATGGGTGTTAGCTCTTCTCTAAATGTTTGATAGAATTCACCTGTGAAGCCATCTGGTCCTGGACTTTTGTTTGTTGGAAGATTTTTAATCACAGTTTCAATTTCATTACTTGTGATTGGTCTGTTCATATTTTCTGTTTCTTCCTGATTCAGTCTTGGAAGGTTATACCTTTCTAAGAATTTGTCCATTTCTTCCAGGTTGTCCATTTTATTGGCATAAAGTTGCTTATAGTAGTCTCTTAGGATGTTTTGTATTTCTGCAGTGTCTGTTGTAACTTCTCCTTTTTCATTTCTGATTTTATTGATTTGAGTCCTCTCCCTCTTTTTCTTGATGAGTCTGGCTAATGGCTTATCAATTTTGTTTATCTTCTCAAAGAACCAACTTTTAGTTTTATTGATCTTTGCTATTGTTTTCTTTGTTTCTATCTCATTTATTTCTGCTCTGATCTTTATGATTTCTTTCCTTCTGCTAACTTTGGGTTTTGTTTGTTCTTCTTTCTCTAGTTTCTTTAGGTGTAAGGTTAGATTGTTTACTTGAGATTTTTCTTGTTTCTTTAGGTAGGCTTGTATAGCTATAAACTTCCCTCTTAGAACCGCTTTTGCTGCATCCCATAGGTTTTGGGTCGTCGTGTTTTCATTGTCATTTGTCTCTAGGTATTTTCTTATTTCCTCTTTGATTTCTTCAGTGATCTTTTGGTTATTTAGTAACGTATTGTTTAGCCTCCATGTGTTTGTCTTTTTTACGTTTTTTTCCCTGTAATTCATTTCTAATCTCATAGCGTTTTGGTCAGAAAAGATGCTTGGTATGATTTCAATTTTCTTAAATTTACTGAGGCTTGATTTGTGACCCAAGATGTGATCTATCCTGGAGAATGTTCCGTGCGCACTTGAGAAGAATGTGTAATCTGCTGTTTTTGGATGGAATGTCCTATATATATCAATTAAATCTATCTGGTCTATTGTGTCATTTAAAGCTTCTGTTTCCTTATTTATTTTCATTTTGGATGATCTGTCCATTGGTGTAAGTGAAGTGTTAAAGTCCCCCACTATTATTGTGTTACTGTCGATTTCCTCTTTTATAGCTGTTAGCAGTTGCCTTATGTATTGAGGTGCTCCTATGTTGGGTGCATATATATTTATAATTGTTATATCTTCTTCTTGGATTGATCCCTGGATCATTATGTAGTGTCCTTCCTTGCCTCTTGTAACATTCTTTATTTTAAAGTCTATTTTATCTGATATGAGTATAGCTACTCCAGCTTTCTTTTGATTTCCATTTGCATGGAATATCTTTTTCCATCCCCTAACTCTCAGTCTGTATGTGTCCCTAGGTCTAAAGTGGGTCTCTTGTAGACAGCATATATATGGGTCCTGTTTTTGTATCCATTCAGCCAGTCTATGTCTTTTGGTTGGGGCGTTTAATCCATTCACGTTTAAGGTAATTATCGATATGTATGTTCCTATGACCATTTTCTTAATTGTTTTGGGTTTGTTTTTGTAGGTCCTTTTCTTCTCTTGTGTTTCCCACTCAGAGAAGTTCCTTTAGCATTTGTTGTAGAGCTGGTTTGGTGGTGCTGAATTCTCTTAGCTTTTGTTTGTCTGTAAAGCTTTTGATTTCTCCATCAAATCTAAATGAGATCCTTGCCGGGTAGCGTAATCTTGGTTGTAGGTTCTTCCCTTTCATCACTTTAAGTATATCATGCCACTCCCTTCTGGCTTGCAGAGTTTCTGCTGAGAAATCAGCTGTTAACCTTATGGGAGTTCCCTTGTATGTTATTTGTCGTTTTTCCCTTGCTGCTTTCAATAATTTTTCTTTGTCTTTAATTTTTGCCACTTTGATTACTATGTGTCTCGGCGTGTTTCTCCTTGGGTTTATTCTGTATGGGACTCTCTGCGCTTCCTGGACTTGGGTGGCTATTTCCTTTCCCATGTTAGGGAAGTTTTCGACTATAATCTCTTCAAATATTTTCTCTGGTCCTTTCTCTCTCTCTTCTCCTTCTGGGACCCCTATAATGCGAATGTTGTTGCGTTTAATGTTGTCCCAGAGATCTCTTAGGCTATCTTCATTTCTTTTCATTCTTTTTTCTTTAGTCTGTTCCGCAGCAGTGAATTCCACCATTCTGTCTTCCAGGTCACTTATCCGTTCTTCTGCCTCAGTTATTCTGCTATGGATTCCTTCTAGTGTAGTTTTCATTTCAGTTATTGTATTGGTCATCTCTGTTTGTTCTTTAATTCTTCTAGGTCTTTGTTAATCATTTCTTGCATCTTCTCAATCTTTGCCTCCATTCTTATTCCGAGGTCCTGGATCATCTTCACTATCATTATTCTGAATTCTTTCTCTGGAAGGTTGCCTATCTCTACTTCATTTAGTTGTTTTTCTGGGTTTTTTTCTTGTTCCTTCATCTGGTACATAGCCCTCTGCCTTTTCATCTTCTCTCTCTTTCTGTAACTGTGGTTTTTGGTCCACAGGCTGCAGGATTGTAGTTTTTCTTGCTTCTGTTGCCTGCCCTCTGGTGGTTGAGGCTATCTAAGAGGCTTGATGGGAGGCTCTGGTGGTGGGATAAGTCTTAAGACTTATTGATATTCACTCTATCTCTGATTCCCAAACAACAATAGGAGGATTTCAAGATTTCATTTTGCAGCATGATTTTTGTATTTAGTTTCTGTAAACTCCAAAAATCTTATGCTTGAAGAAAAAATATTTTTTCTCCAGGGTCTGGTGGAGACTTGTGCAACTGGATAATGTCATGACAAATGACTGTTAAGTGGACTAGTTTCTGCAACCCTTTTTCATCTTCAAAGCACTCAGCAAAATCTGCTTTATTTTAGTGTTATTAAAGGACTTCAGAAAACATTTCAGAAGAGCTGAAAATAACACCTGTCAAGCTGAATTGGGGGATGGGGATATCTGGATAGATTCTCTAGACAGATGATCCTGAAGAAGTTGTCTGTGCTGGAGCCCTGGAATCCTCAGAGTTCACAGAGGTGACTCACCAGTCCTTCCTAGTGAAAGCTAACAGTTTATGCCTGACAGAGAACACTGTAGTAGCCTCTCTCACAAGGGCAACAGGTGACCACCTTTCCTCGAGAGATTCATTTCTTCTCCCGTGGGTCACAGGCTGGGAATTAACATTAAATTGCAACCTAATCCAACTGGAATGTGTTGATAAGAAAGAGCATACACACTTATAGAGGAGATATAAGAATTAGCTTATATTAGCAGGAGTTGAAGGAATGACCCAGGGATTGCACTTTGGGGGTACTTGCTGAGTAGGCCAGAATATAAGACTGCATAAGCAAGAATTCTCAGGACATGAGGATTTAACACTCAGGCAAGGGCCCCAGAAAATAGAGCTATCTCAACACTCTAGAAGAATGAAGAAAGAAATGTCCCATGTTGAGCAACAGACATAGCTGAGTTGCCATGACAGAATAAAGAGGCTACAGGAAGAGAGAAAGCTGGATAGAATAAATTACGTGAGTCCAGAAAACCTACCAGAGGAGAGGTTTTCAGGAGGAGCCAGAATACATACCATTCGCCAGGGCCATCCAAACTGCATTGATGAGCGGCATCGGCAACACAACAGGTTAAGTGGTAGCGCTCTTCCGTAAGGCTGAGTTGATGACAAGGGAGGCAGTAACAAACTTGGAATTGTTAATCTATGGATCTCAAAATAACAGGAGTGACCTCCAATGTCAGAAAAGCAGCTAAGGTTCATGTGACCTAAAGGTGGTGGTAAAGATAGTGAGCATAGTGTTCCAAAGGGCAAAAGAGACAGGCAGCCAGCTTGGGTGCTGTTAACGTCTTACAGCAAGAAAATGGCACGCATGGCGGAGCAGAAAGAGAACAGTAGTCACTCCAGTAAAAAGTCATAATTCTCTACTCAGTTTCTGGAACTGTGTCTATTTGAAGATCCATAGCTCATTTATTGGTGAAGAGCCAGATAGCTAGAACAAAGGGTTTTTTGCAACAATGCAGTCAGTACATATGACAAGGATTTCTTCAGTTCTTCCGCAGAGAGACATATGGCCTTTTCCTTAGGTGACAGTAAATTAAGGAGAGAGCTACAGTTTGATTCTGAAGGCTGTCTGCTGGCAGAATTCCCTTAAGAGGCTAATTAGCTATGGCCCACCCATATTATAGAGGGTAATCCGTTTTACTCAAAGTTTACCGATTTAAAGGTTAATCTCATCTAAAAAATACCCTCACAGAAACATCTAGAATAATATTTGACCAAATATCTGGTTGCCGTGGCCTAACTAAATTGATACAGAAAAGTAACTATTCCTTTATGTAATATTTTTTCTGTCTTCATTTTCTCCTTCCTCTTCTCTCTGTTCTCTTCTTTCTCCTTCTCCTTCTTCTTAATATCCTTATGCCTTTGTTTGTGTAGAAAGGAGATTAAGAGGTAATAACCAAGAAAGATACATGCAAACACTAATCAACTGCATTCTTATGGTAACCTATAAAGATCAAACTGTGAGAAATCATGATTATTATAAAATAGTGTTATTAATCATGACACAGAGGTTTTGTGTGAAATGAATATTTTGATTTTATATTTTTCATATGCTGATTCTTAATTTACTTCCCAATTAACTTACAAAGTTTTTCAGTTTTTGACGGCAACGATGATTTTTTTTTAAAAAAGTGTTACTCATAGTTTTCCTGACAGCAATATGCAAGAAAAATGCTATGTTTGATAAGTCTGAAACTTACTTAAAAGATTGCAATCTTTACTTCTGTGTTCTCTGTTAAATGTCAGCTATGTTTGGCCATTTACTTAGAGCTAAAATGAGTAGTCAGTTAACCTGATAAGATATAATTCACAGTGCATTTTTCAAGATGATCTGAGGGAGAGTCAGGTGAGGTCCCCAAAGCAAGTTGTGCTGTGCATTCCATCCTGTTGTTTCATATACTGAGAACTGTTGTTTCGTGAAGAAAAATTCAATCTACGCTTTTTATTATTTAGTTTTCTTGTTATGTAAAGACATGCAATAATATTTAGAAAGGGCTAATTTCTACTTCATGCACTTCTTTGGAAAAGAAGAAGTATGGAATGACAAAACCCTAAACTTTTAGCTAGTTGGCATAACTTACTGATGGGAAAATCTTGATACATTCATTTAACTAAGAAGTATTTTTTGTGTATACTAACTATATCAGGTCAGGCACTGTGCTATACAATGAAATTATTATGGTAAATATAAGGTACATTGTGTGCTTCCTCTTAAAGCTTGTAGACTATGGAAAAGAGATAGAAATAAAAATGTCAAAACCATTATTATAGAATGGGAAGTACGGGGTGTTATTCCCTGGGCCCCTAATTAAGAGTCAGGGAGCTTGATTTATTCAAGTATAGTGGAATATTTAGAAGACAGGAAGAAGTATTCCTGTATCAATTGGTAGAGCAGTCACTAGTATTTTTGTGTCTAGGAGAAAATGCAAACTATCTTTTGGATTACCATTCTTTTTCAGACTTTTCCATGGCCTGGCCCCTTCTCAGTGATGCTGACTGAAAGGGATTAGGGATCTTTTTGCCCCAGAAAAAGTTACAACAGTGGTGGCAATAGCCAGAACAGATAGTGTTGCATCCTGTTGCAGATACTCCTTGAGAGGAGGGGATGATGTTATCACAGATTATGAACCTGGTATCTTCTCTTTGGACGAAAAACATGATTAGAACCTCTTTCTAGATTGTCCAGAATGAAGTCCACTCACATTAAAGGCTCCAAAGACCTCAGAGGGGAACTCACGAGGAAGCAAGAGGGCATCTTTATTTGAGATCCAGAAATATCTCCAGGACCTGTTGGTTTGTCTAGATTATTCCTCTGTGGCTATGTTTTGAGTCTTTGCAGCACCAGCCACCCAGGCACAGTGGCAGACCCCCAAAACAGAGACTGGATGTGACTGTGCATAAGACTTCTAGCCTTGGACAATAAGCGTGAGCCTTTGTGGGACCCTAGAGAATCTTTCCAGGAATATGACTCACTAGATGAATCATCAAAATAGAGACCAAGATTCACTAGAGTGTGCTAGACATTTTTTTTCCAGTTAAGGTTTATTGGAACTCTGTGGTCTAATTTACAATGCTCCAATCTTCCAGCAGTCAAGGAAAATTTTTGCAACTGATATTTTTGTAATTTGGAGCTTCCGGCAAAGGGAGGCAGCTTCCATCCAGACGTGCCCCTTGGGGTTTTGGACTCCCTGGGGTTTTAATGACCCTGACATAACTAGTAGGTACGTTGCTTTTATTTTTTGTTTTGTTTCTGTTGTTTTGGTTGTTGTTTTGTTTTGAAGACAAGGTGTTAGAAACCACAAACACTTTTTTGTTTAATTTTTGTTGAAAGAGGGTAAGATTTAACTGGGTTGGAGATATACACTATCCATTGGGGTGGGAAAAATTACTTTAAAGTTTTTTAATATAATATATATAGATATATATATGTATAGATATATAGACACATACATACTACTGTATTTGAGGGAGATCTGATTATTGTTATAGTAACCTCTAAATACCTGATCAAGTATTTCAAAATGATTTGCTCAGTGGTCTGTTTAAAATTGTAATTTGAGTTTTTCTTTATAATGAAAATTCCCTGTAAATATTTCCCCTATGTCTGTATTTAGAAAGTGTTATTTTTGAAAATTAATTATACACGAGTAGACCTGTATGTTTATGTTACCTGAAAGATTGATTATAGTAGGTCTATCTATACATTAGACTAAGCATTGAGGGGATGAATATCCTTGTCTGAAGTTTCCAAATCACATCAAAGAAATAGAGCAAAAAATATATATGTAATTAACAATGATACAAAAATATTGGTCACTTTTTACATTTCATAAAGAATCATGGCTACAGATGATTTTAAAGTATTATTACTATTTTTAATTTCAGGCAGTTTTTTTTTTATTGGAGTATAGTTAATTTACAGTGTTGTGTGAGTTACAAGTGTAGCAAAGTAACTTTTTTTTGTAATACAGTTTATTACAAAATATTGAGTATCGTTCTTTGTACTATACATAGGTCCTTGTTGTTTATCTATCTTATATATTAGTAGTATGTATATGTTACTCCCAACTTCATAATTTATTCCTCCCCCCCACATTTCCCCTTTGGTAACCATAAGTTTGTTTTCCCCTTTGGTAACCATAAGTTTGTTTTCCCCTTTGGTAACCATAAGTTTGTTTTCTTTATCTGTGAGTTGGTTTCTGTTTGGTAAATAAGTTCATGTGTATCATTTTTTCTTTTTTAGTTCCACACTCTAGTAATATCATATGGTATTTGTCTTTCTCTGTCTGACTTAACTTCACTTAGTATGATTAACTCTAGTTCCATCCATGTTGCTGAAAATGGCATTATTTCATCTTTTTCATGTCTGAGTAGTGTTCCGTTTTATATATATATATATATATATATATACATATATACATATATACATATATATATATATGTATATATATATATATATGTATATATATATATATACACATATATATATATACCACATCTTCTTTGTCCATTCATCTGTCAATAGATATTCAGGCTGCTTCCATGTCCTGGCTATTGTAAATAGTGCTGCAGTGAACACTGGGGTGCATGCATCTTTTTGAATTATGGTTTTCTCTAGATATGTGCTCAGAAGTGGGATTGCTGGATCATATGGTAGTTCTATTTTTAGTTGTTTAAGGAACCTCCATACTGTTCTGCATAGTGGCTGTACCATTTTACATTCCCACCAACCGTGTAAGAGGGTTCCCTTTTCTCCACGCCCTCTCCAGCATTTATTGTTTGTAGACCTTTTGATTATGGCCATTCTCACTGGTGCGAGGTGGTTCCTCATTGTAGTTGTTTTTTTTTTTTTTTTTTTTTTTTTTTAGTTGTTTTGTTTGTTTTTTTATACTGCAGGTTCTTATTAGGCATCAATTTTATACATATCAGTGTATACATGTCAATCCCAATCGCCCAATTCAGCACACCACCATCCCCACCTCACCGCAGTTTTCCCCCCTTGGTGTCCATATGTCCATTCTCTACATCTGTGTCTCAACTTCTGCCCTGCAAACTGGCTCATCTGTACCATTTTTCTAGGTTCCACATACATGCATTAATATATGATATTTGTTTTTCTCTTTCTGACTTACTTCACTCTGTATGACAGCCTCTAGATCCATCCATGTCTCAACAAATGACTCAATTTCGTTCCTTTTTATGGCTGAGTAATATTCCATTGTATATATGTACCACATCTTCTTTAACCATTCGTCTGTTGATGGGCATTTAGGTTGCTTCCATGACCTGGCTATTGTAAATAGTGCTGCAATGAACATTCGGGTGCATGTGTCTTTTTGAATTACGGTTTTCTCTGGGTATATGCCCAGTAGTGGGATTGCTGGGTCATATGGTAATTCTATTTTTAGTTTTTTAAGGAACCTCCATATTGTTCTCCAGAGTGGCTGTATCAATTTACATTCCCACCAACAGTGCAAGAGGGTTCCCTTTTCTCCACACCCTCTCCAGCATTTGTTGTTTGTAGATTTTCTGATGATCCTCATTCTAACAGGAGTGAGGTGATACCTCATTGTAGTTTTGATTTGCATTTCTCTAATAATTAGTGATGTTGAGCAGCTTTTCATGTGCTTCGTGGCCGTCTGTATGTCTTCTTTGGAGAAATGTCTATTTAGGTCTTCTGCCCATTTTTGGATTGGGGTGTTTGTTTCTTTGATATTGAGCTGAATGAGCTGTTTATATATTTTGGAGATTAATCCTTTGTCCGTTGATTCATTTGCAAATATTTTCTCCCATTCTGAGGGTTGTCTTTTCGTCTTGTTTATGGTTTCCTTTGCTGTGCAAAAGCTTTGAAGTTTCATTAGGTCCCACTTGTTTATTTTTGTTTTTATTTCCATTACTCTAGGAGGTGGATCAAAAAAGATCTTGCTGTGATTTATGTCAAAGAGTGTTCTTCCTATGTTTTCCTCTAAGAGTTTTATAGTGTCCAGTCTTATATTTAGGTCTCTAATCCATTTTGAGTTTATTTTTGTGTATGGTGTTAGGGAGTATTCTAATTTCATTCTTTTACATGTAGCTGTCCAGTTTTCCCAGCACCACTTATTGAAGAGACTGTCTTTTCTCCATTGTATATCTTTGCCTCCTTTGTCATAGATTAGTTGACCATAGGTGCGTGGGTTAATCTCTGGGCTTTCTATCTTGTTCCATTGATCTATGTTTCTGTTTTTGTGCCAGTACCATATTGTCTTGATTACTGTAGCTTTGTAGTATAGTCTGAAGTCAGGGAGTCTGATTCCTCCAGCTCCATTTTTTTGCCTCAAGACTGCTTTGGCTATTCGGGGTCTTTTGTGTCTCCATACAAATTTTAAGATGATTTGTTCTAGCTCCGTAAAAAATGCCATTGGTAATTTGATAGGGATTGCATTGAATCTGTAGATTGCTTTGGGTAGTATACTCATTTTCACAATGTTGATTCTTCCAATCCAAGAACATGGTATATCTCTCCATCTGTTGGTATCATCTTTAATTTCTTTCATCAGTGTCTTATAGTTTTCTGCATACAGGTCTTTTGTCTCCCTAGGTAGGTTTATTCCTAGGTATTTTATTCTTTTTGTTGCAATGGTAAATGGGAGTGCTTCCATAATTTCTCTTTCAGATTTTTCATCATTAGTGTATAGGAATGCAAGAGATTTCTGTGCATTAATTTTGTATCCTGCAACTTTACCATATTCATTAATTAGCTCTAGCAGTTTTCTGGTGGCAGTTTTAGGATTCTCTATGTATAGTATCATGTCATCCGCAAACAGTGACAGTTTTACTTCCTCTTTTCCAATTCGTATTCCTTTTATTTCTTTTTCTTCTCTGATTGCCGTGGCTAGGACTTCCAGAACTATGTTGAATAATAGTGGTGAGAGTGGACATCCTTGTCTCATTCCTGATCTTAGAGGAAATGCTTTCAGTTTTTCACCATTGAGAATGATGTTTGCTGTGGGTTTGTCATATATGGCCTTTATTATGTTGAGGTAGGTTCCCTCTATGCCCACTTTCTGGAGAGTTTTTATCAGAAATGGGTGTTGAATTTTGTCAAAAGCTTTTTCTGCATCTATTGAGATGATCATATAGTTTTTATTCTTCAGTTTGTTAATATGGTGTATCACAATGATTGATTTGCGTATATTGAAGAATCCTTGCATCCCTGGGATAAATCCCACTTGATCGTGGTGTATGATCCTTTTAATGTGTTGTTGGATTCTGTGTGCTAGTATTTTGTTGAGGATTTTTGCATCTATATTCATCAGTGATATTGGTCTGTAATTTTCTTTTTTTGTAGTGTCTTTGTCTGGTTTTGGTATCAGGGTGATGGTGGCCTCATAGAATGAGTTTGGGAGTGTTCCTTCCTCTGCAATTTTTTGGAAGAGTTTGAGAAGGATGGGTGTTAGCTCTTCTCTAAATGTTTGATAGAATTCACCTGTGAAGCCATCTGGTCCTGGACTTTTGTTTGTTGGAAGATTTTTAATCACAGTTTCAATTTCATTACTTGTGATTGGTCTGTTCATATTTTCTGTTTCTTCCTGATTCAGTCTTGGAAGGTTATACCTTTCTAAGAATTTGTCCATTTCTTCCAGGTTGTCCATTTTATTGGCATAAAGTTGCTTATAGTAGTCTCTTAGGATGTTTTGTATTTCTGCAGTGTCTGTTGTAACTTCTCCTTTTTCATTTCTGATTTTATTGATTTGAGTCCTCTCCCTCTTTTTCTTGATGAGTCTGGCTAATGGCTTATCAATTTTGTTTATCTTCTCAAAGAACCAACTTTTAGTTTTATTGATCTTTGCTATTGTTTTCTTTGTTTCTATCTCATTTATTTCTGCTCTGATCTTTATGATTTCTTTCCTTCTGCTAACTTTGGGTTTTGTTTGTTCTTCTTTCTCTAGTTTCTTTAGGTGTAAGGTTAGATTGTTTACTTGAGATTTTTCTTGTTTCTTTAGGTAGGCTTGTATAGCTATAAACTTCCCTCTTAGAACCGCTTTTGCTGCATCCCATAGGTTTTGGGTCGTCGTGTTTTCATTGTCATTTGTCTCTAGGTATTTTCTTATTTCCTCTTTGATTTCTTCAGTGATCTTTTGGTTATTTAGTAACGTATTGTTTAGCCTCCATGTGTTTGTCTTTTTTACGTTTTTTTCCCTGTAATTCATTTCTAATCTCATAGCGTTTTGGTCAGAAAAGATGCTTGGTATGATTTCAATTTTCTTAAATTTACTGAGGCTTGATTTGTGACCCAAGATGTGATCTATCCTGGAGAATGTTCCGTGCGCACTTGAGAAGAATGTGTAATCTGCTGTTTTTGGATGGAATGTCCTATATATATCAATTAAATCTATCTGGTCTATTGTGTCATTTAAAGCTTCTGTTTCCTTATTTATTTTCATTTTGGATGATCTGTCCATTGGTGTAAGTGAAGTGTTAAAGTCCCCCACTATTATTGTGTTACTGTCGATTTCCTCTTTTATAGCTGTTAGCAGTTGCCTTATGTATTGAGGTGCTCCTATGTTGGGTGCATATATATTTATAATTGTTATATCTTCTTCTTGGATTGATCCCTGGATCATTATGTAGTGTCCTTCCTTGCCTCTTGTAACATTCTTTATTTTAAAGTCTATTTTATCTGATATGAGTATAGCTACTCCAGCTTTCTTTTGATTTCCATTTGCATGGAATATCTTTTTCCATCCCCTAACTCTCAGTCTGTATGTGTCCCTAGGTCTAAAGTGGGTCTCTTGTAGACAGCATATATATGGGTCCTGTTTTTGTATCCATTCAGCCAGTCTATGTCTTTTGGTTGGGGCGTTTAATCCATTCACGTTTAAGGTAATTATCGATATGTATGTTCCTATGACCATTTTCTTAATTGTTTTGGGTTTGTTTTTGTAGGTCCTTTTCTTCTCTTGTGTTTCCCACTCAGAGAAGTTCCTTTAGCATTTGTTGTAGAGCTGGTTTGGTGGTGCTGAATTCTCTTAGCTTTTGTTTGTCTGTAAAGCTTTTGATTTCTCCATCAAATCTAAATGAGATCCTTGCCGGGTAGCGTAATCTTGGTTGTAGGTTCTTCCCTTTCATCACTTTAAGTATATCATGCCACTCCCTTCTGGCTTGCAGAGTTTCTGCTGAGAAATCAGCTGTTAACCTTATGGGAGTTCCCTTGTATGTTATTTGTCGTTTTTCCCTTGCTGCTTTCAATAATTTTTCTTTGTCTTTAATTTTTGCCACTTTGATTACTATGTGTCTCGGCGTGTTTCTCCTTGGGTTTATTCTGTATGGGACTCTCTGCGCTTCCTGGACTTGGGTGGCTATTTCCTTTCCCATGTTAGGGAAGTTTTCGACTATAATCTCTTCAAATATTTTCTCTGGTCCTTTCTCTCTCTCTTCTCCTTCTGGGACCCCTATAATGCGAATGTTGTTGCGTTTAATGTTGTCCCAGAGATCTCTTAGGCTATCTTCATTTCTTTTCATTCTTTTTTCTTTAGTCTGTTCCGCAGCAGTGAATTCCACCATTCTGTCTTCCAGGTCACTTATCCGTTCTTCTGCCTCAGTTATTCTGCTATGGATTCCTTCTAGTGTAGTTTTCATTTCAGTTATTGTATTGGTCATCTCTGTTTGTTCTTTAATTCTTCTAGGTCTTTGTTAATCATTTCTTGCATCTTCTCAATCTTTGCCTCCATTCTTATTCCGAGGTCCTGGATCATCTTCACTATCATTATTCTGAATTCTTTCTCTGGAAGGTTGCCTATCTCTACTTCATTTAGTTGTTTTTCTGGGTTTTTTTCTTGTTCCTTCATCTGGTACATAGCCCTCTGCCTTTTCATCTTCTCTCTCTTTCTGTAACTGTGGTTTTTGGTCCACAGGCTGCAGGATTGTAGTTTTTCTTGCTTCTGTTGCCTGCCCTCTGGTGGTTGAGGCTATCTAAGAGGCTTGATGGGAGGCTCTGGTGGTGGGATAAGTCTTAAGACTTATTGATATTCACTCTATCTCTGATTCCCAAACAACAATAGGAGGATTTCAAGATTTCATTTTGCAGCATGATTTTTGTATTTAGTTTCTGTAAACTCCAAAAATCTTATGCTTGAAGAAAAAATATTTTTTCTCCAGGGTCTGGTGGAGACTTGTGCAACTGGATAATGTCATGACAAATGACTGTTAAGTGGACTAGTTTCTGCAACCCTTTTTCATCTTCAAAGCACTCAGCAAAATCTGCTTTATTTTAGTGTTATTAAAGGACTTCAGAAAACATTTCAGAAGAGCTGAAAATAACACCTGTCAAGCTGAATTGGGGGATGGGGATATCTGGATAGATTCTCTAGACAGATGATCCTGAAGAAGTTGTCTGTGCTGGAGCCCTGGAATCCTCAGAGTTCACAGAGGTGACTCACCAGTCCTTCCTAGTGAAAGCTAACAGTTTATGCCTGACAGAGAACACTGTAGTAGCCTCTCTCACAAGGGCAACAGGTGACCACCTTTCCTCGAGAGATTCATTTCTTCTCCCGTGGGTCACAGGCTGGGAATTAACATTAAATTGCAACCTAATCCAACTGGAATGTGTTGATAAGAAAGAGCATACACACTTATAGAGGAGATATAAGAATTAGCTTATATTAGCAGGAGTTGAAGGAATGACCCAGGGATTGCACTTTGGGGGTACTTGCTGAGTAGGCCAGAATATAAGACTGCATAAGCAAGAATTCTCAGGACATGAGGATTTAACACTCAGGCAAGGGCCCCAGAAAATAGAGCTATCTCAACACTCTAGAAGAATGAAGAAAGAAATGTCCCATGTTGAGCAACAGACATAGCTGAGTTGCCATGACAGAATAAAGAGGCTACAGGAAGAGAGAAAGCTGGATAGAATAAATTACGTGAGTCCAGAAAACCTACCAGAGGAGAGGTTTTCAGGAGGAGCCAGAATACATACCATTCGCCAGGGCCATCCAAACTGCATTGATGAGCGGCATCGGCAACACAACAGGTTAAGTGGTAGCGCTCTTCCGTAAGGCTGAGTTGATGACAAGGGAGGCAGTAACAAACTTGGAATTGTTAATCTATGGATCTCAAAATAACAGGAGTGACCTCCAATGTCAGAAAAGCAGCTAAGGTTCATGTGACCTAAAGGTGGTGGTAAAGATAGTGAGCATAGTGTTCCAAAGGGCAAAAGAGACAGGCAGCCAGCTTGGGTGCTGTTAACGTCTTACAGCAAGAAAATGGCACGCATGGCGGAGCAGAAAGAGAACAGTAGTCACTCCAGTAAAAAGTCATAATTCTCTACTCAGTTTCTGGAACTGTGTCTATTTGAAGATCCATAGCTCATTTATTGGTGAAGAGCCAGATAGCTAGAACAAAGGGTTTTTTGCAACAATGCAGTCAGTACATATGACAAGGATTTCTTCAGTTCTTCCGCAGAGAGACATATGGCCTTTTCCTTAGGTGACAGTAAATTAAGGAGAGAGCTACAGTTTGATTCTGAAGGCTGTCTGCTGGCAGAATTCCCTTAAGAGGCTAATTAGCTATGGCCCACCCATATTATAGAGGGTAATCCGTTTTACTCAAAGTTTACCGATTTAAAGGTTAATCTCATCTAAAAAATACCCTCACAGAAACATCTAGAATAATATTTGACCAAATATCTGGTTGCCGTGGCCTAACTAAATTGATACAGAAAAGTAACTATTCCTTTATGTAATATTTTTTCTGTCTTCATTTTCTCCTTCCTCTTCTCTCTGTTCTCTTCTTTCTCCTTCTCCTTCTTCTTAATATCCTTATGCCTTTGTTTGTGTAGAAAGGAGATTAAGAGGTAATAACCAAGAAAGATACATGCAAACACTAATCAACTGCATTCTTATGGTAACCTATAAAGATCAAACTGTGAGAAATCATGATTATTATAAAATAGTGTTATTAATCATGACACAGAGGTTTTGTGTGAAATGAATATTTTGATTTTATATTTTTCACATGCTGATTCTTAATTTACTTCCCAATTAACTTACAAAGTTTTTCAGTTTTTGACGGCAACGATGATTTTTTTTTAAAAAAGTGTTACTCATAGTTTTCCTGACAGCAATATGCAAGAAAAATGCTATGTTTGATAAGTCTGAAACTTACTTAAAAGATTGCGATCTTTACTTCTGTGTTCTCTGTTAAATGTCAGCTATGTTTGGCCATTTACTTAGAGCTAAAATGAGTAGTCAGTTAACCTGATAAGATATAATTCACAGTGCATTTTTCAAGATGATCTGAGGGAGAGTCAGGTGAGGTCCCCAAAGCAAGTTGTGCATTCCATCCTGTTGTTTCATATACTGAGAACTGTTGTTTCGTGAAGAAAAATTCAATCTACGCTTTTTATTATTTAGTTTTCTTGTTATGTAAAGACATGCAATAATATTTAGAAAGGGCTAATTTCTACTTCATGCACTTCTTTGGAAAAGAAGAAGTATGGAATGACAAAACCCTAAACTTTTAGCTAGTTGGCATAACTTACTGATGGGAAAATCTTGATACATTCATTTAACTAAGAAGTATTTTTTGTGTATACTAACTATATCAGGTCAGGCACTGTGCTATACAATGAAATTATTATGGTAAATATAAGGTACATTGTGTGCTTCCTCTTAAAGCTTGTAGACTATGGAAAAGAGATAGAAATAAAAATGTCAAAACCATTATTATAGAATGGGAAGTACGGGGTGTTATTCCCTGGGCCCCTAATTAAGAGTCAGGGAGCTTGATTTATTCAAGTATAGTGGAATATTTAGAAGACAGGAAGAAGTATTCCTGTATCAATTGGTAGAGCAGTCACTAGTATTTTTGTGTCTAGGAGAAAATGCAAACTATCTTTTGGATTACCATTCTTTTTCAGACTTTTCCATGGCCTGGCCCCTTCTCAGTGATGCTGACTGAAAGGGATTAGGGATCTTTTTGCCCCAGAAAAAGTTACAACAGTGGTGGCAATAGCCAGAACAGATAGTGTTGCATCCTGTTGCAGATACTCCTTGAGAGGAGGGGATGATGTTATCACAGATTATGAACCTGGTATCTTCTCTTTGGACGAAAAACATGATTAGAACCTCTTTCTAGATTGTCCAGAATGAAGTCCACTCACATTAAAGGCTCCAAAGACCTCAGAGGGGAACTCACGAGGAAGCAAGAGGGCATCTTTATTTGAGATCCAGAAATATCTCCAGGACCTGTTGGTTTGTCTAGATTATTCCTCTGTGGCTATGTTTTGAGTCTTTGCAGCACCAGCCACCCAGGCACAGTGGCAGACCCCCAAAACAGAGACTGGATGTGACTGTGCATAAGACTTCTAGCCTTGGACAATAAGCGTGAGCCTTTGTGGGACCCTAGAGAATCTTTCCAGGAATATGACTCACTAGATGAATCATCAAAATAGAGACCAAGATTCACTAGAGTGTGCTAGACATTTTTTTTCCAGTTAAGGTTTATTGGAACTCTGTGGTCTAATTTACAATGCTCCAATCTTCCAGCAGTCAAGGAAAATTTTTGCAACTGATATTTTTGTAATTTGGAGCTTCCGGCAAAGGGAGGCAGCTTCCATCCAGACGTGCCCCTTGGGGTTTTGGACTCCCTGGGGTTTTAATGACCCTGACATAACTAGTAGGTACGTTGCTTTTATTTTTTGTTTTGTTTCTGTTGTTTTGGTTGTTGTTTTGTTTTGAAGACAAGGTGTTAGAAACCACAAACACTTTTTTGTTTAATTTTTGTTGAAAGAGGGTAAGATTTAACTGGGTTGGAGATATACACTATCCATTGGGGTGGGAAAAATTACTTTAAAGTTTTTTAATATAATATATATAGATATATATATGTATAGATATATAGACACATACATACTACTGTATTTGAGGGAGATCTGATTATTGTTATAGTAACCTCTAAATACCTGATCAAGTATTTCAAAATGATTTGCTCAGTGGTCTGTTTAAAATTGTAATTTGAGTTTTTCTTTATAATGAAAATTCCCTGTAAATATTTCCCCTATGTCTGTATTTAGAAAGTGTTATTTTTGAAAATTAATTATACACGAGTAGACCTGTATGTTTATGTTACCTGAAAGATTGATTATAGTAGGTCTATCTATACATTAGACTAAGCATTGAGGGGATGAATATCCTTGTCTGAAGTTTCCAAATCACATCAAAGAAATAGAGCAAAAAATATATATGTAATTAACAATGATACAAAAATATTGGTCACTTTTTACATTTCATAAAGAATCATGGCTACAGATGATTTTAAAGTATTATTACTATTTTTAATTTCAGGCAGTTTTTTTTTTATTGGAGTATAGTTAATTTACAGTGTTGTGTGAGTTACAAGTGTAGCAAAGTAACTTTTTTTTGTAATACAGTTTATTACAAAATATTGAGTATCGTTCTTTGTACTATACATAGGTCCTTGTTGTTTATCTATCTTATATATTAGTAGTATGTATATGTTACTCCCAACTTCATAATTTATTCCTCCCCCCCACATTTCCCCTTTGGTAACCATAAGTTTGTTTTCCCCTTTGGTAACCATAAGTTTGTTTTCCCCTTTGGTAACCATAAGTTTGTTTTCTTTATCTGTGAGTTGGTTTCTGTTTGGTAAATAAGTTCATGTGTATCATTTTTTCTTTTTTAGTTCCACACTCTAGTAATATCATATGGTATTTGTCTTTCTCTGTCTGACTTAACTTCACTTAGTATGATTAACTCTAGTTCCATCCATGTTGCTGAAAATGGCATTATTTCATCTTTTTCATGTCTGAGTAGTGTTCCGTTTTATATATATATATATATATATATACATATATACATATATACATATATATATATATATATATATATATATATGTATATATATATATATACACATATATATATATACCACATCTTCTTTGTCCATTCATCTGTCAATAGATATTCAGGCTGCTTCCATGTCCTGGCTATTGTAAATAGTGCTGCAGTGAACACTGGGGTGCATGCATCTTTTTGAATTATGGTTTTCTCTAGATATGTGCTCAGAAGTGGGATTGCTGGATCATATGGTAGTTCTATTTTTAGTTGTTTAAGGAACCTCCATACTGTTCTGCATAGTGGCTGTACCATTTTACATTCCCACCAACCGTGTAAGAGGGTTCCCTTTTCTCCACGCCCTCTCCAGCATTTATTGTTTGTAGACCTTTTGATTATGGCCATTCTCACTGGTGCGAGGTGGTTCCTCATTGTAGTTGTTTTTTTTTTTTTTTTTTTTTTTTTTTTAGTTGTTTTGTTTGTTTTTTTATACTGCAGGTTCTTATTAGGCATCAATTTTATACATATCAGTGTATACATGTCAATCCCAATCGCCCAATTCAGCACACCACCATCCCCACCTCACCGCAGTTTTCCCCCCTTGGTGTCCATATGTCCATTCTCTACATCTGTGTCTCAACTTCTGCCCTGCAAACTGGCTCATCTGTACCATTTTTCTAGGTTCCACATACATGCATTAATATATGATATTTGTTTTTCTCTTTCTGACTTACTTCACTCTGTATGACAGCCTCTAGATCCATCCATGTCTCAACAAATGACTCAATTTCGTTCCTTTTTATGGCTGAGTAATATTCCATTGTATATATGTACCACATCTTCTTTAACCATTCGTCTGTTGATGGGCATTTAGGTTGCTTCCATGACCTGGCTATTGTAAATAGTGCTGCAATGAACATTCGGGTGCATGTGTCTTTTTGAATTACGGTTTTCTCTGGGTATATGCCCAGTAGTGGGATTGCTGGGTCATATGGTAATTCTATTTTTAGTTTTTTAAGGAACCTCCATATTGTTCTCCAGAGTGGCTGTATCAATTTACATTCCCACCAACAGTGCAAGAGGGTTCCCTTTTCTCCACACCCTCTCCAGCATTTGTTGTTTGTAGATTTTCTGATGATCCTCATTCTAACAGGAGTGAGGTGATACCTCATTGTAGTTTTGATTTGCATTTCTCTAATAATTAGTGATGTTGAGCAGCTTTTCATGTGCTTCGTGGCCGTCTGTATGTCTTCTTTGGAGAAATGTCTATTTAGGTCTTCTGCCCATTTTTGGATTGGGGTGTTTGTTTCTTTGATATTGAGCTGAATGAGCTGTTTATATATTTTGGAGATTAATCCTTTGTCCGTTGATTCATTTGCAAATATTTTCTCCCATTCTGAGGGTTGTCTTTTCGTCTTGTTTATGGTTTCCTTTGCTGTGCAAAAGCTTTGAAGTTTCATTAGGTCCCACTTGTTTATTTTTGTTTTTATTTCCATTACTCTAGGAGGTGGATCAAAAAAGATCTTGCTGTGATTTATGTCAAAGAGTGTTCTTCCTATGTTTTCCTCTAAGAGTTTTATAGTGTCCAGTCTTATATTTAGGTCTCTAATCCATTTTGAGTTTATTTTTGTGTATGGTGTTAGGGAGTATTCTAATTTCATTCTTTTACATGTAGCTGTCCAGTTTTCCCAGCACCACTTATTGAAGAGACTGTCTTTTCTCCATTGTATATCTTTGCCTCCTTTGTCATAGATTAGTTGACCATAGGTGCGTGGGTTAATCTCTGGGCTTTCTATCTTGTTCCATTGATCTATGTTTCTGTTTTTGTGCCAGTACCATATTGTCTTGATTACTGTAGCTTTGTAGTATAGTCTGAAGTCAGGGAGTCTGATTCCTCCAGCTCCATTTTTTTGCCTCAAGACTGCTTTGGCTATTCGGGGTCTTTTGTGTCTCCATACAAATTTTAAGATGATTTGTTCTAGCTCCGTAAAAAATGCCATTGGTAATTTGATAGGGATTGCATTGAATCTGTAGATTGCTTTGGGTAGTATACTCATTTTCACAATGTTGATTCTTCCAATCCAAGAACATGGTATATCTCTCCATCTGTTGGTATCATCTTTAATTTCTTTCATCAGTGTCTTATAGTTTTCTGCATACAGGTCTTTTGTCTCCCTAGGTAGGTTTATTCCTAGGTATTTTATTCTTTTTGTTGCAATGGTAAATGGGAGTGCTTCCATAATTTCTCTTTCAGATTTTTCATCATTAGTGTATAGGAATGCAAGAGATTTCTGTGCATTAATTTTGTATCCTGCAACTTTACCATATTCATTAATTAGCTCTAGCAGTTTTCTGGTGGCAGTTTTAGGATTCTCTATGTATAGTATCATGTCATCCGCAAACAGTGACAGTTTTACTTCCTCTTTTCCAATTCGTATTCCTTTTATTTCTTTTTCTTCTCTGATTGCCGTGGCTAGGACTTCCAGAACTATGTTGAATAATAGTGGTGAGAGTGGACATCCTTGTCTCATTCCTGATCTTAGAGGAAATGCTTTCAGTTTTTCACCATTGAGAATGATGTTTGCTGTGGGTTTGTCATATATGGCCTTTATTATGTTGAGGTAGGTTCCCTCTATGCCCACTTTCTGGAGAGTTTTTATCAGAAATGGGTGTTGAATTTTGTCAAAAGCTTTTTCTGCATCTATTGAGATGATCATATGGTTTTTATTCTTCAGTTTGTTAATATGGTGTATCACAATGATTGATTTGCGTATATTGAAGAATCCTTGCATCCCTGGGATAAATCCCACTTGATCGTGGTGTATGATCCTTTTAATGTGTTGTTGGATTCTGTGTGCTAGTATTTTGTTGAGGATTTTTGCATCTATATTCATCAGTGATATTGGTCTGTAATTTTCTTTTTTTGTAGTGTCTTTGTCTGGTTTTGGTATCAGGGTGATGGTGGCCTCATAGAATGAGTTTGGGAGTGTTCCTTCCTCTGCAATTTTTTGGAAGAGTTTGAGAAGGATGGGTGTTAGCTCTTCTCTAAATGTTTGATAGAATTCACCTGTGAAGCCATCTGGTCCTGGACTTTTGTTTGTTGGAAGATTTTTAATCACAGTTTCAATTTCATTACTTGTGATTGGTCTGTTCATATTTTCTGTTTCTTCCTGATTCAGTCTTGGAAGGTTATACCTTTCTAAGAATTTGTCCATTTCTTCCAGGTTGTCCATTTTATTGGCATAAAGTTGCTTATAGTAGTCTCTTAGGATGTTTTGTATTTCTGCAGTGTCTGTTGTAACTTCTCCTTTTTCATTTCTGATTTTATTGATTTGAGTCCTCTCCCTCTTTTTCTTGATGAGTCTGGCTAATGGCTTATCAATTTTGTTTATCTTCTCAAAGAACCAACTTTTAGTTTTATTGATCTTTGCTATTGTTTTCTTTGTTTCTATCTCATTTATTTCTGCTCTGATCTTTATGATTTCTTTCCTTCTGCTAACTTTGGGTTTTGTTTGTTCTTCTTTCTCTAGTTTCTTTAGGTGTAAGGTTAGATTGTTTACTTGAGATTTTTCTTGTTTCTTTAGGTAGGCTTGTATAGCTATAAACTTCCCTCTTAGAACCGCTTTTGCTGCATCCCATAGGTTTTGGGTCGTCGTGTTTTCATTGTCATTTGTCTCTAGGTATTTTCTTATTTCCTCTTTGATTTCTTCAGTGATCTTTTGGTTATTTAGTAACGTATTGTTTAGCCTCCATGTGTTTGTCTTTTTTACGTTTTTTTCCCTGTAATTCATTTCTAATCTCATAGCGTTTTGGTCAGAAAAGATGCTTGGTATGATTTCAATTTTCTTAAATTTACTGAGGCTTGATTTGTGACCCAAGATGTGATCTATCCTGGAGAATGTTCCGTGCGCACTTGAGAAGAATGTGTAATCTGCTGTTTTTGGATGGAATGTCCTATATATATCAATTAAATCTATCTGGTCTATTGTGTCATTTAAAGCTTCTGTTTCCTTATTTATTTTCATTTTGGATGATCTGTCCATTGGTGTAAGTGAAGTGTTAAAGTCCCCCACTATTATTGTGTTACTGTCGATTTCCTCTTTTATAGCTGTTAGCAGTTGCCTTATGTATTGAGGTGCTCCTATGTTGGGTGCATATATATTTATAATTGTTATATCTTCTTCTTGGATTGATCCCTGGATCATTATGTAGTGTCCTTCCTTGCCTCTTGTAACATTCTTTATTTTAAAGTCTATTTTATCTGATATGAGTATAGCTACTCCAGCTTTCTTTTGATTTCCATTTGCATGGAATATCTTTTTCCATCCCCTAACTCTCAGTCTGTATGTGTCCCTAGGTCTAAAGTGGGTCTCTTGTAGACAGCATATATATGGGTCCTGTTTTTGTATCCATTCAGCCAGTCTATGTCTTTTGGTTGGGGCGTTTAATCCATTCACGTTTAAGGTAATTATCGATATGTATGTTCCTATGACCATTTTCTTAATTGTTTTGGGTTTGTTTTTGTAGGTCCTTTTCTTCTCTTGTGTTTCCCACTCAGAGAAGTTCCTTTAGCATTTGTTGTAGAGCTGGTTTGGTGGTGCTGAATTCTCTTAGCTTTTGTTTGTCTGTAAAGCTTTTGATTTCTCCATCAAATCTAAATGAGATCCTTGCCGGGTAGCGTAATCTTGGTTGTAGGTTCTTCCCTTTCATCACTTTAAGTATATCATGCCACTCCCTTCTGGCTTGCAGAGTTTCTGCTGAGAAATCAGCTGTTAACCTTATGGGAGTTCCCTTGTATGTTATTTGTCGTTTTTCCCTTGCTGCTTTCAATAATTTTTCTTTGTCTTTAATTTTTGCCACTTTGATTACTATGTGTCTCGGCGTGTTTCTCCTTGGGTTTATTCTGTATGGGACTCTCTGCGCTTCCTGGACTTGGGTGGCTATTTCCTTTCCCATGTTAGGGAAGTTTTCGACTATAATCTCTTCAAATATTTTCTCTGGTCCTTTCTCTCTCTCTTCTCCTTCTGGGACCCCTATAATGCGAATGTTGTTGCGTTTAATGTTGTCCCAGAGATCTCTTAGGCTGTCTTCATTTCTTTTCATTCTTTTTTCTTTAGTCTGTTCCGCAGCAGTGAATTCCACCATTCTGTCTTCCAGGTCACTTATCCGTTCTTCTGCCTCAGTTATTCTGCTATGGATTCCTTCTAGTGTAGTTTTCATTTCAGTTATTGTATTGGTCATCTCTGTTTGTTCTTTAATTCTTCTAGGTCTTTGTTAATCATTTCTTGCATCTTCTCAATCTTTGCCTCCATTCTTATTCCGAGGTCCTGGATCATCTTCACTATCATTATTCTGAATTCTTTCTCTGGAAGGTTGCCTATCTCTACTTCATTTAGTTGTTTTTCTGGGTTTTTTTCTTGTTCCTTCATCTGGTACATAGCCCTCTGCCTTTTCATCTTCTCTCTCTTTCTGTAACTGTGGTTTTTGGTCCACAGGCTGCAGGATTGTAGTTTTTCTTGCTTCTGTTGCCTGCCCTCTGGTGGTTGAGGCTATCTAAGAGGCTTGATGGGAGGCTCTGGTGGTGGGATAAGTCTTAAGACTTATTGATATTCACTCTATCTCTGATTCCCAAACAACAATAGGAGGATTTCAAGATTTCATTTTGCAGCATGATTTTTGTATTTAGTTTCTGTAAACTCCAAAAATCTTATGCTTGAAGAAAAAATATTTTTTCTCCAGGGTCTGGTGGAGACTTGTGCAACTGGATAATGTCATGACAAATGACTGTTAAGTGGACTAGTTTCTGCAACCCTTTTTCATCTTCAAAGCACTCAGCAAAATCTGCTTTATTTTAGTGTTATTAAAGGACTTCAGAAAACATTTCAGAAGAGCTGAAAATAACACCTGTCAAGCTGAATTGGGGGATGGGGATATCTGGATAGATTCTCTAGACAGATGATCCTGAAGAAGTTGTCTGTGCTGGAGCCCTGGAATCCTCAGAGTTCACAGAGGTGACTCACCAGTCCTTCCTAGTGAAAGCTAACAGTTTATGCCTGACAGAGACCACTGTAGTAGCCTCTCTCACAAGGGCAACAGGTGACCACCTTTCCTCGAGAGATTCATTTCTTCTCCCGTGGGTCACAGGCTGGGAATTAACATTAAATTGCAACCTAATCCAACTGGAATGTGTTGATAAGAAAGAGCATACACACTTATAGAGGAGATATAAGAATTAGCTTATATTAGCAGGAGTTGAAGGAATGACCCAGGGATTGCACTTTGGGGGTACTTGCTGAGTAGGCCAGAATATAAGACTGCATAAGCAAGAATTCTCAGGACATGAGGATTTAACACTCAGGCAAGGGCCCCAGAAAATAGAGCTATCTCAACACTCTAGAAGAATGAAGAAAGAAATGTCCCATGTTGAGCAACAGACATAGCTGAGTTGCCATGACAGAATAAAGAGGCTACAGGAAGAGAGAAAGCTGGATAGAATAAATTACGTGAGTCCAGAAAACCTACCAGAGGAGAGGTTTTCAGGAGGAGCCAGAATACATACCATTCGCCAGGGCCATCCAAACTGCATTGATGAGCGGCATCGGCAACACAACAGGTTAAGTGGTAGCGCTCTTCCGTAAGGCTGAGTTGATGACAAGGGAGGCAGTAACAAACTTGGAATTGTTAATCTATGGATCTCAAAATAACAGGAGTGACCTCCAATGTCAGAAAAGCAGCTAAGGTTCATGTGACCTAAAGGTGGTGGTAAAGATAGTGAGCATAGTGTTCCAAAGGGCAAAAGAGACAGGCAGCCAGCTTGGGTGCTGTTAACGTCTTACAGCAAGAAAATGGCACGCATGGCGGAGCAGAAAGAGAACAGTAGTCACTCCAGTAAAAAGTCATAATTCTCTACTCAGTTTCTGGAACTGTGTCTATTTGAAGATCCATAGCTCATTTATTGGTGAAGAGCCAGATAGCTAGAACAAAGGGTTTTTTGCAACAATGCAGTCAGTACATATGACAAGGATTTCTTCAGTTCTTCCGCAGAGAGACATATGGCCTTTTCCTTAGGTGACAGTAAATTAAGGAGAGAGCTACAGTTTGATTCTGAAGGCTGTCTGCTGGCAGAATTCCCTTAAGAGGCTAATTAGCTATGGCCCACCCATATTATAGAGGGTAATCCGTTTTACTCAAAGTTTACCGATTTAAAGGTTAATCTCATCTAAAAAATACCCTCACAGAAACATCTAGAATAATATTTGACCAAATATCTGGTTGCCGTGGCCTAACTAAATTGATACAGAAAAGTAACTATTCCTTTATGTAATATTTTTTCTGTCTTCATTTTCTCCTTCCTCTTCTCTCTGTTCTCTTCTTTCTCCTTCTCCTTCTTCTTAATATCCTTATGCCTTTGTTTGTGTAGAAAGGAGATTAAGAGGTAATAACCAAGAAAGATACATGCAAACACTAATCAACTGCATTCTTATGGTAACCTATAAAGATCAAACTGTGAGAAATCATGATTATTATAAAATAGTGTTATTAATCATGACACAGAGGTTTTGTGTGAAATGAATATTTTGATTTTATATTTTTCACATGCTGATTCTTAATTTACTTCCCAATTAACTTACAAAGTTTTTCAGTTTTTGACGGCAACGATGATTTTTTTTTAAAAAAGTGTTACTCATAGTTTTCCTGACAGCAATATGCAAGAAAAATGCTATGTTTGATAAGTCTGAAACTTACTTAAAAGATTGCGATCTTTACTTCTGTGTTCTCTGTTAAATGTCAGCTATGTTTGGCCATTTACTTAGAGCTAAAATGAGTAGTCAGTTAACCTGATAAGATATAATTCACAGTGCATTTTTCAAGATGATCTGAGGGAGAGTCAGGTGAGGTCCCCAAAGCAAGTTGTGCATTCCATCCTGTTGTTTCATATACTGAGAACTGTTGTTTCGTGAAGAAAAATTCAATCTACGCTTTTTATTATTTAGTTTTCTTGTTATGTAAAGACATGCAATAATATTTAGAAAGGGCTAATTTCTACTTCATGCACTTCTTTGGAAAAGAAGAAGTATGGAATGACAAAACCCTAAACTTTTAGCTAGTTGGCATAACTTACTGATGGGAAAATCTTGATACATTCATTTAACTAAGAAGTATTTTTTGTGTATACTAACTATATCAGGTCAGGCACTGTGCTATACAATGAAATTATTATGGTAAATATAAGGTACATTGTGTGCTTCCTCTTAAAGCTTGTAGACTATGGAAAAGAGATAGAAATAAAAATGTCAAAACCATTATTATAGAATGGGAAGTACGGGGTGTTATTCCCTGGGCCCCTAATTAAGAGTCAGGGAGCTTGATTTATTCAAGTATAGTGGAATATTTAGAAGACAGGAAGAAGTATTCCTGTATCAATTGGTAGAGCAGTCACTAGTATTTTTGTGTCTAGGAGAAAATGCAAACTATCTTTTGGATTACCATTCTTTTTCAGACTTTTCCATGGCCTGGCCCCTTCTCAGTGATGCTGACTGAAAGGGATTAGGGATCTTTTTGCCCCAGAAAAAGTTACAACAGTGGTGGCAATAGCCAGAACAGATAGTGTTGCATCCTGTTGCAGATACTCCTTGAGAGGAGGGGATGATGTTATCACAGATTATGAACCTGGTATCTTCTCTTTGGACGAAAAACATGATTAGAACCTCTTTCTAGATTGTCCAGAATGAAGTCCACTCACATTAAAGGCTCCAAAGACCTCAGAGGGGAACTCACGAGGAAGCAAGAGGGCATCTTTATTTGAGATCCAGAAATATCTCCAGGACCTGTTGGTTTGTCTAGATTATTCCTCTGTGGCTATGTTTTGAGTCTTTGCAGCACCAGCCACCCAGGCACAGTGGCAGACCCCCAAAACAGAGACTGGATGTGACTGTGCATAAGACTTCTAGCCTTGGACAATAAGCGTGAGCCTTTGTGGGACCCTAGAGAATCTTTCCAGGAATATGACTCACTAGATGAATCATCAAAATAGAGACCAAGATTCACTAGAGTGTGCTAGACATTTTTTTTCCAGTTAAGGTTTATTGGAACTCTGTGGTCTAATTTACAATGCTCCAATCTTCCAGCAGTCAAGGAAAATTTTTGCAACTGATATTTTTGTAATTTGGAGCTTCCGGCAAAGGGAGGCAGCTTCCATCCAGACGTGCCCCTTGGGGTTTTGGACTCCCTGGGGTTTTAATGACCCTGACATAACTAGTAGGTACGTTGCTTTTATTTTTTGTTTTGTTTCTGTTGTTTTGGTTGTTGTTTTGTTTTGAAGACAAGGTGTTAGAAACCACAAACACTTTTTTGTTTAATTTTTGTTGAAAGAGGGTAAGATTTAACTGGGTTGGAGATATACACTATCCATTGGGGTGGGAAAAATTACTTTAAAGTTTTTTAATATAATATATATAGATATATATATGTATAGATATATAGACACATACATACTACTGTATTTGAGGGAGATCTGATTATTGTTATAGTAACCTCTAAATACCTGATCAAGTATTTCAAAATGATTTGCTCAGTGGTCTGTTTAAAATTGTAATTTGAGTTTTTCTTTATAATGAAAATTCCCTGTAAATATTTCCCCTATGTCTGTATTTAGAAAGTGTTATTTTTGAAAATTAATTATACACGAGTAGACCTGTATGTTTATGTTACCTGAAAGATTGATTATAGTAGGTCTATCTATACATTAGACTAAGCATTGAGGGGATGAATATCCTTGTCTGAAGTTTCCAAATCACATCAAAGAAATAGAGCAAAAAATATATATGTAATTAACAATGATACAAAAATATTGGTCACTTTTTACATTTCATAAAGAATCATGGCTACAGATGATTTTAAAGTATTATTACTATTTTTAATTTCAGGCAGTTTTTTTTTTATTGGAGTATAGTTAATTTACAGTGTTGTGTGAGTTACAAGTGTAGCAAAGTAACTTTTTTTTGTAATACAGTTTATTACAAAATATTGAGTATCGTTCTTTGTACTATACATAGGTCCTTGTTGTTTATCTATCTTATATATTAGTAGTATGTATATGTTACTCCCAACTTCATAATTTATTCCTCCCCCCCACATTTCCCCTTTGGTAACCATAAGTTTGTTTTCCCCTTTGGTAACCATAAGTTTGTTTTCCCCTTTGGTAACCATAAGTTTGTTTTCTTTATCTGTGAGTTGGTTTCTGTTTGGTAAATAAGTTCATGTGTATCATTTTTTCTTTTTTAGTTCCACACTCTAGTAATATCATATGGTATTTGTCTTTCTCTGTCTGACTTAACTTCACTTAGTATGATTAACTCTAGTTCCATCCATGTTGCTGAAAATGGCATTATTTCATCTTTTTCATGTCTGAGTAGTGTTCCGTTTTATATATATATATATATATATACATATATACATATATACATATATATATATGTATATATATATATATATGTATATATATATATATACACATATATATATATACCACATCTTCTTTGTCCATTCATCTGTCAATAGATATTCAGGCTGCTTCCATGTCCTGGCTATTGTAAATAGTGCTGCAGTGAACACTGGGGTGCATGCATCTTTTTGAATTATGGTTTTCTCTAGATATGTGCTCAGAAGTGGGATTGCTGGATCATATGGTAGTTCTATTTTTAGTTGTTTAAGGAACCTCCATACTGTTCTGCATAGTGGCTGTACCATTTTACATTCCCACCAACCGTGTAAGAGGGTTCCCTTTTCTCCACGCCCTCTCCAGCATTTATTGTTTGTAGACCTTTTGATTATGGCCATTCTCACTGGTGCGAGGTGGTTCCTCATTGTAGTTGTTTTTTTTTTTTTTTTTTTTTTTTTTTAGTTGTTTTGTTTGTTTTTTTATACTGCAGGTTCTTATTAGGCATCAATTTTATACATATCAGTGTATACATGTCAATCCCAATCGCCCAATTCAGCACACCACCATCCCCACCTCACCGCAGTTTTCCCCCCTTGGTGTCCATATGTCCATTCTCTACATCTGTGTCTCAACTTCTGCCCTGCAAACTGGCTCATCTGTACCATTTTTCTAGGTTCCACATACATGCATTAATATATGATATTTGTTTTTCTCTTTCTGACTTACTTCACTCTGTATGACAGCCTCTAGATCCATCCATGTCTCAACAAATGACTCAATTTCGTTCCTTTTTATGGCTGAGTAATATTCCATTGTATATATGTACCACATCTTCTTTAACCATTCGTCTGTTGATGGGCATTTAGGTTGCTTCCATGACCTGGCTATTGTAAATAGTGCTGCAATGAACATTCGGGTGCATGTGTCTTTTTGAATTACGGTTTTCTCTGGGTATATGCCCAGTAGTGGGATTGCTGGGTCATATGGTAATTCTATTTTTAGTTTTTTAAGGAACCTCCATATTGTTCTCCAGAGTGGCTGTATCAATTTACATTCCCACCAACAGTGCAAGAGGGTTCCCTTTTCTCCACACCCTCTCCAGCATTTGTTGTTTGTAGATTTTCTGATGATCCTCATTCTAACAGGAGTGAGGTGATACCTCATTGTAGTTTTGATTTGCATTTCTCTAATAATTAGTGATGTTGAGCAGCTTTTCATGTGCTTCGTGGCCGTCTGTATGTCTTCTTTGGAGAAATGTCTATTTAGGTCTTCTGCCCATTTTTGGATTGGGGTGTTTGTTTCTTTGATATTGAGCTGAATGAGCTGTTTATATATTTTGGAGATTAATCCTTTGTCCGTTGATTCATTTGCAAATATTTTCTCCCATTCTGAGGGTTGTCTTTTCGTCTTGTTTATGGTTTCCTTTGCTGTGCAAAAGCTTTGAAGTTTCATTAGGTCCCACTTGTTTATTTTTGTTTTTATTTCCATTACTCTAGGAGGTGGATCAAAAAAGATCTTGCTGTGATTTATGTCAAAGAGTGTTCTTCCTATGTTTTCCTCTAAGAGTTTTATAGTGTCCAGTCTTATATTTAGGTCTCTAATCCATTTTGAGTTTATTTTTGTGTATGGTGTTAGGGAGTATTCTAATTTCATTCTTTTACATGTAGCTGTCCAGTTTTCCCAGCACCACTTATTGAAGAGACTGTCTTTTCTCCATTGTATATCTTTGCCTCCTTTGTCATAGATTAGTTGACCATAGGTGCGTGGGTTAATCTCTGGGCTTTCTATCTTGTTCCATTGATCTATGTTTCTGTTTTTGTGCCAGTACCATATTGTCTTGATTACTGTAGCTTTGTAGTATAGTCTGAAGTCAGGGAGTCTGATTCCTCCAGCTCCATTTTTTTGCCTCAAGACTGCTTTGGCTATTCGGGGTCTTTTGTGTCTCCATACAAATTTTAAGATGATTTGTTCTAGCTCCGTAAAAAATGCCATTGGTAATTTGATAGGGATTGCATTGAATCTGTAGATTGCTTTGGGTAGTATACTCATTTTCACAATGTTGATTCTTCCAATCCAAGAACATGGTATATCTCTCCATCTGTTGGTATCATCTTTAATTTCTTTCATCAGTGTCTTATAGTTTTCTGCATACAGGTCTTTTGTCTCCCTAGGTAGGTTTATTCCTAGGTATTTTATTCTTTTTGTTGCAATGGTAAATGGGAGTGCTTCCATAATTTCTCTTTCAGATTTTTCATCATTAGTGTATAGGAATGCAAGAGATTTCTGTGCATTAATTTTGTATCCTGCAACTTTACCATATTCATTAATTAGCTCTAGCAGTTTTCTGGTGGCAGTTTTAGGATTCTCTATGTATAGTATCATGTCATCCGCAAACAGTGACAGTTTTACTTCCTCTTTTCCAATTCGTATTCCTTTTATTTCTTTTTCTTCTCTGATTGCCGTGGCTAGGACTTCCAGAACTATGTTGAATAATAGTGGTGAGAGTGGACATCCTTGTCTCATTCCTGATCTTAGAGGAAATGCTTTCAGTTTTTCACCATTGAGAATGATGTTTGCTGTGGGTTTGTCATATATGGCCTTTATTATGTTGAGGTAGGTTCCCTCTATGCCCACTTTCTGGAGAGTTTTTATCAGAAATGGGTGTTGAATTTTGTCAAAAGCTTTTTCTGCATCTATTGAGATGATCATATGGTTTTTATTCTTCAGTTTGTTAATATGGTGTATCACATTGATTGATTTGCGTATATTGAAGAATCCTTGCATCCCTGGGATAAATCCCACTTGATCGTGGTGTATGATCCTTTTAATGTGTTGTTGGATTCTGTGTGCTAGTATTTTGTTGAGGATTTTTGCATCTATATTCATCAGTGATATTGGTCTGTAATTTTCTTTTTTTGTAGTGTCTTTGTCTGGTTTTGGTATCAGGGTGATGGTGGCCTCATAGAATGAGTTTGGGAGTGTTCCTTCCTCTGCAATTTTTTGGAAGAGTTTGAGAAGGATGGGTGTTAGCTCTTCTCTAAATGTTTGATAGAATTCACCTGTGAAGCCATCTGGTCCTGGACTTTTGTTTGTTGGAAGATTTTTAATCACAGTTTCAATTTCATTACTTGTGATTGGTCTGTTCATATTTTCTGTTTCTTCCTGATTCAGTCTTGGAAGGTTATACCTTTCTAAGAATTTGTCCATTTCTTCCAGGTTGTCCATTTTATTGGCATAAAGTTGCTTATAGTAGTCTCTTAGGATGTTTTGTATTTCTGCAGTGTCTGTTGTAACTTCTCCTTTTTCATTTCTGATTTTATTGATTTGAGTCCTCTCCCTCTTTTTCTTGATGAGTCTGGCTAATGGCTTATCAATTTTGTTTATCTTCTCAAAGAACCAACTTTTAGTTTTATTGATCTTTGCTATTGTTTTCTTTGTTTCTATCTCATTTATTTCTGCTCTGATCTTTATGATTTCTTTCCTTCTGCTAACTTTGGGTTTTGTTTGTTCTTCTTTCTCTAGTTTCTTTAGGTGTAAGGTTAGATTGTTTACTTGAGATTTTTCTTGTTTCTTTAGGTAGGCTTGTATAGCTATAAACTTCCCTCTTAGAACCGCTTTTGCTGCATCCCATAGGTTTTGGGTCGTCGTGTTTTCATTGTCATTTGTCTCTAGGTATTTTCTTATTTCCTCTTTGATTTCTTCAGTGATCTTTTGGTTATTTAGTAACGTATTGTTTAGCCTCCATGTGTTTGTCTTTTTTACGTTTTTTTCCCTGTAATTCATTTCTAATCTCATAGCGTTTTGGTCAGAAAAGATGCTTGGTATGATTTCAATTTTCTTAAATTTACTGAGGCTTGATTTGTGACCCAAGATGTGATCTATCCTGGAGAATGTTCCGTGCGCACTTGAGAAGAATGTGTAATCTGCTGTTTTTGGATGGAATGTCCTATATATATCAATTAAATCTATCTGGTCTATTGTGTCATTTAAAGCTTCTGTTTCCTTATTTATTTTCATTTTGGATGATCTGTCCATTGGTGTAAGTGAAGTGTTAAAGTCCCCCACTATTATTGTGTTACTGTCGATTTCCTCTTTTATAGCTGTTAGCAGTTGCCTTATGTATTGAGGTGCTCCTATGTTGGGTGCATATATATTTATAATTGTTATATCTTCTTCTTGGATTGATCCCTGGATCATTATGTAGTGTCCTTCCTTGCCTCTTGTAACATTCTTTATTTTAAAGTCTATTTTATCTGATATGAGTATAGCTACTCCAGCTTTCTTTTGATTTCCATTTGCATGGAATATCTTTTTCCATCCCCTAACTCTCAGTCTGTATGTGTCCCTAGGTCTAAAGTGGGTCTCTTGTAGACAGCATATATATGGGTCCTGTTTTTGTATCCATTCAGCCAGTCTATGTCTTTTGGTTGGGGCGTTTAATCCATTCACGTTTAAGGTAATTATCGATATGTATGTTCCTATGACCATTTTCTTAATTGTTTTGGGTTTGTTTTTGTAGGTCCTTTTCTTCTCTTGTGTTTCCCACTCAGAGAAGTTCCTTTAGCATTTGTTGTAGAGCTGGTTTGGTGGTGCTGAATTCTCTTAGCTTTTGTTTGTCTGTAAAGCTTTTGATTTCTCCATCAAATCTAAATGAGATCCTTGCCGGGTAGCGTAATCTTGGTTGTAGGTTCTTCCCTTTCATCACTTTAAGTATATCATGCCACTCCCTTCTGGCTTGCAGAGTTTCTGCTGAGAAATCAGCTGTTAACCTTATGGGAGTTCCCTTGTATGTTATTTGTCGTTTTTCCCTTGCTGCTTTCAATAATTTTTCTTTGTCTTTAATTTTTGCCACTTTGATTACTATGTGTCTCGGCGTGTTTCTCCTTGGGTTTATTCTGTATGGGACTCTCTGCGCTTCCTGGACTTGGGTGGCTATTTCCTTTCCCATGTTAGGGAAGTTTTCGACTATAATCTCTTCAAATATTTTCTCTGGTCCTTTCTCTCTCTCTTCTCCTTCTGGGACCCCTATAATGCGAATGTTGTTGCGTTTAATGTTGTCCCAGAGATCTCTTAGGCTATCTTCATTTCTTTTCATTCTTTTTTCTTTAGTCTGTTCCGCAGCAGTGAATTCCACCATTCTGTCTTCCAGGTCACTTATCCGTTCTTCTGCCTCAGTTATTCTGCTATGGATTCCTTCTAGTGTAGTTTTCATTTCAGTTATTGTATTGGTCATCTCTGTTTGTTCTTTAATTCTTCTAGGTCTTTGTTAATCATTTCTTGCATCTTCTCAATCTTTGCCTCCATTCTTATTCCGAGGTCCTGGATCATCTTCACTATCATTATTCTGAATTCTTTCTCTGGAAGGTTGCCTATCTCTACTTCATTTAGTTGTTTTTCTGGGTTTTTTTCTTGTTCCTTCATCTGGTACATAGCCCTCTGCCTTTTCATCTTCTCTCTCTTTCTGTAACTGTGGTTTTTGGTCCACAGGCTGCAGGATTGTAGTTTTTCTTGCTTCTGTTGCCTGCCCTCTGGTGGTTGAGGCTATCTAAGAGGCTTGATGGGAGGCTCTGGTGGTGGGATAAGTCTTAAGACTTATTGATATTCACTCTATCTCTGATTCCCAAACAACAATAGGAGGATTTCAAGATTTCATTTTGCAGCATGATTTTTGTATTTAGTTTCTGTAAACTCCAAAAATCTTATGCTTGAAGAAAAAATATTTTTTCTCCAGGGTCTGGTGGAGACTTGTGCAACTGGATAATGTCATGACAAATGACTGTTAAGTGGACTAGTTTCTGCAACCCTTTTTCATCTTCAAAGCACTCAGCAAAATCTGCTTTATTTTAGTGTTATTAAAGGACTTCAGAAAACATTTCAGAAGAGCTGAAAATAACACCTGTCAAGCTGAATTGGGGGATGGGGATATCTGGATAGATTCTCTAGACAGATGATCCTGAAGAAGTTGTCTGTGCTGGAGCCCTGGAATCCTCAGAGTTCACAGAGGTGACTCACCAGTCCTTCCTAGTGAAAGCTAACAGTTTATGCCTGACAGAGAACACTGTAGTAGCCTCTCTCACAAGGGCAACAGGTGACCACCTTTCCTCGAGAGATTCATTTCTTCTCCCGTGGGTCACAGGCTGGGAATTAACATTAAATTGCAACCTAATCCAACTGGAATGTGTTGATAAGAAAGAGCATACACACTTATAGAGGAGATATAAGAATTAGCTTATATTAGCAGGAGTTGAAGGAATGACCCAGGGATTGCACTTTGGGGGTACTTGCTGAGTAGGCCAGAATATAAGACTGCATAAGCAAGAATTCTCAGGACATGAGGATTTAACACTCAGGCAAGGGCCCCAGAAAATAGAGCTATCTCAACACTCTAGAAGAATGAAGAAAGAAATGTCCCATGTTGAGCAACAGACATAGCTGAGTTGCCATGACAGAATAAAGAGGCTACAGGAAGAGAGAAAGCTGGATAGAATAAATTACGTGAGTCCAGAAAACCTACCAGAGGAGAGGTTTTCAGGAGGAGCCAGAATACATACCATTCGCCAGGGCCATCCAAACTGCATTGATGAGCGGCATCGGCAACACAACAGGTTAAGTGGTAGCGCTCTTCCGTAAGGCTGAGTTGATGACAAGGGAGGCAGTAACAAACTTGGAATTGTTAATCTATGGATCTCAAAATAACAGGAGTGACCTCCAATGTCAGAAAAGCAGCTAAGGTTCATGTGACCTAAAGGTGGTGGTAAAGATAGTGAGCATAGTGTTCCAAAGGGCAAAAGAGACAGGCAGCCAGCTTGGGTGCTGTTAACGTCTTACAGCAAGAAAATGGCACGCATGGCGGAGCAGAAAGAGAACAGTAGTCACTCCAGTAAAAAGTCATAATTCTCTACTCAGTTTCTGGAACTGTGTCTATTTGAAGATCCATAGCTCATTTATTGGTGAAGAGCCAGATAGCTAGAACAAAGGGTTTTTTGCAACAATGCAGTCAGTACATATGACAAGGATTTCTTCAGTTCTTCCGCAGAGAGACATATGGCCTTTTCCTTAGGTGACAGTAAATTAAGGAGAGAGCTACAGTTTGATTCTGAAGGCTGTCTGCTGGCAGAATTCCCTTAAGAGGCTAATTAGCTATGGCCCACCCATATTATAGAGGGTAATCCGTTTTACTCAAAGTTTACCGATTTAAAGGTTAATCTCATCTAAAAAATACCCTCACAGAAACATCTAGAATAATATTTGACCAAATATCTGGTTGCCGTGGCCTAACTAAATTGATACAGAAAAGTAACTATTCCTTTATGTAATATTTTTTCTGTCTTCATTTTCTCCTTCCTCTTCTCTCTGTTCTCTTCTTTCTCCTTCTCCTTCTTCTTAATATCCTTATGCCTTTGTTTGTGTAGAAAGGAGATTAAGAGGTAATAACCAAGAAAGATACATGCAAACACTAATCAACTGCATTCTTATGGTAACCTATAAAGATCAAACTGTGAGAAATCATGATTATTATAAAATAGTGTTATTAATCATGACACAGAGGTTTTGTGTGAAATGAATATTTTGATTTTATATTTTTCACATGCTGATTCTTAATTTACTTCCCAATTAACTTACAAAGTTTTTCAGTTTTTGACGGCAACGATGATTTTTTTTTAAAAAAGTGTTACTCATAGTTTTCCTGACAGCAATATGCAAGAAAAATGCTATGTTTGATAAGTCTGAAACTTACTTAAAAGATTGCGATCTTTACTTCTGTGTTCTCTGTTAAATGTCAGCTATGTTTGGCCATTTACTTAGAGCTAAAATGAGTAGTCAGTTAACCTGATAAGATATAATTCACAGTGCATTTTTCAAGATGATCTGAGGGAGAGTCAGGTGAGGTCCCCAAAGCAAGTTGTGCATTCCATCCTGTTGTTTCATATACTGAGAACTGTTGTTTCGTGAAGAAAAATTCAATCTACGCTTTTTATTATTTAGTTTTCTTGTTATGTAAAGACATGCAATAATATTTAGAAAGGGCTAATTTCTACTTCATGCACTTCTTTGGAAAAGAAGAAGTATGGAATGACAAAACCCTAAACTTTTAGCTAGTTGGCATAACTTACTGATGGGAAAATCTTGATACATTCATTTAACTAAGAAGTATTTTTTGTGTATACTAACTATATCAGGTCAGGCACTGTGCTATACAATGAAATTATTATGGTAAATATAAGGTACATTGTGTGCTTCCTCTTAAAGCTTGTAGACTATGGAAAAGAGATAGAAATAAAAATGTCAAAACCATTATTATAGAATGGGAAGTACGGGGTGTTATTCCCTGGGCCCCTAATTAAGAGTCAGGGAGCTTGATTTATTCAAGTATAGTGGAATATTTAGAAGACAGGAAGAAGTATTCCTGTATCAATTGGTAGAGCAGTCACTAGTATTTTTGTGTCTAGGAGAAAATGCAAACTATCTTTTGGATTACCATTCTTTTTCAGACTTTTCCATGGCCTGGCCCCTTCTCAGTGATGCTGACTGAAAGGGATTAGGGATCTTTTTGCCCCAGAAAAAGTTACAACAGTGGTGGCAATAGCCAGAACAGATAGTGTTGCATCCTGTTGCAGATACTCCTTGAGAGGAGGGGATGATGTTATCACAGATTATGAACCTGGTATCTTCTCTTTGGACGAAAAACATGATTAGAACCTCTTTCTAGATTGTCCAGAATGAAGTCCACTCACATTAAAGGCTCCAAAGACCTCAGAGGGGAACTCACGAGGAAGCAAGAGGGCATCTTTATTTGAGATCCAGAAATATCTCCAGGACCTGTTGGTTTGTCTAGATTATTCCTCTGTGGCTATGTTTTGAGTCTTTGCAGCACCAGCCACCCAGGCACAGTGGCAGACCCCCAAAACAGAGACTGGATGTGACTGTGCATAAGACTTCTAGCCTTGGACAATAAGCGTGAGCCTTTGTGGGACCCTAGAGAATCTTTCCAGGAATATGACTCACTAGATGAATCATCAAAATAGAGACCAAGATTCACTAGAGTGTGCTAGACATTTTTTTTCCAGTTAAGGTTTATTGGAACTCTGTGGTCTAATTTACAATGCTCCAATCTTCCAGCAGTCAAGGAAAATTTTTGCAACTGATATTTTTGTAATTTGGAGCTTCCGGCAAAGGGAGGCAGCTTCCATCCAGACGTGCCCCTTGGGGTTTTGGACTCCCTGGGGTTTTAATGACCCTGACATAACTAGTAGGTACGTTGCTTTTATTTTTTGTTTTGTTTCTGTTGTTTTGGTTGTTGTTTTGTTTTGAAGACAAGGTGTTAGAAACCACAAACACTTTTTTGTTTAATTTTTGTTGAAAGAGGGTAAGATTTAACTGGGTTGGAGATATACACTATCCATTGGGGTGGGAAAAATTACTTTAAAGTTTTTTAATATAATATATATAGATATATATATGTATAGATATATAGACACATACATACTACTGTATTTGAGGGAGATCTGATTATTGTTATAGTAACCTCTAAATACCTGATCAAGTATTTCAAAATGATTTGCTCAGTGGTCTGTTTAAAATTGTAATTTGAGTTTTTCTTTATAATGAAAATTCCCTGTAAATATTTCCCCTATGTCTGTATTTAGAAAGTGTTATTTTTGAAAATTAATTATACACGAGTAGACCTGTATGTTTATGTTACCTGAAAGATTGATTATAGTAGGTCTATCTATACATTAGACTAAGCATTGAGGGGATGAATATCCTTGTCTGAAGTTTCCAAATCACATCAAAGAAATAGAGCAAAAAATATATATGTAATTAACAATGATACAAAAATATTGGTCACTTTTTACATTTCATAAAGAATCATGGCTACAGATGATTTTAAAGTATTATTACTATTTTTAATTTCAGGCAGTTTTTTTTTTATTGGAGTATAGTTAATTTACAGTGTTGTGTGAGTTACAAGTGTAGCAAAGTAACTTTTTTTTGTAATACAGTTTATTACAAAATATTGAGTATCGTTCTTTGTACTATACATAGGTCCTTGTTGTTTATCTATCTTATATATTAGTAGTATGTATATGTTACTCCCAACTTCATAATTTATTCCTCCCCCCCACATTTCCCCTTTGGTAACCATAAGTTTGTTTTCCCCTTTGGTAACCATAAGTTTGTTTTCCCCTTTGGTAACCATAAGTTTGTTTTCTTTATCTGTGAGTTGGTTTCTGTTTGGTAAATAAGTTCATGTGTATCATTTTTTCTTTTTTAGTTCCACACTCTAGTAATATCATATGGTATTTGTCTTTCTCTGTCTGACTTAACTTCACTTAGTATGATTAACTCTAGTTCCATCCATGTTGCTGAAAATGGCATTATTTCATCTTTTTCATGTCTGAGTAGTGTTCCGTTTTATATATATATATATATATATATACATATATACATATATACATATATATATATATGTATATATATATATATATGTATATATATATATATACACATATATATATATACCACATCTTCTTTGTCCATTCATCTGTCAATAGATATTCAGGCTGCTTCCATGTCCTGGCTATTGTAAATAGTGCTGCAGTGAACACTGGGGTGCATGCATCTTTTTGAATTATGGTTTTCTCTAGATATGTGCTCAGAAGTGGGATTGCTGGATCATATGGTAGTTCTATTTTTAGTTGTTTAAGGAACCTCCATACTGTTCTGCATAGTGGCTGTACCATTTTACATTCCCACCAACCGTGTAAGAGGGTTCCCTTTTCTCCACGCCCTCTCCAGCATTTATTGTTTGTAGACCTTTTGATTATGGCCATTCTCACTGGTGCGAGGTGGTTCCTCATTGTAGTTGTTTTTTTTTTTTTTTTTTTTTTTTTTTTTAGTTGTTTTGTTTGTTTTTTTATACTGCAGGTTCTTATTAGGCATCAATTTTATACATATCAGTGTATACATGTCAATCCCAATCGCCCAATTCAGCACACCACCATCCCCACCTCACCGCAGTTTTCCCCCCTTGGTGTCCATATGTCCATTCTCTACATCTGTGTCTCAACTTCTGCCCTGCAAACTGGCTCATCTGTACCATTTTTCTAGGTTCCACATACATGCATTAATATATGATATTTGTTTTTCTCTTTCTGACTTACTTCACTCTGTATGACAGCCTCTAGATCCATCCATGTCTCAACAAATGACTCAATTTCGTTCCTTTTTATGGCTGAGTAATATTCCATTGTATATATGTACCACATCTTCTTTAACCATTCGTCTGTTGATGGGCATTTAGGTTGCTTCCATGACCTGGCTATTGTAAATAGTGCTGCAATGAACATTCGGGTGCATGTGTCTTTTTGAATTACGGTTTTCTCTGGGTATATGCCCAGTAGTGGGATTGCTGTGTCATATGGTAATTCTATTTTTAGTTTTTTAAGGAACCTCCATATTGTTCTCCAGAGTGGCTGTATCAATTTACATTCCCACCAACAGTGCAAGAGGGTTCCCTTTTCTCCACACCCTCTCCAGCATTTGTTGTTTGTAGATTTTCTGATGATCCTCATTCTAACAGGAGTGAGGTGATACCTCATTGTAGTTTTGATTTGCATTTCTCTAATAATTAGTGATGTTGAGCAGCTTTTCATGTGCTTCGTGGCCGTCTGTATGTCTTCTTTGGAGAAATGTCTATTTAGGTCTTCTGCCCATTTTTGGATTGGGGTGTTTGTTTCTTTGATATTGAGCTGAATGAGCTGTTTATATATTTTGGAGATTAATCCTTTGTCCGTTGATTCATTTGCAAATATTTTCTCCCATTCTGAGGGTTGTCTTTTCGTCTTGTTTATGGTTTCCTTTGCTGTGCAAAAGCTTTGAAGTTTCATTAGGTCCCACTTGTTTATTTTTGTTTTTATTTCCATTACTCTAGGAGGTGGATCAAAAAAGATCTTGCTGTGATTTATGTCAAAGAGTGTTCTTCCTATGTTTTCCTCTAAGAGTTTTATAGTGTCCAGTCTTATATTTAGGTCTCTAATCCATTTTGAGTTTATTTTTGTGTATGGTGTTAGGGAGTATTCTAATTTCATTCTTTTACATGTAGCTGTCCAGTTTTCCCAGCACCACTTATTGAAGAGACTGTCTTTTCTCCATTGTATATCTTTGCCTCCTTTGTCATAGATTAGTTGACCATAGGTGCGTGGGTTAATCTCTGGGCTTTCTATCTTGTTCCATTGATCTATGTTTCTGTTTTTGTGCCAGTACCATATTGTCTTGATTACTGTAGCTTTGTAGTATAGTCTGAAGTCAGGGAGTCTGATTCCTCCAGCTCCATTTTTTTGCCTCAAGACTGCTTTGGCTATTCGGGGTCTTTTGTGTCTCCATACAAATTTTAAGATGATTTGTTCTAGCTCCGTAAAAAATGCCATTGGTAATTTGATAGGGATTGCATTGAATCTGTAGATTGCTTTGGGTAGTATACTCATTTTCACAATGTTGATTCTTCCAATCCAAGAACATGGTATATCTCTCCATCTGTTGGTATCATCTTTAATTTCTTTCATCAGTGTCTTATAGTTTTCTGCATACAGGTCTTTTGTCTCCCTAGGTAGGTTTATTCCTAGGTATTTTATTCTTTTTGTTGCAATGGTAAATGGGAGTGCTTCCATAATTTCTCTTTCAGATTTTTCATCATTAGTGTATAGGAATGCAAGAGATTTCTGTGCATTAATTTTGTATCCTGCAACTTTACCATATTCATTAATTAGCTCTAGCAGTTTTCTGGTGGCAGTTTTAGGATTCTCTATGTATAGTATCATGTCATCCGCAAACAGTGACAGTTTTACTTCCTCTTTTCCAATTCGTATTCCTTTTATTTCTTTTTCTTCTCTGATTGCCGTGGCTAGGACTTCCAGAACTATGTTGAATAATAGTGGTGAGAGTGGACATCCTTGTCTCGTTCCTGATCTTAGAGGAAATGCTTTCAGTTTTTCACCATTGAGAATGATGTTTGCTGTGGGTTTGTCATATATGGCCTTTATTATGTTGAGGTAGGTTCCCTCTATGCCCACTTTCTGGAGAGTTTTTATCAGAAATGGGTGTTGAATTTTGTCAAAAGCTTTTTCTGCATCTATTGAGATGATCATATGGTTTTTATTCTTCAATTTGTTAATATGGTGTATCACATTGATTGATTTGCGTATATTGAAGAATCCTTGCATCCCTGGGATAAATCCCACTTGATCGTGGTGTATGATCCTTTTAATGTGTTGTTGGATTCTGTGTGCTAGTATTTTGTTGAGGATTTTTGCATCTATGTTCATCAGTGATATTGGTCTGTAATTTTCTTTTTTTGTAGTGTCTTTGTCTGGTTTTGGTATCAGGGTGATGGTGGCCTCATAGAATGAGTTTGGGAGTGTTCCTTCCTCTGCAATTTTTTGGAAGAGTTTGAGAAGGATGGGTGTTAGCTCTTCTCTAAATGTTTGATAGAATTCACCTGTGAAGCCATCTGGTCCTGGACTTTTGTTTGTTGGAAGATTTTTAATCACAGTTTCAATTTCATTACTTGTGATTGGTCTGTTCATATTTTCTGTTTCTTCCTGATTCAGTCTTGGAAGGTTATACCTTTCTAAGAATTTGTCCATTTCTTCCAGGTTGTCCATTTTATTGGCATAAAGTTGCTTATAGTAGTCTCTTAGGATGTTTTGTATTTCTGCAGTGTCTGTTGTAACTTCTCCTTTTTCATTTCTGATTTTATTGATTTGAGTCCTCTCCCTCTTTTTCTTGATGAGTCTGGCTAATGGCTTATCAATTTTGTTTATCTTCTCAAAGAACCAACTTTTAGTTTTATTGATCTTTGCTATTGTTTTCTTTGTTTCTATCTCATTTATTTCTGCTCTGATCTTTATGATTTCTTTCCTTCTGCTAACTTTGGGTTTTGTTTGTTCTTCTTTCTCTAGTTTCTTTAGGTGTAAGGTTAGATTGTTTACTTGAGATTTTTCTTGTTTCTTTAGGTAGGCTTGTATAGCTATAAACTTCCCTCTTAGAACCGCTTTTGCTGCATCCCATAGGTTTTGGGTCGTCGTGTTTTCATTGTCATTTGTCTCTAGGTATTTTCTTATTTCCTCTTTGATTTCTTCAGTGATCTTTTGGTTATTTAGTAACGTATTGTTTAGCCTCCATGTGTTTGTCTTTTTTACGTTTTTTTCCCTGTAATTCATTTCTAATCTCATAGCGTTTTGGTCAGAAAAGATGCTTGGTATGATTTCAATTTTCTTAAATTTACTGAGGCTTGATTTGTGACCCAAGATGTGATCTATCCTGGAGAATGTTCCGTGCGCACTTGAGAAGAATGTGTAATCTGCTGTTTTTGGATGGAATGTCCTATATATATCAATTAAATCTATCTGGTCTATTGTGTCATTTAAAGCTTCTGTTTCCTTATTTATTTTCATTTTGGATGATCTGTCCATTGGTGTAAGTGAAGTGTTAAAGTCCCCCACTATTATTGTGTTACTGTCGATTTCCTCTTTTATAGCTGTTAGCAGTTGCCTTATGTATTGAGGTGCTCCTATGTTGGGTGCATATATATTTATAATTGTTATATCTTCTTCTTGGATTGATCCCTGGATCATTATGTAGTGTCCTTCCTTGCCTCTTGTAACATTCTTTATTTTAAAGTCTATTTTATCTGATATGAGTATAGCTACTCCAGCTTTCTTTTGATTTCCATTTGCATGGAATATCTTTTTCCATCCCCTAACTCTCAGTCTGTATGTGTCCCTAGGTCTAAAGTGGGTCTCTTGTAGACAGCATATATATGGGTCCTGTTTTTGTATCCATTCAGCCAGTCTATGTCTTTTGGTTGGGGCGTTTAATCCATTCACGTTTAAGGTAATTATCGATATGTATGTTCCTATGACCATTTTCTTAATTGTTTTGGGTTTGTTTTTGTAGGTCCTTTTCTTCTCTTGTGTTTCCCACTCAGAGAAGTTCCTTTAGCATTTGTTGTAGAGCTGGTTTGGTGGTGCTGAATTCTCTTAGCTTTTGTTTGTCTGTAAAGCTTTTGATTTCTCCATCAAATCTAAATGAGATCCTTGCCGGGTAGCGTAATCTTGGTTGTAGGTTCTTCCCTTTCATCACTTTAAGTATATCATGCCACTCCCTTCTGGCTTGCAGAGTTTCTGCTGAGAAATCAGCTGTTAACCTTATGGGAGTTCCCTTGTATGTTATTTGTCGTTTTTCCCTTGCTGCTTTCAATAATTTTTCTTTGTCTTTAATTTTTGCCACTTTGATTACTATGTGTCTCGGCGTGTTTCTCCTTGGGTTTATTCTGTATGGGACTCTCTGCGCTTCCTGGACTTGGGTGGCTATTTCCTTTCCCATGTTAGGGAAGTTTTCGACTATAATCTCTTCAAATATTTTCTCTGGTCCTTTCTCTCTCTCTTCTCCTTCTGGGACCCCTATAATGCGAATGTTGTTGCGTTTAATGTTGTCCCAGAGATCTCTTAGGCTATCTTCATTTCTTTTCATTCTTTTTTCTTTAGTCTGTTCCGCAGCAGTGAATTCCACCATTCTGTCTTCCAGGTCACTTATCCGTTCTTCTGCCTCAGTTATTCTGCTATGGATTCCTTCTAGTGTAGTTTTCATTTCAGTTATTGTATTGGTCATCTCTGTTTGTTCTTTAATTCTTCTAGGTCTTTGTTAATCATTTCTTGCATCTTCTCAATCTTTGCCTCCATTCTTATTCCGAGGTCCTGGATCATCTTCACTATCATTATTCTGAATTCTTTCTCTGGAAGGTTGCCTATCTCTACTTCATTTAGTTGTTTTTCTGGGTTTTTTTCTTGTTCCTTCATCTGGTACATAGCCCTCTGCCTTTTCATCTTCTCTCTCTTTCTGTAACTGTGGTTTTTGGTCCACAGGCTGCAGGATTGTAGTTTTTCTTGCTTCTGTTGCCTGCCCTCTGGTGGTTGAGGCTATCTAAGAGGCTTGATGGGAGGCTCTGGTGGTGGGATAAGTCTTAAGACTTATTGATATTCACTCTATCTCTGATTCCCAAACAACAATAGGAGGATTTCAAGATTTCATTTTGCAGCATGATTTTTGTATTTAGTTTCTGTAAACTCCAAAAATCTTATGCTTGAAGAAAAAATATTTTTTCTCCAGGGTCTGGTGGAGACTTGTGCAACTGGATAATGTCATGACAAATGACTGTTAAGTGGACTAGTTTCTGCAACCCTTTTTCATCTTCAAAGCACTCAGCAAAATCTGCTTTATTTTAGTGTTATTAAAGGACTTCAGAAAACATTTCAGAAGAGCTGAAAATAACACCTGTCAAGCTGAATTGGGGGATGGGGATATCTGGATAGATTCTCTAGACAGATGATCCTGAAGAAGTTGTCTGTGCTGGAGCCCTGGAATCCTCAGAGTTCACAGAGGTGACTCACCAGTCCTTCCTAGTGAAAGCTAACAGTTTATGCCTGACAGAGACCACTGTAGTAGCCTCTCTCACAAGGGCAACAGGTGACCACCTTTCCTCGAGAGATTCATTTCTTCTCCCGTGGGTCACAGGCTGGGAATTAACATTAAATTGCAACCTAATCCAACTGGAATGTGTTGATAAGAAAGAGCATACACACTTATAGAGGAGATATAAGAATTAGCTTATATTAGCAGGAGTTGAAGGAATGACCCAGGGATTGCACTTTGGGGGTACTTGCTGAGTAGGCCAGAATATAAGACTGCATAAGCAAGAATTCTCAGGACATGAGGATTTAACACTCAGGCAAGGGCCCCAGAAAATAGAGCTATCTCAACACTCTAGAAGAATGAAGAAAGAAATGTCCCATGTTGAGCAACAGACATAGCTGAGTTGCCATGACAGAATAAAGAGGCTACAGGAAGAGAGAAAGCTGGATAGAATAAATTACGTGAGTCCAGAAAACCTACCAGAGGAGAGGTTTTCAGGAGGAGCCAGAATACATACCATTCGCCAGGGCCATCCAAACTGCATTGATGAGCGGCATCGGCAACACAACAGGTTAAGTGGTAGCGCTCTTCCGTAAGGCTGAGTTGATGACAAGGGAGGCAGTAACAAACTTGGAATTGTTAATCTATGGATCTCAAAATAACAGGAGTGACCTCCAATGTCAGAAAAGCAGCTAAGGTTCATGTGACCTAAAGGTGGTGGTAAAGATAGTGAGCATAGTGTTCCAAAGGGCAAAAGAGACAGGCAGCCAGCTTGGGTGCTGTTAACGTCTTACAGCAAGAAAATGGCACGCATGGCGGAGCAGAAAGAGAACAGTAGTCACTCCAGTAAAAAGTCATAATTCTCTACTCAGTTTCTGGAACTGTGTCTATTTGAAGATCCATAGCTCATTTATTGGTGAAGAGCCAGATAGCTAGAACAAAGGGTTTTTTGCAACAATGCAGTCAGTACATATGACAAGGATTTCTTCAGTTCTTCCGCAGAGAGACATATGGCCTTTTCCTTAGGTGACAGTAAATTAAGGAGAGAGCTACAGTTTGATTCTGAAGGCTGTCTGCTGGCAGAATTCCCTTAAGAGGCTAATTAGCTATGGCCCACCCATATTATAGAGGGTAATCCGTTTTACTCAAAGTTTACCGATTTAAAGGTTAATCTCATCTAAAAAATACCCTCACAGAAACATCTAGAATAATATTTGACCAAATATCTGGTTGCCGTGGCCTAACTAAATTGATACAGAAAAGTAACTATTCCTTTATGTAATATTTTTTCTGTCTTCATTTTCTCCTTCCTCTTCTCTCTGTTCTCTTCTTTCTCCTTCTCCTTCTTCTTAATATCCTTATGCCTTTGTTTGTGTAGAAAGGAGATTAAGAGGTAATAACCAAGAAAGATACATGCAAACACTAATCAACTGCATTCTTATGGTAACCTATAAAGATCAAACTGTGAGAAATCATGATTATTATAAAATAGTGTTATTAATCATGACACAGAGGTTTTGTGTGAAATGAATATTTTGATTTTATGTTTTTCACATGCTGATTCTTAATTTACTTCCCAATTAACTTACAAAGTTTTTCAGTTTTTGACGGCAACGATGATTTTTTTTTAAAAAAGTGTTACTCATAGTTTTCCTGACAGCAATATGCAAGAAAAATGCTATGTTTGATAAGTCTGAAACTTACTTAAAAGATTGCGATCTTTACTTCTGTGTTCTCTGTTAAATGTCAGCTATGTTTGGCCATTTACTTAGAGCTAAAATGAGTAGTCAGTTAACCTGATAAGATATAATTCACAGTGCATTTTTCAAGATGATCTGAGGGAGAGTCAGGTGAGGTCCCCAAAGCAAGTTGTGCTGTGCATTCCATCCTGTTGTTTCATATACTGAGAACTGTTGTTTCGTGAAGAAAAATTCAATCTACGCTTTTTATTATTTAGTTTTCTTGTTATGTAAAGACATGCAATAATATTTAGAAAGGGCTAATTTCTACTTCATGCACTTCTTTGGAAAAGAAGAAGTATGGAATGACAAAACCCTAAACTTTTAGCTAGTTGGCATAACTTACTGATGGGAAAATCTTGATACATTCATTTAACTAAGAAGTATTTTTTGTGTATACTAACTATATCAGGTCAGGCACTGTGCTATACAATGAAATTATTATGGTAAATATAAGGTACATTGTGTGCTTCCTCTTAAAGCTTGTAGACTATGGAAAAGAGATAGAAATAAAAATGTCAAAACCATTATTATAGAATGGGAAGTACGGGGTGTTATTCCCTGGGCCCCTAATTAAGAGTCAGGGAGCTTGATTTATTCAAGTATAGTGGAATATTTAGAAGACAGGAAGAAGTATTCCTGTATCAATTGGTAGAGCAGTCACTAGTATTTTTGTGTCTAGGAGAAAATGCAAACTATCTTTTGGATTACCATTCTTTTTCAGACTTTTCCATGGCCTGGCCCCTTCTCAGTGATGCTGACTGAAAGGGATTAGGGATCTTTTTGCCCCAGAAAAAGTTACAACAGTGGTGGCAATAGCTAGAACAGATAGTGTTGCATCCTGTTGCAGATACTCCTTGAGAGGAGGGGATGATGTTATCACAGATTATGAACCTGGTATCTTCTCTTTGGACGAAAAACATGATTAGAACCTCTTTCTAGATTGTCCAGAATGAAGTCCACTCACATTAAAGGCTCCAAAGACCTCAGAGGGGAACTCACGAGGAAGCAAGAGGGCATCTTTATTTGAGATCCAGAAATATCTCCAGGACCTGTTGGTTTGTCTAGATTATTCCTCTGTGGCTATGTTTTGAGTCTTTGCAGCACCAGCCACCCAGGCACAGTGGCAGACCCCCAAAACAGAGACTGGATGTGACTGTGCATAAGACTTCTAGCCTTGGACAATAAGCGTGAGCCTTTGTGGGACCCTAGAGAATCTTTCCAGGAATATGACTCACTAGATGAATCATCAAAATAGAGACCAAGATTCACTAGAGTGTGCTAGACATTTTTTTTCCAGTTAAGGTTTATTGGAACTCTGTGGTCTAATTTACAATGCTCCAATCTTCCAGCAGTCAAGGAAAATTTTTGCAACTGATATTTTTGTAATTTGGAGCTTCCGGCAAAGGGAGGCAGCTTCCATCCAGACGTGCCCCTTGGGGTTTTGGACTCCCTGGGGTTTTAATGACCCTGACATAACTAGTAGGTACGTTGCTTTTATTTTTTGTTTTGTTTCTGTTGTTTTGGTTGTTGTTTTGTTTTGAAGACAAGGTGTTAGAAACCACAAACACTTTTTTGTTTAATTTTTGTTGAAAGAGGGTAAGATTTAACTGGGTTGGAGATATACACTATCCATTGGGGTGGGAAAAATTACTTTAAAGTTTTTTAATATAATATAGATAGATATATATATGTATAGATATATAGACACATACATACTACTGTATTTGAGGGAGATCTGATTATTGTTATAGTAACCTCTAAATACCTGATCAAGTATTTCAAAATGATTTGCTCAGTGGTCTGTTTAAAATTGTAATTTGAGTTTTTCTTTATAATGAAAATTCCCTGTAAATATTTCCCCTATGTCTGTATTTAGAAAGTGTTATTTTTGAAAATTAATTATACACGAGTAGACCTGTATGTTTATGTTACCTGAAAGATTGATTATAGTAGGTCTATCTATACATTAGACTAAGCATTGAGGGGATGAATATCCTTGTCTGAAGTTTCCAAATCACATCAAAGAAATAGAGCAAAAAATATATATGTAATTAACAATGATACAAAAATATTGGTCACTTTTTACATTTCATAAAGAATCATGGCTACAGATGATTTTAAAGTATTATTACTATTTTTAATTTCAGGCAGTTTTTTTTTTATTGGAGTATAGTTAATTTACAGTGTTGTGTGAGTTACAAGTGTAGCAAAGTAACTTTTTTTTGTAATACAGTTTATTACAAAATATTGAGTATCGTTCTTTGTACTATACATAGGTCCTTGTTGTTTATCTATCTTATATATTAGTAGTATGTATATGTTACTCCCAACTTCATAATTTATTCCTCCCCCCCACATTTCCCCTTTGGTAACCATAAGTTTGTTTTCCCCTTTGGTAACCATAAGTTTGTTTTCCCCTTTGGTAACCATAAGTTTGTTTTCTTTATCTGTGAGTTGGTTTCTGTTTGGTAAATAAGTTCATGTGTATCATTTTTTCTTTTTTAGTTCCACACTCTAGTAATATCATATGGTATTTGTCTTTCTCTGTCTGACTTAACTTCACTTAGTATGATTAACTCTAGTTCCATCCATGTTGCTGAAAATGGCATTATTTCATCTTTTTCATGTCTGAGTAGTGTTCCGTTTTATATATATATATATATATATACACATATATACATATATACATATATACATATATATATATATATATGTATATATATATATATATATATGTATATATATATATATATATACACATATATATATATACCACATCTTCTTTGTCCATTCATCTGTCAATAGATATTCAGGCTGCTTCCATGTCCTGGCTATTGTAAATAGTGCTGCAGTGAACACTGGGGTGCATGCATCTTTTTGAATTATGGTTTTCTCTAGATATGTGCTCAGAAGTGGGATTGCTGGATCATATGGTAGTTCTATTTTTAGTTGTTTAAGGAACCTCCATACTGTTCTGCATAGTGGCTGTACCATTTTACATTCCCACCAACCGTGTAAGAGGGTTCCCTTTTCTCCACGCCCTCTCCAGCATTTATTGTTTGTAGACCTTTTGATTATGGCCATTCTCACTGGTGCGAGGTGGTTCCTCATTGTAGTTTTTTTTTTTTTTTTTTTTTTTTTTTAGTTGTTTTGTTTGTTTTTTTATACTGCAGGTTCTTATTAGGCATCAATTTTATACATATCAGTGTATACATGTCAATCCCAATCGCCCAATTCAGCACACCACCATCCCCACCTCACCGCAGTTTTCCCCCCTTGGTGTCCATATGTCCATTCTCTACATCTGTGTCTCAACTTCTGCCCTGCAAACTGGCTCATCTGTACCATTTTTCTAGGTTCCACATACATGCATTAATATATGATATTTGTTTTTCTCTTTCTGACTTACTTCACTCTGTATGACAGCCTCTAGATCCATCCATGTCTCAACAAATGACTCAATTTCGTTCCTTTTTATGGCTGAGTAATATTCCATTGTATATATGTACCACATCTTCTTTAACCATTCGTCTGTTGATGGGCATTTAGGTTGCTTCCATGACCTGGCTATTGTAAATAGTGCTGCAATGAACATTCGGGTGCATGTGTCTTTTTGAATTACGGTTTTCTCTGGGTATATGCCCAGTAGTGGGATTGCTGGGTCATATGGTAATTCTATTTTTAGTTTTTTAAGGAACCTCCATATTGTTCTCCAGAGTGGCTGTATCAATTTACATTCCCACCAACAGTGCAAGAGGGTTCCCTTTTCTCCACACCCTCTCCAGCATTTGTTGTTTGTAGATTTTCTGATGATCCTCATTCTAACAGGAGTGAGGTGATACCTCATTGTAGTTTTGATTTGCATTTCTCTAATAATTAGTGATGTTGAGCAGCTTTTCATGTGCTTCGTGGCCGTCTGTATGTCTTCTTTGGAGAAATGTCTATTTAGGTCTTCTGCCCATTTTTGGATTGGGGTGTTTGTTTCTTTGATATTGAGCTGAATGAGCTGTTTATATATTTTGGAGATTAATCCTTTGTCCGTTGATTCATTTGCAAATATTTTCTCCCATTCTGAGGGTTGTCTTTTCGTCTTGTTTATGGTTTCCTTTGCTGTGCAAAAGCTTTGAAGTTTCATTAGGTCCCACTTGTTTATTTTTGTTTTTATTTCCATTACTCTAGGAGGTGGATCAAAAAAGATCTTGCTGTGATTTATGTCAAAGAGTGTTCTTCCTATGTTTTCCTCTAAGAGTTTTATAGTGTCCAGTCTTATATTTAGGTCTCTAATCCATTTTGAGTTTATTTTTGTGTATGGTGTTAGGTAGTATTCTAATTTCATTCTTTTACATGTGGCTGTCCAGTTTTCCCAGCACCGCTTATTGAAGAGACTGTCTTTTCTCCATTGTATATCTTTGCCTCCTTTGTCATAGATTAGTTGACCATAGGTGCGTGGGTTAATCTCTGGGCTTTCTATCTTGTTCCATTGATCTATGTTTCTGTTTTTGTGCCAGTACCATATTGTCTTGATTACTGTAGCTTTGTAGTATAGTCTGAAGTCAGGGAGTCTGATTCCTCCAGCTCCATTTTTTTGCCTCAAGACTGCTTTGGCTATTCGGGGTCTTTTGTGTCTCCATACAAATTTTAAGATGATTTGTTCTAGCTCCGTAAAAAATGCCATTGGTAATTTGATAGGGATTGCATTGAATCTGTAGATTGCTTTGGGTAGTATACTCATTTTCACAATGTTGATTCTTCCAATCCAAGAACATGGTATATCTCTCCATCTGTTGGTATCATCTTTAATTTCTTTCATCAGTGTCTTATAGTTTTCTGCATACAGGTCTTTTGTCTCCCTAGGTAGGTTTATTCCTAGGTATTTTATTCTTTTTGTTGCAATGGTAAATGGGAGTGCTTCCATAATTTCTCTTTCAGATTTTTCATCATTAGTGTATAGGAATGCAAGAGATTTCTGTGCATTAATTTTGTATCCTGCAACTTTACCATATTCATTAATTAGCTCTAGCAGTTTTCTGGTGGCAGTTTTAGGATTCTCTATGTATAGTATCATGTCATCCGCAAACAGTGACAGTTTTACTTCCTCTTTTCCAATTCGTATTCCTTTTATTTCTTTTTCTTCTCTGATTGCCGTGGCTAGGACTTCCAGAACTATGTTGAATAATAGTGGTGAGAGTGGACATCCTTGTCTCGTTCCTGATCTTAGAGGAAATGCTTTCAGTTTTTCACCATTGAGAATGATGTTTGCTGTGGGTTTGTCATATATGGCCTTTATTATGTTGAGGTAGGTTCCCTCTATGCCCACTTTCTGGAGAGTTTTTATCAGAAATGGGTGTTGAATTTTGTCAAAAGCTTTTTCTGCATCTATTGAGATGATCATATGGTTTTTATTCTTCAATTTGTTAATATGGTGTATCACATTGATTGATTTGCGTATATTGAAGAATCCTTGCATCCCTGGGATAAATCCCACTTGATCGTGGTGTATGATCCTTTTAATGTGTTGTTGGATTCTGTGTGCTAGTATTTTGTTGAGGATTTTTGCATCTATGTTCATCAGTGATATTGGTCTGTAATTTTCTTTTTTTGTAGTGTCTTTGTCTGGTTTTGGTATCAGGGTGATGGTGGCCTCATAGAATGAGTTTGGGAGTGTTCCTTCCTCTGCAATTTTTTGGAAGAGTTTGAGAAGGATGGGTGTTAGCTCTTCTCTAAATGTTTGATAGAATTCACCTGTGAAGCCATCTGGTCCTGGACTTTTGTTTGTTGGAAGATTTTTAATCACAGTTTCAATTTCATTACTTGTGATTGGTCTGTTCATATTTTCTGTTTCTTCCTGATTCAGTCTTGGAAGGTTATACCTTTCTAAGAATTTGTCCATTTCTTCCAGGTTGTCCATTTTATTGGCATAAAGTTGCTTATAGTAGTCTCTTAGGATGTTTTGTATTTCTGCAGTGTCTGTTGTAACTTCTCCTTTTTCATTTCTGATTTTATTGATTTGAGTCCTCTCCCTCTTTTTCTTGATGAGTCTGGCTAATGGCTTATCAATTTTGTTTATCTTCTCAAAGAACCAACTTTTAGTTTTATTGATCTTTGCTATTGTTTTCTTTGTTTCTATCTCATTTATTTCTGCTCTGATCTTTATGATTTCTTTCCTTCTGCTAACTTTGGGTTTTGTTTGTTCTTCTTTCTCTAGTTTCTTTAGGTGTAAGGTTAGATTGTTTACTTGAGATTTTTCTTGTTTCTTTAGGTAGGCTTGTATAGCTATAAACTTCCCTCTTAGAACCGCTTTTGCTGCATCCCATAGGTTTTGGGTCGTCGTGTTTTCATTGTCATTTGTCTCTAGGTATTTTCTTATTTCCTCTTTGATTTCTTCAGTGATCTTTTGGTTATTTAGTAACGTATTGTTTAGCCTCCATGTGTTTGTCTTTTTTACGTTTTTTTCCCTGTAATTCATTTCTAATCTCATAGCGTTTTGGTCAGAAAAGATGCTTGGTATGATTTCAATTTTCTTAAATTTACTGAGGCTTGATTTGTGACCCAAGATGTGATCTATCCTGGAGAATGTTCCGTGCGCACTTGAGAAGAATGTGTAATCTGCTGTTTTTGGATGGAATGTCCTATATATATCAATTAAATCTATCTGGTCTATTGTGTCATTTAAAGCTTCTGTTTCCTTATTTATTTTCATTTTGGATGATCTGTCCATTGGTGTAAGTGAAGTGTTAAAGTCCCCCACTATTATTGTGTTACTGTCGATTTCCTCTTTTATAGCTGTTAGCAGTTGCCTTATGTATTGAGGTGCTCCTATGTTGGGTGCATATATATTTATAATTGTTATATCTTCTTCTTGGATTGATCCCTGGATCATTATGTAGTGTCCTTCCTTGCCTCTTGTAACATTCTTTATTTTAAAGTCTATTTTATCTGATATGAGTATAGCTACTCCAGCTTTCTTTTGATTTCCATTTGCATGGAATATCTTTTTCCATCCCCTAACTCTCAGTCTGTATGTGTCCCTAGGTCTAAAGTGGGTCTCTTGTAGACAGCATATATATGGGTCCTGTTTTTGTATCCATTCAGCCAGTCTATGTCTTTTGGTTGGGGCGTTTAATCCATTCACGTTTAAGGTAATTATCGATATGTATGTTCCTATGACCATTTTCTTAATTGTTTTGGGTTTGTTTTTGTAGGTCCTTTTCTTCTCTTGTGTTTCCCACTCAGAGAAGTTCCTTTAGCATTTGTTGTAGAGCTGGTTTGGTGGTGCTGAATTCTCTTAGCTTTTGTTTGTCTGTAAAGCTTTTGATTTCTCCATCAAATCTAAATGAGATCCTTGCCGGGTAGCGTAATCTTGGTTGTAGGTTCTTCCCTTTCATCACTTTAAGTATATCATGCCACTCCCTTCTGGCTTGCAGAGTTTCTGCTGAGAAATCAGCTGTTAACCTTATGGGAGTTCCCTTGTATGTTATTTGTCGTTTTTCCCTTGCTGCTTTCAATAATTTTTCTTTGTCTTTAATTTTTGCCACTTTGATTACTATGTGTCTCGGCGTGTTTCTCCTTGGGTTTATTCTGTATGGGACTCTCTGCGCTTCCTGGACTTGGGTGGCTATTTCCTTTCCCATGTTAGGGAAGTTTTCGACTATAATCTCTTCAAATATTTTCTCTGGTCCTTTCTCTCTCTCTTCTCCTTCTGGGACCCCTATAATGCGAATGTTGTTGCGTTTAATGTTGTCCCAGAGATCTCTTAGGCTATCTTCATTTCTTTTCATTCTTTTTTCTTTAGTCTGTTCCGCAGCAGTGAATTCCACCATTCTGTCTTCCAGGTCACTTATCCGTTCTTCTGCCTCAGTTATTCTGCTATGGATTCCTTCTAGTGTAGTTTTCATTTCAGTTATTGTATTGGTCATCTCTGTTTGTTCTTTAATTCTTCTAGGTCTTTGTTAATCATTTCTTGCATCTTCTCAATCTTTGCCTCCATTCTTATTCCGAGGTCCTGGATCATCTTCACTATCATTATTCTGAATTCTTTCTCTGGAAGGTTGCCTATCTCTACTTCATTTAGTTGTTTTTCTGGGTTTTTTTCTTGTTCCTTCATCTGGTACATAGCCCTCTGCCTTTTCATCTTCTCTCTCTTTCTGTAACTGTGGTTTTTGGTCCACAGGCTGCAGGATTGTAGTTTTTCTTGCTTCTGTTGCCTGCCCTCTGGTGGTTGAGGCTATCTAAGAGGCTTGATGGGAGGCTCTGGTGGTGGGATAAGTCTTAAGACTTATTGATATTCACTCTATCTCTGATTCCCAAACAACAATAGGAGGATTTCAAGATTTCATTTTGCAGCATGATTTTTGTATTTAGTTTCTGTAAACTCCAAAAATCTTATGCTTGAAGAAAAAATATTTTTTCTCCAGGGTCTGGTGGAGACTTGTGCAACTGGATAATGTCATGACAAATGACTGTTAAGTGGACTAGTTTCTGCAACCCTTTTTCATCTTCAAAGCACTCAGCAAAATCTGCTTTATTTTAGTGTTATTAAAGGACTTCAGAAAACATTTCAGAAGAGCTGAAAATAACACCTGTCAAGCTGAATTGGGGGATGGGGATATCTGGATAGATTCTCTAGACAGATGATCCTGAAGAAGTTGTCTGTGCTGGAGCCCTGGAATCCTCAGAGTTCACAGAGGTGACTCACCAGTCCTTCCTAGTGAAAGCTAACAGTTTATGCCTGACAGAGACCACTGTAGTAGCCTCTCTCACAAGGGCAACAGGTGACCACCTTTCCTCGAGAGATTCATTTCTTCTCCCGTGGGTCACAGGCTGGGAATTAACATTAAATTGCAACCTAATCCAACTGGAATGTGTTGATAAGAAAGAGCATACACACTTATAGAGGAGATATAAGAATTAGCTTATATTAGCAGGAGTTGAAGGAATGACCCAGGGATTGCACTTTGGGGGTACTTGCTGAGTAGGCCAGAATATAAGACTGCATAAGCAAGAATTCTCAGGACATGAGGATTTAACACTCAGGCAAGGGCCCCAGAAAATAGAGCTATCTCAACACTCTAGAAGAATGAAGAAAGAAATGTCCCATGTTGAGCAACAGACATAGCTGAGTTGCCATGACAGAATAAAGAGGCTACAGGAAGAGAGAAAGCTGGATAGAATAAATTACGTGAGTCCAGAAAACCTACCAGAGGAGAGGTTTTCAGGAGGAGCCAGAATACATACCATTCGCCAGGGCCATCCAAACTGCATTGATGAGCGGCATCGGCAACACAACAGGTTAAGTGGTAGCGCTCTTCCGTAAGGCTGAGTTGATGACAAGGGAGGCAGTAACAAACTTGGAATTGTTAATCTATGGATCTCAAAATAACAGGAGTGACCTCCAATGTCAGAAAAGCAGCTAAGGTTCATGTGACCTAAAGGTGGTGGTAAAGATAGTGAGCATAGTGTTCCAAAGGGCAAAAGAGACAGGCAGCCAGCTTGGGTGCTGTTAACGTCTTACAGCAAGAAAATGGCACGCATGGCGGAGCAGAAAGAGAACAGTAGTCACTCCAGTAAAAAGTCATAATTCTCTACTCAGTTTCTGGAACTGTGTCTATTTGAAGATCCATAGCTCATTTATTGGTGAAGAGCCAGATAGCTAGAACAAAGGGTTTTTTGCAACAATGCAGTCAGTACATATGACAAGGATTTCTTCAGTTCTTCCGCAGAGAGACATATGGCCTTTTCCTTAGGTGACAGTAAATTAAGGAGAGAGCTACAGTTTGATTCTGAAGGCTGTCTGCTGGCAGAATTCCCTTAAGAGGCTAATTAGCTATGGCCCACCCATATTATAGAGGGTAATCCGTTTTACTCAAAGTTTACCGATTTAAAGGTTAATCTCATCTAAAAAATACCCTCACAGAAACATCTAGAATAATATTTGACCAAATATCTGGTTGCCGTGGCCTAACTAAATTGATACAGAAAAGTAACTATTCCTTTATGTAATATTTTTTCTGTCTTCATTTTCTCCTTCCTCTTCTCTCTGTTCTCTTCTTTCTCCTTCTCCTTCTTCTTAATATCCTTATGCCTTTGTTTGTGTAGAAAGGAGATTAAGAGGTAATAACCAAGAAAGATACATGCAAACACTAATCAACTGCATTCTTATGGTAACCTATAAAGATCAAACTGTGAGAAATCATGATTATTATAAAATAGTGTTATTAATCATGACACAGAGGTTTTGTGTGAAATGAATATTTTGATTTTATATTTTTCACATGCTGATTCTTAATTTACTTCCCAATTAACTTACAAAGTTTTTCAGTTTTTGACGGCAACGATGATTTTTTTTTAAAAAAGTGTTACTCATAGTTTTCCTGACAGCAATATGCAAGAAAAATGCTATGTTTGATAAGTCTGAAACTTACTTAAAAGATTGCGATCTTTACTTCTGTGTTCTCTGTTAAATGTCAGCTATGTTTGGCCATTTACTTAGAGCTAAAATGAGTAGTCAGTTAACCTGATAAGATATAATTCACAGTGCATTTTTCAAGATGATCTGAGGGAGAGTCAGGTGAGGTCCCCAAAGCAAGTTGTGCTGTGCATTCCATCCTGTTGTTTCATATACTGAGAACTGTTGTTTCGTGAAGAAAAATTCAATCTACGCTTTTTATTATTTAGTTTTCTTGTTATGTAAAGACATGCAATAATATTTAGAAAGGGCTAATTTCTACTTCATGCACTTCTTTGGAAAAGAAGAAGTATGGAATGACAAAACCCTAAACTTTTAGCTAGTTGGCATAACTTACTGATGGGAAAATCTTGATACATTCATTTAACTAAGAAGTATTTTTTGTGTATACTAACTATATCAGGTCAGGCACTGTGCTATACAATGAAATTATTATGGTAAATATAAGGTACATTGTGTGCTTCCTCTTAAAGCTTGTAGACTATGGAAAAGAGATAGAAATAAAAATGTCAAAACCATTATTATAGAATGGGAAGTACGGGGTGTTATTCCCTGGGCCCCTAATTAAGAGTCAGGGAGCTTGATTTATTCAAGTATAGTGGAATATTTAGAAGACAGGAAGAAGTATTCCTGTATCAATTGGTAGAGCAGTCACTAGTATTTTTGTGTCTAGGAGAAAATGCAAACTATCTTTTGGATTACCATTCTTTTTCAGACTTTTCCATGGCCTGGCCCCTTCTCAGTGATGCTGACTGAAAGGGATTAGGGATCTTTTTGCCCCAGAAAAAGTTACAACAGTGGTGGCAATAGCCAGAACAGATAGTGTTGCATCCTGTTGCAGATACTCCTTGAGAGGAGGGGATGATGTTATCACAGATTATGAACCTGGTATCTTCTCTTTGGACGAAAAACATGATTAGAACCTCTTTCTAGATTGTCCAGAATGAAGTCCACTCACATTAAAGGCTCCAAAGACCTCAGAGGGGAACTCACGAGGAAGCAAGAGGGCATCTTTATTTGAGATCCAGAAATATCTCCAGGACCTGTTGGTTTGTCTAGATTATTCCTCTGTGGCTATGTTTTGAGTCTTTGCAGCACCAGCCACCCAGGCACAGTGGCAGACCCCCAAAACAGAGACTGGATGTGACTGTGCATAAGACTTCTAGCCTTGGACAATAAGCGTGAGCCTTTGTGGGACCCTAGAGAATCTTTCCAGGAATATGACTCACTGGATGAATCATCAAAATAGAGACCAAGATTCACTAGAGTGTGCTAGACATTTTTTTTCCAGTTAAGGTTTATTGGAACTCTGTGGTCTAATTTACAATGCTCCAATCTTCCAGCAGTCAAGGAAAATTTTTGCAACTGATATTTTTGTAATTTGGAGCTTCCGGCAAAGGGAGGCAGCTTCCATCCAGACGTGCCCCTTGGGGTTTTGGACTCCCTGGGGTTTTAATGACCCTGACATAACTAGTAGGTACGTTGCTTTTATTTTTTGTTTTGTTTCTGTTGTTTTGGTTGTTGTTTTGTTTTGAAGACAAGGTGTTAGAAACCACAAACACTTTTTTGTTTAATTTTTGTTGAAAGAGGGTAAGATTTAACTGGGTTGGAGATATACACTATCCATTGGGGTGGGAAAAATTACTTTAAAGTTTTTTAATATAATATATATAGATATATATATGTATAGATATATAGACACATACATACTACTGTATTTGAGGGAGATCTGATTATTGTTATAGTAACCTCTAAATACCTGATCAAGTATTTCAAAATGATTTGCTCAGTGGTCTGTTTAAAATTGTAATTTGAGTTTTTCTTTATAATGAAAATTCCCTGTAAATATTTCCCCTATGTCTGTATTTAGAAAGTGTTATTTTTGAAAATTAATTATACACGAGTAGACCTGTATGTTTATGTTACCTGAAAGATTGATTATAGTAGGTCTATCTATACATTAGACTAAGCATTGAGGGGATGAATATCCTTGTCTGAAGTTTCCAAATCACATCAAAGAAATAGAGCAAAAAATATATATGTAATTAACAATGATACAAAAATATTGGTCACTTTTTACATTTCATAAAGAATCATGGCTACAGATGATTTTAAAGTATTATTACTATTTTTAATTTCAGGCAGTTTTTTTTTTATTGGAGTATAGTTAATTTACAGTGTTGTGTGAGTTACAAGTGTAGCAAAGTAACTTTTTTTTGTAATACAGTTTATTACAAAATATTGAGTATCGTTCTTTGTACTATACATAGGTCCTTGTTGTTTATCTATCTTATATATTAGTAGTATGTATATGTTACTCCCAACTTCATAATTTATTCCTCCCCCCCACATTTCCCCTTTGGTAACCATAAGTTTGTTTTCCCCTTTGGTAACCATAAGTTTGTTTTCCCCTTTGGTAACCATAAGTTTGTTTTCTTTATCTGTGAGTTGGTTTCTGTTTGGTAAATAAGTTCATGTGTATCATTTTTTCTTTTTTAGTTCCACACTCTAGTAATATCATATGGTATTTGTCTTTCTCTGTCTGACTTAACTTCACTTAGTATGATTAACTCTAGTTCCATCCATGTTGCTGAAAATGGCATTATTTCATCTTTTTCATGTCTGAGTAGTGTTCCGTTTTATATATATATATATATATATATACATATATACATATATACATATATATATATATGTATATATATATATATATGTATATATATATATATACACATATATATATATACCACATCTTCTTTGTCCATTCATCTGTCAATAGATATTCAGGCTGCTTCCATGTCCTGGCTATTGTAAATAGTGCTGCAGTGAACACTGGGGTGCATGCATCTTTTTGAATTATGGTTTTCTCTAGATATGTGCTCAGAAGTGGGATTGCTGGATCATATGGTAGTTCTATTTTTAGTTGTTTAAGGAACCTCCATACTGTTCTGCATAGTGGCTGTACCATTTTACATTCCCACCAACCGTGTAAGAGGGTTCCCTTTTCTCCACGCCCTCTCCAGCATTTATTGTTTGTAGACCTTTTGATTATGGCCATTCTCACTGGTGCGAGGTGGTTCCTCATTGTAGTTGTTTTTTTTTTTTTTTTTTTTTTTTTTTTTAGTTGTTTTGTTTGTTTTTTTATACTGCAGGTTCTTATTAGGCATCAATTTTATACATATCAGTGTATACATGTCAATCCCAATCGCCCAATTCAGCACACCACCATCCCCACCTCACCGCAGTTTTCCCCCCTTGGTGTCCATATGTCCATTCTCTACATCTGTGTCTCAACTTCTGCCCTGCAAACTGGCTCATCTGTACCATTTTTCTAGGTTCCACATACATGCATTAATATATGATATTTGTTTTTCTCTTTCTGACTTACTTCACTCTGTATGACAGCCTCTAGATCCATCCATGTCTCAACAAATGACTCAATTTCGTTCCTTTTTATGGCTGAGTAATATTCCATTGTATATATGTACCACATCTTCTTTAACCATTCGTCTGTTGATGGGCATTTAGGTTGCTTCCATGACCTGGCTATTGTAAATAGTGCTGCAATGAACATTCGGGTGCATGTGTCTTTTTGAATTACGGTTTTCTCTGGGTATATGCCCAGTAGTGGGATTGCTGTGTCATATGGTAATTCTATTTTTAGTTTTTTAAGGAACCTCCATATTGTTCTCCAGAGTGGCTGTATCAATTTACATTCCCACCAACAGTGCAAGAGGGTTCCCTTTTCTCCACACCCTCTCCAGCATTTGTTGTTTGTAGATTTTCTGATGATCCTCATTCTAACAGGAGTGAGGTGATACCTCATTGTAGTTTTGATTTGCATTTCTCTAATAATTAGTGATGTTGAGCAGCTTTTCATGTGCTTCGTGGCCGTCTGTATGTCTTCTTTGGAGAAATGTCTATTTAGGTCTTCTGCCCATTTTTGGATTGGGGTGTTTGTTTCTTTGATATTGAGCTGAATGAGCTGTTTATATATTTTGGAGATTAATCCTTTGTCCGTTGATTCATTTGCAAATATTTTCTCCCATTCTGAGGGTTGTCTTTTCGTCTTGTTTATGGTTTCCTTTGCTGTGCAAAAGCTTTGAAGTTTCATTAGGTCCCACTTGTTTATTTTTGTTTTTATTTCCATTACTCTAGGAGGTGGATCAAAAAAGATCTTGCTGTGATTTATGTCAAAGAGTGTTCTTCCTATGTTTTCCTCTAAGAGTTTTATAGTGTCCAGTCTTATATTTAGGTCTCTAATCCATTTTGAGTTTATTTTTGTGTATGGTGTTAGGGAGTATTCTAATTTCATTCTTTTACATGTAGCTGTCCAGTTTTCCCAGCACCACTTATTGAAGAGACTGTCTTTTCTCCATTGTATATCTTTGCCTCCTTTGTCATAGATTAGTTGACCATAGGTGCGTGGGTTAATCTCTGGGCTTTCTATCTTGTTCCATTGATCTATGTTTCTGTTTTTGTGCCAGTACCATATTGTCTTGATTACTGTAGCTTTGTAGTATAGTCTGAAGTCAGGGAGTCTGATTCCTCCAGCTCCATTTTTTTGCCTCAAGACTGCTTTGGCTATTCGGGGTCTTTTGTGTCTCCATACAAATTTTAAGATGATTTGTTCTAGCTCCGTAAAAAATGCCATTGGTAATTTGATAGGGATTGCATTGAATCTGTAGATTGCTTTGGGTAGTATACTCATTTTCACAATGTTGATTCTTCCAATCCAAGAACATGGTATATCTCTCCATCTGTTGGTATCATCTTTAATTTCTTTCATCAGTGTCTTATAGTTTTCTGCATACAGGTCTTTTGTCTCCCTAGGTAGGTTTATTCCTAGGTATTTTATTCTTTTTGTTGCAATGGTAAATGGGAGTGCTTCCATAATTTCTCTTTCAGATTTTTCATCATTAGTGTATAGGAATGCAAGAGATTTCTGTGCATTAATTTTGTATCCTGCAACTTTACCATATTCATTAATTAGCTCTAGCAGTTTTCTGGTGGCAGTTTTAGGATTCTCTATGTATAGTATCATGTCATCCGCAAACAGTGACAGTTTTACTTCCTCTTTTCCAATTCGTATTCCTTTTATTTCTTTTTCTTCTCTGATTGCCGTGGCTAGGACTTCCAGAACTATGTTGAATAATAGTGGTGAGAGTGGACATCCTTGTCTCATTCCTGATCTTAGAGGAAATGCTTTCAGTTTTTCACCATTGAGAATGATGTTTGCTGTGGGTTTGTCATATATGGCCTTTATTATGTTGAGGTAGGTTCCCTCTATGCCCACTTTCTGGAGAGTTTTTATCAGAAATGGGTGTTGAATTTTGTCAAAAGCTTTTTCTGCATCTATTGAGATGATCATATGGTTTTTATTCTTCAATTTGTTAATATGGTGTATCACATTGATTGATTTGCGTATATTGAAGAATCCTTGCATCCCTGGGATAAATCCCACTTGATCGTGGTGTATGATCCTTTTAATGTGTTGTTGGATTCTGTGTGCTAGTATTTTGTTGAGGATTTTTGCATCTATATTCATCAGTGATATTGGTCTGTAATTTTCTTTTTTTGTAGTGTCTTTGTCTGGTTTTGGTATCAGGGTGATGGTGGCCTCATAGAATGAGTTTGGGAGTGTTCCTTCCTCTGCAATTTTTTGGAAGAGTTTGAGAAGGATGGGTGTTAGCTCTTCTCTAAATGTTTGATAGAATTCACCTGTGAAGCCATCTGGTCCTGGACTTTTGTTTGTTGGAAGATTTTTAATCACAGTTTCAATTTCATTACTTGTGATTGGTCTGTTCATATTTTCTGTTTCTTCCTGATTCAGTCTTGGAAGGTTATACCTTTCTAAGAATTTGTCCATTTCTTCCAGGTTGTCCATTTTATTGGCATAAAGTTGCTTATAGTAGTCTCTTAGGATGTTTTGTATTTCTGCAGTGTCTGTTGTAACTTCTCCTTTTTCATTTCTGATTTTATTGATTTGAGTCCTCTCCCTCTTTTTCTTGATGAGTCTGGCTAATGGCTTATCAATTTTGTTTATCTTCTCAAAGAACCAACTTTTAGTTTTATTGATCTTTGCTATTGTTTTCTTTGTTTCTATCTCATTTATTTCTGCTCTGATCTTTATGATTTCTTTCCTTCTGCTAACTTTGGGTTTTGTTTGTTCTTCTTTCTCTAGTTTCTTTAGGTGTAAGGTTAGATTGTTTACTTGAGATTTTTCTTGTTTCTTTAGGTAGGCTTGTATAGCTATAAACTTCCCTCTTAGAACCGCTTTTGCTGCATCCCATAGGTTTTGGGTCGTCGTGTTTTCATTGTCATTTGTCTCTAGGTATTTTCTTATTTCCTCTTTGATTTCTTCAGTGATCTTTTGGTTATTTAGTAACGTATTGTTTAGCCTCCATGTGTTTGTCTTTTTTACGTTTTTTTCCCTGTAATTCATTTCTAATCTCATAGCGTTTTGGTCAGAAAAGATGCTTGGTATGATTTCAATTTTCTTAAATTTACTGAGGCTTGATTTGTGACCCAAGATGTGATCTATCCTGGAGAATGTTCCGTGCGCACTTGAGAAGAATGTGTAATCTGCTGTTTTTGGATGGAATGTCCTATATATATCAATTAAATCTATCTGGTCTATTGTGTCATTTAAAGCTTCTGTTTCCTTATTTATTTTCATTTTGGATGATCTGTCCATTGGTGTAAGTGAAGTGTTAAAGTCCCCCACTATTATTGTGTTACTGTCGATTTCCTCTTTTATAGCTGTTAGCAGTTGCCTTATGTATTGAGGTGCTCCTATGTTGGGTGCATATATATTTATAATTGTTATATCTTCTTCTTGGATTGATCCCTGGATCATTATGTAGTGTCCTTCCTTGCCTCTTGTAACATTCTTTATTTTAAAGTCTATTTTATCTGATATGAGTATAGCTACTCCAGCTTTCTTTTGATTTCCATTTGCATGGAATATCTTTTTCCATCCCCTAACTCTCAGTCTGTATGTGTCCCTAGGTCTAAAGTGGGTCTCTTGTAGACAGCATATATATGGGTCCTGTTTTTGTATCCATTCAGCCAGTCTATGTCTTTTGGTTGGGGCGTTTAATCCATTCACGTTTAAGGTAATTATCGATATGTATGTTCCTATGACCATTTTCTTAATTGTTTTGGGTTTGTTTTTGTAGGTCCTTTTCTTCTCTTGTGTTTCCCACTCAGAGAAGTTCCTTTAGCATTTGTTGTAGAGCTGGTTTGGTGGTGCTGAATTCTCTTAGCTTTTGTTTGTCTGTAAAGCTTTTGATTTCTCCATCAAATCTAAATGAGATCCTTGCCGGGTAGCGTAATCTTGGTTGTAGGTTCTTCCCTTTCATCACTTTAAGTATATCATGCCACTCCCTTCTGGCTTGCAGAGTTTCTGCTGAGAAATCAGCTGTTAACCTTATGGGAGTTCCCTTGTATGTTATTTGTCGTTTTTCCCTTGCTGCTTTCAATAATTTTTCTTTGTCTTTAATTTTTGCCACTTTGATTACTATGTGTCTCGGCGTGTTTCTCCTTGGGTTTATTCTGTATGGGACTCTCTGCGCTTCCTGGACTTGGGTGGCTATTTCCTTTCCCATGTTAGGGAAGTTTTCGACTATAATCTCTTCAAATATTTTCTCTGGTCCTTTCTCTCTCTCTTCTCCTTCTGGGACCCCTATAATGCGAATGTTGTTGCGTTTAATGTTGTCCCAGAGATCTCTTAGGCTATCTTCATTTCTTTTCATTCTTTTTTCTTTAGTCTGTTCCGCAGCAGTGAATTCCACCATTCTGTCTTCCAGGTCACTTATCCGTTCTTCTGCCTCAGTTATTCTGCTATGGATTCCTTCTAGTGTAGTTTTCATTTCAGTTATTGTATTGGTCATCTCTGTTTGTTCTTTAATTCTTCTAGGTCTTTGTTAATCATTTCTTGCATCTTCTCAATCTTTGCCTCCATTCTTATTCCGAGGTCCTGGATCATCTTCACTATCATTATTCTGAATTCTTTCTCTGGAAGGTTGCCTATCTCTACTTCATTTAGTTGTTTTTCTGGGTTTTTTTCTTGTTCCTTCATCTGGTACATAGCCCTCTGCCTTTTCATCTTCTCTCTCTTTCTGTAACTGTGGTTTTTGGTCCACAGGCTGCAGGATTGTAGTTTTTCTTGCTTCTGTTGCCTGCCCTCTGGTGGTTGAGGCTATCTAAGAGGCTTGATGGGAGGCTCTGGTGGTGGGATAAGTCTTAAGACTTATTGATATTCACTCTATCTCTGATTCCCAAACAACAATAGGAGGATTTCAAGATTTCATTTTGCAGCATGATTTTTGTATTTAGTTTCTGTAAACTCCAAAAATCTTATGCTTGAAGAAAAAATATTTTTTCTCCAGGGTCTGGTGGAGACTTGTGCAACTGGATAATGTCATGACAAATGACTGTTAAGTGGACTAGTTTCTGCAACCCTTTTTCATCTTCAAAGCACTCAGCAAAATCTGCTTTATTTTAGTGTTATTAAAGGACTTCAGAAAACATTTCAGAAGAGCTGAAAATAACACCTGTCAAGCTGAATTGGGGGATGGGGATATCTGGATAGATTCTCTAGACAGATGATCCTGAAGAAGTTGTCTGTGCTGGAGCCCTGGAATCCTCAGAGTTCACAGAGGTGACTCACCAGTCCTTCCTAGTGAAAGCTAACAGTTTATGCCTGACAGAGAACACTGTAGTAGCCTCTCTCACAAGGGCAACAGGTGACCACCTTTCCTCGAGAGATTCATTTCTTCTCCCGTGGGTCACAGGCTGGGAATTAACATTAAATTGCAACCTAATCCAACTGGAATGTGTTGATAAGAAAGAGCATACACACTTATAGAGGAGATATAAGAATTAGCTTATATTAGCAGGAGTTGAAGGAATGACCCAGGGATTGCACTTTGGGGGTACTTGCTGAGTAGGCCAGAATATAAGACTGCATAAGCAAGAATTCTCAGGACATGAGGATTTAACACTCAGGCAAGGGCCCCAGAAAATAGAGCTATCTCAACACTCTAGAAGAATGAAGAAAGAAATGTCCCATGTTGAGCAACAGACATAGCTGAGTTGCCATGACAGAATAAAGAGGCTACAGGAAGAGAGAAAGCTGGATAGAATAAATTACGTGAGTCCAGAAAACCTACCAGAGGAGAGGTTTTCAGGAGGAGCCAGAATACATACCATTCGCCAGGGCCATCCAAACTGCATTGATGAGCGGCATCGGCAACACAACAGGTTAAGTGGTAGCGCTCTTCCGTAAGGCTGAGTTGATGACAAGGGAGGCAGTAACAAACTTGGAATTGTTAATCTATGGATCTCAAAATAACAGGAGTGACCTCCAATGTCAGAAAAGCAGCTAAGGTTCATGTGACCTAAAGGTGGTGGTAAAGATAGTGAGCATAGTGTTCCAAAGGGCAAAAGAGACAGGCAGCCAGCTTGGGTGCTGTTAACGTCTTACAGCAAGAAAATGGCACGCATGGCGGAGCAGAAAGAGAACAGTAGTCACTCCAGTAAAAAGTCATAATTCTCTACTCAGTTTCTGGAACTGTGTCTATTTGAAGATCCATAGCTCATTTATTGGTGAAGAGCCAGATAGCTAGAACAAAGGGTTTTTTGCAACAATGCAGTCAGTACATATGACAAGGATTTCTTCAGTTCTTCCGCAGAGAGACATATGGCCTTTTCCTTAGGTGACAGTAAATTAAGGAGAGAGCTACAGTTTGATTCTGAAGGCTGTCTGCTGGCAGAATTCCCTTAAGAGGCTAATTAGCTATGGCCCACCCATATTATAGAGGGTAATCCGTTTTACTCAAAGTTTACCGATTTAAAGGTTAATCTCATCTAAAAAATACCCTCACAGAAACATCTAGAATAATATTTGACCAAATATCTGGTTGCCGTGGCCTAACTAAATTGATACAGAAAAGTAACTATTCCTTTATGTAATATTTTTTCTGTCTTCATTTTCTCCTTCCTCTTCTCTCTGTTCTCTTCTTTCTCCTTCTCCTTCTTCTTAATATCCTTATGCCTTTGTTTGTGTAGAAAGGAGATTAAGAGGTAATAACCAAGAAAGATACATGCAAACACTAATCAACTGCATTCTTATGGTAACCTATAAAGATCAAACTGTGAGAAATCATGATTATTATAAAATAGTGTTATTAATCATGACACAGAGGTTTTGTGTGAAATGAATATTTTGATTTTATATTTTTCACATGCTGATTCTTAATTTACTTCCCAATTAACTTACAAAGTTTTTCAGTTTTTGACGGCAACGATGATTTTTTTTTAAAAAAGTGTTACTCATAGTTTTCCTGACAGCAATATGCAAGAAAAATGCTATGTTTGATAAGTCTGAAACTTACTTAAAAGATTGCGATCTTTACTTCTGTGTTCTCTGTTAAATGTCAGCTATGTTTGGCCATTTACTTAGAGCTAAAATGAGTAGTCAGTTAACCTGATAAGATATAATTCACAGTGCATTTTTCAAGATGATCTGAGGGAGAGTCAGGTGAGGTCCCCAAAGCAAGTTGTGCATTCCATCCTGTTGTTTCATATACTGAGAACTGTTGTTTCGTGAAGAAAAATTCAATCTACGCTTTTTATTATTTAGTTTTCTTGTTATGTAAAGACATGCAATAATATTTAGAAAGGGCTAATTTCTACTTCATGCACTTCTTTGGAAAAGAAGAAGTATGGAATGACAAAACCCTAAACTTTTAGCTAGTTGGCATAACTTACTGATGGGAAAATCTTGATACATTCATTTAACTAAGAAGTATTTTTTGTGTATACTAACTATATCAGGTCAGGCACTGTGCTATACAATGAAATTATTATGGTAAATATAAGGTACATTGTGTGCTTCCTCTTAAAGCTTGTAGACTATGGAAAAGAGATAGAAATAAAAATGTCAAAACCATTATTATAGAATGGGAAGTACGGGGTGTTATTCCCTGGGCCCCTAATTAAGAGTCAGGGAGCTTGATTTATTCAAGTATAGTGGAATATTTAGAAGACAGGAAGAAGTATTCCTGTATCAATTGGTAGAGCAGTCACTAGTATTTTTGTGTCTAGGAGAAAATGCAAACTATCTTTTGGATTACCATTCTTTTTCAGACTTTTCCATGGCCTGGCCCCTTCTCAGTGATGCTGACTGAAAGGGATTAGGGATCTTTTTGCCCCAGAAAAAGTTACAACAGTGGTGGCAATAGCCAGAACAGATAGTGTTGCATCCTGTTGCAGATACTCCTTGAGAGGAGGGGATGATGTTATCACAGATTATGAACCTGGTATCTTCTCTTTGGACGAAAAACATGATTAGAACCTCTTTCTAGATTGTCCAGAATGAAGTCCACTCACATTAAAGGCTCCAAAGACCTCAGAGGGGAACTCACGAGGAAGCAAGAGGGCATCTTTATTTGAGATCCAGAAATATCTCCAGGACCTGTTGGTTTGTCTAGATTATTCCTCTGTGGCTATGTTTTGAGTCTTTGCAGCACCAGCCACCCAGGCACAGTGGCAGACCCCCAAAACAGAGACTGGATGTGACTGTGCATAAGACTTCTAGCCTTGGACAATAAGCGTGAGCCTTTGTGGGACCCTAGAGAATCTTTCCAGGAATATGACTCACTAGATGAATCATCAAAATAGAGACCAAGATTCACTAGAGTGTGCTAGACATTTTTTTTCCAGTTAAGGTTTATTGGAACTCTGTGGTCTAATTTACAATGCTCCAATCTTCCAGCAGTCAAGGAAAATTTTTGCAACTGATATTTTTGTAATTTGGAGCTTCCGGCAAAGGGAGGCAGCTTCCATCCAGACGTGCCCCTTGGGGTTTTGGACTCCCTGGGGTTTTAATGACCCTGACATAACTAGTAGGTACGTTGCTTTTATTTTTTGTTTTGTTTCTGTTGTTTTGGTTGTTGTTTTGTTTTGAAGACAAGGTGTTAGAAACCACAAACACTTTTTTGTTTAATTTTTGTTGAAAGAGGGTAAGATTTAACTGGGTTGGAGATATACACTATCCATTGGGGTGGGAAAAATTACTTTAAAGTTTTTTAATATAATATATATAGATATATATATGTATAGATATATAGACACATACATACTACTGTATTTGAGGGAGATCTGATTATTGTTATAGTAACCTCTAAATACCTGATCAAGTATTTCAAAATGATTTGCTCAGTGGTCTGTTTAAAATTGTAATTTGAGTTTTTCTTTATAATGAAAATTCCCTGTAAATATTTCCCCTATGTCTGTATTTAGAAAGTGTTATTTTTGAAAATTAATTATACACGAGTAGACCTGTATGTTTATGTTACCTGAAAGATTGATTATAGTAGGTCTATCTATACATTAGACTAAGCATTGAGGGGATGAATATCCTTGTCTGAAGTTTCCAAATCACATCAAAGAAATAGAGCAAAAAATATATATGTAATTAACAATGATACAAAAATATTGGTCACTTTTTACATTTCATAAAGAATCATGGCTACAGATGATTTTAAAGTATTATTACTATTTTTAATTTCAGGCAGTTTTTTTTTTATTGGAGTATAGTTAATTTACAGTGTTGTGTGAGTTACAAGTGTAGCAAAGTAACTTTTTTTTGTAATACAGTTTATTACAAAATATTGAGTATCGTTCTTTGTACTATACATAGGTCCTTGTTGTTTATCTATCTTATATATTAGTAGTATGTATATGTTACTCCCAACTTCATAATTTATTCCTCCCCCCCACATTTCCCCTTTGGTAACCATAAGTTTGTTTTCCCCTTTGGTAACCATAAGTTTGTTTTCCCCTTTGGTAACCATAAGTTTGTTTTCTTTATCTGTGAGTTGGTTTCTGTTTGGTAAATAAGTTCATGTGTATCATTTTTTCTTTTTTAGTTCCACACTCTAGTAATATCATATGGTATTTGTCTTTCTCTGTCTGACTTAACTTCACTTAGTATGATTAACTCTAGTTCCATCCATGTTGCTGAAAATGGCATTATTTCATCTTTTTCATGTCTGAGTAGTGTTCCGTTTTATATATATATATATATATATATACATATATACATATATACATATATATATATATGTATATATATATATATATGTATATATATATATATACACATATATATATATACCACATCTTCTTTGTCCATTCATCTGTCAATAGATATTCAGGCTGCTTCCATGTCCTGGCTATTGTAAATAGTGCTGCAGTGAACACTGGGGTGCATGCATCTTTTTGAATTATGGTTTTCTCTAGATATGTGCTCAGAAGTGGGATTGCTGGATCATATGGTAGTTCTATTTTTAGTTGTTTAAGGAACCTCCATACTGTTCTGCATAGTGGCTGTACCATTTTACATTCCCACCAACCGTGTAAGAGGGTTCCCTTTTCTCCACGCCCTCTCCAGCATTTATTGTTTGTAGACCTTTTGATTATGGCCATTCTCACTGGTGCGAGGTGGTTCCTCATTGTAGTTGTTTTTTTTTTTTTTTTTTTTTTTTTTTTTAGTTGTTTTGTTTGTTTTTTTATACTGCAGGTTCTTATTAGGCATCAATTTTATACATATCAGTGTATACATGTCAATCCCAATCGCCCAATTCAGCACACCACCATCCCCACCTCACCGCAGTTTTCCCCCCTTGGTGTCCATATGTCCATTCTCTACATCTGTGTCTCAACTTCTGCCCTGCAAACTGGCTCATCTGTACCATTTTTCTAGGTTCCACATACATGCATTAATATATGATATTTGTTTTTCTCTTTCTGACTTACTTCACTCTGTATGACAGCCTCTAGATCCATCCATGTCTCAACAAATGACTCAATTTCGTTCCTTTTTATGGCTGAGTAATATTCCATTGTATATATGTACCACATCTTCTTTAACCATTCGTCTGTTGATGGGCATTTAGGTTGCTTCCATGACCTGGCTATTGTAAATAGTGCTGCAATGAACATTCGGGTGCATGTGTCTTTTTGAATTACGGTTTTCTCTGGGTATATGCCCAGTAGTGGGATTGCTGTGTCATATGGTAATTCTATTTTTAGTTTTTTAAGGAACCTCCATATTGTTCTCCAGAGTGGCTGTATCAATTTACATTCCCACCAACAGTGCAAGAGGGTTCCCTTTTCTCCACACCCTCTCCAGCATTTGTTGTTTGTAGATTTTCTGATGATCCTCATTCTAACAGGAGTGAGGTGATACCTCATTGTAGTTTTGATTTGCATTTCTCTAATAATTAGTGATGTTGAGCAGCTTTTCATGTGCTTCGTGGCCGTCTGTATGTCTTCTTTGGAGAAATGTCTATTTAGGTCTTCTGCCCATTTTTGGATTGGGGTGTTTGTTTCTTTGATATTGAGCTGAATGAGCTGTTTATATATTTTGGAGATTAATCCTTTGTCCGTTGATTCATTTGCAAATATTTTCTCCCATTCTGAGGGTTGTCTTTTCGTCTTGTTTATGGTTTCCTTTGCTGTGCAAAAGCTTTGAAGTTTCATTAGGTCCCACTTGTTTATTTTTGTTTTTATTTCCATTACTCTAGGAGGTGGATCAAAAAAGATCTTGCTGTGATTTATGTCAAAGAGTGTTCTTCCTATGTTTTCCTCTAAGAGTTTTATAGTGTCCAGTCTTATATTTAGGTCTCTAATCCATTTTGAGTTTATTTTTGTGTATGGTGTTAGGGAGTATTCTAATTTCATTCTTTTACATGTAGCTGTCCAGTTTTCCCAGCACCACTTATTGAAGAGACTGTCTTTTCTCCATTGTATATCTTTGCCTCCTTTGTCATAGATTAGTTGACCATAGGTGCGTGGGTTAATCTCTGGGCTTTCTATCTTGTTCCATTGATCTATGTTTCTGTTTTTGTGCCAGTACCATATTGTCTTGATTACTGTAGCTTTGTAGTATAGTCTGAAGTCAGGGAGTCTGATTCCTCCAGCTCCATTTTTTTGCCTCAAGACTGCTTTGGCTATTCGGGGTCTTTTGTGTCTCCATACAAATTTTAAGATGATTTGTTCTAGCTCCGTAAAAAATGCCATTGGTAATTTGATAGGGATTGCATTGAATCTGTAGATTGCTTTGGGTAGTATACTCATTTTCACAATGTTGATTCTTCCAATCCAAGAACATGGTATATCTCTCCATCTGTTGGTATCATCTTTAATTTCTTTCATCAGTGTCTTATAGTTTTCTGCATACAGGTCTTTTGTCTCCCTAGGTAGGTTTATTCCTAGGTATTTTATTCTTTTTGTTGCAATGGTAAATGGGAGTGCTTCCATAATTTCTCTTTCAGATTTTTCATCATTAGTGTATAGGAATGCAAGAGATTTCTGTGCATTAATTTTGTATCCTGCAACTTTACCATATTCATTAATTAGCTCTAGCAGTTTTCTGGTGGCAGTTTTAGGATTCTCTATGTATAGTATCATGTCATCCGCAAACAGTGACAGTTTTACTTCCTCTTTTCCAATTCGTATTCCTTTTATTTCTTTTTCTTCTCTGATTGCCGTGGCTAGGACTTCCAGAACTATGTTGAATAATAGTGGTGAGAGTGGACATCCTTGTCTCGTTCCTGATCTTAGAGGAAATGCTTTCAGTTTTTCACCATTGAGAATGATGTTTGCTGTGGGTTTGTCATATATGGCCTTTATTATGTTGAGGTAGGTTCCCTCTATGCCCACTTTCTGGAGAGTTTTTATCAGAAATGGGTGTTGAATTTTGTCAAAAGCTTTTTCTGCATCTATTGAGATGATCATATGGTTTTTATTCTTCAATTTGTTAATATGGTGTATCACATTGATTGATTTGCGTATATTGAAGAATCCTTGCATCCCTGGGATAAATCCCACTTGATCGTGGTGTATGATCCTTTTAATGTGTTGTTGGATTCTGTGTGCTAGTATTTTGTTGAGGATTTTTGCATCTATATTCATCAGTGATATTGGTCTGTAATTTTCTTTTTTTGTAGTGTCTTTGTCTGGTTTTGGTATCAGGGTGATGGTGGCCTCATAGAATGAGTTTGGGAGTGTTCCTTCCTCTGCAATTTTTTGGAAGAGTTTGAGAAGGATGGGTGTTAGCTCTTCTCTAAATGTTTGATAGAATTCACCTGTGAAGCCATCTGGTCCTGGACTTTTGTTTGTTGGAAGATTTTTAATCACAGTTTCAATTTCATTACTTGTGATTGGTCTGTTCATATTTTCTGTTTCTTCCTGATTCAGTCTTGGAAGGTTATACCTTTCTAAGAATTTGTCCATTTCTTCCAGGTTGTCCATTTTATTGGCATAAAGTTGCTTATAGTAGTCTCTTAGGATGTTTTGTATTTCTGCAGTGTCTGTTGTAACTTCTCCTTTTTCATTTCTGATTTTATTGATTTGAGTCCTCTCCCTCTTTTTCTTGATGAGTCTGGCTAATGGCTTATCAATTTTGTTTATCTTCTCAAAGAACCAACTTTTAGTTTTATTGATCTTTGCTATTGTTTTCTTTGTTTCTATCTCATTTATTTCTGCTCTGATCTTTATGATTTCTTTCCTTCTGCTAACTTTGGGTTTTGTTTGTTCTTCTTTCTCTAGTTTCTTTAGGTGTAAGGTTAGATTGTTTACTTGAGATTTTTCTTGTTTCTTTAGGTAGGCTTGTATAGCTATAAACTTCCCTCTTAGAACCGCTTTTGCTGCATCCCATAGGTTTTGGGTCGTCGTGTTTTCATTGTCATTTGTCTCTAGGTATTTTCTTATTTCCTCTTTGATTTCTTCAGTGATCTTTTGGTTATTTAGTAACGTATTGTTTAGCCTCCATGTGTTTGTCTTTTTTACGTTTTTTTCCCTGTAATTCATTTCTAATCTCATAGCGTTTTGGTCAGAAAAGATGCTTGGTATGATTTCAATTTTCTTAAATTTACTGAGGCTTGATTTGTGACCCAAGATGTGATCTATCCTGGAGAATGTTCCGTGCGCACTTGAGAAGAATGTGTAATCTGCTGTTTTTGGATGGAATGTCCTATATATATCAATTAAATCTATCTGGTCTATTGTGTCATTTAAAGCTTCTGTTTCCTTATTTATTTTCATTTTGGATGATCTGTCCATTGGTGTAAGTGAAGTGTTAAAGTCCCCCACTATTATTGTGTTACTGTCGATTTCCTCTTTTATAGCTGTTAGCAGTTGCCTTATGTATTGAGGTGCTCCTATGTTGGGTGCATATATATTTATAATTGTTATATCTTCTTCTTGGATTGATCCCTGGATCATTATGTAGTGTCCTTCCTTGCCTCTTGTAACATTCTTTATTTTAAAGTCTATTTTATCTGATATGAGTATAGCTACTCCAGCTTTCTTTTGATTTCCATTTGCATGGAATATCTTTTTCCATCCCCTAACTCTCAGTCTGTATGTGTCCCTAGGTCTAAAGTGGGTCTCTTGTAGACAGCATATATATGGGTCCTGTTTTTGTATCCATTCAGCCAGTCTACGTCTTTTGGTTGGGGCGTTTAATCCATTCACGTTTAAGGTAATTATCGATATGTATGTTCCTATGACCATTTTCTTAATTGTTTTGGGTTTGTTTTTGTAGGTCCTTTTCTTCTCTTGTGTTTCCCACTTAGAGAAGTTCCTTTAGCATTTGTTGTAGAGCTGGTTTGGTGGTGCTGAATTCTCTTAGCTTTTGCTTGTCTGTAAAGCTTTTGATTTCTCCATCAAATCTAAATGAGATCCTTGCCGGATAGAGTAATCTTGGTTGTAGGTTCTTCCCTTTCATCACTTTAAGTATATCATGCCACTCCCTTCTGGCTTGCAGAGTTTCTGCTGAGAAATCAGCTGTTAACCTTATGGGAGTTCCCTTGTATGTTATTTGTCGTTTTTCCCTTGCTGCTTTCAATAATTTTTCTTTGTCTTTAATTTTTGCCACTTTGATTACTATGTGTCTCGGCGTGTTTCTCCTTGGGTTTATTCTGTATGGGACTCTCTGCGCTTCCTGGACTTGGGTGGCTATCTCCTTTCCCATGTTAGGGAAGTTTTCGACTATAATCTCTTCAAATATTTTCTCTGGTCCTTTCTCTCTCTCTTCTCCTTCTGGGACCCCTATAATGCGAATGTTGTTGCGTTTAATGTTGTCCCAGAGGTCTCTTAGGCTGTCTTCATTTCTTTTCATTCTTTTTTCTTTAGTCTGTTCCGCAGCAGTGAATTCCACCATTCTGTCTTCCAGGTCACTTATCCGTTCTTCTGCCTCAGTTATTCTGCTATGGATTCCTTCTAGTGTAGTTTTCATTTCAGTTATTGTATTGGTCATCTCTGTTTGTTTGTTCTTTAATTCTTCTAGGTCTTTGTTAATCATTTCTTGCATCTTCTCAATCTTTGCCTCCATTCTTATTCCGAGGTCCTGGATCATCTTCACTATCATTATTCTGAATTCTTTGTCTGGAAGGTTGCCTATCTCCACTTCATTTAGTTGTTTTTCTGGGGTTTTTTCTTGTTCCTTCATCTGGTATATAGCCCTCTGCCTTTTCATCTTCTCTATCTTTCTGTAACTGTGGTTTTTGGTCCGCAGGCTGCAGGATTGTAGTTTTTCTTGCTTCTGCTCTCTGCCCTCTGGTGGTTGAGGCTATCTAAGAGGCTTGATGGGAGGCTCTGGTGGTGGGTAGAGCTGACTGTTGCTGTCCTCATTGTAGTTTTGATTTACCTTTCTCTAATAATTAGCGATTTGAGCATCCTTTCATGTGCCTGTTGGCCATCTCTATGTCTTCTTGGGAGAAATGTCTATTTAGATCTCCTGCAATTTTTTTCATTGAGTTTTTCTTTTTATATTGAGCTGTGTGAGCTGTTTGTATATTTTAGAGTTTAATCCCTCATGGGTTACATCGTTTGCAAATATTTTCTCCCATTCTGTAGGCTCTTTTCGTTTTGTTTATGGTTTCCTTTGCTGCGCAAAAGATTTTCAGTTTAACTAAGTCCCATTTGTTAATTTTTGTTTCCATTTTCATTGCTCTAGGAGGTGGTTCCAAAAAGATTTTGCTACAATTTATGTCAAAGTGTCTTCTGCCTATGTTTTCCTCTAGGAGTTTTATAGTATCCACTCTTACATTTAGGTCTTTAACTCATTTTAAGATTATTTTTGCGTATGATGTTAAAGAATGTTCAATTTCATTCTTTTACATGTAGCTGTCCAGTTTTCCCAGCACCAGTTATTGAAGAGGCTGTCTTTTCTCTACTGCGTATTCTTGCCTTTGTTGTCATAGATTAATTGACCATAGGTGGTTGGGTCTACTTCGGGGCTCTCTTTCCTGTTCCATTGATCTATATTTCTGTTTTGTGCCAGTACCATGTTGTTTTCATGACTGTAACTTTGTAGTATGGTCTGAAGTCAGGAAGTCTGTTACCTCCAGCTCCGTTTTTCTTTCTTAAAGTTGGTGTGGCTAATAGGGGTCTTTGTGTTTTCATACAAATTAAAAAATTTTTTGTTCTAGTTCTGTGAAAAATGCCATTGGTCATTTGATAGGGATTGCGTCGAATCTGTGGATTGTCTTGGGTTATATGATCATTTTAACAATATTGATTCTTCCAGTCCAAGAACATGGTATATCATCCAACTGTTTGTGTCATGTTTAATTTCTTTAATCAGCATCTTATGGTGTTCAGAGTACAGTTCTTTTGTCTCCTTAGGTAAGTTTGTTCTTAGGTATTTTATTTCTTTTGATGTGATGGTAAATAGGATTGTTTCCTTAATTTTTCTTTCTGATCTTTTGTTGGCTTTAAGTGGGCTTTAAGGCTTCAGTTCCCCCCTATACTCCTGGTCCAACCACACACCTGGGGGGGCCTTCAGGCAGATTTTTTTAAAGCTATTTGAATGTATATTCAAGGGCAGCAACAAATCTCTCATCCTTGGATTTAATACATCTTTTTATTGCATTATAGATGAATTTACTTTACAAGATAGTTACTTACCTTTGCTCTGATAGATTCACCAGTTCTTTTATAATAAGTTTGGTTCAGCTCAGCATCTAAATTCTACAAAATTAGTCTTGCTCATTTCCATTTAGATGAGCGCCTGATTAAAGTACAATGGCACTCTGACTTCTTAATATAAACCTTTACATTTTTTTATAGGAAAGTTTTACACAGTTTAACACAATAAAATTTGATGCCATTCAAGCACTATATATTTGTCTTAGTTCATGTTTTCATTATGATGTGCTTGAGTTCTAAGGTTTGTGTAAGTGTATAAAGATTTCTAGTAACATTTTCCCCAGAATAGTATTTTAATTTTTATAAGGAACTTGAAAATTAATAGTTAGTATATGAGGAGAAACATGTGAAGAATAAAGAGGTGAATAAAGATGAAAAATTAAAAATTGAGGATAATAATGAGGATGTGAACTAAAACACTGGCTGCATTGTCTTCTATGAATAATTTTCCAGACTTTACTGAGTATATCCATGTTTTCTCATTCTTCTCAAACATTGGAAGGGCTTTCTTTCTTTTAAATCTCTCAGTAATTATTCTTGTTATCCTCTACTAGTGACTTATGAAAGAAATTTCTCCTGCCGTTACTTGATTTTCTCTGTTTCCTTAATCTCTTCCTGTGTATTGGATCATCACATCAACATTCAAATATGCTCTAGAATCTCTTACCTCAAATAGAAAAAAAAAAAAAAAAGACAGTAAAAATATTAGTTAGATCTCTGAAATAAATGTCTGGTCCAGAAAATAACTTAATGATATGAATTCTGGCACAGACATCACCTTCTTAAGTCCAGAGAAATGTCTTTCTTTTATTTTTTCCTCCTCTAACACATTACTGTGCATTGTCTTATTGGAACAAGCTACTAAATCTCTCCAACCCTTCAACGTGTCATTGAATTCATATTCTGCAACTTCCTGTCCCAATAATGTTAATCTCACCATTTCTTTTATCCCTTGTTTGATTATCTAGAAAGTAAAGATAATATCTGTAGCAGACATAAGTGGTTGCCTACCTCACTTTCAATCTCCCTACTTGGTTATTTTGTTCATGTTTTTAATTCTCTCCCATAGGACTCACTGTTAAATCCTGCGTACTCTAAGCTGATCATTAAAATCTTATTCTCTTTGCCAGTGATAGATCTAGGGATGATTACGAAACTTTGATCCTACCCTAAAGATAAAAAATATATTTTAATCATGGTTAAATTTGTATTCATCTTCATTTACATTTGGAGAAGTCTGCTGGAAAGAGTCTGGGGAAAGTTGCCCCTTTAAAAAAGAAAACTCACGCAAGAAGAGTTACCCACATTTTCTACTACACGTTCTCATGCTTACACACAGAGTCATAACCATTTTACTCTCATGAAGGGAGGAAGGCTGAGAACAAAGGTGCTGAGGAGGGCGGGTCAGAAAATAACGAAAAGAGCTGGGTTCTTGATGACATCATTCAGCCACTGAATTAAACAACCCTGGGGGTGCCTGACCTTTAGAGTCTTTGCTATATGAGGTAATAAATTTTTCTTACTGAATTGGGATTTTCTATTTTTTTCAGGCAAAAGAATCTTATATAGTGTAGTACTTACCCACAAGTCTGGTGAGATGATTTAATAAGTTAATTCACATATACCACATAGCAGAGAGCTTGGGACATAAAATACTTAAAAATGGAAATTATTACAATTGAATTTTCCCCTCTTCCTCTCCTTCTTCTCCTTCTTCTTCTCATAGTATTAGTATTAGTAATAATTAGTACTGTTTTATTTTACGATTTCATGCGGTCTAAGTAAATTTAATTTCCCCAATAGCAGTACCATGCATCTTTATGAAAGAAAACAAGAAACACTATCAAGCAATTAGATAAACACATAACATTTTCTGTAGTTTAAGAATCATCTTTTGGCTTACAAGATTTTCAAATGTAGGGGATTTTAAATGCCTCCTCCGTTCTTCATTACCTGCTGAGTTATCCGTGACCTAAATATATGCCTCATCCTTATATTTTTACCATTAGACTCATATGCCTCCTTCAGGGGTGATGCATTCTACTCAATAATGACAGATAATGATATAAAATTTAAGCAAATAGTAATGTTATAAATGGACCTTAATCATTTCAAATCTTATGTTTCTCACTCAGAAAGGACCAAGCTTTCCAAAATAGTAGTGGACCAGATGGAAGAAATGTAATATTCAAAGGCAAATCTATATACGTTACTTCAGATATATCAAGTAAAGGTAAAAATGGATATTTGTTTCTGAAGAGAGATGAAACACCTTGCTAATTTTCATTAAGTACTTAGTCTTAATGAATTTCACTTAAATCATACGTAATTTTTAAATAGATCTTTATTGGAGTATAATTGCTTCACAATACTGTGTTAGTTTCTGCTGTACAGCAAAGTGAATCAGCCATATGCATACATATATCCCCATATCCCTCTTGAGCCTCCCTCCCATCCTCCCTATCCCACCCCTCTAGGTCATCGCAAAGCACCGAGCTGATCTCCCTGTGCTGTGCTGCTTCTTCCCACTAGCAAACTGTTTTACATTTGGTAGTGTATGTATGTCAATGCTACTCTCAGTTCGCCCCAGCTTTCCCTTCCACCCCAATATCCTCAAGTCCATTCTCTATGTCTACATCTTTATTCCTGCCCTGCCACTAGGTTCATCAGTACCATTTTTTTTTTTTTAGATTGCATATATGGAATCTATTCCATATATGCGTTAGCATACGTATTTGTTTTTCTTTTTCTGACTTACTTCACTCTGTATGACAGACTCTAGGTCCATCCACCTCACTACAAATAACTCAGTTTCGTTTCTTTTTATGTCTGAGTAATATTCCATTGTCTATAGGTGCCACATCTTCTTTATCCATCTAGGTTAGTTCTATGTCCTGGTTATTGTAAATAGTGCTGCAGTGAACACTGTGGTACATGTCTCTTTTTTGAATTATGCTTTTCTCAGGGTATATGCCCAGTAGTGGGATTGCTGGGTCATATGGTAGTTCTATTTTTAGTTTTTTAAGGAACCTCCACACTGTTCTCCATAGTTGTATCAACTTACATTCCCACCAACAGTGCAGGAGGGTTCCCTTTTCACCACACCCTTTCCAGCATTTATTGTTTCTCGATTTTTTGATAATGGCCATTCTGACCGGTGTGAGGTATCACCTCACTGTAGTTTTGACTTGCATTTCTCTAATAATTAGTGATGTTGAGCATCTTTTCGTGTGCCTCTTGGCCATCTGTATGTCTTCTGGGACCTAATTAAACTTAAAAGCTTTTGCACAGCAAAGGAAACCATAAATAAGATGAAAAGACAACCCTCAGAATGGGAGAAAATATTTGCCAATGAAACAATAGATAAAGGATCAATCTCCTAAATATACAAACAGCTCGTGCAGCTCAATATCAAAAAAAACAAACAATCCAATTAAAAAATGGGCGGAAGACGTAAATAGACATTTCACCAAAGACATAAGTAATTTTTTGATCGACTTGAATGCCAGCTTTATATTCAGAGTGGTCAAGTTCAAATAATTTTTGGGAGAACTGAGCACACATGCAACAAAATGTGAGGACATTAATCGAAATTTAAGGACTATAAACTTTCCAAATAACTCTAACATAAAATCAGTGAAAAAATTTAAGCAATATATAATACTGACATAACTGTTGCTTCAGTCTTCTTGTAAATTAAATAGAAATAACACCGATAAGTAAATTTTCTTATATGGGTTTAATAAAAAATGGTTCTTGAAAACTAAAAAAGAGAAAAATTAAGTACATAATTACATTGGAGTCAAAGTACGTTTTATTGTTGTTGTTGTGATAACAGTTGCTAATTTTCAACAATACAGGAATTGTTGCCTAACTATAGTTTTCTTTGTTCCAAATAGATTTTTCAAAGTAAAAATATGACATAAATTTTGCCCATAAGATGATTAGACAAAACTGGCATTGGGATGGAAAGTCATGTGTTTCAAGACCCTTCACACCAAGAGATATTTAGGCATTATTACTTAGATTAATTGAGCTTTTATTAAAGCTAATTTTCTAGTATTCACACTTCAAAATACAGATGGAAATAAAATATATAGTTCTCAGTTTGGCAGGAGTGTACTATACAATTTATAATAAAGTTGATTTATATTAATTGCTAGAAAATTTATGGGCAACAGATTTATTTTAATGGAGTCATTTATGGTCCTAATTTGTTTTATTGATATTAGGATCCGGACATCTTGCTGTTTTAAAAAGATACTCAAGCACAGGGAGATCAGCTCCGTGCTTTGTGACCACCTAGAGGGGTGGGATAGGGACGGGGGAAGGGAGAGGCAAGAGGGAGGGCATCTGGGGCTATATGTATATGTATAGCTGATTCACTTTGATATACAGCAGAAACTAACACAACACTGTAAAGGAATTATACTCCAATAAAGATGTTAAAAAAAAAAAGTTAACAAACAGCAAATTAAAAATGGATGATTTTTTTAATCCATTTACAATTAATTAAATAGTACATTTTGTTTTCTTTTCTTTTTTCTCCTTATGATTGTTGTTTTTCATTGTCGCCCCTATGTCCTTATGCTAATAAATAAAGTTGGTTTCTGCTAAATACAGTATTGAAAATCAAGAAGGAAATACACTATTCTCTTATTCTCCTTTAATTTGAAAATATGTGTATTGGCACCACTATACTGCTTTCAGTTAACGTTAATTTGTGTGTACTTTACATTTTTTTATCAGTCTTGCTAAGGGTTTCTCTTAGTTTCCTGTTGCTGCTGTACCAAATTAACACAATCTTAGTGACTTAAAACACCACAAATTGATTATTTTACAGTTCTGGAGATCACAGTTCAAAATAGGTCTAGCTAAGCTACAGTTAAAATGTTTACAGGACCCCATTCCTTCTGCACATTCTGGGAATCCAGTTTCTTGCCTTTCTCAGCTTCTAGAGGCTCTCCCCAATCCTCAGCTACTGGCCCCCTTCCATACTTACAGCCTGAAATGAGATCATTCTCACTTTGCTTCCACTGTCACATCTCCTTCTCTGACTCCGACACTTCTGCTTCCCTCGTCTACTCTTTTTCAAAATAAGGACCTTTGTGATTACACTGGCTCACCAGGGTAATTCAGGAAACGCTATGGAGATCCTGACTTAACTGCATCTGCAATGTCTCTTTGCCATGTAAGGGAACATATTCCCAGGTTCTGGGAAATAACACTTATACAACTTGGGAGGGGGTATTATTCTACTACTACAGAGTTTATCAATTTTATTAAACTTTCAAAGATTAACGCTTATGGCTTTGTTATTTTTCTCTATTTTATATCTTTGATCTTTGTTCTCATCATTCTACTTTTTATCCTTCTTCTTCCTCTGGGTTTTAAATTTCCCCTTTTCCTTTTTAGAATCTTGAGATGGAGGCTTAGCTGATTGATTTTTTAAACTTTCATATTTAAATGATAAAGTATAGCCAAAGACTGTTTTGCCTCAATCATATAAGTTTTGATAAGGTACATTTCTATTTCCATACTGTCAATAATATATTTTAAATTCCCATTGCATTTTTTTAAACAAGTGTTCATTTAGACACGTACTGCTAATTCTCAAACACATAAGATTATCTCATTATTCTTCGCGAAAGCATTTATTCATTTATGTATGTTCACAGAACATATGATCCTTTGTGACTTATTGAGACTTGTTTTATAGCCCCAAAGACTATGTATTTTAGCTGCCAGATGTAGTATTCTATAAATTTCTGTTAGGTAAGTTAGATAATAATATAGTTTAAAACTTTTATATCTAGAAGAGATACAGCAGAGGAGAAGGGGTTGAGAGGTGGGCAAAATGGGTAAAAGGGATCGACTCTGTGGTGATGGATGATAACTACACTTTTGATGATGATCCCGTTGTGTATTGAATTACAGTGTTGCACACCGGAAACTTTTATAATGGTATACATCAATTTTACTTCAATAAAAAATAAAGCTTTTATAGCATTACTGATTTTTTTGTTTTTAATTATGCGAAAATCCTATTTGAAATAGCTGTGGTTCATTGTATATTTTTCTGTAACTCCTGTTAATTCTGTCAGTGTTTTAAATGTATGTTGCTTTGTGTTATTACTGGTTATTTTCTAAATTCAGCTTTTTAATCTTTACCTTTTCAAAGTGACTTAAATTATGCCAATTAGCCATTATTGTAAGTAAAATACCATGTATTGTTGTTTTGTCCTTTGTACTTTAGTTGTCACTCATTCTTTTTTATTGTTTCATTGTTTCATTTCATTGTTTCATTGTTTCATTCTTTTTTATGGCTGAGTAGTGTTCCATTGTATGCATGTACCACATCTTCTTTATCCATTCGTCTGTCGATGGACATTTAGGTTGTTTCCACGTCTCGGCTATTGTGAATAGTGCTGCAGTGAACATTTGGGTGCATGTATGTTTTTTTTTTTTTTTTTTTTTTGCATGTATCTCTTTGAATTATAGTTTTGTCCAGATATATGCCCAGGAGTGGGATTGCTATATCATATGGCAACTCTATTATTGGTTTTTTGAGGAACCTCCATACTGTTTTCCGTAGTGGCTGCACCACCTTATATTCCCACCAACAGTGTGGAAGGGTTCCCTTTTCTTTCTGGAATTTCTTGACATGTCATCAGACACAACATAAATTTATATTTCAAAGTCTGCAGCACAGACTGATTATAGATAAGCAGGTCTTGAAGCAAATCTCAGGCAAGAACATCTATAGTCTTAAAAGCGATTAGAGAGTGATTATTTGCATTATGAATTTAATCTTCCTAAGAATTACTTAAAAGTAATACAGTATTGTGGAAACTAAGAAGGGATTCCATCACCAACATCACCCCTCTTGACGTTTTGGATGTTTTATGACCTTTCACTATTTATCCTATGCAAATTTTATATAGATGGATTTACAGTTTGATGTCTTGTTTTCTAAAGTCTAAGTTGCTTCCATGTGCTTTAAAATGTTAATATTTATAACTATAGTGACTGCTTATTGTATTGCCTGATTAACATGCCCTAATCTGTTGTTCAGATTGTCCCAGCTCTGGTCATTGGGAGCTCTTTCTGGGAGCTCTTTCTGGTTGGCTCCTGTGTCCCTTTGACATACCCCTATCTTTTTTTTTTTTTGTACTTCCTTACCTTCTGGTACTAAAGATGCTTCAGATTCATCTTGTATTTTCCCCACCCCTGCCACTCCTCTAAGGCATCCTGGTTCCTTTTACAGGAGAATGTTTATTTAGAAACAGAGATCTGGGTGCTGGTTTCATGGACTTTTATCTAATGAAAGAGGTCCTGCAAACCAGGTGACACTGATCGTTTTCCAAATTTGTAGTATAGGATATAAAGATAAGAGAAGAAATCTATAACACTGAGAACAGAAAAAAATCATTAGATAAAACAGAAAGGATGATGATGACATGATTTAAACACCAGACTCAGCCACGTCTAAAACCAGAAACAACCCAGATGTGTTCATAACGTGAGCCATGAATTCCCTTTTTTGTTAATGGCAGTTTTAGTTATGACTCCTTCACTCCCAGCTGCAAGAGTCCTGAATAGTTTGCATACTTAAATAAACAATAACTGGCACAGGTTATCAATGGGGTTCTGTTATAAATCAAACTGAAGGTCTGACGGCAACCATTGTGCCCAGAAGACAGACTCTATTTTGGTCCAGTCTGTACTTTCTTCTCTATGCTCCAGACCACCTGGGTTGGCAGGACCTCTTCTCTCTTAACACTTGCATGGAAATTCTGTGTCACATCCAGGATAACACCAATAAGCATCCTCTCAACAGCGAGGGCACAAGGTGTGGCCAGGGACGTCAGCTTTCATTGCCACATGCCCAGTATTTTGTGGGCTACAGCGTTACCTAAATTTACAAATGCATTCTGCCATCACGAGAGAATCATTAAGCCGTACTTAAACTATAGATGATCCCCCTAGGGATGCTTTCTCACAGCTGGTTCCTGTATGTTCTGCCCTGTTTTGCAGACATCGCATGGCATTATGGCAATGCCCATCTGGAAATGCCAGCCAACACAACTCCCACCAGCCTTTCCAGGCTCCAGAAGTTAGGTTGGAACACTTGAGAAGCTCTGAACAGTGCCCAGAGCCCCTCCTGGTATTGTAACTGCTTACCAACAGTCAGCCCTCAAAGAGGAAATTCTACAGACGACGTTACAGAATTACTTCTCAGTTTTCTTTCAGTGGGACACTTGCCAGAAGGCTGGGGGCGGGGAATGCCCTAGAAAATCTGGAGAGACAGCTTGTCCTGACCACAAGAATAAACCAGCAGCTTCTAACGGGGATGGGGGTGGGGAGAGGAGTCTAGAGCAGGATGGGGTCCGTGATGGCTCTTTACTGTCTACAGTTTTTGAAGCTTCACACAGAATCTACTTTTGATCGTTGGCTGAAAGGGAAAGACCTGGGTTAGATGATGTCCCCCTCCTCGGTTAAGCACACGATGGTACGTGTTGGAATTCCACTCCTCATTCTGGGACTCTGTTACTGAGGGTCAGGGTGGTCAGTGGCTGACCCTTCAGGTGTGGGGCATAGGGGGGTTGTCCACGGTTTCCCCATAGCTACACTCGGGTGGTCAGAATGGTGGTCGGTGCCTGGTCTCCTGGCCGAGCTGCCCACGGTGCTTTCCAGGGTGCAAAGAGAAAGACACAGAGCATTCTAGACAGAGGCAGGGCTCCCTGCTCCCTCCCTGGCTTGCTGACTTCTCCCTCAGCAACTAGGAGAGGAAAAGTTTCTATCATTATGGTGTAATGAGAAAGCTGTTTTTGAAATGCCGACCGATGAATTTTCCTCTTGGTCCCCTGGGTTGTTTCTCCTTTCCCTTCTCCTTCCTCTGGCAGCCTTGCCTCCAGGGGAAAAAAAAAAGAGCAGCCCTGAGGCCAAAATAGGGAAGAAGGCTGATGGTAAGAGAAGTCCCAACAGACCAGAAGAGGAAGGAGAGAGACTTTACTGCTTCTTGGGATCGGAATCCCATGGGGGTGAGGACGAGCTAGAAACACCAAGTCAGGGGAGGGAAGTGGGGCAGGAAACCCCCGAGCAGAAAGCTGGTTCCCGGAGGAGGCCTCACGCAGGCATCACGCCACAGCCAACCTCCGTCGGCCGAATTAGAAATGGCTGGGCGTGCCGCCTCTCTGGGCCTGAGGCACTCGTGCGTCCCCCCTCCCACCAGGACCCCGCTTCCCAGCAGGAGGGTGAAGGAAGCATCCAGATAGAAGGGTACTAGTGCCCCAAAGCCTGAGGCATGCACATACCATGCATGGGAGGTGGGAGGGCACAGAGCAGTGGAGCAGTGGGTCAGCGGACGAGCAGGGCAGGAGGGCAAGAGGCAGGGGCCAGGGCCGGGGGTGAGGCACACCAGGCCCGCTTCCGAGCCCCAGGCAGGGCTGGCCGTGAGGGGGTGGGGGGCTCTGGCGTCAGGACATCGACCAGTCTGCCTGCCGAGGAGGCCGTGAGAACATGGAGGAAGGGGCACAGAGACCCCTGGGCGCCTGGAGCATCCCTGAACGTGCCATCTTGAAAGGGAGAGAAGAGAGAGCACGCCCTCAAGGAGGGAGAAACAGCCCTGGTAGAAACTAGAACTTCAACTTAGTACTTACCTCTGAGGAGAGTGAGTTAACCCCAAAGAGAGAACTTCTTATGAGAAGAACCTGGGTCCCTTTTATTAATTCTGAATTTAGCCGTTCAGCAGATATGTACTGCACGCCTACTGTGTGTGCCAGGCCCTATTCCAGGCACTTGAGACTCAGCAAGGAGAGACCAAGTCCCCGCCCCTGGAGGACTCACATCCTTGTGGGAGAGATGGAAATATATTTGGGAGGGTGAAAGAAGAGTGTTATGGGCTGAATTGGGTTCCACCCCCCCAAATTCACTGTTGATGTTCCAACCCCCAGTATTTGGAGTATTTGACTGTATTTGGAGACAGAGCATTTAAAGAGGTGGTTAAGTTAAAATGAGGCCATGGGATGAGCCCCAATCCAAGGCTACCAGTGAGTAACCTTATAAGCAGAGGAAATTTGGACCCACAGAGAGAGACACCAGGGGTGGGCACCGGAGGAAAGACCGTGTCAGGACACAGCAAGAAGGCGGCACCTGCAAACTAGGGACAGAAGCCTCAGGAGAAACCCACGCTGCCGACCCCTGATCTTGAACTTCTGGCCTCCAGAGCTGTGGAAAATACATCGCCGTTGGTTAAGTCACTGTGTGCCAGACACCACGAAACACTTCACTTACACCCTCTCATTTATTTTCGCAAGGACACTGTGAAGTGAGGGCTGTTACTGCCCCATTCCACCGATGAGGAAACTGAGACATGGGGGAGGGAACTGCCCACAGCCCGGCCGCTGGGAGGAGCTACACCTGGATGGTGCCCCTCCGTCTGGTTGTGGAAGGGCAGCTACTACTCCCATCTGCCCCCCTTCAACCCAATAGCTGGTTGGCTTTGTTAACCCAATAGTTAGTCGTTGGAAAAACCAAACTATAGGTCTGGAGAGAACAAGGCGGGAGAAGTGGCCTAGAACCACAAGAGTAGCCAGTTATTGGAAAAGCTGGTTAGCGCAGGGAACTGAAAAGATGACTCGTGCATGGCTTCCACATCTTACCTTAACTAAAGTATGTACATGTCCATTCATTCCCCCATCTCTCGATGTGAGACCAAGGCCTTTGCTTTGCCCACGGGTCTGCCTGTGGGACTGTTATGTCACTGTTCTTAAATAACCACACCTGAAATGCACAGTCTTTTCAGGCTGTGATTTTTCAGGCTGTTCTCCTTTAAGTGGTATCTGAATAGATTTGTTGGACTCTCCCTACCCACCCCCATCTTCTTCCATCATTATCTTGTTCATCTCTAGTTAATAGCCTTTTGATTAATTAATTTTTTTTAGCCAATAGCCTTCAACTTAGTTTTCATAGAAGCAACTCTCTTCTTGTAATCACATCTTCAGTGGGCTATGTGAATTTTTCTTTATACATTTGTGATAATCAGTTGCAATTGGTGGGGAACAGACAACACTGACTCTTGGGAAACGTGTAACTCAACTCAGCCGCTGGGGGCAGAAGTGCTGGGGGCTGTTCTCCGGGGTGGAGGGCCAGGTGCGGGCGCAGAGCGACCTGAGCAGCTGCTTATCCTGCTCACAAGTCACTTACAAGAGCTTCTGCTACGTTGGCTGGAGATGGTGACTGAGAGAAGCCGGAGAAGAAGGGCGGTATTACCCCAACCCGGTCTCCCAGCTCTACCCTCCTGTGATGCTGCCACCGGGATGCGGCCCCTATTAAGTCTAAAAGGACACACGCTGTTAGAGTGGGCTTGTAAGGGGCAATACCTGCCTGGGTTTGGGGGCACACTGGAATATTTACATTTGTATGTACATTTTTGAAAACTCGCTTAGATAATGTGAAAATTCAGGCGAGAGACATCCCTAAACAAACAATCAAACATAAACTTCTGTTAAAAAGAAATTCGCTTGTCCTACTTCATCATGATCTTAAAGTTGGCCATTGTGGTGGTCCATGCTCCTCTGTTTGCACAATAGGGAAGGAGACTGGGTCTCTTTTCTTTTACGCCCCCCCCCCCGAAGCATAACTAATAAAATTATATTGATTTTGTTCTAATTTTTAAACATTGTGGTAAAATGTACGTAACATGAAATTGACCATTTTAACCATTTTTGAGTGTACCATTCAGTGGTGTGAAGTACATTCACATTGTTGTGCAACCATCACCACCATCCATTTCCTGAATTCTTTTCATCTTGCAAAACTGAAATTCTGTACCCATTAAACAACTCCCCATTCTTCCCTCTCCCCAGTGCCTGCGGACTATTTTCTATCTCTATGAATCTGACCACTCTTGGTACCTCATGTAAGTGGAATCACACAGTATGTGTGCTCTTGTGACTGTCTTCTTTCACTTAGCATAATGTCTTCAAGGTTCATCCATGTTGTAGTGTGTGTCAGAATGTCCTTCCTTTTTAAGACTGAATAATGTTCTGTCGTGTGTATATATCACAATTTTGGTTATCCATCCATCTGTTGATGGACACATGGGCTCTTTCCTCCTTTTGCCTATTGTGAATAATGCTTCTATGAACATGAGTGTACAAATATCTATTTGAGACCCCGCTTATAATTCTTTTGGGTATATACTCAGAAATGAAATTGCTGGATCATATGGTAATTCTATTTTGGGATCATATGGTAAATCTATTTTTTTTTTTGAGGTGAGCTCTAATTTTTGGAAAGCTGACATCTAGCTTTAGGTACGACTAGCTAGTGTTAGGTACACAACTTGGTTTTTTACTGTGAGGGTTTTGCTTATTAAAAACAACAGTGTTATCATCCAGGCTTGTAGGACAAACTCAACACACATCAGTCCAAGTATTCTCACCTTCCTAGGGGGACCATCAGTCCCTGAAACATTCATTTTAAATCTTCTACACAAAAATGCTTTTTATTTATGGGGACAAACTTATACCCAAATGCCATACCCCAACTTATAAATCTTAATAACATCATCTTTTTGAAGATACTCTCTTATTTATTGTATGTTATGCCTGTAACTTCTAACCAACAACAACAAAATTTATGATTTTTATTTATGATGTTCACTGTTGTACTGAAGAGTAGATTATAACCCTTGGAGGGAGTGACAGCCAAGTGATGCAGTGAGACTGGATTTCCCTGGTCTGTTCATCCTCCTTTACATGCCCAGTGTGTGTGCACGTCTTTGTTAATCAGTTTATAGGATCATCTCATAAATGTTGGCCTTCTACTTAATAGAAGTAGTCACCTGATTGACAGTTACCCAATTCTGGCTACTAACCTAGTAATGCCTGAAAAATAACCCATAGGAAAATAAACCATATCCAAGCTTTAGCCCACTTTCTAAACAGAGAATTTGCCCATCAGAATCACCTGGAAACTTTAAACCACAGAAACCTCAGCCCCATTCCAACCTCCATCTTAGAATCTCTGGGGCTGGTGGTCTGGAATCTGGTTTCGGTTTTCCAAAGTCCCTCGGGTGATTCCAATTTGGGAAGGACTTAAACTAAAAGACCTTGTAAATTAGAGCTCCAGTCCTTTCAGGATAACTGAAATAGCATAGCATTTAAATCTGGTTTCTCTGAATCAAAGGAACTACTACTGCCCAGCGGGGTTCCCTTGCTATTGGCCGGCAATGCTGAGGATTAACCCAGGCAACCAAAGAGCAGGAGAGCGAAACACCTTCCGTCAGTGGGCAAGTCCTTTTCCCCCCTCAGGACCTTCTCCATCCCTCACAGTCATCACTTTGTACCCGGGGTGATTCAAGTGTGCAGCCAGAGGGGCAGAAAGCCAGGCGGTGTCCTAATGACCAGCACCCGTTGTGGACTTGATTTGCCTGGTCCCCTCCTTTTCCACACAGACGCCTCAGTCTGTTCCCTGGAGATACTGCGCTTTTGCAAACTCGACTGGGGGAGGGGGAGGGGCGCCCACACCAGGTCCCCACCCAGCTCCCTCCCCTGGATGCTGCACCTTGGCTCTCTCCTCCCTTTTCCTCTTCTTTATCAGCAGAGACCAAGAAATTGAAAGTCCATGCGGCTCTCCCAGGAAACTAACCACGTGGGGAGCTGAGTGACTCTCAGACTCTCCCTGTTTACATTGAAGATGCCTGTAAATGACAGAAGCCGCCCGTTTGCCTCTGACCTTCAAGTTTGTTTTTTTTTTTTTAGATGTACTTCTTTTTTTTTTTTTTGAACATCTTTATTGGAGTATAACTGAATCAGCTATACATATACATATATCCCCATATCCCCTCCCTCTTGCGTCTCCCTCCCTCCCACCCTCCCTATCCCACCCCTCTAGGTGGTCACACAGCACCGAGCTGATCTCCCTGTGCTATGCAGCCGCTTCCCACTAGCTATCTATTCTACAGTTGGTAGTGTATATATGACCTTCAAGTTGCCCAAGTGAATTCCCACCAGAAAATCCTCAAATTGTAGTTGGGACAATCGCAGCAGTTCTAAATTTCAACCCTTTCATTTGTAGAGGTTTGGAGGAAAGCTCTTCAAAAAAAAATTTTTTTTTAAGGAGGGCTTTAGAATACATTTCTGCCTGTGAACACTGATGTCTTGAGTTTTGTCTTTGTACACAGAGGGCAGCCTTAGGAACTGGGGGCAGAAGAATGACTCCAGGGAGTGAGCCCAGTTTGCAATAACAAGCCTCAAGTCAACCCAAAAAAGCAAAGCTGAACTTCTGTGGTCACTGACAGCTGTCTGTTATTATTATTTTTTTTAAGGAAGCAAAGAAAGAAGAAAAGGAAAAATTTTCCATGCTTGACTCCAAGGGTACCCAGCAACAGGACAGGGTAACGCTTATTCCATGATTTCTGTCCCTTCTGTCTGAGTGGCTGCTGAAGTGTTTTATGAGACTTTGCTTCAAAGCAAACCAGTTAGAGGCAGTGAGTACCCAGTGTGGTGGACTCAGGTTCCTCTCTGGTTTCCTGTGGGCCCTGCAGGGTAAGACTGTCGCTGGCACTGCTACCTGCTATAAAACCATCTTTACCTTGTGTTTTTAGTCGGGGGTAATTAGGGCCCTTTCCTGCCCCACCTACCCATCTCCTCTGTTTGCCCAAGCTGCTCCCGGGGCAAACAGCAAATGGTCAGGGTGGAACCAGTAGCATAGTGGCTGCAGAGCAGGTGAAAGTGAACTTGCTGCCATGTGGGAGCCAGAATGGGCGTGGACGTGCTTACCAGCAGTTCAAGCTGCCAGCCATAGAGTAAAAACCACATGAAACTTGGGTTCTACACCGTCTTCATTCAGAATTCATTCAGGAGACGGCTGCCAGCCATCCTCGGTCTCTAGCTGGGACCAATGTCTCTTCCATCCTAAACGTGTCTGAAATGTGAACTGCTGAGAAATACCCTGACCTGTAAATGGGTCAGGAAAGCAATGACCTAATTTAAAATTTCTGTTTAGTTCTTCACAGGAATAAAGAGGACATGTGGAAGGTGGGAAAGAAGTAGGATGAGAGATTCAATTAAGTGAGCAAAGCGGGGAGATGGCGTTCTCCACCACGAAAAAGAAATGGCAATTATGTGAGTGATTGATAGACATGGTAGCTAATGCTATGGTGGTGATCCACTGCAATATATAAGTGTATCAAATCAACATGCTGTACACCTTACACTTACACAATGGTAGGTGTCAATTATATCTCAATAAAGCTGAAAAAAAAAGAGGGAGATGGGAAGAGGGATGGGGACAGGGAGATGGCCGACTTCACCTCCCTGAAGGATCAGGGATCTGGGTGTCTTTGAGCCTTGCTTTGTAGTATGTTGAACCAATTTAAATATTGTGATTATTTATGCACAACTGTTTTTATTTTTCTTTTTCAAGATAATAATTTCAAGATAGTATGTGTAATTATTGAGTCACTGACAATGCTCCTAAAGGGGCCAAGCATGAGACCAGTGACATGCAGATTCGAGAGACCGTATCCGGGAGGAGATTAAGTATTTCTGGAGCCTCGTGTCCTCATACCCTCACTACCCTCATCTTTGGCCTTAAATTTAAGCCAGTTCCTTTAGACCTAGCAGCAATATCCGAGCTGTTGGGTGTCAAGAAAGGCTTCCAAATATAAAACACTGGATTTGTTTATACTAAAACTAGGTAATATTCATTGAGCGATAACTCCAATTAGGATTCAGTCACTCAAAACCACGAGGTCCTCCCTTATACATCATATAAGCTGCACTCCACAGGGCGGATCCCACTTCTTATTCAGATCTTTTGCTCTCCTGTGATCCCATGCGTGGAAGAGGTCCTCCTGGTGTAGTTAGAGATGGTGCTTCAGACCAGGAGTTCCCAAATCATACCCCACGTGATTCTGGAGCTCAGCCTGGGCAGAAAGGCAACTAGCAACCCTCTCTCGCGGTTCACACAGCTCAGGGATATTCTCTTGGCCTTCAGGGCAGAACTGAGAGCATCACAAATGTCCCGTGCATCACTGGCAGGACTTTGGAGGGCTGGGATCAAAGGGAAAGGGTTGTAGGGAGTTAGTCCCAAGAACTGCAGCAAGAAAAGAAGTCTTGAGAATACTGAGTGCCTGGAAAATGGAAACTTTCTTCATTTTTCTCTGGCACAGATAACATGCCCACACTTCATAGCTGTTATTTTTAAGCTGTTGACATTTTTATGGACTGAGCTCTCAGCCCTGCCCTTGAACATGGTGTGCTAAAGGGCATGGGGCCAGCTCCTGGGTACCTCTCTATTAGGTGGAGTTCCAAGGCCATCATGGAGATAAAGACCTCTTTTTGCATTGTTTTGTTGTAAAGATGTTGATTTTAATGAAAACCTTTTTCCTTTCCTTTTCTTCCCTCTATATCATTAAGTTTTACTGTATTCACAGAGACTTGTGTTTGAGGGAGGCATAGGACTTTATTTCTTGTGCTTATTTGCCGACATCGAGTAAGATAATGACCCCACTCACATTTATGGCTTCTGAGGGACTACTGATTATGTTATATTTTTTCCAAAATAAATACTTTTTGGAAATTTATATGTATTTAGTAAGAATATGTATATAACATAGTTGTATGTATGGTTATATATAAATACACATATTTACTGTACAAGTATTTTCTATTTTATATTCATAATATGTATAAAATAGTATGTATAACTTTAAAAACCACATAGCTTTTTAAAAATAATTTTTATTGGAGTTGTGTTATTTTCAGGTGTAGAGCAAAGTGAATCAGTTATACATGCATCCACTCTTTTTAATTTTTTTTTAGTTTTCCATTTCTTTTTTTTCTTTTTCTTTTGTTTTTTTTTTGGCTGTGCTGTGTGGCCATGCGGCTTGTGGGATCTTAGTTCCCCAACCAGGGATCGAACTCATGCCCTCAGCAATGAAAGTGCAGACTCCTAACCCCTGGACCGCCAGGGAATTCCCCTATCCACTCTTTTTTAGATTCTTTTCCCATATAGATCATTACAGAGCACTGAGTAGAGTTCCCTGTGCTATACAGCAGGTCCTTATTAGTTATCTGTTTTATATATAGTAGTGTGTATATGTCAATCCCAATCTCCCAATTCATCCCTCCCCCACCCTTCCCCCCAGTAATCATAAATTTAAAAACCGCATAGCTTTTAAAAGCTTGTAACAACAGCAAAACTCCCAAGCTTTGTGCTCCATAACTTCAACTCTTTTCCTAGTTCTTCTGGTATTTCTTTTCATATTTCTAAATAATATACCTTTTCTACTGTTTATCGTTTTAGACATTATCTTTTGACTTCCTGCTACAAGAGATGAAAATTTCTGTTACTCTTTCCCACATTTTTAATCTCCTCCCATCCCACTAGCATGGTATGTCACAATTTTCTAACCTTATTATAAGGATGTCAATATTGCCCATCGATGAGCCAAGAATTATGATGTAATATATGTTTCCCTTCTTGTACAACTGTTTGTTCTTCCTGGAGTTCATTGCCTCACTTCATCCGCTTGCTTGTTTCCTATGTACTCATATTTTATTTTTTTCCAAGTGTGCCATCAGCTCCACCAGGTACCTACCGTATTACTTTTCAAAAGCTCAAATGCATTAATACAAAACCAATTCCACTTTTCTCCCTGGAGGCCTCCCTTCTGGAATTCTCCAGCTTCCTGTCTCAACTGGTCTGATTGATCTCTAGACCAGCTGCACACACAGCTGTCATCTAGGGACTTCCCTTGGCCACACTCAGTGGCATTACCAAGGCCGTCTATCTCTGTCTCCATCTCCGGGCATGGTCTGCCATCAGACTTGATACAGTAAGATGGCTGTGGCCACTCTGGCTGCAGATCCTCCCCAACAAAGAAAGGGTACCAGAACATGCCACACCCAAATTATTTTGAGCTAAAGACTTTTGAGGCACAAATGAACTTATTTACAAAACAGAAATAGAGTCACAGATGTAGAAAACAAATTTATGGTTACCAAGGGGGAAGGGTAGGGGACGGGAGGGATAAACTGGGAGATTGGGATTGACATATACACACTACTATATATAAAACAGATAACTAATAAGGACCTACTGTATAGCACAGAGAACTCTACTCAGTGCTCTGTAATGGCCTATATGGAAAACGAATCTAAAAAAGAGTGAATATATGTATATGTTTAACTGATTCACTTCGCCATACAGAAGAAACTAACACAACATTGTAAATCAACCATACCCCAATAAGAACTGAAAAAAAAATAAAGACTTTTGAGAATCAGCAGACACAGGAAAAACTCTAAAAACAGGGCACAAGTTGGCTTTTTTGGTAAAGGAAATTTATATTTTTGAAGTAAATTTCCATTTGTCAAGAGGTCTCCCTCTCCTGTAGTAGGAAGAGAAGGACTTTTGACTCTTATCAATGGAGAAGGCACCAGATTTAAATCTGCATAACAAACCTTACTAAACAACCCTGGTTTAGCACAGCTTTCCTGGTCACCTTCTCATAGTGCCTCCCTTGTCCAAAAGCCCCAAACCCCTCTTCTTTGTTTAGCCTCAGATGGCATATAAGCCCAAATTCTAGCCACCTCTTCGGGCTACTCATCCCTGGGTGCCCCCATGTAATGTGCCATGCACATGAGAAAAAACTTCTGTTTTGTTTTTCTCTTTTAATCTGTCTTTTGCCTGCCTAATTTATAGGATCCCAGCCGGGGTGCCTAAGATGAGTATAGGAAAAAGATCTTTTTTCCTTCTCCTCTACTAGCAACCCTAGTGAAAAGTGACTTCTTTATTCTAATGTCCATATTCCAAACCCAGGGAAGGCTCCAGTTGGCTCTTTGTGGGTCATTGACCCCTTCTTGACCAGAGCAATGAGGTGATCTAATGGTCCCTGTGATTTGCATTCCCTTTCAGACATCAGGGTGGGCATGCCCTGAAAGAAGGGGCCTAGCTGACCCACCCCGCATGTCCACTGCAGTGCTGAGCCAAGAAAAGACCGATGGAGGGACACTCAGTTGGGAGCCAGGGGACCAGGGCTGTATTCTTGGTTGTACCTACTAAGTAGTTGCACGACCTTAGGAAAATTGATGGGCTTCTTTTCACCTCAGTCAATTCCCTTCAAAGGAGGGATCTAGAGTCGAGTTTGTGCTATTATCCAAGATACTAAAATCTTATCCTCTGTCCAATAAGAGCTTGTAATAATATAAAGGGTGCTCGGTCTTGGATGCAGGTGTAGATCATAAAACAATAATGGAAAAGAAAAGTGAAACTGGAAGGTAAGTGTTCCTTGATTAAACTTATACTCTGGGCCAGGCAGTGTTGAATGTTTTATTTGGATTATCACATTTTTAACTTCCAAGAATTCTTTCTTGTTCTCTGATTAATCCAGTTTCTAAGCATCTTGTTACATCTCTGTGCCTCTGTTTCCTCATCTGTAAAATAGGGACAATAATCTTACCTACTTGGTGAGATTTTGGTGAGGATTAAATGAGATGATGCATGTAAAACACCCGGAAGTACCAGGAATATAATAATCGTTCAGTATATATTATCAAGATTATTTTTAGCTATTCTTCTTCTTGGTTTCTTCATAGTGGGCGTCGAAGGGGGAAGCTTTCTCCCTCTGTTCAGTTATCCCTTCTCTGTCTACCTTCCCTCATCTAAAAATGTGATGCAATTTTTTTTTTTACCTACTGCTGTTCCTTCTTTGATTTTCCATTTCCTTGTTTTCTTTTCCTCTGGTCATGTTAGGTTAGAAGAGACAATGCCTTCAGGGAACCTGCCACTGTTAACCACCGTCTACCAATTTTCAACTTTTGGTAATTTAAAATTTTCCTTTTTTTATCTTGTTTTATTTAACCCATGACATTTCTCAAAGGCTCACACTTAATTGTGTGAGCTTTCTTTTCCACATTGATAAAGTGTGAATAATCATATGTAATCCCCCCCGGAGTATCTGGGACATGGGAAGGGCTGAGTGAAGATTTGTGACGCTCCTCCGCAACCCCCATCTCTATCCTCTTTGTGGTAATATGTCTCCTGATTTCCGGCTCTAGGTAGCCACTAAACAAGCTTCATTCTGAACTGGGCAAGCTGGTGGAAGCAGTGTCTCCTCTCCTCAGTCAAGGAAGATGCCCGTGAACAGGTAGGATTTCAGCAGGGTTTAAATGATGAGCAGAGACAGCTGGTGAGCTGTGTGTAAGGGCTTTCTGTCACAAGGTGCAGCTTTCAACCACGCTTGAAGATTGGAGAGGCATGAGTGAACCAAAGGGTTCTTTGTTGGTGTGTTATCCAGAAAAGGATAGATCATACCAACAATGAGTTTCCAGGAGGTCTTGTCATTGGCTCATTCATTCATTCATTGTGCAAATGCTTATTAAGTGATTTCGGTGTGCTAGGGGCTGGGGATACTCCAATGCACGGACAGATGAAGTCTGTGCTTCCTTGAGTGGTCTGATCCACGGTGTAGGGTGAGATAGCTTTGCTTGCTCTCAGGAATTTTATTCAGTACCACATAAATGTTATGCCAACCACCAGCTCCTCCTAATTCCTGTCTCTATTGCTGCCTCCACCTTAGAGGCTGAAAAAGCTAACGCTTTCTCTCCCAGCTTCCACTGAAGTCAGGGCAGTCACATGACACCATTCTGTAGAATGTCACTTAAGTGGTTGTCTGCTGGCGGCTTCTGGGAAGGATACCTATAGCTGGTGCTGTCTCTTCCCCTTCTCCCTTCCCTGAATTTGAACACGATGCTTAAAGCATCAACAGCCTTCATGTTGGAAGGACCGAGAGAGTCACAGGATTGAGCAGTGGATTCAACACCAACAATGCCTGCCTCTGGACTTCCTGTGACCTGAGACTCTTACTCATTTTATTCACCATAATTTAGATTTGTTGTTAGGTATAGCTGGAAACATTCCCAACACACCAAGATGGCAATCAATGTAAACCCCTTTACTTGTCTTTTCCTTCTTAAAATGAAACTTCAAAAATGTTCCCAGCTCGAATGTTCTTTTAAAAATTGAAATTGCCATTGGCCGATCATTTACCTAATATTTTTGAGCAATAAACTTCTTCCACTTAGGGATCATCACAGAGTAGAAAGCCAGTCTGGCAGCCATGAACAAAAAAATCCTTCAAAGTTCCATCAGCTTCAGGCTCAGATTCCAAAGTAGGGCTTGACCACCCTGAGAACTGCCACATGGCTGCTCTCTTGAGCAGAGGTGTGGGGATTCTGACTGTAACATAAAGGGTGGAAACGCAGGAAGATTCCTACGTGCATCTCAATAAAGGGAAAGAACACTAATGCCTGCAGAGACACGAGCATCATCGACGGCTCCCAAGCCCCTGAGATTTGCTAAAAAACCATGCCAGACACTGTAGGACTATCGTTCCTAATGGAAACTCCACCCAGAATGTCACAGACATTCAAGTTGAAGCAAAAGCTAGTGTGATGACAGAAATCCTATTACAGAGCAGGGGGTCAGCAAAATACATCCTGCAGGCCCACTACGGCCCAGCACATGTCTTGTAAGTTTTAGGAGCTGAGATTGGTTTTTACATTTCTAAATGGTCGAAAGTAATTAAAAAAAGAAGAATATCTTGTGACATGTGAACATTACATAAAATCTGAGTTTCAGTGTTCCTAAATAAAGCTTTATTGGAACACAGCCATGCTCATTCATTTATGAATTATCTACGCCTGCTTTCATGCCATAATGGCAGAGATGAGTGGTTACCATGAAGAGTATGTGGCTTACAAAGCCTTAACTATTTGCTATCTGGCCCTTTACAGAAAGTTTGCCCACCCAGGGCCTGAGCAGTGACTATTCCACAGGAAACATCAATAGTGTATGAAACCAACCTCAGATAAAAGGGCCAAAGCAAGGAGGCAAGATTCTCTATAACACAAAAACGTCCCCCCAGTTTCTTAGGGGATCATGTGTTAAAATAACACTAAAAATTATACCAGTAATATATAATTTTGGAACATTTGAAAAATACTAAGAAGTAAGCAGAAGAAAATAAAAAATAGCCTTTAATCTTATCACCCATGATAACAACTGTTAATATTTTGGGGTTTATTCTTCCAATATTATTCTGTGCACAAATATTTTTTTCTACAAAATTTGGCTGCATACACTGTATTAGTATTATTTCAGTTGTGACCGATAGGAAACCTATCTTAAATAGGCTTGAGCTATTAAAAAAAAAAAATGGGAGTAAGGGGAGTTTTTTGGCTCATGTAACTGCAAGATACAGGAGTATTACTGCTTCGGGTATGGCTGAATAGAGGAGCTCAAACAATGTACTAGGGTTCTTTCTCCATCTCTTGGTTACACTTCCTCCATATACATGTTAATATCATGCAAGGTATTTCCTTATAGTGACAAAAGGGCTGAAAAAGTCCCCATTGCACCTTTAACCCACGTAGTAACAATCCCTCCGGAAGGGAAGAAAGAGCGTTTCTTCCCCAAAAAGAAACAAATATGTCTTTCCAGTGTCAATCAATATCTTTGACACTATGAGTTTTATTTGCTTCCTGATATGTAATCATTTAGATGCACCGCAAGTTTTTAACTTTTTTTTTTTTTTTTTAATTTGGCGTGCGGGATCTTAGTTGCGGCACGCGGGATCGGTGCTCGGGCTCTTCGTTGCGGTGCGCGGGCTTCTCTAGTTGCAGCGCGAGGGCTTCTCTCTAGTTGTGCTGCACGGGCTCCAGAGTGTGTGGGCTCAGTAGTTGCGGCGCAGGCTCTCTAGTTGTGGCGCGGGGGCCCTAGAACGCGCAGGCTCAGTAGGCGCACGGGCTTAGTTGCCCCACGGCATGTGAGATCTTAATTCCCCGACCAGGGATTGAACCCGTGTCCCCTGCATTGGAAGGCAGATTCTTAACCAATGGACCACCAGGGAAGTCCCAAAATGCACAAGTTTTTTTTTTTTTTAATTATTTTTTTTTTTTTTTAAAGAGCTCCTGACTTATTTATTTATTTATTTACTTTAATTTTTTTTTTTGGCTGTGTTGGGTCTTCGTTTCTATGCGAGGGCTTTCTCTAGTTGTGGCAAGCGGGGGCCACTCTTCATCGCGGTGCGTGGGCCTCTCACTGTCGCGGCTCTCTTGTTGCGGAGCACAGGCTCCAGACGCGCAGGCTCAGTAATTGTGGCTTACGGGCCTAGTTGCTCCGCGGCATGTGGGATCTTCCCAGACCAGGGCTCGAACCCGTGTCCCCTGCATTGGCAGGCAGATTCTCAACCACTGCGCCACCAGGGAAGCCCCCACAAGTTTTTAAAACAACCTGTTGGAGGAAATCTTCATCTCAGAATCATGATTATAGGATTAGATGGGATCTGAGAAATCATATCCAGTACATTCTATTCCTTTTACAGTAAAGGAAATTGAGACCTAGAATGGGTAAGCGATTTCCCATTATCTTTCAAGTAACTGATGATGGAGAGCCAGATCTAAATGGTTCCAAGGTTCACTCTTTTCCAGCGGCTTTCTCTTAAATGTCAACCCTGAAGCAAAACGTCAGGCTGGAAAAGCAGTCAACTAACAGAGTGTGCGTGCCCAGGGAGCCTGAAAAATAAATGATTCAGAGAAAAAGAGCAATATGGTTTTCTTCCCTGCTCCTGGATTTACTTATAAAAGTGAGGGTGGCATGGGGGTAGACAAAGCCACAAAGGCTGCTGTTTGTCTGTTCCTCTTTAACTAAATATAAAAATATGCTTTGTTGGCTAGTCAGAGCTGCAAGCCCAGTAACACATCTAAAAGTTTTAGAGATCGTGCCTTTTCATGTATTTTCACTTAATCGTCAAATTTTACAGCAAAATTGTTTTTTCATTTGTATATTTCATGTGGCGAGGCTCCTGCTGTCTCTGTAATCTCAAAGAGCTTACCAGGCATGAAAGAGGAAGTGCCAACCTTCAGGAGACGAATTCGTTGACAAGGACATCTGAGTACTCAGAGCCCATTTGCAGAGAAAGAGAAGGAATCGATCTGCAGACTCATTGAGCCCAGCCAAGAGGAGGCAAGTGCATGGCAAGCCCCTGAAGAGAGGCATGATTCCTACATTCTGTATTCTGCAAGAGCTCATGCAGTGTCCACCAGACTTTGAGCAGGAGACCCAGGGGAGACTGAGATCTTGTCCCTGGCCTTGGGAACTCATGGTCAAGTGTGGGGAGATGAGTACTGGGTGCAGTGGGAACAGTGGGAACACATGAGAGGGCAGTGGAGCCAGGCTGCTAACTCATCATGGGGGTTCCAGCAGGCTTGAGCCAAGTCTGGAAGGACCACCGGAGTCAGCCAGGTGAAAGCACACCCAGGGAGTGCAAACACCGAGGTCAAAGGCTGGAGACGGTGAGCAAGCCCCGCTCTATGCAAACTGCAGGCAGGGCAGATGTCAGGAATTTAGGAACAAGTGAAGCCATCTAATTTGCTGGAAAAAAAAAAAAGGAAACACTAAGTTCTGGCAAGTTCTGGTCTGGACGTACACAAAATTGTGAAGTTCTTCACACAGCACCCTCACATCCTTCAGTTCCCTTTATGGCTCTCAGCTGATCTCCTTTATCCCTCTCGCCAGCTCTTAGGCTCTCTTTGCACTCTCCTTACCAACCTCTGCTCTTGGTGGGAACCAAGGCTTGTTGACACTAAGGTGTGAATGACTGATAGGATAGTGTTGTAATTGAGTTGACTGATACTATTTTTACAGTAGACAAAATCCCAGACCAAGGAACACAGATTAAACTGTCGCATGAGGCCCCAGCTGGGACAGCTTAAGGCCTCAGTGTCGGGAGTCACAGAAGCTTCTGCCTGTGCCCTCTGGACAGCTTTAGAGTTCTTTAGACCTGCTTCTACTCCTGCCACGTTGGCCCCTCTCTCGAGGATTCTCCTGGTTTCTCTGCCGGTTTAGGCTTCGCACCTTGGCTTCCCCATTCCTGCTTTGACCCTCTGTGTTTCTCAGCTTTGGCTGTGAAACGCCAGCTTGGATCTTGGCCTCGCACATTTGTTCTGCCTCATGCTGGGAAGGGGGACATGGTGCATCTCAGCCAGGCCCAGGACTGGGCTGTTGCAGGTGGACCAGGGCTCTCTGAGCGTCAGCTCATTCAGGAAAAAGAACAGACGTGGCTTTCAGGGAATCACTGAGTTCCCGAGAAGTGATTTTTTTTTTTTTTTTTTTTTTTTAAGGAGATACTTTCCATACGGCCCCAGAAGCTGGGTTCAACTCTCCAGCTACCATTTACTAGCGGAATGACCTAGTTCCTCAGTTTCTTTGTCTGTATATTGGGAATAATAATAGTACATATCTCAAGTGGGGGGCTGAATTAATTAATACATGTGGAGCACTTAATAGAAGCTGGCACCTCATGAGTGCTCAATTAAGCTCTACCATCATCATCAGCATCAGTACCTGTTAACCTCTACGCACTGCCCTCTGTTAGAAAAACTGACCCTACCTGATACAATGCAGAACCGAAGTAAAGATAAGGGTCTCTCAAATTTTAATTTTTATAGATATCAACAATGATGGCATAATGTTTTCAAAGACAGTAAGTAGTCAAGGGACTTAAATGACTTTCTCCAAAGAAGATGTACAAACGTCTAATAAGCACCTATAAAGATGCTCAACATCCCTAATCATTAGGAAAATGCAAGTCAAAACCACAGTAAGATATCACTTCACACCCATTAGGATGGATATTATTTAAAAAATTGAAAATGTGCTGGTGAGGATGTGGAGAGAATATAATCTTTATGCAGAATATAATCTTTATGGTGGGAGTATTTTCTGCTGTGGAAAAAAGTATGGCTATTCCTCAAAAAGTTAAACATAGGGGCTTCCCTGGTGGCGCAGTGGTTGAGAATCCACCTGCCAATGCAGGGAACACGGGTTCGAGCCCTGGTCTGGGAAGATCCCACATGCCGCGGAGCGACTAGGCCCGTGAGCCACAATTACTGAGCCTGCGCGTCTGGAGCCTGTGCTCCGCAACAAGAGAGGCCGCGATAGTGAGAGGCCCGTGCACCGCGATGAAGAGTGGCCCCCACTTGCTGCAACTAGAGAAAGCCCTCATGCAGAGGCGAAGACCCAACACAGCCATAAATAAATAAATAAATAAATAAATAAATACCCCCCCCCCTCAAAAATTATTAAAAAAAAAAAGTTAAACATAGAATTACCACATGATCCAACAATTCCACTTCTGGCTTTATATTCAAAAGAATTGAAAGCAGAGACTGAAACAGTTATTTGTACACTTAGGTTCATGGCAGCATTATTTACAATCGCCAAAAAGTGGAAACAACCTAAGTGTCCATTGATGGATGACTGGATAAGCAATATGTGATATACACATACAATGGAATATTTTTCAGCTTTGAAAAGGAAGGCCATTCTGACATGTGTTACAACAGCAATGCATCTTGAAGACATTATTATACTAAGTAACATGAGCCAGTCACCAAAGGACAAATGCCGTATGATTCCACTTGAGGTTGTTAGAGCAGTCACATTGAGAAAGTAGTCAAAGGCATAAAGTAGAATGATGATTGTTAGGGGCAGGGGTTAGGGGAGGGGGAGGAAAGGGGAGTTACAGTTTAATGGGTACAGAGTTTCAGTTTGGGAAGATGAAAAAAGTTTTGGAGATGGATGGTTGGTGATATTTGCACAACAATGTGAATGCACTTAATGCCACTCAACTATACACTTAAAAATAGTTAAATGGTAAATTTTATGTTACATATATTTTACCACCAAAAAGAAAGACAATGAATTTGGATAAGGACAGTTGGAAGTGAGTACAGTTGGGAAAATTCCACGGATTCTTAGTAGTAAGTCCAATCATTGCCTTCACTCACACATTCACTCATTCTCATTCAATGAATACTGAATAAGTACCTTCCATGTGCCAGGCACAATTCTTGGGGCAGGAATTACAGCAACCGACCAGCAACTCCCTTTGCAACCTCCCAGCTAGAGGAGGATATTTAACCAGAAGCCCGTCAACCAAGCAAACTCTCAATAGACATGAAGATTGCAATTATTGCCCAAAGGTGTAACGAGTTCCACTGTTCTCAGAACAAACGTCAACTTGTCCTAGCCTGAGGCTGATCCAGATATGAACGAGTGACCCCTGAGTAACATGAAAAGTTTGGCATAGCAATGGAGAATACATTTTGCTATGTCTTCAGTGGTTCTGGATATTCACGTTCCATTCTCAGAGTTCAAATGGTCAAGAAAACTTTATGAAAACAAAAATTCTCAGAAAATATTTGCTATGCTTTATTGACCAGTGAGCCTCCCCCCTCTTCCCCCCCCCTTTCTTTCTTCTGATGTGGACCATATCAGGATCGTCCATGTGACTAACTGGAGTAGCCGTTGTCCCTGGCCACTCAGTCCAAACTCTCCAGCGTCACAATCAAGTGATGTGCTTCTAGGCACAATGCTAGGCACTGACTTTGTCTTCAGTTGTTCTAAGGTCAATATTTCCGTGAGTATAATAATATGTGTCAACATTTCAGCTGAGACAATTGCTACAGGCATCTTTGCTGAGTGCAACCTTTATGAAAGTATGGCCTCACCCATTCAGAAAAATTCAAGTTCTACATAATAGGTCCATGAAATATGATTTTATTATACTGGGCTCAATGATAGTTATTTTTCTAGTGCAGCACCAGCCAGATAGTTTTTTTTTTTAAGCGTGTGTATTCAAGATGTGATATAATGTAGAAGGCAAGAATATGTGTTAGTAAAGGCAATAAAGGTTTGTCACAGTCTATATACAAAAAAAAAAAAAAAATTCAATCACTGAGCTAGACACTAAAGATTCTAGATCAGAATTCTTGCCCTTAAAAAGCTCACAATCCATGTTGATAAAAAAGATCGATAGCCTCGTAACTGTTAAGACAGGTAGTAAATCACACTTGGGTAGACCAGAAAGCCAATCAGAAATCTCTATGTGTAGTCACATCCTCTATTTGACTAATAGTTATGTGGTGTTTATTATGTGCCAAGCATTACTCTAAGGGTTTGGGATATATTTAATTACTTCATCCCCATAACAGTCCCATGAGGAAGATACTCATTTGAGCTCCATTTTACAGATGAGGAAACTGAGGCACAAAAAGTTTAAATAATTGAGCAAGTCCATATGGCTAGTATGCAGCCAGGCCAGGCAGTCTGGTTCCAAAGCCTAGGTCTGTAAGTACCACACAAAGAGGCCTTCCACTCAGCTTTCAGAATAACAGTGAACATTACAGCAAACCACGGAAACCTGACTGTGAATTAATTGAAAGGATTTTAGGCTGAGTCCAAACAGCTGTGTTCATAAATTTTCTCTTGTGGGAGGAGGGGAAAGTTACTGGCTCATTTGTTTTGTGGTTAAAGGACTCAAGAAAATTTTATTATATCACAAGAAATTAGGCCTGGTACTTTCAGCTTCTAGAATAGACAATTTGTACTCATCACAGCTCATAACTTTGTTTAGGTTTAATTATACACAGCAATTTTAAGTCATTTATTTTGTATAACATGGCTCTATACACGCAAATCATGGTTTATGGCTGTGGAAAAGTACCCCTCTAGGTTAAAATCGAACTTGGATAGAAGGGATTTTTGTTTTCTAAACATGCAGCAGAGTTTGGGAACGTTTCTTATTATCTTCTGTGAATCATGGGTTGCAGAATGGTGGGGTGATTGAGAGATCAGACCTAGGTTCAAACTCTGCACTAGCGTTTACTGAGCCTCAGTTTCCTCATTTGTAAACTGAAGATAACAATAGTACCTACCTTGGGACTTCCCTGGTGGTCCAGTGGTTGAGAATCCGCCCTTAATGCAGGGGATGTGGATTCAATCCCTGGTCTGGGAACTAAGATCCCACATGCCCCGGGCAACTAAACCTGGCAGCAACTAGAGAGAAGCCTGCAACGAAGAGCCCGCGTGCTGCAGTGAAGACCCAGCGCAACAACAAAACAACCAATAGTACCTACCTCCTGGGCCAGTGTGAGGATTAGGTGAAATAATACGTAAAATAATACATAAAAAGATTATCAAAGTGCCTGGCCTGATGTCAGCTCTCAGTAAATGTCCAGCATTATATTAATTGCTGTTGCTCTGATTCAGAACTTTCCTGAAGTTGCCAAAGACCTGTGGGATCCTCTAATCATTTGCTCTGAGACTCAGAGGGGGGAAGTGGTTACTTGCAGACATTGCCCTAAATATACTGGAGCCACCTAAAATTCCAGGGTGTTTCCCACATCTTTCTTTAGTTATGGAATTTTTCAAAAGGTACCAAACCATGTCACATGCAAGTCTGTTTGTCTCTGGAATTGTGTGTATTGGAGAAGGAGGAAGTGTTCACCAAGATTTTAAGTTTCTTCCTTTTTCTCGTGAAAAAAAAAGGTCATCTGACAAGAAAATCAGGGGTGAAAGGACCTTGTTGTGAGTGCCTTTTTATTGTTGGACTGTTTATTTTTACTATTCGCTACTGCCTTGTTTTTTCCTTGTGATAAACCACTTTAACAGATGATCAGCTTTGTCAATAACCGCTCCTAATTAAACTGAGTTCTAAGTAAGCACAACCCCGTTCTGCTGAGCCGGAGGGAAATCAAGATCAGGAAATCTGCCCAGTCTAGTGGAACAGGCCCTGGGTCAACAGCTGGATTCCAGTCTCGCCCACCCATAACCTTGACCGACCAGCGGTTTAACGTATGGGCCAGGGAAGGGAATGCTGTAACCTTGCCATGAGAGGAAAATGGGACCAGTCCCTCTCCCACACCATCCCACCCACCAGTCTTCCTTCCCACTCAATGGGCCTTCGATATAAAGTGCCAGGGAGGTCGTAGGACCCGTCCAGGTGGACTCCCCAGGATGTTTCCCGAGAAGCGGCGTTTGCATCCCAGCAGTAGCTTTCCCACCCCCGCCCCGCGGAGCACCAGCGGCTCTGCGCAGCCCGGGCTGGCGACCCAGAAGGCGCGGAGACCCCGCCCACCCTGCAAGGCCCGCCCGCTTGGCCCCGTCCCCGCCCCCGCCGCGGCCTCCCATTGGTGGCCCGGTGTGTCAGTCGACGAGCGGGCTCCCGGGGCGGGAGCGCAGGCTGCGGTCCCCTCCCGGCGCCTCTATCGCACGCCAGCCGCAGGGAAGTGAGACCGGGCGCCGGCCGGCGGCCGCTGCCTCTGACAGACCCAGCGGTCGAGGCTCCGCGCCCATCAGCCGCCCGCGGCCGCCATGGCGGCGCGGAGGAGCCCCCCGCGGGAGCAGGAGCGGCAACGACCTCGCGACCCCGCCGCAGGTGGGCCCGGGGCCCGGTGGGGCGGGGCGGGGCGGGGCGGGGGCCGCGGGCGCCCGGGACGCGCTCGCCCCCGCCGGCCGTCGGCGCAACCCTGGGTTGGAAGGTTCGGGGCCCGCCATCCCAGGGGTGGGAGGTCCGGGGCGCCCCTGCCCGGGGCGGGGAGGGGGACGGGCTGCAGGGTTTGGGGGGCCGTCGGGGGCGGGGGTCGCCCCTAAGTGAGGAACTGCGCCGTCGGGCCGAGGCAGCGAGCGACCCTCCGAGGCAGAGCAGGCGGGTTCCTGGAAAGAGAAAGCGGGTCCTGCGGGCTGGGATGCGTTGCGGCGGGGTGGGGTGCCCCGGCAGCGGCTGGGGTCGGGCCCTGGCGCCCACGTGCGCCGGTGTCCCCTTCTCGGTGTCCCCTCCGAGCCCTTGATTGTTGTCGGAGGGAAGTTGACGGGTTTCGCGCTTTGCTGGCAGAGGATGTGGCCCACACCTTCGCAGCAGTCGAGACTCGATGAGCAACAGAGAAAACTCTGGCTTTTGAAACAAAAATCTCACCAGGGGCAGGAGCGGCAGCCCAGTATGGCACAGGTGGCCGAGGTCGCCGCGCGCCACCTGTGTCGCGGCGTCTCTGCCCTCTGCGTGCGTAGCTGGGCCCTCACCGGACGAATGAAGGGTGCTTTCCTTGCCATGCTTCCAGCCCCAGGTCTGAGGAAGATGATCTGCTTCTCAGCTTGGAGCACATTCCCGATTGTGTATTTTCCTGGAGGCCACCCCGGGGGTGAGAGCCCACGAGTGAATTTGGGGAGCACGCCTGTTCCAGGTGCCGCAGCGTCAATGGGAAGTTACTGGGACTGCTTCTTAGTCCGGATTCTTGGTCCCAGCAGGAGCTTTTGATTCACACAGCAAAGTGTCGGGTGTGGTGAAAACAGCCCGGTTCTAGGAGACAAGACATGAGTTCTAGACATCCTTTTGCCCAGGACTGTGGGCCTCGAAGCTTCTGGGTCCTGGTCCATAAAATGAGGGCACTAGGCTAGCTGATCCATAAAGCCCCTCCCAGTCTAGAATTCTGTGATTGACGTATCTCCCACTCTCAGAAGTTTGGAGAATGAACTAATTTTCAACCTTTCTGCACCTTGGATTCTTATAGAATTAGCCAAATATTTCCTGGGGGTGTATCCATCTGAACTTTTTCATATGTGATTTTCTTCCCTTCTCCCTGTGTTGTTTCGGCAGAGCAAAGCTGGAAGCGGAGGTGGGGCACAGCTGGGAAAAGCTGGCTGGGGGGCGCCGAAGGGTATCTACTCTGGGCTTAATGTAATTGTCAGGAATTTTCCCTTCCAGTGCACCAAGTTCAAGGTGTGCCAGCACTGTGAGAGCAGAGAGAATTCTTTCCTCAGCTTCAGCCTAAAGGGAAACATTTTCCCTCCTTAAAAAATAGTTTGAGGGCTTAGGAAAAGGAAAGCCAACACTGCAATTGAAAACACATGCCCGCAACAGAGCCTACAAGAGAATGCTTACAACCAAGTGGTCCACAGTTGCTATTTTTTGCCAGCCTGTTTTGTCACTTTTATACTTCTACTCTTACGTTTCTGTGAGATGGATTAAATAGCAAATAAAGTGTAAATTTTGGCACCATGTGTTTTAGCTAAGTAGAAATTCTTGATTGGCACAATGACTGAATTTGAAAGTGACCTTTCACCTGGCTCCCCGGAGCGGGTGGGTGCTGTCCTATGTGTCTGCAGCCCCCAGCGTTGTCCCTGCCACAGTAACAGTGGGTACTGGAGCTCTCTTCACGGTGCTGGACACGGAGACACTGCCCATAGTCTTATGTAATCTCTACAACCACCGTCCTGTGATGCTCGGAATGGTCACGGAATTTCCTCAGAGTTTCCAGCTAGTAAGTGGTGCCGGGATTCAAGCCCTGGCAGCCCGGCTCCTCCCGCAGCATGTTCTTAACCATCGCCCGCTTCTGTCTCCTAAAACATTCAGGCTTATACCTGGGAGCACTCTAGGTTCCAAAGGTACCTCATCACAGTTAAGCTGTTCTAAAGCAAAGTTGGCTTATCAACTTAATACCATCGTTGTTGCTCAAGGGAACTCACAGGTCTGTGTGCGGGAGAAAAAGTCATCATTATCGAGTTAAAACTTCCTACACGTGTGTTTCTTTATACGTGGCTCTGAAGTCTTTATGTACCAGTTAAAGGAGTTAATGGACTATTGTATCTGACCTTTCTCTCCTGCCCACTTGAATCCTCTGGTCCATGTTCAGTTACTTAGGACAATCTGTTCTCAAGACGGAGGTTATATACACATTTATTGATTTGTAATTAATTGAATGGAAGAACACTTAAATGTCACGTTACAGTAAGTCAACAGGGAAAAGTTTTGGTTTATACACTCATTTTTCCAGTGATCTTTTGTTCTAGTCATACTCTATTTTTCTACTTTTTCATTTAATTGAGCCGGAATAGACAGAGGCCATCATGTTTAAAATAAGAGGATAATAAAATGTTTATGTTCATTTCTAAGGACCCTTGTCTGTTAGTACTGTTGCTGGGATTCCCAGGTAATAAACAACAATCCCAGAAACTGTAGCACGTAAGATGCTATGCTCAATAAACCTCTGAATTAAGAATTTAATAGTAAGTCTTTCATTGTTGATTTAACCAGGTGACTCTGACTTTGAGTTTATGTGGAACTGTTGGATGTTAGTTACATAGTAATTTAAAACACCTTATTAGCTCTTTCTCTGCTTGCCAGTGTTATTGATTTTTATTGACTATTAGTTAGGGTTAGTCTTCTGGCAGAGGGAGTAATAATGTATCGATAATTGGAAGTTAGCTTCTCAAGAGTCCTCTCCCAACTTAGAAGCAGAATCCCAGCCCTCTTCCCTGGGCACCAGCAGCTGCCCAGATACCTGGGGTTGGCCTCTTGGGTGGGGCCTGAGTGCCTGCGGCCCCCAGAGCCACAAGATGCCTTCCCGGCCTGGCCTGGCCTGTGGGGCACCCGCACTCCGGGTGGGCTCCGTGCCGTGGGCCCACCTCAGAGGTCAAGCTGGACGTCAGACGCTGAGGCCCAGGCGGCCAGAAGGGACCCAGAAGACCTGGGGGTCCCGGTCTCGGCCTGTCAGACAGGCTGTCCTGGAGGCACTGCCCAGATCTGGGGGGGCCAGGAGCCCAGGACCACCCCTACCCCTTTTTGTAAATCTTGTTAAATGTAAATCAAATACAGCTGTCTTTTTCACTGAAAGAAAAAAAAGTATCCTGCCTTCTCATGTGCCCATTACAGTGGACCTGAGCTCCTGCTGCCCCCAGGCGTGGAGGATCTCGTGGGTACAGGCCAGTTCCCAAGTGGCTCAGGAGCGGAGGTGGGCAGGGGCGCGGGCTTTGAACCTTGTGTGTCTCTCCCCTCAGCCGGGGCAGAGAGGGTTCCCCGGAGCGTTGTGTCTCCCAAGCTGAAGTGGACTGAACTTCTTCCCTGTAAAGAGAGAACCTTTCCCTGGGTCTTAGAGTGAGTGACAGCAGGCACATCGTGGTTATATTTGTTGATCTGTGACAAGAAGACCTCAACTTTGCTGTGAGATCGCTAAAGTGACAGGAAAACTGAGTGCTCTGTGTCTTCCAAATCGCCTGCCAGGATAGGTTGAAATGCTGTGGAAGCAGCAGAATGGCTGAGAGGACAGGGGAAGTGGAAGAGATGGCCAGCCAGGCCGGCGTGGGCGAGGACAGTCAGTCACCACCCAGATGTGAAGGGCTGAGTGGCACTGAAGTCAGCGGACCCGATCAGCTCTGTGTCATTTTACTTGGTATTTAACAAATGAACTGGGAGTTCAGTTTGTAGCTAAGGCTGGCCTCGAACCGTGAAATGCAAACGTAGCCAATCGAATTATTAATATAAATGTTGGGTCCCTCAGTTTTGCACCTGAAGCAGTGCAAGACTCGGGTGCATCGATTCCTTCCTCTGAAATCTGAAATAAAGAGAAAAATCACTCAAACTGAGAGTTTATTAGATCAGTTTTATCCACGGTGTAGCCCTCTCTTTTGTTTCTTAAACATTTGTTAAACTCAGTTTGGGGTACTCAGCTGATTGTCATGACAGAGGACTGGTACGGCCACTGCTTATAGACCTACCTTGTACTGCACTGTTCCTCATGCTTGGATATTCCAGCATCTTCTCCCACATATACCTCACCGATTCATTCAAAGTTTGGAGCCTGTAACATGTGATGGTACAATTCTCCTTTCCCTTCCCGCTCCCCCAGGCTCCTCAACCTTCCTCTTTTATTTCTTGCTGTCATTTAGAAACTGGGGTCCCAGACAAGCCCTTGCGGAAAAGGCTCTTTATCAGAATTCTGCTTTCAGGTCAGCTGGTGTAATAGACCTGCAGATCTAAGCACGCATGTCTCGGGTGGAGTATTTGCTGGCATTTATCAAGGTCTCGTGTATCTTCTGTACACGCTCAGGCATCTTTCCTGTAGGGCAAGTTTTGAGTAATGTTTTGAGTTTAGTTGAACCTCAGTTGTTTCACAACTACTTAAAATCCTGTGCCTGTACCACAGCGTGACTATTCCACTAACATAACTCTGAAACATGTTAACATAAAGAGGCATTTGGAGGAGAACGGTGGTGAGTGGCCTGGCCTCCTTGTGTTTGTTTATAGGGGAGGAAGCTGAGGTCCAAGTTGCTCGACTGTCTAGGACCAGACCTGGAGCTGAGTTCCTGACTCCCTGGGGCCTGCTCATTCCACTACCCTGAAGCCATCCCACTAGGTGACCGCTTCACAGCCTCACTTCCTGCTTTATATTTACATGAGTGTATTTAAGGGAAGGGAAAACAGAGTGGTGGCTCACCATTTCTTTTTTTTCTTTTTTCTTTTCTTTTTTGTTTTTTTGCCACACCGCATGGCTTGTGGGATCTTAGTTTCCTGACCAGGGATTGAACCCGTGCCCCCTGCAGTGGGAGTGCGGAGTTCTAACCACTGGACCACCAGGGAATTCCCACACCATTTCTGACATGCATGTTAGAAGTCAGAAGGGACCAGCAAGAGAGAGGCTGTTAGGCAGGATTAGGTATGGTGGAGTAACAGAACAACCCCAAATAAGTGAATTAAGTTTATTTCTTTTATGGCAAAGCTCAGACATGGCTCCCCAGGGCTGGAATGGGCTCCATAGTGTCAGAGGCCCAGGCTCCTTCCACTTTGTTTCCACCCTGCAGGGGTTTCACGCCCACAGCTACTTCCTGATCCAAGATGGCTGCTGAATGTCAGTTATCACACCTACATTCCAGCTAGGAGGGAGGAGGGAGGGCAAGGAGTACACACCCCTCTCAATAGAACCTTTTGAAAACTGCACATAGCACTTCTTGGCCAGAATTCACTTACAGGGCTATACCCAGCACGTAGGGAAGGTGGAATGCCAGCCAAAGTCAGGATTGTATTCCTGTGGAAGAAGAGAGAACAGATACTGGGGTTGGCTGGCAGTCTCTGTCGTGGAGACGTGTGGACTGGATTCTGACTACATCAGTTCATCTTCTTTATTCAGCAGATATTTATTAACTGTCTACCGTGTTCCTAGGGACCGAGAAAGCAGAGAGAAAACAGACACAATCCCAGTCCTGAAGACATGCACCTACACAGGGAGACAGACACTAACCAAACACAAACACAGTTGTATAAACTGTGATGCGTGCTGTGAAGGAAGAGGACACCGTGTGCTGTGAGAGAGTGTAGCAGGGATGTGACCAAGCCTGGGGGTTGGGATCGGGTCAGAGAAGCTTGGCCCCAGGAAGTGACATTTGAGCTGAGAGCTGGAGAGTGAGTAAAGTGAAGAGTATTCCAGATGAGGGAAGAGCACGGGCAAAGGCAGGCCGGGAGGCAGGAGTGAGCCCTGATGGAGGAACTGAGGGCCGCCAGTCATCTTGGAGCAAGAGGAAGAGGTGGGAGAGTAGGGAAGAGTCAGGGTCAGACCAAGGGGGACCCTGGAGGCAGGGTGAGCACCTGTCCTGGTTTGCCTGAGACCAAGGATGTCCTCGGACGAGGAGCTTTTCAGCACTAAAACTGGGGGACCCCCAGGCAAGCCAGGAGGAGTTGGTCAGCCTCCCCAGAGGTCACATTAGTAGTTGGGTTCCTTTATTATTATTACTATTTTTTTTTTAAATACCACAAACAGTGGTTTTTTAATTAATTAATTTATTTTATTATTTATTTTTGGCTGTGTTGGGTCTTCGTTTCTGTGCGAGGGCTTTCTCCAGTTGTGGCAAGCGGGGACCACTCTTCATCGCGGTGCGCGGGCCTCTCACTATCGCGGCCTCTCTTGTTGCGGAGCACAGGCTCCAGACGCGCAGGCTCAGTAGTTGTGGCTCACGGGCCCAGTTGCTCCGCGGCATGTGGGATCTTCCCAGACCAGGGCTCGAACCCGTGTCCCCTGCATTAGCAGGCAGATTCTCAACCACTGCACCACCAGGGAAGCCCTGGGTTCCTTTATTATTAATTTCAGCAAAGTTCTTTTTTAGGTAGGCATAGATCCCAGCCTTGGAAAAATAGCAACTGACTAGTAAAAGTAGCCCCTCACCTTGGCCAAAGGGAAAGAGGCACAGAACACAGGCAGCACTTACTGGTAGTTGGATTACACGACCAGTGAGACTTTTCTTTATCTGTCACGATTTCCCCGAAGGGTAGTTTTGGAAATCAATAGGCGTGTGATAGTATATTTGAGCTAACAGAAGCAGCCAAGGACGGAGGAAGCCCTGACTCCAGAGTAGTGCGTCTCATCGCCGGTGATACATTGCAATCACCTGGGAACTAAAGACAAGACCGGCGCCCAGCCAATAAATAGATTCTCCACAGGTGGAGCCAGGGCAAGCATGGTTCCGTCTCGGTGGCAGCGCCTCCCAGGCCTTGGTTGCGCTTGAATCGCTGGGGATCCTGTAGAACACAGATTCTGCTTCCATGGGGCCCGAGGGTCGTCCTTCTAAGAGCCCCGCTGGTCAGGATGTGGCGCATCCGTAGACTTCGAGTACGATGCTCTGTAATGTTTGGCCAGTTTGTTTTGAAGCCTCTGGTTTCTTTTCAGGAGAGCAGATCTGAAGGACCACGTAAAGGTAGACGGGGCCGCGAGGGGTAGAGACTAGGGGAGGGGGACAGGGAGACCTCCGCCCTGGGCTCCCATCAGTGGTGGGCCCAGCCCGACTTCTCAGTTGGTTCCACCAGTGGCTGGGGTTACGTGGTGAGACCGGTTCCTGGTTATGGGAAGACCAGCTCTCCGAGGCCTCTGGCTGGGATGGTGCAATAGGCGATGCCCCATCACTCTCTCACTTGTTTAGAGGCCTTTCCAGATGACTCCACTGGCTGCCAGGAGTGGGTCTTTCCTATAAGCAAGGAAAGCCAGAAAGATTTTTGAATAGGAGATGACACATCCATTGAATGTAAAAAAAGATACAAAAAACAAACCAACAGAACACACACCATTGGCTTCAGAGTGGAAAATGGCGTTGGAGAAGGGAAGCCAATTAGAAGGATGAGTAACCAGTAGCGACAGAGGCCAAATGATTCTGGTTAATGGAAAAATCACTGTGTGGCGAAAGTGGCTTGTCTCAGGGTGTACCTTATTTCTCTCTTGGTCACGTGTTCATAAATGATCTATTTTGGGATGTGGAAGACAAGCTTAGTTTTTAAAGGTCTAAGAGTTGAGAGAGGGACAGAGCACCATGGAAGCCATGACAGGTCAGAGCAGTGAGCCAAGTCCAGTAACGTGAAATTTAGCAGGGATGTGTGTCAGCTCCTGGGTCTAAAATGCACAGAGCTTGCACATGCGATCTGGATAATCCCTTGCTTCCCTTCCCAGGTTCTGAACTAACTGAAAGGTAGACACGGAAGTCAGGGATTTTTAAAATATCGGCTCGGTGATAAAATCCCTGTGTCTTAGTCATATGGCCAGATGGGCTTGCAGGCAGTGCCTGAGCTGTACTCTCCCCTCAAAGGTCAGGCCTCTCCCCCAGAGAGACAGCAGCCCCAAGGGCACCTCTCGGCAGGCAGGCAGATCCTAGTGGAGAGGAGGGGGCTGAGCTGAGCAGAGGGTCTTACACCTGCCATCAGGTAAGTCTCCCTCCCTCAAGAAAGAGGGAGGGGAGAGGGGAGAGGGGTGGAGGCCAGTATCAGATCTCCAGGACAGTTCTTCCCCCTGGAGGTTTGAGGACAGTGGGATGAAAGCACCTTTTCTCTCTCCCCCTTCGGCAGATGGGGAGATGTGCTCCAGCAACAGGTCTAAACGGCTTTAGGTTGATGGCAGGCTGAATACTAATACAATCGCAGGCTGCATTAGTGTGAATGTATCATCTAGGCAGAGTCTGGCCAACCACGGCCCACGGGCCAGATCTGTCCCACTCAGTTTTTATATGGCCTGTGACCTATGAATGGTTTTTACATTTTTTAATGGTTGGAAAAAAGATCAAAAGAAGAATACCATTTCCTGACATGTGAAACTTATATGAAATTCAAATTTCAGCGTCTTGTAAAAAAGTTTTCTTGGAACACCACCCCGCTGTGTACTGTCTGATGGCTGCTTCCCCTCTGTCGGGGACGATCTGAGTGGATGGGACGGAGACCAGATGGCTGGCAGTGCCTAAAATACTCTCTGACCCTACACAGAAAACTTGCTGACTCCCGATGGAGCGTGAAGAAGTGGTCACGTGGTTGAATTCTCTCCCGCTTGGGTCACACTCAGGGCAGTGTGTTCTGACCTGCGGTCTCACTCTGAGTGTGGGGTGGGTCCCGAGAAGGGTGACCGGGATAATGAAGAGACTACCCCCCTGCCCCTCGCCACCAAATCATGTCGAGTGAGGCCTGGTGGAGAGAAGGGGGCGTGTCTGATCTAGAAGAGAAAAAGGCACAGTGGGAATGACAGCTGCCTTCTGAGTTCATGCTTGTTAATTGTTTTGCATTCTTGGAAGAGAATTACTCAGGAAGGGCGGTTGGGTAGTTGATTCAAAGGGCACTGACCTTGGGTCAGAACACGTGGGTTCAAGTTCAGGCTTCTGCTTGCTTTCTCTGGGCTTCAAAGATGAAGTGTGCGTGTGACATCTCATCAGGTGGCCAGGTCCGCAGCGAATGAAGCTTCAGCTTTCACCTCAGAAATGCTTTCCAGCCAGTGGGGGGCGCAGTCATGAATCCACTGAACCGGAACCCGCCTGCAGTGTGGACAGCGTGTGTGTGTGTGTGTGTGTGTGTGTGTGTGTGTGCGCGCAGGGGGGAACCGCGGGAGAGATTCATTCTGCTTGAGGGGCTGGTGTGACTCAGGCCTTGGAGAACCAGTGGGATTCCAGCCCCTTCGGCCCAAGCATCCCGTGTTTCTGTCAAAGGTCTAAAAGGCTGTGGTGTGGAGGAAGAATCAGACACGTTCCTCGTGACCCCAAGCAGTAACGAGTCAAGTGGTGGTGACAGCTCTGGTCACACCAACCTCTTGCCTCTTTGTTGAGACAAAGTGATTCATCTGAGGTCCTGCAGCTGGAAAATGGCAGAATAAAGACTGGGTCCCAGGCTTGTTCCGCCAGCCTGCCGTCTCCACCAGACCAGGGACAGGGCGTCTGCCTGGCTGGGTACAGTGACCTGGAGTTCTGGGGTCCCCGGAGCCTATCCCACCTACTGCTTTTGTGCTTCTGTAGTTGGGTGGGTTTTAAACCTCTGCCACATGGTTAGAAAATTAAAGTGATGGGCGGAATTTTACACACCTAACGCTGTGCCCAGTACCTGAAAATACCCTGAGCTATGGTGTTATTAAAAACATGCACCCAGTCCCCTCAGTGTTTGGCAAGGAGCATTTCCTGCTGTGTTTGCTGCCTCTTGGTTGGCAGGAGCCTTGGGTGAAGCATGCCCAGTCCTATGGGATGTGGGATTGCGCGCGTAGCCTTGATAAGTTGGTTGCATGACAGGGCTACCCTTGTGTGTCTCGCTGGTCATGACTTTCGAGATAAAAACTTTCGCGTTGGTGGTTCTCTTCCTCAGTGATACTGATCTCGTAGTTGTTGGTTATAGAACTCTACTAAGTGGGAGACCATGGTTTCTTAACTGAGCAGGATTAATACCTGAAGTTCAAAAGTGTAGAAAGTCTTTTGACCTCACCATTTCAAAGATTTATTAAGAGCATATTTGTTCTCTTTCCCACATAGCTGATACAAAAAAACCCCCAACTAACCTATGGTTTTGCATGAGCCAAGACCATTTAAACGCAGCCTTTCACTCCACTGTGCTGACTTTTCTCTAGGAGTCTCCCATTTGCTCTAAATTATTCAGAAGCCTTGATGACCTAACAGGATTTGTTCTGTATGTTTATCGTTCTGTTTGCTTATTGCTTAGTTTATATGTTTGGACGAATGTACCGTATTTTGCTTTATTCTCGAGCCTCTGAGGTTCTCAGAACTCCGCTCTGAGAGCGATGACCCACCTTGGCATCCAGCATGAGGGCCTCGTGTTATTCTGTGTCTCGGCCGGACCCCGACACCAGGACGTGCTAACCTGTGGGCCTGGGCAAGCTGACCAGTAGCCTTTCCTGACAGCAGGGCATCTCCCACCAGACCAAGAGCTCCCTGGGGCCAGAGCATGTGTGTTTTCAGTTCACTGCCTGCCAGCGTGGCGCCCAGCCCAGGGTAGGAAGAAGTAGCATAACCGAAGGGCGCGGGGCAGGAGGGAGGGGGGCTTCCCGGGCCCCTCCCAGTCCACTGTGCCACGTGGCCTGTGTGTACTCCTCTCTGGGGCACCCCCCTCCCTTCACCACTCCTGCCACAGAGAAGGGGCACGGCCGTCCCGGGCCCTATTTGCTTCCCAACCCATTCATCTCTCTTGGCCACTCTTCGTACCATCTCCTGCTAATCAACCAGAATATGGCATTGAAGCTGATAGAAATATCTGTTGTATTTATTATATTAAATTTAGCATTTTTCACCTTAAAGTTTTTAACAAGGTGATTTTCCCATGTGATATGTCTCGCTGCCCCTGCTGTCTCCAATGTGGAAATTAGATCGCCTTTGCCGCCTGTTTAGCTCAGGCCTAGGCTCCGCCCCGCGAAGCCCGCTCGCTCGTAGCCCTTGATCCGCCTCCTCTGCCGCCGCCTCTGCTTCAGGAGAACGTCAGCGGGCCGGACCCGGGGGCAGAGGAGCCGAGCGTGGAGCGAGCTCCCTGTGCCGCTGCAGCCCCAGGGGCGGCCTGCGGGGAGGCGGGCGCGGCAGGGGCCGGGCTCCAGCCGGGGCACCACTGCAGGTGTCGCGGCGAGCCAGACCCCGGGGCTCTCCCTGCGAGCCAGCCTGAGGCTGGGGCAAAGTGCTGTCAGCGTGATCACTCGGTTTCCGGCTCCTCTGGGTCTTTTAAGTTTTGTTTTCAGGTTTGTTTTTTTCTTTTTGGTTTCCTGTTTGAGTGTTTGAATTATTTCAGTTTTGGTACAGTTTAGAGAACGGAAAGAAAAAGGCTAAGTAGAGTTTTACCACAAAAAAACAGTGGCTTTTAATGTTTTCAGTTCCAGTCAGTGGTCTCATCTGCCACGTGTAGTCTGAGTGATCACAGATCGGAGTTTAGTGTCGCATGGCCACACTGCTGGCTTCAGGAGGTTCTGGTGTCATTACCCAAAGGACATCGCAACTACCTAAGTGTTACCTCGGATTGTGTGGGTTGAGGTCTCAGCAGGTGGCAATGGTGATGACTGGGGGGGGGTGTAAGACCTAGTTCATCCACTTTCCGCTGTCATAGGAATGCCTGGTGCCTCACGTATCACCTCATTTCAGCCACCACCCAAGCGGTCCAGCCCAAAAGGGTTAAAAAGAAATTTCGTTTTTATCTCTTGATGAGCATTCAAAAGGATCAAATCCATAATTCCTGGCAACGCTTGTTTTCCGCCTCTTCGTCGCCAAAGCCACCCCTCGTCCCCACTCCCCTTGTTTCTTGCCCTTGTTCTCGCTCCTCTGTTTATTATGTTGAAAGACTGACTCCATGGTGGTGGGACTTCTCTCTTTTCCTGTTAGTCCAGGGGGCGCCCCCCAAGGCCAGCTCCCCGTTAGGCAGGGCACCGGGTAGGGGAGGGGAAGTTGGGCGGGCTGGTGCTGACTTCTCCCTGGCCGGTTGGCCGAGGGGGACCCCGGGAAGATTCTGACATGGAAGATCTTATCCCGTCTCGGCTGCTTTGGGGGAAATGAGATTTGACTCAGGAGATCATCAAAGCTGTGATCATGATAGTATTTTGCTGGGTGCCTCATTTATGGCGTTCTCCTCCGTGTCTGTTGTTTTGAGTTGTAATCCAGTTATTGATACATGCAGGAGAGATTTTTTAAACTCTCTTTTTAAAGAGTCTGGATTCCACTTGCTGTAGCAGAGCTGGTTTGGGATTCACTCAGCTCCATCATTCAGAGGCAGGGTAGGCAAGTGGGACAGCGTCCAGCTTCCGCATCGCATTGCCCCGTGTGTTTGAATTCTAGCTCTGCGGCTTATTTCATCGTTCTCTCCCTCGCAGTGTCCTCAGGTGATAAAATAATAATGAACATGTTTTGGGTACTTGCCGTGTGCCCGGCCACGAGCTCGGCACTTTTCCCAACATTTCCTTAAACCATCTCGCAGCTCCAAGGGGGCCTCCGTGTTACCAGCGAGAGGAGCCCCTGAGCCGCCCTGCGTCCCCGGCGCTGGGCTGTCCTGCTGCCCTCCTTCCCGGGGTTAAGGGACAGGCACGTGGGGGCATGGAGTCACCCACCCCGTGTACTGCAGGACCAGGGCCTCCTTACGCCACTGCGTTTCTAGGAGCAAATGAGACAATTTCTGTAAAACGATTGCCACAGGGTATGGCACGTAGCAAAAGCTCAAACTGTAGCTCTTTTGAACTGTCAAAGCCCCACTCCTGATAATATTTTCATACGAAGTTATGTGAACACCTCGGGGTTGTCTCTGAGCCGCAGCCCACTCCCCTGTGACCTCCTGAGTCCCGCCTCCAGGCCGCTCCCTGGTACCCACACCAGCCCCCATGATACGCTCCCTGGCCCTTCTTGGCTTGAGTCACTTGACCAGTACCTGTGGGTGCACTGGGTAGAGTGGATACAAGGAGTTTAGGCTCGTATTCTTGGTTTGCATGGGAAGGGGGTGTTGAGCCCTCACATGTTTTTTTCTGAGAAGTTGATCATATCGCCCTTTCTTGGGTTGGAGGTGGGTTTAATTTCAAGGATTAGGGCAGTAGGCTAGGGAAGTGCATGTGTGTGTGTGTGTGTGTGTGTGTATGCGCACGCACGTGTGTGTAGGTGTGAGGAGACCATAATCTGCGGTGGGTCCCCATGGAGGCCCTGGCAGCTGTCGAGAGGCCTCACGCTCAGGAGAAGCCCCTATTTCAGGGGTCTCGAATCAAGTGCCCCGAGGGGCCGGGCAGTATCTTTTAAGAATGCAGCCCGTCGATTGGAGTCCGTGTGCGGCGGGTGAGAGCAGTGCCCCGTGGAGGGGCCAGCAGCCAGCCCCCAGCCCTCCAAGTGCACGCAAACACCAGGACGAGCCGGTGGGGAGCAGGCAGATGCTCTAAAAGGCTCTTCACAGAGGAAGAGCTGTGAACGTGTTACTGCAGTGAGGAATCATAGCCGGTCCTGGGGTTTAGGGAAACGGAGGCTCGTACATGTGGCGGGAGTGTCAACTGTTTGAGGGGGGCACTTTGGCAACGTCTGTAACATCTGGAAATGTGCACACCCTTTGACCCAGAGTTTCCTCTTCTAGAAATTATCCTAAAAGATACCGTGAGTCCACGAGGACTGTTGGAGGAAAATGTTTGTAAAAGTGAAAAACTGGGAAACAATCCAAATGCTCGTCAACAAGGCAGTGATTATGTACACATATGATGCTCTCTCTTTATACTAAAATATTATACATTCTTTAAGAAGAATAATGTAGACTTTTTAATAAAAGTCTGAATTATAGATGCAAAGGCATTATAGCTTACGTTTTTAAGCAATTCATTAAAAACTTTGTACTAAATATCTAGTAGAAGTAAATACATAATTAACAGCTAATCAATTGTTTTAAACAGGTAAGTACCTGCTTTTGAAAATGTACTTTTCCAGTAAAGTGTACATGATGTCTCTCTGCCTCTTACAAGCTTATTTCTCAGAGCTGCATATGAATGTACAACAATCTAAAAATAAATAGTTTAATTGAATAATAAAAAAATGTACTTTTAAATAATTATAAACATGCATATTTTTATTTGTTGGTAACTTTATTTCTTTATTTGCTGGTAAATTCTTTCTTTATTGAGAGTATATATATTTCTTTATTGAGAATGTATAGCAACTTTACTGAGATACACATATCAAATATCCATACGATCAAAAATGCTAAAATTGTAGATTCCGAATCCAGGAGGCTTTTACTACAGTTAATCATTGGAATTTTACTAAACCAATGTGCCAGGGAGGGAACTGTTGCACAATGAACCCCAGGAGGTTTGGCCACCATTCAAAAGTTCTCTTCCTCATTTGTACTTCAGCATTTTACGTGTTCAAACATAATATAATTAGGAATCTGCTGCACATAGTAAAATATTGCAAGTACGTAGTTTGGGCTCTCCTGGCCTGTGAATTTTCTCTCCTGTCACATCAGGAATCGTAGTGTACCCTGTAAGCTGCACACCTAGCTCCATCCACGACTATTCTAAGTGGCCCACTTTCTGGAAACGATGTCTCTGTGCCTGCTGTCTGAGTCTCGTTCTGTGCGTTCAGATGATGGCATGTGTTACGGCCCGTAATGACCTAAGAGTATCGCCGTGGGCAAAAGTGGGTGGTGGCCACACGGCAGGAGACGCCCCTGGTGTGACTGACTCCTGTGGGCTCGGTGCTGAGCAGACTCCCTTGGTCATTCTTGGATTTAACAGATATTCTACACGGTGCAAGGCGCACTGTGCTGGTTCTTAAATGATTTCATTCCATCTTTCTCCAGCGAGGTCGGTATTTTCACTCCCATTTTACAGTCAAGAAAATTCAGGGTAAGAGAAATGAGGTGTCCCACAGTCAGACAGCTGAATAAGTAGGAGAAACGGGTTTTAAATTCAGGTCTGAGGGATTCCGAAACCCACGCTCTTTATGTGCCCTGTTCCTCTTGAATTCCGTAGAACAAAGATATCCTCATATGTGACACTGATTATAGGAGAACTAGGTGTTTCTTTAATTTTTAGATTGAATTTTCAAATGCTTTAAAAAATGTTTATATAAATCAATGATAGACTCTTTACAGGTAAAATTATCCAGTGTATCTTTTTTTCCCCCTTAAACAAAGCAGGCTTGTGTAATTGTGATGTATATTTATTTTATTTTTTATTGAAGTATAGTTGATTTACAATGTTAATTTCTGCCGTACAGCAAAGTGACTCAGTTAGACACATATATACATTCCTTTTTATATTCTTTTCCATTATGGTTTATCGAGTATATTAAATATAGTTCCCCATGCTATACAGTATTATTATTATTATTATTAAATTTTTGTAGGAAATGACCAAGTTCACTCCTGGACGCTCGTCACCAGCCAAGCCTTAGATGCCGCGTGGAGAGTAGCAAAGGGGTCAGTGACGTTGGCAGTTTCATTTCTGGTGGGCACCCTCTGCTACTTCAGAAGGCTACATTTATATTTAGGGCACTGGCTGAAAAGGTATGTGGCTATGTCATCTTTAATTTTCAAAAATGCCCTTGCTGTTTAAAATAGAATTTTGATATTATCGTTCCCTTATCTTTTAGGTGGATTGGATATCTGCAGAGGAGATTCAAAAGTCAATATTTTCATGCATATGTTTCCTTATTTTTAAAGTGCAGAGAGGGTTCAAGAAGGGAAAGGAAAGGGAAAATTCACCACCTTGTATCTTTGATTTGGTTCAGGGAACCTCAGCGTGGAGGCAGAAGTTGATATACTCAGTTATTGTGCAAGAGAATGGAAAGGAGAGACACCCCATGCCAAGCTGATGAGGAAGGTGTGTCTGTTTATACAGCTCGTGGTGGGTGGAGAATTTGTGTGTAAAAATCGGGAAACACGCATTCCATTCTGCTTTACCAAATGTGACACCAGGAACAACCGTGGCTCTAATTAAAAGCCAAACAGCTGCTAGACATTGCGTTCAGGCCTTTCACCTAGAGCTAGTGCCTTCGAGGACTTAGGTAAATTAGGCCCGTAATTTCAGGACACTTGAGCGTTATACCCTTTTCAGCTCCCTCCTGGCCAGGCCTATGAACACATCTGCAAGGACTGTCCTTGAAGGGATTCAGGCACCTTGACATAAAACATTTTGAGGATTTTTAGAACTTTCCATCAGACCAATCTTGGTAAATATTCCCAGCAGTGCTGTCCAACCTTGTCACTAGCTAAAGCCAAAAAAAAAAAAAAGAGAGCGAGAGAGAGAAGGAAAAAGAAAAGTACATTTAAATGACACTTTAGCATGGGCTTAAAAGTATATATAGTATTTTTCACTGTGTTCAGGTTGTAGACATCATCTCCCCAGAATGACATTTCCCGGCTCTGGGCTTCCAGGAAGTTACCAGCTAAAATAGCACGACATGGACTCCATACACACAAAAGTCACTTGAAAATTACACGTGTTCGCATTCATAATTTATAATTGTTTTGTTTCTGTTGTCCGCTTTACTGGGGAGTAACACCTTGCTGAAGATGCAGTGGATTTGCTTTCTTTACTCTCTCTCGTCCAGTGGAATTAACGACAGCCTCTCCTCTCGTGCTCATAGGCTTACAAGGAGCTGTTTTGGCAGCGGCACATTAAATGTGTCCGACAAGTAAGGAGAGACAACTACGACGCACTAAGGTCGGTGCTCTTCCAAGTCTTCAGCCAGGGCCTCTCTTTCCCATCCTGGATGAAAGAGAAAGATATTGTGAAGGTACGTTCTCACACCGGAAGTTCGGGAAAGGCCGCACTGACGGGGACTGCAACACAGGTGCTCGGGGTCTTCTGTGGGTGGCTTTGTGCACAGGGCATCAGGAGACTGAAGGTCCTTTAGCCCAGTCCTCTGTCTCTCATGTCAGTTTGCAAACAAATCATCTCAGAAGGATAGTCGCACTCAACTGTGTTTGTTTTTAATGCCGGCATCTTTTCTTGAGAAGGGCATCTGTCCTTTATAAGTTAGGTGGTCTGCTAAAATTCACTTTTCTACTCTATGGTTATTTGAGTGTTGACAAGCACAGTGTGTAACCTCAACCCCAGAGAATCCCTCGTATCCCTTTTTGTCAGTCCTTCTCTCACCCCCAACCCCAGGCAACCACTGATATGTCTTCCGTCCCTATAGTTTTGCCTTTTCCAGAATGTCACATAAATGGAATTATTCGGTGTGTAGCCTTTTGAATCTGCCTCTTTCACTTAGCATAATGCATTTGTAGTTCATCCATGTTGTTCCATGGATTTGGAGTTCACTCCTTTTATTGCTGAATGGTGTTCCTTGATATGAATATAACATATTTTGTTTATGCATTCATGAGTTGAAGGACATCTGGATTGCTTCCAGTTTCTTTATTTATTTGGTTGCCCTGGGTCTTACTTGCGGCAGGCGGGCTCCTTAGTTGCAGCTCGCAGGCTTCTTAGTTGTGGCATGTGAACTCTTAGTTGTGGCACGCATGTGGAATCTAGTTCCCTGACCAGGGATCAAACCCGGGCCCGCTGCACTGGGAGCGCGGAGTCTTAACCACTGCGCCACCAGGGAGGTGCCCAGATTGCTTCCAGTTGTTGACAATTATGAATAAGGCTGTTATAAATATTCCCATACAGGATTCTGTATGAATGTAAGTTTTCATTCCTTTTGGGTAAATACCTAGGAGTGAGATAGCTGGGTCACATGATAGGTTTATGTTTAACTTTATAAGAACCTGGCAACTCTTTTCCAAACTGGCTCTGCCATTTTGCCACCAATAACGTATGAGTTCCAGTTGCTCCACGTTCTCAGGTTTATTGTTTTGTTTCTTAGCCATTCTAATAGGGGTGCATTTGTGTCATTGTTTTTTGTTTGCATTCCCCTAATGGGTAATGATATTGAGCATCTTTGCACGTGCTTATTTACCATCAACATTACCTCCTTGGAGAAGTCTCCATTCAGATCTTTTGCCCATTCTTTATTAGGTTGTTTGGGTTTTTTTAATATTGAGTTTTGAGAATTCTTTATATATTCTGAATACGAGTACTTCATCAGCTATGTCATTTGCAAATATTTTCTCCCAGTCAGTACCTTGTTTTTTTTCATTTTCTTAACAGTGTAAAGCAGCACAGTCTTATGAATAACCTTAATTTTTATTTGAAAGTAGTATGCCTAACCACAGATGTACATTTAAGGATGGAGGAGCAAAGAAATATAAAGTATTTGCATATATGTAACTACACACGGTCTATTTCCTTAACATCTTCCGTTTGGAGCTGTTTTTATTGGTAGTTTGATTGCATCTAGCAGTTAAGTGTATGCTGTGTGCCAGCCCTGCTGCTAGTTGCTGAGGACAGAGAACTTAGCCGAGGCCCTGGGCTCCACAAGCTCGGCTGGGTGGGAAAATGTATCAGACACCCACAGTGGATCAGATTCCTACGTATTCTATAATCTTATTTAGTCCCAACAAGAGTCCTGCAAAATGGCTAGTACTTGCATTGATTTCTGACAAGCGTCATTGTCTCCATTACAGTGGAGATGAGGCTGAGAGGTTACATAACCAGTGCTGGTTGAGCAGTCTCTCAGCAGGCGAGTGACAGAGCCAGGTTTGAACCCCAAAGTGCATCCTTCTACAATCCACATTTCCCTGATGTACTATGTCACTCTAACGGTGCTTGGTTAAAAATAATTTCTAAAGGGAGATACCTAGGAAGTTCGGGAAATGTTTTATCCAAAAAGATTGTTTCTGTAGACGTAATCTTCATTTAGGTTTTCATCAGTTGTGAAACTGTGAATTAAGATGATCCAAATCACTTAATCCACAAATCTAAAACAAGACTATACGTTTTTACTTAACTGTTGTTACAGTCTTTTCAAATGAAGATTTCTGAATGAGATAAGATTATCTCCTGTGACATATTCCAAATTGTGTGTCAGACCTGTTGAGATACTGATCACTGTTGGCATCTACTTCCTTTTCAAGCTTCCTGAAAAACTGCTCTTTTCACAAGGTTGTAATTGGATCCAGCAATACAGTTTTGGTCCTGAGAAGTATACAGGTTCGAATGTGTTTGGAAAATTACGTAAATGTGTGGAATTATTGAAAACACAGGTGAGTCTTTAGGGGGGAAAACTAGGAATGAAAGCATGCATCCCACACGCAGCCCCTTTTCTGCATGTCAGGCATGCCCCTTTATGTCCCGCAAGTAGGAAGTGCAGGCAGAAATAGTCTTCTAGTAACTGACCATTTCCTTTCCTGCTCTTCTTTCTCCTTCCAAGTGATGAACGAGAGCAGTGTTGTTCTACGTGATGATTAGACCTATTATGGGCTAAGAGGGCTTTTGTGGACTGGTCAGAAACCTTAACAATCACGTACCTTTGTTGTTTCCCCAGAAAAATGCGGTGCAAGGTCCAGACAAGGCACTGGGAAATGCCCTTCTGAAATGTGCCTATTAGTAACTTGGGGACTAATTTGACTAAGATTTTTTTCCCTGCACTTAATAAACACAGATTTTAGATCATTGAAATGAATCCTCCTTGGGAAATACCATTTTTGTGCCATGGTTTTCTGATCTGTAAAACTAAAATATGAATAGTCTCAACCCTGTACAGTTATTGTAAGGATTTAATGAGAGAATGCACGTAGATTGCTTTGTACCCCACCCTGGCACACAGTGAGTGGTAAAGAAAGAATACTAATTAGTACTGTTCTTCACTGGAATGTCCTTTGTGTAACCCAACACCCTTAGAGGCAGCTTTAGGAAACTGACTTGTTTAGTATTTTACCTAGTAGGTGGTGCTTTTTTGAAAAACTAGTTTAAATGAAATATTTTGTTATTGTAAAAGTAGTAAGTACTTAGGGTTAAAAAAATCAGTGTCAAATGATGATATAAAATGAAAAGTTAAAGTTCGACTCCCCTCTATTAATCTCTGGTTTGTTTTATAAGTACTTTAAAAATTATGCAACAGTGTATGTATTCACCTTTGCCGTTTAAGTTTCACTTTACATCTGTGTTTGCTTTTAGTGGACTGAATTTAGTGGAATTAAAGATTATCACAAGCGAGGAAGCATGTGCAACGCCCTTTTTTCTGATGCTATCCTGGAGTGTAAACTTTACGAAGCTCTGAAGTTCATCATGCTCTATCAAGTCACTGAGGCTTATGAACAAATGAAGACCACAAATGTCATTCCCAGTCTTTTTCGACTCCTGTTTACCCGGGAAACCTCTTCCGACCCTTTGAGCTTCATGATGAATCACCTGAACTCTGTAGGTGACACGTGTGGACTAGAGCAGGTAAATGGGGCAGAAGAATCGTGTGTGTTTGATGAAGGACGGTGCTGGCAACACCTGAGCACATAGGTGTTTGTTTGTTTGTAGTTTGCTTTCAGCCATGATAAATCCAGCTGCAAAGAGGTGGCGGGTGGGTATGAGTGCCCTCAAATGAGGAAACGAAGAGTGATAAACCTTCCTGCCCGGTGCTGGCTGCTGCGTCTTTGCAGCCCTGTGGCTGGCGGGCGGCAGTGCTGGGAGCGTTCCTGACCTTCCCGCTGCCTCTCGGGCGGTAACAGGCTTTCCCACAACAGAGGTTACCCAGGAGCAAGTCCAGCTGCAAACTGAGGCAACATCTGGGAGAGCATTTGGCTACTTAGTGCAGACAAATAGAAGTTATTGAAATTTTAAAAGAAGTCCAGACAATGCTTTTATTTCCCCATAGAAAAGGGCTTTCGTTTTGCTTTGCTTTGCTTTCCTTTCCTTTCCTAGGAGGTGCTCAAAATCATCTGACATTTTAATAAAAATTGATTTAAAACGATAAAAAAAAAAAAACCGTTCGAAAAACAAACAGTGTAACTTTTACTGTAAGCATTCCTTTATTAGTTTTTTTTTCCAGGCAGCTTTCCCTGTGATTTCTTCACGCTACTCCCCAGAGAGAGAAATTTCTCCGCTTGTCCCCTGCCCTCCGCACCGCGGACGTTCGTCCCCAGCCCCGTGCCCACTCCCTGGTCCATGTGTGGGTCTGTCAGCAAGTACATCGTCATCTCATGAGCTGCAGAAGAATACTCGCCCTCCGCTGGTGAGAGGTGGGAATTTGGAAATGTGTATCTGTGACCTCTCTTTCATCTCTTCCCCAGATTGATATGTTTGTACTTGGATACTCCCTGGAAGTAAAGATAAAAGTGTTCAGACTGTTCAGGTTTAACTCCAGAGACTTTGAAGTCTGCTACCCAGAGGAGTCGCTCAGGGAGTGGCCGGAGGTCTCCCTGCTGACTGAGAATGACCGCCACTATCACATTCCTGTCTTTTAAGTCTGCCTGGACCGGGCACCAGCTCTCGCCGGTGACAGTGGTCACACTTGCAAGTAATGTTTGTTTCTAGAAAAGCAAAGCTAGTATTGCTGCCACTGGAGGAATCGGGACCTCCCTTTCCAGGATTACAGGTACACTGGACGGAGACCCACGTGCCTTCCCTTTGTTTCCAGTGATTTCCTCCAGAGCCCCTGCACTAATGTATTTGTGGGTTGGTGGTTTGACCTTGTTTGTAAAGGCTCTGGTCATTTCACCCACAACAGAGCACAAGGACATTTAGTTTGGGAAGAACAACAACAGGAAGAAAGCGAGAAGAAAACAAGTAGGGGAAAAGGACTAAAGGGAAGGAATTTCTTTGTCTATAATCTTTATGTTCTTTGTTAAGAATCTTATCTTTGACTGATTTTGGATCTTCATAAACATGGCCTTATTTTATAAGCATTACCTTCCCAGGAATATCTATGGTATATTAATTTTCCAGAGCCATTTGATTAACTTTAAAATTGTGTGTGTGTGTGTGTGTATTTACACTCACACACACATAAACATGTATAATTTTATATATATATATCTAAACACATATGTACACATAGCCACTACTTTGTAATGTTGTACAATTTGTTTTACATCTTTTTTTTTTTTTTTACTATCGCATCTGGCTAGTTTAATATGTTTTATATAGATCAGAGATCAGTTCTGTAGATTAAGGCAGCTGAATGACAATCAATCATTGTACTGTCACAAAAATATTAAACGGTGTATTTAATGTGTATTTACATGTGTATTTAATGTGTGTAGGGAGAATCCTGCCTCCTAATCCCCAGAACCTGTAAATATGTCGGGTCAAATGGCAAAGGAGAACAAGGCTGCAGGTGGAATTAAGGGACTAATCCACTGACCTTGAAATAGGGCGAGTAGTCTGGGTTCTGCAGGTGGGCCCAACATAATCACAAGGGTCCTTAAAGTGGAAGAGGGACTTGGGAGAGTGTCAGTCAGAGGGAAATGTGAGGTCTGGAAGGACAGTCAGAGACAGATGCAACACTGCTGGCGTTGGTTACTTACAGCAGATACAGGAAGGAAGTTACTGCAGTTTCAGGAAGGAGCCACAAGCCAAAGAATGTGGGTGGCCTCTGGAAGTTGGAAAAGGCGAGGGAACAGATTCTCCCCTAGAGCCTCCAGAGGGGAACGTGGCCCTGCCAACACTTTGATTGGAGCCCAGTGGAGCCCGTGTCAGGCCTCTAGCCTACAGACCTGTAAGACAATAGATGATATGCTGTTTAAGTCGCTAAGTTTCTGGTAATGTGTTACACAGCAGCAGTAGACAACTAATATACTCAGGCTAACTAGCTTTTGGTCATCTTTATTTTGGAAATACTTTTTCAGTTTATTTTGGTAATCTTTATGTTGGAGGTACTCTGCTCGTCTGTTTTGAGTTTCAACAAATGTTGAATACAAAATAACCTTTAGAATCTTGGCTAATGATCCACTACTTCACGGTTACACACCCCTTCTAAGAACGTCTTAACGTGTTTGACGCTAACGTTTTCTCACATTTCCATATTTTACTGTAAATAAAAAAGAGGTATGTTAAATGCTGTGGTGTATGAAAATAACAATCAGATTCTTCTGTAATGGGGACGATCACCTGTATAAGCTGTACTGCATAAGCCAGTGCTGTGCCTGCCGTCGTTTTGTTCTCCGGGTGAAGAGCTGCAGAGCAGCGAGCTCAGCTCCAGGGGCTGTGCGTTACCTTGACAGGTGCGCGAAGCAGGAGTTCTCACGTGAGCTCTACAGCCCTTTCCTGCTTGGAGGCATCTATGGCTTTGCATCACCCCAGTCATTTAATTGACACTGTTGCAAGTTATCCCCTTGATGTGTTACTGTGACCAAGAAAAAAATGAACTCTCCCCTCTGTGTTCACAAGCAGATATGATGACAGCCTGCAGCAGTTCTCCTGAGACTGACACACGTAGAATTGCTGCTCTGGACTCCTGGCTCCACCTGAGCCTGTCCAGGTATGTACCTGGCACGTGTGTGTTCCCACTGGCCTTGCATCTCCTTATCCAGTGCAATGATTTCCACATCAATCCAGGACTGAAAGGAAGAACTTTTTCACAGGGATGGGCAGCCTATAACTCTGTGACATATCAACCCATGATGTTTATCCTTAACTGTGTTGGGGGGATGGGGCAGGGTGGGAAAAGAATTCTTTAAAAAGAGGGGCAAGACCAGATTGTGAAGAACATTTTGATACAATGAAAGTAAAAAATAAAGATGACTTCTCAGTAATTGCTGTGTTATGGGAAAGCATCAGAACAGAAGATTTTAAGGGAAGAGGTACTGGGTATTTTTATGTTTTTAATTCAGTTGTATAATCGAATGTAACAAACTAATTAAAAGGAACTGCATATAAATTAGCACCACTTTTAAATGCCAACAGTAAATTGGAAGTGAATTTCCTGTGTGATGCCAACATTTAATGTCTCTCTAACCTTATAGGGTTCAAATGATGAGAGGAATTTTAGCAAAAATGAAAATGTATGCCCTTGTCCTTTTTTGATGTTAGCATAAGTTTCTCTCTTAAATTTTGGCCATGTGTGTCCACACTGAGGGGTTGTATGAATATTAGTACAAGACTGACTTTTTTATTGTGGTAAAATATACATAATATAAAATTTACCATTTTAACCATTTTTAAATGTTTAGTTCAGTGGCATTAAGTACATCCACATTGTGCAACTATTACCACCATCCATCCTTAGAACTTTTATCTTCAAGACTGACTTTTTTGATAAGCAAGTTTAATTCCCCTGCCTGGTACCTGGATTTCTTTTCCTTTTCACATTATCTTTCTATCGTGCCCTTCTAATCTCAGTATTTCCTCCAGCCTTAAAAGACCCTCAATGTAAAGTCCAACGTGAGGGAGGTTTAGGTGACCAAATGAGTCATGCAAATTATGTTTTGCTTTGTCTCCAAAGTAAAGAAATAACTACAGATGGCTTCTGGTTTCATCCTAGGAACACTATCATTTGAAAGGTCCCCAAGAAACTGTATTAGTTCAGGGCCACCTTAGTGACTTGAATTTCTTGGATGTGGGCCTTCACAGCCCTGACCAAAGTCATTTCCACCCACGGGGGAGCCAGGGGAAAGCCCCAGGGCCTTCTCTGGTGTATGGGAGAGCCCCAGACAGAGCTAGCATAGGTTCAGCCCAGTCTCCAGGAGAGAAGAGCAGCTCAGATCAGGGGCATTCCTGTTAATTTTCCAGGGACTTTCTGCAGATGAATTTTGGATGGAAATATTTGTTTTTGTTATATATCAGATGATTTTCTCATATTTTAGTGAGATCTAAGAAAGACCATTTTAATTCTGTCCAGGCAGGCCTTGGGGAGGAAAAAAAAAATCTAATTTATGAGTACTCTGAAAATGTTGGGAATCCACATTAAAGAAGGTATATGTTTTTTAACTGATAACTGACTTGATATGTGAAAACCTATACAAATAGGAATAAAGGAATGACTAATTCAGAATTAGTTCTCTTAAATAGCAAGTTTCTAAAGCTGCATGATTCTTTTTATAAGAATGTGTTTCACACTGCTTAAGACTATGTAAATTGTTACTGTGTAAATTTTAAATATATATATTTTTATAGATCTAAAACTTTAATGGTCTATTGGGTTGCTTGTCATAAGTTGAATATTGTTTCATTACCTTAGTATTGACTATACTTAGGTATACTTTTCTCTATAGTCACTCAGTTTCCTTCAAATCCTGTTTGTCACAGTGTTTGTTTTATAGTCAGACACAAAATTAAGTGGGTCCAAATGGTACAATCACTTCTATATTATTTGCTGAAAACAGTTGAGTCGTCCCTCAATTCACTTTGGTTTTAATCCTGTCATACTCCTCTAGGCTAAGAAAATGAAAGCTTATCTGGACTACATTTATGCTTAATATCAACATGGTTTATAAGTGATAGAACAACTACTCACATATTCAATCAGCCCTGGACCAGAAGGCTGTGTAGAACCACCAGAAGTGCATGCTGTCTGTCTGCACTGGAAGACCATAGAATGCGCTTGAGGAAACAAGAGCTCAGCGTGGGATGAGTGTGATTCAAAGCCAGCGTGGATGAGTGGACCACATGTGGGACGATCAAGTTATATTCCTATCCGGTGTCTCTGGAGAAAATACCACTCTCTGTTTTAAAAACAAAAAAACCCAAGTTCTGAATATAATTGATCCATTGGTCCTCATAGTCAACGTCATCAGGTCTCAGATTATTTAAGTCATTTTGCTGCCACCAGTGTCACTTAGTCACTTGGAAAATTTAGTCAAGACAATTTCCTAAAATTTTTTTTAAATGCTCGCTTGAAGTATTTTCAACTTAGTCTAGATGGGTTGTAAAACCCATTTCTGTACAAGTAGTTTACTTAAATAAGGAATGTGTCCTAAGAAGCATTCCTGAGGTACAGAAATATTTTTTCCATTGAAATAGCCTATTCGTAAACAAAGACTATTTTCTTATTTCTAACTTATAAAACCTCAGACGGAACATCTAGACAGAACCATATAGAGGATGGTAGTTAAAACTATCAGCATAGCATTTTACTATTCTGTTTTACTCATCCTCGAGTTTGAAAAGGTGGGGTGAAGGTCAAATCAGTAATGCTAGAAGGCCTCATGGACAACGTATAACTTTACTCCATTGCTCCTTACCATACATCAGCACCTTTATAAGGACAAACACAAAAGCCTGAGACTTTCCTGGCCCCATGTCTTTTTATCACTGTCATCCCCAAAGACAGAATCTGGGAAACAACTTGGGATCTAGTTCACGTACCTTCAAGTCTCGGCTTTTGTCCACTGCTCAGTGTGTACATGGACTTCCTTTGGGTGCTGGCTTCTCTGTTGGACCGAGCTTCATGGGAAGGACACCAGGGCTAGGTGATGAGAAGCAGCTGGTGCAAACTGACAGTGGGGGCGAAGACCTGAAAAGCTGCATGAATGTTCTGGAACTTTCCGTATGTGATTCCAAGTAGACACATTTATGACTCCCTTAAATAAAAAAGGAGCAGAGATGAGGTGATACCTGGTGAAAATGATGTTTATTATAAAATATTCGTATCATTATAGCTAAATAGGAAAGATAAATATATGTTTATATCTCTTATCAGAAGCTACCCTTAGCTATAATTAAGCATGCTGAATAGATTAAAAGAAAAACTCAGCACTGGTGTGTATTTGATCTATGTTTAAATTCATTAGTCAGAAAGTGGTAAATGAGAAATTAATTTTTCCACTTGGCTTATATTTCACAAGATAATAAGAGTGGACACTTCAGTCTGCTTGTGAGGCCAGTTGTATTACTGGTTGCATTTCAGCTGTCCCTCCTGTGTGTCTTTCAAGGTGCTAGCAGACTGGAAGATACTCCATATACTGTACAGGAAAAGGAAATGTCACAGGATTCTCTTTTTAAAGGAGGAAGTAGAGTGGCTTTTTCCCTTTGAAAACTGTGACAGAACAGTGCTTATAAAACTATCCGTGGTGAATCTGTGGTGATGGACCCGTTCTTAAAATTTCCAATTCTTTGCAGACTGGCACTTTTGTAAAATTAAATTAAAATGTTACACTGAGATCAAATTGCTGTAAAAGTTTCTAAACACTTGCTCTCAGTTTCTGTACACATTCTTGCAGAGGGGCAGAAAGAGTTTGCTATGTGGCACTGGTCTGTAGAGCACCCTTTAGTAGCAGTGAAACATGAGTTTCAGGCAAGGATCAATAGCTTCTGTTGTTATCTGGGAGTTTGGGATTTTGCCCAGAATGGGAGGGCAGTGCTTTTGTTTTGTTGTTTTGCTATTGGTCCAACTTTTGTGTAGAATTGTCCAGTACGCGCCTTGCTCAGGGCACCTGACTGAGGAGGTGAATGGGGGCTGGGATCTCTCCTCTGAGTCGTACCCTCTGCTTGGCGGAGGTCCTTGGATCAGCCATCAGATAGTCCCAGTTACATTTGCTGCTTTTTTGAGACGCCTTCCATAGGTTTCTACATTCTCTTAGCGGAAATCAGCAAGAACCTCCTTTTGATTTCAGTTCGTTATGCTTAACAAAAATCTTCATCACATCTATTTCTTTACTGGATTTCAAGCTCCTGTGGGAAGGAGTGTGGGTCTTACATTGTTGTGACTAGAACAGTGCTCATACTAATATCAAATGAATTCCGAATCACAGGTTGATAGTGAAAGCCATGCTCAGCTGTTAACCTTCTTGAAGAAGCAAAGAATCTCATAGTGTGATGATTTTCTTCCTTCTTTTTTATTGATCCAGGACTTGAAGAGACCAAGTTTTTAGATGTAGTCCTGGGGAGAGAAGCTTCCTGAAGTTAATGATACCCCGACATATTCATCCAGTCAGAGAGACCTATGGAATGGCCACAATAGACATAAGAGGTCAAACCGAGTATTGTTAACATTTTATCTCTAGTGAGGTTAAAATTAACCAAGGACATTGAGTTCACCGAGAAACAGCTTCTTAAACAAATATAGCTCATGAAAAAACATTACTTATTGGGGTCACGGACTCCTAAGAATGAACAGAACCTTAATATGTCTGGGGAACACACGTGCCATGTTGCACTGCTGGTGGAAGAGGCCTGACCCCGGCCTGGACTCTGCAGAGCCTCCTGGCAGGTCGCAGGTAGGGTGTAGGGTGGGGCTGGTGTGGCAAACAGGGAAGCAAGGGCATAGCAGCCTGAGACCACCTCAAAGTCAGAAGCAGAAGGACACACCCCTTGGCGTGCGCAACTGACGTCAGGAAAAATGAAGGCCTGGAAGCTTATCACCAACACAGAGGAAATAACTTTGGTGGCAAATGGGACAGGAGAGAGTTCTTAAACAACAGGTGGCTTGTAATGGTCTCTTCTCCACCAGACGCATCCATCACGCCTTGGTTCCTGAGGGTCTTCACGCATCTGAAAGGCACACTGTGTTTGTTTGACCCTCACAGGCCGCGTCGATGGTGGCCTGAAGAGGGGGCACGGGCTCAACGTCTGTAATAAGGAAGAGTTTTGAGCAATTCCATGAATTCCAATTCTGTGTGGGATTTTAGTGTGAATGACAAATGTTTATGAGCCCAAGTTACTGTTTTATGATTAATATGAAATATTGCCTGAGCCTAAAAGCCAGTCTTGCCAGAAACGCAAGAAGTATGTTTCTAACATATTTTGGGTTCTGTTCAAGCAGTTAGTTTGTGAGGATAGAAAACCACTTAAGTCAGTTCCATAAGGAGCATCCCACAGACCGACAGGGCAGGAAGTACAGCCAGTCCTCCTGGAAGGCACCTGGGACCTAGAGAGCCAAGAAGTAAAGCTTCCAGCAGCGTCTCTCATGATCCACAGAGAGATGGTCTCATCGCTCAAGATTTCCCCGCCTCACTCTGTACATGATCTCCCTTTCTTTCCCTTCCTCTCTTTGTCTCTCTCCACCTCCATCTCCCACTCTTCATCCTCTGGGCACACAAGGGTGCTCCTGCCACTGAAGGAAGCTGCATCTTAGTTCACCAGTCCGAAATCCTGAGAAGTAGAATCTGATTGGCTCAGCCGACCTACGGTCCTTGAACCACGTGCACAACTCTATCCAATCATCTGTGGCCAGGGCATGGGGCCCGGGTGCCTGCAGCACAGATTCAAAGTTTCTGGGAAGCAGGTGTGTTCAGGGCGTGCCTCAAACCATATCAAATACATGTGGAGTTTTCACAGCTCAGGTGCACACATGAGTGACCTTCAGCGAAGGAAGAAGAATCAGCGTAGTTCAGAGCACCTCGTAATTAAGGTTGGTAATCATCCAATTAGCATCCTCACCAATAGAAAATGTTAGAATTCATCAGAGAAGAACAAAGACAAATGCAGGTGACATCAGAGCTTTAGGGTAAGAGTCACACAAGGTTGCCCTCATGAGGCAGTTTTCTTAGTGGTCGGAGGGAAGATAGGAAGAAAAAAGAGTTACAGGTGTCCGGAGTAATTCCCTTCGTGTGCAGGTTTGTTGCTGTTGATCTGCTTAAATAGCCTAGAAGACACACATGTGCTGTTTCTAAAATGCAGACCGAAGTCCTGCGAGCTTTCCTGCAGCTTTTTGATGGAAAGGGGATTTACAGTTCTGTCCTCTAAACCTCAACTACGTGTGTTTTCAGCCCCATTTTTGGCCTGTGGTTGGCTAGCTCTGTAAAGTGCTCTGGCTCCAGTACTTGAACTTCATGTTGCAAAGGGTAAATTTGGCGTTGTCTGCTTCCTCCAAGTTCCATGACGACTTCCTTAATTTGTTGTTCTCTTTGTGCCCTGGGTAGTAAATTCTTACCGACAGTGGAGATTGGCTCCTGCACTCTTAAACCTAAGCACCAAGGTTGTCTGGAACCTTATGCACAGTATTCCCAACAGCTCTATCACAGGTTAGTTTAATGTTCACTGTAATGAGGTATTGTTTTCCCTATGCCTCTTATTCCTTCTACAGGATATTATATTTGTTGAGATACAGCCTGGAGCCAGGGAACAGAGCAGAGAACCCAGGCCCTTAGAAGCGTAAACCTGCTGGTTGTTCTCAGCCGTCAGGTTACATTTGTGGCTTTCTAGACACTAAGTAAATAAAAACAACGGGAAATCTTTGGAGAGCCTCATGGTGGATATCAGGAAAGATAGTTTGGTGTTGTATATGAATATTCACTAAATCTATTTCTGGGTCAGCCTGTGTTGGGGACATTAAAATTACCTACATTTCAAAGGTTAACAATGCAACTAAACTAAGCCAATGTAAGTTTAGGCTTAAACATACAGAGAAGAGGAACTATTTCCCACAAGCTAATGGTCGGCAAGACCTAATGGAATGAGTACATGTGTTGAACAATGCTGTAAAAATCACAATAACAAAAGCAGTCAGACTTAAAGCTTCATTTTACTAACCTCAGACACCAAGTTGAATATCCATGTGGGAAGAAGCAAACACCTTATAAATAGATATTGTTGGTGCTAAACCTATACTTACCCCAGCTCAGGGAAAAAGAAGTAAATAGATATGGTGAAATGATTTCAAATGGTTCCAAGCCATCTCCCTTACTTTACTCTTAAACCATCCCCAGATAATGAGATTTTCTAAGTCAGTTATTGTGTTGAACAAAGGACAGTGATGAAAAATAGTAACCAAAGGCATTTTCAAATGAGTGAAACAAGATATGCTTCTTCAAATATGAAGAAATCTCTCAACATAAAACCATTTAACAACTTTTATAAAGTTTAGGAATTAAGCAAAGACATGTGGTAAAGGACAACTGCTTCAAAATTGTAGCAATGCCTCAAAGTTCCTATTTGTAGGCTGATGGTCCTAAGGAGATACATTAGGACCTCGTAGATTAATGCAATCTTCAGTGCCATTTAATCCTAACAGGGACCAGGAAGTTTAGCATTATCTATGTAGCAGGCCAAAAAGCTGCCAAGTCCTTGTATACAGAGAGAATCAAGTATCACACTGAATTACTGACCTGGTAGTTAATGATCCACTATCCGCCAGCCACTTTTCTTTACAGGAGCATTCTGTTTCTCAGCATCCACCCATACGTTTGGTCCCTCTATGCAACTGTAGGCAACCTCAATTCCATGTTCCCTCACAGCAACTCTTTGGTCTCAAGCTGTACCATGTGGAGAGAGGATTTTATGAATCTCTTGCCAAGGATCTTTCAGGTCAAGGTCAAGCCATGGATCTTTCACACTATGCCTTCAAGAGACCAGCATCCAAAGTGACTGTTCAAGAGACCCAGAGGGTCACACCTTAGTAGTAGAGCTAAACTAGCTCAGAATAGAGACTACTCCAGATATACCCTTAAACACTTCAAAAGAAGCCATGAAAGGATCAAACCAATCTGATCTTCCAGGACTTTAACTACCTTCCAGAACAAAACCAACATTCTTTAAAGGAGGATAGCTAAGTTCAGATACTCAATGACCTAACAACTCCATGTTCAGGATCCAAAAAAAATAACTAGACATGCCAAGAATCAGGAAATATGACCCATAACCAGGAGGAGAAAAAGAGTCAATAGAAAAAGACCCACCAATGACAGAGATGGTGGAATTAGTATTCAAAGACAATGAAATAGCTATTACAAACATGCTCAACATGTTTAAGGATCTTTAAATAATATGAATATAATCAGGAGAGATAGTGAAGACATAAAGAACCAATTGGAACTTCTAGAGATGAAAATTAAGATATCTGAAGTGAAAAAATACACTTGGTGGGACTAACTGCAGCTTAGACATGGAAAAAGACCAGTGAACCTGAAGATGTAGCAGTACAAACTATTCAATCTGAAACATTAACTAACTAACTAACTAACTAAATCAGGCCTCAATGACCTGGGGATAATATAGAGTGGTTCATTATATGTTTGACTGGAGTCCCAGAAAAGTGTGTGTTGGCAGGAGGAGAGGAGAGGGAGACAGAAAGATATTTGAAGAAATAATGGCTGGAAAACTTCCAAATTTAATAAAAACTATGAACCCACAGATCTAAGAACCTTAAGGAACCTGAAGTAGCACAAATACACACACACACACACACAATAACATCAAAGCACATCAAAATCAAATTTCTGAAAGACAGTGATAAAGAGAAAATCTTAAAATCAGCCAGAGGAAAAAGGCACATGGTGAACAGAGGAATAAGGATAAGAATGAGGGCAGATTTCAGAAATGATGCAAGTCAGACGACAATGGACATCTTTAAATTGTAGAATGAAAAAAAAAATACTGTCAACATAGAATTCTATATCCAGCAAAAATCTTCTTTAAAATTTTTACCTTAAGGTGAAATAAACACTTATTAAGACAAACAAAAGCTGAGGGGCTTTGCCAGTTAAAATCACTATAAGTATTGTTAGAGGAAGTTCTTTAGATAGAAGAAAAATAAAACCAGATGGAAACTTGGATCTAACAAAGGAATGAGGAGTACAAGAAATGGTAAATATGTGGGTAAATATGAAAGTATTTTTTCATTTTTAAATTTCTTCTATGACTAATTAACTATACAAAGCAAAAATAACAAACATGTTGGGTTCATAACTTATGCAGAAATAAAATGTATGACAACAATAGCACAAAGGATGGAAGGGGAAAATGGAAGTATATTGTTATAAGGTTATTATACAATAGTCAAATATTATTATTTAAAGTAGACTTGGTAAGTTGAGGATATGTATTATAAACATTAGCACAACCACTAAAATCTAAAAGGTAGAGGTATAGCTAAGAAACCAATAGCAGGAAATAAAGGTAAAAAATAAACAGAGAACAGATGGGATAAATAGGGAACAAACATCCAGATGGTAGATTTAATCACAACCATTACATGTAAATGGTTACAAACACTCGAAATAAAAAGAATGAATTAGATCCAGCTGACTGGAGGGAATTCCTGATGCCCTGTGAAGTGGAAAAACAACATACAGAGTTGCTGTTAGCATTTGTTTATCTATGAGTAGTAGGAGGGAGAGGTGAGGGAAAAACAGAAGGAGACTGACAAAATGGAAACATATGCATGATAAAATAACAAGAAGTGTTAAATAGAATCTATGACAGTGTTGTTGATAATAAAAATGTGTTCTGAACATAGACCAGGACTAGAAGATGACACGAACAAGTGAAAACACTGAATTGACCTAGGATGTGATTGTGGTTAATTTCATTCTTAGATTCTCGACCTTCCGTATAGCTTTTATAACAAAATATTAAAATTTAAAAATAAATGTATGAAGTTTGAAGATACAGAAAATCATGACCCAAATTCCTTTTATAGTGAGTGGTTCTTTGACTCTCTAGTTTCGTGGAAGGAAAGTGAGTGAAGACCTTTTGTGCAATAATTCTCCCAAGATAGTTCCAGCCCTGTAAATGCTTTAGCATCTTATCTGGTATTAGCACAGGGCACTGGCTGTTGTTGTAGGTAGTCATTAAACATGGCAAGAAACTCCACCTGAAGCGAGAGTCTGTCAGAGTTCTTTGGTTGCAGGAAGCAGGAACTGGCTTTGGCTGACTTAAAGAAAATCATTGGGAAGACCAGAAAATTAGTCTTGGAATTGAGGCAGCTCCAGAAGGAGGAAGCAGAATTCCAGGGACGGTACATAGCAGCCGCAGTCTGGTTGGGTTGCTTCCACTGGAACTAGTGAATTCCAGTCTTACTTCAAACTTACATCAGTGGCGCAAGTGTCAAAGTCCCAGAAAAAAGCACTGGACTCATCATGTGCTCACTCTCTAGATACACTAGGACCTACTAGGAGGTGCTCAGGACCCTTTAGGATCTTGGTAGCAGGAGGGCTGCTTCCTGTAATCACAGTTCTACCAAAATCACATGCACATAGAGAGGGAAGGCTGTTTCCCCAAAAGAATTCAGGGTGTTCTAAGGAAGGGCTCATGGACACTGGGTGACCAAAACATACCTTTCTTGGTACTGGAAAAAGGAAGAGGAATCATGGGGAAATTTTCACAGGGTTGAGCGTCATACCAAGAATGTGGAGTCTACCTGCAACACAAGATCCCACTGCATTCCTGAGTCTGGGGTCCAAACCGAGGAGGGCAAGGTTTGCAAATGCTTTTGTGCTATGAATCTGTGGGAATTGAATTTATGATCCAAAGCCCAATATAATAGACATGATAAGGCTTGCCTTTAGCCTGAAGGAATTTGATATAGTGGTTTGTGTTGGTGGCTTATTTATAAATATTATATGAATTTTTTCAATATAAATTTCAGTTTCAGTCTCCCATCTCAAGTGCTCCCATAAGTATGTATTAATTATTATGGGTTGGGTTTTTTTTCTGATGGGGCTCTAAAACTGACCGGAAAGAAACCACATTAATACATTTGGGGAAAAGATATTCTAAATATAATAAATGTTGCTGGGTGATATGAAATGATATGGCACGTTTAAATTAAACCTTGAAGAAGAGTATAGGCAGGTGGGCAAGTCAGGAAAATCATTAAGGAAACAAAGCAAACTGTTGAAATTCTGTGCACCACAAAAGAATAGCCATCTTGTAGATGGGCTTATAGTTGAAGAAAGCAATAAATAATCACTGAAGGAGAAAGTAAGGGTTAAATAAAGAATAAATGAAATGGAAATCGGAAATGTTTGCTTTTGAAAACATTTGGACTCAAGATCCATCCCCAGCTTCTCAGAATGATAGGGGCTCCTGTGTGTGCCTGCTCAGAGCGATGCACTTTTCCTCAGAAAGAGAAGTACTATTTACGACGTTTGTGTTAAGAAACTCCAGGGCTCCTACGGAAATGTACTCTGACCTCTTACACAACATTTTTACTTAAGCCAGAGCAAAGGAAATAATGGACGTTGAGAGATCAAATGACTGCCTTCCACTCTGTTCCCTTTAAAGATCAATAATTTTTATGAACTTCTTTTTCTTCTTAAGGAAGCAGCATCTGGCTTCATGGAATTTGGCAGAGTTAAGCATCCTGTTCTAGTTATGTTGATTTTTAAATACAAATAAGATTGGTAAATGGCAGCTAAAGTTGAACCATCTGAGTAAGAATGAGAATAATGAAAGCCAGTGAGACTGAACCATACATTTTTAGTTAGGTCTTTGTAGGTCATCTTTTCCCTCTCCCACCTGCACTCATACAGATGAAAACATGACGTCACATGATTTGACACAATTTTTCTGTTCAAACATTTGTGGGACCTTTCCATATAATTTCATATTTTGAAGTGCTATTTTTTACACAATTCTTTTATAACAGTGTTGTATGAGGTTAGAATTAACATCTACCATACAGATAAAGTCTGTTATGACAGGACTGATCACATGCAGATATGTGTAGGGGACATGTAGCTGCAATTATGTGCTGAAGTTAATCTTTGGACTAAATTTAGAAAGGTGAAGGATTGGATACTTAGCTTTTAATCCTTTCCTCATCTTTAGAAAATGGGCCCATTTTGAGGCCAGGGCCAGGGTTATGTCTTAGAAATTTGCGCCCATGTGAAGCATGCTTAAGAAGATGATTCTTACCATGAAGGCTCTTAACAGAATTAATCTTAAGCCTGAGTATGACCCAGACATTAGTCTGGGCTTCTAGTGTCACAGGATATTACGTGCACCCAGAATAAAGTAAATTGCTTAATAATGCAATGGGATGATTTGCTCAACAATTCAGTAATAAAAATACCTTTCATGAATACAAGTCATATGACTTATTTCACAAATATTGTCTTAGTTTATCATTCATGTATAATTATTCACAAGGTTTAGATAAGAAAATGAAGCTAGTAGAGGCAAGTCACTTGTCTAAGATCTCATGCTGAGTGAGTGCCTGGCACATAATGATATATTTTGCTAAGTGGATTAATGTTGTAGCAGATCCTTTGTCTTCTGGTCAACTGCTTATGAAATGTACAAATGAAGGCAAGCATAGCTGCCATAATATACAGCAGTGTTGAAAAGAAGAAAAGCATAATAGAAATGTCACTTTTAGAAAAGTTTTGCAGGACTTTGGTAGCCTTTTGTAAGCTAGTTTTGAAAAGATGGCAGGCAGGGGAGCTGTCCTTGGTGCTGAACTTGCCATGAGGCGAATAGGTCAGAGGATGGCCTTAACCAGTTTTCCTACATATTTTCTTCTGGGCTTCTATTACCAATGACAATACTATCAATAAAAATTATATTTATAAAAAATTTTCCGTTTTAAATATTTTAAGGACTTTATAATATTTTTAATTATAGCTTTGTTGAGTTATTATTTAAAAAGGTAAATTTAATGCTATAATTCACTAGATTTTAGTATAGTCACAAAGTTGCGGAATTATCACCACTATGTAACTTCAGAATATTTTTATTACTGCCAAAAAAAAAAAAAAAAAACCCACAGAAACCCCTCTCCTCAGCCTCTGGAACCAGGAATCTACTTCCTGTTTCTATAGATTTGCCTATTCTGGACTTTTCACATAAATGGAATCATACAATATGTGGCCATTTGTAACTTACTTCTTTCACATAGCATACTGTTTTTGAGGACTATCCATGTTGTGATATGTATCAATACTTCATTAAGTTTATTCACAAACAATAATCCATTGTATGAATATACCACATTCTATTCATCAGTTAATGAACATTTAAATTGCTTCTCCTTTTGGGCTATGCTGCTGTGAACATCTATGTACAAGTTTTTTTGTGTGGATATGTTTTCAGTTCTCTTGTGTGTATACCTAGGAATGGAACTGCTGGGTTATATGATCATTTTAATATTTTGAGGATCTGTCAAACACTTTTCCAAAGCAGTTGCCACCAGCAATGTATGAGTATTCCAAATTTTCCACATCCTTATCAACAACTGTTATTGTCTGTTTTTTTAATATTAGTCATCCTAGTGGGTATGAAATTGTATCTCATTGTGGTTGACTTGCATTTCTGTAATGACTAATGATGTTGAGCATCTTTTCATGTACTTATTGGACACCTGTCATCTTCTTTGGAGAAATGGCCATTCAAATCTTTTGCACATTTTAAAAAATTTGGGTGGTTTTTCTTTTTATTGTTAAGGTGAAAGAGTTTTTTATATATTCTGGATGCAAATCCTTTATCAAATATATCATTTAGAAATATTTTGCTCACACTGTGGGTTGTCTTTTCACTTTCTTGATAGTGTAAATGACTGTTTTCAACACAGTGATCCTTCTCTGATGAAATATTAGTCAGCCATAAAAAAGAATAAAATAATGCCATTTGTAGCAACATGGATGGACCTAGAGATTATCATACTAAGTGAAACAAGTCAGACAGAGAAAGACAAATATCATATGATGTCACTTATATGTGGAATCTAAAAAACAGTGCAAACAAACTTATTTACAAAACAGAAATGGACTCACTGACATAGAAAACAAACCTATGGTTACCAAAGGGGAAGGGGAGAGGGATAAATTGGGAGTACGGCATTTACAGATGCACACTACCACATATAAAATGGGTAAACAACAAGGATTTACTATATACAGGACAGGGAACTATATACAATATCTTGTAATAACCTATAATGGAAGAGAATTTTAAAAAAGGATATAGATATATATATACATATGTATAATCAAATCACTTTGCTGTACACCTGAAACTAATACAATATTATAAATCAACTATACTTCAATTTAAAAATTGTGGAAAAAGAACAACAGAAATACAAAAAAAAAAAAAAAGAAAAAAAAAATTCCAGCATCTATGCTCTGAGTAGCTCATTATGAAGGAAGGAACTCATTTACAACATAATTGTTGGCAAATATTATATGAAAGAAAAATTTTAGTGGTTCTCTGGTAAAAGGCTTGCTTATAAAACTGGACGATGCAGAATGTGTGGCATCTGTTCCCTGCAGGAGAAGAGGTATGCCTTACTATAACACTGTACTTTTCTCATTGTGTGGAACCTACTCTCCTCTCAATAAAACAAACTCTGCTTGAAAATGATAGCCAGGGGAAAAAATAATGGAAGCATAGAACTGTTTTATATACTAATAAGTATTAAACTCCTGTTTTCAAATTTTATTCTTTGGCAATAAAATATATTCCTCTCACACAATCAGAGAAAGATTAAACTATTTTTTAATTAGAAAATATTTACATCGGCAAGAGCTTTTCCCCCTTATTGGAAAGCAGAATAAGAAAAAGAGTCTAGTGAGTTAACTGAGATCAATTTTATTCCTTTAAAAAGTTTCAAGGTTGAGAGATCAAGATGGTGTAATAGAAGGATGTAGGGCACACCTCCTCCCACAGACACATCAAAAATACATCTACATGTGGAACAATTCCCACAGAGTACCTACTGAATGCTGGCAGAAGATCTCATACAACTAAAACTACAAGAAAAATAACTATTTAACCAGATAGGGTGAAAGAAAAAAAAAAAAGGAATTAGGATGGTACCTGTGCCCCTGGGAGGGAGCTGTGAAAGAAGGCTTCCCTCACCCTGGGAACTCCCTTCACCAGTTGGGAGATCATTTGGGACATATAGGGAGCTTCAGAGGCTCACAGGAGAGTCCAGCAACTGGCTTATGGCAGGCAGAACAGAGACAGACCAGGACAGACGGTCCTGGACACCTCACTGCTCTCCCCAGCCCGAGATGTGCATCTGCTGGTGTGTGCAGGATCTTGGTGCTGAAACTCAGGCTTCAGTGGACAGACCTGGGGAGAGGACTGGGGTTGGCTGCAGGGAGATGGCTCGAAGGAGCTGGAGTGTGGTCCAGGTCGCAACTGGGGGTGTGCTCAGGACAGAGCCCAGGTCTGCCATAGCAGCCCCATTGTTAACATGTGCAGGAAGTGAGGGGTAGGGCCCTGACAGAGCAGCCTCATTCTGTGTGTGCCTACAGCAGGCATGGCTCTGCCTCTACAAGCTCTGGGAGCATGCAAGTGCCAGTGGGTTGCCAACACGCAGAGGTGGGGCTGAAGTCTGAGCTGATCCCTGGGTCCATGTGACTTTGAAGCAGGGCTAAAATCTGCAGAGCCATATCCCGACAGCTGTATGACATTGGTGATTTACACCGCCAGGGCCTTTGTAAACTTAGCACCTATTGGACATCCAAGTGGATTACTGGTGCTCCCATGGCTAGGGTGGGTCTAGTGTTAGCAGCTGCAGGCTTTGCAAGTCTAAGCATGCAGAGGTGCAGCTGGGGTATGGGCTGATTCCGTAGCACCAAGGGGTAGAACTATGGTGGGTTGCAGTGCCTGACCAACATATTTGTGCTGGTGGCTTTGTGAGCACGGAGCCTAAGGGACATCCAGGTTGGTTGCCAGAATTCCCACAGCTGAGGTGGGACCAAGGGCAGTATACTTTGTGAGCATGCATGGGTGATAGGCAACCCTAGAGAGCACACTTCCAGGTGGAAAGCTCTTATGAAGGAATACTCAGTGGCTCCTCTTGCAGTGGAAGTACTCCAGTACCACCGACCTCAAACTGCAGCTCAGAAACAGATCTGAGAGCTAATACTTCAACAAATAAGGAGCACACCCTGCCCCTGCTGTGACAACCACAGAGCAAAGAGGAGGCCCCACTCAACATCCAGTGCAGGCTGTCGTCACCACAACACCAATCAAGCCCCCTATGAAGGAGACAACACTCAGCACACACTGAGGAAAGATGTGGAAGGCATCCATACTAAAAACAGTCTTCACACCAAAAATATAAGACTCATGCAGGTTACACAGGGACGCTCCCACACCCTCAAGAACACAGTAGGTAAATTCAGAGTCAGAGAAATATAAGAAAAATGAAGAAGCAGAGGAACCAGTCTCAATTAAAAGAACAAGAGAAATCCCCAGAAAGAACAAACAGTGAAACAGACCTCTCCAGCCTACTGGATCACAAGTTCAAAATGGAGGTAATAAAAATACTGAAGGAATTAAGAAAGTCTATAGATAGAAATGCAGATCACGGTAACAAGGAGCTAGAAACTATAAAGAGGAGTCAAGAAAAATTAGAAAATTCATCTGCTGAGACAAAAGCCAAGCTAAAGGCAATAAATAGCAAACTAGATAATATAGAACAATGAATAAGTGATCTGGAAGATAAAATAATGGAAATCACCCAATGAGAACAGCTGACAGAAAGACAAATGAAAAAAAAAAAATGAAAGCATTGTGAGACCTATGGGACAATATAAAGCAAGCCAATCTATGCATAATAGTGATCCCAGAAGGAGAAGAAAGAGAAAAGGGGATCAAAAATGTATTTGCAAAAATTATGGCTGAAAACTTCCCAAACCTAAAGAAGGAAACAGATATCCAGGTACAGGAAGCACAGAGGGTCCAAAACAAGATGAATCCAAACAAACCTACACCAAGACATATTATAATTAAAATGGCAAAAGTTGAAGGTAAAGAGAAGATTCTAAAGGCAGCAAGAGAAAAACAAAGAGTTAGTCACAAGGGAATCCCCATAAGGCTATAAGCTGATTTCTCTACAGAACCATTGCAAGAGAGAAGTGGCAAGATATATTCAAAGTCCTGAAAGGGAAAAACCTGCAACCTAGGATACTCTGCTCAGCAAGATTATCATTTAGAATAGAAGGAGAGATAAAGAATTTCTCAGACAAGCAAAAACTAAAAGAAGGGGAATGTAAAAAAACAATCCCTTTAAAAATCGTATCCAAAAAAATAAAATACTTATGAATAAGCCTGACTGAGGAGGTGAAAACTTATATGCTGAGAACTATAAAACATTAATAAAGGAAACTGAAGATGATTTAAAGAAATGGAAAGATATCCCATGCTCTTGGACTGGAAGAATTAAAATAGTTAAAATGACCATACTACCCAAAGCAATCTACAGATTTAATGCAATCCCTATCAAATTACCCATGACATTTTTCACAGAACTAGAACAAATAATCCTAAAATTTATATGGAACCATAAAAGACCCAGAATTGCCAAAGCAATCCTGAGGAAAAAGAATGAAGTAGGAGGCATAACCCTCCCAGACTTCAGACAATACTACAAAGCTCCAGTAATCAAAACACCATGTTACTGGCACAAAAACAGACATATGGATCAATGGAGCAGAATAGAGAGCCCAGAAATAAACCCACACACCTATGGTCAATTAATCTTCGATAAAGAAGGCAAGAATATACAGTGGAGAAAAGAGTCTCTTCAGTAAGTGGTGCTGGGAAAGCTGGACAGCCGCATGTAAATCAACGAAGTTAGAACACATCCTCACACCATAACAAAAATAAACTCAAAATGACTTAAAGACTTAAATATAAGACAGGGCACTATAAAACTCCTAGAAGAGAACATAGGCAAAACATTCTCTGACATAAATCATAGCAATGTTTTCTTGGTCAGTCTCCCAAGGCAACAGAAATAAAAGCAAAATTAAACAAATGGGACCTAATCAAACTTATAAGCTTTGCACAGCAAAGGAAACCATAAACAAAATGAAAAGTCAACCTACACACTGGCAGAAAATATATGCAAATGATGCAACTGACAAGGGATTAATTTCCAAACTATACAAGCAGATCATACAACTCAACAGAAAAACAAACAACGCAATCAAAAAATGGACAGAAGACCTAAACAGACATTTCTCCAAAGTAGACATATAGACGGCCAACAGCACATGAAAAGACGTTCAACATCACTAATTATTAGAGAAATGCAAATCAAAATTACGAGATCTTACCTCACACCAGTCAGAATGGCCATCATCTTAAAAGTCTACAAATAACAAATGCTGGAGAGGGTGTGGAGAAAAGGGAATCTTCCTACACTGTTGGTGGGAAAGTAAATTGGTGCAGCCACTATGGAGAACAGTATGGAGGTTCCTTAAAAAACTAAAAATAGAGTTACCATATGATCCAGCAATCCCACTACTAGGTATATATCCAGAAAAGATGAAAACACTAATGTGGAAAGATACACTCACCCCAGTGATCATAGCAGCACTATTTACAACAGCCAAGAAACGGAGGAAACGGAAGTGTCCACTGATGGATGAATGGATAAAGAAGATGTGGTATATATATATATATATATATATATATATATATATATATATATATATATATATATATACATACACATATATACACACACACATACACACACACACATACATACACACACACAGATACACAATGGAATATTACTCAGCCATTAAAAAGAATGAAATAATGCCATTTATAGCAACATGGATGGACCTAGAAATGATCATACTAAGTGAAGTAAGCCCAACAGAGAAATACAAATATCATATATCACTTATATGTGGAATCTAAAATATGATACAAATGAACTTATTTTCAAAACAGAAATGGACTCACTGACATAGAAAACAAACATATGGTTACCAAAGGGGAAAGGGGGTGGAAGAGGGATAAAGCAGGAGTTTGGGATTAGCAGATACAAACTACTATATATAAAATAGATAAACAACAAGGATTTATTGTATAGCACAGGGAACTATATCTTGTAATCACCTATAATGGAAAAGACTATGAAAAAGAATATATATATATATATATATATATATATATATATATATATATATATATATATATATATATATATATATATATATATAACTGAATCACTTTGTTACACACCAGGAACTAACACAACATTGTAAATCAACTGTACATCATTAAAAATAAAATAAATTTAATTTTAAAAACTTTCAAATATAGCATTGATCCAATACCTACACTGAGTTGAAAAACATCTTCTACCTCTCATATCCCTGAGCTAAAAATATATTTTCCCTCCATGGGTAGTTTTCCATTATTTGTTTCAGTTAAGGGAATGTTCTTCCTCCTGCTAAAAATCAATAATTGCTATCAATATAATTGAAGAATCATTCAAACATTCAAAGTTTAATATGTTCATAAGGGTAAATGATATTTATTAATATTTATTTTTAAATGCTTATTTTGTTGGACAGAAATGAGAGTTATCTAATAGTTAAATTTACAAACATCTGAAATTCACTATTAATTTATTTAGCTTTCAAAGTGTTTTCCCCTAGTATCTTAAAGTCATTACAGGGCCATCTGAAGTACTTTTTACATTTTATCCAAATAATTCCTATGTACATTTACTTTAAAAAATAAATACATACTGGGAGTCAGAAGACCTGAGTTCTATTTTTGATGTCACTGTGATCTCTAGAAGATAGTAAACTGCTGGTTTAATTTTTCATCTTTTGAGGATGCTATATGAATGATTAAAATTGGCTTTGAACTTTTCTCTGCTGATGTCACCAGAATTACAGTAAAGCAAGAATTTTTTTTTTTTATTTTGCTTTGGGTTTTTTTGATTTTGGTTTTTGTCTTTAACCACTGTTCACTACTGGGTTATGGAGAAGACATAGTCTACAACAAAAATCCTCATATAAGAGTCTTCTCAGTCAAGTCACCACTTCAGTTATTACCCTGCCCTAGATAACGTCAGAAAGATGAGAGCTTTACAAAAACACGGGCTCTGTCAACCTCCACCCTCTCCTTTGTCAAGAATTTCAGAGTGCATGCAGAACTGACAAAGCTCACCTGGAGTTCACAAAGCTAAATTCTGGGAAGGACTCACTAGGAATTATTATGACACCTGGGGAACAAAATTTCCTATCACCTGGTGGTCTAGATAATATCACTCTGCTGGGATGTCTCCAAGGGCAACAGTTATAAAGCTCTGGATAATCAGGTAACAATTAGACACTCTGAAATTCTGCCAGAGCTAGCTTCTACTGGAAGAAGAAGAAAATTTAATTTCAATAGAAATTTTTTTTGCACTTCAAACGAACCAAGCAAATATTTACTTGTTACTAACTCTGTGCCAGGAACCAGGCCAGGTGTGGGGACATAAAGAATGATGGTATAGTCTTTACCCAAAGGAGATCATATTATAATTGAGAGACTAATGGAAAACAAATATTGATAAAGCTGTTTTATTCCTATCTACATTTGGAACCAATATAGGTGGAGAAATTAATTCTCACAGGCAACTGAAGAGTGTAGATGTTATAGTTTAGAAGGTAGGATGGACCAAATCATGAAGAAAGTGGAACGTCACATCAATAATCGTCAATAGGAACAGTCATTTGAATTTTAAAAGAATGACTTGGATGGAAGCATGGAAAATGGAGTGAGATGGAGGAGAGACACCAGGGGCAGGGAGATCAATGGCAGGGTTTAATGACCAATTGGACACAGGAGGTGAAGAAGGGAGAGGAATTTAATAAAACTGGGACTTTTCTGATAACCTATATAAAATAGCATATTTTGTCATTCACTATCCCTTTACTCTGCTTTATTTTTTTTCCCATAGAGCTTGACACTAACACACACACATGCACACGTGCGTGCACACACACCCCCCTGTGTGTTTTACCTAGTGCCCATTTCACCAGTACAATATAAGATTCATAAGGAAAGGGATTTCGCTGTGTTTACTGTTATATCCCCAGTGCCGACCACCAAAACCTACTTATGAAAGGATGAATTAAATGGCTAACTTAAGAGAATAAGTGACTTGCAATATCATCAACTAGGATAGGAAATATAGAAGGAATGGCAGGTTTGTGAGACTTGTGACAGATTCAGTTTGAGGCATGATGATTTTGAGGTGGAACTTCGAGGTAGAATATATGGTCTGGAACTTGATAGAGAAGATGGGGCTACAGATTGATAGTTGGAGGTCATGGGTGCTCGGGTATCAGTAAAAGAACAAATTTCTAACTGAGGAGACGTGATGTACTGTGTGTGGATCTCAGAGTTTTGTGTGACTTCTGGCCGTCAGAACTATCATCTTAATTATCTGCCTCTGGTTCACAGAATTTGTAGGTATGCTTTACAGATGTTAAGGCCATTGGGAATGCTGTTCCTGTGGCCACACCTAACACATACCTGCCTGGCTATCCCTGTCTACTCTGTCATTGACTCCAGTTTACTTTGGAGGTGACAACTTATATATACATTTTCAATTCTTTGGACAGATTTAATATGGTTGGCTAAGCATGTCTGCTCTCTTCCCATAAGCCACTTGAAATAACTGCTCCATTCCCTAAACACAAAACACACACAAACACACACACATGCATGTGATAAACCTAGAAACTAACAATGAATACAACAGGAATAAGTAATTTGAAAGCTCATAAAAGATGTAATGGCAATGAAGATGTTCTACAGTTCAGTATTTAAGACTATTTGGCAGGCAGTCATGACATTCCTTATTATTGAGTGTCAACTAGTAGAGGTCATATATTTTTGTTCTTTAAAACAGCAAGGGCATGATGGCCTGTAATAAGTATAACCCATGTCATCTCCCTTCTCATTTCCCAATGTCACTTTAATTAAAAATTACCTGGATGAGATAAGACAGCTCTCAATTTGACTGCCATTCTGCATGTATCTTGAGTTCTCACACTTTTCACAGCAATTTGATGTTTCACATGTTTCATGCGAAAAATAAACTATAGTATAATTTACTCCATTGGTTTTTAAGCAAATCTGAAGGATACAGTGTAGTAACAAGCATTAACAGTTGGATACAGAGTATATCAAATGTAATATTTGTTCTAGGCTAAGACTCATCTGTCAAGGTTCAAATTGGATGAATTATATTATTCAGTTATTAAATACTTTCATTACATTTCATTTAAAATGTAATTATTGTTTCTATGACTTTCAAAATATACTTTCCCAATGACCTTCATTCAGGATTGTGCTCCTTTCAGGAAATGTTGTGACTTTAGGATAGCCACCTCTGTACTTAGATAGAACAGTAGTAGTTCTGAATCAGACACCTCTGACTGTCTTAACTGACTCCTTCCTTCAAAAGACATGGCTGAACTCCTAGACTGTGCCCCCTCCAGCACCACTTTTGCTGCATTTGTCAGACTGGCTGAAGTCTGAGTTAAAGGTCCAGGCTTGGAGTCTCACATGCTGTTTCCCTCCCTAACTTCTGGGTTTGGATGAAATGCTACACCATGCAGAATGGAATCTAGCCTCCTGAGTGGCCACTGAAAGGCTTGATGACACCACACGTGTAATATGGTGAGTTAGCTTTCCATGGGGGTGAACCTTGACTTACAGGAAATAGGAGGCGGGGATGGGGGGTGGGAAGTCAGGCAGGTAGCATCTTCCTACCATGGAATAGTCTGAGATGGAATTCTTTCTTGCAGCCCTTCTGGAAGAGTCCAATGTGCCAAGCAATGACCAGCCTTTTCTTTATCTTTTTTTGAAGTTTTGTATGAAGTGGTAGCCAGCCTGGTAACACATTATATCACTTTGCCTTGGTTATTTTTCCCCTCACACTCACTGTTTTCAATTTTCACCTCCTGTTATGCGCTGAATTGTGTCCCCTGCCCCAGTCTAAAATTCATAGGTTGAAGCCCTATGACCAATGTGACTGTATTTAGAGACAGGGCCTTTAGGGAGATAAGTAAGGTTAAATGAGATTATAAGGGTGGGTCCCTAATCCAATAAGGTTGGTGGCCTTTTATGATGAGGAAGAACAGAGCAGCCAAGATGGCAAAATAGAAAAACCCTGAGCTTACTTCCTCTCACAAGCACACAAAAATCACAACTATCTGCAGAACAATCATCGATGCAAAAGCCCACCAGAAAAGATCTTCTACAATTAAAGACATAAAGAAGGAACCACGGGACTTCCCTGGTGGTGCAGTGGTTAAGAATCCACCTGCCAGTGCAGGGGACACAGGTCCAAGCCCTGGTCCAGGAAGATCCCAGATGCCGTGGAGCAACTAAGCCCGTGCGCCACAACTACTGAGCCTGCGCTCTAGAGCCCATGAGCCACAACTACTGAAGCCCGCACACCTAGAGCCTGTGCTCCACAACAAGAGAAGCCACCGCAATGAGAAGCCCGCACACTGCAATGAAGAGTAGCCCCTGCTTGCTGTGACTAGAGGAAGCCCGTGCACAGCAACGAAGACCCAATGCAGCCAAAAATAAATAAATAAAACAAAGAAATTTAAAAAAAAAGAAGAAGGAACCACAACGACACAGGTAGGAGGGGTGGACTCACGATATAATTAAATCTCATTCCCTCTGTGTGGGCAACTCACAAACTGGAGAATAATAATATTGCAGAGGTTCTTCAATGGAAGTGAGAGTTCTGAGCCCCATGTCAAGCTCCCCGTGTCAGGTTCAGCACCAGGAAGAGGAGCCCCCAGAGCATTTGGCTTTGAAGGCCAGGGGGGCTTAATTGCAGGAGCCCCACAGGACTGGGGGAAATAGAGACTTCACTCTTAAAGGGGGCATGCAAAATCCCATATGCACTGGGACCCCGGGCTAGGTAATTTGATAGAAGCCTGGGCCAGACCTACCTGCTGGTCTTGGAGAGTTTTCTAGAGAGGCAGGGAGCAGCTATGGCTCACCCTGGGGGCATAGACACTGGTGGCAGACATACTGGGGGACACTCAAACACCTGAACACTGCTGTTGGTGGCTACCATCTTGGTTCATTAATGCCAAGACCTGGCCCCACCCAACAGCCTATAGGCACAAGTGCTGGGACACCTCAGGCCAAATAACTAACTGGGTGGGGACACAGCACTAACCATCAGCAGATAGGCTGCCTTAAGACTTCCTGAGCCCACAGCCATCTCTAGAAATACCCTTAGACATGACCCTGCCCACCAGTGGGCCAAGATCCAACTCCACCCACCAGTGGGCAGGCACTGGCCTTCCTACCAGCAAGCCTGCACTAGCCTCTAGACCAGCTTCACTCAGAGGGCAGACACCAGCAGCAGAAAACTATGATCCCACAGCCTGCAGACTGAGCCTACCAGCAGCAAGCCAGAGCCTACCCTGGAACCAGCTGAACCCCGGCCCTGCCCATTAGCAGGTCAGTGCAATCTCTGGAACATCCTGGACCCCATACACAACTGTGTCAGGAAATTTCCCCCTCCCAACAATCTGAAACAAGCTCTGGGATCCCTAGGCCTGCAGCCAGATTCCAGGAACCAGATCTGCCTGCAAGTAGTTTGGCACTAACTGCAGGATCTGGCTTCACCTGCAAGTGGGTGGGCAACCACCCCAGTCTTTTGGACCCTGACTCTGCCCACCACTGAGCCAACACTAGCCCTGGGGCCACCTAGGGTTCTGCAACCAGCTGCCTTGTAACCAGGCACCACTAAACAGCAGCCAACAGCATCCACAGAAGGCAGGGCCTGGCAACCAACTGGACTAGGGGCCAACCAAACCTACCAGACCGCCCACATAGTCAGCCTAACACAACAGAAGGACCCATGCAGCCCTCTTAGGGGGAACCACCAAGCATATAGCTTGGGTAATGAGATGGGAGTGCACTGCTGGGATGCATAGGACATCTCCTATAAAAGGCCACTTCTCCAAGGTTGAGAAACGTGACTAATCTACCACATATATAAAATACAAATAGCAACTCAGAAAAAATGAGGTGACAGAGGACTATGTTTCAGACAAAGGAATAAGATAAAACCTCAGAAGAAGAACCAAGTGAAGTGGAGATAGGCAATCTACCTGAGAAAGAGTTCAGAGTAATGGGCCCACAGAGCCTACATAGGGAGCACTCCGAGAGCATATAGCTCTGGTGACCAGAGGGGAGTGCACTGCTGAAATGCATAGGACATCTCCTACAAATGGCCACTCATCAAGATTGGGAAAAGTAACCAACCTATAGAAATAAAAACAGAGAATTAGGCAAAATGAGGCAACAGAGAAATATGTTCCAAACAAAGGAATAAGATAAAACCCCAGAAGAAGAACTAAGAGAAATGGAGCTAGGTAATCAACACAATAAAAAGTTCAAAAGTACTGATCATAAAGATGTTCGAGGGACTTCCCTGGTGGTCCAGTGGTTAAAACTCCACACTTCCACTGCAAAGTGCGCATGTTCAATCCCTAGTCAGGGAACTAAGATCCCACATGCTGCATGGCATAGGCAAAAAAAAAAAAAAAAAAAAAAAAAAAACAGAAAGATGCTCGAAGAACTTGGGAGAAGAATAAACAAATACAGTGAGAAGTTTAACAAAAAGGAAAAATAAAGAAAGATGAAATGGAGCTTAAGAATACAATAAGTGAAATAAAAACTACACTAGAAAGAATGAACAGTAGATTAGATGATACAGAGGAATGGATCAACAAACTAAAAGAGAGAGTAGTTGAAATCACTCGAACTGAACAGAAAAAAAGAAAAATGAATAAAAAGAGATGACAACAGCTTAAGAGACCTCTGGTACAATATCAGGCATACTAACATTCATATTATAGGGGTCCCAGAAGGAGAAGAGAGAGAAAGGGGCAGATAACATATTTGAAGACATAACAGCTGAAAACTTCCCTAACCTGGGAAAGGAAACAGACGTTCGGGTCCAGAAATCACAGAGTCCCAAACAGGATCAACTGAAAGAGGACCATACTAAGATACATTGTAATTAAAACGGCAGAAATTAAAGAGAGAATATTAAAAATAGCAAGAGAAAAAACAACAAATTACATACAAGGGAACTCCCCTAAGACTATCAACTGACTTTTCAGCAGAAACTCTGCAGGCCAGAAGGGAGTGATATGATATATTTAAAGTGATGAAACAAAAAACCTATGACCAAGAATACTCTACCCCTCAAGGCTATCATTCAGATTTGAAAGGGAGATCAAAAGTTTTACAAACAAGCAAAAGCTAAAAGAGTTCATCACCTTGAAACAGCCTTACAAGAAATGTTAAAGGGACTTCTCTAAGCAGGAAAGAAAAGGCCACAACTAGAAACATGAAAATTATGAAAGGAAAAATCTCATTGGTAATGACAAATGTACAGTAGTGGTAGTAAATCAATTACTTATAAAGCTAGTAGGAACATTAAAAGACAAAAGTAGTAAAATCATCTATATCCACAATAAGTAGTTAAGGAATACACAAAACAAAAGGATGTAAAACATGATGTCAAAAACAGTAAACATGAGGACTGGGAGTAAAAATCCCAGGTTTTAAAAATGTGTTTGAACTTGAGAGATTGGCAACTTAAAACAATCAGGTAAATATATAGATTGCTATATATAAACCTCATGGTAACCACAAATCAAAAATCTATAATAATACACACACCAAAAAAAGGGGAAGAAATCCAAACATAACTCTAAAGATAGTCATCAAATCACAAGGAAAGAGAGCAAAAGAAGAAGAAAGGAACAAAAAAGAACTACAAAAATAACCCCCGTACAATTAACAAAATTGCAATAAGTACATACCTATCAATAATCACTTTACATGTAAATGGACTAAATGCTCCAATCAAAAGACAGAGTGGGGCTTCCCTGGTGGCGCAGTGGTTGAGAATCTGCCTGCCAATGCAGGGGACACAGGTTCGAGCCCTGGTCTGGGAAGATCCCACATGCCGTGGAGCAACTAGGTCCATGAGCCACAATTACTGAGCCTGCGTGTCTGGAGCCTGTGCTCTGCAACAAGAGAGGCCGCGAAAGTGAGAGGCCTGCGCACCGCGATGAAGAGTGGCCCCCACTTGCCGTAACTAGAGAAAGCCCTCGCACAGAAACAAAGACCCAACACAGCCATAAATAAATAAATAAATTAATTAAATTTAAAAATAAAAGAGTGGCTGAATAGATACAAAACAAGACGCAAATATATGCTCTCTACAAGAGATCTAAAGACACACACGAACTGAAAGTGAGGGAATGAAAAAAGCTATTTCATGCAAATGGAAACAAAAAGGAAGCCAGGGTGTAGCAATACTTATTTCAGACAAGATAGATCATAACAAGAGACAAAGAAGGGCATTACAGAATGATAAGGGGATCAATCTAAGAAGAAAATATGATAATTTTAAATATATATGCACCCAACATAAGAGTACCTAAATACATAAACCAAATATTAACAGACATAAAAAGAGAAATTGACAATAACACAGTAATAATGGGGGAATTTAAAACCCTGCTTACATCAATGGACAGATCATCTAGATAAAAAATCAATAAGGAAACACTGACCTAAAACAGCACATTAGACAAAGTGAACTTAACAAGTATACATAGAACATTCCATCCAAAAGCAGCAGAATACACATTCTTTTCAAGTGTCCATGTAATGTTCTCCAGGATAGGTCATATTGTAGGCCACAAAACAAGTCTCAGTAAGTTTAAAAAGATTGACATCCTATCAAGCAACTTTTCTGACCACAACACTGTGAGACTAGAAATCAACTTCAAGAAAAAAGACTGCAAAAGACATAAACATGTGGAGGCTAAATAATACGCTACTAAACAACCAACTTGTCACTGAAGAAACTGAAGATGACACAAACTGATGGAAAGATATATCATGCTCATGGATTGGGAGAATTAATATTGTTAAAAATGACCATACTACCCAAGGCAATCTACAGATTCAATGCAATCCCTATCAAAATACTAATGGCATTTTTCACAGAACTAGAACAAATAATTTAAAAAAATTTCTGGAAACACAAAAGACTCCAAATAGCCAAAACAATATTGAGAAAGAAGAACAAAGCTGGAGAGATCACAATCTCTGGTTTTAAACTATACTACAAAGCTCCAGTAATCCAAACAGCATGGTACTGGCACAAAAACAGACATATAAATTAGTAGAAAAGAAAAGACAGCCCAGAAATGAACCCACAGTTATATGGGCAATTAATCTACAACAAAGGAGGAAAGAATATACAATGGGGAAAAGACAGTTTCTTCAATAAATGGTGTTGGGAAAATTGGTCAGTTACATGCAAAAGAAGCAAACTGGACAACTCACACCATGCACAAAAATAAACTCAAATGCATTAAAGATATAAATGTAAGACCTGTAACCATAAAACTTCTAAAAGTGGGCTTCCCTGGTGGCGCAGTGGTTGAGAGTCTGCCTGCCAATGCAGGGGACACGGGTTCGGGCCCTGGTCTGGGAAGATCCCACATGCCGCTGAGCGGCTGGGCCCGTGGGCCACAGCTACTGAGCCTGCGCGTCTGGAGCCTGTGCTCCGCAACAGGAGAGGCCGCAATAATGAGAGGCCCGCGCACCGCGATGAAGAGTGGCCCCCACTTGCCGCAACTAGAGAAAGCCCTCGCACAGAAACGAAGACCCAACACAGCCATAAATAAATAAATAAATAAATAAATAAATAAAGTGTATAACTTTAAAAAAAAAATACTTCTAAAAGAAAAAGTAAGAAGTATACTCTTTGACATTGGTCTTAGTAATATTGTTTTTGAATATGTCTCCACAGGCAAGGGAAACAAAAGCAAAAATAAACAAATGGGACTACATCAAATTAAAAACTTTTCACATAAGGAAACTATCAACTAAATGAAAAGGCCGCCTACTAAATGGGAGAAGATACTTGCAAATGACATACAGTAAGTCCCCTACATACAAGCCTTCAAGTTTTGAACTTTCAAAGGTGTGAATGTGCGTTCCATCAACATCAGGCATGAGTGAAACTGCAGCTTGCCCTCAGTCTTCTACTGCTGACGATCCTTCAGCTCTACCCTCTCCCACCTCCTCCCCCTCTTCCAGTCAGTAACTCTTCTTGCCTGTTCCCTCGATGCCAGCTGTTGTACTGTACTACTGTACTTTTCAAGGAAACATACTGTAAGATTAAAAATGTTTTCTTTATTTTTTTTGTTTGTTTTTTATGTATTATTTGTGTGAAAGGTACTATAAACCTATTATAGTACAGTACTATATAGCCGATTGTGTTAGTTGGGTACCTAGGCTAATTTTGCTGGACTTACGAACAAATTGGGCTTATGAATGCACTCTCAGAAAGGAACTTGTTTGTAAGCAGGGGACTTACTGTAGCTGATAAGGGGTTGATATCCAAAATATACAAAGAATTCATACAACTCAACATCAAAAAAACAACCCAATTAAAAAATGGACAGAGGATCTGAATAGACATTTTTCCAAAGAAAATATGCAGATGGCCAACAGACACATGAAAAGATGCTCAACATCACTAATCATCAGGGAAATGCAAACCAAAATCACAATGAAATATCCCCTTTATATCTGTCAGAATGACTATTATCAGAAAGACAACAAGTAACAAGTATTGGCAAGGATTGGAAAAAGAACCCTTGTGCACTGTTGGTAGGAATGTAAATTGGTGTAGCCACTATGGAAAACATTATGGAAATTGCTCAAAAAATTAAAAATAGAACTACCATATGATCCAGTAATTCCACTTCTGGATATTTATCCAAAGCAAATAAAAACAGTAATTAGAAAAGATATATGCAACCCTATGTTCAGAGCAGCATCATTTACAATAGTTAAGATATGGAAGCAACCTAAGTGCCCATCAACAGATGAATGGATACACACATACACACACACACACACACACAGTGGAATATTACTCAGCCATAAAAAGAATGAAACCTTGCCATTTGTGATAACATGGATGGTCTAGAGGGTATTATGCTAAGTGAAATAAGTCAGAGAAAGACAAATTATGATATCACTTACATGTGGAATCTAAAAAACAAAACAAATGAACAAACATAACAGAGTCATAGATACAGAGAACAAACATGTCGTTGCCAAGGGGAGGAGTTGAGGGGGAGATAAGACATAGGTGAGGGGGACTGAGGTACACATTTCTAGTTACAAAATAAATGAGTCATGGGTATGAAATGTACAGTGTGGGGAAAATAGTAAACAATTATGTAATATCTTTGTATGGTGACAGATGGTAACTAGACTTATCGTGGTGATCAATTTGAAATGTATAGAAATATTGATTCACTATGTTATATATCAGGAATTAACATAGTGTTGTAGGTCAATTATACTTCAAAAGCAAACAAACAGACTCATGGAAAAAGAGATCAGATTTGTGGTTACTAGAGGCACGGGTGTGGGTGGGGTATTGGGTGAAGGCAGTCAAAAGTTACAAAACTTCCAGTCCTAAGATAAATAAGTACTAGAGATGTAATGTACAACGTGATAAAGATAATTAACACTGCTGTACTATACATATCACAGTTGTTAAGAGAGTAATCCTAAGAGTTCTCATCATAAGGAAAAAATGTTTTTTTCCCTATTTCTTTAATTTTGTGTTTATATGAGATGATGGATACTCATTAAACTTACCATGATAATCATTTCATGATGTATGTAAGTCAAATCACTATGCTGGACACCTAAACTTATACAGTACTCTATGTCATTTATATCTCAATACAACTGGAAAAAAATTAAATTCTAAAAAACTTGTTTGTATTAGTCAATATTGTGTAGGTTAGCATTCTCGAAGTGTGGTCTGGGGACATTTTCCGTGGGTCTATGAGGTCAGTTTCAAAATCAATGATTAAATGCTAAAATGTTATTTGCCTTTTTCATTCTCAATCTCTTATGAGTGTATTGTGGAGTTTTCCAGAATGTGATACTGCAGCTCTTTGAATGCAGAAGCAGACCCCAAAATCCAGCTTTATTCTGCTTAGCCAGACATTAAAGAGATTTGTAAAAACTGAAACAGTGCTACTCTTCTCACAGCTATTTTTTTGTTCTAGAAAATATATTTTTCATTAAGATATTACTATGCTAATGTATAATGGATTCATTTACATATTTTTAAAATTTCTCAGTTTTAATATCTAAAACAGTAAATATCAATATATAGAACCCACATAAACAAAAGCCCACTGAGGTCCTGTTTTAAAATGTTGGCTTTATTATTACTTAGGTATGGTTAGGTCAATAGACCAGGAGATGACTGTCACTAAAGGGAAGTCTGTTCCCAAGAGTAGGAGGCCTGCCATGTCACACAGGGCCGCACAGGGCCACCCGGGAAGCACTAGTCAGTCAGAAGGTTGAAGGAGTGAGGGGAAAGCATGGGTGAGAGCCTTATTGTGGTTTTCGCAGAAAGGAACAGGCAAGGCAGGGTAAGCAGGTTTAGGGTTGGCTAGTTTGAATAATTTCAGCAGGCTCTTAGGTGTAGGGGCTGTCCTAGGGTTTCCTGGATCTGGCCCTGAGGTGACCAGGACAGGTGAGCACAGGCATACCTCGGAGATACTGCTGGTTTGGTTCCAGACTATTGCAATAAAGCAAATGGGGCAATAAGGCAAGTCACACGAATTTTTTGGTTTCCAGTACATATAAACATTATGTTTACACTATGCTGTAGTCTATTAAGTGTGCAATAGCATTATGTCTAAGAAAACAATGTACATATCTTAATTAAAAACTAATGCTGCTGGAAAAATGGCACCAATAGACTTGCTCAATGCAGGTTTTTCACAAGTCTTCAATCTGTAAAAAATGCAGTATCTGTGAAGTGCAGTAAAACAACATATCGCTGTATTGGCCCAAAGTATAAGAGCCCTGTGAGAGCTGGGTAAAGGGGGTGGTAATGGGGGCGGAGGGGTATGGTTTTGGATTGGTTAGCTTGCACATGAAAGGTATATTCACAAGGGGGGAGTTTGTCATCTCTAGGAATTAGCTAGTCCTCAAAGGAGCAGTCTCTCCTGCACTAGCAAGGTCCCAGCTGCCAGAGCATTGAGAAGACAGAAAGTAAAGAAACACAGTCAATACAGGTCCTTAATAGTCTTTAAGAGTGTAAAGAGTGTAGAGATGTTCAGAGACCAAAGAGTTTGAGGACTTCTTGGCTAGGTTATGCACAGTAAAAAAGAAGCCCCAAATCTCAACGTCTTACAGCAAAGAGGGTTGTTCGTTGCTCAAGTGAAGTCTTCACACTTCTGATAGGTGGCATACAGTCATCCCTGGGGATCCTTGGGGGATCTGTTCCAGGACCCCCAAAGGATATCAAGCTCTACGGGTGCTCAAGTCCCTTGTATTAAATGGTGTGGTACAGTCGGCCTTCTGTATCCGAGGATATGGAACCCACAGATGCAGAGGGCCTCCTATACAAAGAATAACAGAACATTTAAAAAAAAGTCATAATTTCAGAACAAAAAATCATTTAAATTGAATTACTTTAGTTTAATGAGAAACTCCCTATATTATCCTTATTTGCTCAACTTTTTATCATGAATTAGTGAGATTTCATCACTACTTAGGAAGAGTTCAGGGACTGGTGCTTGGAAATTTCTGACATCTAGGACAATTATGGATGGAAATGACATGAAGGAGAGGAAAGACCTTACCTTGTTTATATGCTGAAAGGACCCAGCAGAGAGGGGGAAGGCTGAACATACTGGAAAAAGAGACACCTGAGAGAACTCCTGGAGGGGGTGCAAGAGCAAAGGAGGGAGCGGTCTGAAAGAGGAGAGAGAGAGGAACCTCTCCTTCGAAAACTGGTTGGATAGGAGGAGAGGCTTCCCTTGAAGATAAGTTAGTTGAGGGAAGGAGGGAAGCTGCAGGAGTCCACCCCTAACGGCACTGATTTTGTCTATGAATCACAGGTGAGTTTACTGCTGGAGGTGAGCGGGGCAGGGAAGGTGGAGGGTTTAGGCCCATTGCAGGGCCTGGTGAAGGGAGCCGACGAAGCACAAACAACAGGAGATGAAGCAGAACCGAAGGCCCAGCTGAGTTTAGACCTTAAACCGTAACAGCATGAAACACACGGCAGCCTACCTTTCCTAACTCAGCTTCCTAACCCTGGCATTGAGTAGAGGTGGGGTTGGGGTGGGTGTAGGGAACTGATGTTTACTGAAAGGCTGTGTAGGGTGATGGTTAAGGGCACGGCCTTTGAAGTCAGCTGGCCTGAGTCAAAATCCTGTCACTTTCCTATTCAGTAAAATGGGGCCAATAATAGTCTTGTGGTGTTGTTTTACGTGGGTAACAGTGGTTTTGTGGAGTTGTTTCGAGGGCTAAATGACTATATATATGCTGTGGATTTTCTTTCCACATCCCTGCTTCTGGGGGTTAAGGGACCCACCTAGGTTTCCTGATTAGGTGAGTGTAGGACTCTTGAAAAGGGACTGTTGGGCTGCACCCCGCAGGCTTGTAAGCCCAGTGTTTGCCCAGCTTGAAGACCGTAGAAGGACCCCAGAATCAGTGACGGAGACATCAATGGTGTTCATGGATAGGAGGATCTTACCTGTGGGAAGCGAGGTCCGGGCGCGACTCCCCACCCTGTGGGGCAGACAGCGGCCGTCTTCACTACCACGGGGAGAGGGAGGTTACCAGTTACAGGGGGAATTGACGTCAGCGTGGCTCATCGGTTACCAGGGAAACCAGCATGGGAGCCTGCCCCTCACCGCCCCTTTGATGAGCCAGCAAGGTGCGGACGTTCTGATCTAATGAGCGTTCCCAGCTGGGCCGGGGCGAGCATGCAGCCATGTACTGAGGAGGGAAGGTCAGTCAGGTGAGTAGGGGTCGGTGAGGCAGGGACTGGTCAGGCAGGGGACGCACAGCGAGCAAGGGAGCCGCCATCGTGGGGGGCTGACCATACAGGGACAACCCAGCTCCTCCGCCCTCCCTGCCCGTTTCCTTTGAGGCCCCTCCTCCGTGGTCCCCATGATCCTTTCTGCTTGTGGTGGGGAACGGAAGGCAGGTATACCTGGTTCTCCCCTGTTTTGTTTCCAAAGTATACTTTGGCATAATCTCTAGGCCCTACTTTCTTCAGGCCTTTAGTTTTATATCTCAGTTACCTGTTTTAGAAGTAAACTACACCCTGCCTCTCATTTGTGTTTTACTCTAATAATCCTAGCCTACCTAATTCATCCACTTGCCCTCCAGAGAAGGACCTCTGGATCGCAGGGGGAGGTCACATATGTGGAAGAGGCAAAAGATAAAGGCATAAAAATATGTTTTAGGACATCTCTTCTTACCTACTAACTCCCTTAATTCTCCTGTGGGTAGATGTCTTCATCCCCCGAAAATACCCACCGCCGATGCTCAGAGGGGTCAGTAATGTGGGCAGAGTTACTTACGCAGCTGTTTACTGTCAGAGCAATAAAACAATTCTACGCCTGTGCTCTTCCACTTGGCGCTCTGCCCTGCCTCAAACCAAGGGCTGCACTGGTCCCGTGGCGGCCTGAGGGCTGGAGGCCTCGGAGGACTGGGGTGAGGGAGGCGTAGGTGCTGGTGGGAGACTAAAGAGCCTAGGCGAGAAGAGAAAGAGGGGCTCTATGCGCAGAGAAGCGGGGGCTGATGAACAGGGAGAGAAGGAAGACGCGGAGGAGCTGGAATCGCAGTGAAAGGGATGAGCAGGTGGGGAGGGGAAAGGAGGGATGACTTGTGGAACAATGGGAGGTGAAGCTGACGGTTTTACGGGGTTCACTTCCAGGTGATGACGAGTAGCCACAGGACTACTGAAGAGAAGCTGAACACCACTGGTGTGGAGGACACGAAGAAGCGTGAGTTCCAGCTGCTTGAGTGAAAGTTGAAAAACAGATCTGATGTCAGAGTCCTTTCCAGATGCTTGAGGAGTGAGCTTGTGGTTGAAAACAGAGCAGGCAGGGGCCCGGGTAGCAGAGGCCCGGAGCTGGTGCAAGGCACGAGCCTCCCGGGAAGAGGGGCTGCAGAGGTAGAAAGAACCCTGGTTTTTAACTGTAGCACGTGGCAGTTCTCATCCATGACTCTGCATGGTCCTCCCAGCAATCCCATGAGATGCATACGGGGCAGGAAATAGACCTTCTCCGCGAAAACCAGCTGCGAAGCATCGGCACTGGGACGCAGACCACGTCTCCTGACTTGATCCACGCTGTCTGTAGTTTCCCATGAGAGTCCTGATCCTCTGCGTACTCTTCACAGTAGGAGATCAACCTCTTAGAGAGAAAACTTATAGTCTCTACATAGAAATGAAAGAACTTTTCTCTAAGTTTTCTTCACCCCAGACTCTATGTTAAAAATCTTCAGGCTGTAAATTGTGAGAAAGAGCTGTTGGACTGTCAGGAATTGGTGCAGGTGAGGTTCTTATGGTGCCATCTAGTGTCCGTGATTGGACTTACAAAACTTTGGCTATAAGTATTCTGAAAAATAATTTATTTAAGGAAATAGCAAGTAACTGATTAATTTTGCAAAAGAATAGACATTAAAACACCTAATATTTTCCTCTCCCTGCCGGGAAGATTTATTAACCTGCCCTCTTGATCACCCCGAGAGTTAGACCAATGCAGTGAATTACTTCATTGCATAACACAGAAATTATGACCTAGTGAAGTCCAAGGTTACCTTATTTTCTTTTCACTATACCAGTTCATCCAAGACCTTAAAGATCATGAAGCTTGGTGCTAGAAGTGTCTGAGGCATTCAGGTCTTCATTCAGTAGAATGAGGTATACAGCAGTGCTTCACAAACTATAAAATGTTAAGCAGAAGTATTATATAGAGCTATTATTTCACACATACGATTCCATACCCTTGACACACCTCCCTTCTAAGCCTCATAACATATTTATAAGATAAGAGTTGCTATCTAGACTTTACATCTGAAGAAGCTGAGGCTCAGAGATGTTATATGACTTGCCCAAGGTCATAGAGCTAGTTTTCTCTTTGCTGTACTACATTGCCACTATGACACTGATATAAGGAATTAATATGAATTTATTCAGCAGAAATTTATTAATGCTCACTAGTACCATCCGTTGGGTTAGGAACAAGGTATATAAAGATTTATGACTGTTGGGAACTGAATGTTTGTGTCCAACTAAAATTCGTATGTTGAAGCCCTAGCCCCTAATATGACATATTTGGAGGTAGGGGCTTTGTGGAAGTAAAGTTAAATGAGGTTATAAGGGTAGGGTCCTGATCCAATAGGATTACGTCCTTAAGGATAGGAAGAGAGACCAGATCCAGATCTTGCTTTCTCTCGGCAGGCACATGCAGCAAGAAGGCAGCTGTCTGCAAGCCAGGAACAGAACTCTCAACAGAACCTGACCATGCTGGCACCCTATCTCACTTTCAGCTCCAGAACTGGGAGAAAATTAATTTCTGTTGTTTAAACCACCCAGTGTATGGTATTTTGTTACGGCAGCCCAGCCCAAGCCAACTAAAACAATGAATATCTACTCCCCCTAAGCTGCTTCCAGCTTTGTTAGGGAAGTCAGTTGTTAGATAAATCACAACCCAACTTGCTGAGATAGATGTATGGACACCTCATATTTCTAAATGATTGCCTTAGAAAGAATCCTGATGAGACTGGTGGTGACAGGCTACCACAGATGTCAGACAGCTCTAAACTCAAATACATTTAAGAGATGACCTCTTACTTAGAGGTACCTTGTCATTAATAAACATGGACTTTCTCTCAGAACCCCGTGTGCCCTCTTTGCGTAGGAGATGGGATGGAGTTGCGGAGCCAGTGACTAAATGTGGCTTTGGGTTCTGGTTCAGGAACAGAACCTGTGGTCCTCAGCTGCTACATCTATCAGATGAGATGGTTTTGACTAGCTGCCATCTGAGGCAGTCATCTGAATCTTTTTGCTCACTTTGTCCCTAGAAGAGTTTTGAAAAACTGTGAAACTGTTTCCACTTTTGAAAGTTGACATCTAAAATTTTCCATTAGAAATGTAGTTTTAAAGAATGTCATTTCCATTATACTATAAATGTTGACATTTTAAAATAAAATCATCACATGACTCTTATGTTTCCAGTACCATCAAAATAACATATTTATTAGAAATTCACTATCATTCATAAAAAAGACTGCCTTTCACATCATTCCTTTTTCTCAATGAAATATTATTTTCACTCCATTCTCCATTCCCAGAATTTTATGTAATGCAGTGTATTTTTATGTTTGAAAGTCTTTTAAAATTAAAATTAAAAATTAAAATTACCTGAAAGTTTTATTATCATAATTATCAGTAGTTAAAATTTGAAACAATATATGATAAATTTTGATAATAATTACACATAATTAGTAAAATTTTATTGGATACATCTCTCAAAATCTATTGATGAATGTTATTTATTGTTAGAAAGAGATACAATTTAATCTAGATTCAATTCCTATTTTGGGGTTTTACAGATATAAGCACTCAGAGACACTGTTCTCATAAATAGATGAAAATAGTTTTATTATAGTAAAGTCATTCAATTATTTCAACTTCTGAATTGCATGCCAAAAGTATCTCACAGTAATCTCTCATTAAATGTTATTTTAAATCATCAACTTTAGGTTCTCCATCAAATTTGTTGAAAGCAAAGAATTAGAAACCCCCTGAATTACAAAAGGATTGATTATCCAGTCTTTACAGTCAATCTGGGACTACTATAGGACAATCATCTCACTTATAAACACTAATTCTAAGGAAGAGTGCTAAGTAAGGCAGAGAGCCTTGCATGTCACCTGGATGACCTAAGATGCTACCAATGTTTCTTACCTATACTCTGCTTGGTTCTCTCAACACTCTCCCTCAGGAGCAATGCTTTCTTTGAGTAAAATTATCATCACTCTTATAACCACACTCTACATTATATCTGAATGAACATATTGGCCAAACTGCTCCACTGAATACCAAAATACCCACTCTTAAAGAGAAGAAAAGGAAAGACACAAAGCCTGAATGCAAATTTTTGATGCCTTATTTTGGAGACTTCTCTGAAAGCAGAAGTGCCATCCATTAGAAATACAATGTGAGCCATATATGTAATTTAAAATTTGTTTGAAAAGCAAAAAGAAGCAGGTGAAATTAATGTTATATGTAATGCAATATTTCCAAAATATAATCATTTCAACATTCAGTCAATATAAAAAGTTAAAAATGAGGTAGTTTTACATTTTTTTTTTTTTTGGTACTATTCCTTGTAGTATTTTATACAAGCAGCAAATCTTAATTCATACCAGCTACACTTCAGGTGCTCAATATCCACATGTGACTAGTGACTATTGTATTGGGCAACACAGCCCTTGAGAGACACACTGTAGTAAGATTTGGGATGGATAAGAGAGCAGTCTTTTGTTTTTGTAAAGTAAGAACATGGTGAACATAAGCGAAGTGGTCAGAAAGGAAAATAGTCCTATCCATGCCCTCGTACAGCTGTGAAAGGTATCTTTCACCCCAGGGCCTATGCTGCACAGCTGTATGAAGTGGCCCTGGTGTACCTCAAGAGATAGAGGTACCCCACTTTGAAGATCATTATTTTAAGGTGAATTCTAGCTGCCAGGGTCTTTGGAAAATGATGCAATGATAATGAAATTATGCCGCCTTATCTTCTGGAGAAGACCTAGTCAACTATCCTCTAAAATTCTGGAGCAAGTAAAAAGAAAAAATTCATGAGACAATGATTAGCAAAAGATCTAGAAAGCCCTTGTTACTTTGTCAGCAATATCCTGGTATGACTTTTTTAAGTCATACCAAGTATGGTTGACAACCTACCTTATTGCAAGTGGAGAGTTTTTGGTAATAGTAGGGTGATGTTTTCTCCTCTGACTTTGATGGAGACAAGATGAGGTTATATGAAAATCATCAACCTAACATCAGATTACTCTAGGAGGTGAAGATTTCCTATGTTAGGGCACAGAAATGACTAAGAATCTCTTCCTTACCTCTATTTTCTTAGGAAACTTCTACAATTTGTCCCTCTAGCTCTTTCTAAATTCCAGTGTACAGTATGAATGTTGGGCTTCCTTTCCAAAGGAACCCAGATGCTTGTCCTAAAAGGTAAGTATAAAGAAGTACTCTATGATACTGTCTTAGTTGGCTTGGGCTGCCATGACAAAATACCATAGACTGGGTGGCTTAAACAACAGAAATTTATTTTCTCACAGTTCCGGAGATTGGGAAGTACAAGATCAAGGTGCTACCTGATTTGGTTTCTGCTGAGAGCTTTCTTCCTGGCTCTCAGATGGCTGCCTTCTGTGTCCTCCATGGTAGAGAGAGAAGTCTGGTGTCTCTTCCTTTTCTTATAAGGACACCAACCCTGTCAGATTAGGGCCCCACCTTTATGACCTCATTTAACCTTCATCACCTCCTCACAGGTCCTATCTCTAAATGTCTTAGTGAATTCAAGCTGCTGTAACAAACTACCATACACTGGATGGCTTAAACAACAGAAATTTATTTCTTACAGTTCTGGAGACTGGAAGTTCAAGAGCAGGGTGCCAGTACGGTTGAGTTCTGGTAAGGAAAGTTTTCTGATTTGTAGACTGCTGACTTCTCCTTATATCTGCACCTGGCAGAGAGCAGAGAGGAAGAGCAAACTTTCTTGTGACTCTTTTTTAAAAAATTAATAAATGTAATTTATTTTTGGTATTTATAATTTTTTACTGAAATATAATCAACTTACAATGTTTCAGGTGTACAGCAGTGATTCAGTTATATATATATATGTGTATATATATATATATATTCTTTTTCAGATTATTTTCCATTATAGGTTACTACAAGATATTGAATATAGTTCCCTGTGCTATACAGTAGTCCTTGTTGTTTATGTATTCTATATATAGTAGTGTGTATCTTTTAATCCCAAATTCCTAATTTATCCATCCCCTCTCCTTTCCCCTTTGGTAAGTGTAAGTCTGTTCTCTGTGTCTGTGAATCCATTTCTGTTTTGTAAATAAGTTCAGTTGTATCATTTTTTAGATTCCATATATAAATGATATCATAGGATATTTGTCTTTCTCTCTCTGACTTACTTCACCTAGTATGATAATCTCTAGGTCCCTGTTGCTACAAACCATATTATTTCATTCTTTTTTATGGCTGAGTAGTATTCCATTGTATAAATATACTACCTCTTCTTCATCCATTCATCTGTCATTGGACATTTAGGTTGCTTCCATGTCTTGGCTATTGTAAATAGTGCTGCTATGAACATTGGGGTGAATGCATTTTTTTGATTTAGAGTTTTCATCTCTTCCAGATATATGCCCAGGAGTGGGATTGCTGGATCACATGGTAACTCTATTTTTAGTTTTTAAGGAACTTCCATACTGTTCTCCACAGTGGCTGCAGTAGTTTATTCCTACCAACAGTGCACAAGGGTTCCCTTTTGTCCACACCCTCTCCAGCATTTATTATTTGTAGACTTTTTGATGATGGCCATTCTGACTGGTGTGAGGTAATACCTCACTGCAGTTTTGATTTGCATTCCTCTAATTATTAGCGATGTTGAGCATCTTTTCATGTGCCTGCTGGCCATCTGTATGTCTTCTTTGGATAAATGTCTGTTCAGGTCTTCTGCCCATTTTTTAAAATAGATTTATTTATTTTTATTTATTTAGTTTTGGCTGTGTTGGGTCTTCGTTGCCGTGTGTGGGCTTTCTCTAGTTGAGGCGAGTGGGGGCTACTCTTCATTGCAGTGCATGTGCTCCTCATTGTGGTGGCTTCTCTTGTTGCAGAGCACGGCTCTAGGTGTGCAGGCTTCAGTATTTGTGGCACTCGGGTTCAGTAGTTGTGGCTCACAGGCTCTAGAGTACAGGTTCAGTAGTTGTGGTACATGGTCTTAGTTGCTCCGCGGCATGTGGGATCTTCCTGGACCAGGGCTTGAACCCATGTCCCCTGCACTGGCAGGCAGATTCTTAACCACTGCATCACTAGGGAAGTCCCTTCTGCCCATTTTTTGATTGGGTTGTTTGTTTTTTGATATTGAGCTGTATGAGCTGTTTGTATATTTTGGAGCTCAATCGCTTGTTGGTTGCATCATTTCCAAATATTTTCTCCCAGTCTGTAGGTTGTCTTTTCATTTTGTTTATGATTTCCTTTGCTGTGAAAAAGCTTTTAAGTTTAATTAGGTCCCATTTGTTTATTTTTGGTTTTGTTTCCATTACTCTAGGAGACAGACCCAAAAATATATTGCTGCGATTTATGTCAAAGAGTGTTATGCTTATATTTTCCTCTAGCAGTTCCTGTACTCCAAAAACTATACGATGAAGATGACACAAACAGATGGAAAGATATACCGTGTTCTTGGATTGGAAGAATCAATATTGTTGAAATGACCATACTACCCAAAGTAATCTAAAGGTTCAATGCAAACCCTATCAATTTACCAATGGCGTTCTTCACATAACTGGAACAAAAAAATTTTAACTGTGTGTGGAAACAGAAAAGAAACTAAAGAGCCAAAACAATCTTGAGAAAGAAGAACAGAGCTGGAGGAATCACGTGCCCTGACTTCAGACTATACTCTAAAGCTACAGTAATCAAAACAGTATGGTACAAAAAAACAGACACATAGATCAATGGAATAGGATAGAAAGCCCAGAAATAAACCCATGCACTTATGGTCAATTAATCTATGACAACGGAGGCAAGAATATACAATGGAGGAAAGACAGTCTCTTCAATAAATGGTGCTGGGAAAACTGGACAGCTACATGTAAAAGAATGAAATCAGAACATTCTCTAACACCATACACAAAAATAACTCAAAATGGATTAAAGACCTAAATGCAAGACCAGATACTCTTGTGACTCTTATAAGGTACTAATCTCATTCATGAGGACTCCACCCTCCTGACTCATTTGATCCTAATTACCTCCCAATGGCCCCACCTCCTAATACCACCGCATTTGAGTATAGGGTTTCAACACATGAATTTTGGGAGGACACAAATATTCAACTCATATCACCAAATATAGTTACATTGGGGGTTAGGGTCTCAACATATAAATTTGGAGGGGCCATGATTCAGTCCATAGCAGATATTAAGGCACTAAGGGTATGGAATTCCATTTTAGAAGCTCTTCAAATAATTTAAGATAATCAGCTGCCTGAATTATTTGTTTAGGATGAAATTCTGTTTAGCTGGAGGCAAAAGACTCATTTAATATTTTCCAGAATTCCAAGTCTTTTTATAACATCATCCTCTGTCGTCTCCTTATGAAATGGTTTGAATTTCATGATAAAATTTCATGATGACACACTTCTCCCAAGAAAAACTCTTGTGGACAATTTTGGGGGTTTTTAGGTAAACTATTACTAGTGCAAGATATTTTTTAATGAACTATTTCTAATTTTTTCCCTGTAAAGTTATTTCTTCTAGTCTCAGAACTGCAAAGACATAGTAGCTCCCACCCCCAAAGTCCTATTTAAAAATAATGAGCATTCTACAATCAAGAGACATGCTGAAAAGGGGGGGGGGGGTGTCTTTCAAATAAATACACAGGTATTCCTAGAGTAGTTAATTTTTAAGTGAAACTAGTGATACTTCCTGCCAAGCATGAGTATAGTACATGAACCTGTGAAACTAGAATAAACTAAAAAGTACCTGTGACTACTTTCGAAACTGATGTACGGAATACACTTGTAGTCTATTTTTTATAGCTGTGACATTGGGAAATTCCATAGAGTAAAAATATAGGGTGTTTTAACTTTGCTGTAAAATACGAGTTTTTGGTATTGAAGAGGGAGATATGCATCCAACTTGTACTAAGTTCCTTATAGAGAATTTAAAAAATCAATCATTCCAACAAATAAAAACTGTAATGGCTCAGTAGTATTCTTCATGAACAGTTACTGTAAATAAGGGCTGAAGTATTCAAAGAAAAGGAGCTCAGAATCTTTCATGCATTAACTATTCTAGGCAAGACCATTGAAGAAGTAATATCAGTTTGAGATGGTTCAAAATATGTTACCAAGTCTAAGGACTTACACATTATTATATCACAATTTTACTTTTAGTTATCTAATTTAGGAATGTTTGATTCTAAGAAGAAGCTGGAAACTAACTGGAATTGTCTCTAGCAATGTTATTATATAGGCTTTTACTTAGGCTTATAGATTTTTCTGCTATTTTTTATTCATCTTGACATAACAATAGGCTAACTGTAATTATATCACAGTCCATGGGCTTATGTTTCACAACTCCCTCTTAGAAACTCTGATTTAGTTTGTGACTTATTTAGTTTACACACTTGTTCTCTAATAATTTAGTTCTGTAATGCTGGTTAAAAAATTTTTGGACATTCCCAATATGCACATATACATTAAAAATACACACACATACCTCTGTGTTTATGTACTATGTATACTATAAAACACATACACAATAGCAATTTTAAAGGATTAAAGATGAAATAATTAAATTTAAATCTTTCTATTGAAGTACAAAATAAGAACATGATTTGACATTCTTCCTTATTTTGGAAAGTCTTGGTTTATCATTTTGTGACATGGTGATTTGAGTTTGATTTCTTTCTAATATAATAGACTTTGGGGGGGAATAGTTTTAGATTTATAGAAAAATGGATATGATAGTACAGAGCTCCTATATACCCTGTACCCAATTTCTCCTATTACTAATATCTTACATTAGTATGGTATATTTATTACTTAATGAGCCAATTTTGATCCATTATTGTTAACTAAAGTCCATAGTTTATTCATACTTCTTTTGTTTAACCTAATGTCTTTTTCTGTTCCAGGACCCCATCCAGAATACATTACATTTAGCTGTCATGTCTCCTTAGGCTCCTCTTGAGTGATAGTTTCTCAGACTTTTCTTGTTTTTGGTGGCCTTGACAGTTTTGAAGAGAACTGGTGAAGTAATTTTTAGGATGCCCCTCTAATGGAGTTTGCAATTTGTCTGGTGTTCCTCTCATTAGACTGGGGTTATGGGTGTTTGGAAGATCACAGAGGTGCGGTGCCCTTTGCATCCGATCATATCAAGGTTACATACCATCAGTATGATTGATCACTGAGCTCAGGTCGCATTGTAACCTGGCCCATGGGTAAGTATTCATTTCTGCTAAGGTCCGTCAGCAAGCCAAAACTTGTTTCTCACAAGGAGAGTAGTTATCTTCACAGGATGGCAGGGCTTTGCTACAAAATCCTAAAGGTTTGCATTGTGATTCACTTATATGTACTTGCCAAAGACTCCAAATATCTCTATCTGCCACTTCAAGCATCACTGGGTCAACTGAATCATATGACCCAAGTGGAAAAGTAACTTGCACAGCAGCCTGGACCGTTGCAGAGACTTCTCTTCGCTCACTTGGTGTTATGCCTCTTTTTTTTTAACAGTAGGAGGGGCCAGATGTAACAACTTATCCTTCACTTAGAAGTGATATCTTGATATACTCAACTCCAAGGGACCCCTAGAAATTTCACTGAGGTAGAAGGCCTCTGAATTGGGGGGGATTTACTTCCCATCCTCTGACATGCAAATATCTTACCAATATGTGTACAGTAATTGGTACTTCCTGTCTACCAGGACTAATCAGCATATCATCATCAACGTAATAGACCAGTGTGATGTTCTGTGGAAGGGGAAGGGGATTTAGTCTCTGCAGACTAAATCATGACATAGGGCTGGAGGGTTGATATAACCTGTGGTGGGACAGCGAAGGTGTGCTGCTGACCTTGTCAGTTGACTCCTTCCGGTGGTCTTTTTCAACACATATAAAGGAAAAAGCATTTGCCAGATCAATAGCTGCACACCAGGTACTTGGAAATGTGTTGATTTGCTCAAGCAATGAAACCACATCTGGTTTAGCAGTGCAACAGGGATCATCACATAACCGGATTTACAAAAATCCAGTCATGCTCCAAGATCCATCCGTCTTCTGCACATGCCAAATAGGTGAGTTGAAAAGGGATGTGATGCATATCACAACCTTTGCAACTTTCAAGTTCTTGATAGTGGTACTAATCTTTGCAATCCCTCCAAAAATGTGGTATTGTTTTGGTTTACATTTTTATAGGTAGCAACAGTTCTAGTGGCTTCTATTTGTCCTTTCCTACAGTAACAGCCTTCACTCTACAGGTCAGGGGACCATTGTGGGGAATCCTGCCAGCTGCTGAGCACGTCCTTTTTTTATGCATTCTGGAACTGGGGAAATAACCACAGGATGTGTTCAGAGACCCACTGGGCCTAATATAAGATGAACCTGAGCTAAAATTCCACTGATAATTTGACCTTCACAAGCCCCTACTCTGATAGGTAGATAGTGATATTTTGGGTTTCCATGAATTAGGTCAAACCCACTGTCTACTAAGCCCCAAAAGTCTGGTTATTTCCTTTCCCCCAATGCACAGTCACTCTTGTTGATGGCTATAGGACCCTGTGGGGTAGGCTGGGGAAAAAATTAACACTATACATTTTTGGCACTGAAGTAGGGTCCTTCCTCAAGAAGACCTGGCCTCCCCTTCATTCAGAGTTCTGGGTATGTAAATTGGCTCAAGCCTGGGAACTGATTGAGGGGCTGTGACTTTCTGTTTTGGTAACACAAGTTAGGGTTTCTGTTCATAGACCTGGAACTCTTCTGCTTATATATTTTTTGGCTGCGCTGTGCAGCTTGTGGGATTTTAGTTCCCTGACTAGGGATTAAACCAGGGCCCTCGGCAGTGAGAGCACTGAGTACCACCAGGGAGTTCCCAGAACTCTTCTGCTTATAAAGACCAAGTAAGAATTTAGTAATTATCCATCTATTTCTTTTCTAGGGACACCATGATCAACTAGCCAATACCATAGGTCTTTGCGAGTCAGATAATTCTGATTACTGCTTTGGCTCAGCTGTCCGTTACAGCAACCACACTGGTCCCTACCTGCCACCCTGAGATCCCATCATCACCACTGCATTTAAGAATCTGTTTGATGATAACAGATTCCATTGTAAGATACATCTGAATACAGAGAGGAGCAATTGCAGATCTCTTCAAGGTGCTGGGACTCACTTCACAAATTACTTCTCATAGTCATGTTGAAGGGTAATGTCCTCTGGACCCTCCTGAGGTGGGTGAGAAAGTCTTACATGATAAATCAACTCTAAGATTCCCATCTTCCCAAGACTTTGGAGATCTGGCAGTTCTGGCACTTCAACTTCATTTAGTGTAGACACTTTTGGGTGGAAGGAAGTCAGTGATCAATGGTGTTTTTGCCAGTTTCTTCTCACAGTGAGTCCATTGGGCTCTGAAAGCCATCTTGTGGTTATTTTCTTAGTTCCACAGGTACAATTGGAAGAGACATACTCAGCAAACAATCAAACAAACTTAATCTTTTTCTAACCCTTTGAGGTAAAATGTATCTGCTTTGTAGGCTCTTATCAATAAATTCAGCCTGATAGTATTTTACAAGCCTTCATCTTTATCCCTGTATTAGTTTCCTAGGGTGGTTACTGCAAAGTACTACAAACCGAGAGGCTTAAAACAACAGCAATTTATTCTCACAGTTCTTGAGAGGAGATATCTGAACTCAAGTTGTCAGCAGGGCCATGCTTCTCCTGAAGGCTCTTTGGAATAACCTTTGTCTTTTCCTAGCTACCAGCAGCTCCTGGCATTTCTTGGCTTCTAGCTACATCACCCCAATCTCTGCCTCCATCTTCACATATCCTAATTCCTTCTGTGTTTACATATGTCTGCATCCTCTCTTCTTAAATAAGGATACCAGACATTGGATTTAGGACCCACTCTAATCCAGCAGGACCTCATTTTACCTGATTACATCTTCAAAGATTATTTCCAAATAAGGTCACATTGCATTTCCAGTTGGAGAATGAATTTTAGGGGACACTAGTCATCCCACTATAATCCCACACCCTTAACATCCATACAAAATTTGACTGCATATTCTTTTGTATGCTCTGAATTTTTTTAGCGTGTGTATTTTACTTTTTCAAATAAAATTAAAGTGGAAAACCCGCCACAGTTCTTTGCCATAAAATGCAAGTATTCTTTCCAGCCAGTTTCTCCCTTTGATGCCCATTACTACATAGTCTCCCTATATTGGTTTCCCTGTCCCTTTTCCAACCTTTTCTCTAACTGCATACAAAATGACCTTTTAAAATAATCTCCTTCCGATCTTTCAAGGAGGATCAAACACAAGGTTCCCCGTTAGCTGAAGGAGGCTTTTCAAGATCTGGTCTCCAGTACCCTTCTTCCAGGTTCATCTTTCAATAAAACCCCATTATGAACCCATTTTACCCCAGAACCCCTTGTAGGTTTCCGAACTGCCCAAGCCATTCCCTTCCTCCATACTTTGGCCCTGTGCTCTTTGCCCCCTGCACCCATGACTGCTGCTCATCTTCAGCAGCTACTCTGCTATTCCCTCCCTGGACAGGAAACATTTTTGTCTTCTCATCTTTGAAGTCTGTTAATATTTTCCCTTTGCTCTTGCTCCTTCTCAATCAAATTTCCTATTTGGTTTTTTTTTTTAATAGATTTATTTAATTAATTAATTTATTTATTTTTGCTGCGTTGGGTCTTCGTTGCTGCAGACTTTCCCTAGTTGCGGTGAGCGGGGGCCACTCTTTGTTGTGGTGCATGGACTTCTCACTGCAGCAGACTCTGTTGTTGCAGAGCATGGGCTCCGGACTTCGGTAGTTATGGCACGAGGGCTCAATAGTTGTGGCTCGCAGGCTCTAGGGCACAGCCTCAGCAGTTGTGGCACGCGGGCTCAGTAGTTGTGGCACGCGGGCTCAGTAGTTGTGGCTTGCGGGCTCTAGAGCGCAGCCTCAGCAGTTGTGGCATGCGGGCTCAGTAGTTGTGGCTCGCGGGCTCTAGAGTGCAGGCTCAGCAGTTGTGGCACGTGGGCTCAGTAGTTGTGGCCTGCAGGCTCTAGAGTGCAGGCTCAGTAGTTGTGGCATGTGGGCTCAGTAGTTGTGGCTCGCAGGCTCTTGAGCACAGGCTCAGTAGTTGTGGCTCGCGGGCTCTAGAGCGCAGGCTCAGTAGTTGTGGCTCGTGGGCTCTAGAGTGCAGGCTCAGCAGTTGTGGCAGGTGGCTCAGTAGTTGTGGAGCACGGGCTTAGTTCCTCAGCAGCATGTGGGATCTTCCCAGACCAGGGCTCTAACCCATGTCCCGCGCATTGGCAGACAGATTCCTAACCTCTGCGCCACCAGGGAAGCCCCCCAAATTTCCTATTTGAAAGAATGTAGTCCAACAACACACACACAAGCAGCTACGCTGGCCCACCGGCTGGGTAGGACCGTGTCCCCCTTCTCACGGAGGGGATGGCTGTTAACTCAGCTCTGGAGCGACAAGCGCGGCACCACGCCGAAGGCCAGAGCCCGCCGGGCTCCAGGCTCGGGGCGGGTGGTGACGGCATCGCCCCTGGGAGGCCGGGGAAGCCGCACATCACCCACTCGGACCACATCCCTCGCTCTACAGCCGAGGAAACTCCTCCGGCGGAGGGCGAGGCTCCGAAGCCCAGAGCGACACTGTAAGGCGCCCAAACATGTTAGTGCCCTTCACGCCCCAGGCCGGCCCTCTTCCTCCTCACCGAGGCCGAGTCCCGCCACTTGTCCAGCGCTTTCTCTCTCTCACGCCCGGGTACGCGAGGACGAACAGCTACCGCGAGCCTGAGGTCAATGACCGCGCGCGGGGAACTCGGGGGGCGGGCCGGCGGCGCGCGGGGGTGGAGCACTCGCCATAGCGCTTCGCGTGGGCGGTCCTCTCGGGCTGCTCGGCCCGCGCAGGCGCAGGCGCGTGCGCAGGCGCGTGCGCAGGCGCGGGCGCAGGCGCAGGCGCAGGCGCAGGCGCAGGCGCATGCGCAGGCTCCGCGTCGCAGGACTCCCGGCCGTCGCGGGCCGCGCCCACTCGTCGCGGGTCAGAGGCCGCGGGGCGGGCGGTGGTGACGCGCGCGGAAGCGTCCTGTGCGCCGTCGGTAGCCGGCAGGCAGCAGCGCTGCAGTGGCGGCCACTGCCGGGTGCCCCGACGGGAGGGGCTCCGGATCGCTGGGAGGCGCCCGAACTCCTGCGGCCCCGCCGCCGGCGGAGGCCCCATGAGTCGGGGGACGATGCTTCAGCCCGGAGCGTGGCCGGGGGAGAGCTGTGCCGAGAAGCCGGCGCGGGAGGCGGGGGCCGCGGCGCTGGAGGGCGAGAAAGCGGTGGCCGGGGGGCAGCCGCGAGCCGCGGTGCGGTGCCCGGCCGAGCAGTGAGTGCGGGTCGCGGGGCGGGGACGGCGGGGCGGCGTGGGGCCCCAGGCTCGGCACCCACGGGTGGGCGTGGAGTGGGGTGGGGTGGGCGGAGCAGGAGCCGGCGGAGGGCCCTTCGCCCCCTTGCTTTTAAGTAAGGTCGTCGGTGAAGGCACTTTTGTATCCAATGTGTCCGATGACAAAAGTTTTTCCGGAAGGCGCGTTTTAAAATTCTGGTTATCCAGTACCCTCCCCCGCTTTTTTGACATTTCCATAGCTCTAAAGCTAAAGAAATCTCCAGCAACTTGGGAAACAGACTCCAGAAGCATATTATCTTATAACTCACTCCATTAGCGCTTCCCCCCAACCTGTCGCGGGAAGGGACTAAGGTTGTCGCTGTCACAACCCCAGGAAAGCTGAGCCACGCGACCTGTTTGTTCTTGGAAGGCAAGTCTGCGCTTGATGAGCGTCCCACCTGTTGGACAGACTTTGGACGGAGTCTGCCCCAATTCTTTTGCCCGTTAGCTGCTTAACTCGATGTCCCCAACCGCCTTGATTTTCAAATGCGAAAGGCAGTGCTGCTTAGATCAATTCCTTATTGAACTGTAAAGGCGGCTGCGTACATCGGAAGAGTTTATAGTTTCTGCAAGGATTTGGGGGCAGGGGTGGAAGCAGAATATAAACTTGAAGGCTGAAACTTTTCTGCACTTTCAAGTTTTAGTCACATATAAATGCCTTTGGAATTCCAAAATTGACGAAAGTACTCAGGTAACCAGTTTGACAGAGATCTTAATTGGCCGGAAAGTGTGCTTTTTTTTCCCCCCCATTTCCTAAAAAGGGGTCCTGGGGGAGCTGTTATTGCAGATAATGTATTATAATAATTCTCGCTTGCATGGCTCTTTATCGTGGGCTTTGACCTTCTCATTGAGCACCCAAGCCCCTTGGGATAGTGTTATCCACACTTAATGGGTTAAGATTTAGAGCAGGAGGTCTCAAACTCCTGCCCCCAGGAGCTAGGCAGGTGTCCCATGGGTTCCTGGAGAGCTGAGTCCTATGGGGACAGGGTCCACTAGGTTCCAGCCTATAGAAGATTCCAGATATTCTGACTTTTGTTTGAAATGTCCTGATTTTTATTTTATTTTCAAATTACATCCAGGTGTTTCACTTTTATTTTTTAAAATTTTTTGTCCGTGCCACACGGCTTGCGGGATCTTAGTTCCCCCGCCAGAGATCGTAACCACTGGACTTCCAGGGAATTCCCCTGATTTTTAAATAGTAACCTTTTATTTTATTTTTTAATTGAAACCACTGTGCACGCCCGTGTGTGTGCAGATGTGAGCCCATGTGAGCAGATGTGGCTGCAGTTTTGCTCCCTGGGTTTGAGCCCTACCTGAGACGCTGCAGCGGGTAAAGTTGGGGTGGGCATGGGGGTGGTCTTTGCCTCTGCCCCTTCCCAGCCCGTGCTGGTTCCTGCCTGCAGCTTCCAGGCTGACTGCTGCTACCTCACTTAGGCCCCGGTGGTCTGAGCTGTGCTCCCACCTAGCGGCCCTGGCCCTCAGATGCTGCTTCTCAGCCTCAGCTGTGTCGTGCCCTCCTGGGAGATGCAGAAACTTTGAAGTCCGAACCACGGTCCCCCAAATACACAGAGTTATTTGGCAAGCTTTTCTACTGGAGGTGGTTCCTGGAGTCTGAGCACCTGAGGAAATGGGTCATGGTGCAAAAGGAACACTCTTCCCTGGCGAAAAGGTTTTGTGGCACAGGTGCCTCTTCTCTCTACTGTCAGTAGAATTATGGGCGTGGAGCTGAAGGGAATGTAAACAACCCAGCCTAGGTTTGTCATTTTATCCATTAGGAAACTGAGTTGCAGATTTGATAGGTGCAGCTTGGCCAGGGAGGCACAGGGAGTAGGTTTCAGGGCCAGGTTCCCTGATGCCTGGGTGGGGACCTCCCCCCATGTCTTTCTGGCTTCCTCAGCAAAACTAGGTAGAGGAACATGACATATAGTCATGCAAACTTCACTTTTTTTTTTTTCTGGAATAGATATTCCAATTTGCTGTATATTTACTAGCTTAATTTCTTTTTCTTCCTATTTTTGTTGTCTCTGATGAGCTCATTCTCTTTTAACTCTCATAAGAGAACAAGGGGGAGCCAGGGAAAGGAGGTGAAGATAACTTCAAATATCAGCTTCTGAACATCATATCTTACGTTCTGGGCTTTCCTGTTTATTATATGGGCAGTGGGGCTACTTCTCATTGCACTCTGATATTTTCTTAAGGGCTAGAGAAACTGTACTGCAGCATATAAACATTGCCATTATATAGTTTGCAGTATAATGTGTGCACATCAGTTCTTACATGATGATATATGCAGCCTAATAGTTGAGTGTAGATATAAATAAATAGTGTAATGCCTGAACTAGGTCCTAAAATAGTTTTTGAATCTTGTGCTGTTCTGTCATTGGAGCCAAATCCCTTCTTCCCACCCAGAGAGTTAGGTTTGACGTGCACAGGAATTGAGTAAAATATTTGCATCTGGAAATATGAAACACCATAAAATGCAGATGTTTTGAGATACCCCGCAGAGTCATTTTAATTCATTCAGTGGATAGAAATTACGAATACAAATCACAGCCCAACTTTTGTAGCCATTATATTGTACATTCGGGCTGTGACTCTGAGAGGTGCAGTGAAGGGTAGGGGAAGGGATGGCTCATTTCCTACAGGCTGTACTGTAGGACACCAATTCCTTGTGACTAAGCTCACTGTGTTTTGCAAAGGAGAGAAACAGTGGGGAAGAAAGATGTAAAAATCATATGGATAAGCTACTTCCTAAATCTCTTTCCTTCCTTTCCTTTCTTTCCTTTTTTTCTTAGTTCACTTGAGAGCTGTGGTTGGCTGACATCCCTTGGACAAGCCCTAAGGATGGCTCACAAGATGATTCAGGGTCCCTTTTGAGGAAGTATTAGGTCAGACCAGATTCAGTTGACGTTTTTGGCTATTTCCTCACTCCTCCTATCAGCAGGTCTCCTATACTCCATGCCCTGCTCACCTGACCCATACGGTTGAAACTTATACGCTGTGTCACTTCTTCCTCTTAGCTAAGCTAATACTACAGTCCTTGAGGACCAGGATGGTTCTGGGACGTGGTTGGTGCAGGCTAGACATGCTTAGGGAATTGAGAAGTGAGACTACTCCATGGTCCTTCTCTGTCTGCCTGACGGTGGGACAGGGTTTGAACCTGGGGTCCACAGGCTGGCTGTTTGTAGGGGGGAGCATGGTGTGTCTGTGTACCCCTCTGAAGTGGAAGGCAAAATTATGCGTGTATGTTTTTCTGGACTTAGGTTCTGAGGAGAGCTGTGGATTCTCAGAAGGGCTGTGAACAACAAGCTGTGAAGCCATTGTCCTCGGGTGTTGCTAAATGTGCTATTGTGCGAATGTGTTTTCCCACCCACCTTAACAGCCCCGGGGAGCGGGGGGGCCTGTCTTTGATGGGGTAACAGCGACTCCCTCCTGCCCCTTCCCCCTCCTGGGTGTAGAACCTGCTTCAGAGCTGGGATGCCTGAGAAACCTCCTTGTTGAGGGTGTCTGGGTTGTCCCCAGACACCTCTGGGAGTCACGTGGAGTAGCCCGAGCCAGTCATGGAAAGTCCACTTGCAGATCGGAGGTGGAATTTCAGCCTGGGTGCCGGTACTTTCCTGCATTTGATGTGTTGTTCTGTCATCTCTACAACCGCTCAGAGGTGGAGAAAGGCTGGGTTGAGTGGTCTTTGCTTTTCCTGTGCCTGTGTGTTATGGCGCGTGGTGTCACAGTGGTTGACACTTTCAGCAACGCTGCCTGGGCCATTCGTCTTCTAGGACAGGCCAGGTTAAGCATGAACTGCCGCGTTCAAGTCCAGAGAGCTGAGCAGAGTCATACTCAGTTTAGCTTTTTTAGATAACTAAGGGAGGCTTGCTGCAAATGATCCGTACGGGGAGTGGTTAAAGTGCTGTCTGTTAGCTTTGCATCTATGTTAGAGTTCACTTTTTCGTATCATGTGTTTACTTGTATCAGAAATTGAAAAATTGGCTTCACAGAAATGTCTTCTGCTTCACTGAGCCCTGTGTTTTTAGCTTATAGCTTTTGTTTTGGGGAGTAGTGTAATTTTGTCTACATGTAGTAAGCATTTTAAAATTAAGTTTTCAAACATTTATTGTTATCCAGGTCTTTGAAAAGAGCAAGAGGAAGGTTATAATTTAGTAGACAATGTCATGTAACCTACTCAATGGTATATATTGCCTTAATACTGAGAGTAAAATAATTCATCTCTGAGAGAAAATGGGAGCTTGAAAATACTTTAAAGTAACATTATGGTACTAAACTAATAATTTTCTAAGTAGGAATTATTAGCATTTTGGTTTTAAAATTTAACTCAATTGTGTACTTGAGTATGACTCACATGCCAGGGTCCCCAGGTAATCAAGTAACATTTAAGACTTTCACTTTTCTTTACTACTTCTCTAGTGATGGGCGTGTCTTCTAGAAGGAAACTTTTTGCTGTGGCGATCATGTGAGCCTGTGGACTTCAGTGGCCTCTTTGTGCCAGATGGTGGACACTCCTTATCCCCACCCCAACTTGACACACACAAAAGATTGCCCAATTTCTGAAACTGGTCAGCATCAAGGATTTTATCTTATCATATAATATCCTCTTTCCTTGCATTGCTTCTCTGTCTTCCCTTCCCATGACAAAAATTTAAACTTCTAGCTATTTCAGATTCCCAACTTTAAATATAATTTCTTTTTGTTGTTATTTTCAGCTTTAATATTTTGATACTTAAAAAAGTTAAAGCAGAAGTTTATTGAATGAAGTATTTTTTTAAATCAAATTATTTTAATTTTTCTTGCTTTCACACACCTCTCTCACTTTCCAGTTGATGGTCCTTATATAGGATGAATGTTTCATTTTGGCTGTTAAATGTCTTATTTTCTGATCTTATTGATTGAGCTTTATTGCTTATTGAACTTCTCACTTATCTTCTCTCCAAGGAGATACAGTGGCTTCTAAAAGCCATATTATAGTTTCCCTGGTGGCCTTGGCAAGTTAGCAAATGTCCTTGGCCACATGTCCTTGGTGGCCATGGAAGTTGGCAAACATTTGTGCAGGGAATCTGAATGAAATCTAGTGTGGCTAAGGTAACTTGAATATACTCCGGGCCTCCCATTCCTCAATTTCTGCTTTACTTCTTTTGTATCTCTTGAGTCACCACATTTCTGTTACCAGTAATCTCCCTTTCTGCTCTGTCTTCCTTTTGCATTTAGTTCTCCTGTTGACCTCTTTGCGTCCCTTTCCTGTTGGTCTGGCAGAATTTGTATTTGCGGCTGTGCAGAGAGATGCTTGTTTAGAGAACCTTCTCTGGGCACTGGTGTTGCCATTGCATTTTGGTTATTTTGTAGATTAGAAAGGAAAGAGACAAGAGTGCAGGCGAATATGCCTGCCCGTAGCCACAGAATTCGCTTGAAGTGCGAATAGATGCACAGTCTGTTAGAACTAAGAACTGGAAGAGGAACCACGTAGATCGTTTAGGTCTTGTCTGGTCTTCTCGTTTTGAAGATGAGAAAACTGAGGCCAAGATTAGGGAAGTGGCTTCCTCAAAGACATGCTTCTGATAACGATACTGTGAAAATGATTCACTTAAATGCCTGTTTTATAGGATCAGAATTTCTCTCCTATTTGATAAAGCTAGGAAGGAGGCAAAAAGATAACATTAAACTATTGAAAAAAGACCTTAACACATTTAGTCACTTTTTATTTTAAGCGTTTGATGTATAGTCCCTGCGAGTCTGGTTTCTGTTTGCTTTTAACCCTGGCACGGGCTCCATGGGTGACATCACACCTGTTACTTGAAATCTCACTGGGGTTAGAGCACATGGAAAGTACCTTTTCCCTAGTATGTCCCCTCAACCTCACAACGTTAAAAAAGACAGGCACACACGCCCCATCACCTTTACGTGGAGAGAAGAAAAGGAAAAAAGGAATAAGAAATGATCTTACCACTACTCTACACGAATGGATGTAGCATGAAAATTCATAAGGCTAGCTAACGTTTTTGAGTGCTAAGTATTTATGTGTCTGTTTTCACAGCAGTCTCTTGAGGTGAGCGCTCTTACTGTCCTTTTTACAGGTGGATACATTTAGGTGGTGAGAAGTGTGGTCACTTGACTTGCACGGTTATATGTATGGCTAGTGAGGAGTGGTTGAACCCTGGGTGACTCCAGCCATGGCGCCCCCAGCGAGGCCACCCACACGGCATGTGCCCTGAGGTGGTAGGTGGTAGGCCATTCGTGCCGGGGCATGGATGGAGCCAAGCACAGGTATGAAAGCACAGGCTAGGGTCGGTCAGGTGTTTGGACAGAAGTGTGGGTGTGTGTAGGGCAATCACAGAATACAAGCTAGAGTGGTGGGATGGGTCCAGATTTAGACTTCCTGGCTTATATGGGAGCCATTGAAGGGATTCAGAGGGGTGGAAGGTATGTTAGTTCCCAGCTCAGTCTGTCTCTCTCAGTGGCCCTTCTTCTGTCTCTTGCTCCCTCTCACTTGGTCCTCTTTCCTCCCGCTGGGCTAATGCACGAGGAGCTGGGGAGCTGCGGGAATCCAGGATGTGAGTACGTCTCTCGAGTCACTCACTTAGTTCCTTAGTAACTCCTCCTTCCTGTGTCCAATGTCCAGTGTGCATGGAGCCTCCTGTCTTGTGTGAGGAGTTGGGGTGTGCTATCACGGGGAGGGAGTACTGGGAATTGGGGGTCTGATCTCTCCTGATGTGTACACCAGCCAGTTTCCTTGTGTTCAGCCCTGGGTGTCTCCTATACCCTCTGAAGCACTTGGCACCTCCAGTTCCTGAGCCTTACTGGGGCCCTGCAGGGTGTACTGGTCTTCCCTTCCAGCAGATGCCCCTCCACTGGCTTCGAGGCTTCCCGTGTCCTCCGTCCCTTCCTACCCGTTCTTCCACTTTTGGACGGTTTGGGCTTTCACATGTCTTGTGGTTTCAGCAAAGATAGAGTTGGCATTTCTCTTTCCCATGATTGTCACGTGGTGGTGTATCTTGAGGGGAAAAGGAGGCATCTTAAAACTCAGAAGTCCCGTTTTTCATCCTTGTCTGGCACCCAGTGGGGTTTTCTCCCTTTCCAGGACTTAGTAGGTTCTTGTTAGCTCACTGAAGGAGCCTAGAGACTCTTTTGGGAGCCGTCGTGCTAAGTCCCAGTGAAAGTGTGCGGGGTGCCAGGGCTGTGCTCGGCAGAAGGCGGGTGGCTGCTTGCGTGCGGGCCTCGGGGGTCAGGAGGGGCCTGAGGGAGGTTTCGTAGCTTTGGGGACTTGTACATCTCCTATCCTTGTTTTTAGAGTAGCTCTTGTAAAATTTGCTTGTGACGTACTGAGCTTGGCACTTGGCCTGCACTCCTGTATACTTTTATTAGCACCATCTCCAGCATGGCATGGCTTCATTGATAAGGTGCGTGCTAAGATGCTTACACACGTGAGGCATTAAAGACGTTACATTTAAAATGGCCTCAGAGCCGTGCAGCCAGTGGAGTGGTGTAAAGTGCCTCATTTAAAGTAAAAAACTGAATTGGAATGCTAGAAACGTGAGTCTAAGATAAAAGACCCATATTTTATCAGACTGTCATCATGTAATGTGAAAAAGTTAAACTTTGCGTGTCTTATAAATGTTTTCAGCAGTTGCATGTTGTGATAAGAGGGAACATGTCAGTGCAACACATTTTTGAAATGTCTAACTTGGTATGATTTCAGCGAGGAGGACATGTATCGTGCGGCGGATGAAATAGAAAAGGAGAAAGAATTACTTATACATGAAAGAGGGTCATCAGGTATGTTTGGAATTGTTTTCTTTATAGAGTTCCTACTGTTTATAGTAGAAAATGCAGTTACATCGGTATATCCATTTCCATGAAATATTGAGATGTACTTCCTAGGAAACATGCGTATGCGTGTGGTCTTATCTGTATTGGATTATTCATTTTGCTGAGGTGTGTTTGGGGAATACTGTTTCCTGAGGTTTTACAGTTTTAATTACAGATACTTCCCCTGCGTTCTTTACATTCATATGGTTTTTGCACCCGTGAGGCTTTGTTTAATCTCTTGACACCACTCTCTCTCAGTTCTTGACTTCCTGATATTCTTAGAGGGAGAGTTTGGGTTTGAAGGGCATTTTTCATTTCAAGTGGAAGGACTTACTGAGAAGCCGGCTCTCCGGGTCTTTGCGTGCAGAAGGCCGTGTGAATTTGATGAACTGATAAGGAAGAACGGGCGTGGGACTGAGAGCACTAATTCTCCCGTCATTTCATGATTTTGTGTCCATGCTTCTGCTCAGTCGTGCCTGCTCTGCTCACCCCGCCAGGACCCGTGGACCCACGGCTGCTAGGGTGAGCCTCTGCTGGGGGCGCGGCCGGCGGGGCTGTGTGTGGAGAAGTGCCCGCTTCCTTCCCTGCTAGCCTCGTGCGGGAGCCCCGCGAAGATGCTCCGATTTGGGGGTATGCCACAGGTGATTCACAGGTGGCATTTTCTCGTGCACTACTTGTGTGATGTGTGTGTTCTGGTTTAAGAACTAGCTCCTGTTTGTCGTATGGTTAGCACAGCATTATACGTGTAATTAGGAACAAGAGATACAAAGTGGGGTCTTTGATGATAATTTTCGAGTCTTCCTCACAAGGCATTGGTGGAACTCGTCACTGTGGTAGCCGAGGGAGATGTTATTTGTCACGGTCTGGCCCCCCATAACCTTCAGAGGATGCTCGAATCCCCTGCTGCAGCTGCCCACCGTTCACCGCGGATTCAGTCCTTAGCGCTCATATTCCCGAGGAGAAAGTGCTTCTTCAGCCATGGTTCATTCCTGCTGTGTGTGCAGGGGCCCCTTGCTTTCTCGCTCTCTCTGCAGGCTCTCTGTTGGAATTCTCCTCTGCCCCCCAGGGAGGGCCTGTGCAGGTGCTCTAGCTTTTCAGGGGGCCTTGTCCGAGGCCTTGTCCAGCTTTAGTCTGAGGTCAGAATGGATCCCTTTATACCCTGAATCTCAGTCCTCCTGGGTTCATGGCCCTTCCTGCAATAACATCCTATGGAAGTGCCTCTGGTGGAAGCTCTGTCCATATAAAAATTTCTTTATTTTACTTTCTTTCTTGAATAACCCCAGATGAATATTTGTTTTTTCTAATTTTCTTGATGATCTTATTGCATTGTCTTCTGGTTTCTGTTGTAGTTGAAAGTACTGCAGTCAGTCCGATCCTTGGAAGTCTGTCTTTCTCTGTCTTCTCTTTGTCTTCGGTGTCCTGCAGTTTCTCCTTGAGGTTTCTTAAGTATGGATTTTTTTTTTTTTCTTTTAAACATTTTGCTTGGGATTTTTTTTTACTTTCTGAATCTGAGGATGGCTAGTTTTCATCAGTTCAGGAGAATTCTCAGCCACTATCTTTCTGAATGTTGCCGTTTTCCTATTCTCTCTACTTACTCCTTTCATAGCTCTAATGAGGTGTTTGCTAGCTTTCATTCAGTCATCCAGGTCCCTCTGTTACACACCCTTTCAGATATTTTCTGACTTTCAGCCTCTGTTGCATTCAGGACAGTTCCTTCGGAAATATTTTCTTTTTCTTTCTTTTTTGGAAAGGTTCTGTTTTCCCTCTGAATTTGCTTGGTCTTTTTTTGGTAGTGTATTGCTCTTTGCTCATGTTTTTATTCCTTCTTTTATTCCTTTAAGCATTTTGAACATACTCTTTCAGGCCTGATAATCCCATTATCTGAAAATCCTGGTGGGCCTAATTATGCCAGTTGCTATTTTTCCTTATTTCTTGTTTCTTCAGAGTTTGAATTCTAAGCTCAGCTTTTGTGTATCTGTGTAGAGTTTATGCAGCGTGTCTTGAGTGTGAGAGAATTTGGCCTTGTTTCTGCCAGGCACCCAGGGAGTCACTTGCCTTGGGCCACGTTAGGTTAGTTGCTGGGTCTGAGCTTCCAGGGTCTTGCAGCTAGTGTGAGGTCACACCCTGTCCCAGTGTGAGAGCCGGCCCGTGGCTATGAATTCTCCGGGGAGGCTTCCTCTCTCCCCGAGTCAGAGCCCAGGCCAAGGCAGAGAGTTTTTTTATGCTCTCTCTTTGTTAGTGAAAAGGTTTTTTTCACCTAGCCCAGGGGTCAGCAAACTATAGCTCCCTGGCCAAATTTGACATGGCACCTGGTTTTGTAAATAAAGTTTTATTGGGACTTCTTGGTTTACACATCCCCCATGGTGATTTTCATGCATAGTAAAGTTGAGTAGTTGTGAGAGAAAACCTCATACCCTCAAAGCCTACGTCACTTGCTCTCTGGCCCACCAGAGAAAAAGTTTGCGATTCTTGCCCTAGCCTCTCAACTGAGAGTCCCAGCGTTCTGGGGGGTTCAGTTTTAACTTCCCATCCTCTGAGAGTCTGAATCCTTGTCTTTGTCACCATATGGTGGTTAAGGAACAGACCTCTTGGTTATTTTGGCTTCTGGTTGCCACTCTGATTTTCAGCTTCCCCCTTTGTGTTTTTTTGTGTTCTCGAGAGTGTTTGTGGGGATTTTTTGCCACTAGAAATGTTCTTTCCTGGGAACACTAATCAGTCTGTGTTGGATGCAGTTAAACAAAGCAAGGAACTGTTGTATACTTAAACCGCTAGCGGTCAGGCACTGCCTGTCCTGTGTCTCCAGCTTCTAGCCTGGAGGATGGCACGCGGTGGCGGTTGGAGCCCTCCTCCCAAAGAATGGCGGCAGGATGGGACTGAAAGTATAATTCTGATGCTGGCGCTTTGCGAGTACCCATTTTCCACCCTCACCGTGTCACGCGGACCTCTGATTCAGCACAGGGCTGTGGCTTGTGGCTTGGCCTCTGAGCCCGCTGAGCCTCCTGCCTTCTCCCCTCAGTCCTGAGGTGTGGCCTGCCTCGCTGACCAGGGGCCGGGTCCTGTCTTGGTGCACACAGGAAGAGGACTGCAAGTGAGGAGAGTGGCAAGGCTGGACCTTCTTCCCGGGAGGCCCTTCCTGAGCTGGAAGCATGCTCTGCCTCGTGGCAGAACGTGCCCCGAGAAGTGTCCTCAGCTCTGGACATTTGTAGTTCCCCAAGCTTTGCGGGGAGGTGAGTAAGAAGGCGATAAAAGGGAAATCTTCCCTCCACTAAATAGACACTCAAACAGTGTTTATTGACTCCAAACAATGACTGGTTTGTATTTGAGGGTTGGCTCTGCAGCGGTGGTATTTGTGGTCTCCGTGTATTATGCCCCAGGGGTCTGTTTTACCTTTAAGCCAGTCCTGACTTATGCCACAGATAAATGTATCTGTTATCTGTATATGTGTTATTTTCCCTTTTGTATAAAAGGTTTGTTTTCCTTGTGAAAGGATTTTCCATGAGATTTTTAAAACAGGCGGTTCTTACATTTTGTGTTTGAAAAAAAAATTGGTTTACCTGAACTGCAAACAGGGATTAGGGGCTCCTGCTGGGCTCCTCCAATCAGTCATCCCTCCTCCGTCACACCCTGCGTGGTGAGTACCTGTGGTCCTTTCTTCTTCACTAGCCTCTAAACACATTCAGGACAGAATCTGGGGCTTTAACGTCTTCATACCCCCCCGTTCCGAGCTCAAAGCTTGGCACATACTAGACACGCAGTAAGTGTTTATTGAATTGAGCTGAATATAACATCTTTATTTTGTGTTCAACTTCCTCCTGAGTAGATATGTTGTAAGGTACTTCTGTGTGTATATCCTGATTTCTTTGCTAACATTTACTTCTTCAGTATTTTAAAAAGGAAGTCAAGAGATGCCTGGGAATTTACTTCTCTTTCTTCCTAGAACATCCACACAGACATACGCATGTGTGTGCATATGCGTATGCCACAAAATCAAATCTCAAACCTCATATGTTAAACAAGGAAAGTTTAAAGGCCATATTTTTGCTATATCATTTGATCATAAGTTGTATTTTTTAATTTGGGGGGATGTGTTATTAGAGTCAGACAAGGTCTGTGGTTCAACTAATGTTGAGAGCTCCGTTAATTTCTGGCTGGTTATCAACAGTTTATAGCCTTTTGGGATCAAGGCAGGATATAACTAAATAAAGACAATTAAATATACTTTTGTAATAGAGGGGTTATCTCTTTGTATAATGGATGTAAGAAACAAATTACAAATCATTAGATGTATCTTCTCAGAGCTTAGACTGCTGCGTATTTAATTTGAACATTATTCATGGGCACCTGGGTCCGTGTGGTTACAGGTGCTGAGGGCACAGCTGAGAAACAAAACATAGCCCCTGCCCTCAGGGAGCTCATGTTGTGCCGTGTGTATGTGTGGTGTGTGTCTGTGTGTCTGTGTGTCTGTGTAGGGGTGGGGAAGGCAGGGTGCAGAAAAAGAAATATGTCAGGTGTTGATCAGTGCCAATAAGAAAAACAAAACCACGTAAGGGGAATAGAGTGAAGGGGTGTGTGTGACCTTTTGATATTGGGCGTCAGTGTCAGGAGGTGAGCAGAGACCTTCAGGGAGTGAGGAGCGGGTGCCACGCAGGCAGGGCAGGAACCGTCAGTGTGGGGAGTGGTGGGAGCTGAGGCCAGAAAGGCAGTGGGCGGCCAGGGCAGGCGGCCCTTGTGGGTAGTAAGGGAGTGGAATCGAGTGTGATGGGAGGCCTTGGAGCCCAGCAGCGGTGGGTAGCGTCTGACTTCAGTTTTAAATGCACCCCTCTGGCTGCCGTGTGGAGAATGGTTGGTAGGGTATGGTGACGGGGAGGCCCACTGGGAGACCTCGGTGGTCACCTAGGAGCGAGGTGCTGGAGGTCTGGACCAGGTGGTAGGCAGTGGTGGAATTCTGGATTTTAGGGGACTGCAGTGAGCGAGAAAGGAAATCTCAGGCAAAGCAGTACCATTATTCTGATGTTGCTTTGTTTCATTGTTTCCTCCTCCCCCCCCCCTTTTTTTTTATTCTTTAACAGAACCCAGATTAAGTGTAGCTCCTGAAATGGATATCATGGACTATTGCAAAAAAGAATGGAGGGGAAATACGCAAAAAGCAACATGTATGAAAAAGGTATGATGCCTGGATGCACGCATTTTGAGTCTTTCCAATAGTCTATCATAAGTAATTACTTAATATGTCCTTTTGTATTTTTAGATGTTAGTTATGACAACTGCCACTAGACTATGTAATTATTGGTGTTCTAACGTTAGAGATGAGGAAACAGGCTCCAAAGATAAGGGACTTGTTTGGAGTCACAGTATTAACATAGAATCATAATCAGTTATTCAGTAACTTGATTTCTTTGGAAAACACATGAACGGCTCTGTGCTGTTCAGGGTTGGGCCAGCCATTGGTTGTCCTCTTGGGGTCATTTGGGAACACTGCCCTTCTGGCCTGGTGAGGTAAAAGGCGCAGACTTCATACATCTGCTGTCCCCACTCAGGTTTCTTTCCATGTCCTCCAGTTCTAGGGGCCTGGACTCTCCTCTACCTTCTAAGCAGAGGGATCTGGAACTACTTCCTTTATTTAGGGCAGCGGTCCCCAACCTTTTTGGCACCAGGGACAGGTTTCGTGGAAGATGATTTTTCCACGGACTCGGGGAGGGGGATGGTTTCGGGATGATTCAAGCACATTGCATTTATTGTGCACTTTATTTCTATGATTATTACATCGTAATACATAATGACATAATTATACAACTCACCATAATGCTGACAGGAGGCGGAGCTCAGGTGGTGATGCAAGTGATGGGGAGCGCCTGTAAATACAGATGAAGCTTCGCTCGCTCGCCCGCCGCTCTCCTCCTGCTGTGCGGCCCGGTTCCTAACAGGCCACAGACCGGTACCGGACCGTGGCCCAGGGGTTGGGGACCCCTGATTTAGGGCATCCCAGGAGCTGTCCCCCTTTCAGTCCCATTGCATAGATTGATGACCCTAAGGTAGTCCTTCCAAGGCTGTGGGACATCAGGGATTCCCATGACACGGTCCCGCTGTGGCTATGACTGGGTTGGGTCATTGCTCGAGTCAGGCCCCTTGACCCACTCCCACTGCACAGCAGGTCGAGCAGCACACTGTACTGGTTCCCCCTCAAATGTATCCTGAATCCAGCGTTCCTTTGTAGATTGAAGTTGCTACTCCAGTTGACGCTTGAAAAACACAGGTTTGAGCTGCTTGGGCCCACTTCTTTGCAGATCTTTCCACTAAATATGGACTACAGCACTACATGCCGCATGGATGCAGAGGGCCGCCCGTAAAGTTACATGCGGGTTTTTGACAGAGTTGGGGGCCAGCGGTCCAACTGCGCCCCACACGCGCACCCCGGCACCCCGGGCTGTTCAAGGCGTGGCCACATCTGACTTCCTCCGAGCTACGGAAATGGCAGTTTCACCCTAACGCTTCTACCACCTCTTGTAACTTATGGATTATACATACCCTTTACTTATTTTTCTCTTGGGATTATTTACGTTACAAGTTTGAATGCACTTCTGGCACGTTAGAGATATTGACCTGTCGTGTTTGATAGAAATACCTTAAAAATGTTTTTTTGTTTGTTTAGAACTGTACTGTTTAGGATTTAAAATTGTTAAGTATTTGAATATATTTGTTCTTGTCCTCAGAGCTTCATTTTGTAGAAAATGTTGTGCCCCTTTCATCAGGCACCTCAGCTGCCCATGCCTGCCCTGAAATGGGCTGACCGTACTCGAATGTCACTGCCACTTTTGAAGCTCTGAGAGCAAGTGTCAGCCCTGTTTCCGGCAAGTCTGGACTGTAGACTACTTGTGTCTCAGGCACTCGTTAGAGAGCTCGATCACGACATACCTGGGACTCTCAGTTCCTGCCAGAGCTTAAGAACGTTTAGATTTGTGTGGCCATCTGCTGAATATGCATATTGGCTACTCGTAGATTTTGTAAAGACCTCCAGCTCTGTATCAAAGTAGATAACCAGAGGCCAGGTATCTAAACTGTATTTTCTCATCTTCCCCAGAAATGCTTACACTGACTTGCAACCTTATTTTTTGATCCCAGTCTCTTTAAAGGATCTCTTCTAACAGTTGGCACCTTAAAGCCTGTGATTGAAGATGTTTACTAAGTTATCCAAGTGTCCATATTTTGGAACTCATGCTGAAGTCATTCCCCTATGATTTCAGTTTGAGGTAAAGATATGACCCTATAGTTGGACCCTTCGGTGACCAAGTAATCAAAGGCACATCAGTTAGAAAAGCATCCCATCGGGACCCGTGGCAGTCATTAGAGCATTTCTGGGCCTGATAACAGCTTGGATCTCAGTTATTTTTTAGTCCTTATTTGTCTAATTGTTTTGTTTTGGATATTCTTTTACACACTTGGAAAGATACAGTTGCTATGGAACTAGCCATCCTGAGTATTCGGGATAACCAGGGGTTCACCATAGGGAAGAGGTGCATATTAGCAGGCATGAGTCTGCTTGACGGGCCCTTACATTGCAACGGTTGGGCCACTGAATAAAAATGCAACTCTCAAAACTTTATTATTGGAAAGACGTACTTTCATATCCACTTAGAACATCGTCCTGTGACTTGAACCTTGAAAACAACTAATAACAGGGTGCAGTGCCTGGACACAGGATGACTGTCTACATGGTGCCCACCCCATGAGGGCGACACTTCTTCTTTTGTGTAAGTGTGGGTAGGAAGCAGGGTTTCGAGTGATTGTTGCGGAAGAGCAGGACTAGCGAAAGGTCTGCCCGGTCGGGGGCGAGTGAGGTGGGGAAGCCACGAAGTCGATGCCGATGCCCGAGCAGTGTCCAGCGGAGAACTCAGTCATCTGGGTCCCTGGACCAGGTCACTGGGATTTGATGGTGTCCTTTTTGGGGGGCATGCTCAAAATGGTCCGTTTGGATGGCTGTATTTGAGTTGACTGAGCATGTCACTGAGCATTTTCATTTCCTTGTTTCACTTCCAGGCTGAACGAGAATGACACTTAAATCCGCTTTTTGAAAAAGTCTAACAATTTATCCAGGCACCTCCTAGCATGTAGTTTTTTTATGTATTTCACGGAAATTTGGGATTGGGGGGTATTATTTTTAATATGGAGATACGAGCTGGGTACATCTCTCTTTTCTTCCTGTCTCTTCATTAAAGAGTTTAGGGTCAATCTAAACACAGATTAAAGCCTTCAGAATGTTGGTTATTAATAAGTGAATGTTACAACGGTTGCTAAGGGGCATATAACTCCAACTTTGGGGGTGACTAGTGTTTTAGTAGTACTTGGTGTATTATTTTATATGTTCTAGTATGTTGCGTCTGCTATATATGCTGATACTATGTACAGTGCTAACATTTGTTAATTTCCTTTGATTAATTAAAAAAAGAATTCAAATATCTTACATGAAAGACTCAGCCAGTCTTGTTTCCGTTCTTCTAGTGATTGGGGGCACATTTTTTCCACAGGAATAAAATTCTCCCCACTCTTCTGAAGTCAGTAATGACCATTTTAAATTCTCTGATGCTTTTGTCCAGGGCTACGAGGAGGTGTCTCAGAAATTCACCTCCATCAGGCGAGTCCGTGGAGATAATTACTGCGCGCTGAGGGCCACGCTCTTCCAGGCCATGAGCCAGCCGGCCGCGCTGCCCTCCTGGCTGCAGGACCCGGAGCTCACGCTGGTACGCTGCTGCTGCAGGTTTGAGTCTGCAATGTTTCCAGTCGCTTTTGTGAGAAAGACTTCCCCTTCTCTGCCCTGTGCCATGTGCTAGTACTGTCTGCGGTGTGACGTCAGTGTGTGGGTTTATTCAGTTTTGTGTGGCTGAGATGATTTTGCATAGCAAAGCGACCAAAAATGACAGCTATTTCCCCAGAAGAGGAGGGTGATAAAATACCTTCAGTGCTTCAGCTGAATTAGGGAGCAGGTGTTTAGGGTTTGTTCATAGCACTTAGGGCAGTTTGACTTCGGTGTTGGAGTCTCTACCAAGTGGGCTATGTATTGTACTGTCTGAGAACCTGCTGGGGTTTGAGGAGGCAGGTTCCTGTGGTTCTAGCTCCAGTTCAGGGAAGCAGCACCCTCTGCAGAGTGTTAGGAGAACTGGCTTGGCAGGCGGCAGGGCAGCAACACTAGAAGAGAGATGGTTGCCTTCAGCCAGGGGAGGTGAGGGTCAGGGGCTGTGTCCCTTGCCGGGCCCTCTTTAAGGTTTTACATCCACACCCCAGGAAGTCACATTATCAGTGTGTCGTGTATCCGCGACACACATCAGCTTGAGGTCATGATAGGTTGGATGATAGAATATCCCAAAAGAGTTTGGTGGGCAGGCACGATTGAGCAGAACTCACAATATGACATTACTTGGAAGAAAATAGGAAATCTTGTGCCTGTATTAAAACAAAACCCCAAACCAGAACTCAAAGTGCTAGCTGTGGGAGATCTGCCTTACCAGCAGCTTATGAGGGGGGAAGAAAGAGTCAGGATTTTAATGGATTGCAGGCCCAGTACGAGCCCACTGATGTGGGATGCCTGCAGTGATAAGGAAGCCCTGCCTTAAGAGGAACGCTTCTCAAACACAGGCAGTGACAGCCCTGTCTTGAACGGGGCTGGTCAGACCCCATCTTGAGGACCGAGTGCAGCTCTGTGCCTGTACCCTCAGTACAGGGGGGAGTGTGCCCGACATGGCTCATCTGCTTTGGGGAACAGTTGAAGGAGCTGGGGTGTTTGCCTAGAATAAAGACTTTTAGAGGATACTCGTTGGCAGTTAAGCCAATTAGGTCTGTTAGGTGGACGGGGTATCACATACCCTCAAAGAGCAAAACCAGGATCAGTGGGTGGAGGATACCACCTGTCTCTCAGGTGATTATCTACTTTATAAACTGGTATCAAAGCACGTGTGTATAAACTATTTAAACAATACCTGTGAAAGATACTTTCTTCTAACCAAAGATACATCATCTTTTTTTTTATATAAGTTTATATTTATTTTATTTATTTATTTTTGGTGGCATTGGGTCTTCGTTGCTACGCGCGGGCTTTCTCTAGTTGTGGTGAGCGGGGGCTACTCTTCGCTGTGGTGCGTGGGCTTCTCATTGCTGTGGCTTCTCTTGTTGAGCATGGGCGCTAGGCGCATGGGCTTCAGTAGTTGTGGCTCACGGGCTCAGTAGGTGTGGTGCACGGGCTTAGTTGCTCTGCGGCACGTGGGATCTTCCCAGACCAGGGATTGAACCCGTGTCCCCTGCATTGGCAGGCGGATTCTTAACCACTGTGCCACCAGGGAAGTCCCAAAGATATGTCATCTTAAGCACATTTCTCAGTATTAGCTTGTGGTTTTTTTTGAGAAAGGAGCAAAAGAAATTGATACACTAGGCTATTTTTAGCTTTGCAAATTAGACATATATTAGTACTGAAATATTTCAGAATTGTTGGTCAGTCAAAAGCATGCCTGTGGACATGAGACACTGCTTGGGAAGCAGACATGGGTGATCTCACTGTATTTTGCTTTAACTTTTGTTTGACAACCATAGCTTTATTTATTGATTGTGACATAAAATCCTCCTCAATTTTAGGCTGTTTGCCTTTGAGCCTTTTACTTTAAGGGGCTGCTTAGATTTATGGACTTAATTGATGTAATGAATTTGAATTTTTAACTTTCCAAGGAACTCTGGTGCAAGTAGTGTTCTACATAATTAAACATACAGAATACGCTCCATGAAAGTAAAGCATAATTTTTATTTTACTAACAGGATACATTTGGGTAAGGTTATCTGCCAAATTAAAAATAGTCTAGGTAGGTTGTGCTTGGTTTCTGATCGGTATGAGAGCACGTTGCGTGTATGAGCAATGGGGGCTTTAAGGTGGTTTTCCTGACTTCATTTGAGTCATGCGGAAATTCTCAAGTACTCTTTCTAATTTCTTCCCTTTTCTGTATGTATCAGTCAACAAGTAGAGTTTTTCTCTTGGGAGCATAATTAGTTGGTCCCAGTGGTATTATTTTTGTCACCTAACCTTTCTCGAATGCCAAGAGGCCCACGTCAGGGAGAAAAAGCACATCATACCTGATCGTGAGTTTAGTATGAAAGTTTATTAAACTTTTCTTGCTCTCATCCAACTAGAAGACTTGTCCCTGTGTTGACTTTCCAGCCCCCAGCAGATTCCCTTGATGTGAGCACTTTCCTGACAGGGTCTGTTCTGCTGTGTGTCTTGGGCGGGTGACAGATGCACCACACGCTTCTCATTTGAAGTGCCAGTGCAGGAAGGGGTACACAGACTTGGTAGTCGCACTTGACCAGACTGGTTTTTAACCGCCTCCCAGGTGTCTCAGACAGCCTCCTGAGGATGGCATTCCATCCCTGTTCTCATTCTGGCCCTTCCGCCTGGTCTCCTGTCGGAAGGTCCACACTGACAAGGGTCTCGATGAGTGAGCGAGAGGGCGGTGCGGCGTGACTGGACGAAGTTGGGGTGGAACCAAGTACGAATACCGACGGGTGGTGAGGCCTACAGAAGCCGGTGGCGCACTGTGGTGGTGGGGTACCTGGACCGCCTCACCCCGCAAGGGGGGTCTCTCTGTTACCAGAGACTACTTGTGAACTGTAATAAGGAGACGTCTTAATATTAGTTAACGCTCATGACAAGCAGAGCGTTAACACCTGATGCTTGTCACCTGACAAGCAGATCAGGTGATACTTAACTCTATTCTACCAAACAAGAAGGTCTTACAGGAGTTTTGGTATGAAAGTCTCTGTGCCCATTTCTTACCCATCTTCCTACTAAATCAGAATAACTTGTATGCTGTCATGTTAATTAAGCCATGCTTGCTGTTACAAGTTGGTATAAATTATGGGGTTTAAAATGGGGTAGGCTCGCTGTTATAAACACAATAACTATCTGGCAAATAAGTCTGTCTCAGTTTCCCCTGATCCTTGATCTTTCTGAATTGCCAAGGGCCTCTTCTGACCACTACCCTGCATCCAGTGACAGGCATATATCCTGGTGTCCACGGGGCTTTTAGAAGTCCTTGGAGCACTGACCAATTCTGGGGACATAAAAAGGCTGCTCTCAGCAGGCAGGTTGGAGGGAACCTAGTTTCAGCATTATTAGGGTCTCCTGAACTGCCCATGCTCTGTAGTAACCCACCTCTTCAGCACTGGGCATCAGGCAGGTCCTGGGACACCTGAGTTTGTATGCGAGTCTGTAGACTCAGAACCAGCCCTGGCCCAGCCTGCAGGCTGCATGCTGTGCTAAACATCCCTTGACCTCAGCTTGCATTCCGTCAAGAATTCGGTGAGCTCAGAGAAGCTACACACCCTGTAGCTGGCTGTATCTGCTTCCGTTTACATTTGGAGAGATGGTCTTTGTAGCGTTTTGCCATTTTCCCTCTCTCCTAGAACACGCTTGGTTTCAGGAGATTCAAGGGAAATAGGAGCGCTAGACCGAGACCCTCCCCTTAACGTGAGCTCAGTGGAGGAGGGCCCAGGCCGTTCGTCCTGTGCTGCTCAGCTCCTCTGGCCTTGCTCGTTCATGGCCCGTCTGACAATTCGGCCGCCCCTCACCTCCTGTCATCGTGTCTTGGCTCCCTGTCTGTCGTTCCTGCTTCTGTCCAGATCCTAGTCTCTGTGTTTGACTGCAGTCGGGTGATCTGACCGTGACCCTGACCCTGACCTTGGACGTGGCTTGGTCTGGCTGTTCTTAAACTTGGGCAGCAGCCGGGTCCCCAAGAGGTGGTATCCTTCGGGGCAGGGGTCTTTTGGTTCCATAGTTTTAGAATGTCTCTGAGTGGGTGGGACCTGTGACAGTGTTTGCTGGCTTAGGGTGGGATAGACTGTATATCAGAACTCATGAGACAGTTTGGGGATGCCACATTTTTGTTACTTGCTATCCCTTTAACCATGGTGCTGATTTCGAGAATTATGGACATTTGCTAGAGAAAACAGGCTGTTTTTATATTTCAGTCACAAATGAAATTACACCTAAGCTAATTGCCTGCTTTATTAAGTATTTCCCATCATTGTTTCTTGTTTTTAATTTTGTGTCTTCTTTACGTCTCTCTTACCCTAACAGAAGTCCAGTCTCTGTGTGTGTAGTGTAAAAGAATGGCTGTGTGTGTGTGTTGTATGTGGCATGACCCCCTGAAAGCATTTAAAGCTATACTCATTTTTTTCATCTGAGTAAAGAATTTCAGCTCCATTATTCTTTCCTCGTAGTTTCTTTTCACACCTCAGTTTTGGGCTTTCTCCAGGATCTCCACAGCTCCCAGCATATACAGCCCTTGATAATTATTCCAGCAATACTTTGGCCCATGCATGGAAGGAATGAGGAAATGGACTTTTATTTGGGTTTTGCTCTGTGTAGTTAGATCTTTGGGGTCTCTTGAGTAGTTGAGTATCGTGCCTGCTTTTTAGGTACATGCACAATGTCACGTGATGCTCATGTTTTCTGGGCTTCCTTCCACCCCGTTTCCCAGCTCACATCTGCGTAGCTAGTATTTTCTGCTCATTGCACTTCTCTGTGCCCAGTTGTGATTTCAGCTTATTGCCACTTGAGGGCATTTTAGAGTCTGGTGACAAACCAGAGAAGCTGATAGAAAGTTTGCAGCAGAACTGCCCACATGTTGCTAAAATGTAGGACAGTGTGGGCACAGAGCTGGGCTGCTCTTGGGCGGGTGGTCATTTGTCATCATAATAAGATGAGAACACAACCCCTCCCCCATTAACACCATCATTGTGGTAACCACCTAAAGAGGAATTTACGTCCCTATTGTGGTTTTGTTTTTTTGTAGAGATGAAACCACCTTAGTTTCACATGACTGCTGTAAAGAGAAGGTAAAACTGGAGTTCCCATTCATGAAAGGGTCTTCAGAGCCTTAGATTCCAGGAGAACTGAACACATGGCCTCATTTAAAACTGTATTATAACTGTTAAACAAACTTCGGTTCTAGGGAGGAATTAATGATCTTTTGACTTGGAGGTGAACTCTTTTTTCCTTTCTGCATTTTATAGCACTGAAGGGACATGCCTGTGCCCGGCCTAATTATATGGATTTCTCCAGGACTGTTGGGAAAGTCTGAGTTCCCATGCTGACATCGATCCAGTTATGTCCCAGCTTGCTTTTCAGACTCCAGATTCTATTGATGATGAGGGGAAAACAAAATAGCAAACGCTCCAGGAAAAAAAAGGAAACAGGCAAAATAATAGTTCGGCTGTCAGTTCTTTTAACGAGCTAGCCCATCGCAACTCCCTTAACCCCTGCGTCGTATTCTCAGTTGTATTTTTTATCTTACTACACTGAGTAGTTAAACTAGATACCATATTATTTCTTTTTAATATGAAAACTTTGATGATAGTGTAAATATCAGAAGTTAGGTTTTATTTTCCTAGTCAGGAAAGGAACAGGTTTTTACCCTATCCTGGACCATCTCCCAGGCCCAAAGCGCCTTCCTGAGTCAGGCATTAGGGAGTGGTAGGGAGGCACCAGTGAGCCCAGCAGCTGCTTGGGTGGTTTGCGCGAAGACCTGGTGTGGACACTGCCTTCACGTACCCTTACAAAGTGCTGTGGAACGTTCCTCCCCGCGGCTGGAACCCAGCCAGGTACATTGTGCCTTTGGGTCTCAACCAGAACTGCCATTTCACTGTAGAAGCCCTCCTCAGGGTGGGTCTTTCCGAGTTCCTGACTTCCAGATTTGGGTCCGCTGTCCTAAACCCAGACAGATGTGCAGGAATTAATTCTGGAAACGAAGGTAGGTCTTGTAGGCTTCATTGTTTCTTATAGCTTGGATCGTGTGATGGCCTTTCTGGAATGTTAACATTCTCTCTCTCTGTTTCTTGATACTCTAGTTACCAGAAAAACTCATAAGCAAATACAGCTGGATCAAGCAGTGGAAGCTTGGACTGAAGTTTGAGGGGAAGAGCGAGGCCCTGGTTGATAAAATTAAGGAGTCCCTCACTTTACTGAGGAAGAAGGTTTGGAACATGTAGTTTCCTTTCTGTGATAAGTGCAAAGCTCTCACTCCCGAGTGCTCCAGCACACCATTTCTTAGTCTTCACTCAGTGGATTACCACACGCTCTTGGCTGGTTTTTAGGCAAAATAATTCTAAACGAACACAAACACTTCCTATGAAGTGTTCGGTAAAATGAAGAAATATCAACATCGTGTATTCTCGGAGGAGATGATGTGTTTAATGAAACGTTTAACTTTGTTTAAAGGAAACCGTACAAATGTAGTCTTTTCTTCTAAGTTCTGACAAGTTTCAGGGATATCATTTAGTCCATATCTCTTACAGGATTATCAGTGATAATGAATTCACATTTATTAAATTCTTCCCAATTATGTTCATGTTTTAAGATTCTGTCCATATTTATTAGACTTCTTTTCTTTCATGATGATTTTCCAGTGAAGCAGATTTAATAACTTGTCTTTTGACAACTGTCCTGAGGGTTTTTCTGAAACAGAATTGTGAGGAGGAACTTGGTCTGCTGATTCCCAGTGATTTGGTTATTAAATACTCCCTCTTCTGTGGCTTTCCGCTGCCTTATGTGGGTCGATATCCTGCTTGCACACTGGCCCACACAGACCTCTGGGTCGCTGGCCTTTGAACAGCCTAAAAGCTCTCCTCACCAGGGACCCTGGATTGAGGGCCTGTTAATTGCTCCAGGCTTTGTAGATGGAGGAGGGAGGCCGGTAAGGAGGTGTCAGGCATCGGCTTTCAAGATTTCCCCCAGCACATACCCCGGTTGTTGATCTGTTCACTTGACTGTGGTCTGCCCCCATGAGACTTTCAGCTTCACCAGAGACTGTCCTGTCGATTCCTTTACAGCCAGTGCCGGGCACTGAGCCTGACACATAATAGGCATTTGGTAAATATTTTGTTGAATGAGTGGAGGGCCCTGAGTTCCTGGAGCCTAGTTTTTATTTACAAATAGGAGAAATGTGTACTGGAAACTATACTGTTGAAGGAAGACTAGTGATAAAGAAATGGGAGCAAGAGAAGGAGAGAGGGGATCTGTTCTTGTTGCCTGTTGGAGCAGAGCACAGGATTCAAGGGGGCCGGGGGACCTGCGCCTGCCCAGGCCCTGGGTTAGCAGGGGGTCAAGCACGGGGCTCCGGGCCTGTGGGAGTGAACAGGAAGGCTCTTCAGCTCAGACACTGGTGACAGTTTCCTTTAGAACTCCTTTAAGTTCTTGTGAGGTTGCTTTATTAGCTGTGCCTACTGTAACTAGATCCTCATTTGGGGGCATGGTTAAGTGATTCCAATTTGTAATAACGTTAAAATTATACATTAATACTCTGAGCCAAAAAAAAAAAAAAAGCCTCTAAGCCGGCATTGCCAGCACTTTGTATGTGCCAGGCTGCACACTAAACGCTTGATGAGATAGTGTTTAATTCTCACGACCCCCTGGGTGTCGTTGCTGTGGGTATCCTTGCTTTGCAGACGAGGAGACGGAGGCCCCGCAGAAGCTACCAGCTGCTGGGTGGCAAGGCCTGTATTCCACCCTGACTCTCTGACTCCAGAGCTGCGTTCTCGCCTGCCAGCTCGGTCCCCTTCTGGAAAATGTGCGGTGTTCCAGCTTGCAACCCAAATACTGGAGCGCGTCCGGTGGCACAGTCATGACTGTTAACACTTACTCTTGTATTTAAAGTTCTAATGGTTTTGGGAGGAGCAGTAGTTACTGGTCATTCATAAGGATTAGTTTTATGTTGGCATCTCTTACCCTCATTCACTTTAACTTAAAAGCACATATGTTTATAGGGTTTTCTTTTTCACTTAAAGAGTTTGCTTATGTTAGCTGAATACCTGATCCTCTGCTTTACTCTTAATCAGAAGTCGGTAAGAATTTCCGGAATGCATTTATTCATTTGAGACTCAAGTGTATATTTAAGAGGTTAGAAGGGTAAGTTTAGTAAACAGATATTCAGGAAACCCCGCCATCTTCCTGGCGCATCTCCATGTTTGAGGGTTGGCTTGGAGTTTCTGGGTGGTAACGGCTGCCGTAAACCCCTTAAGGGGAGTAGTAGTTTCAGCTTCCCTTCACAGCGTCTCCCACAGGCCTCACACACGCGTGTTAGCTCTCCTGTAAGTATTTCTGATTGACCGGTTGATCTCTTTGCCTGGGAAGATAGAGGAGTTGAAATTCCCATTCCATGGCCCTAGAGTTCTCCTTAGTGCATTATACTTTTGTTTCAAGTTAGTGCAGGAAGAACTGAGTAAGGAATTTGTGAGGTCTAAAGAGTACCATGGTTTGAGCTGGAAGCTTGAGCGTTGAGCGTTGGTACGTGACCCGTGGTCGCCTGCCTATTTTGAAAATAATTTTGTGCTCATCGTGTGGAATTTTACCAGGGACTTTTAGAACAACAATTTAATTATTATGTAACTTTCTTATTACAGTGGACAGGCTTGGCTGAACTGAGAACTGCTGAAGCGAGGCAGATAGCTTGTGATGAACTGTTCACGAATGAAGAAGAGGAGTACAGCCTCTATGAAGCTGTAAAATTTCTAATGCTAAACAGAGCCATCGAACTATATGATGATAAAGAGAAGGGAAAGGAAGTACCATTTTTCTCTGTGCTTCTGTTTGCTCGGGATACGTCAAATGACCCCGGACAGCTGCTGAGGAACCATCTCAACCAGGTGGGACACACCGGTGGCCTTGAACAGGTGAGTTGTACCTTTGGGAGTATATTAGCCCAAAACAGCAGCTTCAGCCGTCAAACATCATCTCAGTTTTTGTGGGTCAGGAGTTGAGGAGCAGCTTAACTGTATGGCTCTGGCTCAGGGTCTCGGGAGGTTGCAGCTGAATCTTGTTCAGGGCTGCAGTCATCTGAGGGCGTGATTGGGGCTGGAGGGCCCACTCCAGCACGGCACACTCACCTGGCTGTTGGCAGGAGGCCCTCACTGGTAGTCAGTGGGGGGGTTCTGTTCCTCACCATGTGGGGCTGCTTGAGTGTCCTTGTGACATGGCGGCTGGCTTCTCTCAGAAAGTGATCCAAGAAGAGAGCAAGGAGGAAGCTCCAGCGCCTCCTATGATCTAGTCTTGCGAGTCACACATGGTCAATTACACTATATTCTGTTTGTTAGAAGCAAGTCACTTAATCCTTCCCACATTCAAGCGAGGAGTGCCAAAGAATTGTGAACCTATTTTATAACCACCATGGTTATCTCAGCCTGGGCTTTCTTCTGTAGTGTGGTGGATGGGATCAGTACCCTTGGCTCCAGTAAACAAATAAACCAAGCACTTGGAAGAGTCCTCTGAAGGGTCTTGGTTTTTTTTTTGTTTGTTTGTTTTTTTTTGCTGCGTTGCGTGGCACGTGGGATCTTAGTTCCCTGACCAGAGATCGAACCCGTGCCCCTTGCAGTAGAAGTGCAGAGTCATAACCACTGGACTGCCAGGGAAGTCCCTGAAGGGTGTTGTTTAATCTTGGAAGCTGTAGCTGTATTAGGTAACATCCTTTAGAAATAGAAATGGAGTCACTTTAGCCAGTAGAGCCCAGCCTGCTCTTAGAGCTTTCCCAGATATGCTAAGTTTGGAGTTTCACACAGAGACCCAGTACTGTCGTGTGGGTCAGCAGTTGACTCACCACACACTGCACTATCTACCTTTGGTGTGTTCATTACGTTGCCCCGAACAGCTGAAGTGTGTTTTTAGTGGAGTAGCCAACCACTAGAATGGCATTAAGTCTCTCTATCCAGAGTGCTACTTTCCTGCTTGCACGGCTGACTCTGGTGCTTACCTTTTCCTGGTACAGAGGAAAGAGCAAAGATGGTGGTCACTGCTGGGTCAGGCAGGATTGAAGATAAAACTATTTTTAAAAATTCTCTGTACTCGGAATGTAAGTTACTTAGGTCTCCTGAACCATTACAGATACCTTGCAGTAACAAGCCTGGTAGAGTGTGGTTTGCATATTATTTACTTATTTATTTATTCATTTTTGGCTGTGTTGGGTCTTCGTTTCTGTGCGAGGGCTTTCTCTAGTTGCGGCAAGCGGGGGCCACTCTTCATCGCGGTGCGCGGGCCTCTCACTATTGCGGCCTCTCTTGTTGCGGAGCACAAGCTCCAGATGCGCAGGCTCAGTAGTTGTGGCTCACGGGCCCAGTTGCTCCTTGGCATGTGGGATCTTCCCAGACCAGGGCTCGAACCCGTGTCCCCTGCATTAGCAGGCAGATTCTCAACCACTGCGCCACCAGGGAAGCCCGGTTTGCATATTAGACTGAAGTTAATCCTTTCCGAGTCCCTACAAGGTCTGCTGTAACATTTTTTAAATAACGGTTTTACTGAAATATGATATACATATCATGAAGTTTAACCTTTTGACGTGTGTAACTCAGTGGTTTTTAGTTTGTTTATAGAGGTCTGCAACTATCACAGCAGCCTAATTTTAGACCATTTTCTCACCCCTGCAGGAAACCCCATGCCCTCATTCCCTTTTCTCCAGCCCTAGGCAGCCACTAATTTACTTTCTGTTGTTATAGATGTGCCTATTCTGGGCGTTTCATATAAATGGAATCTTATAATATGTGGTCTTTTATGACTGACTTCTTTCACTGAGCCTGATGTCTTCAAGTTTCATCCATATTGCAGCATGTATCAGTACTTCATTCCTTTTTATTAACAATAATATTCCATTGTATGGATATATCACATTTCGTTCATCCATTTGAGTTGTTTCCACTTTTTAGCAATTATAAATAATCCTGCTGTGAACATTATTTACAAGTTTTTTTGTGTGGAACTGTGCTTTCAGTTCTCTTGGGTATTTACCTAGGAGTGGAATTGCTGGGCCACTTGGTAATTCTGTGTTTAAAATTTTGAGGAACTGCCAAACTTTTTAAAAGCAGCTACACTGTTTTACATCCCCTCCAGCAATGTTTCAGAGTCCCATTTTTTTACATCCTTACCACACTTCTTTCTTTTTTTTTTTTTAAATTGAGGTGAAGTTCATATAACACAAAATTAACCATTTTAAAGTGTACAACTCAGTCACTTTCGGTACCTCTGCGGTGTTGTGTGACCATCACCTGTGTCAAGTTCCAAAACTGTTTCCTTCCCCTGAAAGAAAACCTGGTGCCCGTTCAGCAGTCGCCCCCAGTGATTATCTGTTTGATTGTAGCCATTCGAGCAAGTGGGAAGTGGTATCTCACTGTGGGTTTGGTTTGCATTTCCCTGATGACTTTTCATGTACTTACTGGTATTTGCATATCTTCTTTGGAGAAATATCTGTCCTATTCAAGTCTTTTGCCCAATTTTTAAACTGGTTATTTGCTTCTTTATTGTCGCGTTGTAAGGTGTTCTTTGCATGTTCTGTACACGCGTCCCTGATCAGGCACAGGATCTCTTCTTGATGATGTGCTTGCTTATAAACGACCCATATACACGAAAGGACGGGGGCTGGGCCCACAGGGAGGAAGAAGGGCTGTGGCTGAGCCGTGCCGTGCACCTCGGGGACACCAGGGCGGGAGCGGGTGGCGAGCCGCATCCTTCACTGTGGCTTCCCGCCACACCCTTCAGTGTCTGCTCTTCCCCCAGGTTGAGATGTTCCTTCTCGCCTACGCCGTGCGCCACGCCATTCAGGTGTACCGGCTCTCCAAGTACAGCACTGAAGAGTTCGTCACCGTCTATCCCACCGACCCCCCCGGGGACTGGCCAGTGGTGACCCTGATCGCCGAGGATGATCGGCACTACAACATCCCCGTCAGAGTGTGCGAGGAGACGAGTCTGTGAGACACGCTTGGGCGGCCCGGCGACTCGGCCAAGGTGCACCGGCGGCTCCTCGGCTTGGGCCTCGGGCCCGCAGGCCCCTTGGGATGAGCTCTGAGCACTCTTGGGCCCTGTGAGCCAAGCTGGGCTGGAATGCTCTGAAGACTAGCTTTTGATAATCAGAATTAATCAAGTTTTTTCCCTCACCTATGATGCAATATGTTTCACTGGGGGCCTTCAGAGCACACCTGTTGACAGGTGCAAACTGCATCTCCATAAAACAAACACATTTGTATCAGCGGAGACTTACTCTGGAGAGGAAAATACGCTCAGAGCTCTCTCTAGTCGTAAACTGGCTTTCCGTTGTTTTTGAAGATGGTAATTTTTTTGTTTTGGTGGTAACGGGTCTCTGCAGTGCCCTTCCTGTGCACCTATGCAGTCTGCTTACATGGTAGGGTTCTGGGACAAAGCCTGCCAGTGGCCCAGCTGTAACGTCCTCTGATAGTCTCATCGAGCAGTGGTTTGGATTTACACGTTAATTAAAGCTGTTCTAAGCAGATTGTCTAATGGAAGGTTAGGAACTGGGTCCCCAGTAGTGAGTTATTTAAAGGCTGGAGAAGGAGCTGCAGGGAGATGCAGTGGCAGCAGGACGTCCTGGCTCTGAAGAACGTGACAGGCGCCTGCGGTTGGGAACACACCGGGTCTGGTGCTTGGTGCAGGCACTGGGTGGTTGGCGGGCGAGCGCGGCTTGTCGCTCTCTAGGATCAGGGCTGTTCCTTAGTCTCCACTTCCATGGATTCACCATTTTATAGTCAGAACAAGGCTTAGATCCACCTGCTTTTTTAGAGGAGACCAAGGCCAAATTATTATTTTTTGGAGAATGCTTCCATTGCCAAATCCGTGTGGCTCCTCTGTTGGATGAATAACAGCAAAGCGTCTCAGGCTTTTCATGGGTAAGTTTAAAGAGAGCACGTGCTTAAAACTGACTGCAAAAGCGTGGCCGAGCTGCATCTGCCCTTGATTTGGCTATGCCTGGGGTAGGCAGTGTTCTGGCCACGAGTGATTGCATGTCACAGGCTAGGGTGGTGCCTGGGGGCTGGACAGGGCAGCCCAGCTGAGTGTGGTCTGCATTAGGGCCCGAAGCATCCACGTGGGGTGTGTACTGTGGCCACGGCGCAAGGGATGGGACGTGTCACTCTTTAGGACTGTGTCAGTGGCATCTGAATTGGCTCAGTATTTGTGGATGTGGTGTTACCCTGAAGCACTGAGCTTTATTTTATAGTAAGTAAGATCTTTATTTGGTCCAATTTAAGCTTATAGTTTATAAGCTATCTAATCTTTGGGTTTTTTTTTTCCTCAGAGGGGCAAACCTTTCGTGATAGTGTTAGTTTTGCTTTCACTTAAAAATTAAAATTCTTGGTTGAGAAAACTCAGAGGACCCATAAAGCTATGCCGACTGTTACATTAATATTGGTGTTTCCCCATTACCTCATCAATAATATTCATCACGGTTTGGTAGCTCCTTATTCATTGGCGTGTTTGAATTAAATTCTGCTCTAAATGTGTGTGAATGTGTTGGAGAGGCTTTGTTTTTCACTGTGAAATGCAGTGGTGCCTCAAACAAGGAGGTACCGAGAAGCCAAATGAAAGTAAAAATGATGAATTCTTGTTGGCGTTGATGCTTCATTTTATGTAACTTAATTTTCATGTAACTTAAAACAGGAAATGCTTACCGTTCATACTTGAACATTTTTAAAAGCACAACTTCAAACACTTAGGTTGTATAAGGCAGTAGGGGTCTGTGTCCATCTAACTGTTGGTTCATAGCCGCTGCTGAATTTAATAATAATCGTGATCACCTGTCTTTGCATTTTGCGAATGTTCTAATCTTAGTGAACTTGAGTTGAGCTGGGCTTCTGGGCAGCTTGTTTACATTTCATACTTTTTTTTTGTTCCTGTGTGTGATATTGTTAGAGTGTGTGCAGAAATTGTGGTCTTAACCACCCCATTGATAAAATTCAAAAGGCTGCGTTTAAGTTGCTCTCTGTCCCAAGGCCTTATTACACTCTGCTCTCAGACTGCCATCCAGGCTTAGAGGGATCACAGCCTAAGAGAAGTAAAGCTTTCAAAGAAACAGTCCTTCAGGAAATATAGATGATTGGCCAACTTTAAAAATATTTTTTTTGTTGCAACATGCAAATACGGTTGCCCCAAGTTTTAATTCCATTTTTCATTCCTGGTCTTGGCCTGGTCGGGTGACAGCAGCAGAATTGAAATTGAATTGAGACCAAAATGGATTCAGGAGGATAATCTACTCAGAGGGAATTTCTAAAATGATAGTGTTCCAGAAAAAGGAAGATAGTAGGAACGACACTGTGCTTACTTTCTATCCCAGAGTTTATTGCAAGAGTTCAGTGGTTTTGGACCCTATGGTCTTGGCAGAAGTATAATGTCTACCTTAAACAGGCGTGACTTATACCTTTGAGCTCACTTAAGGTGCATTAAACCTAAAAGAATTTCCCTGTAACAAGTTCCATGGAATTAACGCTGCTCCCTCAGAACTTTTCCCCCTTCCCCTCCTCACCTGCTAAGCTCCTACATTTACAGCATCCATTGATTTCACTCATAACACATGGAACAGTGATGGTGGCCGTTGAGAACAAGCTGCCAATGTGCACTCTTTCACTTATGATCTCAGCGTCGGGGGTGGGGGGGATTTGATCTGAAATGTCAGTTCCTCTTCCTTAGAATCCAGCATATCCAAAAATGCTTTAAAAAGACAGAACAGGATTGACCCTGCTGTCTAGATAGAGCCATTTACACTTTGGTTATTCTGTTATACATTCGGTTAATATCTGGTAAATACTGATGTTTTTCTTTGTGGAAAACAGACATTGCCTTTGTTTTCTTTCATTATTCTTTTTTCCCTCCAATTCTAGAGCTTATCGGGTAAAATCTCAGGCCACATGAATCTCACACCTCTGTCGGAAGAAACACCTTTGTTGGTTTTTGTGTGCTTGTGTTTTCCTTTGTTTTTTAAGAGGCTGTGTTATTCCTCCTGCCCTCTTCACCCCAAGGTGCTCTTTCACTTAAGAGTTGGTAGTCTGCATTTTGAAGAGCTTCCAGGTGGTGACTATTAGGTGCTGTCTCCCCTTTAATGATCTAGCATTCTTACATCACAGCATAGAAGTAGGACTCAAATAGACTTCCTGGCTTTTTCTCCTTTTTGGTGTTAAAGTTTGATTGTTTTCCTCTCTGTCTCTTTCTAAAGCAAGACTTTGCAGGTACTCCCCCTTTGAAAGCCAGAAAGTGTTTTCAGAAGTATAAACCTCCGGGGAATGTTACTTGTAGGCATACACAAAAATACATAGGTGCCTTTTTTAAAAGATCTGTATCTACTTAAAAACAATAAAAAGGAAGCCCTGAATGTGTGTGGAGTGAATCTGAATCTGAAATGTGTGTGAAAGGTATAGAATCCCCAAACAGTTGAGCAAAGGCAGGGCACAGTGTCAAGTAATTTAAAAATGGCCCAAGGAACTGTAAGAAGTGAACTGAAGAAGGAGGAACTGATTTTAGATTAAAAATGCCTTTTAAAAACAAAGCAACAGACGCCTGACAGACAGACCTCCATGGCTTACGTTATACAAGGATAAAAATCTGAACCGGTGGAAGACTTCTGTGCGTGGATTCTGCAAATTCCTTTTTCTGAAGTTTAAGTCCCCGACTTAACAGAAGGAGACTATGTAATGCTTAACTCTTTCAGAAAAACTTCTTGGTGATGTCTTCTGAGGGGCTGGAGAGATCAGGGAGCCAGTGCTGAGTTATGCAGTGAATTAAGACATGGGCAGCTGATGATTAACACCTGTGTGATCCAGTTAATAACTTGGAACCATGAGAAGCACAAAACTGCACTGGTTTGGCTGCTCCCACCCTTGGTAGCAGTAGCAGTAGGAGCAAGGCAGGCTCGGCCGTGACCAGAAGGCATGTGTGTGTATGTATGAATGTGCCTGCTTGCTGGCCTGCAGTCGCGTTGGGACGTTCTTATGTACGCGAGGTCCCACAGCCTGAGACCCGGCCACATTTGGGAGGGTGAAGGTGAGCTGTCCCATTTGCATTTTTTTTTCATGGTAAATTGATATTTATTACTGGGAATGGTGGGATGGGTTAGTAGGCATAATTGAACTATACAGAGTGGTCATTAAGTCTGGAGATAATAGATAATTGTAGTGAAAAGTCATATCAACAAGCCATTTATTATGTATATCTCTGTTCCCAGGCCTTTATGGCCATCTGTATATTTCCATATTTTGAATACTCATTAATAGGGAGAACACTGACCAGAGCTTTATCGCATTCTTGTTGATTTCTTGGGTATAGTTGTGGGTCAGGAGTGAAATCGCCAAGACATGGGTAATCCAAGGAAAGGATACGGGGCTGGAGATAACCACGGTCTCGGCAATCTTTTGGGGGTGGTTGAGCTTAATTCTGAACTTTAAAATAATTTTTTTGTACTTAAGACCTTTTGTATAATGAAAAATGCCTTGATCTGTATTCTCATAAATGGTGCTAAAATATGGTACTCCTACAGGAACCAGAGCAATACCACAGTAATGTTGGTCACCTCGAGTATTTCGTTGTGGGAAGAAAGCCAAAGTGAATGTATTTAATGAGCTCGCTTCTCGTTTCCATTGTCTTTATAAAAACGTTTTGGTATCGTTACTCGCGTTTTAGCCGCTTCCGACTCTCTGTGTTGTGAATTCGCAGAGGGTAACGACCCACCTTCTGTCTCTGGCGGTGGTTTCCCTTCCGTGTCAGCCGGGCTGCAGAGGGAGGGCAGCCGGGAACGTGGTGTGAACCTGGCCCGCTCGTCTTGGCTTGTTTAGCAGAGTGTCGTGTTTACACTGTAAAGTGTCAGCATTTGTCAGGAACCGCGCCTGCTCAGAAAACTGTGCCCTCAAGGCTCCCGTCAGCTTGGGGCCTTGGTCCTACGTGCATCCGCGGCAGGAGTCTCCTCGGTGATGTGCTGAGGCTTGTCTTCGCTGTCAGAGGCAGAGCCTACTCGGGTTTTGCTGCTGGTCCCCTGTAGCACACCTGGCCACTAAGGATTGTAAGAATAAAGAAAAAACAGAAAATAAAAACTCAGAAGCCTGGCTGTGTCGCTCTGGTTAAATGCCTGACTTTGAGGACCTGGGAGATTTGGGTTCAGTGCTTTCAACTTTCCAGCACCTCCAAGACGGGCCTGTGATGCCTGATGACTTTACAGTGCTGAACCTGTAAGGAAGGGATCCCCCCAAATTAGATGCACACTTCTGGGCTTCTTGGGTCTGGATTCAAGACCAGTCTCATCACCCACTGCTCGGGGGAGCTGGGCCCAGTGACCCCGCCTCTGTAGCCTCAGTCCTCACCTCCACCACGGTCTGTGTCCCCTGCGGGTGGGGGGAAGCAAGGTGCAAGCACTCAACAGCGGCTTCCAGCAAGATCCCCTAGGCCTGCAGAGCAGGGCTGCAGTCACAGTCAGACCCAGCCTGGCCGTGTGTTTGCCGAGGAGGGGCCCTCAGCGTGTGCAGCATTCTTGGGTGTTCAAGAACCATCCAGACCGATGGAAACGCACCCAGAAGTGTGATAGCAAGAACTTGTATGCACTGTGTATGAATCGGACTGCCACTGAAAGAGGTTAATCATCTGAAGAAGGGGGAAGCCAGCGGGCTTTCAAAGGTATTCTTGGGGTTAGAGAATGAAGTTTCGGCCAGCGGTGCCCTACCTTCCTGCGAGTCAAAGAACTGAGTCTTTGTAAAATGGTGCTGGGCTTCTGAAGAACCCACTGCTTAGGGGCTGGGCATCCAGAGAGCAGCAGTGGCAGGTTGGTGACGGCAGCAAAAAGACCTCCCATGCTAAAGAGCTCTTCTGCCTTCACTGCCCCGTTCAGTTGGGTTAATAAACTCAATGCTGTAAATACACTCTCCCCTTTCCCCCTCCTCTGGTCTGAGTTGTGGTGCTGTCCTCAATTCCGAGGGCAGTGTTTCTGGCATTTCTCCTCCATCGCCTCCCCCGACAGTAGGAAGCGTGGAGAAAAACAGGGATCTGGGCTATGGATCCTAGGGAGGCCCTTAGGAATTATAACCAGCAAATGATCAAGAAAATGCCAACTGTCATGTGTGTAAAACGAGAGTATTTATGTGTATATACAGTACATTCCCACTTAACCATGTCTCCCTTGTTCGAAACCTGGGCATTCTTTCTGCACATTCTCTAAATTGTCTCCCCTTCCCCCTCCTCCGGCCCTTGCCTCTTGTCTGGGCCCATGACCAGTGGCCTGGTAATGACCTTCTGACTTGCTGGGTCAGGAGAATTCATTCCAGATTTCCGGCCCCCAGCACAGTTCCAGAGGCAACACCGATTTGGCCCTTGGGCGGAAAAGCCCAGGGTGACACTCTCCCAATCAGCTCCCTAGGGCTGAGTGTGGGTTTTTCTGCTCCCCTGTCCACGACCCTGCAGCCCAGCCCTGCACCCTTGCAAGCAAGACCCTAGCAAGATGGCTGAGAGGTCTGGCGATGGTGGTTTTTCGTTCTCTGTTACAATTTGGAATATTCATATAAGCTGAGGACACTGTCTTCCAAATACCTGCCTAGTGCCGTCTCCCGAAATCAAGAACTGGGATGCAGTTTATGGCAGGTAAAAACACTGCCATGCTGTGCCATTCCTTAGGAGACCGTACTCCTCAGAGTGTTGGAGAGAATGCTGAGAACATGAAGAGCAGACACGCCATGGAAGTTGTCTTTCACGTCCTTGGAGATCACATCCTAATTGTGCTAGTTGGTGAGGAGCTGTGATAGACTAAGGTTTAAAAAAAAATCTTTAGAACACTTATATAATTAACATCATTGACTATTTCCAGTGTTCTCAATTGTAAGTGGTGCTGTAATGAGCCTTCTCATTCATCGGTCTTTTTATGCCTCCTTAAATTGACCCTGTTTAAGGCTCTTGAAACGAATTTCCAACCTTCCCTTAAAAGAGTTGCAGGAATTTCACCCTCACCAGCAGGTACTGCGGAGCCCACTTCATTGTCCCCTGGGTGACACTAGGGGTAATTTAATTTTAAACTTTGACCACCTGGCAAGAAAAAAAAAAAAGAAAAGAGAAAGGAAGGCGTTCAGCTTTAAATGGCTTTCGATTCTCATAAGGGTGAACATTTTCCCTAGATATTTATGGGTCAGTGGTACTTCTTCCCTGCGTTGCTTTTTTACGTCCTTTGCCCGTGACATTAACTTCTTTCCCTAGTTGAGTGTAAGCTTGGAACATGTCACCGAATTGTCCTCTGAAGAGGTGCCACTGATAGGCATTCCGCTGCAGAGCAGGAGGGCGTTTCCTTAGGCCCTTTGCCAGCGCCGAGCTCTGTCAAACTTTGCTCTTTGCTGAGTTGACAGTTGGACTTTCAATCTGTGTTCCCTTCCTCGAGCGAGGCCAAGCCTGTTTGCCTTTGTAGAAGCCATTCACGGGTCAGTTTCTGGGCGCTCTCTTTTCATTCCCTTTGCCCAGCTGTTCACAGTCTCTAACTAGGCAGTTGTATGTTAGAATGCTTTCGATCTCCCATCTGTATTTCACAGAGAGACTTAGGGCTGGGAGCTTCCAGAAGGGAAGGCCAGCAGAGGGGCTGTCAGCGATCCGTGTCGAGCCCTTTTGGGGGAACTGGCTCAGGTTATCTTAGTTCATGGAGAGCTTGACCTTAGCGACAAGAAGAGGGGGTTGGAGATGAGAAGGCTGCAAGGAAGAGGGCTGTTACGCAGGTGGCCTAGAATCAGCGTGTGTGCAGGGGAGGCACGTGTGAATGAATTCATTCACCAAAGAATGTCTGCTCTGGGCAGGCACATGCCAAAATGGGATGCAAGACGAGCTGGCCCAGCGCTCCGCTCCCCATCCCTCCCGGCCCCTCTGAGGCCCTCTCACCCCTCCCCGTGCATTTGTAACAGATGAGCTGGACCAGGGATGGAATCGCTGATCACTTACTGCCTGGTCTGGAGTTGGAGCAGGAGGAAGGAGGGAGGGCGGAGGGTAAGAGGTTTTACTCTTGGTAGTTGCTGTCTTATGCCAGCCTTGCTCCCTGGGCCTGCCCGGGGCTCAGCTCTTGTTCTCTCGTTCTCACACAGGATGCTTCCAGGGGTCTTTGGAGACCCCGCTGCCCCCAGCTCAGGACCTCTCCTCAGCAGTTCTCATGAGGTGGCTGATGGCCCCTCCCCTGGCCCACCACTTCCTCCTTTGCAGTGCCAAGGGTCCAGTGTTAACCTCTAGCTTCTTTCTTCTGAGCCTCATTCACCCCCTTAGGACCTGAGATGACCCCCAGGTCAGCTGGTTGATCTGTGTCGCCCAGGCCTGGTTCACGGGGAAGACCTCGGCGCCTTCTGCCCCGGTGAACGTGGCACGTGCCGCCACCCCAGCGCCCCCTCTCCTGCAGCTCACTCTTCCATCAGACCTGACGGGCGAGGAGGACACCCGTCCACCGAGCGCCCCCCACGGTAGGGGCCCACCTCAGGGTCTCTGAGTGTCTCCTGCAGAGCCGAGTCGTCAGGGTTAAAGTGTCAAGGGACCCCCTTCCCCCACCCCACCAACGCGCGTGCGCACACACCCCTGAGGAGGGGCGGGGCTCCGTGTAGCGCCGCGAGGAAACCATCTCTCCAAATCCGCTTTTTAAAATACCTCTTCTTGGTCCTTTGACGCCCTCATGGTGAGTGAGGGATGGAAGCGGAAACAGGTGCTGGAAGGGGGGGGTGACGTTAAGCTTGGCGCAGGAGGCTGGGGCGCCATCAGGAGTCCCCGTTTTGTACTGCCGCTTCTCTTTGGTGTCAGCTTCCTCCTTTCCGGCCGAGCCCTTGCTTACTGCATGTAGCCCAGACTCAGCCTGGCGCCCACCCAGGTAAGCGCAGGGCCCTCCTTTCAGCACCCCAGTGCCTAGCGAGACAGGAGGGGCCAGCCTGCAGGGGCAGGGTGAGGTGGGCAGGCTGCTGGGCATGACTGTGCAGGCTGTGCGCGGCAGAACTCTAGATGTCATTCACATGATGGTCCAGGAGGACACATGAGCTTGGAGAAGTAAGAACCGGTTTGGAGGCTTTTAGCATCCAGGCCTTCGGTGACCCGGAGCCCCTGAACTAAGCAGTGGGACTAAGACACTGCAGAGGAAGGGACAGAAGTGAGAGAGAGTGAGAGAGAACCGACAGGGTTAGTGACTTGACTGAGGGAGAGGTGGGACACGGTGTGGGCAGGTTTCCGGGTGGGCGCTCGTGTGGTTCATCTAGTCAGGAGATGGCATGGGGGGCGGGGCAGGAAGGGTGCTAAGGCCCCTCTGGGACCCTCTGAGGAGATGTTGGGAGGTGACTGGACCGCAGCTCTTTAACAGGTCATGGCTGGAAAAACAGCCCTGGGGATCCCCAGCGTGTATTTGGAATTGGAAACAGGCCCAGGTTAGGTCACCCAGGAGCGTGTAGAACTGGATTCCCAACTAAGGTGGGAGCAGGCCTGGGGCCTGGGGTGTAGGGGGCCGCTTTGAGTCTTTCTTAAAGAGAGTGGAATTAAATAGCATTGAGGAACACGGAGGGTGAGGAAGGCTGCTGAAGTCTGGGCAGTGGCAGCATTTAGGGGAAAGGCAGAAGAACAGAGCTGAAATAGGATGTGGCGTTGCCAGGCACGGGGAAGAAATTGCTTTTTGACTCCATCACGTGTGAACTTGGGAGCCTCTGTCCTAACAGGGCCCCGGGGCTGGGGGAGACCGGAGCCGACCACAGCCAGCTTTCCTCAGCCACTTGCCATTACAGCAAGAGAGCCTGGTACGTGAAGCAGATGAAAGAATTTTAGGTGTGTAGTATAATGTAAAGTTTGATAATAATAATTCTATTTGTTCATTCTGTTTTGGTCTTTGGATTCAAAGGTTCTGAACCTAAGGTACGATTAGTCTTTGTTTTGTTCTATAAAAGCTCTAGTAGTTTTTCTTTGTTGAAAGCAGGCCGGCAGTAATGTTCATAGATGTGTTGGCTGGGGCACTTCCAAACCACTTGGAAGGTTAGCAGACGTGCACCCCCGTCTTCACGCACTGCCATCTACGGCTCTGCAAATCCTGATGTCGCAGTAGATGAGGACTAGAAAAGATCTCGTTCTAGAGCCAGAGGAGGCTGAACCAGAGGCACCCCATAACTTGCCTGGCTCACAGCTAATAAGCCACAGAGATAGAATTAGGCCTTGCGCTCCTGATTTCTTTTGTTCCTTTTGCATAAAGACCAGTGTGTTGAACTGTGAAGTTAGCATGGTATGTACTGGCTTGCATTGTCCAGTAAGAAGCCTGGAGCTTGTTGGGGGCCGAAAGTAAGAATATAAGCAATGCCAGTATACCTTTCATCCCAGCATTGCCATTAACAGTGTTGGATAGGAAAACTTAGAAGAGGGCCTAGTTTTCTCCCTGATATTAACCGGAACACCCGTTAGATTGTATCTGTGAATGTATCCAAACTAGTTATCATAAGGGGAAACATTCTGGAAGTTTGCTACCATTGTATAAGGTGCGGATGTCGTGGTTTGGGATAATTCACAGATAGGTAAAGAGGGGAGAGGCAGGCGTTTCAAAACCAGGAACTGGCTCGTGACGGTTACTTTGACATCCTCCTGATTGGAAGCCCTCAGCCTTCATAAACGAAGACAGGTATGAACACTAAAGGTCTTCTGCAATGTGAGGCAGGGTGGGGGTGAGGTGGGCTGGCGGCCGGGAATGGTTGTGCAGGTTGTGCACTGCAAAACTCTAGGAGGTGCCATTTACATCGCTGTCCAGGGGGACGCATGAGCCTGGAGAAGGAAACTGTTTTGGAGGCTTCTTTAGCATCCGGGCCTTAGGTGACCAGGAGCCCCTGAGCTAAGCCAGTGGGACTTAAGATGCAGAGCGAGGGAGGGATGTGCGAGAAACTAGGAGGGAAACTGATTGGGGTTAGTGGGACCCCCCCCGGTGGGGGGATCGGGGTGTTGTGGAGTAGGTTTTTGGGAGGATGATAATGTGATTCATCTGGGACATCAGGAGACAGTGTGGGAGGGGTGAAGAGTTGCCCCTTGCGGGAGGACTGCTCCCCATGGGGAAAATTGACAATGCTTGGGCCAGCACAGCTCCACATCCTGGCATCACAGCCAAGCAGGAAGATATGCCATATCCCAAGTGCCGTGGGTGGAAAGAACGATGACCTCTTAGACTTCAAAAACCTGTAATATTAGAGGCAGTAATAGGGAAGCATGGTAGAGGTAGTGCTGAGATCTTTGATTTAACTCAAAAACGTCATGAAACAGTAAAGAAAATATGCGATCTCAAGCAAGTCAGTAGCATGCTAACATCCTTGTTGATTGCTGGCAGGTAATAAAACACATTCTCTATATAATCTTTCGTAGGAGGTTAAAAAAATGAGAGCCATCATTCTCTGAGGTTAAGACGTTAGGGTTTAAAAAGAGAAATGCTTTTCACATAAAGACTGATAAGAGCAAGAGTCCCTTAGATGTGGGCAGGAGGGGTTTTCACCTTCTGTTCCTCTCACTTTCCTAAAGCCGGGCTATCTGGTGTCCCCATTCTAGAAGGGGTGGGGAGAAGCCGGGCCTCAGAGAACTTTCAATATTATTGCAGTTATGGAAAGTAAAAATGCATCTTAGTACGGAATAAAATTTGAAGAAATAAGTCATATTTAAGTAAGACAGAGAGTTTTGGGAAATATCCCAGTGGGTAGAGGTTTCAGCTGTTTACCAAGGCAAAGGGCGAAATTTTAATATCCATGTACGTTTTACAAAAAAGGGAAATTGTAGTCAGAAATAGGTAACCACGTAATTTGGGGTGTGTAAACAGACTAATGGTTAGAATAAGAAAATCAAGAAACTAAAAGCAATCTCAATCAATATGCTGACCGTTCAAGCTTTACTTAAAGTAAAATTAGAGTATGAAAGCTATTTGACAATATATGAGCACAAACCTCCTCCCCTCCAAAAAAAATCCTCAAAAGCACATATAAATGCTCTTAACAATGCAGAAACTTACATCTATTTAATACATACACAGCACTTGTTTAAATGCAACATATATTTTATACCAACCTCTGCAGTCAGTTTTAATCAAGGCTCCACAAATATTTTAATGTGATTGGTTTTGACAGTTTAAATGAAACCCACAGTTTTGATGAAAAACTGAAAAGCCTGTAAGCTGACAGCCACACAGAGAAAAATGACTCCCAGAAGACTTACTTTTGTTAAAACAAAAAATTCTGGATCAGTGCTAATATTCAGATCTGAAACGGAGAACGAGGTAATTTTATTTTTCCATTGCAGGATCCTGTACCATGTTCTAAACCCCAGATCCTGCATAGACTGTTAGACCAGGAAGGAGCCTTAGCAATAATGGCCTGAGCTTCTCATTGTTCAGGTGACCAACCTGGACAGAATCCCATTTGTGGCTCTGTCAGGACTCCTGAAGCTCTGTGACTAGCTCCTTGGTCGTTCCAGCTTTAGATATTTGCCCTCTCAATACATCGCTAAGCAAACCAAATAGAGCATGGGCCCAGGGAGCAGTGTATTTGCCCAGAAGCCCTGCGAATGTGGTACCCCTGGGGGCGTGGCCTGCTTCCCAGTGACTGACTGCCCCATGCTTTGGCTGCTGGGTGACTGGTGGTCATGGGAACCCTGTACCGCCTTTGTTCCACCAGAGTAACTTGAACTTCTCCTTCAGTATCTGGTTCATCCAAACTGTGGGTCCCCCATGTCCGCAGCCCCACACTTCAGGGAACCAGAGTCCACCTGGCCGTAGTGTTTCCCACCCCCAAGACACCATTTCTTGTCCCTGGTTCATGGTTGGAGAACATCTGCCTCTAAATCTTACAGTAACGACCAATCTCCATACGTCACTGAATTTCCACAAAGCTGGACGGTGAACGAATGGTACAAGCATTTTTAGCTGGTCTGCCCCGTCTCCCCCCTTCTTGAACCTAAGGAGACCACATATATTGCTGGAGAGAGAAAGGCTTCCTGGCTCTCATGCGCTTCTGTTTGCATGTACGGATTGTAGAAGCCGATGCCAAATCTTGTTAGTGAAGTGCACTTTGGGTTACATCTCCTAACTTAAAAAAAAGTACCATATAGAAACGTGTGCTGAAGCCGTGGGTAGCTGACAGCAGTCTATAAAAGTGCGTGGATCTTACACAGTCTTTCAGAGACCCTGGTTGATTGCCAATGAAGCAGAGAAAAAAATTCTTCTGGAACCACTTGGACTTGGCAAGGATGACTTAAAAAAAAAAAAAAAAGATTTGGAGGCACGTCTTTGGTGCTCTTCTTTGCGCAGAGTGCAGTAGCTAATAGTTCTGACCTCCCCTCTGGAGGAGAAAGTGAAATCTTAAGCTCTCACCAGCTCCTCTTCATTGTTTTCCCTTTTGAGGTCAGACAGTAAGCTCTATAATTCGTTACACCTTTTCTGACTCTGGAGTGGGGTTTGGGCTATTTTGATTATGGAATAACATGTCCCTCATTTTGCACATTTGGGTAGTTAATTTTAGACATATAACCTTTAAAAGGGCAGGCAACAGGGTCTTTCCGTGTATCTTCAGATTTTCTCTACATCCTGTTTTGTGTGTGGTTAGAGCAGTCGATGAATCACGTGATGTTTTGCTGCTTCAAAGGACAGAAATAGAGACTCCAAGTAACCACATAGAGGAGCATCCTGAATGTTTACCAAGCACGTTGCTTTAAGACATGCTTTTCTAGGTTCAAGTGCTTTTTATGAAAGAGCCGTGTGAGGGCGCTGCCTGAGGGTGCCTGTCTTCTCAGAAGGCGGGCAGGAGCTGCTTTTAGGGAATTGGCTGCACGCGCAACACAGATGTCTCAATACTTACAAATCTCCACGAGCTATAAAGCCCTGCTCATTGCGCTTTTGGTTATATATTTTTAAAAAAGGTTAGGACTTAGAACATAAAAAGGCCCCTTTCCTGGACCGTGCATTGCTTTGACTGATGAAGACTTCGTCCTAGGTTTAGAGGTCAGCTCACCTGCAAAGAGGCCAGAAACCCTGACTAATTGGTACACACCAGCTCATGCAGTCCTGGGCACTGGTCTATGTAGAGATTTACAGAAGTAGAAAGATTTTTAAATACAAGAAAATATTTCTCAAGATAATATCATTTAATTACAGCTATATAAATACTTTCTCAGTCTCTCTCCCACTTAAGTTTGAAGAAAAAGAAAAAACCCAGTCAGAGAACTACTGAGTCTTTAAATGGATGTGTTTCTGGAAACTAAGGGTACAAAAAAGTGGCTCTCCCCCTGCTCCTTCCTTCCAGAAGAACCCCAAATGAGAATGAGGTAGGAGGGTAGAGAGCTGTTAACTTTTTCACTTCTTGCTCTAGAGGTATCACTGAATAACTTTTCTGGTATTTGGGAAATGCAGTGATTATCCCAATCCCAAGAGAGACCAGAAAAGGCTGCATGTGGGGACCACAGAGCTGGCTCCTGGTTGGGAAGTGCCCTGGGGTCTTGATGGAGCTGGACTACAGCGGAGTCCCCTGGCCTCCTTTCTCGTGGGCCTCCCGGGCAACTCCCGAGGTTATTTGCTGGGAGGACTCGGGGAGTGAAAAACCAAGCGCTTTTACTACTGTCGTGAAGCCTGGCCCCATCCCATATACCCTAAACTATCACTAAAAGTTTCCATTTCTGAGGGTATGGGCCATCCCTGGACAGTTCCAGAGCCAAACCAACTGCTGGTGCAAAACACACATGCAAAGCAAAGAAGATGGACTTTTGCACAAGACCAGCCTGAGGCAGGCAACGAGGGGGGCGTGCCTGGCTCTCACACAGTGACGTACACCAGTGGCCTTTGTGCCCAAATTAAAGAGTCTCAGGCAAGTGAGGGCTTCCCGCTAACATGCAAACCTCTGGACACGCCCTGAGCCGAGTGGCGGCCGGCAGGTCGCAGCCTGTCCTGACTTCCCTGGAGCAAGCCCGGCCTGCTTCCTCCTGCTCAGATCCTGGTGTCTGGCCGATGCCAGTGACACAGGTCCCGCTCAGAGCCCACAGCAGCTGCGTTGAGAATGACCTCGCCTGCGCCCCTCAGAAAGCAGAGAGGCCACGCGACAAGCTGCTCTTGACCTGAGCTGGCCCAGAGAAGGCCCTCGGGATGGAAAGACCACTGAGCAGCCCAGACTCACTTCTCAGCATCTAAATACAAGCAGCTTTATGCCCCCGTGGTTTTAGATCCTGTGTGTCTATGAGGCACGGGTCCACACTGAGAAAGTCACGTCTGGTCTTTCCACGGTCCTTGACTTGAGACTCTCCAGGCACGGCTCCCTAAATACTTCTGTCAGCTGAGCGACTCGCATGAAAAAAGAAACCTGGGTTGGAGGAACATTTCTTTGGGTGACAAAGTCAAAGGGGTGCCCCCCTCACCCTGAAAAGTGGGAAGGAGACCCATTCCTCTTCCTCTCCTGTCTGTGTTGGTTAGAACAGCTGCAGAAGAACCTGCCAGCAGTGGGTTTTGCTCTGGAAGTTAACGTGTGTGCTCGTCAGCCCAAACTGTGAAGTGGCTTCTGCAGCCCAAGCGAATGAAGGAACCTGTGAGGAGAGGACATACGGCTGGAGGAGAAAGGTTTTGGACATGTGCGCCCTGCACAATCGCAGCCCCGTCATCGTGGCCTGGGTCGGGGCTTGTTTCCTGTGTTTTCTGAAACTCTAACAAAACACCCTGGCCCGTGACTCTTTATCACCAAAGGTGTCTCTGAGGTTGTAATGCTGTGTTCTAATTGCATAATGAAGAGCCTAGCTGGTCTTCCCCGATTCGGAGGGAAAGAATTTGCTTTTTCACAATTTACTCTTTAAGCTCCAACCCCACAAGCATGAAATACTAGTCACACATGTTAAAAAATACTGCTGTTTAATTTTCTAGTCATGTACTTTAAAAAAGCCGGTACAATTAGATTTTTTCCCCATCTTCTCAGATCTGCCCCTGAAACCACCCCAAAGCAACACATCTTAATTCTCAGCGGAAAAACCGCTCAGAGGAAGCACATGAGGATTTGTCCCCCAGGGGTCACTGGGTGTCCAGACATGTGAACGAACCCTGTGATATTCATGGCTGACTCCGAGCCTTTACATTCTTTTTTCTATGAGGAACAATCTGATTACACGGCACTGAAAGCAATAAACGTAAAAAGCTGGACTTCTTCTTTCTTTTTTGCCCTTCTAGCATATATTTCCACTCCCACTATTGTCTACATCAGCTGACCCATTTATACCCCTGTTGCTCATAATGAAAAATAGTTCTCTTGTCATTTACTGACCCTTACATTTATATACAAATGAGAGACTGTAAAACTGCTGCAAACAAGACACACTGTTCATCGGTACAATACGTTTCAACTGCAGGTATGTTGAGCACACGAGCTATCACCGTATTGTATTAGAGACATTTTATTGAAAATGCGAAAATAGGAAATGTATCATAGCCTAAAATAAATTACATAACATATACAGTATATATTTATATCTTTAAAATATTTTTGTGTTTAGGTTCTTTCAGTCTAGGAATTTTGACTAAATCAAGAATTTAGTGAACCGTATCCATAATTTTTTTAAAGAAAAAACCCGCTTTCCAAAACTTAGAAAAATATACTGCACTAAATGGATTTCAAATGTGTCATTTCAGGGAATATCACATAGTGACTTTGCTATTGTTTATAAAATGTCTTGCTTTCTCGTGTGGTGTGAGAGGGGAGTACAGAAGTACACTCGGAATTACCTGCGCCGCACGGTTAGGACTAAGAACGGCGGGACCAGGTCATAAATCTACTTCCAAAGTGATGATGCGGCAACCTGGCATTAGAATGCTAGATTATGACTTAAAGCTTCAGTTCACTTTAAAAACTAAAACGTAAAGTTAGAATGCTCCGTCCGTTTCCCTTGCTCTAGTGCCATCTTCAGGAAAGGCGAGTGGAAAAACAAGCCTTCAGGGAAAGTCATGCCCAAGGACGCGGCAACCGGGAGATGCACTTCGGGACTTTAGCAAGGCAGCTCACGTATGTACAGGACAGGGCCTGAAAGTGAGCGCGCATTCAAATCTAGGAAGAGGCGAGGTGAAGTGCTAGCGTTTGCATGTGTCAGTTTCTGCCCCCAAGGCACCTCACACCTTCCCACGGGAGATTACTTCCGGCCGTCCACCGGTCCAGCGCGTTCACACGTCGCATCCACGGTGCAATGCCTCTGAGCCACATCTCCTGACACAGTCACGTTACTGGGAAGCCGACCAAAGAAAGCCGAGTTGTCACCTGTTGGTTCTCGAGAGCGATGCAAGGGGACAGGGTCAGTCTGTGGCCTGCCGGCCGGTGGTGTCTGAGGGGCGATGGACGGCACAGCCGCGGCCCTTTGGTTCCAAGGGGAGACTGTCCGAGGGGGTGGGGAGGCAACGTGGGCTACGAGGCAGCTATGTCTTCGGGGTTCTCACGGAGCGGGGGCATGAAGTCAGTCGTTTGGTTTGTTTCCACAAAGCAACGGCGAGGCCATTCTGCAGGTCTTCACATCAGCGTGGGCACACCCAGTATGCCAGAGTGGCCGTGAAACCTTAAGATCAAGGCCTCTTTCATTACCCAAACGAAAACCAAAGACGAAAGCGGAACAAAACACGACGGGAGAGCGGATGACGCGGAAGCGTCACCTCGGCCGTCCCTGCAGCGCCCGGGGGGCCGCGCCTCAGTCGCGCTCCTCCTGCATCTCCACGGCGTCCGTGCCCTCCTCCGCGGGGGGTAGGTCCGTCATCGCCGCGTCCTCCCCCTCGGCGGCCGACTCGCTCTCCATCTTCTTTTTCTAGACCAAAGCCGACTCATCAGCGTGGGGCTGGGGCAGGGACGCAGCGCAGCAGAGCCAAGAGCAGGGGGAGGCCACGGGGTCTCAGGGGAGCCCTCGCCGCGGACTGGGACCTCGTTTATGGCCGGGCCGACCTCGCCGAGGCTGCATCTTAGGCCAGCGTGTTCCTTACAGTGGGGTTACTCGGGAGCGGACTGTGTGCCCGGCTCTTGTGTTAAGCATTCGGGGCGCGGGTGAGGGGTGGGCGGATCCCGTCTCCCACCTCCCCGCCCGCCCATCAGCTGATGGAGACCTGCCTCTGCCCGAGGACGCCACTTCCCTGCAGCCCAGCCCTTGCCAGCGGGGGCTGTGCCCTCCCTTCCCCTCCCCTCCCCTTCCTGGCCGTATGCAGGCCGTGCAGGCTGTGTCTCCTGCACCTGGGGAGTGCCCGGCAGGGGCGCGGTTCTGATGCCACCTCTCACCTGTTTCCGATAGACGTAGCATGCTGCTATGGCGACCATGGTGGATTCTCCCACAAACCCCGCGAGGAGGGAGCCCACGCCCAGGGTGGCTCCGTGTACCCTGGGGATGAGAACGCAAAGGCCATTTGTCTGTTAAAGCCCCGCTGAGGCACAAAGAGAGTCAAAACCCAGCCAAAACCCAGGAAAGGGGTAGACAACAGGGGGACCGGACGATCGCGTTCGAGATCTGCTGGTTAGGGCTGCAGCTAGTAAACGGGCCACCTGCGGGGGGAGGGGCCTGGAACCCCGGGCCCAGGCTGCTCCCACCCCTGCTCCAGGTCTCAGCGCAGCGTCTCCTGGGGGAGGGGCACGGCCCCCCGCTTGTGAGCCCACAGCCTCCCGCCCGTCCTCTCTGTACCGTGAGGTTTCCCACGCCGTGGGACGGACCATGCCCCTTCCCCAAGGGACTGGGAGCCCCTGAGGACCAGGGCGACACCCTTGCTCCCTTGTGTTTTTCACCTTCCCGTGCCTGCCACGCCGTGACAGATGCTCAATGCGGTTTGTGTATGGGCCTGACCCCGAAAGTACTTTTCTAGAATGGATCTCGACAGCCTCCCACCTGGTCCTGGGCAGAGAACCAAGGCATCCCTCGGCATTTCTAACTCGACACGTGCTTGGGGATTTCCCAGGAAAGAGCACATGGAAGCTTCCGGGCGGAGCGTGCAAGTGGCAGCAGCACCTGCAGCCCCGAGCCCCCCGGCGACGACGTACCCCAGGTAGGGCAGGACCACGAGGCTGGTGATGAGCACGATGATCCGCAGCACGGAGCTGGGGGCCAGGACGAAGGTCTTCTTCAGCGTCATCAGCCAGCCGGTGAGATGCGCCCTCACGGTGACTGAGGGGAGAGCCGAGGACTCGTCAGCAACGCCCCGCTCCTCCCACCCTGCTGCCTCTGACCCCCCGGAGACCCCGCGGCGCATCCAGGGTCCCTGGGCGGTCACCTCGTCTTCCTGCCGGGGCTCCTGATCCCCGCCTCTGGGCCTGGGGGAGCCCCGTGCCCACCTCGGCTCCCTCGCCTCACAGCCCTAGTGTCCAGAGAGTGGGCTGCGGGCAGCCCCTTTCGCCGCCGTGACCGCCACCCCTGGGGCAGGGGGCTGCTGCCGGTCCCTCCACCCCCGCCCCTGCCCCCGCCTAGCCTCAAGCTCTGCTCACGCCTGTCTAGAAAACTCAGAGGGAAGCGGCAACTTGATGGTGATCCCGGTTGACTCTGGGAGGAGAGGAGCTGGACCAGAAGCTGGGTTTCCCGGCCCGCAGGCTGGGGGAGGTGCGGAGGAGGGAGGTGTGGGTGAAGAAGAGGGACGGGTATCACCTCCCTGTTTCCTCCCCCGCATCCTGACCGCTGGTCCGCAGCTGGCTCCCTCGTTTTCCTAAAGGCCTCACAATGTGTTCCCTGTATCCCGTCTCCCCACCCTGACTTGTGAGCTTCCGGAGGGCAGGCAGGGCACCGGCCCCGGTGCCAAGGAGGGGCTCCAAGGACAGCGCGTCAAGGATTGACGGGCTGGTTTGGGGCACAGACACCCTGGGCAACATTTAGGTTTGATCTGAAACTGGGTGGGGTTTGGGGAAGGGGGAGGCTTAGCCCTTCATCCCGTGTGGGCGGCAGCAGGCATAGGCCTATCGAGGGGGAGGAAGTGCTCACTCCTGGGGTAAAAGCTCGTGTCCAGGGTACCTCTGGAGGAAGAATCTGCAGTCTTCCTGGTCTGACGCCGTGCTCCGCCCGCCCCAGGTGGAAGCACTGAATTTATGAGACACAGATGCTCACTTGTGTTTGGCCAAGGTAGAGGGTGAGGCCACACGGGGCGGGATGCTAACCTGATTGGCCCAAACCCAGCAGGTGGCAAAGACAGGTGGGGCCGGCTGTCTGCACGCCCGTGGTCTGACAGGCGAGGAAAGACGAAAGGCGAGTCCCACCCCAGTCCTAGCTCTGGGACCTCCAGCCCCCGCTCAAGTCCAGACTGGGGAGTCAACGACATGTGCCTTGATCTCCAGCAAGTGCAGCCTCTTCCAGGTGGCGCCAAAGCTTGGCTCCCCCGGTGACCCCCACCCCACCCCCAAGGACCAGAGGGCCCCCCAGCAGTCTCCAGGAATGCTTGGCACCTCAGAGCAGGGGCAGCTCGTGGCCTGACTTGGGAACAAGCACAGGGTGGCAGGTGTGCCATCAGCCCCGGCTTCGACTAGCTCCACGGCCCATTTCTGCCCTCAGCTTTGACTCTGGATTCTTCTTTTCTCTAGCAGTGCTAGTAGAGTCTCAGTACAGGCATAGATTTGTGTAACCATCACCACAGTGAAGACGCAGAACTGTTCTACTGCCCCCAGAACTTCTCATACTATCCCTCTGGGCTCTTTTTACTGAGTTTGCAACCAATGTCCTTTAAGAAACAAATGATGCCTGTTTGACTTGTTTCTCAAACATTCAACTGACTGGATAATGTCTTTGCACCTTTTTAATCCACTGTGAAATTTAAAAACTTAAAAAAAATTGTTTTTGGGGGGGGGACAGGACTGCAAACGTTTGCCAACAAAGAAGACTGAATCAGGCATGAGGGTAAATAGGAATTTTTCTTTCATTCTCTGTTTACCTGGAACCGGGAAGAAGGAGAAGATTCGCAAGGGAACAACGCAGAGTTCTGCGAAGGCAAAGTCCACGCCAATGATGTCTATCAAAATTTTCTCGGAAACATTGGGGGTCCAGAACATCACAAAACAGAGCTGCGGGGAAAAAAGGCAGGAAGCAAGGTTGTTAGAAAAAAGGTATACATAAGTGAAATGAGAAGGCAGGTATCACGTGATCCCCGAGGAGCTGGGAAAGAGGGTCAACCTGCCCGATCGGGGGACTGGCACACGGGTCCACGAGCTGCCTCCGCCTTGCTCTGTTCTCACCTGACAACACAGGCCCTGGCCCATTCGCCACACCTGCCCCAAAGGGAGCCTGGCAGCGGGGCCCACGTGACAGGCAGGCATCTGAGTGGGTAGCCGGGCCAGTGTGGAAGGCTTACCTAGGCTGCTGGACAGCTCAGTTAGTTCAGGGTGAGCACGTTTATTAATGTAATTTTTACATTAATTTTAACCAAATCATAAAAAGTGACCTGAAAGCATTTGGATGCAGGCAGAACTGCATTGAACCAGCCCTGGGAGTAGGAGAAAAGGCGAGGGCAGGTTGGGAGAACAGCTATTGCGGGGACCAGTTCTTAGAGGCCTGACTTTTTAAGCTTTGTGTGTGTATAACCGATTGAAAAGCTGAATTTGAAAATGTAACGTTATAACTTTGGAAGAGGATGTTAGAAAAATGCCAGTTGCATAAAATACTTCTCTCCCTTTCTTAAGATGCAAGTGATTCTTCTCTAAAATGAAAGTGAACGCATTATAAAATGAATTGCATTCGTGTAAAAACAGAACACCGAAGTTTTCGACTATAACAACCTTTAAGCTTTGGGCAAATTAAGTTTCATGGAATTAGGCGGGTCCTATTTACTATGTCATGTTGAAATATGTTAAAAAAGATACCTTGGAGGGTCTGTTATAAATACGTTTCACTTTTATAAATGCAGTGGAACTTTTATTCTATCTTGTAATTTTCAGCATCTGGGAAGAATATCCCATTTGATTTTCAAAGATGACAGATGTACTATCATTTAGCCCTACTGCCTGATGCAAGTACTTACACCCCATCTTTGACATGAAGGGAAAAATACTTCCTAAGATCTAGCAACTCGGAGCTCGGAGGCTTTATTACCTAGTGTTCTGGACAAGTAGCCCTGCCATCTTTTCTCACTGCAAAGCTGCCAGCCTGAAATGGTGACCTGTCACTCACGCGTACGGCCCAGGAACGGTGGCAATTTCATGATACGTTCACAACGACACTGAGCACAGCACTGGGACACGGTTCACTTTCTTGACAAGTAGATTGATCATCCCTCCCTTCAAATATTTTCCACAGCAGTAAAGCTGTAAAGAATTAAGATAAGTGAGCATTGCCCCAACCCTGGACTTGATTGTGCGTCAGGACTGATGGAGGATAAGCTATCCTGGGTTTCCTCTCTGGCTGGAGGGAGCTCTCTAGGCTGCGTTCTGCTAAAAAAAAAAAACTTAAGCTTCCAGGAAAACCATCGGCAGGCTTTACTTATTTTGTAGCCAGTGATTATCTGAATGTGAGATAATGCCTCCTGTTGCAATCTCTCTGTGCCTTGCAAAATCACTGTGAAGTGCCTTTTAAATGACAACAAACCAAGGAAAAAGGAGCGTGTAATTGCATGTCAGAGAGGAAGGTGCAAGCAGGCACCTGTGGCAAAGGTCAGTCCTCCCTCTGGCTTCTCTGCACAGATAATGGTCACCTGGAGGCTTTCCACTGCCCTGGAGGAGAAGGTCAGTAACCTTTGGAGGAGTCCAACCTGAGGACGCAAGATATCAAGTGCATCCAAATTACCGGAGACACTGACATAAATATCGAGTAACCAGGGCGGGTGACTGCAGCTCTGGTCCCTTGAAAGCGAAACAGTAAGGCTTGGTGGATCGCTAATAGAGCTTCCCAGGAGGGAGGCTTGATATGTCATCTCTAAAAGCCTACAGTATGACTTAACTTGACACCACCAAGCCCCTCTGTTCTCCATCTGGTATCTGTCTGTGCCAAAGACACCCTACAGGCCCCTATCAAGGCCACGTGCCGCCGAGGTGCTTCTTCAGAGTTTTCAGCCCCACGCACCTACAGCCTAGACTGGGTCTTTCTAGATCGGTGTAACTGAATGCTCTCGGTCTAGTCTGGGGCTTCAGCAATCACAGGTTTAAAGGGAAGCAATGCCACGTGGATTGACACTTCCTTTCTTTTTCTCCCTGAATTTGACCCTTTGCCTTTGCTATACTTCCAGTATGAAAATGCTCCTTACCTTCCAGCAAGTTCTTTAAAACAAAGTGACTTATTTCCAGCATTGCCCAGAAAGAAATACATGCAACTCAGAAGTAGGTTTGGTGTTGGTTAAAAGCTGCAATCTCTATATGCAGATCAAATTTTTCCAAGAAACATATTGACCCCTAGCATCATAGTCAGATGAGATTTAACCAGTCTGTTTCAGAAAACAAGAAGCTCTAGAAGCTAATCTAACAAAGAATATTTCAGGAAAAGTGTCTTTCTGATGAGTTCACCCAGAGTAGTCTTGACCTAGAACATGCCCTCCTAGTTGACCAGGACATGCCGTGTTCCTCAAATATTTGCAGAGCCTAATGACGTTGACTTTTCCAAACCAGAACGCAAACCTAATAAACTACTGACAGTGAACATGATTTGTTCCTGGGAGTAGTTGCAGGGTTGGGTTTTCTGCTGCTGAGCTTGCGGTCAACATTATCTCATTAGGAAGCAGCCAGCAAAGCACAACAACCCACTCCATGCCCGCATCTTGGTTCTTCTATTTATTCTCCAATAAAAGGAACCAGGGGTCCTTGGAGAAATGGCTCACTCTAGGACTAGGGTGGGAAATATACAAGACGATCAGCTTGGAACAATACATCGAAGGACACAGGAGTCCAGAAGAGAGAGCTCCCACCGGCAAAGCTGGAGGAATCTGAGCAAGAAAAAATGATGTAGTATTGAATTATGAGCCACAGCACAGAGTAAATACCCATGAGTCTATACTGATATATATAAACAAATAGGGACAAATCTCCAGCACAGAATTACAAGTAATTTCTGTAGAATCCTCCCCACTTAGGGAGGTGGAGGCATATCTCCCCACTCCTGGAGTGTGGGCTGATCATAGTAACTTCCTTCCAAAGAAGGACAAGATGCAAAGGGGGAAAAAAAACCTTCACGGTGGAGAAACGTGGCAAACATAATGGGCCAGGTGATCACGGTAACATCATCAGTGATGTCATGTTGCTAGCATGTTCTCTTGAGGAGATGTGATGAGAATGGCCCTTTAACTATGTGGTTTTCCTCCCGAAAGCCCATATGCCCAGTCTAACCATGAGAAAAACCCCAGACAAACCCAAATTGAGCGACATTCTACATAGTGCCTCATCAGTATTCCTTGAAACTGACAAGGCCACAAAGACAAGCAAAGTCTGAGAAACTCTCACAAACCAGAGGAGGCTAAGGAGACAAGATGACTAACTGTAACGTGGTAGCATGGATGGGATCCTAGAACAGAGAAAGGACACGGGGAAAACGCTCATGAAATCTGAATGAACTGTGGAGTTTAGTTCACAATAACGTACTGGGGTTGGTTCCTTATTTGTGACAAATGTACCACAGCAGAGTAAGATGGAGCGTGGGGTGAAGGGTCCGTGCTATCTTCACAACGCTTCTGTAAATCTAAAATAATTCTAAAACAAAAAGGTTAAAAAAAAAAAAAGAAGACCCATGACCCACTCTTGTTTTATTTGACAGACTGTGACTTTTTTTCTGAGGTCCAGGCACTGACCATGAAATTTTTACTTTGAATTTTGAGATACTTATTTGTTGTTTTTCTTTTTCTTTTTTTCTTTTTTTAAAAATCAGTGACTTGTTTGTTTGCATCATTTTAACCCATTTCTTGGGAAGATTCGGCATCTATGTCTATGACAACAATGACAGGGATATTAAAATAGCAAACACTATATAGCACTTCTTATGGGCCGGGAACCGGAAGAAATGCTTTGTACATACTGAATCATTTCATCTTTACTTTCCTATGAGAGCTGTACTATTACTACCCACTTTACAGATGAAGAGACCAGGCACATAAAGTTTTCTTCACTTGCTCAAGATCACACAGCTAGCAAGTGGCCCAAACAGGACCCCTGCCTCTCTGGTTAAGCCCCCAAACATGTGATTAGCATGTCAGTGTTGTGGGCATGATTCCAGAGTAATTTTCCAGACAGGATCACTGCCACCTACCATCACAGACAAATTTACAAATGTACATGATGAATACACATTGATTCATTCACAACATTTATCTGCCCCAATGCAGCTGGAGAATACCCGAGCTCCCCTGTGTATCTTTGTGGGGATAGAGGTATGGGGCTTATACCTGCGGCAGATCACAGTTTCCAGGTTGGGAGAGACAAGAGTGGTTTCTACAATCTCAGATTCTCATGCATCCCTCTAGGGGTCTCCCCATTTGAACCCCTACCCTAGACACTGATGAAAACAGAATCTACTTCAACTATTTACATTGTTTTTTAAAGTTTAAGTAAATGAGAGTATCATGTTATTTAATACATTTATTAATAACATTACTCCATCTATTCTTATTTACCCAGTGCATTATTTACCTATCTATTCTAGATGAATTTTTGTTTGTTCTTCTTTCTCTAGTTCCTTTAGGTGTAAGGTTAGATTGTTTGAGATTCTTCTTGTTTCTTGAGGTAGGATTGTATTGCTATAAACTTCCCTTAGAACTGCTTTTGCTGCATCCCATAGGTTTTGGATCGCTGTGTTTTCGTTGTCATTTGTCTTTAGGTATTTTCTGATAGCCTCTTTGATTTCTTCAGTGATCTCTTGGTTATTTAGTAACGTATTGTTTAGCATCCATGTGTTTGTGTTTTTTATGTTTTTTTTTCCCTGTAATTTATTTCTAATCTCATAGTGTTGTGGTCAGAAAAGATGCTTGATATGATTTCAATTTTCTTAAATTTACCCAGGCTTGATTTGTGACCCAAGATGTGATCTATCCTGGAGAATGTTCCGTGTGGACTTGAGAAGAAAGTGTAATCTCCTGTTTTCAGATGGAATGTCCTATAAATATCAATTAAATCTATCTGGTCTATTGTGTCATTTAAAGCTTGTGTTTCCTTATCAGTTTTCTGTCTGGATGATCTGTCCATTGGTGTGAGGGGTTAAAGTTCCCCACTATTATTGTGTTACTGCCCATTTCCTCTTTTATAGCTGTTAGCATTTGCCTTATGTACTGAGGTGCTCCTATGTTGGGTGCATATATATTTATAATTGTTATATCTTCTTCTTGAATTGATCCCTTGATCATTATGTAGTGTCCTTCCTTGTCTCTTGTAACATTCTTTATTTTAAAGTCTATTTTATCTGATATGAGTAATGCTACTCCAGCTTTCTTTTGATTTCCATTTGCATGGAATATCTTTTTCCATCCCCTCACTTTCAGTCTGTATGTGTCCATAGGTTTGTAGTGGGTCTCTTGTAGACAGCATATATATGGGTCTTATTTTTGTACCCATTCAGCAAGCCTGTGTCTTTTGGTTGGAGCATTTAATTCATTCACATTTAAGGTAATTATCGATATGTATGTTCCTATGACCATTTTCTTAATTGTTTTGGGTTTGTTTTTGTAGGTCCGTTTTTTCTCTTGTGTTTCCCACTTAGAGAAGTTCCTTTAGCATTTGTTGTAGAGCTGGTTTGGTGGTGCTGATTCTCTTAGCTTTTGCCTGTCTGTAAAGCTTTTGATTTCTCCATCAAATCTGAATGAGACACTTGCCAGGTAGAGTAATCTTGGTTGTAGGTTCTTCCCTTTCATCACTTTAAAAATATCGTGCCTCTCCCTTCTGGCTTGTAGAGTTTCTGCTGAGAAATCAGCTGTTAACCTTATCGGTGTTCCCTTGTATGTTATTTGTTGTTTTTCCCTTGTTGTTTTTAATAATTTTTCTTTGTCTTTAATTTTTGTCAATCTGATTACTATGTGTCTCGGCATGTTTCTCCTTGGTTTTATCCTGCCTGGGACTCTCTGAGCTTCCTGGACTTGGGTAGCTATTTCCTTTCCCATGTTAGGGAAGTTTTCGACTATAATCTCTTCAAATATTTTCTCGGGTCCTTTCTCTCTCTCTTCTGCTTCTGGGACCCCTATAATGCGAATGTTGTTGCATTTAATGTTGTCCCAGAGGTCTCTTAGGCTGTCTTCGTTTCTTTTCATTCTTTTTTCTTTATTCTGTTCTGCAGCAGTGAATTCCACCATTCTGTCTTCCAGGTCACTTATCCGTTCTTCTGCCTCAGTTATTCTGCTATTGATTCCTTCTAGTGTAGTTTTCATTTCAGTTATTGTATTGGTCATCTCTGTTTGTTTGTTCTTTAATTCTTCTAGGTCTTTGTTAATCATTTCTTGCATCTTCTCGATCTTTGCCTCCATTCTTTTTCCGAGGTCCTGGATCGACTTCACTATCAATATTCTGAATTTTTTTTCTGGAAGGTTGCCTATCTCCACTTCATTTATTTGTTTTTCTGAGGTTTCATCTTGCTCCTTCATCTGGTACACAGTCCTCTGCCTTTTCATTTTGTCTTTCTGTGAATGTGGTTTTCGTTCCACAGTCTGCAGGATTGTAGTTCTTCTTGCTTCTGCTGTCTCAAGATACCTATTTGTATTTCAAGATACATTCATCTCGAGTAGAGTGTAGACCACTCCAGACAAACCTTCTGTCTCCATGATCAGTGGTTTCTTTTTTAAAAAAAAATCATGTTAGCCTCTGTAGAAATTAACCAAAGGGATGCAGCCCTTTTATTCACAAGCTTAACATGAAGTTTGTGGTCAGCATATGTGTCACGGTCACATTTCTAATGAGGGTTTCATTGGGCAAATCAATGAGTAATCTAACACCTCCCTTAGAAGCAATCTGTTAGCAGGCTTTGGCTGTATGTAGTTGTTCTATATTGGGGGTAGTATTTAACCTTTCACTTCTAAATCCATGCAGTAATGAGCTAAGTTCTGACACAGTTTTACCATGTATTGAGATTCCCAAATAGGATTAGAGTGTACAGCAAGGATGAAGGAAGCCCCAAAACTTACAGAAATAACACTTCTGGGCCTAAGATGTTACAGTCTGAATCAATGTGAGTAGAACCACACCACACGCATCTTTCCCAAGACCTTCCTCATCCACAGAGGCAGCTGACTTGCCCTGGGACTGAGTCTCTTTCCCAAGAACTTGGGATTGGAATTTGAAGAAGCTAATTGTCTCTGTCAGCATTTGAACTCAGAGAACTTAGAAACCCAGCCACAGTGGGACAGCCGTTCCTGTGCGTCCTGAGAGGATTCCATTCCACGAAGGAACAGTGCCAAGAACTCTGGCTTCGACTTAATTTCCAGAAGCTGTTGACCACGCTTTTGAGGAACTCACAAAGCTGTCTCCATTACCCTGAATAATCAGGATTAGCATCAAGTCAGACATTCTGAACCCCTGCATTTAGAAGAAGTGAAATACATGCAGCTGTTTTGAATTAAAATAGCCGGCCCTGGGCATCAGTCTTATTTGGAGGTTTTACTTAGAAAGAAGGGATCAACTTATGTTTAATTGGGGCTAAGTCTCCACTGGGTAAACCAGTGGTACCCCTCAACAATGCCACCCACAAAGCGGTGGTTACAGGCTTGGCTCTGGACGGTGTGCCTGATGAGTAAGTTGACTTACATTCTGGTGCCAGCTCCTTAGTGCACCTCAGATGACCAGACCGCCAGCACACCTGGGGGCCCAGGCTGAGGAGCCCGGGATCTGCACAAAATGCTCCCACCATTGCCGGGCACGGCGAATGTGATCAAGCTCAGCTATCATCATTGTAAAAGGTTTCCTGGAACTGCAATAAAGTACCAACGGTGGGGTCATCTGCAGGTGTTGAAATTAGGACTGATTTTATTTCCTCTTTGTACTTTTCCCTGTTTTACCACAAAGAGCGGGTCTTCTTTCTTCTGGTTCAGAAAACATTTTAGAATAAGAAGGACCCCGTGTGTCTGTCTTCACGGATAAAGTCAACCTTCGTATGTGCTGATGACAGGGATGAAGCAGTCTTGCTTCAGAACGAGGGGCGGCATTCAGGGGTGTCCGCCGGCTCGGTTTTCAAACTGCATCTAATGTCACTCCAGGCAGAAGGCACCCTGATTCGATGTACTTGAGGGTTGAGGTCGGAGGCAAAAGAAGGCGGACTCGATCGGATACACACACGCCTACCTAGCTTGAGTTTTCAGAGACCCGGGAATGCCATTTGACCTTTGGTTCTTAGCATCACGATACTGCGCTGTCTGCACACGTGTGGTGGGAGTGGAGGAGGGTAGGGGTGGGGCAGGGGCATTTCCCGAAGGGGTTTTGCAGGTCATGGTTGTGACTCTGGGAGCCTCGGGACTTTGTGGAGTGGAGGAGTGACGCGATCGGACTGCTGTTTTGACAGGCTCTCCCAGGGCCGTGTGAGAACAGACTGTGGAGGAGAGGCTGCTGTAACAATCCAGGTGAGAGATGGCCTCGGACCAGGAGGTGAGAAACGGTCAAAGCTGGAGGCGGCTGCAGTTAGGGCTCCTGGGGTGTGCCGAGGGGTCCCCGTGCAGTGTGAGAGGGTGTGATGTGACGTGACTGAGCAAGCTTCGCTCTCCTTCAGGCTGGAGGCCCGGCTGCCCACGGGGGGCCCTCCCGGCCCGCGCTCTCCACAGTTACTCTCTTTGCTGGCGGCTGCCTGAACTAGATGGGGCTGTTTCTAAGAGCTTTCCTGGTGCCATCGGTGAGCTCACGAGAAGTCCCCACATCCCCAGCGGAAGGACAGCATTTCAGCAGGACTGACCCTTCAGAACCAGGGAAAGGCTGACGAACCCAATTTCTGGGGGGCAGCATTAAAGGGGGTGACGGGAGCAAGCCTGTGGTCATCTCCAGAGGGAAAGGGCTGCTGCCCCTCGGAGCTGCCGATCGGGGACCGCCGACCCATCCTCTGAAGGGCTGAACAGCCACGTGGGCATGAAAGCGAAGGGGCGGCACGGGAGGAGGCGACGGAGACAAGCACTTCCGGGCGGGACAGAGTCATGGGTAGGACGGTGAGAATTACAGTAGTATACAGTGAAGAGACACATAAAAAGGGTAAGTTCTGATGTAAGGTCAGGCCCGCAAAAGTTTCAGGAGGCTGAAACAGATGGAGTAAACCACCTCTATTACTGAGAGAAACAGAGCTTGGTTTTTGGTTAAGCTAGGGAGCGTGGCAAAGCCTGGTACCGAGTATTTAGGTACCGCCTAATATTCTCAGCGTGGCTTGTTGACAGTTACAATTATTATAAACATCTACCTGGAATATTTTCATAGGGGAGTTGACGTAACCATGAACGGGTACAGCACATTTTTGATAAAATATTATATTAACATTTTCAGATGTAATTTTGAAAATCAGCTTAAGAATATGAAAACTAAGTCATCCCTGTTATCATTTAGATTCAGTGAAACTGCCATATACACACTTAAGAGCAGTTGGTGCATTTTTCCCATGTAAGATGACTGAATTCTTGTTAAGAAACAAAGGGTTGATTGAAAGAAACAACACACTTCAAACAGCAGGGGGCGCCATGCACCAAGGCCGCAGGTGGCGCTCCAGTTGTGGACTCCCGCCCATCCCATCTATATCTGCAGAATGGTAATTCTTTCCTTACCCGATCTGAAGAATATTTAGAAAGTTCCAACTTTAGCTTATGTTTAGCCTTTACTTTTTTTGACTGCTAGTAGTCAAATTGGAACTTGCTAGAGGCTGCGTGTGTTGGGGGTGGTATGCAGAGTGATTATTTAATGGGTAGAGAGTTTCCGTTTGGCAAGTTGAAGAGTTCTGGGAATGGATGGTGAGGACGGGAGCACGACAATATAAATGTGCTGAACTGCACACTTACACACGGTTCAGGTGCTAAGTTATATGTGAGGGGTATTTTACCACAATTTTAAAAAATAAAAAAAAATTGGAACCTGCTTATAACAACACAATATGCACGTGCATTTGCTAATTGCTTTATGAATTGCACGTGTGCACTGTTGGTGGGAATGTAAATTGGTGCAGCCACTACAGAGAACAGTATGGAGATTCCTCAAAACACTAAAAATAGAGTTGCCATATGATCCAGCAATCCCATTCCTGGGCATACACCCAGACAAAACTATAATTTGAAAAGATACATGCACCCCAATGCTCATAACAGCAGTATCTGAAATAGCCAAGACATGGAAACAACCTAAATGTCCATCAACAGAAGAATGGATAAAGAAGATGTGGCACATATAGACAATGGAATATTACTCACCCATAAAAAAGAATGAAGTAATGCCATTTGCAGTAACATGGATGGACCTAGAGATGATCGGACTAAGTGAAGTAAGTCAGAAAGAGAAATACAAATACCATATGATATCACTTATATGTGGAATCTAAAGTATGACACAAATGAACATATCTACGAAACAGAATCAGACTCACAGATGTAGAGAACAGGCTTGTGGTTGCCAAGGCAGGGTGGGGGGGAGGAGGGATGGACTGGGAGTTTGGGATTAGCAGATGCAAATGATTAACATCATTTATAGAATGGATAAGCAACAACGTCCTACTGTGTAGCACAGGGAACTATATTCAATATCCTGTGATAAACCATAGTGGAAAAGCATATAAAAAAGAATGTATATATAGGTATAACTGAATCACTCTGCTATAGAGTAGAAATTAACACAACATTATAAATCAACTATACTTCAATAAAATAACTTAAAAAAAGGGATGCACCTGTGGATTTGTACTGTCATTCTATTACGAGGTAGAGATTTGGGGACCAGTCTCAATTGTTTTAATCTCCCCTGAACAAACCAATCGAACCCTCAAATCTACAACATGTGATGACTTAAAAAGCAAATGCTGGACGACTGAAGCTTTGGGGAGAAGTGTGAACGGGGGCAGAGGCTCAGTGGGAAGGAACTAACTCTTATCAATTACTTACTATACGCCAAGAGCTTTCCATAGGTTATGTCATTTAACCCTATCCCAGTCCCAGCATCGTGGCTTTGTTTTTGGCTCCTCTATTGAGGACAGCAGGCCCAGAGGGGCTGTATGACTTTCCCCAGGTCACCCCATTTGTAAAGGGTAGGGCCAGGATTTCAAGCCCGGCCTTGGGGACTCAGAAGCCTTGCTCCCCCCATGTCTCTGGGATGCCTAAAGGCACCCAACTGGCCCAATGGTACACGGTACACAGACACTGTGAGGGGCGCCAAATGAGAAAGTCTTAAATTCAGCATCTTTGGTCCTTTTCGTCCTTCCCCCATGCACAAGAGGTCCTTTTCTTCTCCCGGATAATGTGAACAATGAGATGGCAGTCTCGGAGCACAGGAGTAGGGCAGGCCAGCAGAAACAAAGCCTCAAACAGGCCGTCGTTGTTGGAGACACAGGGCCAGCGTGGTACCATGATCAGAAAAAGTCCGGTAGTGTCCACCACCCTGATGGCTGAGGGACAGCTTGTGGGTCAGTTTAGCCACAGGAAGTGAGACTGGGTCACCCTCATGAACTGAACTTTTAACTCTGAGCACAGGCTGAGGTCCTATGGGATGGTGGGTTTTGCTATTTCTCAGCTCAGATTCTGCTGCTTTCCAGCGCACAGCTGAAGGACTCAGGGCTGAATGCTGTACTGAGATGCAGCTCGGACTGGTGGGACGCAACTAAGAAAAAGGGATTCTTGATGTGCTTGTTGGGTGCTGACATATGTTGCACGCTGACATATGCTATCCCATGAAGCAGCAACAGAGGAGAATTAGTGTGCCGACCAGAGCACTCGAGATTGTCCATTATATACGGAAATGGAAGTAGGGGAGCTCATCCTGAACTGCAAGATGCAAAACTGATCCTGAAATGATGAAAAAGTCCTCTAAACTGGGGGGAAACTGAGGCTGTGACAGGCAGGACTGGACGAGACTCCAGGCCTGTGACCTGCACGCAGGGCGTTTTCTGGTGTTTTCTACCGGCAGTGCCTTAGCCAAGCTGCCCAGACCTCGCGGGGAGCAGGTGGCCAGAGCTGACCTGGCAGGATTAGGGCGCTATAAATACTGCCACTGTCAGTGACCTCGCTGCCTTTCAGAGGTGGTGGCCACTCTGCGGGGAGGGGCAGAGTGGAGTTCCTCTGTTTGTATCTGTGGGATTTGTGCCTCCCGAGGACATACCTAGTGTGAACAGCAGAAGAAGTATTTTAAGATTAGCTGAACCTCCCCGAAAGGGATTATTTCAGTGTGTCACAGAGAAAGAAGCTGACGGTACAGAGTTTTTCGACTGCTTCTTTCTCTGATGGAAAGCCTTTTTGCTTTCTTTCCCTCTGGGAGGGTCCCTGTGAGGCCCTGAAGTTCTGAAGCTTTAGGACTAAAATGTTTTAAATATGAAACATCATCACCTTAAATTGTACAGTGGCCTCCACCCCTTGGATGGCACGTATTTTCGCGCTGGCTTTGGCAAGATGGAACAGGCACCCGGGGGTGTTGCAATTCCGTGCCTGGTTTCTGGAGAGCACACACTCACCCCCTCCCTCTCCAGCAACCTGCAAGCTAGCCCCCCAGACGAGTATTAGCTCAGGACGCTGGGGACCAAGACGAAGAACAGCCTCATTGGACGGAACTGTGACCATCAAGGAGGAGATGGCCACTCACGTGGGAGAGAGTGACCATGTTCTTGTTAAGTTCACAATGACCAGGGAAATTTAAAAAAATGAAATACAGAAAAGAGATTTCAAAATTTGTGGGAAAGAGGCAAGTAAGATCTGATAACACCAGGGATTCTGAAAGGAGCTGGAAACCTCTCAAAAGAGAAAATTTCTCCCCCAACCCCTGCGACAAGCCGAAAAGAGAACAGAAGGCAACTGAAGATGTCAGGTGGTCCCCAGGCTGCTCTCAGGGTGGGGAAGGGAACATGCCAGCTGGGGAAGGGGGTACCGGCCATCTCCCTGCCTTCATTTGCCGGCTCACAGGCTCTCTCTTCCCCAGCTCCCGGGAGGTAAGCCTAGATAAAGTCTAAGAACTACCACCTTCAAGGGCTCACAATCTCGTGGATGAATAAGGACAGGAAGGAAAAGCCCAGATACGCTGAACGGGTGCAAGTGCTGAGATCCAGAGAAAGGGCTTTACAAAACTATACCCGAGGTAAGAAGAGGAAGAGGAAAGAACCAGTAGGGGCCGAGGGTACATTCCAAGCCCCTCCTTTGAGTCTGCCTTTTCCACGAAGGAGGGTCATCTTAAAATAAATGAGCAAACATGGTTAAAAGGAATCTGAAGACCGAAACTGATAAGAGGGAGTGAAGCATTTTGCCTGTGCAAGTCCCAGATCACTGACATCATCTGAAGTGAAAACACTCATTGGCGTGGCTGAGAAAGCAACGAATTGGGGAGATACCAGGAGCCTCGAGGTTGGCAAATCCCCCGAAGATGGATTCGAGAAGGGGCCAGCCCCCGACTATCATGAGAATATGGCCAGCTGGGTCTTACTGTTGGCTAACAGTGCCATGTGGCTAAACAAAGAAGCCCATGTAGGCTTAGGCTGCATTAATGAAAACTATAAAGTCAAAACTGGACAATTCTAGCCCATTAGCCGAGGTCAGACCTGATTTGGCGTTTGTGCTCCGCGTTCTCAGGGACACTGGCAAACTGCAACAGTTTCAAGGAGCACAAGGAAAACACCGCAGGGCCTGGAAGCCAAGCCTGTTAAAAGGGTCTGGAAATGGGCTTTGGCTGTTTGAAGGGCTGCCACGTGGAAGAGGGATTAGATGGACACTAAGGGCAGAGGTGAGGATGCCGCCTCACCAGCCCTTCGTCTGCGGACACTGCAGTCCGTCTTCACAGCCTCCTTCCCGCCTCTCAGGCAGTCGGATCTTAGTTACTTCTATAGTTTTGATTCTACAGTGACATACTGATTCCTGCAGCAATCAGTCTGTTATTACGACAATGGGCTTCATACATGAATTCACTCAATTCACTCATTATCAGGCACATGTCCTGTGCCGGCCACTGTGCCGGATGCCGGGCATTTACAGCGGCGAACACGGCAGAGTGACGCCGGTGTTCACGGAGACCCGGTGACTCCAGAGCGCTGAGTCATGATGGGGGACTTGGGGCATGACGGGGACAGCGGGGGCCTCAGGGGGTGGGACCAAGCCACATACGCTGAACAAGGAGGCAGGCAGAGTGTTCCAGGCCAAAGGGACAACGTGAGCAGAGGCCTGGGCTGAGAGAACACACAATGGCGCCTCAGCTCCAAGTGCTCTGCGTGCCTGGGACGGGGAGCAGGGCATGGAGATGCGCCTCGCACTGCTTGTTTAGGGCTTGGGTTTATGTGGCACAGAGAGCCCCTGGAAGGTCTGTACACCAGCCGCTCCGCGAGGACTGGTTTGGGGGGAAGTGTGTAGAAGAGCCCCACTGGGGGCTGTGGTCCCAGCTGAGCGGGAGCTGTAGAAGCAGAAATAGGGATGCGGTGTGGGGAATGGAGGAGAGGGAGGCCCGAGGGGTGTTTAGGAGGAGGCTAAGACCCGGCTCTGTACCCGGGGAAGAGAGCCGAGCTGAGGATGAGCCCAGGCTTCTGCCTCTGGCAACGCCCAGCAGGCGGGAGTCCTTGCTAGTCACTGAAATAGGGAACAGAGAGGAGAAAAAGCTCAGGGCCACGAGCAGGCCATGAGTCCGCTTTGGGACAGGCAGAGTTGTCAGTGCCCGTGGGAAATCAGTGCATCTCTGGGCGGGAGGCAGTTAGGTGTCCGGGCCCGAAGCTCAGGAGGGAGATGGGAGTCAAAGACGCTGATCTGGGAATCAGCCAGGCACGGCAGCTGGAGCCACGACCTGCAGAGAGAGGGCGATGGACAGAGGGGCGTGCTTGCTCAGAGTGAGGAGACGGACGTCCCACCGAGGAGCCTGTGCGGCGACACTCAGAAAGGAAGAGGGAGAAGCGGCCGAGGAGGGGGCCGCAGGAGCCACGGGAAATGAGCAAGGGATGCACACAACGGCAGCATCAAACTCGGCAGGTGAGCACCGGACGGCGCCCGAGGGAGCTGGGGCGTGAGCCCGCAGGGACCGGGGCAAGCTCTCTAAGGAGACAACACGGAGCGGTGACGAGAACGCCGCCCACAGGAACGATCTAGGAAGGAAGTGGGGCCCTTCGCCCCTGAAGAGGGAGGCGGGGGGCTGCGGTGGGAACCGCAGATGGCACAGGTGGGGAGCACAGATGGTGGCCAACAGCGGCGGGAAGGGTGGGCTTGAGGTGCTTTTGCGTAATTCTCTCAAGGAGCTTGGATGCCAAGGGGAGGAGAAACGTAGGGGGGCTGCTGGATAAGGACATGATTTTTATGCTTTCTTTAAATTTTTTTTTTATGAAGTTGGGAGACTTGAGCATATTGAAACGTAGAAAGGGAGGAGAGATTTGGGAGAAGTTGGCAGTGGGGACAGGGAGACACTGAGCAGAAAGGATGGCTGAAGTCGTGCAGGTGCGTGCATGGGGGTACCACTTAGATGGGGGCGGGGGGCTGGGGGGGACGTCCCTGCCTCCACGGCTGCGAGTGCACAGAGGCCGCTGGCCTGCGGGACATCCTGCTTACTGTACATGTGACCCCTCAGTCCAAAATAGCATCTCCCTCCTCTTTCCTTTTACTTCATTTTTTTCTCCCAAGCAGCTGTGTTTCCCTGTAGAAGGCTGCATTATGGCCACCCAGAGAGATATTCCCTTCCTAATCCCCAGAACGAGTAGTCTTTCCTTTATATGGTCGACAGAGGTGATTAAATTAAGGATCTTGAGATAAGATTGCTTGGGAATGTCTGAGTGGGCCCTAAATACCGTCACGAATGTCATTATAGAAAAGGGAGGCACACAGAGGAGAAGGCGATGTGAAGACAGAGATTGGCATGATTCGGCCAAGGAATGCCGGCCGCCACCAGAAGCTGGAAGAGGCAAGGGATGGATTCTTTTCTAAAGCCACTGGAGAGAGTATGCCCCGCTAGCACCTTGATTTCAGCCCAGTGAACTGAATTTCGACTTCTGGCCTCCAGAACTAGGAGAGAATAAATTTCTGATGTTTTAAGCCATCAGGTTTGTGGTCATTTGTTACAGGAGCCACAGGAAACAAACGCACCGTCCAACACCATAGTGTATGTTAATTGCCTGTCTTCTCTATGAGATTATGAACCCCCCCCCCCCAAGAAAAGAGACTTTGTGTGTTAGTTTCACCATGGTAGCCCTGGGACCGGGTATGGAGCAGGGGCTCAAGCATTTGTTGAATGACTGCATGAACAAATATGCATGTGCTCCTTCTCTGGGGAGCTGTGCCGTCAATAGAGAAACCCTAGCATCACCCATCCCACTGAAAGTGTTCCATCGCCCACGCTCTAGGCAAGTTTGGCAACGCATCCAAGTGTGCTTAAAAATCTTTCCTCACTGGCATTTCTAATATTTGGTTGGTGTGTACTGATGTATCAGACGTCTAAGCCAGAGGACTAAATGTATCAATTTCTCTCTTTCAGCGCTCACTGAAGCTTGTGGGTAACTGACATTTCTGAATTAACAAGACGACCAAAGGCTGGATCGAACACTGTCAGCACCGGGGATTGGAGGCTTTAAACAGGAAGGGGTGATGGGACATCCAAAGAACTTCCCCAGGTTCTCAGGGAGAAAAACGCGCAATATGTGTCTCGTGTGTGGGTGAGGTCTGTCTAGAGAAGGTATGTATAAATCTATCAAGAAGCTGAATTTATTTTAAACACCAAAAGAAAAGAAATCCCACAGAAATTTGGAAGGGTACTATAGATATCACTAGAAAAATTCATAAAATTATTCACTGGCATCGAATATACCAGTAGCCATTTATTTACAGATACAGCCATCCTTTCCTTACATGGAATCCCACGTGTCTGGGGACCAAGGAGGAGAGAGCTGGCATTCTTTGCTTCCAGCGTGCCAGGCGCTACATGCTAAGCTATTACCCCTTTGCAAAGTCTTATAAGGTGGGTATTCTTCTCATGCCCACATGGCAGCTGGGGAAGCCCAGGCTTATAGTTTTCAGAGACCACCCAGCTGGTGAGTGGTAGGGTCAGGGTTTGAACCCAGGCCGTGGGGCCTCCGGGCCCACATCCATGAACACTGTGTTATGTGGCCCTGAATTCAAGCCTAATCTACTCCCTCTCCTCTGGCTCTCTGACCCTCCCCAACCCACCCCTTTTAAATCAAAATCCGCAAAGAGGGCAGTCAAGTATCACTGAGAGCTCAGGGCCCTTGGCACCATGCCCAGCCCTGCATCTGAATCCATCTGCGGTTCATAGGGGCCGGCTCTCAAAACCTTCTTGTTTTTGTTTGTTTGGGTAAGGGCCGATTCATTCCTCGAGCCACACTGGTTAAGAGCCATCTCTGAGGGAGGATTAAAGGCAGTCCTTTGAAAACTGTCTGGTACCTGATTAATGATGAGGAGCTTTCCCAGGCACTATTATTTGCCACACGTGCTTTTTCTCAGTGTCACATGGTGGTTCTTTGAGGCTGGCCCTGGGCTCAGAAGGTTCAAAAAGACTCCGGAAATAATCTCACGGCACAACTCAATCGTGTTTCCTTCACTGCCTAAACAAGTGGGCACTCCCACCCAGAGCTGGAAATGCAGTAAAACACTTTAAGATAAAATAAAGAACATTTTCAGTAAAGGCCATGTATCAGTTAGCTAAGACTGACTTTACTTCCCCGTTCACTCTCTTAGTCTGCCTGCAGGTGCAGAAGACACCTAAGTGCTGGGAGAAGTAAAGCAGGTATTAAATTCTCCACTTGCTGTTTTCCGTAAGACATCTCTGTTCTTGTATTTCCGGCTTCTCCAGGCGAGAATCTGAACGTAGGGTTTGCTTAGAAATACTGTTCATGCAGGTCAGCACTATCCCCAGATTTATGTGCTTAATTATGTCTTTGCTGACGGGGCTTTTAGGGGGTGAGGGTAGAGCGTGGCTGGTATCACAGCATCCAATAGAAGTACCAGTGTTTGGTTTATGTTTCCTTAATGTTTTGGGGGAAATACCTCTGTGTAACCAGAATAATCCTTGATTGTTTTCTCTTGTTTCTGGGTCCAATGTTCTCTGGCTTCACTAAACACAAAATGATCACTTAGCGCACCTAACGGCGTTTTATGTCCTCACGTGCTGATTTCACTACATCTATTCAGCGTTTCCTGAGATAATTTACAAAAAAAGTTTTAAGATATTTTACATGGGCTTTGCTGACTCCTTACATGTCTTATCAGCATAAATCAACAGGATATCCAAGTTCACCAGGAAGTTGCTTATGTTCAGAGCCCAAAGCACCTGGGAGCGAGAGCAGATGCTGAAATCAGAAAACCGAGTGGCCACGAATATCATGGCCTCGTTTTGTCCACACGTCTCATCGTGATTATTGTTGGGAGGGTCTGGACCACACATCTGACCATTACATACTGTTATGTACCCACTGGATAAGAAGAAAAATGCTCCCCTACTGCTTCTGTCTTTAAGCTGAGATGAATAAAAGTGGTTTTTAAAAAACCACAGGGAGTCATAAAATACAGTTCCTGGAAGTCTATGAATTGATCCCCACTGGGTTATCTTGAATATTGTGTGGAACGATTCCTGACTGCCTTCTCCCTCTGATAAATCTGCTTTTGCACCAGAAAAGCCTCGGAGTGGACCCTGTGAACCAGATCCTTGATGTGAGACTGGGGTCCGGCAGGCGGCACGGGGAACGTGCAGGATCCACGGGCCAATCAAGACCCCTCTGCAGGAGCTGGGGGAGAACACAGGTGTCTTCTCCCTGGTTCCCAAACCCCTTCAGGTGGCGGCTCTGCACCTGTTCTTTATAGAACACAGGTGTGTACTGACAGGTGACGCTAAAACTAAGTAATTTTTACGGTTTTGTGCCAAATCAGATACTACCGTTTATGCAGGAAGCAGCAGAAGGGATCAAGGTTTTGAGACAATTTGGGGGTATAAATACAACTGGATAAAATACTAGCAACTTAATTTGTTCCTTGAAAATTGCAAACATGTTTCAGCTTTTCAGTGCTAGTGATGGGGGTTCTGCAGGGCCGGGGTGAGATGCATTGGATTGTTCAACTAACGGAAAGCAGAATAAAACCAAAAAACAAAACAACCTAAATAGAACACTGTGACTTCTACTGGATGCTATGACGCCAACAACCACCCCCCCTCAAAAAAAAGCCCCGTCAGCAAGGACAGAGTTAAGCACATAAATGTGGGGACAGTGCTGACCTGCACGAACAGTATTTCTAAGCAAACCCTACACTCAGATTCTCACCTGCAGAAGCTGGAAACACAAGAATACAAGTGTGTTATGGAAACAGTAAGTGGAGAATTTAAAAAGAAAGCAAATCAGTTGATTAGTTAGTTCTGGTCAATCGATCCATGTGGCCCTAAATGACAAGAGGACTCCGTTCTTCCAGAAACACCAGTGTATGAGTTTGCTGGGGCTGCTGTAACGAAGTACCGCAAACCGGGCAGCCTAACAATTTACGGTCTCATAGTCCTGGAGTGACTCCAAAATCAAGGTGTGGGCAGGGTCACGCTCCCTCTGAAGGCGCCAGGGAAGAATCTGCTCCAGGCCTCCCGGTTTCCGGCAGCGTCACTCCAGTCTCCACGTACCGCCCCCCCAACCCCCCGTGTGCGTGTCTGTGTCCACACCCCCCCTCCTCTAAGAGCACCAGTCAGACTGGATGAGGGGTCCACCTGACTCACCCACCAGGACCTCATCAGAACCCTATTTCCAAATAAGGCCTCATTCTGAGGCACTGGGGCTAGAATGTCAATATAGGAATTTGGGGTGGACATAATTCACTCCATAATCATCAGAATAGAAGATTCGGGGTTGAGTGCAGAGTCGCACTTTCCCTTTTTACCACGCATTGACATCAAAAGGCAAGGCTCAGGGTGGATCCAGAGTAAAAACCTATTTTAACTCTTTTTTTAAAAGAAATAGATCCTTAAGTAGTAACAGCCACTGGCCTCAGATACCCTTGCATCCTATTGTGTGAGGCACTGTGGTTGGATGGCAAGTCTCCCTTCTCTCTCTGCCCTAAGTGACGGCAAAACACACACACACACACACACACACACACACACACACACCACCGCCACTGCTGCCGCTGCTGCCATCACCACGCAGCCTCCATTTGCTGAAGCTGAGGGAGGCCAGTGGGAAACAGCCTGGAGACCCTGGCACAGTCCCATGACCTCAGCGTATTTCGAATCTGGGGTCATGAAGCCCACCCTGGAGCAGCCTGTTGAGAATCACTCTTCACGAGTCCCTCACATCAGGAAACTTCCACAAGCCCCTTAGATGGCCTCATCCACCAGAGGGCAGATGGCAGAAGCAAGAAGAACTACAATCCTGCAGCCTGTGGAACAAAAACCACATTCACAGAAAGATAGACAAGATGAAAAGGCAGAGGGCTATGTACCAGATGAAGGAACAAGATAAAACCCCAGAAAAACAATTAAATGAAGTGGAGATAGGCAACCTTCCAGAAAAAGAATTCAGAATAATGATAGTGAAGATGATCCAGGACCTCGGAAAAAGAATGGAGGCAAAGATCGAGAAGATGCAAGAAATGTTTAACAAAGACCTAGAAGAATTAAAGAACTAACAAACAGAGATGAACAATACAATAAATGAAATGAAAACTACACTAGAGGGAATCAATAGCAGAATAAGTGAGGTAGAAGAACGGATAAGTGACCTGGAAGACAGAATGGTGGAATTCACTGTTGTGGAATAGAATAAAGAAAAAAGAATGAAAAGAAATGAAGGCAGCCTAAGAGACCTCTGCAACAACATTAAACGCAACAACATTCGCATTATAGGGGTCCCAGAAGCAGAAGAGAGAGAGAAAGGACCCGAGAACATATTTGAAGAGATTATAGTCGAAAACTTCCCTAATGTGGGAAAGGAAATAGCCACCCAAGTCCAAGAAGCCCAGCGAGTCCCATACAGGATAAACCCAAGGAGAAACACGCTGAGACACACAGCAATCAAAGTGGCAAAAATTAAAGACAAAGAAAAATTATTGAAAGCAGCAAGGGAAGAATGACAAGTAACATACAAGGGAACTCCCATAAGGTTAACAGCTGATTTCTCAGCAGAAACTCTACAAGCCAGAAGGGAGTGGCACGATATACTTAAAGTGATGAAAGGAAGAACCTACAACCAAAATTACTCTACCTGGCAAGGACCTCATTCAGAATCGATGGAGAAATCAAAAGCTTTACAGACAAGCAAAAGCTAAGAGAATTCAGCACCACCAAACCAGCTCTACAACAAATGCTAAAGGAACTTCTCTAAGTGAGAAACACAAGAGAAGAAAAGGACCTACAAAAACAAACCCAAAACAATTAAGAAAATGATCATAGGAACATACATATCGATAATTACCTTAAACGTGAATGGATTAAATACTCCAACCAAAACACACAGGCTTGCTGAATGGATACAAAATCAAGACCCATATATATGCTGTCTACAAGAGACCCACTTCAGACCTAGGGACACATACAGACTGAAAGTGAGGGGATGGAAAAAGATATTCCATGCGAATGGAAATCAAAAGAAAGCTGGAGTAGCAATACTCATATCAGATAAAATAGGCTTTAAAATAAAGAATGTTACAAGAGACAAGGAACGACACTACAAAATGATCAAGGGATCAATCTAAGAAGAATATAACAATTATAAATGTATATGCACCCAACATAGGAGCACCTCAATACATAAGCCAACTGCTAACAGCTATAAAAAAGAAAATCGACAGTGACACAATAATAGTGGGGGACTTTAACACCTCACTTACACCAATGGACAGATCATCCAAACAGAAAATTAATAAGGAAACACAAGCTTTAAATGACACAACAGACCAGATAGATTTAATTGGTATTTATAGGACATTCCATCCAAAAACAGCAGATTACACTTTCTTCTCAAGTGTGCACAGAACATTCTCCAGGATAGATCACATCTTGGGTCACAAATCAAGTCTCAGTAAATTTAAGAAAATTGAAATCATATCAAGCATTTTTTCTGACCACAACGCTATAAGATTAGAAATGAATTACAGGGAAAAAAACGTAAAAAACACAAACACATGGAGGCTAAACAATATGATACTAAATAACCAAAAGATCACTGAAGAAATCAAAGAGGAAATCAAAAAATACTTAGAGACAAATGACAAAACACGATGTTCCAAAACCTATGGGATGCAGCAAAACCAGTTCTAAGTTTACAGCAATACCTCAAGAAACAAGAAAAATCTCAAATAAACAATCTAACCTAAAGGAATTAGAGAAAGAAGAATAAACACACCCAAAGTTAGCAGAAGGAAAGATCATAAAGCTCAGTGCAGAAATAAATGAAATAGAAACAAAGAAAACAATAGCAAAGATCAACAAAACTAAAATCTGGTTCTTTGAGAAGATAAACAAAATTGATAAACCATTAGCCAGACTCATCAAGAAAAAGAGGGAGAGGACTCAAATCAATCAAATCCGAAATGAAAAAGGAGAAGTTACAACAGACACTGCAGAAATACAAAGCATCCTAAGAGACTACTATAAGCAACTCTATGCCAATAAAATGGACAACCTGGAAGAAACGGACAAATTCTTAGAAAGGTATAATCTTCCAAGAATGAACCAGGAAGTAATAGAAAATATGAACAGACCAATCACAAGTAATGAAATTGAAACTGTGATTAAAAATCTTCCAACAAACAAAAGTCCAGGACCAGATAGCTTCACAGGTGAATTCTATCAAACATTTAGAGAAGAGCTAACACCCATCCTTCTCAAACTCTTCCAAAAAATTGCAGAGGAAGGAACACTCCCAAACTCATTCTATGAGGACACCATCACGCTGATACCAAAACCAGACAAAGATACTACAATAAAAGGACATTACAAACCAATATCACTGATGAATATAGTTGCAAAAATCCTCAACAAAATACTAGCAAACAGAATCCAACAACACATTAAAAGGATCATACACCATGATCAAGTGGGATTTATCCCAGTGATGCAAGGATTCTTCAATATATGCAAATCAGTCAATGTGATACACCATATTAACAAATTGAAGAATAAAAACCATATGATCATCTCAATAGATGCAGAAAAAGCTTTTGACAAAATTCAACACCCATTTATGATAAAAACTCTCCAGAAAGTGGGCATAGAGGGAACCTACCTCAACATAATAAAGGCCGTATACGACAAACCCACAACAAACATCATTCTCAATGGTGAAAAACTGAAAGCATTTCCTCTGAGATCAGGAACAAGACAAGGATGTCCACTCTCACCGCTATTATTCAACATAGTTTTGGAAGTTCTAGCCTTGGCAATCAGAGAAGAAAAAGAAATAAAAGGAATCCAAATTGGAAAAGAAGAAGTAAAACTGTCACTGTTTGCAGATGACATGATACTATAAATAGAGAATCCTAAAGATGCCACCAGAAAACTACTAGAGCTAATCAATGAATTTGGTAAAGTTGCAGGATACAAAATTAATGCCCAGAAATCTCTTGCATTCCTATACACTAATGATGAAAAATCTGAAAGAGAAATTAAGGAAACACTCCCATTTACCATTGCAACAAAAAGAATAAAATACCTAGGAATAAACCTACCTAGGGAGACAAAAGACCTGTATGCAGAAAAGTGTAAGACAGTGATGAAAGAAATTAAAGATGATACCAACAGATGGAGAGATATACCATGTTCTTGGATTGGAAGAATCAATATTGTGAAAATGACTCTACTACCCAAAGCAATCTACAGATTCAATGCAATCCCTATCAAATTACCAATGGCATTTTTTTTACAGAACTAGAACAAAAAATCTTAAAATTTGTATGGAGACACAAAAGACCCCGAATAGCCAAACCAGTCTTGAGGGAAAAAAACGGAGCTGGAGGAATCCACCTCCCTGACTTCAGACTATACTACAAAGCTACAGTAATCAAGACAATATGGTACAGGCACAAAAAGAGAAATATAGATCAATGGAACAAGATAGAAAGCACAGAGATAAACCCACACACCTATGGTCAACTAATCCATGACAAAGGAGGCAAGGATATACAATGGAGAAAAGACAGTCTCTTCAATAAGTGGTGCTGGGAAAACTGGACAGCTACATGTAAAAGAATGAAATTAGAACACTCCCTACCACCATACACAAAAATAAACTCAAATGGATTAGAGACCTAAATGTAAGACCGGGCAGTATAAAACTCTTAGAGGAAAACATAGGAAGAATACTCTTTGGCATAAATCACAGCAAGATCTTTTTTGATCCACCTCCTAGAGTAATGGAAATAAAAACAAAAATAAACAAATGGGACCTAATGAAACTTCAAAGCTTTTGCACAGCAAAGGAAACCATAAACAAGACGATAAGACAACCCTCAGAATGGGAGAAAATATTTGCAAACGAATCAACAGACAAAGGATTAATGTCCAAAATATATAAACAGCTCATGCAGTTCAATATTAAAAAAAAGACAACCCAATCCAAAAATGGGCAGAAGTCCTAAACAGACATTTCTCCAAAGAAGACATACAGATGGCCAAGAAGCACATGAAAAGCTGCTCAACATCACTAATTATTAGACAAATGCAAATCAAAACTACAATGAGGTATCACCTGACACCAGTTAGAATGGGCATCATCAGAAAATCTACAAACAACAAATGCTGGAGAGGGTGTGGAGGAAAGGGAACCCTCTTGCACTGTTGGTGGGAATGTAAATTGATACAGCCACTATGGAGAACAGTATGGAGGTTCCTTAAAGAACTAAAAATAGAACTACCATATGACCCAGCAATCTCACCACTGGGCATATACCCAGAGAAAACCATAATTCAAAAAGACACATGCACCCCAATGTTCACTGCAGCACTATTTACAATAGCCAGGACATGGAAGCAACCTAAATGCCCGTCATCAGATGAATGTATAAAGAAGATGTGGTACATATATAGAATGGAATATTAGTCAGCCATAAAAAGGAATGAAATTGGGTCATTTGTAGAGACGTGGATGCATCTAGAGACTGTCATACAGAGTGAAGTACGTCAGAAAGAGAAAAACAAATATCGTATATTAATGCATATATGTGGAACCTAGAAAATGGTACAGATGAACCGGTTTGCAGGCCAGAAATTGAGACACAGAAGTAGAGAAAAAACGTATGGACACCAAGGGGGGAAGCGGCGGGGGGGTGTGGGTGGTGGTGTGATGAATTGGGAGATTGGGATTGACATGTATACAGTGATGTGTATAAAATGGATGACTAATAAGAAAATAAATAAATAAATAAACATTAAAAAAAAAAAATCCCTCTTCACACCTGCCATCCTGAAACAGTCCAGTTCACCCAAAATCAACGTGTGAAATAGCCTATTTGGCCAACCAACAATTTGTCACAGTTACTGCTTTCTTAAAAACCTGCCTCTTTTAAAGTTTTCTGAAGTTTACAGCAATATGTCTTGGAAGGATTGGCAGGGCCCTGTGGGGCTGTGAAGGCTCTAGGGGTCTCTGGGGCCTTCCCTCCTCCCCACTGTCTACTGTACCCACCTCTGTCATTCTGCTCCATTTCCTCTGACTCTCCACCTCCCCTTTCTTTTCCCGACCCCTGGTCTCTCTCCGCTTCTCCTTCTGACCTGCTCTCTCCATCTCTCTGACATTGTCTCTCCCCTCTCCTGCCCCTCCGGGTTCAGCATCCGGGGGCGCTCGGTGTGACCGTGTAGGCTGTTCGCTGCACAAAGCTGCCCTGCGGGCTCTGCCTACCAGCGTCCATCTGGATGGACTCCCATTTCCATTTTGTAAAAAGGGGGTTGGGGAGGCCTCAGCAGCAGCCCAGCCTGTGCTTTGCAAGGATTCTTCCCCACCTCCCTGGCCCCAGAGGGGCCCCCTCTCTTGGCAACAGCTCTCCCAAACTAGAGCAGTGGGGAGCTTAAGAAAACACCAAGTGTTTAAAAAATGCCATTGTGAAGTCAAAATGGAAACTGGTTAACTAAAATCATCTAAAGCTGTTAAAACTTCCCCATTTAATATGATTTGCTACGAACTTTAGAAAAAATTAAAAAAAAAAAAAACCCACACGTTTGGGGTAAGTTGGCAAGTCTGGTAAATGTAGCAAGCCCATCCATTGGCTTCAGCAAACTGGCCTAACATCCCGGAATATGGAGGTCTGTTACCTTTTGAGGATGTTCCTCTGCACCAAAAAGGCTGTTGAAAAGACGTATCCTACCTTGGTTCGCGGTTACTATCTTACCCCCAAATCTGGAATCCAGGAGGGAATCATGGTAAGTCCCAAGGGGTTTTCAAGTGGCCATGTTTCTGTAGGTTTAGCATTACCAGTTCTTCTCCCCAAGAGGAAGGAACGATGCGCCTCCTCCCTTATCACAAGCTCGTTGCCACCACCCTCTGTCTGTGATCACCACGACTGTCCACTAGAGAAACGCAGCCTTTCAAGACACACTAATTATCATGGGGCTTTACAGTCAGTCACATAAGCAATGGAGACCATGGCTCTACCAGAAGGTTCAGGGCAAAACTGGTTGTTTGCTTCTGACCCCAGCACCACTACAGCCTTATTCTTTGTGGCCCTGCCTTCTCCTGTGCAGCTCTGATGGCTGGTCTGCGATGTTTCTCCTCTGTGTGGCCACTACACCACAAGCTCCCGCCAAGCAGCATACCATCTGAAGCTGTTCTTCCAAATCGATGTAAACTGTACATATTTTTGAACTGTGTGTTCCTTCGCCCCTAACAGCGGCGTGTCAGTCTGCAGTCACCTTGCTAACCCTGGTTTGCATCGTGCCCGCTCCTTTGTTGCTATTGAGGGGATTAATTTTTATCTGACGGTTCTACCATTTTGAAGCTAATCTTCTGGATCAACTAAAGCTCCCCCTGTCCTCATTCGCATCAGATGGTCTAAAGGAGTCAATCAGCACTTCACTAAGCATTCCTAAAGGCAGCTCTGAAGGCAGGAAAGCAAGATGCTACTTGAGAAATACTTCTATTTTCCTACTCTACTCTCTTCCTAAATCCACTTCCTCTTCCAATTGGGCAGAAGGCATTTGCTGCTTTTCTTGAAGCCCAGTGGATCAGACAGACTCCTGGATAAGAAAATGAGGGAAGAACCAACTTTTAGAGTTGGCTAGATACTCTAAATTTAAATTGAAAATCTATACTAGGGACTAAACACATAAATGCATTGTAGCATTCTGAAATATTAGTCTCTTACTAACTGTCAAAAGTATCTTTCACAGGCAAAGGAGGATGTTGAACCCAAAATGTCAGGACCTGAAGAGTGAACCCATTCTGACTGCAAGATGAGTTTCTGCTGTAGACAGTACACCTTTTCATTTGAAAAGCAGTTAGCACCACTGGGTCATTAAGTGTCTGCAGGATCTGTGGGGTCAGCTCTTCTCAAAGTCCCAGGGAGAAGAGCCATTTATGCCCAAAGGATCAGAGCTCAGGAAAGTGCTCTAATCCTAGGCGGTGCATAGAAAGCTGCGGAACCATCAGAAGGCTCGTACTTTGTGCACAATATCATCCACTGGAATATACATGATGTGCTGATCTCAAGTGCTCTGCTACGTTCATTTCCTGACACTAAGAAGTTCCAAAATTAAAAACGGGAAAATAGACTTGAGAGTAAAGGGCATCTTCAAAGCTTTAAAAATAGGATAACCTGAGTATAAATAAGGAGATTGTTGCTCATGAGGGGTGGGTGCCATCGGTGCCTTTCTGATCCTTATCTCACAGGTAAGTATTCACTGATTCATGTATTTGTGTTCTGCTTATTGTGTACCTTCTGTGTCAGGCAGGATGCTAAGCCCTGGGGATAAGAGGTGACTAAGCCACAGACCCTGCCTAGGCAAGTTCAGAGCCTACAAGGAATAACAGATGTGAAGAATGAATAGATAAATACTGTAAAAAGGTGTACGCTTTATAGCGACAGTGAAATGCTGAATTTAGGGGGAAAAAGCCCTAACATTTTTTTCTGTGTATCTTTTAATGGCAATTCCTCTAGCCAAGATGTTGGACCAATTGATTGAATCATTATAAGGATAATGTATGTGAGACACACCATAAGCTGCAAACTCAGATACTACTGTTTTTAGTGTTGAAGAAACCACCGCTTCAAGCATGCCGGCAAGTGCCTCAGTCCAGAGCCTCAGGGCCAGATATCTGTTCCTGCCTGTTGGAAACAGCACAGTACAGAGGAAAGGGCCCCAGAGAATGAGCTTGGAAGTCTGGCTTCTAGCTGGTGTTGTTACAGGCAGAACTCGGAGATACTGCAGGATTGGGTCCAGAGCACTGTAGTAAAGTGAATATCGTGATAAAGCAAGGAAAAAAATTTAAGTTTTATTATTTACAGGTATACCTTGGAGATATTTCAGGTTCAGTTTCAGGCCACCACCATAAAGCACAGGTTGCAACAAAGCGAGTCACATGAATTTTTTGGTTTCCCAGTGCATATAAAAGTTATGTTTACACTATACTGTAGTCTCTTAAGTGTGCAATATAGCGTTATGTCTAGAGAACAAATGCACATACCTTAATTTAAAAATACTTCATTGCTAAAAGATGCTAGCCATCATCTGACAACTCAGGGTTGCCACAAACCTTCAACTGGTAAAAAAAATGCATTATCTGCGAAGTGCAATAAAGTGAGGTCTGCCAGTACTGGGTACTGGGGCAAGTCACTTATCCTCTTATCCTCTCTGGGTCATTTCCTTTACTAAAAAATTATGGGATTTGATCAGTTCATCTCCAAGTTCCTTTCCAACACAGGATTCTGAGTCTCTGTTTCTACGGTGACAAATCTACCCTGAGATACTTCCAGTTACAGATGGTAGGATTAGACTAATTGAATTTATTAAATAAATAAAACCTCTACATGGGAAATCAAAGCATTTTTCTAGATTTTACTTGGTTATCATTTCAAAATACACTTGTTGCTCTTGTTTGAGAAGTACAGATTTTTGCCCCTGAACTGAAGGAGGGAAGGAATATCCTTAAACCCAGTCTGGTAAAGTTCTCCACTGGACTCAAGCACAGCTGCGGGAGGAGGGTTAAATGGGGAGAGAGGAGACCCAGCCGGACTCTGGATAGCAGAGCAAGCAACGACCAAAAGCTCCCAGCTCTCGGCGACGGATGAGGTCGCAGTCACAGAGCCTGGCATCCGCACCAGCTCAGCTCTCAACTCCCGGTCACTTCACACAGTCTCCAAAAGCTGAGGTCTGTTCCTGGGATAGAAGTCTTCTCTGTTTTTCCCCCAAATACTCTTTTAAACGGTTTCAAGGTTGTGCAGTGTTTCACTAATATTTTAGGGAACTGTGGAAAAACTTGCACACCACAGGGAGAAATAATGCAACCAGGAGAGCAGGGTTGCCGGGGGCAACCTGTCCTGACTCAGGCAGGCATGCTATCAGAGATTCCCCCCACCCCGGGGAGGTGGCCTGGAATAGGCTTCTGACACCCCCCCCCCCTTGCAGTTTCCCAGTTTCAGGAGGGAAGGACTGGGGGGAAGGGCTGGGCTGGAGCGACGGGACAGCTGAGAATGCAAGGTCATGACTCAGTGTCTGAGGTGTTAGGTGATGGGCTATATATCTTGTGTTGCCCTTGATACAATCTATTCAGGTGTTGGATCAACGGATCAAATATTAAGCTGTGGGTTTTGAAAAAAAAATCCATAAAAGGCTTAAAATGTGTGTCGGGCTTGATTTTAAAGGACCACTATTAGGGCTCATCTAGCTAAGTGGTTCTTGTGATAATGGCCAGAGGGTCAATGGTCAGTGTGTTCCTGTCATCAGCATGTCCCCAGACCTCTTATTGCCTTACGTCCTCCTTATCAGTCATTTACGATGGAACTGCACACACCCAGGCATTTCTGCTACATTCTGACATTGTACTATAAAAACGGAGAACTGCTACAGGACTTAATAAGGACACATGTAGTCACAACAACAAACAAGGAACTGAGTTCTAAAGACCCCTATTTCTTTTTATCCTCTTCTCATCTCCATCTTTAGAACCCAAAAGGCACAGTTGACGATGTGAAGTTGATTATAAATGTTATTTTCTTACGACTGTGGATAAATGTCATAAACAACCTTAAATTATACACCATGTGCTTTGGATTATAGAGCATGTAGGAATCTTTTCCATGTTTTTTTGAACGTTATGTCTCCTACATTTGAATTACCCAGGGGAGTTGATAAAGGAAGGATGTGTGCTGTTTATTTAAGGCTGTGCAGAGTCACTGACAGGCCCTGCCAACAGGGAGGTGTTATCCACACTTGTTCACACTTGTATCCCTGAAGATGGCACAGTGCTTGGGATCCAGTAGGTGCTTGACAAGCAAGTGTTGAATGATAAATAGGGAGGATACATCAGCGTAAATGTATGAGGAAAGGCGCTTTTACCAGCGAAACAAACAACACCAATTAAATTTGGAAAAGGGACAGAGATGGTTATATAGTTGACTCTGGGTATTTAAAAATGGGCTGGAAATTATTAGTAAGAGTATTAAAAATTAAAGGCAAAGTCTGCCTTTCTTCAGCATGTAAGAAGCCCTTAGAAACGCCAGAAGTTGATCCTCTATTCTTAGACTCAACGCCCTCGTTGAACAACGATCACTCATATTTTGGAATGAAAATGTCTCGAAGAGCTTGTTATCTAATCTAGCACAACATCGTATTACGGAATACAAGACCTCTCCCTTTAAAATGGCAATGACCCCCCTTTCCAAAAACAAACACAGGAGGGGGGCGGGGATGGGTCTCTCCTTACCGTCAGCGACAAGGCCATGCAGACGAACGTGAACTTCTTGATGTGTGCTGCAGTGACTGTGTTGCTTGTACTCACCAGCTTATTGCTGGGGTTATTCTAGGGGGGCAAGAAAAGGCTCCAGGTTATCCTTGGCTGACCACACGTGCATCTTACAGAGCATCTCGTTTCTGTTTTATTTGATGCGTCTAAAGTGTAGATGTCAAGCGACAGCTTGGAAGACAGCTGTCACTCTGAGTGTCTCTCAGACAGCTGTCATGTTTCTGGACGTGAATGCTAACCAGGGGGCGCTCCGGACTGAACGCCCGGCAGCGTCTCCTGAATGAGTCGCCTCTCCTGGGCGCTGGGTGCCCACCAAGCTAGTCCAGGGCCCCAGCCCATCCTGCAGTTCCCGACCGCCCTGGAGCTCTGCAGGCAGGCGTGGCATCTGGGCCCGTATTTGAGGGCACATGTCAAGGCCCTGTGAGGTGCGCGTTTGCTTTCCGAGATAAAGGACCGCGTGTCTCACCCATCTCTTTATTTTATTTTTTAAAGATTTTTTTTTTGATGTGGACCATTTTTTTAAAGTCGTTATTGAATTTGTTACAATATTGCTTCTTTTTTTTATGTTTTGGGTTTTTTGGCAGCGAGGCATGTGGGATCTTAGCTCCCCGACCAGGGATTGAACCCACACCCCCTGCGCTGGAAGGCGAAGTCTTAACCACTGGACCGCCAGGGAAGTCCCTCACCCATCTCTTTAGCTCCTGCAACTTAGCACCATCTTTCTTGAGTGGAGAAGATGCTCAAACAGGCTTTGTTAAATTGAAATGTAAGCAAATGATGCAGATGGCCCAGAGGTCCTCTGACACGTGCCCGAGGGCTTGCTGGGGCCATCCCAGGGTCACTGCTAGGCGTGCCCGTCACCCAATCAAAACGAGTGTCCGGCCCTCAGCCTTGAAAGGCAGCAGAGGAAAAACAACGCCAGCCTCCTTACGGATCCCATTAGTCCCAGAGCTGACTCACAAGAACAAACTAATAAGAACCTCCTGTATAAAAAAATAAATAAAACAAAATTCAAAAATTCAAAAAACAAAAAGAACAAACGGCGAGCCCCTGGCTCCCATATCCAGCCCAATGAAAGACACACAAGCAGAGGTGTTATAGGTCCCACTTGCAAAAGACCTTTTGATGTTTGCTTCCCTTCAGAGGCTGAGGCAATCTCTCGAATCCCTTCCCCTTTATGCCACCTCTGGAGGGGTTGACATTTTCTTAACTCCGGTCTCTAAAGCACATCTGCTTTTCTGAAAAACAGACTGTGCACAGTGCAAATCACAGCAGGTAGGACATCTCTCCGTCTCCTCTCTCCCAAGGATCTGCGAGGGTGGTGCCCTGGTGGCCTGGGCGAGAAGGAGGCCACGCCGGGAAGAATTAGGAACCTCCAAATGCAGACGCCACCCATGGTGACAGCCACGGGCCCCAGCTCCTTCAGGTGCACTTTTATTTTTAAAATAGCAAATATTTCTGCAAGTATGGTTGGAATAAACTAGCACATATCATTAGATTAGCATCTGTGTCTCACCTTGTTTGCCCCATCTGCTGTTTGGCAGAAACATAGTCTTTTGCATATAGCAACTGAACATTAGAGAGAATTTGGACGAGTGGAAAACTCTTCCAGCTCACTGTTTAGTCAGAAACAGCAGAAGTTATGCGAGAAATTTTAAATCTCTTATTCTGGAACGCAAAAGGAGGCTAAGGATTTCAACTGTCAGCGCAGCAGATTCTGGAAGTCCACATAGAGGTGTCTTAAGATTCGGGTGAATAGACGGCATTCATGGGAATGGCTTGGAGTAGCGCAGTGGAATGCATGGCAACAATGGGGGAGGTTTCAAAAGGGTTCTGAGTAACTCCAGCATCTGGCTAGAGGTACGCTCCTTAAAATAATTTTTTTGTAGCGCCTAACCTCTGTGATGGTGAATAAAACAATGCTTTTCTTGGACGCTCTTAGTGAAACTGTACAGCGCTGTATTGTTAAGTTTTATTATTTCAAGGTAGCCAAAAACAATTTCACATGAGATGCTCACAGCCAGGAGGTTCTAACACTTTAGAAACTGCTATTGAGTTTTATTATATAATCTTATATTCCAAGAGCTAGACATTTAGCAAGATGCCTTATATCCATTTTGGTTTCTGAGGACTTACTTCTATACACATGTTCCTTGACATGAAAACACGGATTTCTATCAATGGAGTGGATTAAACCCACTCAAACACAGCTCTCTCCTGCAAGTGACTCAGGCCTTCTGAAATCCACTCTCAAAGGCCTAGGAAGCAGGAATCAAAAGAATTTTTTCGGAAATGCTCTGCATCCTAATGTTGTGAGTGAATGTTGGCAATAGGTGGAGGGTCCAGCTCATAGTTTACTGGGGAAGTTCCACACCCAGTAAATAGTTGTGGGCAATAGCCTACCCTCTCTCACGTTAGGCCCCGTGGGGGCCATCCCTGAAGCACTTGGAGGTGAGTTGCTATTCGTGGGTGATTGATTATAGGTGTGGGAATAGAGGCGGGTAATCTGCTGGGGACCCTGGTGAAGAGGCTTCCTCTCCTCACCTCCCAGGGCTCTTTTTGGGATCAGATGAAATGATATCAGCAATGGCTCTGAGCTAGTTCTACAGAAGTTCAAGGCCAGACAGTTGCTATTAAGAGTACAAGTGGCAGGTTCTGTGCTTCTTTCCTATTTTTTATTCTAAAACATTGTACACTATCTTGCTGGGGGTCTGTTTTTCTACTTATTTGTTTCAGGATACAAGTCTACAGGTTCAAATAATTAAGCTTTAATGAAATAGGCATTTCTCAAATGATCAGTCCTAACCTGGCCTCAGGTTAGGTCTGAAGGCTTATGCGCCTTCCTGGGCTGTGTCAGCAGCTGTGGAAGGACACAGTGGCCGTCACCAGAGGCTTCCAGCTGGAATAACCGCGCTGCATCCCAACCAGCCTGGACCCGTGGCTGCTGCATGGACAACTTCGGCGTGCATGTCCCCCAGCACCCCGCAAGAGAGCCTTAAGCTTATGAACTTAAGCACACAACTTCCTGTACCTTCACATCTGCTATGAAGTCAGGGAAGTATCGGTTTAACTAAAAAACAACAAAAGAGAAATGAAATCCAATATATTAAAATTTTTTGAGAGTATAATTTCCCTTTTGCAAATAATTCCTCGACAAGAATAGCCTTGAAGTGAGTATCAGTTTGCAGAGGCATCATGGGAGTGGCATCAAGGCAAGCATTTACATCAAGTAAATTCGCCTCTGTTATTTTCTGAGTTACCTCCACCAGCCCCAAAGCCTCATTAACCTTGCAGAGGGAGGTGAGATTAGAAACATCACGGCGTCCGTCAACGGCGATCCCTGTCTATCAAACGCTAATTCTAAAGAGTGTGTTTCAGAAACCACGCCGCACGGGGTTCTCACCTTGTCAAAAGCAGGGTAGACAGCACGGATTTCCGTCAGCCAGCCATATGGCATGTGACCCACGGGGTATGTGGCTGTCAAAATTGCCACGGCCTGCAAGAGGAAGAGCTGGCAGTTAGCAGGGTGTCCGCAGAACCTGTGTCCAGCCGCCGCCTGCCGTCTGCCACGTGGCAGAGCAAGCCGTCTGGGGTGTGGTCCCCACCGACAGGTCACTCCACCCTGGGTGACAGCGGGGCCACCCTGTGGGTGGCCCTGGAGCGGAAGGCAGGGGCAGGCGCCCCCCTGCATCCCGGGAGTGGGCTGAGTGGACCCAGGGTGTGCACCTGAGACCAGGGGGATGCGTCTTGTTTTACATGAATCCCATGAGGAACGGGTCCAGATCACTGCTTGAGAAGCCAAGATTTCAACCCAGGTCCACCAAGTTCTCAGTGAGCTAAACCAAACCTTCTAGCCCAGCCCAATTCTTGAGCCTCAAAGTGCGATTCTGAGCCCCACCCCTGCCCTCTGGCTACTCTGCACTCAGCGTCCACCTCTCTGCCTCCACGCCATCCTCCAGGGAAGCTGGCGGTGTGCACTGGTCGATGGCTTTATGGTATTCTCCACCCGACTCAACTCACTTTCAATCTGTTCAGCCAGGAGAGCCCAATTTTGATGTTTAACTTAAGAAAACTAAATTAATACTTCTCACAGGAAGCCTCACTAGTTCTTCCATGAAAATGAGAGTTTCATTTCTTAGGTGAATGAAGAGGAAGAAAATTTAAAACAGAGCACCTAACCCTACATTTTTGGCAAAGTTCAACTCCCTAACGAGCTAGGACAGGAGGACTCAGGCTTCGTCTGCGCTAATTACCATAACAGTGATGCCAGGACCGTGGGTGACGTGGGTCCCCAGTGGGTGAAGACAGTGCTGTGAGGCGTCAGGCGGACCTGGATTCAAACCTCACTTCATCACTTCCCAGCCGTGTGCAGCATGAACGCTCTCAGGCCCCCTTTCTGTTCCTCCAGCGGAACCATGAGAATAACGATACCCATCATGCGGGGTTGTCGGGAGCCAATGAAACGTCCATAAGTGCCAACATTATCAGAAGCAGACGATCAATGTATGTCAGTTCTGTCACCCTAATGCTAAGGTCTGTCTCTGTGCACTGAGGTCATTTAGAAATGGCTCTAATGTCTTGTTTTTTTTTAGGGGCAGATGGAATTCTAGCACACAGGTGATGGGGATCCCACACTTTTTAACTGGGCAACTGAAACTGAAGTATTGAAGTAAAAAAGCTGCTATGTTATAGAAGCCACCCCAGATGACATTCATGATTCAACAAACAAAATCCAGGAACCGATGGAGACAAGGAAAAGCCTTCTCCTTGTGATTTATGCGCTTCTTTTTCCAAGCCAACATGAGCTGCTTCCCAGGACATGGAAACTGGCAGCAGACCCCAGCCTGGAAACATGCTGACAGCGCATTCAAGGGCAACGTGTAAACAGGAGGCTCTCAGGAGGAGCCACCAGCCTTCCCGAAGGATCAGCGTTTCCCGAGACGATTAATCCTCCAGAGGGCAGCGGGGGAGGAAACAAATGAAGTCATTCTATTTGTTCATACCATACTTGAAAGATGGAAAAAAAGTGCTTCCACTCTGTCTTTGGAGGAGCTGCCAGTTTCCAGATCAGTTTCTTGAGTTCAGTAAATAATGGAGACCCTCCTTTGGAGGAGGGCAGATTGCCAGAGTGCATAAAGCCATGGTAGGTTCGGCACAGGAGGCGGAGAAAGGACAGGTGAGACTAGGTGGGTCAAAACGGAGGCATCAGCCCTTCACCCCCTGGTACTTTCACTTCTGCTGCTGCGCATGGCATGTTCCGTTGTCCTCTGCAGCTACAGCAAAGAGGCACCATGCTGACTCCGTGGGAAAGTGGAGAGGCCGTTGAGTGGAGACAGAAAATCTGGATTCTAACACTAGCCCAGCTTCTTGCTAGTTGTGCGTCCTTAATCTCGGTTTTCTCATATGGTAAAAGAGATATTTTCTCCCATACTCATAAAACTATAAAATCACATGATTCTAAGTCACTGATGGAGATCCTTATGGGTTCCTTGTGTGAAGGTGTCACATAATTTAATATCACAGAATTTCTTGGGCTCTCAAGAGGAATTGGAAACAAATTTGTAATCTACCTCCCCCCCCCAACCCAGTTTTTACACGGTGACTATGGGTACCCACATCCCCAGAAGCTGCCCTACCTCCGTAGCTGCAGAACTGCCACCAAGGTCCCGGGAAACAAAGAGGTTGACGATAGGCCTACTGATTCTCTGTGTAGCCAAGATGAGAGCCAAAGGCCACCAGAAGCTCAGCATCTTTCTTATTGTTGCATCTCCCTGCATCAAGAAAAGGGGATAAAAGTTCACTGAACTCCGGAAGCAGAATAGAAAAAAACAATTCAGAGTCAAAGCCTTTTCTTTCGATATCGATCATGAGTCAATTCACTATACTTAAAAATAATATAGAAAAAGCCTCTGTAGACAAGCCAAGTTGAATTAAAGTAAAATGTACAGTCTTACTAGAAATGAACTCAGACAGCTGGCAAGCTACTGTGAAATCAAAACACACATTTAAGCTTGATGGATCCAAACCCCTGTTTTCCAAACAGGGCAACTTCAACCCAAGCAGAACCCAACTTCATAGCCCAAGAAACAGGCTGGAAATTAGTTTCTGTTTAAATTATCAAACTGACTGGCTAGAAGCCATGTCAGTAAGAGATAACTCTTAGAAGTAAAACGTTGTTATACTTTATTTTGGAATCAGCCTGCTCACAAATGTGCCTAATTATTTGGGCACTGTATAAATCTACTCAGAGGTTCCTATTCTCAAAGCTCTGACAGAAGTCATGTAAATGTTCAGAAGCACAAGCAAAATAAAAGCATGGTAATGAGAAGGCGACTTATTAAGAATTCTACAGCAAAGATGTGCGCTGTCTTTAAAGCCTGGCTTTCATCATGTGATTTTGGGTTTGATTCTTCATGAGGGTGAGAGTTCCATCATGGAACCATCTCAGTCCCTTTATTTCCCTTTGCTGGTAGCTGAATTCAACGTTGAGATGGATTGTTACCATCTAGACCAACGTGATGTGGTTGTCCTCATGATGGAAATACTGTAACTAGATCTGATATTATTGATGGCCTGACCTCAGATCAAGGTGGGTGGTCAATACAATTACTGGTTTTTTGGTTATTTTTGGCTGCATTGGGTATTTGTTGCTGCGCGCGGGCTTTCTCTAGTTGTGGCAAGCGGGGGCTACTCTTTGTTGCGGTGTGTGGGTTTCTCATTGTGGTGGCTTCTCTTGTTGCGGAGCACGGGCTCTAGGTGCGTGGGCTTCAGTAGCTGCAGCACACGGGCTCAGTAGTTGTGGCGCACGGGCTTAGTTGCTCCGCGGCATGTGGGATCTTCCCGGACCAGGGCTCGAACCCGTGTCCCCTGCATTGGCAGGCGGATTCTTAACCACTGCACCACCAGGGAAGTCCCGCAATTACTGTTCTGACATGACAAAAGTAACATGTGGTCAAAGGTGGGATCAAGGGGTGGAGTGCGGTAATTTATTCAGGGCCATATTTATATAAATATATATATATATATAATATACATAATCATGCATATCTGCCTTATAGCTAGATGGATACCAACCCAAATGATACCTAAAGATAGAGAAATTAGCAAATAAATAAATCAGATACTGTTTATAATGATGATGAAAAGAACGCTTTGGTCACTTGTGTAAGATTGTATCTTGCTTGTACCATATTCACCTTTTGAGGCACAGGCCAAGCTCTGCCTCCATCAAGGGGGCTTTTTAGACCTCATCCCTATCTACCTTCTCTCAGCCTCAGTGAGAGAAGTTCTTGAATTCCCATTGCAGTCTCTGTACTTTCTTGGGTTCATGTCTGAATGTTGCTTCTGTGTTGGAGAATAAGCCAAATGGGACGTAAAGCTGCTTGAGGCCAGGGACCATATTTCAAAATTTCCTGTGTTGCCCTGTGGTACCTAAATACTCTGCTCCCTCCATAGAAGGCACCTGAATGAGTGATTGTGTTTGGCCAGTACAGAAAGTACAAACAGAGCCTGGATCCCTGGTGCGAAATTAAAAATAATCAAATGTGAGTTCAATGGTACCAGGGGTCCTAACATCTCTGTCGAGCACAGAATGACTTACTTTTGACAACAGAGAGTAAGGAGGACATCAGTGTTGTGTCTCCTCCTCGGCCTGACATGACTCACTGGGACTCGGCCTCCTCGTATGGAGGCAAGGAGGCTGGAGAGTGACCTCTAAGGACTCTTTCGTCTCCAGAGTTCATCAGTTCTCCAACTGTCTTTCCCTGTGGACACTGTGAAGCACTTGGCCTTGAGATATAACATCCCAGAGCATGTGCTTGTTACACTGATGTCTCGTTTCATACGTGTGGGGTGAAACTATAGTCCGCTTGGATGTACAGGCAGGATGCCCTCAAGGTCTAAGGACCTACCCCCAGCTCCGGCCCACTCCTGTCCGGGATGATGTCGTGGATGTTCTTGTAGTAGCCCAGGCACAGGGCAGTGCAGCGCACAAGGGCACCCATGTACAAGGACAGGATGGGGATGAGCAGAGGCTCCCTGCATTCCAGATGACTGTGAAGCAAAATGGCGACAAAAACGACCTGAGAGATGGGGAAACAAGAACAAGTCAGTAGGGAGAAGACGGAGCCAATCAACGGAAGCGCAGCCCGACCTCTTGCACCCAGGTGAGATGTATCTCTGAGCGAAAACCTTGACACTGATGAGAAGGGGAACGGAAACAGTATTGGGCTACAGCTCAACACTGCTCTCAGAGAATTCAGGGTCATGCATTTGGGATTCACTGGAAGAGCACACGATCATTCTGTTATATTCATCGTTAAGATTCTTTTAAGGCAACTGCACATCTGGTTAAGGTGATCGATTAAAAAAAATCTAGAAACTTTGGATTCCCAGACCCCAAAGGATGCAGAAGAGCTTTGCCCTATCCATGTATGCATGTAATCCACACCAGAGGACCTAAGTGACCTTCCACAAAGGATAGAACAGTGACCAATGATGGTACACAGAAAAATGGACATTACCATTTATAACATGGAATCCACTGAAAATGCTGCAAAAGCACCAATGTTAATTATTATAAAACAAGATAATTAAAATTTAAGATATTAACTTACAAAAGTGGCATAGGTCAAAAAATACAAAGTCAAGAGGGATTGAAATAATAGTAAAGTGTCAATCTCTACTGAACAGTACAGGCTCTAAAGCAAATTTATCAATGTATTGAACCTCCCATCCTGCAGAAATCAGAGAATCAGCCCCGCCTCTGTCCAGAGTCCTTCCTGGAATTCACATGTTTGGAAGACCACTGAGGCATATTGAGTGCACAAATAGGGTAATGGGGGAGGGGAGAGATTGTCTGGGCTACATCAATCTTTTTTTGTTGTTTGTTTGTTTGTTTACATAAATTATTTGTTTAATTTATTTTGAAGAGGAACATGGTGATTAAATATCAAGATTTATAAAAAGTCTACATAGTACCTTTGAACCCCATCCATCCATTTTCTATCCACTACAGCAATGAATCTGTTTGATTATTTTCAGGAGTAATATTCTAAATATTTACCAACAGACTGAACAAGTGAACAGAACAGACAACGTGCCTGGCTGCTATGGTAAGAACCAGCTGAATATCAGCCCTACATTAGTTCTGTATTTGTCCTTAGAGATTTCTGTTAAGTAGTATCCATTTTCCCCTCCTTCTTTTATTTATTTATTTATTTATAATTCTAAAAAAATTTTTTTGGGCTACACCAATCTTAGTAGCCAAATATCCATGGAACGATAGGCTTGTGAAATATACCACCACTAAACGATCCTGACCAAAGGAGGCGGACCCTGATCACTGCATTCTCAAGAAATCAGCGATGACAAAGTTAAAAAAGAAGCTGGAGAATGAGCGCAGTTCATCAAATGAGTGCGTTCAGTTGCCACAGGGAACAGAGAAAAGCAGGGCAATCCAGAGAAACTCTTCCGAACGAAAAAGAAGTATTAGATGTTAGAGGAGGTTTGCTTGTAGCACAAACTGACACTTGTGCCCGGCTTGCTGTTCTCAAACCGGTAAATGGGACAGAGATGTCCTTAGGGGAATGCAGGGGACACAGCTACCGCTTGGCTGCATGGACACGACCAGGCTGCCCGGAGCGTGGACGCGTGAGTGTCCACTCACACTCATGATCACACACTCACATTCACTTTCACCGAGGATACAGTGGAGCCCATTGATGGAAATAAAGATGCCCGTGACTGTCTCCATGCCTGTTGCTTCCCAGTGGAACAAATATACTGTATTAACTGAGGGATGCAAAGACCAGCTGGGGGAAGCCTTGTGAAGGACCCATTGTGTTTGGAACAGAAGATTGAGTTCTGTAATGTGGCCAAGATGCCCATTTATTTCTCTAACTTATCAGAGGCCTTGAGGGGCCCTAATATGCAAACAGACTAGTCTGTCTGCAGCAAGCTTAAGATTCGACATACACAAACCTACAGTGTAAACGAAGATGGTCATGTTTAGAGACTGAAAACACATTGGAGGAAAAATGAATATGTGAAGACCAACCCCTCCTCTGCCCGGTCCAGAAAGGCTCCCGGTGACGCCATCAGGATGGCCATGCAAGACGAGCAGGACCAAGGAAGGGGATCTGGAAGTGAAGGAAAAGGGAGGGGGAGGTGTGGAGATGACAAGAAAGTGGCCCGAGGAGCAGAGCGGGCTAGAGTGTGACAGAGGGCGGGCAGGAGGCATTGGGCCGGTAGCGATCAAGGCCGAAGTGAAGATTTTCTCAGCCTCCCTCACGTTGTTAATAGCTTGATGCCATGTGGTCCAACACATACCATACATCTTACATCTTCACTGTGGGCTGTAGCATTTATCAACTTAAAATAACGCCTGGGCCTTTTGCAATTCAATCCAGAATTAAGATTTTTGATTCTGATACAACCATCAAAACTTTGTCGGATTATTTTCTGCGGGGAACCTCCTGCCTCAGCGGTGAGGATTTTCCCAGGGAAAGCCTGCTACGTGCTGGCCCCATCCTGGGTGCTGGGGATTCAATGATAGATAAGATTGTCCCAGGCTCTGTTCTCCTGGAGCTGACAGCCTAGTGGGGAAGGCAGAAATGGTAATCAACCTGTGAAAAGGCCTGTGAAGGAAAGAGGGCAGTGGTGCTGGGAGAGCCAGGCTGAGGGGTGAGGGAGGGCGCCCCATGTGGGGTGCATCTGAGACGAGACCCAGTGCCTTGGCAGGAGCCCGCAGGGTCTGGCAGGAGCCAGGGTTAGGTGGGGAAAGCCGAGGCAGGGCATTTCCTTCCGGGCAGAAGCCCCCCCAGGGGGAGGCAGCTCGGCCACATGGAAGAGGTCGGAAGGGAGGACCAGTGGCTGGAGGGCAGAGCAAGGGGACAAGAGGGGAGCGACAGAGCTGGGGCAGAAGCAGAGCCTGTGGGTTTTCAGCACCTCGTAGACCAGGATCAGGACTTTGGCTTTTTATCTCAAGAGCACCAGGAGGTAATTTTAAAGCAGGTTCTAGGCAGGGGGTGAGATGGCCAGAATTTCACTGAGAATAGATCCCTGTGGCCGCAGTGGGGAAGGGCGGAGGAGAGCCAGAGCAGAGGGGCAGGCCCGAGTCAGGAGGCACCTCTGAGAGTTCAGGTGGGAGGGGTGATCCCTCAGAGCAGGGCGAGGGTGCAGAGATGGGGAGAAGAGGGCAGATAAAGAAACATCTAGGGGGCTTCCCTGGTGGCGCAGTGGTTGAGAGTCTGCCTGCCAACGCACGGGACGCGGGTTCGAGCCCTGGTCTGGGAGGATCCCACATGCCGCGGAACAACTAGGCCCGTGAGCCACAACTACTGAGCCTGCGCGTCTGGAGCCTGTGCTCCGCAACAAGAGAGGCCGCGACAGTGAGAGGCCCGCGCACCGCGATGAAGAGTGGCCCCCGCTTGCCGCAACTGGAGAAAGCCCTCGCGCAGAAACGAAGACCCAACGCAGCCATAAATAGAAATAAATATATTAAAAAAAAATCATTAAAAAAAAAAAAAAAGAAACATCTAGGATTAAAAATTTTAGACGGATGGTCATGAAGAGGGACGCTCCTACGGTGGCTCCCAGGTTTCTGAGCTGATGGTAGGGGCACAGATTCATTCAAAAACACAATCATCAAGATCATGAAGCGTATGAATTGAGGCTTACGATGCCTCTGAAGGATGTGAGTGGAAATAGCATAGAGATATTTAGATGGCTTGTCTAGAGCTCAGAGGAGAGGGCTTGACCACAGATTATTTATTCGGTGATCATCAATCATGTTACAGATGGTTTAAACGTAGGGTATGCAGTAGATTCTTCATGGATAGAATACGCAGTGAGGAGAGAGATGGATCTTGAGGAACTTCAACATTTACACATCAATAGATGAGCTCGGCCATCAGAAGTAGGAGAAAAACCAGGACGTGGTGGTGTGAGAGCCAATGGGAAGGGATGTTTCATGGACGAAGGGGCAGTCAACAGAGTGAAGAGTTGCTGAGACATCCATTCAGTCAACAAAAAGTGCCCGCTGGATTCAGTGGCAAGAGGGTCACTAGTGAGAACAGTGTGGGCGAACTGATGGGAGTGGAGGTCAGCGTGGGGTAGGTAAAAGGAAGAAAGAGGAGTGAAAAAGTGGAGACAGTGAGAGGAAACTGCCCTTCCAAAAGGTGTGGCTGGGAAGTAATAGAGAATTGTAGCTGAAGACATACATGAGAAAAAGCTTGTTGTTGCTGTTGTTACTGTGTTAAGACGGCAGATGTCTGAGCATGTTTCCATGTCAAAGAGAAATGATCCAGGGGAGAGAGAAGGAGTCACTGATAACCGATCGAATAAGGTTCCTGAGAAAGCAGGACAGGATAGGCTTCAAGGCACAGGAGGAAGAAGTGGCCTTGGACAGAGGAGGGACACCTCCTCTCCTGTAACGGGAGGGGGAACGGAGATGAGGCAAGGGTCTGAAAGTAGGCATGTGGGTTTAAATTTCTCAGTGAGGTGGGCAGTGAGGTCACCTGCCAGGGAGAGTGAGGTAGGTGGAGACCCTCTGACATGGTTACTAGAGTCCGCTGAGGTGAGTGATGAGAGTATGAATCTATACTTTGATCAGTTTGTCCCGCTGTGTAACTTTTTGCTGGAGCGCTTGCTACCTGGGTGCAGGTGGTGCAAGGTGCACACCATTGGGTGGTTCAGGACGGGGATCTTGCCCGAAGGCTGAGATGGAAAGGCAGGAGACAAAGGGACCTACGGTAGTGCAGCCAGATTACTCAACGGGGAATCTGGGATCCCATTCCTGGGATCTCAGCTGACTTCAGAAGGCCAGGGCTGATGACAGCATGAAGGGGAAAGGACTAGAGGTCCCACTGAGGCCCAACACCCCATGAGAATTCTCATTTGATACTGAGCAAGCTAAGAAAGTCTAGATGATCACGAAATAAATCAAAAACATATGACTATTACAATAATGGTGACACAGAAAAGCATGGCATGTTGGAACCAAAGCAAGAGGTTTTTTTTTGTATTATGATGTGAAATTAATTAGCTTAGTAAAATTTTTTCAAACTGGGAGTTGCCACTGAAATTCAAGGCATTATAAACTCTTTTCATTTTATCATTGGTGATTACTCCCTATCTATCTATGCCAAGGTGGTATTTCAAAGGACTTTGCCTAGGATCTATTTATTCATTACCAAGTCTGGTAATTAACAAATGCCTTCAAGTAATGAGAGGACTGAAGCTGGGGGTGGGAGGGGGAGCAAAAGACTTAAGAACAAACATTGAATTTATTCCCCCAACCAAATTGTGGTAGGAACTCCAACTATAAGGTTTAAAATAAAAACTTCACCAGGAAAATCCCAAGGCCAGATGGCACCTGAATCCAGCTTCCATCGCTCCTACTAACCAGTTATGTTTATTCTGAACTTTTGAGCCCTCCCAACAGGCAGGGGCCAGGACCAGGTTTAAAATTAAGAAGGAAAATGGCTGTGGCAGCACTGGCAAAGAAATTTTCAGGGATATGATTTTTTCCTCTACCCTTGGATGCTGCTATATTTATCTTAGGCAAAGATAAGTGGGTGTTTTTTTTTTTTTTTTGCTTTTGAGATAACACATCTACAAATGCTCACTGAGTTGCTGATGCTAATGCTGAAAATAAGAGGTGTTTCCTTAATTTCAAATTAAGTGATCAGAATGAACAAGGCAGTTTAGTTCATCCCTCAGAGGATGAATTAAAAGTAAGACCAGGCAAAAAAATCTCTAATAACTCACCAAGAAAATTAACAAAGATGTATCAAAGAATGACGTTAGCTAGTATTCAACATGTGTGCGTGCACACGCACACACACACACACTCACACACACACACACAAAAGAATGTTAGCAGGAAGTAATTTAAATTACTTTTAATAGTGATCCATGGAGTAAATGCAATTAATTTGGAAATTTAATTCTTGGTCTTTAGGGAGGTACTAACAGTTGAATAGTAGATTATTTCAAAAAGGTGGCTGAAAGACTAGCGTGTACAAAAGGGAAAAACCAGGAAGAAATGCGTGGACATGTTCATAGAACGGAACTGAGAATTGGGAAGGGAGCTTAGAAATCAGTCCACCTCCTTCTCCATGAAGAAATCGTTCTCCAAACCCCTGACTGTAGGAACTAAGTCTAACTTACAGACTATGGGAATTAAATCTAATTTCCTGCTAAATTTTTTCATGGTATCTTTGGAGGAAGAAGACAGGAAGGAGAATGGAAACCAGGGCTGGTGCCAGACCTCAGGGAACTGGACAGAAGTATAATGTTCTCAGACGAAGCCGACTTCCTGATTCTCTCCAAATGTGGGTGAATGATGCGTCAGTGGCAGCCCCACGTGACAACAACATTTAACAATAATTCCTAGGAGCGCTCTCTAGAAACCAGCACCAAGTGGCCTGGCCACACAGAGGCCCACGTGCACACAGCGACCCTGTGACCACCCACTAGCTTTGACTTTAGAGTCATTTCACGTGCAAGTGCCTTAACAATAAAGGGCAAAACCTCTGATAGTAAATTTAAATTCCTACGACACCCATTCCTGCAAGATCTTACACGTTTGTGTCATGCGTGGAGGGGTTCCATTTTCTCATTCACTTAACAGGCATTTATGGAAGTTCGCGTTTGATTTGAGTAACGTACGGATGCTCGCGGAGCGGACGGTTGTAAACGAGGCATCAGCCGGTTCTGTCCATCACCTGAAAGGGGCTCTGAGCGGCTCTGATGGACACACGGACCACGTTTACCTGAGCTATGACGTCTGAGATTGAGGCGCATCCGACCAGGAAGCTGTATTTGTGCTTTAAGAGAATTCCAGCATGGGTCCACGCCTGCCAGGAGGGAGAGAATAGGGTGTGAGATGCACCTTCGGGGTTAGGTTATTTCTCGTTGCTATGAGTCCCTGGGCATTCCTGAAATAGAACAGAAACACGCCCCCCCCCCAACCTTAGTAGCACAGGTTTCATAAATCTTTGATTGGTAGAATGGCTGTAACTTAGCCTGGTGGCTAGGACCACATGAGATTTTTAAGTGGAACCAGTGACCGCACAGTGTTTATTATTTGGTACCAGTTCTGTGCAGACTAGTGTACTGGTTTGTGCGCCTGGCGGGAAACCTGGCTGAATACCAGGAATGGGGGACCAGTGGGAGTCACAAAGCACCGCATTCTCCATCTGTGAAGCAGGTTCTCATGAGGGCTCTAAACTGGATCCGAGTTACTACCGTCACTGCAAGCACTCACTGACTGATCAGGGCTACTATTTCCTTCTCTTTAAGTCTGGGCAGGATCCGATCTGACGCTTCGTGCCTTTGAGGGAAATTAAGAGGAAGGTCCTCCAAGGGTTACAGACAATGAAAGTTCCAGGGGATGGCAGGTTTGGAGAAGGTTTGAAGTTCAAAGTAGGATCTGCTTAAGCATCATCCTTCTAACCAGTAAAGGCTGACCTGAACTGACAAAGAAATAACATTTCACGTGAGCTAAACATAATTAGACAAGTATGACTTATTTCCTAGGTCTGTGTCAAGACTTTATATAGCTGCTGCTACATCTACTTCCTCCTCAGCTCCTTTAGCAAAGGTGCTAAATGTGAAAAGAAATGCAAAGTGTAGATAACATTTGCAAATTGTGGCTTGTAGGCTATCTTTGTTGACCAAAAGCTGTCTGGACGATAAGCTTTGTGATTTGCAAATATTATCTCTCCAACAAATACATCAGGGCCATGCTGCAAGGTGTGTGTGTGTGTGTGTGTGTGTGTGTATGTGTGTGTGTGTGTGTGTGTGTGTGTGGGGTGAGGATATGTATTATATTGGTTTTTCTTAGCAATCTCTTACTACTGGGCCTTTTGGGGGAGTTGAGAGATGAAACATGGAAGAAAAGGGTGTCCATCACAGATGTTCTGGTGTTAGACTGAGCTTTGGAAACTTCCGTGGCAAATAAACACAGAAGCGAAGTGGAACACAGGGCACTAAAGAGTCTGTGAGTCACTTTTAGTCCTGAGTTCCCTGAGTTCACTGTATAATTGTAATTCTTCTATGTGTTTACACAGTCCCAGTGCAGATAGGAGGGCAGGCATTAGAGCAGAATCATGGACTCTGCTGAAGAAGCTGGGCTTTTACTCTCTTAGGTTGTGAAAAAGGTCACTCCATTCAGTTCTCTCACTGCTTTGAAAGCACTGTGGTGCTACCTCAGTCCAGCCTGGGCCCCGTGGGGAATCTGGTTCTACACACTCCAAACCCTTGGCTTTTTTCTTTTGGGGGTAGGGGGTATGGGAGTAGGGGGTATGCATCAGCTACCAGAGTAAACACACCTGGTGATAAGAAAAAGAAAATAAAAGAAAATCCAGGGACAAGTGTTCCAGTGGCCAAATTCTCCACCTAAAGTGATGTCATGACAACTGAAAATCGGGACCTTTGGTGGAAACTAAGGGTTTAATATCTAAGGCTCCCTTGCCCACCGGTAGGAAGCTGTCAGATTCAAGAAGGCTGCCCCTGTAACCCAGCTACAGGCACGTTAAGACTTCTGATGACATTTGAGAGGATGGACCACATATGTTTTTACATTGCCTCATTCCTCCGAGGATCTGGGGCTAATGCCATACCTCAATACCTCCATTCATCTCACACGTCTAATGTGTATAGAACTGGAGGTAAGGAGTGGTAGAAAAACCTATATAGATTATCATATGTTCCAGTCTCCTTCCAAGAGTAATTTAAAATGGATCCCAAAGAAAAGGTTTATTTTCTAGCATTAGACACTGTCGGAAATATATAAATATAAATATATATATATATATATATATATATTTGGCTAAGTCTCTTTTATATCTATAACACAGATGAATAGGAAAAAAGCATTCTCTGAGAACTCTTCAGTATCAGGACAAAGAATTTAATCTATGGAAGTCAGCCACCCTTAGCTAATCTAGCAAAGCTGGCTATTAAAGTAATAAAATCCTATCAGTATATTCAAGCGAGTCTTATTCTAAAAAGCTTTGGGTGCTTATACCACACAAGTGGTAAGTTTATCTGAAAGCTATTCTGATCCCTTGATCCTGAATATATCAGAAAGGAATTTATATTTGAATCAAATTTTCAAACAAGCTCTCTTGCCTCCTGCCAGAACTTGTGGCAAATATAGATAATTCTCATAAAATAAACTGAAAAGATGGACTGGTTAAAAGTCAGTGGTCAGTTGGAGCCCTCCTGCACTGCTGGTGGGGATGTAAAGTGGTGTAGCTGCTGCTGAACTCAGTATGACAGGCCCTCAAAAAATTAAAAATAGAGTTACTGTATGATCCAGCAATTCCACTTCTGGGTATATACCCAAAAGAACTAAAGCAAGGACTCAAAGGGATATTTGCATACCCATGTTCATAGTGGCATCATTCATAGTAGCCAAACGGTGGAAGTAACCCAGGTGTCCACTGATGGATGAAAGGGTAAACAAAATGTGGCTTACACATACAAGGAATATTATTCAGCCTTAAAAAAGAGGGACATTCTGACACATGCTGCATACAACATGCATGAACCTTGAAGACATTTTGCTACGTGAAATAAGCCAATCACAAAAAGACAAATATTGTATGATTCCACTCATGAGGTACCGAGAACAGTCAAGTTCACAGAGACAGAAGTAGAGTGGTAGGTACCAGGGGCTGGGGAAGGGGGTGGGAGTTAGTGTTCAATGGGGAAGAGACTCAGCTGGGAAGATGGAGAGGGCCGAGGGTGGATGGTGGTGATGGGAGCGCCACGATGTGAAGGCACCTCATGCCACTGAAGTGCGCACTTAAAAATGGTTAAGATGGGAAGTTGTATGTTATATGTATATTATCACAATCGGAAAAAAATGTGGTGGGCAGTGAAGACAGCCTCAGATGTGCTGGTCATTTTTTGGGGGGAATAAGTGGAGCCATTTCCATTTCTGGGTTGCCAGGGGCTGGGGGAGGGGAGGATGGGGAGTCAGTGTTTAATGGGAATAGAGTCAGTATCCCAAGATGAAAAGAGTTCTGAAGAGTCACAGCAATGTGAATATACTACATGCCATTGAACTGTATACATAAAAATGGTTAAAATGGTAAAGTTTAGGTTATGTATTTTTTACCTTAATTTTTTTAAAAAGTGCCAACGATCTTCTCTACTCACCATTGCATCCATAAAAGGGAAGGCAGCAAGATACAGGAAGGCCCTTCTCGTTTTGTTCCCCACTGACTCATCCACATGGTGCAATTTATTGATGATGTAGTAGCCTAAGTCACTATATGCTGCAAAAGGTAAAACAAAACATGGCAATATTTAGAAAACATTATCCTTATAAGCTTTTTATCTCAAAAGTTTTTTTTTAAATAAACTTATTTATCTTATTTTATTTATTTTTGGCTGCGTTGGGTCTTTGTTGCTGCACGCGGGTTTTTCTCTAGATGCGGCGAGTGGGGGCTACTCCTCGTTGTGGTGCGCGGGCCTCTCATTGCGGTGGCTTCTCTTGCTGCGGAACACGGGCTCTAGGCGTGCAGGCTTCAGTAGTTGTGGCATGCAGGCTCAGTAGTTGTGGCTCGTGGGCTCAGCAGTTGTGGCTCGTGGGCTCTAGAGCGCAGGCTCAGTAGTTGTGGCACACAGGCTTAGTTGCTCCACGGCACGTGGGATCTTCCCGGACCAGGACTCGAACCCGTGTCCCCTGCATTGGCAGGCGGATTCTTAATCACTGTGCCACCAGGGAAGCCCTCAAAAGTTTAAAAACAATTTTAAATATAATATTTGGGTTTGGGTACAAAAATTAGAAAATTCAGATGAGCAAAAAGAAGAAAATCATCTACAATCTCATTCATCCCTCTACCCAGAAGGGGTCACAGTTGACACTCTAGGTTCTAATTGCCCAGTTCTTTTACAGGTGTGTGTGGTGGGTTATGCGTGGGTGTTTTAACATAAAAATGGGATAACATACCTTTCAATAAAAATTTTAAAGCTAGCTTTTCACTGTTTGTCATTCCTTTTGGATCATTTTTTGGGGAGGAGGGTGGTAACTGTGGGTATAGTCTCCCCACGGAAAAAATGCTATCTCTGTGCTTTCCAAGTCCCTCCAACATGAGGACCTGTGACCAGTGTGTGACTGGAACATAATGGGCCTTAACCAACACAGGCTGAATGAATATGTTGGTGCCAAAGGGAGAGAAAGGAAGAAAGAGAAAGGTCTCCTAATGTCTGCTAGGCGTTCTGGCAGACATTGTTAGTAAAGGTTAAATACAATATTAAGCTATTGACTACCTCATTGATACGATGTTTAGACTATATAGGAAAACAATGATCTCTGTGTTTTCATAGTGCTCTAATAGTAGTGTTCCCGCCGTGTTCATTCTTTTATAAATATGAATATCCATGTACTTGACAACTGCAGAAGCTGCTTTGAAATCAGAAAGGAGATAAAATTTAGTGTCTCTCTCACTTTGTGAAATAATAAGAATCCCTGCCCCCATTTCAAAGTTTGGGGGGCGACTTATTACCATATACACTGGCAAAAGGAAATAATCCTCCATCCCCTGTCGGGATTAGTCTGGAATTACGGGGATGTTGGATTAAATGTGCTCTTCAGGATGATATCAAAGATATTTAAATGTATATAAATAGAAATCCCAGCGAGGGTAGAGGTACAAGTAAGTGATTTCAAGGGGTAGGGAGGGGGCTGGAATGGCTAAGACATCCAGCATACAATGCTGGTGGGACAGGCAAATGCAGGAGAGGAGGTCCCAGTCCTCCCAGGAAGGGCAGAGGTGGAAACCAAGAGGCCAGCTGCCAGGTGAGCCCAGGTGTCAGGTGTGCAGCGTGGCGGGACCAGCAGAACCCCTGAGGCAGCAAGGAGAGAAATCCAGGAGGGAGGGCGGCGCTTGGCAGAAAGAGAAAAGACTGGGGAAATGGGATTAGTTATGGCCAGGGACAAGGAAGGCAGCCGTGATGTCCTGCTTAGATCAGAAGGCACGTGGGTGACCTGACCCTGGAAAGCAGGAGGAAGCCCTCCAGCCCGACTTGGCAGCGAGGCGAGAAGTGCATTCAGACCTGAGATTAGCTGGTGAAACACAAAGCCGGGATAAAGCTGTTGCTGGATCACACACACAGCTCACTTTGGGTGCCGAGATTTGGAAACTGTGGCTGCTGTTGATTTGTACACTCCTTCTCATTCAGTCAAGTTCACTGTGCTGAGACCTGCGCAGAGATGGTCCTGACCCTGCCCACCCCACTGCCCCTGCCCACCCCACTGTCCCTCCCAGCAGAGACCGCTGGCAATAGTGAAGGCAGCCACGCTGGGCGAGCAGAGCAATGCCAAGTGCACGAGCCCGGGGCTGGCTCTGAAAGGCTCAGGAACTGAAATTCCCTGGTACAGGTTAGCGCCAATACAAACGCCAGCTGACTGGACTTGACTGGACGGCTAAAGCTGGGACCTTGAGATTAGAAAAAGCTGAGATCCGGAGGGCAAGGTATGGGTTGACCTGTGTCCCCTCACAATTCACTTGTTGAGTCCTAGTCCCCAGGACCTCAGAAGGTGACCTTATTTGACAACCGGGTCATGGCAGGTATAATTAGCTGAGATGGGGTCACACTGGAGAAGAGTGGGCTCTTGGTGTCCTTCTAAAAAGGGGGAACTTGGACACAGAGATAGACACACACAAGGAGAAGCCCATGAAAACATGAAGGCAGAGATCGGGGAGATGCTTCCACAAGCCAAGGGACAGCACACGTTGCAAACCACTGGAAGCTGGAGAGGGGACTGGGACAGATTCTCCGTCACGGCCTCAGAAGGAACCAACCTCACTGCCACCACCTCGACCTTCCAGCCTCCAGACCGTGAGACCACACACCTCCGCGGTCTGTGGTGCTTTGTTAGGACAGACCTAGCAAACTCATACAGGTGGCTTCTAGGAAGGAGAGAATTATTTTCCCGTGAGACTCTGGGGTAATGGCAGGAAAAGAAGGGACGAGTGAATTTAAACAGCTGAGAGCAGGGCGTGCAGTTTGCTCATGTGGCCTGAGTGTACAGGGATCAGTATAAATGAGCTTCTCTACTTCTGTGAATATACCTAAGCGTACCAACTTATTAGACTATTTTAACTAAAACATCAAAAACAGTGCCTTTACGCAGAGCAATGTAGAGCTGACATCTAAAGTTTAACAGGGTCTGAAGGACTGCTGGGTGCTGAGCTCAACCAAGCCTCTGACTCTGCCAGGATGTTCCCCCCACCTCACCCCCTTGCTTTGTTCAGACTGCAGCTCCGGGGTCCCCAGGTGCCGGGGGTACTTTGAGACCAATGGGCCCAAGGATGCTTTGGCTTCTTTTTACTTCTTGTCCTCCTTTAGCTACTAGAGAAAAACTTTGGAGGCCAAGGGAAGAAGCTTTCTTCCCATCTTTCTTCCTTCCTTTTACTCCTCCCATATGTAGTAGAAGAAGAGTCTGGTTATAACTACAAAGGTTGTTTCCACCCTGTGAGCTGGGAATGTAAAATCCCAGCGGCTGTTTTTCACCCAGTACCCCCTCACCCTCCCCTCCCATGTCCCAGAGCTGTTTCTGGCTGAAGGTGTAGGCTGGGGGTAATTTGTTTAAAGAACTTTGCGTAGAGTCTATAATTACCAGGCTAGCTGCCTTAATGACATTTAGTAACCTTCAACTTCTATAAGCTGCCTTACCAAGACTCTTCTGAAATAGCTTATATTCCTTATGAAAAGAAGAACATTAGAAAGAAAAATTAAGCAAGGTTTTTGAATAGATGTAAATGGAGTTCATGGCCTGGCTGCAGCAGGAGGACACAGACTTAACCTATTTACAGGTAGACAGCTCTGAGCTGCCCAAACAAGAAACAGGAAGGACCATCCAAATCCCTAGCTCCTCTGACCTCAGAATTTTTTTCCCGTGAGACGCTGGGGTAATGGAGCAATGGAACTTTCCAGAATCACAGGTTCTCAAACTTGTTCATCCAGAGTCACCAGCACTTGTTGCAAAATGCCATGAAACTTAGTATTAGTCAAAATAAGCCTCATTACCTATAATTTTCCCATGGGAATTGAAGAAAAAGCCCTCTTCCGATTTTTAGAAAAAGAATAATACGTGCATTTCCAAGGGGCAGATTTGGGAACCCTTATTCTAATTCTAATTCCTTAGTTCCCATGTTTAAAAGTCTCACAAGTGCTACTGATTGACCCACTGTGTTCTGTTTACCAAGGCTCCTGCAACTTGGGTATCTTGAGCCAGGTTCCAGGTACACATAGAATAGATATCAACTTTTCGACCAGTGGATCTCTAGATTTCAAGTCTGTCAGTCCAACACAATTCCAAGTGTCTACTCATTTGGCTAATTGCATAAGGTTAGGGGTGGTACATTTTCTGGAGCCATCTCTTCCTCACCATCTCCACCATACATTCCTGGGGAGGTGCCTGTGTGATGAGTGGGACCCACTCCAGCCATGTGCACATGTCTGGGGAAACCCATAACCATGTGCAAAATCTCTCAAGGATGAGAGAATGCGTGGCTTACCAGCTGGGTCCAAAAAGAGAAAAAAATCGGAGACAATGAATATGAAACACAAGAAAAAGCATTATGTACAGCAAATGTAATAAAAAGGACCTAGTGCAAGTTGTCTCCTTTATTGGGGCAAACACGATAACAGATGACCCTACCAAGGAGTTCTTGGTCCTCTCTGACCTGAGTCTACCTCTAACGTCTCACTGTGAACAGTCAGCGGATGCCCAGATACGACACCAGGTTAGCGAAGGAAAGGAGCGACATCTGAAACTGGTTTTTCAAAGCTGGTGACGCTTAGGTTTGAAGTCCCTTCTAAGTGAGACGATCCTCCAGCAGTTGGTAGATTACTGGTAGATACTGAAAGTTTGAAATGTCAAAGTTCATCCAGATTGGGAAAAAAAAAATCTAAGATAGAGATCATGCTGGGAATCAGGATTTCTCCAGTGGCTGGAGGTACCATGGAATACACAATCTTTAAAAAAAATATCTTAAGAGTACCTTGCCCCAGCACTAGTTCATAACCAAGGAGATTATGCAGACTGACAAAATACATTGAACTTTTCTAAATATTAAAAAAATTTCTTTAGAGACCATAAGGTTAGAAAGCAGTAAATAAGCAGAATATATAGATCTTCCTTGTTGTTAAAGCTGTATTAAACATACATGAACACTAGAATCAATCTGCTTTATTCAATATGGCTGGCCCTGAGATGTCACTAAAAAATTCTCACTGGTGTCAAAGGTTCTCCAAGGGACCCAGCTACAGCCGCAGAGCTCAATGCCTAATGCCCTCCCTGCTGGTCCTCTTTCTACTTTGCCCTTCCCTGCTCTCCTTCCCTTTCTCTCTTCCTCTCTCCCCCTTTTCCTGTCCCTGTTGCCTAACGGGCTCTTCTATAGTCTCAGGCTGCACACCTCCTTTACCTGGTCACCTGCACCCTAGCACTGGGCATCTACCCTGTTACCTGTGACATTCAACACTGAACTCATTTTCTTGCTTTTTTCTCCCCTGATTCATAAATGCGTGGTGGCTGTGTGCCTCCCACTTCTTTTCCTCCCCAAGGAGGAACATCTTTGATATTTATCTCACCTTTGTATCCAACTTTTGATTAGTAGGACCTGAATGACATGCACATGCTATTTGTTCAACAAGTAATTTGTTGGACCACTGATAGGACAGATGGGGATTGGACTATTTTAAAGGTGAGTTACACAAAGGGCAATTCTTTCACTCTTGTTTAGTCAGAGCCCCCCGCATTCAAAGCAGGAAGGTCAGCTCTACTAATACTAGTGGTGTGTCTGCTTAGAGTTAAACATGCATGTTAATAACATCATTAAGGGGAAATGGATGAATTTTATCAGTGTTTGAGTATATCTAAAAAAAGAGAAATATTCATTAAATACACAGAAGGCATCTTGCTGGGAAAAGTAACTAACATTGTAAAGAATAAAATGAATAAACAGGTAAATTAGGAAACAAAACAAAAAGAAACCAAGGAGTTGGCCATTAAACTGAAAAAGCATAGAACACGGTGATTTTGTTAAAACCACGAGCCTGAGGTTAGACAGAATTAACAGAAACGTAATAGACAAGAAGAGTCACCGTTTGTAATCTTAACGTGGCTAGAGCAAAACATTCATTTAGAGCACTGGGTCAAATTCTCCACTCCGTCTTGTATCAAAGATCAGGGAAAAATGAGAAAGAGTTGTGCTGGAATACAACCAGCACTTCCAGAGCCAGTTAAGAGACGACTCACCCCACAAGCCTTTCAGAACCAACCCCTAAGAGAAAGAACTTCTTCCTCCTCTATGCTCTTGGATGCCCTTATATAAATGCTATGGAAAAGCTAGAAGGTCTAGATAACAGAAATAAATTTACTAAGGATATAGGGAAATAGCACCTAAAAAGGAAAGTTTAAGGCAATTAGACTAGTTTCGCCTAAACAAAATAATATAGAGAAATTTGGTTTTAAGCCTGGATTACTCTGGTTCTTATCTCACTCTGTGGGCTAAGCTGATGAACGTGTAATATGCGGCTTCTTGTACTTACTCTGAGCCCTACTGAGGGGCTGTTCACGTGGGGAATACATACTCATTTCAGTATCAGGCCAAGCAAATACAATTAGGAAGACTGCCTGAGAGCAGACAACGGCTTCTCAAGTCAAATTATTTGGAATATTTGCTTTTTTGTTTATCTGTGTCACTGTTCCCTTGTCCCAAGCATAGACAGCCGAGCTGACTGTTAAAGTAGAAGTGTCAGTGGCTGTTTCTAGCATTACTAAGACGTGAAAATGGGTTTTAGTGCCTAGTGTAGGTGACACACTGTAAAGCAGGAACTGAATGGGGGGATGTTTATGGATGGTAGGAAAATAATGTTGGAAAAAGTGGAGAGCAAGAGAGCAACATCCCACCTGGAGCTTGTGGTCAAGGTTATGGGGAAAAATTGGCAAGATCTGAGCATAGGAAAGCTTACGGCATTAGTGAAAAAAAGGAGAAAGGAAGGTGAGCAAAGATGCCTGATGCAGCAGACAGTAGAAGGCAAGAGAAGAATCAAACCATTAGGCAGAAAATTGAAATGAGGCCAACAAACTAGAAGAGGGAAAATCATTAAAATTTGAGTTTTAAGTGTTTGAAAGAAATTGATATGTGCTTTCATAGTAACTGTAGAAAGCATTTGTTTGTTGGAAGAAAAAAAGTGATAATTGTAAAACTATCAACAGTGATAAAAGCAATTGTTAAATATATCTGGGATGTAGAACCATTTTGGTTCAAATGTAAGATTTTATGATTCCACTTTAAAATGGAAAAACTTGCATTTAACTTGGAAAATGACTTTGATTTTTATTTCAGTGACCAAATGCCCCTCCCAACAGTGTCAATAACACAGTACACTCAAGTTTTCCTTAATTACTGACATTGAGTAATTAGCTGTTAGCCCCAAAGTCTCATTTGAGCATGACTAAAACAGAGAATGTTGGGTTTACTTGGAAGTAAGTAGCTGAAAGGAAACTAACTTATCTTCCTTTTTAGGCAAAAATTTATTTAGACCCACTCATTTCACATATGGAATCTTCTCAAGTACGTATACCATCTATGAAAATGGCCCAGATCAAATCTAGTTGCAGAAGTTTTCTTTAAAACTCAGTGGATATGTTAGTATTCAGGGTTTAAGTTAAGGGAAAGAAAGGCATCTCCTCTCTGCCCCATGCCCTGAAGCTCTGAGCCCAAATGAAATGATCAATAGCAACACTTTGCCTGGATATTTGGCCCATGAGAAGCATCCTCTCGTCCACACTGTTCTTAGCACAAAATCCTATGCTGTATTAAAAAGGAAGACCACAAAGGCCTCAGTCTGTTTACTTTTAGATTCACAATTATATGAGTAAACACGAGTCGACACCTGAGTGCACTGTAAATGGTTTGGGATGAGTAAACATGAGTTGACACCTGAGTACACTGTAAATGGTTTGGGATGAGTAAACATGAGTTGACACCTGAGTACACTGTAAATGGTTTGGGTTTATCTCCTGGCTCTTCATTCACCACGGACATTCATGGTTCTCATACAACCAGTGCTAATTTGAAGACACACTATGGGTTTGTGAAGCGTTGTTCACAGGCTCTATGTAACTGGGTTCAGTAGGTGTGCCATTCAATTTTTATGCCAGGTAAGCTAAGCTGTTTTGAAGCCAAGAGGTTCTGAGATCATGCCCTTAGGGTTTTTTATTACCACCAAGAAGGCAGCAGAAGTAGAACTCCAGCTCTAAAGGAAGGGGCTTTCCCAGGTCTTGGGGAAACCATAGGCCAGTCACTGTGTGTGATAAAATTTTCTTGTTGTTTCATGGAAAGAATGTTATGCCCAGAGTATTGAGTCTCATCTAAAATAGAAACATGGGGCCCTAAAATGAGATAATTTTAATACATAAAACAATCTCCTTTGTTTTCACTGCTGATAAGAATTAATCCTGAATAACACTCATTCTATTTTTGTTCTTAAGATTGAGTCTGATAAGATAAACACCAAGGTCCTACTGTATAGCACAGGGAACTATATTCATTATCTTCTAATAAACTATAGTGGAAGAGAATCTGAAAAAGAACATATCTATATACTGCATATATATGATATACATATACATATATATATATAGCTGAATCACTGTGCTGTACACCTGAAACTAACACAACATTATAAATCAACTATACTTCAATTAAAAAAGAAAAGAGTAAGTAATGTCTGTCTCTAACAAAAGCACCTGACATTTTTTTGACCTTACTGAATGCTAATCCTAGATCTGCTCACCTGTTAATGAAACTCCTCCCTCACTGACACAGGGTTTGGGAACCAGAGACATAGAGCTTGCCAGACAAAGGACATTTTCTTTTCTTGACCTAGGAGCACAAACTCCATTCCTTCCAACCCTTAAAATTGTCATGATATTTAATAATTATGGAAGAAATCACTTACTACAATCAATACACGAAAATAAATTAAGAGGAAGAAGGAATTAGCAAAGCTAGATTCTTAAAGGACGGCCAACAGCCTTACCTATGAGGGTGTGGAAGACAGCAGCTATGGCACCAGCCACCACCATGCACAGGACCGCTTTGGTCCTGTCCCGCTTGCTGTTCACAAACACCAGGCCCACATTCTTGAAGTCACTCATGGGCCCCGTGAAGAACTTCATCAAGGAGTAGGCCAGCCCGTAGCTGGCCAGCATCTCCACTGCATCTTCCTTGACAGCAGCAATGCCCCGGTTCAAGGCCTGCGGAGGGAAGAAACCCACAAACAGCGTTAGGAACGGCGTCTTGGGGCTTCCCTGGTGGCGCAGTGGTTAAGAATCCGCCTGCCAATGCAGGGAACATGGGTTCGAACCCTGGTCCGGGAAGTTCCCACATGCCGCGGAGCAACTGGGCCCGTGCGCCACAACTACTGAGCCTGCGCTCTAGAGCCCACGTGAGAAGCCCGCGCACCGCAACGAAGACCCAACACAGCCAAAAATAAATAAATAAGAAACGTCGTCTTATCTCCTACAATAAAACTCAGCAGGTCATGTTTCCATAGGCACTCTAGGCAGCTTATAGGGTAAATCTCACTGCAGTTTGATAAAGGTTATTAGTTTTCATTTTCATCCATACTAGCTTCATTTTGAAATATCTTCTTGTGGGGGAGATAGCTGTCCGCTAGGGTGAAAGTAATCGAAAAAACCCAACAAGCATTTTATGTTAATATCAGAAAATAATTCTGAGAAGTTCTGGTTAAAAGGTTAACGTGTTAAATTTTATTTGTAGGCTGAACCTACATAATAGCAACAGGCATTCTGGAAATGGGTCAGCCACTTTATATGGAGTAGGTGATGGTTTCTCTTTTCCTTTAAGGAAGGGGTATGTGTGTGTGTGTGTGTGTGTGTGTGTGAAATACTAGGTATCTGTTATGTATGTATCCTTCACAGCATAAAGTAAGTTCTATGCTATGAAAATAGGTATTGAAGGAAATTATTATACAATCAATGGATGCTATTCACCTGATTCTTACTGTATCTTAACTTGAAATAGATTCCTGATCTCTGTGCAGACAAACAGGAAAAGAAAATCTTTAAACCAAATACACCGTTTTTGAATAATTCTTGCTGGAGAAGATGTGGTCATAGAATATTCTGTTTTAACCATCCTCCATGAGGGACCCTCTGAGGTACTGGTGGCCTTGTTGGGATGGCATTTCCAAACTAACTTTCCCACCTGGTAGACAATAAAGTAGACTGGAGGTAGTGGGAATGGATGTCCAGGAAGAAGAACTTTATTTTAAAAATGTCCCCAGAACTTCGCCTCTGTCTTTAGGCACAGGCAACTGGCTGGGTGGGAGAGTCAGCTTTCTGTATAGTAATACATTTTTAATTAGTTAATTTACTTTTATTGAAGTATAGGTGATTTACAGCGTTGTGTTAGTTTCTGGTGTACAGCAAAGTGATTCAGTTGTACATATGTGTGTATATATATCTACTTTTTCAGATTCTTTTTCATTGTAGGTTATTACAAGGTATTGAATATAGTTCCCTGTGCTATACAGTAGAACCTTGTTGGTTATCTATTTTATATATAGTGGTGTGTATCTGCTAATCCCAAACGCCTTAGTAACCTCTCTTCCCCTGCCTTTCCCCTTTGGTAACCATGTTTGTTTTCTAAGTCTCTGAGTCTGTTTCTGTTTTGTAAGTAAGTTCATTTGTGTTATTTTTTTAGATTCCATATAGAAGTGATATCATACGGTATTTGTCTTTCTCTGTCTTACTTCACTTGGTATGATCATCTCTAGGTCCACCCATGTTGCTGCAAATGGCATTATTTCATTGTTTTTTGTGAAGCCAAGCTAGCTGACACAGGGGTATAAAAGGTCACCTCCCCTGCCTCACTGTGGGACTGATCACTCTGGTACAATTCACGCTCCAGAGCTCCCCGTGGGATCAGGTAGAAGCTAGTCTCCAGCGGAGACCACATCCTTGTTTAACTTTTCCCCACCGCCCACTGCTTCCCTCTCCCCTTCTCCGGAGAGCGCACACTCAGTAAATCACTTGCACAAGAATTTCCCAACGCAGGTTCTGCTTCCAGAATCCCCAGCTCAATACAACTTCTAATTACGTTTCTCTCAGACACAGAGAACAGTGTATGGTGTGTTCTTTTTCCTTCTCATCCTTCCCCAATCTATGACTGAAAACTGTTTACGTTTTATTGCTAAAATACGTGTTCGAACTTAAATGATAAAATTGTATATTAGCACAAGTTTTAAAACTATATAGGAGGGTCCCTAAATAATGTAGGATTAGTCTTTTTATATGTCTTGTTGGCAAAATTTTATTCTTTGCTAAAAAGACATTAGCTCTGGCTGGGGCATCAACGGCAATGCTTTCTATTTCCACCAGCTGTTCCATGATGGAGTCCTAAACCCAGCGGCACGAGAGAAGAAAGAAGGGCACAGGGAAGAACGACTCTGTCAGCAGGACTGGGTGTGAAAACTCCACTGAGCTCAGCAATTATGGTAATTTGAGGAAAGAGCACAGGGTTTAGAGCCAGGCAGACTTGACTGGATCCGCTTCTACCACTTAAGTACTGAGTGGCCTTGGCCGTGGTACTTATTCTTGCTGAAATAATGGATCTTAGATTGTCTATAAGTAGTGTACAGGGCACCACCCATGACTGGCCTAGAAAAGGCACTTGAAAGCAAGGATTTATGTCTATATTGTTTACCGCTGTACACCTAACACCTTGCTACCTTATAAACACTCAAATATTTGTTGGATGAATGAATGAATTAGGTATTTTCTAATGAATGAATTAGGTATTTTCTGAATTAGGTATTTTCTGCCAGGAATTTCAATGTTGATACTAATTTGTATGCACTTTAAGAAAATCACATTTTGATTGTAAGATGAAGATGTTATTACTTGTAAGATTTACTATTGACTTAACATTTTTATTGGCCAAATTAAATGTACATCGTGATGGGAAAACATATCCTGATTTCAAGAAGCATTAAAATGCAAGAAAAAAGAGCTTTAGAATTGAGGAGGTATGCTATATTAATATTATTAGCCTTTTTATTATTTCCATTTTCAGTACTTCCCCCAATATGTTCACTTCCTAGTTTTATGATTTTCTTTTGATACCAGAAATATTAAGTTATTACGTAGTTGATCCTTCATTTCATGGAGTTTCTTTCCATACTTTTGGACTCTGTCATTCTTACCCATCTTTAGCTAAGGTAATTTTGTCTAGTTTATAGTTTCATTTGCGCATTTAGCTTTTTACTCCTCCTGGAACTTATGCTGTGAGGTATGGCTTAAAATTAATTTTCTCATAATAGTTTACTTCTTCAACACCAGTTTGAATACAACACCCATTGCCCACTTATTTGTGATGTTTTCTTATCAGCCATTAGTTCTTATACTTCCTTCCATCACCTATTGTTTGCTTTACCTGTCTGTCTCAATTTGCTTACCCTGTTTATCTTCATAGCATGTTATATTGTATTGTCTATTTACTTGACATTATATTGTCTATTTACTTATTATTTGTCTTCCTGTCTATCTTCTCCATTTGAATGTAAGCTCCAGGGCACAAAGAGAACTTTGTCTGGTTCACACCACATCCCCAGACCTAAACATGATAGGGGATCACATGATAGGTGAACGATAAGGATGAAAGAGTGAAGTGAAATATACACGAACAGGATAAACATTTCCTGTGATGGGTACTGAAGAAATGAAATTAATGAGCTGGGGTTTCCTTGGAGGAGCTTATTCAGATGAACTAGACAAGGAAACCCCTTCAAAGAGGTGATATCTGAGCTGAGAGATGAAGAATGAACAGCTGTATAAAGAGCTGGAGGAAGGCACAGGCCTTCAGGAGGGCTTAGTGTTCTTAAGGAACAGAAAGGCAGCCAGTGAGAGTAGAGGGGAAGAGGTGAACTTGGAAGAGTAGACAATGCTGAGGTCATTCCAGGTCACAGCGAAGAACACGGTGCTTTGTTCTAAGAGCAGTGGGAAGCCAACAAATGGTCCAAGCAGAGGTGGGACAGAGGCTCCTGTTGGCTGCAGGGATGGACGTGGCCTGGAGAGGGACACGCAGAGCAGGAAACCAGGAGTTCTGTGGCAATCCAGGTCAGAGAAGGCGATGGCTTGGACTAGGGGGCGTAGGGAAGACGGAGAGAAGTAGATTGACTTGAGAGCTTTTTGGAGGTAAAATAAATGGACCTGGTGACGGACTATGTGGTGGGTGTGAGGAAAAGGGAGAAATCAAAGCTGACTGTTGACTTTTTTGGCTTGAGTCATTGGTCAAATGGTGTTGCTACTTACTGAGATGAAGGGACTGGGGGAGGGAAGGTTTGGGAGGAAAAGGCAAGACCTCCACGGGGGAGTCCCCTATTGGGTGTGAGACACCCATAGCATTCCAAACACAGAAGTCAGGTAAGATAGGTGACTACGTGAGCCTGGTGTCCAGTGGACATCTCGGCTATGGACATTTGAAGGTCGTCAGCATACAGACAGCATCTAAAGGCAGGAGACTAAACGAGATTATCTAGACAGGGTATAGATAGAAGGGAGTCTGAGATTCAGCCCTGTAGCACTCTAGAAATAAATTTAAACATTAAGTATGTGGCGAGCCTTCCATGTTACCTGAGGGTTATAAGGATGTTGTAGTTCAGCATCCGTCAGTTAGCTACTACTGTTCTGGCCACGTCACTCACGAGCCCTGCCGCATCTCTGGCCAAGACCAGGAAGAACAGCCACTGTGGCTGGGAAAGAGGAAGAGCTGTGGCCTTGAAATTCAGCTAAGAAAGTGTCTGAGATGTCTTTGGAATGAATTAGGCCTGGAGTCACAATTCTGTCCCAAGATTGTTGTAAGAACAGAGGTTCACCGGCTGTTCAGAGGCAAGTGTCTAAACATTCATGGGCTTTCCAGAGTAAAGACACTTTAAATTAGGGCCACATCTACCGAGACTCCAACTACTGTAAATATGAAGCTGACCTTCAACCCCAGCCTGGTTCTGGTCCCAGATGGCATGGCACGGGGGCCTCCTCACACTTCACATCAGCATTCTCTGTGCTGTGGGTAGTCGTCAATATGTAATGTCTGACTTCAAAACTTATCTGGCTCCAGAAGGCTTTTCTTGGGTCCTACCTGCCTTAGTAAATCCCAGTGTCTGCCAGGTTCATGGTGTTCTAATGCCTAATTTTTTCCCCCAGAAAGTCAGCAAAACTACAGGATATTAAAAAGTGAAACAAAACAAAACCCAAAAACCAAAAAACCACAGCCTCCAGGGAAATGGCTAACAAATCCCATGTGATCTCCCTGGTATGAACTGTCTTAGATCTTTAAACCCTAAAAGGGATCCTGACATTTTAAACTTGGGCTCTAGAGACCAGAAACATCTCTAACTGCCGACTGAGCGTCTTTAAACCAAGGGTCACCACCCCACCCCAGGCCTGCCAATCATTTCACACCAGTGTTAACAGCGAGTGTTCCTTAACAGCTGGGCGCTGGGTGGAGTGTTGTACCTCCTCCCCTCCCCCGGCCCCCGGGAGCGGGTCCAGGAGGTGATACCCTGTCCCTGAGAGTAGGTCTGGTGTCCAGGCGGCACAGTTGATCTCCTGTCCGGGAGATCTGTGAGGGTCTCTCTGTTCCTCCCCCTCTAGCTACTCTAAACTTCATTAAACTTGTCACCCTCTTGACTCCCCCATCTTCTCCCTCCTCCTGCCTGTCCTTCCTTACTCTACCCTACATTTCATAGTCGTCACCTTAACCTCACCCTTGTCAATACCCACAACTCACTGTCCGCAAATCTCTGACCTTGGATTCATCTCATTATTTACCTATTCCACTCTTATCTAGATTTGCAGACTTCTACTTGGGCTTTGGGAGCGGCTGGAATCAAATGTACAACACAGGGTGCTGCCACTACACACTCATTGTCTCCATCCTCAACCGGGCTGTTCACTGCTCAGTTATCTGTCCATCTTTCCCACCCCTGCTCTCTGTATTCCTGGGCTGCCTCGGTTCCTCTTTCTCAGCAGATAAACTCACCTCTTACTTCATCTGCAAGATGGAATCCATCAGGTAGAAACTAAATTTCTTGTTGCTTCTCTCCCTAAAACGATCCTCAACAAAACACATCTGCCCCAAACCCTTCTTCACCTCCTCTCTCTTGTTATGATGGAAAGGCCAGTCTGACCAGGGTGAGTCTAGGGCCATCCCCCTGGGTCTCTGCATTTCTGCCTCTCTGACCTTGGCAGGAGCCGCCGTCTTCCTCTCCCGCTTGTCTGATCTTAGCTACTTGACGGACTCTTTCCCATCCTCATTCTCACATGCTTAAGTCTCTTCCATGTGAAAAATAAACCTTCTCTTGCCTCCTCTCTTCCTCTGGGTACCGCCCTCTTTCTCACCTCCCTTTCACAGATAACTTCTATAAAGTGTTACCTGTGCTCCTTATTCCCACTTTTGTTCTTCCCATTTACTCCTCAGCCTGTTGGAATAGCAGCTCCCAAAGTGCAGGAACCCCGTCTGTAGCCCCAGAACTACAGCTCTAGCACGCTCTGGTCACATGACAGGGAGTCGGCACATAATGCTGTGTTGAGTGCACCCACTGGGTGCTGGCTTCTCTGTCCGCGGCCCTCACACATGCTCTTCCTGCTAAACCAATCGGGCACTTGCTGTCGTCGTCTTTCTGACCCCTGGGAGGATCTACCCTGTTGGCCGCTCCCTCTGTGAAACGCTGTCTCCTCCTTGGCTTCAGTGATGCTGAAGTTTCTAGGCTCTCCTCCAGGCTCTTCTGCTCCAGCTCTTTCTCCGTGATGCCTCCTCTTTCTTTGTCTCAAATCTCGGTGTTCCCAGGGTTCTGCCTGGGGCCCTCGCCTCCCGTCCCTCTCCACTCTGGCTCAGCAATCCCTCCCCCTCCCACAGCTTCAATTACTGCCTGTCTGCTCAGGAGTCTCTGACCCATCTCTCCAGATTTCTCAGGCTTCTCTTAAGCTCCAGACCCACCCATCTCCATCTGAGTGCCCCTGTGGCACCTCACACTGCACATTTCCAAAACTGGGTTCACCATCTACTAGACTACCTGGGTTCCCACAGACCCAGCCTTCCTCTTGGGTTCCCTCTGAATGAATGCATCCCACCCAGAAGCCTGAGGATCTCCCTGGATCCCTCTCAGGCCTCGTACGCACAGATGTCCTGGTCCCAAACATACTCTTTCCCTAGTCACTGTTTTTTGTTTTCTTAAAATAAATTTTATTTATTTATTTATTTATTTTTGGCTGTGTTGGGTCTTTGTTGCTGCGTGCGGGTTTTCTCTAGTTGCAGTGAGCAGGGGCTACTCTTCGTTGAGGTGGACGGGCTTCTCGTGGTGGCTTCTCTTGTTGTGTCTCATGGGCTCTAGAGCGCAGGCTCAGTAGTTGTGGCGCACGGGCTTAGTTGCTCCGTGGCATGTGGGCTCTTCCCAGACCAGGGCTCGAACCCGTGTCTCCTGCATTGACAGGCGGATTCTTAACCACTACGCCACCAGGGAAGTCCACCTAGTCACTCTTATTCTGTCCAGTTCTCTCCAGCCCCACCACCATGCCTTGGGTCAGGTCACTCGTGGTCTTCTTGTCTCCAAGCCCTCCTTCCCTCCACACTATGGTCAGATCACAAAAATCCAAATTCCTACAAGGGTATCCGAGGTGCTTCAGGGCTGCATCCTGTTCACAGACCGTGGGCCCCATAGATGTTGCTCTAAGTGTCTGTGACAGTGTCTGGCACATGGGTAGATGGCATCCAATAAGTATTTGTTCAATGAGTGACCACTCACAAAGGCCACTCACGATCTGACCTTGCTTGTCTGTCTGGTCTCTACGCTTGCCCTTGCACTATGTTTTACGAGGCTTAAACTGTTTGTAGTTTTCTAGATACGCCATGCTCCCTTTCGGCTAAAGGTCTCTGCTCAAGCTCTTTTCTCTACATAGAATTGCCTCTACCCCGTCCCCACTCCCACTCACCTGGTAAACTCATAATCAGTTCAGTTCCCAGGAATCACATTTCTGCGAAGCCGTCCCCTAGGCCTAGTCTCCTCTGTGCTCCCTGGCACCCTATACCCCGGGTCCCAATGCTGCACTCATTGGGCTGTACTGTGGTTGCCTGGTTACCAGACTGCCCTTCTTGCCAGATTACTTTGAGGCAGGGTTTGGGCTTATTTGTCACCAGCTTTCCTACATCTACTCAGCACAATGCCTGACACATAGTTAAAATTCAATATGTGAATGAAAAAATGTGCTAACTAACATCCAGCTGATATATCTGGACCTTCATAAAAATCTTCCAACTGCAGGTTTGGTTCTTCTGGGTAAATAAACCCATTTTTGGTAGAATCTATATATTTAAAATATGCAAAGAGATGGCAGTAGCACTATACACCTTCCTGTACCTCTGATATTTTCTCATGAGATAGACAGGGATATCCACTGCTATTTCTACTATGTCACATGGGCACCCAGTAAGAACTGGGTAAAGGTGATTCCTTAACTGCAGACACACAGACATAGACAGGATGCAACAGGCGGACGCATGATTAGCCTCTTAAGTATAAAGCTTAAGCAAAGATTTTTTTCCGACTCTTTTTTTTCATGTCCTTTGGATGTCAACTGGCATATAGGACAAGCTGTTCCCCGATGAAGTCAAATCCTATAACAGAAGTCAGCTGCCGTGAAAAGAAAATCAGAAGTTTAGATTCAAAGGAGAACCTTCTCGGAGAAGCTGAGAGAATCCTGCTAAGAGCTAAGTGTGCCCTGACAGGTAACCAGGGTGATAGTCTCCAAATGTGAAAGGATGGGTGCCTGTAAGGGCAACAAGGCTTGGAGAGAGACGGTCACACAGTTCAGGAAGTGCCCAGGGCGGTTGGAGTCGGATCCTGTAACTGACATTCATGGCCATACGGTAAAAAAATGATCACACTGCTCATATAGAAATGGCTCTTCAAATTCTTCCACAAAAAGGTGCTGAGTGGACACAAATGAACATATCTACGAAACAGAAACAGACTCATAGACGTAGAGAACAGACTTGTGGTTGCCAAGGGGGAGGGGGCATGGGGGAGGGATGGACTGAGTTTGGGATTAACAGATGCAAACTATTACACACAGAATGGATAAGCAACAAGGTCCTACTGTGTAGCACAGGGAACTATATTCAATATCCTGAGATAAACCATAATGGAAAAGAAAATAAAAAAGAATGTACATATGTGTATAACTGATTCATTTTGCTGTACAGCAGAAATTAACACAGCATTGTAAATCAACTATACTTCAATTAAAAAAAACCATATTGCTGTCAGAAAAAGGTGTTGAGTTGGAAACCGGTATTGTTCCCTAAAATAGCAGTGAGATTATTATATGAAAGGCTGAAAGTCCCCTTATTTTACTTTTAGTAAGATGAATACTTCCTTCACTTGCCTCATCCTGGATGAGAAAAACCAATGGGACACAGGGCTGGGTAATCTTCTGTCTTTAATAAAAGACCACTCCTCTGTCTACAGCTTCAACGCTCCCGTTACACCTTCTATGACATGAAGCAAACTCAACCATTACTGTGGCAAAAGAATACAGTTTAAAAATCTTTCTCAAACCCAAGGTCCTCAGAAAATTTGCATTTGTGGAAGTGTGGAAAATTCAGAAGTACACGTGGAGGCAAAGCTACCTGTGGGAACAGCGTCTTCCAATGACAGATAATCAGCAACCTTTGGATTTCAATTCCCTCACAGAGTCTGGGTTCCTATAATTTTCCACTGTTATTGTTCTGTTCGTCTGTATTTTAAAAAGTGGTTTGGGTTAAATTAGATCATTTGTCTTCCCGGTAGTTTTCTAGCCATGTTTTATTTTCTCAAGGATCTATACCCCTCTAAAGGAGACACCTCGCTCTGTCTAGCTGGAGCTCTGGCCAAGAACTTGACACCCACACATGAGGTTGTGGTTTACAGGGAGTGGCAGTAAAATGAAGCCTGGTCTCTTTGGTCGTCAGAGTCATTGCTCTGTGCAGTGCTATCAATATTTAGTGCTTCCTGGAAACTCAGAGACAACACAAGGCAAGTCCAAAATATACCACTGGTTTTCTCTGTCACTTCTCACACCTCGACAGGAGTTTCTACACAGAACAAACAACCAAACATGTACCACATTTGGCTAACTCAGTTTTCTCCTGTTGGTTTCTTTCATACTTCAGGGAAAACAAAAAGCATTTTACGCCTGATTTATTAATCTAGAAATGTGTTAGTTCGTTCAAGGATATACTTTAGTGTCATAGGACACTCCTCAGATCCTCTTGACCTTTCATTTAAACATGAAGCTTATATACCTAAATTTAACTGTAATTCAAGACGGTAGGAGGCTTGACAAGGAAGAAATATTACTATGAAAACTCCAGTGTACTTTAAAAAAACCAAAGCTTCCCATGTCATTTAAGATTCCTTACTTATTTCTCACCTTGATCTCACATCTTTACTGTTGTGAAAATTTCCATTTCCTACTAATTTTTTAATACTTATAAGGTTCTACGGTCCCCAAATGATGCTATCTCTTGGTTAGTATCTTAAGACTATGTCTATTCCACTGTAGAACCGAGTTTAAAATGCTTCTTTATTAACAAAACAAAACTAAACTAAACAGCTCACACAACAACTCCATAAATAACAGTCTGGAATAGATTGACTCTGGGATCGGGGGAGTCTTTTTACTAACTTTCTGTGCTTTCTCTCTGCCTACATACTTATGCACCCTGCTTACGTACATACGCTCTCCATGATTAGGAGTAGATTCTTTTTCTTGATTTCTCTAGCACCTTAAATTTGGTTGTAGATCTCTGAGCAAGCAGCTCCGAGGCTCTGTTCCTTTTTCTGACTCAACTGCAACATTCTGAAATGTCATCTATGAACTTCTATTGACATTTACAAATGCATTTATTCTAAGAGAAGAAGAAGCAAATGCCTATTTGCATTTGGAGCTTATGAAACCCAATGACCACCATAATAATGACAATGAAACTATCCCGGCTAACATTTCCGGAGTGCTTGCTCTCTGACGGACACTGTTCTGAGATCTTTACATCTCCCGACCACTCTGTGAGGGATGTACTATTATTTCCCAGCTTACTGGTGAGAACACTGGTACACGGACAGGCTAAGCCACTTGTTCAGGGCGACACAGAGCTGGGAGAAGAATCCAGAACATCTTGACCTCTGGGCTTGAGATCCTAACCATCACTCTATTATCCTGAACCAAGCCCTCTTTCCACTTTGAATTAGATATCGCAGTTGGGGCCAAATGCTTACTTTAAACAGAGAGGATTAGCTGAGCAGAACAAAGAGAACTTTTGGATAAAGATGGATTTTTATGGAAAATTCCAAAGACCCTGAAGCAAAGATTATTTTTTAAACTATAATGTGTAGCAAGCACTACAAGCGTAAATGTGGAGAATGAACGGAGTGAGGCTGAAGTCATCAAATACCTGAGCTGTGCCAAGAAAATGAGGATAAAGGAAATCAGGTCACTAATGCTCTGGCATCAGCACCACACAGCATGGTGAAGGGTACAGACGAAACCTGGGAACACAGCACCACGTGGGCTGTCTTCCCAAGCTCATGCACCAGTTCCCCATCACGAGGGTGGTAGAAATGCTAAGAGGCTCTCCACGGTGGCCTTCTGGAGACGTGGACAAGAATGTTTATGAGCTTCTTTTCTACATGGGATAATGCACCATCCCAGTATCTTTAACTTGTGCAAATTTTTTACTTGCTTCTCAACTGTGGGATTCATTTATTTCTGCTTGGGGTTCAGCTATGACTCACTGCTGGTATTTATATAACCGGGCACATGTCAAGTTTTGTGAAAGATTTCTAAGGGCCTGGGCCTTTTGATCTGATTGTTTTTAGGAGGCTAGTGAGAGTCAAAATTAGTCATTAAACAGGTTAGTCCATCCAGCCCATGGATGTTCCAAACCAGTGTTGCACACACACGCACACACATGCACAGACACGTACACATGCTGAGAGAGGAACCCCGACAAAATTCAAATGGACCATATTCAATGTGACAAAGCTGTCCTCAGTGGTTGCTGTGCTGTGTGCAAGTAGGTTTGTCATGACCTCCCCATGACCCCATTGCTATTACTGGTCTAAATTACTGATCCGACTTAAGAGATTCTAGGTAAAGTAAAATCATCTCACTGAATAAACTGTTTAGAACACAAAACAAGAAAGGACAAAGAATGTCACTGTAGCACAAGCAAATCGGGAAAGTCCAATGGTGTCAATAGTAGTAGGAAGGATTTAAGAATTATATATCCTGGGCTTCTCTGGTGGCGCAGTGGTTGAGAATCCGCCTGCCAATGCAGGGGACACGGGTTCGAGCCCTGGTCTGGGAAGATCCCACATGCCGCGGAGCAACTGGGCCCGTGAGCCACAACTACTGAGCCTGCGCATCTGGAGCCTGTGCTCCGCAACAAGAGAGGCCGCGATAGTGAGAGGCCCGCGCACCGCGATGAAGAGTGCCCCCGCTTGCCGCAACTAGAAAAAGCCCTCGCACAGAAACGAAGACCCAACACAGCCAAAAATAAATAAATAAATAAATAAACCCAAAGTTAAAAAAAAAAAGAACTAACATGAGACAAGATGGTGGATGTATTAAAAAAAAAAAAAAAAAGAAACAAGTGAAATGAACTTTAAAAAAAAAAAAAGAATTCTATATCCTGAACTTACTTTGTCTTTACAACTATAATCATGCTTTGTGCCAAATATTTTTCACCAAGAAAAGTGATATGATCACTTCAAAGCACTGAAGTGCTTTTGAAAATTTCTAGAGTAAAGAGAGAATGAATACATTTTTGTCACCTGCTATTTCATGTATATAATAATGAGCCAGTAAACACACATGCTGAACTTCATTCTGTAAATCCAGATTTACTGTAATTCAGATTTTGGAGCTCTGAAAATCAGGGTAGCCTGAAGCGCTGTCTTGCTCCAGCCCTTTGGCCTACACGAACGAGGGGGTGAAGGTGACCCGGTGAAAGGAGACATCTGCGCCCCTGTCCACTTGGCCCCTGGAGCCCCAAAGGACGCTGCAGCCATAGACGCATATTTGTTGAGGGCGTAAACAATTCATTCAAGAGATCGGATTTGTGGATCACATGAAGGATACCAACCTCTTACATATGCAGCACGGCAGAGCCTTGGATGTACCTTCACGCGCTATCTTATTGGCTGTATCTAACAACGCTACAACAACAGGGTAGGTGCTGAAAATTCCCGTTTTGTAAAAAAGGAAACAAGGTTCAAGGAGATTCCGTGAGTTGCCCAAGGTTTTTGGTTAAGATGTGGTGTAGCGCAAACCAGAAGCCTGGGAGACCGTTGGGCTGGTGCTCTTCCCTCCTTCAACACTAGACTGAAGACGGTGGCTGGAGGGGTGGCGCTGGGATCAACATCCCCCCACTGTCAACAAGGCAGGGGGAGGGGCGTGCATGTCCTCACACAGAAATGTCCTTACCCATCCAGACGGTTATTATTAGAGATAATTATTGCTAAAGGAAATTGTTACTTTTACCTGATGGCAATGGAGTTTGGGGAATTGGAGAGCCCTTATAAGAAAGGTAGTAACGTTAGGCTGGGTTAAAACTTCCTTGAGGTCTTTCCCTTTGAAAGGAGTCAAGGGCAGGCTCCTGGCTTTGAGTGACGCTGCCGTTGGTGGCACAGCGTGGCCTGGTCAGCCTCGACCCTGCAGTCTGGGCAAAGAGGTCCTACAGGATGAGCAGTGGGGAATGCTCCTTGGACCCAAGCTTCCCGTGAGCACCTGAGAAGGGCTTCTGTTATAGTAGTACACAGCTCCATTCAAGGCCCCAGTGATTCCAAACGGTAAGGTGGTGTCCCGGCCGACAGTGGGACAGGAGCTTGGGTACAACCTGGGTCCAGACAGGCCTACTGGTCACATTCAGGGCTCCTTCTGTGCCTCCAGGATACAGTCGACAGCTAGTGTATCTCTCCTGGTACAAACTAAGAACGCACAGTGAAGCTTCCCCGAAATACCCACCGCCCACATGCGGTTATTTAAGCCTTTTCAAGTCCTGTGACATTTCCACAGACTCAAGACCCCACAGGAAAAAGGACTGATACGTAGTACCAGCCCTAAGTCTTACCAGTTGACATTGCCATTATTTTAAAGCATCATTTAAGAAAATATTAATATAAATGGGTAGGAAGCCCACGCCCTAGTAAAACTCCTTATCGTATGTTTGTTATTTATGAGTAATGTGCTGAGGAAACAAAGAAAAGCCAATTTTTCTTTGTTTCTGATGGCACAGCCTGTCTTATTAGACTAATAAACTGCCTCACTCCCATTATAAAAGAGAGATAACTGCACAATTCTTGGGAATAAATTCAACAAGGAGTATGGTTCTTAAATAAAAAAAACCATAGAATTTTCTGGAAGTTCATAAGACGGAAAGAAAAAGGCAAGCTATGTTCCTTGAGGAGAAGACAGTGTTATGAATATAACAGAGATCTTTCTGAATTCACCTGTAAGCTTAATGGAGCTTCAGTAAAAATTCCAGCAATGTGGGTGTTCATTTGCACCTGGGTAAAGTGATTTTCAACTTTGTATGAGAGGATAACCAAGAAACTATGATAAAGAAGTCTAGTGAAGGGGAGCTTCGTTCACCGGGTACTGAAGTCCCCAAGAACAGGCGACTCACAGAAGGAAAAGTACCAATGAAACGTACACACCTGAAAAGATGCTCTACTCTGACAGTAAAGCAGTTAGGGAAGTAAAAATGGAAACAAGACTGCCATCAGATTAAACACGAAAACGACGGGTAAAATCCAGGGCTGGTGAAGATACGGCAGAAAAGGAAATTTCATACAGTATTGGCTGGAGTGTAAACGGTTATAGTCTTGTGGCAAAGGAATATGTCAAAAAGTGTTAAAATTTAAAGTGTACCAACTCCTTGATCCAGCAATGCCCCTTTAGTATCTATCCAAACAAAATAAAGCCCTAATACGTGATGCCACCCATACAAAGGCGTTCATTAAAGCATTCTTTGAAATGGCAGACAGTTGACAACAATCTGTCTGCCAATATGGGAAAGGCTGAGTAATTATGGTTATTATTTGGCGCATGCACGGTCCATGCACATAGGGGCATGCTGACCAGCAATCACAGCGCATGAGGTGCAACTAAACGTATCCAACTAGAAAGAAGCCCGTGCTACAGTGCTAAGTAGAAGAAGGTTGCACCATAAGCAATACAGTATATTCTCACTCCATTAAAAAAAGAAAAAAGACACTCAAAATGTGTAAGTATATGGGTATGAGCAGAGAGAAGGTTGGAGAGTGACATATACCATACTCTTAATACTGGTTATTTTAGGAGAGGTGGGATGAAGGGGGGCAGGAAGAGGAAAATCAGCAACTTTACACTCATATCGGTATGGTTTTACTTATGACAAAGAACACATGTTACTTTCATAGTTTAAAACAACAACAAAAAAAGAATACACACGAAAGAGATGAAATGTCTAATTCTTAGGGGCAAAGCCAGAGGACCGCCCCACAAAGCAAAGGGTGATAGGTTATTGGCGTGCTTTTTGTGATCACCTGGCATGACGCCACTTAGAAGGAATCCTCCATTCATCTCGCTTGAAAAACGTCCTGATTTCCGACAGTTTAAACACAAGGCTGAATTCTAGAAGCCGTGTGCTGTCCAAAAGACAGTTGCAAGTCTCCAAAATCGAGACCTCTGAGCGTGAGAAAAGAGGAACCTTCTCTCGTTTAACTCACCCTCCTGCTGCCACTTGTTTAAGCCCTTTGTTACCTACTTCTGCCTTTTGTGACTTTAACACCTAAGTCATGATATACTTATGAATAAGTAACACAACAATTATAACACAGTCTGACTATAGCAGAAGGGCATTTAATCCAGTCTGCAGGGGCAGAGAAGGCTTCTTGGAGTTCTGTGAACTTAACGGGACAATCAGTGCTCTCCTTGGGAAGACTCCAACCTCTGAATTTCCTTGCTGTGCTAGCTCTTAATCCTAGCTGAAATGCCAGCATCTGCCCATCCTCTGAGCTCGAGGTTAAGCCTTTCTTTCCCCAGGAACCCCTCTCTAACCAGTTTCAGCCACATGATCGCTCCTGTCATGGGAATTATTGTCATCATTTCTTCATTCATGGAACAATTTCATTCATTCACATATACTTAATGAGTATAGAATATCTGCCTGGAACTGTGCCCTTTATTGACCAATAAACATGACACGATGGTCAGACTGTTAACCTTTTATGGCCACCATGTCACGCACACTGATCAACAAAGAGCACAGGGCCAGGCAAATATGCTGTACTCATTAAGTGTATTTGAATATTTCTTTATATTCACCACAAACCTTAGAATTAAGGGCTTGTATGAATCGTTAATTAGTGAAAGACTGTCCTGAGGATTAGGGCAGTTTTGTATGACAAGGAGGAGGACAGACTCAAGGAGCTGAAGATGGAAAAAGCAGTGGGGAGGAGAGGGACAATATAAAGGCTGAGAGAGTACACATAGGAGGATTATTGCCGCAACCAGTGCTAAGACACAAACACAGCAGTCCAGCTGTAAAAGCAGTACAGATAGGGTGATAAGTCTAATTGCTCAGAATGAGTGGAAAAGGGAACTTTACAACACAGGTGTATGGAAGGAGCCCTACATAGCCGTGCAAAAGGAAATGTGTAAAAAAGGTCTACTCTTTGGGTATAACTACATCTAAACTCATTCGGCATTACATATAACAGCATTTATAGAAGAATTTAAGAATCATTCCAACCTCAATGTTAGCATTGTTTTACCCAGTCTCACTCTGGAGCTTCCTTGTGGCTTAAATGCATGTTTTTGAAACCAACTTTAATATATCCCCACTCTACATTTAGGTCCACTTCAATTACTCTAAACTCGTGTGGCCCAGAGTGTTGGTGACAAAAATGCTAAGCTCCTTTGCTAGAAATTCTTTGAAGTGCTCAGGATTTTGGCTTGATAACCTCTGCTTAACACTTAGGAATAAAGCAAAGTAAACTTTTCTTCCTATTTCACTGAGAGTAAAAGGGAATTTCCCAAGGCTGTCTCTTAAGTGAAGATTTTTTTTAATGGCACATTAAGGATAAAACCAATGGTAATTCTGGATTTTGAGTAGTAAATAGGTTTTCTCATTGCATAAAATAACTCTGACAGTATATCTGAATCTGTTCTAAAGAAAGCTTTATAATCCCTTTCAGTTGCTCAATATAGAATATGATGCTTCCTCACAAGATAAAATGCGTTAAGATTTCTCCCTTGGTGTTACTAAAAGACCATTTCTACAGAATGAAAGCAAGCTCTTTCTCTATACCTACTTCTATGTGAAGATGAAAGGACACTAAATAGATAAAATATGACATAAACTATTATATCACCTCATTTCTAATGCACATATGAAAGTAAGACTAGTCCCATAGGACCATACCACATGTTTTCTTGGCTGATGCAAAAATTGAAGAATTCAAAGAGAAAAACAGTGATCAGGGAAAAACAGGAAGTTCCAACTTTGAAAAACACTCAATCCACCTTCTCTGCAAACCACAAAAAGATTAGGCAAACCAAGTATTTGTTGACATTGGCTGTACATTTTGAAAGGGAATAGAACCTTAAAATATACCTGGAATGAGACTCAAATCCCATTTTCACTGGTTCTCTTTCTTTCTTTTTGGAAAATGTATTTTAAAGGAACTGCTAGGTAGAAATCTAAACTTACATATTCATCCCTGTAGAGATTAACAGCTTTGTATGAAGCTCTGACTGTTTTCAAGTGCTCTCCTAAGTGAGTATAGGTGTCTGTGCTGGCCATCTTCTCATGAGTTTGTCACAGCTCATTTAATCCTTCTGAAAACCCAGCAAGGTAGGGAGTCTTAGTTCTTGTGAGAGATGGAGGGGCTGACACTCATAGGGAAAAATAATTTACCTGAAGTCAGAAAGCTATTAGTGGCAGAATTGGGGCTTTGGCCTCTAAATCCAGCAGAGTAAGCTGGGGAGCATGTGGCCCGTCAGGTCAGATCTGAGTTGCCCCCATACTAGCTGTGTTCTCTCGGGCACACGACTTTACTTCTCTGAGATGCAGTATGCTTAGGAAAATAGGAACGCTCGCCCACACTGGTCTCCTGTAGGACAGATTTTAGGATTAACTGAGATTATGTCCATGAAAGTGCTTACTACCAAAGGAGGCTAATCACCTTTTCTCCCTCCCCCAAATAAGAATTCTGGAGACACGATGGTTTGGACGTCTGTTCTGACCTAAGCCAGAGCACATCAGGGATCTCCAAGGTCCCCATGGGATCTCAGGATGAAATTTTGGTTCAGGGTAGACTGAAAATTACTCCTGAAGACCTGTGGCAGGTCTAAATATCTTCTGGAATTTACCTGCTTTTTAGAGTAGCCACAGCCTGTGGAGAGATTCAGGCCAAAATTTCCATCCTGAGATACTGGGTCGCACGCATATGGCCCTCAGCGTGGTCACAGGGGGTTGGTGCAGGACCCTATTTCTGGGTGATGGATGAGTTTAGCCCTCCAGCAGTGACCGCATTGACTCAAACTGCCTGAAATTTAAAGCTCCCCTGTCAGTGGGGAGGCGAGGGGCAGCAAGAAGATAACAGTGATAGGTGCTTTGTGATTTTCATCAAAATCGCAAAGATAAATGAAGGAATTCCCGAAGCACCTTCTATACCAAGTCCCTGCGCTGCCAGACAAGCTCCTCCAGCTTTAATAACCCCTTCCTGCCTCTTTTTTTTTTTTTTTTTTAATAAACTTGGTTGCCTTGCTGAAAAGATGAGTGAGTGGAAATTGGTTTTGAATAAATTCAGCCATGCAGTCAAAATGAGTAGTAGCTAAGCAAAACCAAGCAGACTTCTCATTACTCGAAATATATCCTCATTAATCTGACAGCTTTAGAAGGAAATGTGCACAGTGTGTGTCATGCAGTACTGGTTTTTACATGTTCAAAAGCAGCTTTCAGTGATAGCTCATTAAGTCAAACATATACACAGGTATCTACCTCGGGGCCCTCCCAGCTCTTACTCTCCACCCAGGAAATCTCGGCAGTGCAGGTGCCACATGGACCTGGCCTGTCTGGCAATCACTTGATTAAGAAGACTGGTTCAGTAGCTATTATGTGTCCAGTGCCACGGAGCATACAAAAGTGATGAAGATGAGGTCCCTGCCTTCAAAGAGGCTACGGTGAGAATGTGGAACCAGGAAAGCATGATTAAAATGCTCCGTGGTGGTAAGATAAGGACCAGCAGTGAGACAACTGGAACAGCGACAGCCACTGTGTGCCCAAGAAGACCTGAACGGTCCTGGGCTGGCTGGGAGGAAGGGGGTATGTCTCTAGTTGGGGGATGGGAGTTATGGAGTAGAGCCTGCTCTGGGCTCTAGAAGAGGCTGGGTCTGGGGGAGTGGAGGGATGTGAGGTCAGGTGGGGTCAGGGGACCCCAGGCAGGGGAGTTTAGATTGGACGTGACTGGCCACAGGAAAGACCGAAAGCCTGTGAGTGTAGAGTTTAGAAGACTGATCTGGTAGGAGTGTGTAAGGGACTAGAATGGGAAGGAAACAGCCAGAAAACCACCTCTTATCGCAATACCACGAGGAACAGGTGTTCAGTCCAGGACCCACGGCGCTGCTAGTAGAAGAGGATGGGGGCCACCATTTATTTTGATGCAAGAAGTAAGATCTGCTTCTCATCTGCCTTGAGCACCCCCCCTCCCGGGTCAGTCTCCCTGAGGGCAGGGCCTTATCTAGGTTGTCAATCAACACTGGTCAAAGGGAAGAATGATGTCAGGGTTTCTAGCTGAGGTACAGCAGGGGTGCCACTGCCTGAAGCTGGGTGCCAGAGAACGCAAGCTGAAAACACTACCTGGGACTGCCCATCCTCCAAGTTATGTAAAAAATAAATAAATAAATAAATAAATAAAACAATACTTAGCTACAACAGAGCCTTAAAAAAAGAGAGGCAGACATTCTTACCAAGTTTAAAGAGGGATATAATCTTTAGGGAGGGATGTTTGACCAGAGCCAGGCTCCCTTGACCTTGACATCTAAGGATCTTGGACTTGAAAAATGCCCACAGGGATACTGTGAGTTGCTGCAGCCTCAACTGATTCCACACTGTGTGCAGTGACAGCTCATGGGACCCTGTTTATCTCTGGACCACGCATGGCCACAGACCTCACCCTAAGTGCCCCCGCCCCTCGTATCTTTGCTCACAGGAATTTCCCACAACCCCGAGGGGTTGTGTCCATGCAGCGCTTGCAGCCTGGCAAGGCCTGCAGGGATCGGGGCCAGTGAGATCCCCTGACATCCAGCAGCACAGTTTGCTGGAAGGTACCCAGGCTAAGTGGTCTGGGATGCACGGGGCATGAAGAGGCAGAATACACAGGCCAAGGGCCAGGCAGCCAGAAGCAGGAGATCTACAGGGCCCTGGAACACAGAGTAAGACGGCAGGACGGGTGACAGGCAAGAAGGGACCCCAGTGCTGCTCAGCTTTACTGCCTCTGCTCCTCACTTGAGAAACCCTACCCCAAGTGAGTTTGCCGTGGACGTTTGCAGGGGACACCTAGTGGCCTAGCTAGCTAGGTGGCCTCAGGAAGGGCAGCAAGCAAGGTCCTGGCAGGAGCTGTTTCCTGCCCCGTTCGCTCTCTCCTGGGGCAGTAAGTCCTCTCCCTCTTCATTTGCCATCACTGATTTTCTTTTTTGGTGACCACTGAGCGATGAATGGGGTGACTGCCTACGGGGGGAAAATGTGTTTCTCTAAGTGTTAGGAGTCGTGCTAACCAAGGATGCATTCGAGTCTGCAAAGTAAATGTGTTTGCTAAGCTAACGCTTATCTGATGGCAAACCTCTGTTGGGATAAACAGAAATATCACCGGGATCTGTTGACACTGGTGAGAACGAAATCCCGTGGGCTGCAGACGGAGTCCACGCAGCTGCTCTACTCTCTCAAGCAAAGGGTAACACGGTGTGTGCACCCTGGGAGGTCCTCCCAGTTTCAGACAGGGAAGCATCGTCGGGAAGTGTGCTGGGAACACCAGCTGTCCTGGGGCAGCAGAACCCCTTTTCAAAGGACACTTATTTTAGCCACAGTGGAGGCCTGGAACAAGCTGAATTACTCAAGCTGGAAGTGCAACGTGCAGCTTCCTGTGTGCCCAGCCCGGCCTCTGCATCTATGGCGAAGCCAAGAAAGGAGGAAGAGGGGCTGCAGAAAAAAGCCCTGACCGTGACCTGAAGGCAGCTGGTGTAGCACCGGAGCTCTGGGGATGTTCCAATGAAATCCCCCTTTTCTCTCTCCTTTCTTCATTGTCACCCTAATTTGTTAATAGTTCTCCTTCTGCAGAAAATCCTTTTGCTTGCTGTTAGACCAGTTTAAAGATAAATCTTCTCAGGTTTACTAACTGCTGTAATTTGTAAATGTGCTGTGGTTAAAAGCTGAACCCACAGACAGATCACTTCTTAAGGCACTGCTGAATTCTTCCCATGGAGGTGATGAACCTAATATGCAAATTACAGCTTGAGATTAATCATACAGTAAGCCTGCTTTTTAACAGACATGGCCTTAAGATCTGTACACCAAGGTTTGGAACGGACCGGTCTTCTTTTCTTGGAATTGGATTGAGGTTGCATTTAGCACTACCTTGTCCTAAAACTTCGAAGAAACCCATATTGCGTTCGCTTCGGCACCAGGTGAGGCAATGGAAATAGAATTCCTTTTGTGCTTTGGGAGGTATGCTTTTGTGTTTCCCTTTGCTGTGCTGTACGTTTCCGGAGGTCATGGAACTAGAAGGCACAGAAACACTGTGTACTCTCTGCTACTTGACTGAGCGACAGCAAATGCCTGGACCCAGGTGTGGTCCAAAGCTTATCCACCGCCACCTCACTCATCACACACTGCTGCAAACAGCTGCTCTTTTCTGAAGCTGGATTTTTCATGTTCCTGCACAGAAACATTTACCATTTTCTCTATGGCATGCTACTGGCCGCACAGAATCTGGTCACTGATTTGGAGCCCCTATCACCAAACACCAAAATCAAGCAAGAAGAGGGTGGAAACAATCGACCTTCTAGGATAGTAAAATCCAATCATGACCTACTAAGCATCGTTGTTTGCTATTTGAACAGGCAGCATTTTTTTGCACTTGAAAAAAAAAAAAAAAGATGCAGCTTTTCTTCTAAACTAGACAATTCCCTTAACAATACTTTGTGGTTCTTAAGCTCACTTTAAGTGAAAATAAGCCCCAAATCATGTGAAATTGACTAATGAGATAGGAAAAAATGAAGAAGGAAAATGCTGGATTCTTTAAGCAAACCCTCACCCTTTTCAAATGAGAACTTAATAAGACATAGTGCAAAAGCAGGTTGTAGCCCAAAATATATAAAAGCAAATATCCTGAGATGAGCCCAGAGACAGTGAGTCTGGTTAATTATTCCTCTTGCAATGTAACACCTTATTAGTGTTCTGTTCCTTGGAACCTGGTAGAGTTAAAATTATATAGGACACATTTTCCTTTCGGATTGTCAGAGTGAATCGCGGCTGAAAAAATTCTTTTTCATGTGATATTTTTTACCAAGGAATTTCTATCTGTGCCTTTTGAGTATAATTTGATGTATATATTTTAGAAGGTTTAACAGAATCACTGGACTAAAATGTTTCTTTTTACCAGGCTGTTTCATTTACCTCTTCACTTTACATAGGACCCTATTAGATGCCTCTAAGTCTTTGAATTCTCCTGAAAACAAATTCCACTATTTCCACTCTGTCCCTAACGCCTAACCTGGTGATTATCAACATCACTCTGAAATAGTCTAGGTTTTGAAAGCTAGTGTTTCTGAAAGTATGTCCCAAGAACAGTTTCCTGCATGTTAATAAGTGCTGTATATAAAAAAAGCACAAGGGGGAGAGGGGAGAGATAAACTGGGAGGTTGGGATTGACATATACACACTACTATATATAAAATAGATAACTAGTAAGGACCTCCTGTATAGCACAGGGAACTCTATTCAATACTCTGTAATGGCCTATATGGGAAAAGAATCTAAAAAAGATGGGATATATGTGTACGTATAACTGATTCACCTTGCTGTACACCTGAAACTAACACAACATTGTAAATCAACTACACGCCAATAAAAATTTTTTAGAAAGGCTAGGAGATAAGCAATAAATAAATAAATAAATAAATAAATAAATAAATAAAAATATTTTAAAAAGCACAGGGCAGGCAAATAACTTTAGGATACAAAGTTAAACATCTTTTTTTTTTTTTAAGAACGTCTCAAAGCCTTTATATGCCAATGTGTGTCATAAACCTCTCAGGGGACAATGGTATTAGAGAGTTTCCCAAATGCTTTTGCTTACAGAATCCCAGTTTTGAGGCACATGTCACACTGCTGACTTTTCTAAATAAGATATGGTCTTGCTAGGTGTGCACACACAGCTGAGGAAATGGATACAGAGGAGAGGATATTTTTTGAACAGGAGAATAATGACGAGTTATCAGTGCCCACTGATGGCTCAAACAGGGTGATACTGTTAGGAGCTGCAGGCTCGTTAGGACCCAGTTCCTGCTCTGGGACATGTGGCTTTGGGATCTTGAAGAAGTCACTTGGTCACTTGGCATGATTCGGATGGCCTCTAAGTTTCTCTGATTGTGTGATTCTCAATATATTTATATGACAGCTGGAGGTTATCAAGGACGCTTCTGAAAGTTAGTTTAGCTTTTCTTGCTTTAGGAATTTATTCTGAGGTATCTAGTTTGCATGGAATCTGCCTCATCATTCTTAATTACCTTTTAGGTATCTATAGACCTAATCTATACACTTCTTTTCTGTACTAGCTAGTAATTCACATCGATTAGTTGACATACGTTATCAAGGCTGGATGTATAGCAACTTTGTAGATGGTTCCATCCACTGCAAAAATATTCACCTTGCCTTCCCACACGAAGTTAAGACAACACTGTCACCAGGTAGCACATGATGCTAGCTCTTTACCCAGGGCTCCCAATCTAACCAGGTGTCAGTCAATAGGTAGTTTTGACAATCTTCCAGCTCCAGCGGTCTGTGCGTTTTAAGTATTTTGATTAGCACCTGAGCTAGACGTTTTGAGAAGACACATATAAAATTAATAGGTAATTTCTGACTCGGTCACAATCTAGGTGGAGAGATAAGATAAACTTATAAAACTTATACAAGTAGACATATAGTTATATGCAACGTGGGTGCAATTTTGTAACCATAATTTTCAATTCTTCCACACTTCTGCCATCTCAATACATTTGTGTCAAAAACGCTAAAGGAACAAGCTGCCTAATTCAATAGTTGTTGAATAAAATAAAACCATCGGTTAAAGAGAATTATCCCCATGTAGCACCTCTCCCCTCTCACTACCTGTCCCCGGCCCCCCCCCAAAAAACAACAGAACTCTATACATCCCGTCATAAAATATATTTGGGAGGGGAGGAACAATCTATGTAAGCCTACAGCTTGAACAGAGTTAAAACAAGGGATTTTAATGTTTTAAATGGAACGTTCATCACAACTTTAATAATTACCATTTAATAATTATCTCGGAATCCAACAGAACACTCCCCTTTCGGCAGTGTCTGATGAGCGTTTGCTATTTTACCTTCGCGCGCTAAGAACCTTCTTCTCAGGAAGTCAGGGGAGTGATGCTCGCTGTGGCTGCAGCAGGAGGTCACCCTCATGCCAGGAGGGCAGGGACGACCCCACAGAGCGTCAGGAACCACCAGGGCAAGTTCCTGTGTGTGCTGAGCTTGGAGACCCTTCTAATGGGAACGGGCCGTGGCCGCTCTTCCATCAGAGGTGATCCATCTTCAAGACAGTTTTAACTGTCCCCTTGTGACCTCTTGTAAGTATTATAAGGAAATGTGGAGAAGACAGTGAATCCCTGAACTGATGCCTGATGAAGTAGCAAAGGAGAGAGACAGCGGGCACGCAGTACCTTTGCACTGCAGAATTATTTTAGATACAAAATCACAGTACCGGCTGTCGTGAATTCAGAGAATATGGTTCTATTTTAAAAAACTCATCTTTTAAAAAAATTCCACGTGATGAAATGTTTCTTATGCCTCTTCCTTACTAGCCCAGCCTTAAACCAACTATCACAGAGTCACAGCTACACAGGTATCCTTCCTATCTTATCGAGTCAACACATTGAGTTCATGAGAGCTAAGGATTCGAATACTTCTTGGTGGTTTAGGTACCAATTTTCTTAACCTGAATCAGTTGTGAGCAAGGTAAGCCTATTGAAATATTTTCAATTTTTGTATGTACATCTTTACGTGTACCTTCACTAGGGTCATCTATTTAGGTTATAAATCTCTAAAAATCAGGCACTGTGTCCCCTACAATAAGTCTACAAGCCAGCAAAGTGGCACAGGTAAGGGGAGTGTTTAAATGCTTTGATGAGATATGTATCCATCACAGCAGAAAGCTCTGATTTCCCCCCCTCCACCCAGTTTTCTATTTCTTCTTGAAACCAACTGTTCATGGGATGAAATGATGCCTTTCCATAGAGATGCAAGGCAGAAGTATGTCCTACAGATGTTCAATTCTTATTCTTCTGAGTTTCCCAGGCTTTTCAGGCTAAGGCCAGGGACCACTTGGAAGAGAAGCCTCCAAAGGAAACTCTGGACCCACAGGAAGTGGAGTAGATGACTCAACAGGGCAGCTCCTTCCTCTGAGTCAACCCGGTTGGTCTCAATGTGACCCTGGAGTGGGCACCAGGCTCCTGACGCCAAAACAGAATTAAGATCTGAAACCAAGCTTTTGCTCACAAAGGAGCCTAAACAGGAAGTTAGGTTTTGGATGCCAGCTGAATTGCAGCCACAGACACCGACTCTGTTTTCAGTCTCTGGTGGCGTTGCTGCCCATTATTTTGATGTTTCAGGGGCTGTGTACCACCAACAGTTTCTGAATTCCATCCAAGGGAGGGAAGAGGCAAGATGCAATTCTGAGTTGCATGGGAGAGGAGAATAAGACTTATCAAAGCAAGCAAATTATTAACTTTTTAAGATGTAAGGTAGAATAATGAAGGGCATGTTTGTACCTGATTGCACTGATAAGTTTGCCCAGGATTAACTTTCATTGATTTTGAGTTTAAAGTACCCAAGTGACAAGACTAATTACATTAACCATGAATTCAGTGCCTGGCCATTCATCTCCCTGTTTTCCGGATTCAGGAATCTCTTGCAACACTAAGAAACTAAAGAGACAAGTGCATGTTTAACTTCCACTTCTACGCCCTGAGGAGCCATTATTTGTCCTTGGCTCCCAACTTATCATTCCACGGTGGACTTTTTGTTTCTAAATTAAAAAGTCAGCAAAAGAATAAAAGATTCAGTATGAGATCAAACCTTGTGAATCACTGTCAAGGTCATTTTTTTTTTTTTTTTACCTCTTCTACACCTAGACCACTGCATGGTATAGTGCATTCATAAAATTCCGGATTCAATGCTCTCATTTCCATGGTGACAAAATGTCATTTGACAGAGAATTATGACTTCAACAGGGCACCACGGGGTGAAGAAGGGAGGTGGGAAATAAATGGACTATTAAAAGCAGAAGATAAATGATGTTCCCGCAAGTACAGCTCACGATCCCTCCGGCACAAGCCCACACAGCCTCCTAAATAAGGGAACTTCCTTGTCCCAGCAGCATCTTGCATTCCCAACACTTTACTTCGGCTGTAATGAAATAGTTACTTGGCTCTGCCAATGAAACAAGCTCAGCCACTTCATGACCTGACTCACACAGAAGAAAAAGACAGGGTTGACCAAGATGGACAGCCCAGAGACAGGGGAGGTGGAAGAGGAGAAACCAGGAGTCTGGGCGCCCGGACTCTTTCTTCTCTGACGACTCCACTGGACACCCAGACTAGATACATTATTCTTTTCCAGATGGAGAAGCCCCCATGCACAACTGTGCAAAGTCAGTGGGAGGCAGGGTTGCTGGTTTCAGCTCATAAAAACCCCAGTACACTGTAGAGCCCTTTGAGCTGCCTCGTGGGCGTGCACCGCTGGGACTAACAGTGTAACAGCATTCTGATGACGTTACTCATTGCCCCAAGTGCAAGCCAACAATTAACCTTGTGTGACACCACACGAATGAAAAGAATACTGAAACTTCTATCGTCAACCCACTGGATTTTTAGTTTACTAACATTTGAACACATTTCTGTGTCAGAGGAAACCCCTTTCCTTATAGTCCTAGGGTCTAACGCAAAGAGAAACTTTGACCGCTCTCTGTTAAGTTCCTGTTTTCTGCTGAACAAATTCTTGACTGCTACAAACCCTTTTCCAAGTTAAACAATCACATCCACCATGGCAGCGAGGTCCCAGAGCTGGAATATCGCACCCACTTTTTCATAAAAAGTCATGCTTGGTATTATCCATCTTTATTCAATTTCTTCTTAATTATCCAAGGTCTGAAGACCAACAGGAAAATACATGGCACCACTGTGGCTCCTTAGAAATCCTTCCTCAAGTTTGAACATAGAAAATAATGTATTTTTCTACTTTAATTCATGGCACCATCAGAGTCCTTTCTTCCCTCTCTCCCTCTATATTTCCCTCTATAAAATTCTTGATTGGATACTTTAACTCATTTGATCCTGAAGTTAGTTTTTTGTTTGTTTGTTTGTTTTACTGTTCAAGAGTATTTATTTTAAAAAATAAACCAAATAGGGCACCGAGAAGTATGAAAGCTACCAAGGGAAAACAGATTTTTCTTTAAGGGTTAATGCTTCCTCAAGTTAAAATCAAAATCAAGGGCTTCCCTGGTGGTGCAGTGGTTGAGAATCTGCCTGCTAATGCAGGGGACACGCGTTCGAGCCCTGGTCTGGGAAGATCCCACATGCCGCGGAGCAGCTGGGCCCGTGAGCCACAACTACTGAGCCTGCGCATCTGGAGCCTGTGCTCCACAACAAGAGAGGCCGCGACAGTGAGAGGCCCGCGCACCGCGATGAAGAGTGGCCCCCGCTTGCCACAACTACAGAAAGCCCTCGCACAGAAACGAAGACCAACACAGACATAAATAAATAAATAATAAATAAATTAAAAAAAAAAATCAAAATCAAAAAGTCATTTTCTACCAAAATGTAAGTAAAATGGGTAGCCAACTTTTGGGTAAATGTTTCTGATTTGGACCATGTTCTCAAAATGCCCCTTCCCTCTGCCCACGTTAATATACTGGCCACCTCCTTCCTCCTTTGACTGTTACACAAGTCTCTAATGATGCCTCTTGGTCTGGAAACAAACTGTACAGGGGCATTACAGGTCCTACACACACACACACACACACACACACACACACACACACACACACACACACACACACACACACACACACACACACCACACGCTTTCCAGGTTTAAAACATCGAACAAGCAATTCTGGGCCTTGTAGCTGACAAGACTCTCTCACTGACCCAACATCAGTCGGGCTCCTCTGAGCCCTCTTTTCCATTATGTCTCATTGACCTTGGGCCCTGTTTTCAGCCTGCTTAGTCTATCTGTAGTGAGACTCCTGCCATGTCAGTTTAGCAAGAATTCTCCTACCCTTGATATCGTATCACCCTCAATTTCTGATCAAACGCCTCATCCCCCATGCTTGGCCTGCCTTGAGCAAGAATTCTGTTAGGTCAGGTTAGCAAGGATCCTCCAATCCTTGATGTCTCCTCTTAGTAACTTTCCATCCCTGACCCCCTCCCTCTGCTCATTGGCTATAAATCCCCACTTGTCCTGCTGAATTCAGAACTGAACTTGATCTCTCTCCCTTATTACAATAGTGTTAACCCCTATTGCAATAGTCCTGAATAAAATCTTCCTTATCATTTTAACAAATATCAGACTCATTTTTTCTTTGACATGGGGGGCAATCAAATGATGAATAAAGTATATATGTTCTCAAGCAACTGACTGTCTAGATGGGGAAAGAGACCTGCAGTACAACCAACATAAATACAAGGCGTCATGAACTGAGTGCTGTTAACAGTTAACAGTACAAGCAAAGTGCTGTGTTTTAATTTTATTCTGTGTAATCATCCTTGTCATAGTTATATATGGTTGAATAGGTTCTTCTGAGCATAACCCATTTTTCAGTGCACATAAAGGTTTTAGGACGTTACAAGGTGGTGCTAAAATAGGCTTCACAGATACTCTTGAGAGTATGAATTTCAGCAAAAATACTGTGCAGATTCACAATGCCAAGTGAAGCCTGAATTCCCTAGGGAAATGTTAAGTTCAGGTGACTACTACAGAGTTATTTTGGCCAAAATATAAATAAAGAAGAGTCACAAGAAGAAAGGAGAATTAAATTTAATCAAAACGTGTAACAGTATCCTCAGCTTTGTAGTGCTAAGGTGATCACAAAGTTCCGTATCATTCTGGAAACTACCAACGTGAAGAGGATCTATATTTATGTGCACCAGGCTACCCGTCCATGCCTGGATTCTCCCTGTGGACCCCTGGGTGGGGCATCCCTCAGAGGCTGAGCTTTACCGGCACTTGGTCCCCAATCAGTATATCTGCCACAGCTTATCAACTCCAACTCGAATTTCTTAGCTCTCTTATTGCTTCTCTATACTGCTCCAGGGTCATCTTCTTAAGACATGGACAAAATCATGCCATTTTCATCTTCAAAACCCCATAAGGACTCCCACTGGCTCCAACCATAAGTCTAAACTCCTACCTGTGGATGATTTGTGCCAGGTACTTTTCCAGCTTCTTCTCCTCCTGTCTTTCCCTGCATCCCATGTTCCAGGTCCCCCCCCAACTCCTCACCAGTTCCTGAGCCTCACTCCCCTCCTACTTCGCTTGGATTAGTTCCTCAGGTCATGCACACCTCTCTCTTAATGCCCCCCTTATCCTTCAAGGTACAGCTCAGGTGCTAAAGTCTTTGAGGTGGCATTCCCACCTCTCACATCAGAATCAATCATTCCTTTTTTCAATATAGTTTCGATAGACAATTGTCAATCTCTGCATGACATTTACTTCATTCACATACAGCTTTATAAAGTTAGTTATTTATATGTTTGCCTGCTCCACTAGATCATAAATCATGGGAGGGCAGAAGACTGTGTGTGTGTGTGTATGTGTATGAGAGAGAGAGGGAGGGATATTAACGTACTAGCCCAGCTTCTGGCAGATATCAAGTATCTAAAAATATAAACAAATGGACCCCAAAGTGGATAGATTAAGCCAGATCTTTTCTTTTTTTAAGTTCAATAGTCTGTTTCTGACACCAAGGTGCATTTTATAGCATTCTTTGACTCCGACTCAAGGATACACCTTGGCTATATCCATTTAAGAATTTATCTGAAGAGCTCATACTTTCAACCTACAGCATCTCCTGGGGTCATTAAGTTTACTCATAGTCTCCCAATCCAGTACTTTCTCTCCCTCCCTCCCTCTCCTCCCTAAATAAAATTTTACTTCCTTCAAATTTCATGGGGGGTGCTAGGGGCAGCAGAGTCCTAAATCCAGAAAGCCAATATTTATTAAACAAGGTCATTTTTACTCACTCTATACTTGAAAATAGAATTGGAATACTTAACAGAGTTTTCATCTTTCTGGTCTGAAGAGTCCTAACCTCTGAAGTACGTTCTTATACACCAGCATCTTATCTCTGTCCTTTTGAACATTTCACTTGGCCCTTTCTGGAAATTCTGTCATTCTACATAGACAAACTATGCTCAATATTTTAGGTCTGTGGCTATTTAGAAAAATAAGTGAACATTTTCTGTTTCATTTTTCAATACCCTCCACCTAATGATACAAAGCTCTAGCAGGACCTCTGGGCTGATGTGTTCAAGAGAGATTAACAAGTCTCCTGGGTTGTACCACAGGTGAAGATTTAACAATTGATGCCCATTGTGCTGTAATCAAAGGGATTCCCTTCCCCCATAAATTCACTAGTTAATAGCGTGCACGTACGTGAATGGGTGTGTGCATGCAAGTGCATGTGTTGCAATAGCACGAAGCCACAGCCTTGACATTTCTCACTGATAGCCATTCTTATCATTTGTAGTCTTAGCTATTTCACCATTTACTTCCTCCCACAGATTATTATAAAAACATGAGAGATCTTGATTTTCCATATGATTCCAAATCCATATGATTTCCAGGGAACTCCATGGGCTCTACATTTCCCTGGAGATGTGCTGTTTCTTTGGTCAAAGTCAGTTTCTCATGGATGACAAAGTCTTCATTAGCTCTTACCAAGGAGTATTCTTTATTTATAAGATGATAGTCACAGCTTGGCCATTTCTAGACAAATACAACAAGGAACACCAGGGGTCCATACAGAGACAGGGGCTACAAGGCAGACAGAAACAATGACCAGAGTGTCAAAGAGCACAGAGGCACCAAACGCAGAGACCAACACTGCTAAAAACAACTTAGAAAGGATTTCGAATGTTGCCCTGTTGAGTCTAGCCATTCTCAAAGTCAGCTTGCTCAGACTCTTAAGGTAAAGATCAAGGGCTCCAGCCAGTAAGCTAGTAGTGTCCCAAGGTGGATGGATTATCGTTATACATGGCCAAGTCTGAGTTCCAGTCTCTATATTTTTCCGTTTGCAGGTCCCATTCACTGGACTGCCCAATCCAGCTAAAGGTATTGTTGGTAAATCAGTTGACAAAGCGCTGAAGATAAGCTGGTGAGAAAGTATTCCTGACCTAAAAATGCCCCCCGTTGTTATTCTAATGTGGAGACATATTATGCTGAATTTTCCTTTTCCCAACCTAAAAACCTTCTACTTTGTTAACCTCAAGCCGCTGAAGGAAGGAGGTGGTTGTCTTAGGACACATTCTCCTTCTGGATCTGCCATATCTGAGTGTGTTACTTTCAACAAATAACCTCTCTGGGGCTCAGTTTCCTTATATAAAATAAAAGAGGGTTGATTTAGAAGCTATAAGAAAAGAGAGAGGAGCTACTTTAAATGAATCTAAGTTTAGTTTCTTCTAAATCTCAAATAACTGGACTGGTGATTTTTTTCTCACTGTGCTTTCACTCCCAAATGATCTAATTTAGCACCAGAGAGTGATTCGGAGCATAAGAAAGGAACAGGACCTAGCATGAGACGGAAGAGAATGGTTCAGATTGGAAAGTGTTAAGTTTAGAAGTGGGAATAAATCATGACCACCTGATAAAGGATGTAGAAGTCTTGTTGATTACTTGTTCTCTGGCTCTATTCTCTCACAAAAGGTTTTTATTCAGGCGTCAATATTTTCATGAGGCCCATGAGTTTCAGCCGTCTTTCTTGGAACACGAACGTCAAGTATACCTAACTGTTCCTCACTGGAGCCTCTGTAACAGCCTGGTCTGGAACCAAGAAAAGCTTCGACAAAATTCACCCGACCAAGAGGCAGGGCACTTGACACCCCAAGCCACGAGCTTTGGCGGCTCTGCAACATGACGGCAAAACAAACTCTCCCGCAGGGAAAAGAAAAACACTCATTTGGGATGTGAAGGAAGAAAGGGAAACACGAGCTTTTACCTAATTCTATGGATTTTGGCTTTCCTACATGTATTGCCACGAGTTTCTGTTGGATACATTTTTTTAAACTAGAAAATAATATAAAATCTGCTTTGATGATTCCGTGGCATGGTATTTTCTAAATTCAGAGATTTCACTGGATAAAGTGCTTCAGTTCCTTTACGACATGGGTTCTCATTTTTCTGTTGTTTTTGCCAAATAGACAGATGGAAAGGATGTATTGTGTAAGAGTCTAGGATTGGACACTGTGGGGGTAGAAATGATGAATCAAAGCTTACGGATTCTGTTTGGCTTTCCGTGGCGTACTTTGGCAGCCCTGGGGTACATGTGTCAGAGGCTGTCTGACCCTACGTGCTGGTCAATGGTGGTAGAATTCCGCATGTGCCCCTAATACACAGCGAAGAAAACAATGGAAACTGTTAAACATGAGTGGAAATGAGTGAAATGCAAGAATGGAAATAGGAAGTGCCAAAAGGGGATGAAAGAAAAAACGAAGAGCTCACGTGAATGTAAGCAAGAACACAGATATTTCTCAACTACCATGAAATGAAATACGTTTGTAGTGTTGAATTAATCCTCTGCCAATTATAAACTGTGCATCTACCACAGATTGTCCAACCAGCTTCCTTCTTTCTCCTCTGCCGTTCTTCTGTATTTATCTTATATAGAAAGAGTCAAGAGGTGAGACCTGGCTTCAGAAAGTGTGATATCTGCCATCACTTTACATGTCTACCCCTCCTTGAGCTGTCCAGCTTTATAAAAAAATTTTTTTTAATGAAGCAAAAGAAGAAAAAGGATCATAAGCATGTAAGTAAGCACATCTACGCAAACTGGCCTCCATACTACCCCCAGTATCATGGCTGTCATTTTTCTAATGTGAATATAGGGATTCTGCCCTGGCTTCTTTCAGAAAGATATAAAAAGCCACACTGAAATACTATCATTCCAGTCTACGGCTTGTTGAAATGTGCACACAATACACACTTAGTAGACGATCCTATAGCGAAGGCCTTAACAAAGAAGTTATATTTAATTGCTTCTGCACAGCTACTTTTGAAAGAGCTAATTTTTAAAAAAGTCATTAAATATTTTATTTTAAAAACAAACAGAAATTTATTGAGGTTTTAACACAGAGACTGAAAGTGGCTTCACTCTACAGCTCAACTCTGAATAGGGAATTAATGATCAGGCCACTGGCACAAGCTGGCCCTTGTCTGTCACAAATGGGCACTGCCGGCCAGTGTCCAGAAAGAGCTGATCTAGTTCTGGAAGGTGACTCTCTGGGAAGTTTCCATAATTATCTTTGGAAAAATGAAATACCAAAACTACATATTATTCTGCTGGCTTTCTCTCTTTCTTTTGCATAACTTGTAAAATAACTAAACCCTGAAGAAGGACATTCTGGCAGGAAACAGACTGATACACAAATCTACGTACCCATATCTTAATCTAGGACGATTTTCGTGTAACGCCGTCACGAAGGTGGGCAACGTGGGTCAGGGCTGTCTAAAGAAATAAGCCCTCCTAACTAGCCCAGCATTTATACAAGGAGGTCCTCTCTGTAGTGAAAGCTGTTCCAAGGTTAAATGCAATTCTTTCTCACCTTCATTTTAGTCTTATTTTTGCCATAGAGAAAGCCACTTTCCAAGCCAACTCCTATGGACTTCCTGCAAGTGGGTTAAAACAAATTAAGCCTCATCTCAAACAACCTTTGCAGCTAACTAGAGAACATCACAGGGGGATATACATGCTCACATATTTTGGACCAAACACTGTGCTAGAAATTAAAAACACCTTATTCCTGCAGAAACAGTTAAAACTAGGGAAATCTAGTATTTTATAAATAAGCTTTTTATAGTTTTAGGCCAGCTTCTACACATTGGTGGTAAGTATAATAAAATGTCTACATAAAATGAGAGTAATAGATGAGAGAACTTTCTAAGTATGAGCTTCCATTCTAACCATAGGCTTGACTTCACTCTGCTAAAGTAGTGTTTTTAGTTGCAATGAAATAAGAACTTACTGTGTACCATTATACAATAAAATTATCCTAAAGTTTTAATACATGGGATTCCTATGCAACTTATTATTTTGTTAGGGGGAACAAAATAATATTCTTATTTATTTTTTATTGAAGTATAGTTGATAGGAAAAGTTATTCTGACACTTGTTAAGACAGTAAAGATTTTATTCAGGACTATTGCACTAGGGGGTCAGCACTGCTGTAATGGGGCTCAGTTCTGGATACAGCCAGACAAGTGGGGATTTACAGCCAATGAGCAGAGTGAGGGGGTCAGTGGATGGAAAATTACATCAAGGATGGGGGATTCTTGCTAAGAGCAGGCCAAGGGCTTATACATCAAAGTTGGGGGATGTGGAACTTGATCAGATATTGAGGGTGATGAGATAGCAAAGGTGGGGCATTCTCTCTAAACTGACAGGACTCTTGCTAAAGGCACAGACCCTGAAGGTCAAGGTCGAGGCCTAGTTCAGAAGAAGGCTAGCCAAAACTTGGTTAAGGAGAGAATCTTTGTCAATTTCTACCATGAGTTTAAGTTATTAAACTTCAAAAACATGCGAAGACTTTACGAGAGCCTGACAGCACAAGGATGATAAATTTGTGGGTTTGTAGAGACATTCCAATTTAATTCGGAGAACATGCCTCTGTTAGTCATCCCGGGAGGGTAATAATCTAGCAAAACCTCCGTCTCCAATGAACAGTAATAAGCTCAAAGGTCTTAACTTCTTCAGAGTGAGGCCCATCTTGTTGGCAACAACTCTTAATTGGCCAGAAACACAGAGCCTCTTATCACCTTACTTAGAATTACCGTAACAGCTCTTGGACTCCAAAAACTGAATGACATGAAATAGCCTATATTCCAGAGGAAGCACTGAGGGAGGAAAATCGTCACGAATAAAGACTCCGTGACAGGCTCTGACTAGGAGTTAACACTAATTGTTTTTGTTAATTACGGCTTATACTTGCTGTAAGCGAGGGCTTCAAAGCATTTGAAATGGCATTAATATGCCATTTTCCCACTGCCCGTACTAACTAAAAACATAAGCCTTCATTAATCAAAACTTCCACATTTCCAGTGGGAAAAAAAGTCCAATACAATAAAAACAACCATTAGTTGAAAAGGAATATGATAACTCAAGAAAGTTTTGGAACTATAATTGGAGTCTTTAATTTCTACTGGATCTCTTCCATGTAGCTATGGCAACGGCAGACCCAGATAAAGGAGTGGAAAAAAGGAATCCTTTAAGGTTCTCTGATGTTGATTTTTAATTTCCTTTAAGTAACGACTAACATTAAATCGGTGTTTGTTTGCTTTTCCATAAAAATCAAGTCAGTTCTGCTGTGGAGCAGCATTTGACCTGTACAAATGAACAATTCAAAAATCAAGTTGTATTTTCCAGAAAGTCCTGTCAACATTTTCCTTTTCAAGAACTGACATTTACTTGTCTGCAAATGAGCAGACATTTCACATGATTCCTCTCTTCTTCCTATCCGAAGCTGCCACCGAGCCGTTAAGGGACTTTCTCTGTGAAAAACATCAGACCTGGGCTGTTCACTGCAGCAACCACTGGCCACATGTAAATACTGAGCGTTTGAAATGTGACTGGTCTGAACCGAGTTGTGCTGTAAGTGTAAAATACACACTGGCTATCGAAGACTTAGTACAAAAAAAAGACTAAATGTCTCCTTAATAATTTTATTTTGATTACATGTTGAAATGATAGCATGAAATATTAGGTTAAAGAAAATATAGCACAATTTTTTTTTCACCTTTTAAATGGGGCTACTAGAAGATTTTTAGTTACATCTGTGGCTCACGTGACATTTGCATTGGGCACTGCTGCATCAGGATAGTGCTCTGGGGTAGGCTGTTTTCCTAGCCATCTGAACAGAATGAAGAGTTCACACTTCAGAAATAGCACGCCAGCAGAATCACATAATGACCCTACAATGGGCCCATCTGCTCAGATACTGATTTAACTCTGTTACATAACCTTTGGACTGTGTATTTAAAGGTAGTGCCCTTCATTTTTCACGATATACAGCACGCATTCAGAAGCAATGCGAACCTCAATAGTAAAAACTCTGCCAATAAACAACAGAAATTTCATGACCACAAATCTACAAATCCAAGAAATACATGAAAACCACTTTGCCCTTTTCTTCTGCCCTAAGTACCTGCCATTAAATATTACTAATACTGTACTAATTTGAGGTTATCTGGGCTTGGCGAAATTAAGTATACCATTATGAAATTTTACAACTCTAAATGAAACCAAACTTTCAACTATACATCTGATATTGACTAGATTTGATGCAAAGGGCAAAGTATGAACTTCAGCTTACTGCTAACAGTTGCTTGGGCCATCGGAGAACTGAATCCATACTATTTTACACCTATAATAGAAGTAGATAACTTTAGTGCATTTGTTTTATTGGTCCTAGTGCTCTGAACTGTGATTCATTTAAATGTCAGTGAAATTCATTTAAATCCCAGAATATCAGGAATAACAGTAGCAATAATTTAAAAATAACAATAATTTTAAAAAAGGAGAGAGATCTTGGTTATGAAATCAACAATTGTGGAAATGAACAATTTACAACGTTATATGGCAAGAAAGCGTGGAGTATATGAGTGGGAGATACTCTTACAAATAATTCAATAATTGAGAGACTGAGAGAGGAAAACTGGGTTATTTTCAAGCAAACGGGGGAGCGAAACTACCAAATGACTTTCAAGTTCACAGCCTCTGACGCATAAGAAGTCATTTCCACATTTAAACTTTCCTTTCTTCCTGTGGTGCCGTTGCCCAGATAAACAGGCAGCAGACAGAAACCCACTGAACAAGTAGGTGGTAGCAAGAATATCTTATACTGACGAAGAGTCTGCAGAATCTTCAGACAGCCTTGACTGAAGACAAACACCATCTCTGTTACATTTTGTCTCCACAAATATAAAGGCTGAAATGATCTATCTCCAGCAGGACTATATCCTTCCTTGTAAGAGGGGGAAAAAAATAGGTTCTGATGAAATGTGAATAGGAAAAAATTAAAAAGTTATGGAAAGCTGATTTTTCCTCCCAGATCTCTGGGGGTTGGAGAGGGGATTAGACTTGCGCAGACCTAGCCTAGAAATTGTCTGCTGCACGCACCCTATTCTTGATTAGAAATCAAAACCAAAACTGGCTTAGAAGCCTAAAGGGCAATAATGACAGCGATCTGTCCTAGAGCACAGATAGAGAAAAGTGGTTTCTTTCTTAATGTTAAAATTGAGCTGCATTTGAATCAGAAAGGGAAGGAAAGGCATGTCCATGGTCATGAAATCTACAACACAGCAACCCAATGTGCCATAAGAACCCAAAATACCCTCAATTTAACTCATGGAATGAGAAGTACCATATTAGATTATTCATCATAAATATAAGCAGTCATTTCCAAACAATGCCAGCTAATAAATACAGTGAAAAGTCCTGCCGTTCGTGCGATCATTTAACCACCTGATACGAGTGATTACTCCTGGTCCCTAATGTGTAATGAGTATCCCCAGCTCTCAAGAATGAGGTCCCAAGTCCTAAGTCCTTACTTAATTACGTATGTCACAGCCCAAGAAGTCGGCCCTGGATACTTCCATTTCCTGCCCGTCCCCAGCCTTGAGCCTGGCCTCCGAGCTCACCTCAGTGCCCCAGGGCTCTGGTTACACACCCTCTAAGGCAAGCAGTGTCACTTTCTCAATTCATTGAAAATGACTTTGAAGAAGAAATATGATAAGGAAAAGTATAACTTCACACAGTGGAAAATACTCTGAGCTCTAGAGGTGAAAAGCATAGGATTATCACCTGTTGGTAATGGACAGCTCTGATGGTTAGCCTAAATTCTCCTCATGTTTTTATAAAACAAGGCAGCATGGAAAAGAAAAAACCCATGGCCGTAAAGCCAGATATTCTGGAGTAGGTGCTCTCCTTATTCAGCTGCCACACTGAGACTTTTCAAAGGCAGATGAGGCCACAGACAACTGGGCACATGCCCTTGAGGCCTGGCCAAGTGCGTAGATACGCCGGGCACACAGAAATTCTACTTACTCAGCTATTCCATGGCCTATCAAAACCCTTTGTACTATTACACATCTGCTGCTTCCATCTGACATCTGTTTAAATCTCAGCTTTTTCAGTACTTTAAGTAAGCTTATCTTAGTTTCAAAGAGGGACTTTCAGTCTATGGAACTGATAAAGATGGCAATGAGCTGACTCATTTTAACTGATCATGCAGAATCTCTTAAGAAAATAAACTCCCGATTCAACTATCAGTCTTTCTACTGTCCACCTATGGGGGCTCACAGAACTGTGCTTTTATCTTTTTTCTTTATAATGCTATATTCAAGAGATTAAAGCACACATACTAGTGACATCAGATTATTTATACTAGTGACATCAGATTATTTATCTCCGTGATTAAAATACTAAGATCTGATACAAGTTAGGAAACTGATTTTTCAAGGAATATCTTAAACAGATATCAGGTTAAGACAGTAAAGCTACTTTTCCAGACTAATGCAACCTATGCATGGTTAACCTGGTAATAAACACAGCGTGTTTAGCTAAGCAAATAAACTAAAATAAACCAAAGGATAAAGTACACACCAATGTGTGTTCTTCCATGCGCATGTGTATCAGGTTTCCTTGACAAACCACCCAGCTCGTGACAAATTAATGAGTGCTGTATCAGGTAGAGTGAACACCCCATACTGTATTAAGTCTCTTCTGCTGTATATCTAGATTTGGTCTCCGAAGAAGAAAAGAGTTGATGACTTTAATTTGCTCTCTACCAAATTTTGTTAATCTCTGTTAACGCTGTGATTCTTCATCAATTCATATATATATATTTTTCATTTGAATTAAGAGCTTCTCTGTAATTCAGTTTCTTTATCCATCAAATGCAGACAACTGTGGTAGCTACCTCATAAGGGCTGTGGTGGAGATTGAATAAATTAATTTCAGCTTGTTAAATAAGATAAAGTAAGCATGTAAATTGCTTAGTATGATGGTATACAGTAAATGTTCCATAAATGTTAGCTTTTATTATTATTTTACTCAGAAATGATAATAGAGCTAAAGTTCTACATGAACATTAGAATTTGAGTGTTGTGTACCAAAACGAGGGAGTGGATTTTCCCATTCTTTTTTTTTTTTTTTTTTGGCGCTTTATTTTTTTTTTAAGTATTTATTTATTTATTTATGGCTGTGTTGGGTCTTCGTTTCTGTGTGAGGGCTTTCTCTAGTTGTGGCAAGCGGGGGCCGCTCTTCATCACGTTGCGCAGGCCTCTCACTATCGCGGCCTCTCTTGCTGCGGAGCACAGGCTCCAGACGCGCGGGCTCAGTAATTGTGGCTCACGGGCCTAGTCGCTCCGAGGCATGTGGGATCTTCCCAGACCAGGGCTCGAACCCGTGTCCCCTGCACTGGCAGGCAGATTCTCAACCACTGCGCCACCAGGGAAGCCCCCCATTAATTCTTAAAATTAAACTGAGAAATGCTTATGCTTCATAGTGAAACCAACAACCAAAGTCAAAATCATCTATTTGCTATTGGTTTATCCATGTTCTAACCAATATCCACCTTCTTCTCTGCTTCCTGGGCACACAGCTGAACTACATTTCCCAGTCTCCTCTGCAGTTAGGTGGGGTCATGTGACCAGTTTTGGCCAATGAAACGTGGGAGAAGTAACATGTGAAATCAAGTCACTAGAATGTGGGCAAAGTAATGAAGCCAATGAAACATGGGAGTGTGGGAGAAGGTCTGGTCCCTAAGAATTCCTGAGCAAACAAACCTCTTTCCTCACCTGCCAGTTGGATGCTGAAAATCAGTGAACTCAGAATATGCCCTAGAATATGGCACAACTACTGTATACATGGGATCTAGATTCCCGGATGTCTGCTTGGAGCACAGCCACCTTATTGACCAAAAGGCACCAAAAAGAAAGAAACTTTTAACATGCTAAGTGACAGATGTCAGTATTTTTTGCTCAGGGAGTTATCAGACCATAATGCATGGTTTTTCCTTCCTGCAGGCATGAATGTAACATACTTTAGTAACAGTAACAGCTAATAACTTTTACTATGTGTCAAACATTGTTCTAAGTGCTTTCCATATATTAGCTCTTTTAATTCTCTCCACAATCCTAAGAGCCAGGTCTTTTTTTCAGACAAGGAAAATGAACACAAAGAGTTCAATAACTCACCTAAGGTATTCAGTCAATGTAAGTTGATGAACTGGGGTGCAAACTGCAGTCTAGCCCTAGAGCCGGCATTCTCAACCACTAGAATATACTGCCTTTTAAATATAAATGCACACACACAACTTTGGGATTATTCACTTTGGTATTACATAGGGTCCAGGCACAGTTGAGAAGAAGGCCGGCTGTCAATAAAGGATCCCCAAAGCAACCTTTCATAGCCCACCCCACTTCCTCTGTTAAGTGGGTATCGCTGCATTCCTTTGGCTTTCTGGGGCTCCTAATTTAAGGGTCCTGTCTGGGCACATTCCATAAGTTTATGGAATTTATCTCTCCTTTTATCAAAATTGCTCTGTCTTAAATCCTATTTTTCTTGGGATCCTGCTCATAAACTGATACATTATATCAAGGTTCTCCTTCTCTCAGATTCTCCATTTCAACGGAGATTTTAACAGAGGCCTTCGACAGACAATGCCATCATCTGAAACGGTAATTTGATTTCCGACAGTTTCCAACATCTCCGGGTAGGTACAGGAGCCACATCTGTTTGGAGAAAGGGGAGTATTCGGCACACCTCAGATCACACCACGTGGGCACCTACTCTAGAACGGGGTAAAGCACGGTAACTACGGACAAACTGTGAAACACGTCGCCTCACTTCTAGGCTGTGGCTGCAGCACCCTACTTCAAGCACTGCCTCTATTTTATGCCAGTTAGAAAAAGGAACCATGGTAATCCTACCACACAATTGGACATGAAGCTGTACATGACAGGTCGGCTTGGATACCACCCAGTGATATCTTCTATCATAAAAACAAGTTTGCCTTTAGTGTAATGCAGTTCTTTGGGTCCACACCATGGAATAAAAACCATCGGTAATATGCTCTCTAGCGAGGAGCTCGTTATATGGAAAATTTACTTGTGAAAATGTTTCATGGCCTAGACTCTAGCCGTGCTACAGGAAAATATCAGCTTACCAAAATAAGGCATTATATCCAAATCAGAGTAAAAGAACAAGCTAGCAGATGACTTTGTCCAAGTCAAATGTCCCTATTTTTAAGGTCTGAAGTACTCAAGGGAATTCCTTTTGGGGCAATGACTTGAAGAAGCAATTTCAAAGCATGACCCTCTACTGCAGTTTTAGTTAATTGATGACTTTTGTTGTATATTACAATGAAGAGGAATAACAGAATCCAGAAGAACTGGTCAAACATTCACTACCACCCTATGAAATATGTTTTCTATTATCTTTTTACCAGCCCTTTACAGAGGAGGAAGCAGGCAGAGACAAGTTAAGTGACTTAATCAAGGTCACACTGTGAGTAAGTGGCAAAGCCTGTACTTGATCTCAGGTGAATTCATTGGTATTTTCAACCACTACCATACTGTGTATAACCAGAAACACTTATTTTGATATACAGATGCCTTCTGTTCTCCTTCCTCATCTTGGTGGTCAGATTTCTAGAAATAATCCAGTCAAACAATCAAAAGCTGAACATACTATACAGTTAAGAGTCAGCTTCTATTGGAAAATATCAGAGTTCTACGAATAACACAGCCTCTCTCTGAGATGTAAGAAGAAAAGTGTCAAATTCCTACTTTATAAATAAACTACCAAATGCTTAGGAAAAATGCATTTGGGCAAGTTGCCTGTCCTGTGCAGCAAATCAACAGGAATGCTTGATGTATGATCTAGAATTCACTTCATCCAGACTAGTGCTACCCAAATATTACACATTATGCGTGTCTTAAGACTCAGTCTTTGAAACCACCTCCTCGCAAAAAAGAAAAAATCAAATCAAATAAAGAGTTATTAGACATGTCCTATGTTTTAGGCAAGGGACCTGAGACAAATATAAGGTGTTTTCCCCATCCTCAAGATCTATAAAAGACGTAATACATGAGTAAGTTCCGTGTCTTCATCAAAGTTCGTCAGTTCTCTTCTAACCGACCAATAATTTCAGCCAAGAAAATATCCACCTAGCCTCTAAAATGATCCTTTGCAATATTAGTACCCTGTTCTATAAGTTGGGGAATTATTAATGCTCAATTTCTGATCCTGGTTTTGCAATTTTTGGATAGGGGGGAAGAAGCCACCTATCCTTTATCTGTAAGGCGGAGAGAGAGATGAATTAATGACAGGAAAGTACAGTGGTTTAAGTTGAAAAGCACCTCTTTAAATGATACACTAAAATCACCAAGACAGACTGACTACATACTTAAGGGTAACCACTAAACAGGTTTTTAAAAAAATGGGTGTAGTAAGCAAGATTGTTAGGCAGAAGTCTTCTTGGGTATCTGAGGCTGCCCTTCAAAACAATCCTCTTTTGTGCCTGGGCTTGTTGGGCAAGTGTGTTTTCCTAAAGCAGGGCCCGATCATGCGGAGAACACATTACTTGTGGCCAGACCCCAATGTTGGCACTACCTCGCCCCTTACACACACCCACACAGGCGGAACACCCGAAGGTGGGGATGGCACCAATAGGAACATTGTCCCTGTGCTGAATGAAAAGGCCAAACCAAACACACTCCGGGGCCTAGGGGAAGGGGTGGGGGGAGACATGCCCGGAAAGATACCCCCTGATGGCTTGGGATATTTACACGTTGTGGGCTGGGGAGGGTGAGAGTGTGTGTGTGTGTGTGCGTGTGTTGTGGAATGGGGATGGGAGTGTGATGCTTTGCGGGTAAAAAGCAACATTTCTAACTTAGAAAAATAATTTGGTCATAACCGAAAGATTACAGAAACAGCAAACACAAACACCTTAGCAAAGAGCTGCTTAAGAGCCCAAGGTCTTGTCTGTTTCCCAAAGCACCTTCCCACTGGCCATCCTCCCAAGCACTGCCCAGGAAGGCCAGCCCTGGAGGTGGCCCTGCCCGTGAAGCACTGAATTTGATTCCTGCTTTCCGTCACATCTAGCCTGGTGCCTGGCATTCAGAAGGTTTGCCTGGGACTTGTCTGGCTTTAGAACTCAGAGTCTCGGACCCCCGGAAACCCCTCAGTCCTGGGCAGACTGGGCCTGTTGGTCACTGGAAAGGTATCTCATGTTCTCGGTAAGCCTTCACGGAGAGGTAGTTCAACTGTCCTTTTTTTTTTTTTTTTTTTCCTTTTTTAAGGACACACTTTTAGATGAAGCGGCTTTTTTGATCAATAGAATATAATTTAAGGGAAACTATAATTTTGAATATTCCCAATCCTGGACCACATATAAGGTGACATATCCAAACCCATTTAAAGTTGTTTTAAAAGTCATATAAGGCAACCTCTCATGTATTTTGTTTTTACATTAAGATATGCTATTTATAGTACTATTGCTGGTGCGTTTAAAAGCAATATACTTGCAACCCAAATGTGCACAAAGTTTTACAACTTTTATAACCCCCAGAAGCCCCTGAGCTGGGCTGCGGCTTCCCCTGTGGAACTCCGCCCCTAGAGGGGGGAGCGAGGCAGGAGCAAAGGGGACCCATGGTTAATCCCTGATCTCCAGCCTCCCTTTACTGATACTTGGCTCCACCCCTTCTCCACTGCCGTTCCTAAAATGCCAGCTTCCCATCCTAGAGTCCTTCACTCACACTCTCAAGGCAGAGTGGGCAGGAAAAGGCTGAGGATGCAAGGAAGGACCCCAGCAAGGAAGGGCTGCAGGATTTCCTCATTCTGCCACGACCATGATTTGGCCCTTGTTGCAGCAAACCCCCTGGGGCCACTTCATCAGGCACTTGATTGCCCCTACAGGGTCCTGCATGACCCCGGGCTGCCTGCCTGATGGCATCCTTTCACTCAATTTACTGCTTTGGGATTCTGGACACAAAGCGTGAGGCTGCCTGGGTTTTGTTGTTGATTATTTGTTGGTTTTGAAGTAGTCATAGAACCCCATTTCTTTCAATGGGTGTTTAAATATACGCTAATCATTTGCAAAGATCAGGTATCCGGAAAAAAAATCTTAGAAAATGGTTTTACTGTAGTCAACCCAACTTTGCCCAAACTTAACTTGATCACAGGGTCCAACTTTCACCAAAGCCTTCTTATTATCCTGCAGTATATTCTGGGAAACGTACTCAACTAAGGGATTCACAGAACTGAAAACAAGCAGTATCTTTTCCTCAACTAGCATATTAATCTTGCTAATTTGAGGAAAGGCAGTTACCAAATCGTAGGCTATTTCCCATAGATTAATCTTTTTCATCACCAAGTTAAATTAAGAAAGATAAGGAAGAGAGACAAACTTTAAGGAACAAAGATTAATCATTTATGAAAGATGTTCTGCTTTTAAAACTTAACCTAAAAAAAAGAAAAACTTAACCTAAATTTTGAGGGTCAAAATTCCTTGCCCAGCGAAATACCCAATTCTCCCCCAGTATTTCTTAAGAGCTCTTAACACCAACAGTGCACGTCTCTACTCAATATTACAGTGAAATTTCCTGGCAGCGTCCTACCAAGAAAAGCAATTTTTAGACCAATAACCTCCAAATACAAGTTTCAAAAAATATTTTCTGGCCTGAAAATCATGTGAATAAATTAGTCTTTAAGCAGTTACCTTTCCGAAATAGAATGCAATTCAAAAACTTAAAAACATAACAGAAAGTATTTTAAAGTTATTAAAAGGTTGCTGTCACAAGACATAAATTTTATTGTCTCATTGGAAATTCTGACAGCTTTCCATGTGTAAATAAATATTATTTCCACTATTGGGCTTTGTTATAAGGTCCCTAAATAGTTGCAATGAGGGAAAAAATTTTTTCTAGATTATAAACAAGCGGTATCCTTTCCAAAAAAATTCAATAACCAAAGCTGATGATCCAATTGCTAGTTAATGGTCCTAGGGGTAACACACAGGGGAAAAAGCAAAATAAACAGGTTACATTTAGTAGATGAGCAGATTTATAGAACTGTTCAAGGCATCTAGAAAACATAGCATGAGAATTAAAAACAAATTCTAATAGGTTTATTTAAAACTGCTTCAAGAGGAATCAGAGTACGTAAGTTCCCCAAAAATTGAAGTAAGTTTTAATTGCTATTCGTGTTTTAGTTTTCTAGTTCTAAAATGGGACTGTGGATATCTGTTCCACCTTGAAAGCAATGAAAAAGTAGGTAAGACTATGACTCTCGAGACACTGGGAAATGCATCAACACCTAACCTTTCTGAAAAGGAGAAATTGGACCAGTTCACAAAAATTACTTCCAGCTACCTTCCAATTGACAATTAAAACATATCTAACTACAGCTGAATGCCTGCATGGCCAGAGACAATTTCTGGTGCTGAATACGTTTTCAACTTCTTGATGTAATCACACAGTTGCTTTGGTGGGCCCCAAGCTCGGCCAGCTTGCTTCTTATTCCCTGTGTCTCAGACGGAGCAGTCGGGCAGCAAACATAACCATGCTGAGGTCAGTGGCTTTTCTGCACTCACGTTAAGGCTCTCGATAGATCATACGTCCCCAAGGCAGGTGAATACTCGTTCCATTCTTAAATCAGACTGCAGCCAGACATTTTGGAAGTTCTACCAGAGAAGACTGGAAAGAAGAATTGACACGCTCCTCAAAAGTGAGGGGTCTCTTGATATTCTGATACCTCCTCTCTGCAGAGCTCAGGTCCTAGGGAGGGGGTGAGGTTCATTCACTGACGTTCACCAACGAGGGTGTTAGCTAATTGCACGGTAATTGGTAACAGACTGGCCAAAGCTCCCACCTACTAAAAACAAACAAAGAAAAACTGCACAACATAAAAGCTGTGAGTCGCGTTTATTCAGTGTCTTACTGAGGACTACAGCCCGGGAGACAGCCTCTCAGAGAGCTCTGAGCTCTGTCCTGAAGAGGAGGGGTGGGGAGGTCAGTGCCTATAAGATTTTGGTGAAGGGGTGCGTGCAATCAAGCACACGTCTCGGTAGAAGGCTGCTGCTAGTCATGAGGAGCAGGTGTCTCCAGTAACAATTTTAGTGCTTTTCTAGGTATGAGAAGATGCAAGAAACTGGGTTCATCAAATTCTCCTGAAACGAACTCTCCAAAGGCCTGTTCTGCCAGTATTTCCCAGAGCACAGTGCCTCATTCCTAATCTCCACCCTGAATTCCTTTCAGGGTGTGTTGGAGGTCAGAGGCTGCAGTGATTAATGACCTAATTCTTGCAGAGCTGGATGGCGAGCGACATTCTTTAGTTGGCACCTGTAGAGCTTGTAGAGCTGTTAGCAATACAGGTTCCCCCTGTATTCGAAAGCAGGGGGTGCCTATGAAAGCTTTCCTAAGCCAAAATGGTGCAAAGTGAAGATACGACTACCTTAAGACACAACTTGCTAATGGATGCACAAAATAAATCAAGATGAAGCACAGGTGTTCACAGACACAGTTCAAAGCTATGGCAGCTTGATGCTGAGTATGGGTCCCAGGGAAGGAGCTTGGAGGTGCTACTCTCCCGTCTCTGGGTGTGAGCTGCCTCTATAACGGTTCTCTGAGAAACGAATGCTGAATGCTATTTTGCTTTTTGACTTTTTTCTTAAATTTGAAAATCCTCTTCGGATTTCTTTCAGTTAGCAGCAAGGTACTAATGTAGGTCTTTCGTAAAAGTGAAGTGGCGCAAAGCGAACTTTAGGAAAGTCGGGGATACCTGTACCCATCCTTGCAACACCTGAAGCTTGCTCTTTCCCTGGCCCGAGTGTAGGGTCTTAGGGTTGATTCCCAAGGCTATGGGAATAAAAACAAGGATGAGGGTCACATTAAGCCTTCAGGACTAAAAAGGCTGCTGCACAACCTTAAAAGCAAGTGATGATATTTGCCAGAGATGTTTGAAAATAGCCAAGATGCTACCTTTGTGGACTGGCCTATGCTGGGCCCAAGGGAGATGAGCCAGGCTGACCTGATGAGGTCCCTCCCAGCTCATCAGATTCTGCAAGAAGAGAAGGACCTGGTGCATAATTACATCCCCCTAGTGGGTCACTCCTTTGTTCACGTAACAGAAATCTTTATGTGCAAAGGGACCGTCAGGGGCTCTGCCATCCTCCAACAACACGCTCCCTTCTCTCTCTCGGGTTAAAACTCTTCTCAGTAACACACCACCTCAGACTTGGCAGCAGGAAGGAATTAGGAAACCAAACAGCACCCCCGTGGGGCTCGCGTGCGGCTCACACTGACATGCATGCGTTGTGCACTGACCTGGCTTAAATTCAGAGCGTGGTTCCCCTTCCACAAAATGGACAAGCATCTTTAAAATACGGAGATGCCTACGGTGATTTTACATACAATTTTAAAGTACAAGGAAAGAAGGACCGGGGACATGGCAAAGAACACAAGCTCTGCTGTTGGCCTGCGGGCACAGAGGAGAGCACTGCTGTCTGACCCTGGACAAGTTATCTGCCATCTTCAACTTCAGTTTCCCCGTCTGTAAAATGGAGATAATCACAGGAGCCGCAACAGGGGAAAACACCCTTTAAAATACTCAGTCTTTGCATGGTCTAGAGTAATAAGCGCGCCATAAATGGCGATGGCCATTATTATTACTGTTGTTAATTACAGTCAAGGCAAGCATGCTCAAAGAGTCAGGGAGAAAAGGGCAGTGTTAGGGGAAAACGCACACACACTGATGACTGACTAGGAAATTTCCTGAGACTCTTAAAAAAATGTTAAGACCTATTGTGTGGTCTTGGGCAAGTCAGTTATGCTGTCTGTGCCTTACTTCCTCCTTTGGAGAAAGAGGATTGTAACGGTCACTGCTTGGTCGGCTTACTTAGCAGATTAATGGATTAATATACATAAAGCACTTAGAGCCATTACCTGGAACAGAGTCAGGGCTATTTAACCTTTTGCTATTATTACCATCATTAAGACAAAGCAAAGCACTGTTCTCAAATAGGTCAGCCAAGGTAGAGAAGAAAACGTTACTTATTTCACTAACATTTATGAATCAAGCAGGTTTAATCATGACTCCTGATACTAGTACAACTAATTTTTATGGTGGTATCCTTACAAGGTTTTGTTTTTTTTTAAGTTATAATTCTGGATTTGGACAGAGATGGTTAAATTTTAAAGTGCTTCCATAAATATTTTTAATTCTGCTGAGACTTGTTGCTAAAAGAGATGAATGTGTGCCTCTAGTTAATCATTCAAATAATTTGTCTCTTGGAAGTCTGTCCTGTCGCAAAAGGAAACCTTAGGAACACCTGACAGTCTGTACCCACGGCCAGCTCTGTGCATGTTGAAATGTTTCTCAGCATCACTGACGTTGAAGACCACGATTACAATTGGGCCGTTAATCCTTCTGATAGTTAGGTGTGCTGGTGATGCAAAATAGCACAAGTCCTACCCTGTACCCTAGGAGGCATCTACCGCATCCTGCCCCCCATCATTTAATTTCAAGCCATGAGAAGATCCAGAAACACCAGTGCAGTGTTACTATGCGTTTTGGGGTTGTGAGATTCTAGCAGATGTTCCTGCTGGCTGCAGATTACTTTTCCTGTTTGTCTTTCTGCTTAGCCAAGCACACTGTCTGCCGACAGAATCATGCTCAGGAGGTAATCCTCTCTACCTTCAGAAAACCACAAATATCTTTTACTCCAGAGCTATGCTCTTCTGCTGTGCAAGCCTGGGATTACAAAACCCTGGAGGGGCCACTCCCTTGCCTGGGGTGACAGAGAGGGAGGAGACAGGAGGGGAAAAGCTCCAACACAAGCAACTGGTCCCTGAGGGGCTGTTTTGCTTAATTCCACCGGGGATTGTGTTATTTGGCAGAAGCTTCTTTGTACACTTTCTGATAAAGGAAAGTTTAGAAGCAGTGTATTTTTTTCAGTAAATCGCTTAATGAGCATAACAAAACACTCCACGAGTGAAATTTTTCTGCCAGGGTATACAAACTGCAGGTATGAGCAGCAAAAATCCCACCAAATCCCTCCCGGCCCCTAAGGTGCGCCTATGTTGGCCACGGAACAGAATCACTATCCTCGTGAAGACGAAGAACGTCAAGGGCCTGAGCGCTGGGGACTCCGGTGTTTGCTAATAACACGAGAATCTCTTTGAACAATAAGGCAACTGAAAAGCTGTTCATAAACATCTCGGCAAAGTCCCTTAAAGTAATTTTGATCTAGTCATCCTAATGGATCTTTACTTCATTTTTAGCAAATCGAGCCTAGTCTCATGCTAGTTTAACAAGGGGAAAGGTCTAGAAAGTAAAGCAAGAGATGTATCACCATAGTGACCATAACATCCAACATTTTTACTTCCTGACCTGCATCCTTAAGTTTAAACCCAAGTGAAGAGTAGTGAAGACAGGTAAAAAGAATGCTAACACAAGGAAGTAAAACTTCATAATTTGAAAGCGCAAGCACGCGCGCGCGCGCGCGCGCACACACACACACACACACACACACACACACGGTTTTGTCTTACCGGCTGACTTGGTCTTCTTAAAGAATATCATATCAGCGTATTCCGTCAAGGTTGAGCGTCTAGCCTCCACTCTTAGAGTTTTATCAGTTAAGAACAAAAAACAGAGAGAGTCCTTTTTTTTTTTTAATCCTTGGTTTTAAAAAAAGGCTTTTGTTTGGTTCCGTTTTCAACACTGGCTAGATTTTGATCAGTCTCCAAACTCCTATTACCTTTAGGCTGAAATCAAGACTAGAAGATGCCAAGCCCTAGATTTTCCTTTTCCTAGAAGAAACTACCAGACACTGGATAACAGAATGAAAGTCCTAAGGACAGTCACTTTTGACCTTTCATTCTCAATATTCTAACTCTGCACCATAAATAAGACACTTCACACATGTCATGGATGTCTGTGGGACCCAGCGTTTATTTTGACCTGTGAAGACAGAATATTCACCACCAGAGGTAGGAACTCCCAGCCCTGTCAAGTACCATGTAACCAATCACAAGTCAAACCTGCGAAAATGACCAATGCCTGACTTTGTTGTGACCTAACATATTATAATAAATGTCCAGGCTGGCCTCGTCTAAGACATTTAGCCACGCCCCTCTATGACTGTCCCAGAAACCTTCTGAGAATAAGCAAGAGAATATATGCCATGTTCTTAAATGTCTTAAAAGGGGAGGGCGGTGCTTGCCACACAAGCGATGAATGGTAACATTTTGCTTCTGTCCTGACCACACCTCACACCTCCTGTAAACAGTTTGCTCATGAAGCGATCCCAACACTCTTTTAAATTCTCAGCAAGTAGAGCATCTGGCCAAAGCGAGGAATTCCCCCAACACTTTTTAATAATAGTTTGCTTTTCCTCTTTCTGTATCCAAGTTATGGTTCCGAGATTTTAAAGAAGAAACATTATTCTAGCAGTGTATATGTGTCTACGATTTTCTATTTTGTGCTAGGACTAAAATATTAAGAACCACATTAAGAAAGTTCTTTCTGCTACAATTTTCTAGGAAGGAGGGGACTGCTGAAAAAAATCAGAAACATGGATCATTCTTTTCTGGATTCAGAACTCGACCAAATTTTGATTTTTTTTTTAACTTGGTCTTTATCACGTTAAATTTGAAATCAAACAATCTATTTATAAGGTTAATTGATCTGTGCATTTTCTTGATTTCTGACAGCTACTCTTTTTTCATTGCATATCATTTCTTCTTCTCTTTAAATTTTTTTTAAAAAAACAGCTTCATTGCAGTATATTTAACATACGTATTTGAGGTGTTCAGTTTGATATTTTGACATACCTATATGCCAGCGAAGCCATCACCACTATCAAAATAACTCAAACGTTTGCTTCCACCTTTTTTTTTAAATTGAGATGTAATTGACATCTAACATTGTATTAGTTTTAGGTGTATAACCTAATGGTTTGATATATTTATATATTGCTAAATGACCACCCAAATAAGTTTAGTTGACATCCATCATCACACACAGTTACAACCTTTTTTCTTGTGATGAGAACTTTTAAGATCTGCTCTCTTAGCAACACTCCAACATACAATATAGCATTATTAACTACAGTGTGACGGTTATTCTAACGATTGGTTTAGTTGCCAGCTGTAAGCAAAGGTATATGCCTTCGAATTTGCTGTATAAGATGGCTTCTGGAAATGCCAAATGATATGATGTAGTAAGTACTGCATTTTCAGATTTGCTTCCTAATTCTACTGATCTGTCAGCGCTCCCTTTGGCTCTCTAATGATGCCCAGGCAGTCTCACTCAGAGTCTGTCCAAAAGGAGAAGGTTTGCACCTAAAGACAGCCAAGGTGCATCCCAGAAGGTGATTCCAAGAGCATCTATGAAATAGAAAACGAATGGAAAACAGGGAAGTTCCCACTGAGTGAAGCCTCAGTAAGAGAACCCACAGCTGCTCCAAATCAGTGTGCCTGTTGGTTTTACATAACTTGACGGGCTAATACCTTAATCATGATTTTTTTTCTTCACCCTGCAGCACATGTCTGGAACTGTCCTAAAAGTTTTGAGGGGGAATGTATATGACTAACATGCATAAAGGTACTAATTGTCACTACTGCTTTTACATTCGTTAGGTAGAAATGGGCAAACAAGATGTTTAGAGGGACAAAGAGCTAACACACAAATTTTTGTTAAAAAACAAAAGAAAAAACAGGACCTCTTCAATCTGGACAAACGAGGGATCCATGGGAAAACAATTAAAGCATAAAATAAGTGATAATTTTTTTCTTTCCTAAAATTTATTTTTTAATTGTGGTAAAAACACATAATATAAAATTTACCATTTTAACCATTTTTAAGGTGTGAAGTTCAGTGGCATGAAGTACATTCACACTGTTGTACAAGCATAACCACCATCCACCTCCAGAACTTTGTTCACCTTGCAAAACTGAAACTCTGTACTCATCAGACACTAACTCCCCATGCCCTGCCCTCAGCCCCTGGCCACACCATTCTCCTTCTGTCTCTGTGACTTTGGCAACTCTAGGTATCTCTCTAGTGGAATCACACAGTATGCGTCCTCTTGTGACTAGCTTCTTTCACTTTGAGTGATGTCTTCAAGGTTCATCCATGGTGTAGCACGCGTCAATATGTGATAATCGAGTTTTCCCCAAATCCTACAGTTCCAGAATTAGGTGTCAATTCTGAAGCTCCAAGGAGTTAGCTGGGTTTTTTTGTTTTTTTGGCTTTTTTTAAGAAAAATTAAATGGACCAGTGTTTTACAAAGGGATAATAAACGTTGAGTTATTTCTACCCCCAGAAGACAGTAAAAGGCTAACTAGATAAATGCTTTCACTAAAATTAGATGGATTCCTAGGTAACAGATGCATAGACGGCTATGTATTGTAAGGAAATTTAGAATATCATTTCAGCCTGCTCTGTTTAAGGTAGAGTTGGTAAAAATATTAGCTGGTGTCCTCTATAATACTGACCTCACCTAAGAGCCATCTGAGGCTGGGGGTTGGGGGGTGGTTTCTTACCCGGAGGATGGCCTTGCCTATCATCTCCCACCTGCCAGGTCTGGAGACTGCTGGTATGTTTCAGGCAGGAGTGAACCACATCGAAAGCTCAGCTCACTGGCAGATGTGAAGGCCAAGGACAGAGACCAGCTCTGATCCAGCAACACCCCCAAAGCGCCTGGCCTGCAGGGTCCACGCCAGTCCGGCAACATCTTCTGGAGCCTTGGGGCCGGCCAGTCATTCAGGTTTGGCCAGCGTGGTTCAGCCTAGAGGACACACAGGTGGGTAAGCCCCACCTAGGTCTTCCTCGGGAACCAGCTCTGTCTCACTCTGCATAGACGTGGGGAAACAGAAGTGAGTTGACCATCCATGCGGCCTGTCGAGCCTTTAGTTTGCAGCATCCTGAGAAAACACTCAGCTAAGCTTCTTGGGCTGGACTTGAATCAGATGCTGCTGGTGGGTGTGGGGCGTGGGAGCTTCCTTCTGTCTCTCCCAAGTCCCCTCCATCACTAAGTGCTCAGGAGCCATGACCGAGCAGTCATGTCACCACTGAATGGTGGTTTTCCATCCCTTTTCCTCTCAGTAACAGAGCCTAGAGCGGAATGTTCTGGACATTCTGGACACAAGGCAGAACACATGAAGATGCCTAGAGAGAAAATCTGTCCTCGCCACCCTCTCCCCTGCTCCCACTGTGGTTCCGCGGCAGGACGGCAGAGTCTTGAGAGCTTCCCGGTGTGGCGGGTGCTGAGCTGTGGTCAGAGCGCTGGGGTGATTAGAACATCCCAAGGATGTAACTGCCTGCCCTGCGGCAGTGGGAGCCCATCTCCTGGACCATTCAGCTCCCCAGCCAATGAGTGCCCTGGTTCTCATTCCTCTATAACACACTGGACCCCAGCAGATAAGAACGTCTGCCGATGAGTACGGGGGCTGGCCAAAAAGGAACGAAAAGAGCCCATCTCCTGGTAGCAGAAGAGGTGAAGCAGGCAACCTTGAAGCAAGAGCGGGTGGCCAGGCCCCGGTCAGAAGCCTGAGCCTGAGGAGGCAGTGGACGGGCGGGAGGAAACTCAGCCTCCCCTATGTGCCCTGGCTCTCGCCATAAGCTCTGAGTGGGGGAGGTTCTGGGCCTTCACCAAAGGAAAACTACGCAAGAGAAGCAGTAAGGAGAACCTTCCAGGCTTCATGAAATCCCGACTTCCAAACCGACAGGCAGGCAGCACCTCTCACACACAGCGCGCACGCATTTTGCACACTCGGCTAAGTAAAGATACCTGGGATCTATTTTAGACACCCGAATGTGACCTTTTCGTAACAGACAGTATGCTTTTCTCTTCCTCCTGTGAATCCACGAAGCGGGGGTAAAGGGGAAGAATAGGGTGTTCTCGCATCATCGCCGAGATTCTGACCTGCAGTCAAGGTCACATTCACAGTACAGCAAATGAGCCCCTTGGCCGCAGAGCAGGACGAGTTCATTAGCTAGGCTGCGGGATTTGTCGTCCTCTGCCTCATGCCTTACACTCCCCTGAGTTCAAGTGTAACCTAAAGCCTTTTAAAATTTTCTAATATCCCCAAGGCTGGCAGTCTTGGGACAACTCTGATGTCTTAGGTTTCTCCCTGCAGTCCATTCTTTCTCTGAACCATAAGCGAACAGGTCCACTTACTTCCTAAACACACAATTATGTTTCACTTGCCAAGTTTCCCTGACCTTACTTTTGGCCTAACGTGTTTTTAGCTACATGTAATATTTCAGCGTTTTCTCCAAACTTCCTGACTGTCAGCTCAAAAGCAGCAGTCAAACTTTAATTTAGAAGAGGTCCTTAACCTAAAGAAAGACATTAACATGCCGTTCTGATCTCCACTGTAGCCTTCTAACTCTTTAGGCTTGCCCTCACTTTGGTGAGCTTTCACGGTGACTATTTAGATTTTATTAAGGTGTGTAGCTGTAACTCAGTGATGTGGGGACACAGAGGAAGTCAAAGATAACTTTATATTTTCCGTATTTCCAACCGCACGCGGGAGCCAGGCCATCTGGACTCAGTGAGCCCCGCCCACTGTGTGTAGCACCCCGCTTCATGGCGGCACAGGAAGAGCCTGCAGATTTGGGATTTGTTTATTAGCACACTTCAGGGATTTTTTACATTTGCTTTGAGTTTGAGACTTATTTCTGTCTTTCTTGGCCCCCTTCCCCCCGCCCCACGCCTTTCCTTTGTGTATAACAAGCTCTTTGTCTGGGTCTGAGAATTCTGGTGCTTCTAGGACCGTCTTTTAGGGAGGATTGGAGTCATCAAGGTTGGTATCCATTTTCTACTTAAAAATGTTTCCTTCGGGGGAGAAATTACTTACCAGCCTATCATATTATCAGCTTTTGCCTGTTCTTCTATTCCTGTTTAGCTAAGCATGCAAGGGGAAAACAGCTCTTTCTTTACCACTGAACTTTCAGAGTAGACTTTAATAAGATATCTGATCGTTTAACATCCAGATTAATGGTGTTGACAGAAACGTGCTTTCCAATAAATCCTCCATTTTGTTATTTTGGCAAAGAACAAAAATGAGTATCGTTTTACCTGTTTGTCTGATAGTGAGTCTGGTGAAAGTTTAGTCTGGGTGAATAAATGAGTCCAGAGCTGTCTTTCTTCCCTCTATCCTGCACGTGAAGCCACCACCCTGAGGTTTAAAGGCTTCGCTGCTGGCAGAAGAAAATAGGGTGGTTTTTGTTTGTTTTGTTTTCACCCTCCTGGTTTCATTAAGAAAGGACAAGGAAAGAAGACAGTATAAAGTAATCAAACAAAACGGGTGTGTATGTGTTTAGGGGCTACTGTCCAGGAAGAGCTATCTCAGGAGTTCCTCATAAGACTTTAGTACTTGCCGCGTTTACCATGTAGGGCCATAAACTTACAGGGTCTTCTGTAAGACCCTACCCAAAGACTTGGGTTGACAATGACTTGAAAGGAAGTTACTCTGGGTCCAGCCCTAGGAGAAGCCATACAGGGTTGCTGGAGTTCCCTTTGTATTCCAATCCACCAAGGGAGAAGGCAGAGCCTAATCTGACTCTCCCCACACTGGGCTCTGTGGGGTACCTTTAATGTCCTACGACGCTGGTCAATGACCAAAGGTACAAGGGGACCCAGGGTATGTCTGACCAGCGACGTGCCAAAGGTAACAGGTTAATCACCCCGGGACTGCAAACTGGCCACAGAAAACTCTCCTTGTGGGCTTTTCACCATCTAAGAGATCCCAGTAAAACTCTTATTTTGACACAGCCAAATTCTAACCTCCTGAGTGTCTTTTGGTAAATCATGCTCAAAGCACCAGGTCAGACTGCTAGGAGATGGCTGTGATGCTTAACGTTTAGAGGCTGCTACCAAAGTGTCTACAATGACTATTTCCATGAGTCAAGGGCTGAAGAAGGCACTGCTATCGTTCACGTGTATTTAGTGTAACAGTCAGTGGAGTCTGGCCTATGATAAGAAGGGGGCAAGATTTATTTAATAACCGCTTTTAAGTGCTTCTTACTCATTCAGCTTTCCAGAGGATTTCTTTTGCAGCTATTTCCTATGTGGGTGACGGAACGGTAGCTCAAGCGTAGATGGTGAAGCCATAGCTAAGCAACTGATTCTCGTTTCTTGGGCTGTTTCTGTGAGAGATCTAGTCTGCATCATCCAGCACAACTCCTATGGGAGAGAGTACACCCATCTCACACACTGGGAAATGGACTAAGAATGAACCTCAGGTTCGGTGCTTTTCAAACTGCGGTCTTGAAGGTTGTCTTACAAGATGAAGGGCTCTTCCTCAAAAGCAGTGCATTGCTCTTAGGGAGAAGAAGGGGGCCGATAAACCACTAAAAGCACGGGGTTAGTTGACAAGAGCAAAACCTTTATTATTTTTATCCATACTGGTGGGGGGGAGAAAAAGAAGTAAAAGTAGGCATCTCAAAATGAGCGATTATGCGGCCAGCGAAGAAAACAGAGATCACTGAGGGAAAAACGAGAGGTTACTGGTTTTGAAATGAAGTCTTTGCTATGGAGGCTGAACTGTAGTGCTCTGGGTAACAGCTGTGTACGAGGATGCCCTGACTGCGGAAGGACGGAAGGTACCTTTCTTCCTGCGGGACCGGCGGGCTTCAGCCAACAGAAGCAGCAAGCTCACAGCACTAAGTGAACAAAAGGGTCGTAATCAAGAAGGATGGTGTGGGGCTTCCCTGGTGGCGCAGTGGTTGAGAATCTGCCTGCCGGTGCAGGGGACACGGGTTCGAGCCCTGGTCTGGGAAGATCCCACATGCCGTGGAGCAGCTGGGCCCGTGAGCCACAACTACTGAGCCTGCGCGTCTGGAGCCTGTGCTCCGCAACAAGAGAGGCCGCGACAGTGAGAGGCCCGCGCACCGCGATGAAGAGTGGCCCCCGCTTGCCGCAACTAGAGAAAGCCCTCGCACAGAAACGAAGACCCAACACAGCCACAAATAAGTAAATAAGTAAATAAAAAGAAGGGTGGTGCGTACCAGGGGCTTCATCTGTGCTCCCGGGAAGCAGCTCTGCACAGGGCTGATGCTTTCATTTTAGCTATCCTCTGGGACTGCCAGGGCCACATCAGCCGAGGACAATCTACTGCTCAGGCTGCCCAAACATATGGGTGGGCAGAGGGACAGGCCGTTTGTCCTGTGCCTGCACACATGGACCATGGACCCAGCCTTTCCGACAAGCTTAGGCTAGAGAGAAAGGGAGGAGGACCACGTGCTTCCAAGTAACCGCAGCTCGTTAGGAGACTCCCATGAAAAACTACAAGTGAAAATTCAAGAAGGATTTTTAGTTTGCTTTTTTTAAGTTTTACACTGTTCTATGATGATGAGAAACTTCAAATGTCACAATTGCACCTTTCTATGATAAAGCAGTAGTTAATTATTAGGAAGAAGATGACATCTTATTATGAGGAAAAGTAAGGTATACATTGTTTTTAATGCTCTGTTGAAAGAAAAAGAGTGATTTATCTCCCTCCATCCTCCCCCTCACCTCACTCCCCTCCCCACCAAAACAAAACAAAACAAAAACAGAGAAAAGCAAAAAAACAAACAAACAAAAACACACCTCAGAAGAGGTAAAAGAAGAAAAATGCTTTCATGCCTAGGAGCTGTCCACCCTTAAAAAGGACAATAGCACGTGTATAAAATGGTTATTTCTATTGTACATTTTTGGAAACCACACCAACATGCAGACTAGAGGAGCCGACAGTCACCAAGAGGTTAACTGTACTGTGTTCTCATCCAGTCTGGGTTGCCGGCTTTATTTTTTGAAGCCCCACCATCAGCTTTACAGGAAATCCATGCTTTGCTTTCTAAGGTTTTCCTTTTTCAAAACTGACTCCATCCCATTAAAAAGAAAATCTAGTTTATTTCAAACAACCTATAAATATTTTACATCATTCTAAGGGAAACCTCAAACAACAGAAAACTATCAAAATGTTGCCAAGGTTATGTACTCAATGATTTAATAACCTCAAAAGGGAAATACATGTAAACAAGTACATATCACAGTTCTGGGTTAAGGAGGACAGGGTTAGTTTACCAAACAGTGTTGTGTTTTAAAAACATATCACTCTTACTTCCACTGTTGCACATCAGCCTCAGTTGCTAAGGAACTGGCATATACTGGAGATCAGACTTCTTCTTTATAAACTTGTTACAGCAGGTAAGTCCCAAATGCATTCTCTCTCTCATCTGGATTTTGGAGAGGGAAAGCAGTCTAGCTCTATTCTTGTCCTTATTTTCTCCCTTTGTGTAATGGTAAATGATGCAATAAAATCAGAATCCCTACGGCAAAGGACTTTCCCCTCTTGCAATGTTAAATACACAGAGAGAGATAGCTTATAAACTATGATTGCTAAACTTTATTTGTATAGAAATCCTTGCAGGTCATTAGGCTATATATTGGATAGACAGAGGGAGGGAAGGCAGGCTTAGTAGCAATAGTGTTTGCTAGCTATCAGATTACTATTACTTCAGTGTTATTCTGTTTGGATCCCATGCTATAACGTGTAATATACTATTGCATTGCTATGACATATAATATGTCACATTCAAAGCATTTTGGTTTGGCCACGGCCCACACTGATGACCGAAAGTGCAAAGTGCAGAATACTCTTTACTAGGAGACAACAGCTAATATTATAGTGCTGTTCACATCCGGGTCTACTCAGTCTAATTCCAAGCCATGGTTGTGCAGGATGATTCCTCTGTCCTGGATGAAGGTACCTGGCAATCAAACAAGATCGCCATGCACTAATATACTGCTCTAATGTCACCTGCTCTGCACCCCTAAAGAGAAGCTGGTCTTTGTGGGCTCTCAGGACTGAGGGCTGGGAGTGGACAGGGGTCTCCCCAGCACCCTCCTCCACCTCCCTGGGATGTGCCCTGCAGGGTTAAGACCATCTCCACATCAGGAAGCACCTCAGTGGTCGCAAATCACCCTGACTCTTTCCCCTTGAGTGAAATCACCTCCCACAAAGGCATCGTTTTGCATGGTTTTTTTTCACCAGAAAATGATTTCTCACCCAAACACAAGAATAACTGGTTTTCAAGGTAGGCAGTCTCACTAGTGTCTACATTATGACCGGCTGACAAACCCGAATATCAAGTCTGTGCCGCTAGTAATCTCTCCAGATTCAGCATTGGAGGCGAGCTGCTTCCTGGTTGCGGGGGAGGGAGGCCACCTTGATGCGCTGTCCCCTTCCAGCCGCACACCCACAGCGAAGCAAGCTCGGGGTACTGTGCTTAGGAAGACATCGAGTGGACTCAGATTGCTGTCCCTCCATTTAGAGGGACAGATGTGCTTCAGCTGATAGAAGATGGGGGACGTACACGCTAACCCTGAACAAATCACATTTGTCATGTGGCTTATATTTTCAGGCACGGGGTCACTTCACCCAGTGATTTCACTCAAGCCCTTCTGAGGTTCCATCTGTGCCCAGTGCTGTAAGAAGGGGAGCCGGAAGGCAGGCACAGTAGGTGACGTCACACACCAGCCCTGCCCTGGGAAGGGGGGCGTTTCGTAGGGAGATGGGGAGACAGATGGGTAACTATGGAGACGCTGTGGGCTGGGAAGACAGGGGGACGAGGCACACGGGGCAGTAGCCTGGTGTCTCCCAGAAGGGTGGAACGAAGGCCACTCTCTCTGCCTCTCTGGAGCCGGCTTCCGTGAAAAAGCAAGAAACTCAGCAAGGCAGAAACCCGTGGAAACCAATCTGAAATTAATGAATGCCTGGAAGGGAAAAAAAAAAAAAAAAAGACACCTGATTTATGAAAAGGTGCTGAAAAGCAAGGAAACTGAAAAAGTTGGCCAGAAGGCACAGCCAATGAGAGCCCACGTGGAATGGTTTTTTTTTCACCTGATGATTAGATTTGAAGAAAGTAATACTCTGTAGCATAAATAAGAAGGAACGCAAGGCCCTCAGATTCAGAGGAGGGAAGGTGGGGGGGCGGGGGAAAAACATCCGGTGGTTTGGGGAAAGCAGAGCCACAGGCTATGATATTGAAGGAAGACAGCCATGAATAAATATGAGGGTGGAATTGCAGGAGGACCAAGGTGGAGCCTGCACGTGACTCTGAACTGCTAGGCCTGTGCTGTGACCCCCCCCTTCAGTGCTGAAAGGGAAGTACCCCCATCCTCTTCCTGAGGACAGAGCAGACCCTCACATAGAATGGGGAGGAGGCTTAGGTCAGGGAGACACACAGGGAAGGAAGGCCGTCCTCCGACTGTGGTCCTCTGATCGGAGCACAGATCACGGCCTCTCAATATATTCGGTGAGAATATATTTTACAAACTGTGAAGTACTCTACAAATGTGAGCTGTACACCAGTCAAAGCAAAGGGCGATGTTTATTTTGTTGCGTTAAAACTGAGTCCCCCTACGACTGAGTTCCCTTGCTGAGTTTATGATTAATCTCTCTATCCAAAACTTTATTTCCTTTTTTTTTTTTTTTTTTTAATTATTTATTTATTTATTTCTGGCTGTGTTGGGTCTTCGTTTCTGTGCGAGGGCTTTCTCTAGTTGCGGCAAGCGGGGGCCACTCTTCATCGCGGTGCGCGGGCCTCTCACTATCGCGGCCTCTCTTGTTGCGGAGCACAGGCTCCAGAGCACAGGCTCAGTAGTTGTGGCTCACGGGCCTAGTTGCTCCGCGGCATGTGGGATCTTCCCAGAGCAGGGCTCAAACCTGTGTGCCCTGCATTGGCAGGTGGATTCTCAACCACTGCGCCACCACGGAAGCCCTATTTCCTTTCTTGTCCCATCTGAACCTCAATCCCTTTCTTGTCCCCTCCAACCTCAATTCTCTGCTAACTGAACACTAATCAACCAGAGTCAGAGGACTAAAATTGCTGTTGTTAACATCGTTAATGTACTATAATTGCTATTATACAAATAATCATTAATGTACAGACTCAGGTTGTTCCTCCAGGGCAAGATGAGCTAACAGACCCGCAAGCCATGGACCACCTCGCCAGAGAATGCACACTGGGGACATCCTGACCGCCTGAAACTATGATGAAGAAATGTCAAGAAAGGTCACAAGAGGATGATTAACCCCAGCTTCTTTGTTCTTCCCCTTTAAACACTGCCCCCCCCAACTCAAAGACCAAATAGGAGTGGATCTGAGGCTTATCTCCCACTCCCTTGCCTAAGGCCCTGCAATAAACCCTTACTTTGTTGCAGACACCTGCTCTCAGACTTTGGCTTTCTGAGCCTCGGGGCACACCAGCCCTTTCTCAGTTACAGCCTCCTGAAAAAAGACTGTCCACTTCTGCTGAACTTAAAAGAAAAAACTGGGTTAAATGTTTGTTTTCCACCCGCTTAATTTAAGGTATTTGTATTAATACTGGCCGATTCTTAAAAAAAGAAAGAAATGTACAAATATATATATTTATTTATTTAAAGGTGTTCCTTTTACAATATGGATATGGTCCAATTACAGAAAATATTTTCATTTCCACAAATTTTCACCTCAGTTCTGAGCTTCCTAGTAGCTTATTGGTTTCTTAGTATTAAATGCTGCATTTTGACTATTTTTCAAGATGGTATCAAGATAGCAATGGAATGAGGGCACAGGTAAGCCTACATCAGTAGATACAGGTAGATGTTTTAAAATTTTGTTCTCACTAGAAAACTTGGCAATAACACTAGAAAACTTAGCGATAATACATTTAAAATTAGAATTTGAATGCCACTTATGGACTAATCAGGGAAAAGGAAACATGATACAGAAGTGGCAGGCCCCTTGGAAATTAGCTAGGCATGTAAGACATGATTAGGTCACAATAAATTACAGGGCGGGGAGCATGAATTTTAAAGTCCACTGTAGCTACTGATTGTGAACAGCAGAACAAGTATTTCTCTAGCCATAAAGAAATCAGAGTTATTTTGCATGTGAAAACATTCAAAACTGCCTTCCATGTCACACTAGCAGGGGACAGCTCACTACTACAGACCTTAGATGACATCAGCTTACAGGCAATGGTTTCCCATGGAAATGGCTGAAGGCACGTGACCTTCCTCTTATCCCCATCACCACCCCCGCCTCCCCGGCTGTCCTGGGTCCCGGAAGCCAGCGGGAAGCGCGGGTCCCACAGCAGCCTGCAGGGCGTCCAGCCCCAGGCTCCCCTGTTCTTCTGTCTCCCACCGTCCACCCAGGAGAATCTGCCCAGTCCCACCTGTTAATTCCACCCCGGGGGTTCTGTTTCACATCCACCCATCTCTCCTCCAAGTCTTGTCAAGTCAACCTCCTAGGACTGTTGGACACTCCCATTTTTGAGTTCTCAAATGACCACAATCACAGCCAATGAGGCACGTGGATCGAGAAGACATTTTGATTTTAAATTCACCCAGTTTCAAAGGCCCGTGGCACTGACCTCCTCCCCTCCCACGTGCCAGCACCTCCCCTACATTGTTATTAAGCCAACTGTTCATACAGGTAATTAGGACAAATGATATTTTTCAACATTACTGCTTTTTCCAATGACTACTATTCTAACAGCATTGTTTTCTACTACTCCTCGTTGCAAACAGATAATATTTTAATAACATTAGGGGTAATGTAACTTTGGTCAAGTGGCCTGGAAACCTAACCACAATTTATAATATTATTTCTACAGCAAAATGTATTCTAAATGACTTTTATGAATTACAACCAGGCTGTAAGCTGTAGACAACACCAAAATACAAACATAAAGCCATAAAAAGAACCCCTCTAAGGTTGGTCCACTCCCTGCTGTTTACACAGTAAACATTTAATATACAGAGAGAGGGAGCAAAACCAAGGAGCCTCATCAAATTTAATTCCAGATGACATCTCTGCTGTCACCAAGCCCTGGTCTAACTGTAATATTATCCTAAGCACAGCACAAAGATGATGAGGATAAACTTGCTTCCCCCAGAGTCCTAATGTAGTCCAATGCCAAATATTCCGAAGTATTTTGAATTTTCCAATCACTATTTCATTAAAGCAAATGGCTGAGAACTGACTGTATTATAATAAAGCATTTTTAAAGCATGAAGGAAAACATGAATATTCATAGTATTTGCATTTAGGTGAAAATGCAAAGATCTCCCATTACGGATAATGCAATGCAGTGGCCCCTTGGGGAGGAGGGGAAGAAGAGAGACAGAAACAGAGCAGCAGTGCTATCCAGATACTAAGTATTTCTTGTTGTTCCCACGGTTATGCATAATTTGTATTCTCGCTCAGGCAGGCAATGTAAGGCATCTCACTAGATCTATTAACGAATTACCATGACTGAAATGGAACTCATTCCCTGCACCAGCTCTTTTAAAGTTGGGTAGCATCATGGTCAGCTTCATCCCCTCCCGGTGGCCAAGTCCATTTGATTCTAGATAGCTTTTCTCTTTTAGGGCTCCCTCCCTGCCCCCAGCCCTACTCCAGGCCTCCTGCAGCTCGCTGGTGGTGGCCACAAGAGCCTCTTAATCGGTTTCCCCACCTCTGCTCTCACCTCCCTCTAATTCATTAGCCACACCGAAACCAAAGTTATCTTTCGAATATGCAAATCCAAGCACATCACACCCCCACTGAGAACCCTTCAACATTCCCCAGTGGCCTAATGATCGAGGCCAAACCCCTTACCCTGACTGACGGGGTACTGTCCCACTCACAGTAAGCATCTGCCATTCTCCAGCTGGGACTCTCTTGCTTTCCAGAATAGCAGATCCGCCACTCTCCTTAGATCTCAGGTCTCAGCTGGAACCAAAGCTTCCCTGACCCTTAGGATGGGCTATAGGATCCTGGGATAAACACCCGATTCTTCCCCTATCTCAGACCTGATCACATTCTTTGGTAGGTGCCTGCCTGTCTGTTTGCCCTTCTAGATTAATCGCTGCACAGCTAAAAGTCAGTCCTTTTCCCTATCCCGTCTTTAGTGACTAGCACTGGACCTGCCACACCGTAGGTGTTCAAGAAGCATCTGTTGAATGAACACATTCATGAAGACACTCTTGCCCCCTGCATTCCATATTCTCCATTAATAGTGAAACTAGTCTCCATTTAATAGGGAAAACACTCCAAAACAGTATAGTAAGCACCTGAGAAAGAGGGTTACAACTTTCAGCTCATTAAGCAGACCCCATAATTTGTTTCAAACACCTTGGTGTGTTACTGCCATAATTGTCAACAAATTTGAAAAAGGCTTGGTCCCATTTGCATGTCTAGATTAGAGAAGGGGCCAGTGGTACATGTAGCTACCCTCCCCAAAATCTGTGTCAAACAGCAGCCTATGATTAAGAGAAAATGAAATTTAACCTATCATTTCAAAAAGTGCATGTTACTTAAATCCTAGTAATTCAACTAAAACCAACCAAACAATCAAAAACAACAACAACAACAAAAACCCCACTACTGAGCAAATCCAGCCTTAAACATCTTTTCCCCAAAGTAGGAAAAAAAAAAAACCAAAACCCAGCGAAAGTATTGCTGACACACATGTAAAATCCAAGTGTTTCCAGCATCTGTCCTCCAGCAGGCTTCCGCCCCTGCTTGCCCCTAAGCCAGCTGGCTCTAGTTTAGCAAGTCCCCTTAATGCGAGTCACGGATTCAATACAGAGCAAGAACAGTCGGCTCTAGTCAAGGACGGGTGACAATAAACAGGTGTAGCGGCAGCATGCCTGGCTCAAAGTCTTAGTAATACCGCTTTATATAGGGGCAGCGCTTCAGACTTTTCAAAGCTCTTTTGTGTCTAGTCTCTGTGTGGTCTGCACTTCCAAAAGAAGGTACAGAAACCCTTTATACCTGTTTAACAGCTGGGAAAGCTGAAGCCCCCAGAAGTCAAGCTCTTTGCTCAAGGTCATAGAGCCAGTGGGTGCAGGGATGGAGGAGGTCAAGTCCAGGGGGGCCTATCAGGAGTGGACATTCTTTCTCTCAACCATGCTGTAGTCAGCTTGCAGCACTGCTAAAACCGATAGAGAAGCCACAGGGACTCAGGGCGCCTCTCTCAATAAGCATGAACTATTTCCCCTCTCTGTTTGCTCTGCTGCTTTTCTCCAAGGCGGGCTCTAAATAGCAAGAAGTCCAGTTTAAACTGAAGAACCCAGGGGCAGGGTGGTAGAAAAGAGAGAAGAACACTTTCTGTTCTATTTCCCCTAAATATCACTAGCTCTGCATTTCCCTAGAACAGTCAACTCCAAATACTCTCCTCTGAGACCCTAAGCGTGAACTATTGGTCAGAGAAGACTGGCTGCTCTGCAGAGAGACTGAACGACCCGGCACAGCTATTCAATCTGTTCATCTTTAAAGTGGGGAAGGTGACCACCCCACCGTACATGCCAGGAGCCTCAGGCAGGACCTGGCACCTTGGAAGGCTGGTTAATTTTTTCCTCCTCTCCCACGAGTTCACCCAGGAAGTTTGGGGATGCAAACTTCTTAAGCATCACTGAACTCATCCAGAAAAGCACTTTTCTCTGCCATGAAACCTGCAGGGACAGATATCTTCCCAGATGTATGAGTAAAACCCACTCACTCCTTTTCTTCCCTGTGCTTCTGCCTAATCCCAAGTGCAGTACGTATTTGGTCCAAAATGTGCTTACTGTAAAGAATGAAAGTCCTGAAAGACTTTAAAAGTATTACATGATGAAAAACTGAACTGATCTCTCAGCATTTAAAAAAATGCTTTTAATAAAAGAAATCCTTTGAAGGAGTTCAGTACCATGTGGCTTTGAAAGAACTAGAACACAGTTTCCGGGGGCAGAACTCACTGGACGGGAAAATGGAATCCTGGCTGGGAATGTCCACTGGGGGCCGGGGCCACATGCAACAGGCGCCTGCAGGGGAACCTGGGACAACTTTCTACAGCCATGTGGTGTCGCACACAGTGGGAGGCGTGAAAAGGTGCGCATGTGAACAAGTATTTCTAGTGTTAATCCAAAGAAATAATCAGAAGCAAAGATCTCTGAACAAAAATGCTTCAGAGCACTATTTGTAATAGAATGAAACAGGAAAAACTGAACGTCTAGCTACAGAGTATTGTTAAGTAAATTACAGTGTATCCCTGTGAAAGAATGCCATTAATCATATTTGAGATGAATACTTAAAATCAAGGGAAACTGCCTGTGATATAAAGTGGAAAGAGGTTACAATTTTGTTTGAAAATACACGGATAGAAAAGAGATGAGAAGGACATGCACTAAAATAATAAATAGCAATATCTCTAGGTCGTGGGCATACGGTGTGCATCTGTCATTTGTCAGAACTCATGGACCTGTTCGTGTAAGATCTGTGTACCTCACTGTAGGTGAACGATACTGTGATTTTTAAAAAGGAAAGAAACACAGGTTCGCCAGCCTCCTCCCCTGACAGAAGACATATTAAGCCTGAAAGAAATTAGAGTAAATAAGAATTTTAGGAAAACAAAAGTGGCTCTGCAGCTCAGTTACTGATGCCCGCCGCCACCGACTGCTTAAGGCCCTTAGTGGACCTTCGGAACTCAGTCCAAGCTCCTTTCTCCACGCTGCTGAAACCCTGGTTCATCCAGGGAAGACTAGTAAACACTTGGACTAACTACCAACAGTGTCAGGGAACTGCCCAGGTTTGGTAAGCAGCCCAATAGGTGTGAGGCCCAGGTGGTGTTGGCACATAAAGGTGTGAGCCTTAGCGTGGGAGTAGGGGAGGTACGCCCTGACCTCAGGTGGGGCTCCAGGTGATGCAACGCTGCATCGGAAAAGGGAGAGGGTGAGAACCATAACGCATCCCAAGAAAAAACCACAGTTGAATGTGAGTCTGGAGCAGAGAAGAGACCCTTGACTTCCTATTTTGGGTCGGGCTGGTGGCAAGGGTCTTTCCAGTCGCTTCTGCGCTGGTCTTGGCTAGGATCATGAAGAGGTGAAAGTTACCTCTTTCTTATGAAGCGTGGTTACTTGTTACTCTGCTCTGCGCTGTCTGTCTTTATAAAATGTCAAGTTTAGGCCACACGTCGTGGGAGACCGCTGTGTCCCAGCGCGGTAACTTTCCTGCCAAACCATTTAGAGCACTCAGACAATTTGTTTTTCTTTTTTGTAATCTGCTATTTTAGATTCTCCACACTACCATTCCCCTGTATTGAAATGCATGACCCAGTGGCCAACAGATCTCGGGGCTGTTTATGGAGCAGCCGTAAGAGCGTATCTACTTCTATCATCTTAAAGACAGCTCGGAAAACACAACGCAGCCACACCTAAGCCAATTGGCACGTGAAAAAAACGACAGTCCGGGACTCAAAAATTTCCCTAGACTTAATGTTATATATCTAAAAAAACTGAGCAGGGATTCTGACAAGCTTATTGATGTGGACTCATTATTATTTCGTTAAGAAACAACCAGGAGGTGACCAGCTTTCCCCATGTAAATGCTCTTGCTGGACCACAACAGGGAAAGCTACCTGACCCAAACTAATCCTTTCTGTGTCTCTCACAAAATAAGCTACTTTTAGTTCTCACATCCTGGGAAGATTACAGCCACAAAGCCAACTTCTGCCCTCTCTCATTCTTGCCTCAGCTCTCTCCCTAGGAAGTCTCGTTAATCTGCTTTTAAAAACATTCAGCTTTTCAGCCATTTCATTCCAACTGAATGTCCTGAGGAGCCTCGACTCACCTTTCTAGTCACCCTTGGAAGTTCTTATCCAGGGAGTCCCGCTTTTGCTTTTAACTTCCTCCCAGCCCGAAGTCGCAGGTCCCCACGGCCAGCCGCAGTCCCCATCCGGGTGGGATGAGCCCAGACGAGGCACAGAAGTGCACTGGGAACGTGGGCTTGGGAGGTGCCTCTCGCCTCCTTGTGCTGGAGAAGAAGGAGCCATACACACAGCCCCTCCCCCTGCCCTGAGGCTGGGGACAGAGATGTGGACCCACATTAGTAAGAGGACTGCCCATTCACACTGACAAACCCATCTACAGATAGGCAACCCTGTAACAGCGCTGGGTGTCACACTCACGGAAAGCCTCGCTGATCTTGTGATATCAAAACCCCATAAAAAATGTAAAAGCCAGCTAGGGCCTGGGAGCTAACTTGGACCAAAATGTACTCTTCCCACAAGAAATGAAGCTGGTCCATCTGTCCCTTGGGACCACGTGGCATTCCTGGACCAGCTGTCCAGGCTGTTTTCTGATAACTCATTATCTAGGGGAATAAATACCACCTTTGCCCTGACAAATAACTAGGCTCTTTCCCTTCCCAAGGCGGACTTGGAAAACATTTTTGGCATGGAGAAGCAGCCGTATCGAACCAGAAAGCTGTGACGCATGAGTCTTCACTGGACTGAGATAACTGTAGTCTTGGTCATTTTAAGCTCATTGGTTCTCAGCATCGTGAGCGGTACTTGGTTTCTGGTATAGCTGCTGAATGATCCCCAAACCACAGAAACAGCAAAATTAAAACAAAACAGAAACAAACCTGGGGTTTGTATGGCTTGACATGAAGTCTGCTAATTTCACTATCCTGTGACTCTATTCTCATCTTTGCAGATGGGTGGTACCCACTCTGGGGACAGGAGAATTTACAGAGAATGAGGCAGGGGTGACAACCTCCAGATAAGAACTGCCTCTGTGTGGTTTACTGTTCATCGCCATGACCACAGACTCACCGCGCTACTGCAAGTACTGAGTACCCTGCCGTACGTTATCACAAACTGCAGTGTGCAATCGGGCATCTCGCTCTGTGATGCTCTGACTGCAGAAGTGCTTCATGTATGTTTTCTCAAATAGGACCTGATTTGAGAGCAGGGCCTGTGTCAAATCTGGCAACACTTCCCTTATGCAAAGGTCACTTACCTGACATTGACTCTAGAATCTCTCTAGAACAGAAACGAAAATAGGGCAGGGTAGGAGAGCTAGTGTAACAAAGTGTATACCCTTTTTTCGCAAGGGAGACCTCCAAAATTATTTATTCTTCATTTTTTCATGGATTTCTAATGGATTTTAGTTTCTGGGGCACAGAGCAGATCCAAAGCAGAAAATTAAAAAGCAAGTATTCAACCTGTATTAGCTATTTTTATTAATTATTATTTTTATTTTGTCGGTCGGTGCCAAACTCTTTGTTAAGTATTTTGAGTATCACCTGTCAGTGGATATCCTGTCGGCTGATTGCCAGCACAACATTCACAAGCCACCAAAAAAATGTTCATTGAGTTTTGCATATAGTATTTATTTAATATGGTAGAGAAAGGTGCAATATAGATTTCTTGTACTACAAAAAGAAAAAGAAAACCAGTGATTTGCATTTTAAAGGATGAGCTTCAGGGACTTCCCTGGCGGTCCAGTGGTTAAGACTTCGCCTTCCAGGTCAGAATGGCCATCATCAAAAAATCTAGAAACAATAAATGCTGGAGAGGGTGTGGAGAAAAGGGAACCCTCCTGCACTGTTGGTGGGAATGTAAATTGATACAGCCACTATGGAGAACAGTATGGAGGTTCCTTAAAAATCTAAAAATAGCACTACCATACGACCCAGCAATCCCACTACTAGGCATATACCCTGAGAAAACCATAATTCAAAAAGAGACATGTACCAAAATGTTCATTGCAGCTCTATTTACAATAGCCAGGACATGGAAGCAATGTAAGTGTCCATCATCGGATGAATGGATAAAGAAGATGTGGCACATATGTACAATGGAATATTACGTAGCCATAAAAAGAAACGAAATGGAGTTATTTGTAGTGAGGTGGATGGAGTTAGAGTCTGTCATACAGAGTGAAGTAAGTCAGAAAGAGAAAAACAAATACAGTACGCTAACACATATATATGGAATCTAAGGAAAAAAAAAAAAAGGTCATGAAGAACCTAGTGGCAAGACGGGAATAAAGACACAGACCTACTAGAGAGAATGGACTTGAGGATATGGGGAGGGGGAAGGGTAAGATGTGACAAAGTGAGAGAGTGGCATGGACATATATACACTACCAAACGTAAAATAGATAGCTAGTGGGAAGTAGTCGCATAGCACAGGGAGATCAGCTCGGTGCTTTGTGACCACCTAGAGGGGTGGGATAGGGAGGGTGGGAGGGAGGGAGACGCAAGAGGGAAGAGATATGGGAACATATGTATATGTATAACTGATTCACTGTTATACAGCAGAAACTAACGCACCATTGTAAAGCAATTATACTCCAATAAAGATGTTAAAAAAAAAAAAAAAAAGACTTCGCCTTCCAGTGCAGGGGGTGTGGGTTCAATCCCTGGTCGGGGAGCTAAGATACCATATGCCTCGCAGACAAAAAACCCAAACATAAAACAGGAGCAATATTGTAACAAATTCAATAAAGACTTTAAAATTGGTCTGCATCAAAAAAATAAAACTTTAAAAAATAAAAAGGATAAGCTTCAGTTATCAAGAAAATGCACTCACAGAGGTAGCTCATATCTAGATAATTCTGCAATAAAACAGGGTTTTCTATATTTCTATGACATTGCCACATCAACTAATAAAGTCATAGGTGTTAAAAAAAACACTGGATTTAATTTTTAAAATGTACATATGACCCAATTCACTCTGGTGTAAGTTTAAAGAGATTTATTTATTTCAGAGCAAAAAGACATGGAAACCGATTACTGGCCACTAATATAAAACTGGGCTTGTCACATCAAAAAAGTGAGATGATGCTATAAATGATATTACTTGGTACGCTTTTAAAACTGCTTTTAAAGAATCAGATGTATAACTAGAAAGAGATTTAGATATTGTCTTGACGTAAGAAGTATTTGATTATCTTTTGAAGGAGATGCTGGGAAGACGGATTCTGACAAAGTAGTAGTTAGGCTGGTCATCAAACCACCTCAATAAATAAATGAGTAAAGAAACAAACCACGGAATTATACCTTTGTGGCTCTAGAAATAATCTACTTACCTAAGTGCAGTGAAAGAGAGGTACTTTAAACACAGATGTACATCTAAAGAAAACTGGGAAACACAGTGGAGAAGTGAGTATCAATTAGACTAAGGAGGTCACGGTGTCCTTGACTAAATAGGGACTGCCAGTGACCTCATTTTCTATGTATGAATGAGAAGCTGAAACAGGCATCAAATTATGCTAGGCATAAAGCCCAAGGCAGTCAGAGAAAACACATTATCTACTTATTACACAGAGATGCTCACTGAAACTTTATGTTGGAAAAAACAAACAAAAAACCTCAGCATTTAAACAATAGGGGAATATACAGCAAAGGAAATTACTGGATGTTCATGTAATCACATATCATACTGCTATTTAAAATCACAGTTAAATACTTTTAAGTGATATGGGAAAAATGCCTCTGTGTTCTGTGAAATATATATATATATTAAAAAATATGTATATATATATATGTACACACACATATGTATATCCTCAATTATGTAAAAAAAAAAAAAAAATTGGCAGGAGATACCCAAAACGTTAAAGGGGTTTTTTTCTTCAGAGTCAAATTAGAGGTATTTTTACTTTTTTCCTCCATTTTTTAATATGTAACCAAACTTTAAATGTTATATGTTACTTTAATAATTGGAAAAAATAAATGTTGTTTTGAGATTTAGTCCATTAATATAGAATAGATTGGAGGAGAAAAAAGTCTCTCACCGACAGTTACTTAGAAACTTAACCTGGGATTTACTTTTCTGTCTGTAAGTACTTTGGAAAGTGGAACATACAATGGACACTTTTGTTATTACTTAGGGCAAGCTCTGCCTGGGGAGGTCTCTTCCATCACTTAGTGACGTTGGATGACGAGTCCCTGCCCAGTAGTGGCCAGTGCCATGCACAACATTCACTTAAAAAAGAAATTCCTGTACCTCCTGGAGACCTTTTTTTAAAGGGGGGTGAGGTGGGGGGCATTTCTTTACTTAGTAGATGAGAACATTTATTAAGCTACTTTTCCTGGGCTTCTCTCTCTCTCTCTTTTTTTTTTTTTCCCCCATTTTGTGATGTTAGTAATTTGAAACCCTCTTATACTGTGGAAGCCTAACTCTAGGTTTCTTAAGTTAGAAAGGAGGGCTGGGGAAACATTAAACATTCCTATTATACAACTTACTCTAGTAATCAACAATCCATATGCAAAACTCTTCGTTCACAGATAAAACCCTTGAGTCTTTGATCTATTATATTGGACCTAACCAAATTCAGTGATTCACTCAAGGTTACCTGAAAGAACGCAGGTAATCTCGTGAGTGTCAAAGAGTAGCCTGCCTGGCACTAAGCAGAACACGTTTCTTCTAAAGTGAGAACAACTTCAACTTTTTCTCTTTCAAGTCTTCACAAGAGCTGTCCTTAACATTTTTAAGTGTCATTAGGTACCTTACAAAAAAAAAAAAAAAATCACTGATTTATTCTACATAATTTGGTGAACTTGGCTTTTAAGGAATTCAGGGACTTTGTACCAAGTTTAATTTTAAACAGACATCACAGTCTTCTTAATATGGCGAAATCAAATGGACATTTGCAGACCCCTCTGAAGAAATACATTGTATTTCTTCAATGTATCTTCGTATCTTCCATCTTTCTTTAGCAATCTATATTGCTCTAATGATGAAGACTAAGCGATTTCTAAATAATTTTGTGAAGTATCAGTTGTTTCTTATCTTTTTTCCTCTCTTTTAACCAAAGGCTATGCCAATCTTGTCAAAATAAGATACAGCATTGATTTAATTAATTATCTGGATAATTTGGCCCTTCTAACATGACCCTCTTGGTCACAATCTCCCTTTTCTGAGAAGTCTCATTATGATTGGCTTACATCTGTTGAGTCTTCAAAATTCAAACTATGACAGCTAAGATTACATTTACGCCAAGGCTGGAGCTCCGAAAAGCCAGAACTTACTTCTAAATGTCTAAGAACTCCTGGGAGTGGCTCTCAGTGTGCAAGCAGAGAGCAGAGTGGCTAAGGGCCAGGAGGATATGGCTGGAACCCGGGCTCTGGCCTGCACTGCCTGTGTAAACTTGGACAAGGGCCTTAACGTGCCTAGGCCTCTTATTCTTTCCTCATATATAAACATGTGCTGAGATGTTATAAGCACCTACTAAGTGCTCGATGAATGGAAGCAATGAATACTTTTGCTTCTCAATCTGTAAAAATAGAAATAAAATGCTAATTCCACATCTACTGCAATTATCATCAAGTGTTCTACACACCTAAAGGGCTCTACAAACATTGTTTTAGTTTCTGCAATAAGGGTGTACTCTCATTTCTTCCATGGTGCCTATGCTTAATATTAAAAAGCAGGTCATTTTATTCCATACAGCTTTTATTTTTTTTTTCAGTGTAGAATTCAACACTTGCCTCCACCCCCAAATTACTGCCACCATCAAAATTGAAAAATGGGATGATAGATTTCATTAGAGTAAATATTCCATCATATTTGGGTTTCTTCCCCGACTGGCCTATAACATTACAGGGAAAGCGCTACATAATGGATAACATTCATGGAAAACATCAGCAGGCCCTGGACGGGCTGTTACAGGCTTCTTCACCGCAGCCCCACACGCGGCACTAATAGCTCTGAGATAATGTGTAATTCCTTCACACAGTCACATGTGCTGCTTATTCAAATTTTAGTGGGATCTTGCCTATAGCTGGGTTTTCATTTTAAAGGTTCTGTCCACATTTCCGACAGAAACCACAAACTGAGATGTTTATTATCATTAAAAAAAAAAAAACTTCATCTAGGGAACATTTACAATGATTTCTGTATCCTTCTGTTCTTGACAAGTTAGAGACTTAAAAGCTAATGAGCTATTTTATTTTTTAATTTTGGGTTTCTTCATCATCTCGAACACCCGTGAACCAGGGACTGTTTTGACCTTTGGCCTCCCATGTCACCTAACCTACTTTAGAATTAGTAAATTACTGAAATGAGAATCATTGTTCACTCATAGCAAGGTATAATATACACCTGCCCACTCTGAAAGAAGCACAGTAGAAACCTACATGTGTCCATCTGTCCATAGAACGTGACAAGACTCCACGTCAAGAGCTGCATACTTTCCGAAGTCTACCGTAGACCCGTATTTGCATAAAATAGGTTCACTGTTCCTCCTCTTTATTATGCCTCAAAGCAGTTGGGGTAAAATGTTCTTTCATTCATGACCCACCTATGACCAGGTCACTCTTTAGCTCACATTGCAATTCTTTCCCTTCAGTTTAACAGTAAGAAAAAGTAAGTTCTGTTCTTTGCACCCTGCCCCATTTTGCAAAATTATCATCTGATACTGGAAGGCAAAGCAAGGTTTTGGAAACATATCAATTTCTTCCCTCCATCCCCCCACCCTTAACTCTGATAAAATATCTCTACCACCAGGCAGCCTGTAACCTCATAAATACACTGGTGCTTAAGGGATAAGGACCTCAAAGGACACTTACTGATAAAACTTGCTTCGGTGCAACAAGACAACTCTTCCAGCACTTTGCTTATGTCACCTATGACAAGGAAGTTAGCAATGTCTCAAGGATGAGTGTGAATTATTAGACCCACTAGGATAGACCACCTGTGTAGTCTTTTATGTCTAGCTTCCCTTTTGTGACCTCAGGGAGACCCCTTTCTTTACACTCAAATCAAACCCTTAGTTATATCACCTTGCATTAAATCAAGGCAAATGTGAGGCAATACTGTGGTATGTTTCAGGCCATTTAATTATGGCAAAGAATACTCATTTCTTCCAGTTATCCCTACATAATACACACACACACACACACACACACACACACACAGCTGCTACAGTTCAGGGACAAGCGATCAGGTGAGCAGCCTGGGCTTTCTGACAACCTTTGGGGCAGCTCCAATTAGATAAGCTTTAAAACAGTAAAAGGTTGAGGCGAATACACAGCACTTGACTCATCTAAAATGTGCAGTATAATAAATTCAGGCCTAAAAACCTTTCCAAAGATTAGAGGAAATGCCCAAAGTCACCAGTTAGTTATGCAAGAAGGGGAGATTTTGGGGAGGGGGGCGTGGGAAGGTAGAGCATCAGAGGAGCCCTTGGGGGACCCTGGGGAGGTGCTGGCAGAGCAAAGTGGCAACAGAAAAGATATAATATTTCATCAAAAGAAATAAATTGGCTTACTAGCTAGACAAAGGTCTCCAGAGGCTATGCTGCAATACATTGTGAACACTTGTCAGCAATAAAATTCGAACTAAAAAGTAGCTTACAAGGTGGGCTAAGTATTCGGGAGCTAAACAGTTGAAATCAATCAAAAGTTCTGAGCACAGAGAGACAAATGCAAGCAGATATTCATCAAAACGAGGAGTCAAATGAACCCCCTTCCGAAAAACTGTTTGGTTTTTTAAAACTAAAGGTGCATCAAGATAGGTGCCTTTTCTATAGAAACATCCTTTGAGGTCTCTTGACTTAAAGGAAAGGAAATAGAGTGCTACAACGTCAGGAGCTGCTCAATCACATGCCGGGGCCAGTTCCGACACCTGCCCATCAAGGTGACAGGCTGCTGCCCTCTTCCCCCCAATCCTCTTCCCCCCAATCCTCTTCCTGGCCTTAAAAATGCAACTGCATCCCGCCGCAGGCCTGCGGAAACGGGCCGCACAGGCAAAGTGCGGAGTACCAGTGCCCCGCTGCTGGAGAGGCTGCAGCGCTTGATTTGCAATGACGCCACATGGAGAGAAATGGGGGAAAACATGAAGAAGAAACAAGGATGAGAAGGCAACAAACAAAATGTGCTCCCCTTCTTTAGTGGTGCAAGACGGAAAGAAAGAAAGAAAAAAAAACCCAAACTAGAGATGGCCAATGGTCGGCTTATCAGGACACATATGGGACGCCTCTAATCCACACATGAGCTTAGAAAAAACACAAACAAATAGAAGTACCTGGGAAATCAACTTGGACACATTCTAATACAAAATTCTCCCCGTGATCACCATCACCACAAACTCGGGATAGATAAAACCCCAGCACTCAAGCTATTAGAAACTACATTTTACTTACAAACCAGAGGTTTATATAATCACAAATTACATAATACTCCTTCTGTGCACTAAAAATCCTTCTGTAGGTGAAGCTCCAAACCCTCCGGTCTTTTAACGTTTTCCAGGGACAGCTGGAGAAGTCTGCGCAAGAACTGGGGGGAGGGGGGAATGGAATGCTGGAAAATCATCTTTGACAAGCTGTCAACCCAACCAAATGTTCCAGGATAAAAAGAGACTCGGAGCAGGTGACTCTCCTCTGTCCCCATCCCCTGCCGCACGGGCGTCTAAGGCCAAGGCAGAGGGAGCAGGGCGCAGGGTGCGGGGCGCGGCCGAGGCTTACCTGCTCCCCGAAGTCGATGGCTATGTTGGTGATGCCCAGGGGCACCAGGAACCGAATCAGGGGCCAGTAGTGCGTGAGCGCCGGGAATTTCACCATAGTCCCCGCCGTGGGCGGACCCCACACACATCTGCCGCCGGGAGGAGACTCTGCCGGGAGGCGCGGGCCGAGAAGGCCGGGCGGGGGCGCGGGCGGACGGAGGCCGGGACCGGCGGGGTCTCGGGGCGGCGGCGGCGGCTCCTCGTCGCGGCTGCGGCGCCCTCTCCAAGCGCGGCTGCTCTAGCAGGAGATCCGCAAGCTCAAGTCCATCCCTGCTGCCCTCCCACACAACAAAGATCTGTCGGGAAAAAAAAGAGGAGGGACGGCGGCGGCGGCGGCGGCGGCAGAAGGTTCCGCTGACAGCGGCTCCATTATAAGCGCTCTGGGGCCCGGAAATAAATAACCGCGCGCACGAGGAGGCGCCGCCGCCGCCGCCGCCGCCGCCGCCGCCGCCGCCACCGCCGCGGTGCAGAGGAAATCAGGGGCGGGCGCGGAGGCGCGGACACCGCCGGCGGCCAGGGGGCGGGCGGCAGGCTGGGGAAGGGGCCGGGCCGGGCGGGCGGCGCCTTCCTTCCCTCTTTCCCTCCGCCGCCGCCTGCGCTCGGCGCGGCCGCGGGGGGCGCTGCGCACGCACAGGCCGCGGAGCCGCCGCCTCCGCCGCGTCCCGGCGGCGCGGGGTGGGACTCGCCGCGGTGCCTCTGTCGGCCGAGGGGCGGCGGCGCGACGTTGCTGGGGAAGCGGGCCGGGGGCGGCGCGTGGCCCGAAGCCCGAGGGCACCGCGGGGGGAGCCTGAGGGGCGGGCGCACCCAGCGATCCGAAGGCCCCGGGGCAACCCGGGCTCCCTGGCCGGGCCCTGTCGCCCGAGCCCCGCGGGGCCGGGGCCTGGGGTCCCCGCGCTGTCCGGGAACCGGCCGGGGCGTGTGGGAGACTGGCCGCCAGGGCCGGCGACGTGAGCGCGGATGCGCGAGGAGGGATCGGGGCGCGCAGGGGCCGGGAGGGAGCGGGTTTGGGAAGCGCCCACTGCCCGCCTGGCGGGTACCGCTCCAGCCCCCGTCCCCGGGTGGCCGCCTCGAGGCAGGCGGGGACGTGAGGAGGCGGCCGCTCCCGGAGGGGACCTGCTTGGGGCCCACCTGGACAGCTGGGGGCCCGGGAGAGATGGAGGCGTCGCTCTGGGCGGGCGCGAGAGACCGAGAAAAGGAGCATCTCTCTCAGGGTGTCCAGGGGCGACGGGGACCGCATCCCGGGGGTAAATGCGAGGAGGGCCTCGGGGACCGTCCCCGCAGGCGCCCAGGCTGGGCCGGCCGGCCTTCGGGGTACCCAGACCTGCCTCCAGCGGACTTTGCCTACTGTGAACTGAGATTCTCCTCAATGCACCGCTATTGTAAACAAGAACAACAAAACTCGAAGAGTCTCTTTTCAATATAGAAGGGGAAAGAAAAATCTGTTTTACAATACTTGCCCCAGTGATTTCAGGGTTAAGAATAGCCATGCTGAGTGTTTTACCTAAAACTTAAGAACAGTACGGCAGTCAGCAAAGCCAGCATCCATCTCTGCCCCAGCGCGCTGTGACCAGAGGGTGGAGGCCGCGGATGAAAAGCGCCTCAAGAAGGGAGTGCGTGAAAATCATTGCACCTTAAAGGAGGGTAAAAGAAGGCCTCGTGTACAGGTCTGGATTCACTGATGTGTGACCTGGAGGCTCGCAAAGGTCCCAGGACTTAGAAGGAGCTGTGCCCGGTTTAATGTTCTGCCTCTGGAAATTAATGATTTTTGAAGGAGGGGTCGGCAAGTTATGTAGCCTGTCCTGCTTATGTTATTTTGCACTGCCCCCTCACAACGCATCTTTTAAAGTTTACTGAGCATAATAAATTAATTTATTATTAAAATAATAAAATGTGCACCCAGGAACGAGCCTATTACCTCACGTTTCGCAGTGTAAAAGTTGTGTTCATAGTAAGCATGAGATCTCCACCTCCTGGGTTCAGGTATTTCACAATTATTAGAAAATATTCAATGTTTTCCATATTTTATGCCTTTAAAAGACCTTTTAAAATTCCAAACAGAGCAAGGCCTTGAGAAATAGGAAGCTAATTTACCTCGTAACTCTGATGTAACCTCAAATTACATGCCCTATAATTAAAATGAAATTCTGGTAATTATTTATTGTGTTAGATATGTCAAATAGTATTATTTAAGAGATGTCCCAGCAAAACAGGAAGTTCTTGGGTACAGGACTCTCCTCAACAGCAAGTTCCTGAAAGGTGTGTTTTAATATAGTTCGATCTTGTTTTAAATATACCGAGACAGCCTATTATTTAAAGGAATTCTCAGGGAAGGAGTTCTTTTCTAGAGCAAATATCACCTTATGGTTTATCCATTCTGTCGACTAGCAATTTTACTTAAAGCAATCTCATTACACTGACCTTTGTCTAGAATGTGGGGTTGATAAGGTTCTCAGTAGACCTTCAGCAAGCCCAGTTTGCTTTGGTTGGTCCCCGGACAAGCACCAGCCGCATTGCTGGTGCTAACTGAAACAAACGCACACCTTGGTCTTAAGAAGGAACGGTGAGAAAGTTCCAGTGAATCAATGAGAGGTCATCATCCTTGTTTGAGTATTCTAAGTGTGCTTTTTTAAAATAAATGATTCAATAGTGTCATCTTTGATTATGGCAAAGAGCACTTTTTAGGTTTGAAAGGGCTTTGCATTTCAATCACACTATGGCAATGTGGAACTGAATGCAACAATTAATTACTTTTTTTTCTGTCAAAGTTTTAAAATCTGATAGATTTCAAAGGGAGCTTTTGACCTTTCTCTCTCTCTCTTCCTCTTTTTAACTTAGCAGTTGTTTGAAAAGATAACTCCAGAATACAGGTGATGGTAATGAATAGGAAGTTTTCTAAATTACCCAGAAGCCAAGAAGAGATCACAAAGTCATTTAAATTAGATTCAGAGAGTGTTTTATTTCAGAGGGTACAGCTTTACTTTCAATGTACAAAGTTTTTAGTTTAGGTTTGATTGCTTTCAGCCAAAGACCATTACAAGATCTACAGACTTTATATTCAACAGTGTAAGAAAAAATTATGTACCTATAGGAAAAAATGCTGGAAAATAATATGGTCAACTATTAACAGTGGTTAGTTACAGCTGCATAGTGTTATTTTCAGTTATACTTTTCAGTATTTAACACAATGGGCCTATATAAGTTTATAAAAAGAAAAAGAAAAAGAGTTTTAAAAAATATTTACAAAACTTCCTTAGAAGTACAAGTTAGCATTGATTTCAGAGCATGGAAAAAATTACTCTTCCCAAAATAATTTCATAGATGACTAGCAATATACTATGATTTTGATGCCTAAAATTATTAATGCTAAGTTTTGAAGATGCTAATGTGAAAAGGGAAACTAAAAGTTACACATGTGTCTGATTTACTTTTTTCTGTAATTGATCATAAATGAATATGTTCAAGTTACCCTCAAGGAGCTTCTGCTTCAAAGGACAGAATAAAAGGTCATGTTTAAGATCATCCAGTTCTAGAACTCTACAACTCAGTGTTCTTGATTTGAGGAGCCCAATGGGATCAAATTGGAAACATAGCAGTGGACTTGGTCTGGAAGCAGTTGCCGTAAAGATTTGTGTAAGATTGACTTTATAGAATTATCTACACTGGTCACACAGAATTATCCCATATCATGTATTTAGTATGACCAACTTATTTAACAGATAGTTTTTATGGAAGATTTAGTCCCAGATGTTGGTGTCCAGTTTTGAAATGATCCGTAAGATAGAGTAGAGTAGACTCTACTCCAAAATAGAGTAGACTAGATATAAATTCAAGCCTTGTGGTCCTACATCTGGGCCTAGCGAAGTGTTACTACATGGCTCACTGTGAATGCAGTGAGGGAGAGCTTCTGATTCTAGATTACTTAATTGTGTTCATATAAATAGTGTCCTATTTCATGAAGTCATGACTTCTGCCCATATCCAAGCTTCCAGAGAACAAAAAGAGAAGTTGTTTCCTTCCCCAAAACTGCAAGTTTTACTTTTGCCATCTCTGTGTCATTCCAGCCCAAAGCCTAGTTATAATTTGCTTGGCCTAATTATCAAACCCAATTTTATACTCTCAGCATATCTCAACAGTTGGAGGTAGGAGGTGAGTGGCATGGGTAAATTATCCTGAAATCGAACATTTGCTGTAGATAAGCTAGAATTTGCTAGTTCAATTCTGTCAAGAGTTCTAATTCTCCAGACTTGTGGTTTCCAAGAGGGGGGTGGGGTGGGGGAGGGATGGATTGGGAGTTTGGGATTAGCAGATAAAAACTATTATATGCAGAATGGATAAACAACAAGGTCCTACTGTAGAGCACAGGGAACTATAATCATTATCCTCTGATAAACCACAATGGAAAAGAATATGGAAAAGAATATATATATATATAACTGAGTCACTTTGCTGTACAGCAGAAATTAAACACAACATTATAAATCAACTATAGGTCAATGAAGTTTTTAAAAAAGAGTCATAGTTCTCAATTTTAATAAATTCTTTAATAATATTTTTAAAGGGACCACACAGATACTTCAACATGTTATGCTGCAAAGAGGAATGGAGAAGATTTCTACATACTAGTATGGAGTGATCTGCAGAATATTTTGAAAAAGCAAGGTGGCAAACCGTGAAATGGTATGCTATTTGGGGGGTAAAAAGGGAGAGAAATATGACTATGGCTCTGTGTGCCTGTGTGTATTTACTTATATTTGTGAAAAGACACACTGGAAATATAAATAAAAATTATTCAAATGTTTATCTATGGGGGAAGAAGAAAGAGACCAGTGTGGAATAGGGACAGAAGAAGAATTTCCCTGAATGTACCTTATTATCTAATTTTGGCTTTGGAAACATTTATGTTTTACATGTTGAAACATAAAATTAAATCAAAAGAAAACAATTATGGACAGCAGATAGATAAATGTCATGCATTTTTTGTTTGTTTATTCCTCTTTTCTTCTGAGAAGAGGATTTGAGGCAGATTTAATCAGAGTACAGGTGTATGCCTTATGCATTTTATAAATTTTGATTTTTCTATAATTGCTAGGGAATAAAACATTTGGGGAGCCCCTTGCCAGGTCAGTTATGTAACCTGATGGCATTGTGTATTGGTAACTGGTAATTTACTCCTATATCTGAAAAGTGACCTAAAAAACAAAAGTAAGTTTTGGGATGGATTCTGCTCCTGCCGCTCAAAACACCATCACCACCACCACCACCTGACTTTCAGGATTCTATAGGGATTCTTCATATAGGTGAGCATTTGATGATTTGCTGACTTATATTTGACTCCTTATGGTGAAACGCACAAGGTATGTGTGTATGTAATTCACCCTGACCCCTCAAACCATAGGTCTGGCAAATCTTAATGAATAAAATGGAATGGAGGTTGGAACAGATGAAAACATAGCTACTTTTCATTTCCCTTTTTTCTCTTTCTCCAACTTCTGCTCTTGCTTTTTTTTTTTTTTTTAATGACCAGGATAACATAAAATGTCTGTAATTATAAGCATTCCTCATTTTATTGCCCTTTGCTTTATTGTGCTTCACAGATATTGCATTTTTTTTTTTTACAAACTGAAGATTTCTGGCAACCCTGTGTCGAGCAAGTCTATCAGTGCCATTTTTTCCCATTTTTTCAATAGCATTTGCTCACTTCCTGCCTCTGTGTCACATTTTGGTAATTCTCCAAATATTTCAGACTTTTTCATTATTATTATATTTGTTATGGTGATCTGTGATCAGTGATCTTTGATGTTACAACTAGCTGAAGACTCAGATGATAGCATATTTTAGCAATGAAGTATTTTTCAATTAAGGTATGTACATTGTTCTTTTAGACATAATGCTATTGCACACTTAATAGACTACAGTGTAGTGTAAATATAAAATTTTTTAAAAATTATTTATTTATTTATTTATTTATGGCTGTGTTGGGTCTTCGTTTCTGTGCGAGGGCTTTCTCTAGTTGCGGCAAGCGGGGGCCACTCTTCATCGCGGTGCGCGGGCCTCTCACTATCGCGGCCTCTCTTGTTGCGGAGCGCAGGCTCCAGACGCGCAGGCTCAGTAATTGTGGCTCACGGGCCCAGCTGTTCCGCGGCATGTGGGATCTTCCCAGACCAGGGCTCGAACCCGTGTCCCCTGCATTGGCAGGCAGATTCTCAACCACTGTGCCACCAGGGAAGCCTGTAAACATAACTTTTATATGTCCTTGGAAACCAAAAAATTTGTGTGACTCACTTTCTTGCAATATTCGCTTTATGGTAGTGGCCTGAAACCGAACCCAAAATATCTCCAAGGTATGCCTATAAATACATTTAATAAAGCTTATTCTTGCTACCAATTCAAGGTCTATTTACTTTTAAAAGCACTTTTAAAATATCATTAAAATATCTCACAAAGATATCCTGTGTGATTCTAGCTCACTTTGATAATTTCTCTTCTGTTTTATATTTTGACAATCAGAATGAGAACTGCATTAGTCTTTACTTCTAGTTTGTAAGTCTGACATCGGCCACAAAATATTAAATTTCCTGAGGCTGGGAGCTATTTAAGATATTATTCCATCTGGTTTCACCCTCTTACTTCTCACCTCCACCCCAGGACAATAATAGACATTAAATAATACATTTTGAATTGAGTTTTCCGTAAGCTTTTTTTATGTTTAACCTCCAAGTTGACAAGCGTATTATCCTTTCTGTTATACAGTTAATACTGACTGAACATCCTTAGCATTTGGGTGATATAAATAGAAATCAAATTTTCCAGCCTCTCAGACTTTACCATCCAAGAGAAGAGGTAGGCAAACAACACTCTTTTAATTGTTATTGCATTTTAATCAAATCTATTTTTCCTTTGCAGTGTTACTAATTATGTTAGAGTAGGTATTACTTGATTAATTAATCAGGCAAACAAGTAGTGCACAGTCGTCTTCACATTAAGTATATAGGTTATCCCTAAGTTCCTCTACCTCCACCAGAGCATTTTTATCCTTGAAAATGTTCCTGATTTCAAAATGGTATCCTACTACTTATTTACATGATTTTGCTTGTGACTCAGTAGATAGACTGGTTGGACAAGGGGTTAACATAACTGATGTCATTTTAATCTCTATATAGATCAATTAACTTTGTTTTAATTCATTCAGCAACTTCTTTGGAGTGTCTACTGTGTGCTAGACATGGTGCAGGGTGCTGGGTATACAGTGTTGAACAAAACAAACATGATCCCCCTAAGGCTGGGAACAGTGCAAGATGTGCTCTCTCACTCCTATTCACCTCCACACTGGAGGACCTAGCCAATGCAATCAGGCAAGTAAAAGAAATAAAAGGCATACACATTGGAAAGAAAAAATAATTTTTTATTCACAAAAGATGAGACAGTTTATGTAGAAAATACCAGAGATTCTGTAAGAAAGCTGCCAGAAAGAATATGTGAGCTTGCTTAGCAAGGTCCCAGAACACAAAGTCAATATACAATAATGAATTGTATTTATGTATACTAGCAGTGAAAAATTGGAAATAGAAATTTAAAAAACTGTCATTTAAAATCCACGAAATACTTAGGGATAGAGCTAACAAAACACATGCACATTTTTATTTATTTATTTATTTGGCTTCATTGGATCTTCGTTTCTCTGCGCGGACTTTCTCTAGTTGTGTCAAGCAGGGGCTACTCTTCATTGCAGTACATGGGCTTCTCATTCCCATGGCTTCTCTTGTTGTGGAGCATGGGTTCTAGGCACGCAGGCTTCAGTAGTTGTGGCACACAGGCTAAGTAGTTGTGGCTCTCAAGCTCTACAGTGCAGGCTCAGTAGTTGTGGCACATGGGCTTAGTTGGTCTGTGGCATGTGGGATCTTCCCGGACCAGGGATGGAACACATGTCCCCTACATTGGCAGGCAGATTCCCAACCACTGTGCCACCAGGGAAGTCCCAAAATGTGCATGTTCTGCTGAAAACTATAAAACATTAGGAATTCAAAGATGACCTAAATAAATGGAGAGCTGTGTGTGTGAATGGATCAGAAGCCTCAGTATTATTAAGATATCAGTTCTCCCTAAATTGGTCTATAGACTAAACAGAATCCCAATCAAAATCCTTTGGAAAAAGAAAAAGCACAGAACTGAGAGTAGCCAAAATAATTTTGAAAAAGAATAACAAAACTGGAAGACTGGCCTGGCCCTGAACCAAGATGGCAGAGTAGAAGGACGTGCTCTCACTCCCTCTTGCGAGAACACCAGAATCACAACTAGCTGCTGGAAAATCATCGACAGGAAGACACTGGAATTCACCAAAAAAGATACCCCACATCCAAAGACAAAGGAGAAGCCACAATGAGATGGTAGGAGGGGCACAATCACAGTGAAATCAAATCCAATAACTGCTGGGTGGGTGACTCACAGACTGGAGAACACTTATACCACAGAAGTCCACCCACTGGAGTAAACGTTCTGAGCCCCACGGCAGACTTCCCAACCTGGGGGTCTGGAAACGGGAGGAGGAATTACTGGAGAATCAGACTTCGGAGCCTAGTGGGATTTGATTGCAGGACTTTGACAGGACTGGGGGAAACAGAGACTCCACTCTTGGAGGGCACACACAAAGTAGTGTGCGCATCGGGACCCAAGGGAAGGAGCAGTGACCCCAGGGGACACTGAACCAGAGCTACCTGCTAGTGTAGGAGGGTCTCCTGCAGAGGCAGGGGGAGGCTGTGGCTCACCGTGGGGACAAGGACACTGGCAGCAGAAGTTCTGGGAAGTACTCCTTGGCATGAGCCCTCCCAGAGTCCGCCATTAGCCCCACCAAAGAGCCCAGGTAGGCTCCAGTGTTGGGTTGCCTCAGGCCAAACAACCAACAGGGAGGGAACCCAGCCTCACCCATCAGCAGTCAAGTGGATTAAAGTCTTACTGAGCTCTGCCCAACAGAGTAACAGTCAGCTCTACCCACCACCAGTCCCTCCCATCAGGAAACTTGCACAAGCCTCTTAGATAGCCTCATCCACCAGAGGGCAGACAGCAGAAGCAAGAAGAACTACAATCCTGCAGCCTGTGGAACACAAACCACATTCACAGAAAGATGGACAAGATGAAAAGGCAGAGGGCTATGTACCAGATGAAGGAACAAGATTAAACCCCAGAAAAACAACTAAATGAAGTGGAGATAGGCAACCTTCCAGAAAAAGAATTCAGAATAATGATAGTGAAGATGATCCAGGACCTCAGAAAAACAATAGAGGCAAAGATCGAGACGATGCAAGAAATATTTAACAAAGATCTAGAGGAATTAAAGAACAAAAAAACAGAGATGAACAATACAATAACTGAAATGAAAACTACACTAGAAGGAATCAATAGCAGAATAACTGAGGCAGAAGAACGAATAAGTGACCTGGAAGACAGAATGGTGGAATTCACTGCTGTGGAACAGACTAAAGAAAAAAGAATGAAAAGAAATAAAGACAGCCTAAGAGACCTCTGCGACAACATTAAATGTAACAACATTTGTATTATAGGGGTCCCAGAAGGAGAAGAGAGAGAGAGAGGACTTGAGAAAATATTTGAAGAAATTATAGTTGAAAATTTCCCTAACATGGGAAAGGAAATAGCCACCCAAGTGCGGGAAGCCCAGAGAGTCCCATACAGGATAAACCCAAGGAGACACACGCCAAGACACATAGTAATCAAATTGGCAAAAATTAAAGACAAAGAAAAATTATTGAAAGCAGCAAGGGAAAAACGACAAATAACATACAAGGGAACTCTCATAAGGTTAACAGCTGATTTCTCAGCAGAAACTCTACAAGCCAGAAGGGAGTGGCATGATATACTTAAAGTGATGAAAGGGAAGGACCTACAATCAAAATTACTCTACCCGGCAAGGATCTCATTCACATTCGATGGAGAAATCAAAAGCTTTACAGACAAGCAAAAGCTAAGAGAATTCAGCACCACCAAACCAGCTCTACAACAAATGCTAAAGGAACTTCTCTAAGTGAGAAACACAAGAGAAGAAAAGGACCTACAAAAACAAACACAAAACAATTAAGAAAATGGTCGTAGGAACATACATATCTATAATTACCTTAAACGTGAATGGATTAAATGCTCCAACCAAAAGACACAGGCTTGCTGAATGGATACAAAAACAAGACCCATATATATGCTGTCTACAAGATACCCACTTCAGACCTAGGGACACATACAGACTGAAAGTGAGGGGATGGAAAAAGATATTCCATGCAAATGGAAATCAAAAGAAAGCTGGAGTAGCAATACTCATATCAGATAAAACAGACTTTAAAATAAAGAATGTTACAAGAGACAAGGAAGGATACTAGATAATGATCAAGGGATCAATTCAAGAAGAAGATATAACAATTATAAATAAATATATATGCACCCAACATAGGAGCACCTCAATACATAAGGCAACTGCTAACAGCTATAAAACAGGAAATCAACAGTAACACAATAATAGTGGGGGACTTTAACACCTCACTTACACCAATGGACAGATCATCCAAAATGAAAATAAATAAGGAAACAGAAGCTTTAAATGACACAATAGACCAGATAGATTTAATTGATATTTATAGGACATTCCATCCAAAAACAGCAGATTACGTTTTCTTCTCAAGTGCACAGGAAACATTCTCCAGGATAGATCACATCTTGGGTCACAAATCAAGCCTCAGTAAATTTAAGAAAATTGAAATCATATCAAGCATGTCATATCAAGCATCTTTTCTGACCACAACGCTATGAGATTAGAAATGAATTACAGGGAAAAAAACGTTAAACACACAAACACATGGAGGCTAAACAATACGTTACTAAATAACCAAGAGATCACTGAAGAAATCAAAGAGGAAATCAAAAAATACCTAGAGACAAATGACAATGAAAACACGATGATCCAAAACCTATGGGATATAGCAAAAGCAGTTCTAAGAGGGAAGTTTATAGCTATACAAGCCTACCTCAAGAAACAAGAAAAATCTCAAATAAACAATCTAACCTTACACCTAAAGGAACTAGAGAAAGAAGAACAAACAAAACCCAAAGTTAGCAGAAGGAAAGAAATCATAAAGATCAGAGCAGAAATAAATGAAACAGAAACAAAGAAAACAATAACAAAGATCAATAAAACTAAAAGCTGGTTCTTTGAGAAGACAAACAAAATTGATAAACCATTAGCCAGACTCATCAAGCAAAAGAGGGAGAGGACTCAAATCAATAAAATTAGAAATGAAAAAGGAGAAGTTACAACAGATGTTGCAGAAATACAAAGCATCCTAAGAGACTACTACAAGCAACTCTATGCTAATAAAATGGACAACCTGGAAGAAATGGACAAATTCATAGAAAGGTATAACCTTCCAAGACTGAGCCAGGAAGAAATAGAAAATATGAACAAACCAATCTCAAGTAATGAAATTGAAACTGTGATTAAAAATCTTCCAACAAACAAAAGTCCAGGACCAGATGGCTTCACAGGTGAATTCTATCAAAATTTAGAGAAGAGCTAACACCCATCCTTCTCAAACTCTCCCAAAAAATTGCAGAGGAACGAGCTCTCCCAAATTCATTCTATGAGGCCACCATCACCCTGATACCAAAACCAGACAAAGATACTACAATAAAAGGAAATTACAGACCAATATCACTGATGAATATAGATGCAGAAATCCTCCACAAAATACTAGCAAACAGAATCCAACAGCACATTAAAAGGATCATACACCATGTTCAAGTGGGATTTATCCCAGGGATGCAAGGATTCTTCAATATATGCAAATCAGTCAATGTGATACACCATATTAACAAACTGAAGGAGAAAAACCATATGATCATCTCAATAGATGCAGAAAAAGCTGTGGACAAGATTCAACACCCATTTATGATAAAAAAACTCTCCAGAAAGTGGGCATAGAGGGAAACTACCTCAACATAATAAAGGTCATACAGGACAAACCCACAGCAGACATCATTCTCAATGGTGAAAAACTGAAAGCACTTCCTCTAAGATCAGGTACAAGACAAGGATGTCCACTCTCACCACTATTATTCAACATAGTTTTGGACGTCCTAGCCATGGCAATCAGAGAAGAAAAAGAAATAAAAGGAATCCAAGTTGGAAAAGCAGAAGTAAAACTGTCACTGTTTGCAGATGACATGATAACTATACATAGAGAATCCTAAAGATGCCACCAGAAAACTACTAGAGCTAGTCAATGAATTTGGTAAAGTTTCAGGATACAAAATTAATGCACAGAAATCTCTTGCATTCCTATACACTAATGATGGAAAATCTGAAAGAGAAATCAAGGAAACACTCCCATTTACCATTGGAAGAAAAAGAATAAAATACCTAGGAATTAACCTACCTAGGGAGACAAAAGACCTGTATGCAGAAAACTATAAGACACTGATGAAAGAAATTAAAGATGATACCAATAGATGAAGAGATATACCATGTTCTTGGATTGGAAGAATCAGTATTGTGAAAATGACTATACTACCCAAATCAATCTACAGATTCAATGCAATCCCTATCAAATTACCAATGGCGTTTTTTACAGAACTAGAAAAAAAATCTTAAAATTTGTCTGGAGACACAAGAGGCCCCGAATAGCCAAAGCAGTCTTGAGGGAAAAAAATGGAGCTGGAGGAATCCGCCTCCCTGACTTCAGACTATATTAAAAAGCTACAGTAATCAAGACAATATGATACTGGCACAAAAACAGAAACATAGATCAATGGAACAAGATAGAAAGCCCAGAGATAAACCCACACACCTATGGTCAACTAATCTATGACAAAGGAGGCAAGGATATACAATGGAGAGAAGACAGTCTCTTCAATAAGTGGTGCTGGGAAAACTGGACAGCTACATGTAAAAGAATGAAATTAGAACACTCCCAAACACCATACACAAAAATAAACTCAAGATGGATTAGAGACCTAAATGTAAGACAAGGCACTATAAAACTCTTAGAGGAAAACATAGGAAGAACACTCTTTGACATAAATCACAGCAAGATCTTTTTTGATCCACCTCCTAGAGTAGTGGAAATAAAAACAAAAATAAACAAATGGGACCTAATGAAACTTCAAAGCTTTTGCACAGCAAAGGAAACCATAAATAAGACGAAAAGACAACCCTCAGAATGGGAGAAAATATTTGCAAATGAATCAACAGACAAAGGATTAATGTCCAAAATATATAAACAGCTCATGCAGCTCAATATTAAAAAAACAAACAACCCAATCCAAAAATGGGCAGAAGACCTAAATAGACATTTCTCCAAAGAAGACATACAGATGGCCAATAAGCACATGAAAAGCTGCTCAACATCACTAATTATTAGACAAATGCAAATCAAAAGTACAATGAGGTATCACCTCACACCAGTTAGAATGGGCATCATCAGAAAATCTACAAGCAACAAATGCTGGAGAGGATGTGGAGAGAAGGGAACCGTCTTGCACTGTTGGTGGGAATGTAAATTGATACAGCCACTATGGAGAACAGTATGGAGGTTCCTTAAAAAACTAAAAATAGTATTACCATATGACCCAGCAATCCCACTACTGGGCATATACCCAAAGAAAACCATAATTCAAAAAGACACATGCACCCCAATGTTCACTGCAGCACTATTTACATAGCTAGGTCATGGAAGCAACCTAAATGCCCATCAACAGACGAATGGATAAAGAAGTTGTGGTACATATATACAATGGAATATTACTCAGCCATGAAAAGGAAGGAAATTGGGTCATTTGTTGAGATGGGGATGGATGTAGAGACTGTCATACAGAGTGAAGTAAGTCAGAAAGAGAAAAACAAATATCATATATTAACGCATATATGTGGAACCTAGAAAAAGGGTACAGATGAACTGGTTTGCAGGGCAGAAGTTGAGACACAGAAGTAGAGAAAAAACGTATGGACACCAAGCGGGGAAAGTGGCAGGGGGTGGTGAATTGGGCGATTGGGATTGACATGTATACACTGATGTGTATAAAATTGATGACTAATAAGAACCTGCTGTATAAAAACAAAATAAAATTAAATTTAAAAATTAAAACAGCAACAACAACAACAAAAAACTGGGAGACTCATTTTACTTGATTTCAAGACTTACTATAAAGCTACCATATCATCACAGTGGGGCTCTGGTGAAATAGATATGCAAGTCAACGGAATAGAATAGAGAGTCAGAAATAGGACCTCACATATACAGTCAATTGATTTTTCACAAAAAATTGCCAAGGCAATTAAATGGAGAAAGAGTAGTATTTTCAACAAATATTGGGACAATCGTACATCCATAGGCAAAACAATAACCCTTCATTCTTTTGTATATACTTCATGGCATATATACAAATTAACTAAAAATAGATTATTGATTAAAGTAATAACTACAATAGTTCTAGACAAAAACATAAGAGAAAATCTCTGTGACCTTAGGTTAGGCCAGGATTTCTTAGATACATATCAAAAGCACAAACCATATGCAAAAAATGTCCTAAATTGGACTTCACAATTTAAACTTCTCTTCAAAAGCTATGGTTTAGAAAATTAATACTAGCCACAGATTGGGAAAAAATATTTACAAAACATATATCTGATAAAGGGCTTGTATCCAGAATGAATATATATACATATATACACATATATATATGAATATAATATTATATATATACTTTCAAAACACAATAATAAAAATTCATATAACCCAATTAAACAATTCAAGAATGGGCAAAGATTTGAAAAACTGCCTCATTAAAGAAGATGTAAGGAAGGCAAATAAACACATGAAAAGACTCTCCATTAATCACTAGAGAAATGCACATTAAAACCACTAAATACCTATAAGAATGGCTAAAATTAAGAACAAACAAACACCTAATATCACCAAGTGCTGGTGAGGATACAGAGCAAATGGGACTCTCATACACTGCATTGCTTGTGGGAATCCAAAATGGTACAACCACTTTGGAAAACAGTTTGAGAGTTTCTTATGAACTTAAATATACACTTATCAAACACCCCAACGATCCCACTTCTAGGTATTTACCCAAGAGAAATGAAAGTATATGTCCAGAAAAAGACCTGCATGTGAATGTTTATAACAGTCTTTATTCATAATTACCAACAACTGCACAAAACCCAAATGACCATCAGCTGGGGAATGGATAAATTGTGATATATCCATATGTGGAATACTACTCAGCAATTAAAAGAACAAAGCACTGATGCATGCTACAATATGGATGAATCTCAAATGCATTATTAGAAGCAAAAGAAGCCAGAGTCTGTATAATACAATTTAAATGACATTATGGAAAACACAAGATTGTAGGGACAAAAATCGGACCAGTTGTTGCCAGTAGCTGGGGAGCTGAAGGGATTGTCTACAAGGTGGTACTATAAGGGAACTTTTTGGGGTGATGTAAATATTCTATATTTTGACTGTGCTTGTGGTTCCATAACTCAGAGAACTGTCCATCTAAAAAGTGTGAATTTTATTTATATATATTATGTCTTGATAAACCTACTTTAAGTAAAGTATATGTGTACATTAAAACAAAATAAAACATAATTCCTTCTTTCCTGGAGCAGCTATTAAACAAATAAGCATGCAAATAAATATGCAGTTACATACTGCACTCAACAATACAGCTGGCCATCTCATAAAGAAGGGCTGGATAAGGAAGTTTGCAATTTATGCTTGAATATTAAATCAATCCAATTAATTTGTTTTAGAATTTGGTAGAGTCTTCTATTTGCTATATTACAAGTCATAGCTAAATTATAATCTTTCTGTAGGCCAGCCACTATACTAGATTCTTTACATACATCATCTTATTATTTTTTAACATCTTTATTGGAGTATAATTGCTTTACAATGGTGTGTTAGTTTCTGCTTTATAACAAAGTGAATCAGCTATACATATACATATATCCCCATATCTCCTCCCTCTTGCGTCTCCCTCCCACCCTCCCTATCCCACCCCTCTAGGTGGTCACAAAGCACTGAGCTGATCTCCCTGTGCTATGCAGCTGCTTCCCGCTAGCTATCTATTTTACATTTGGTAGTGTATATATGTCAATGCCACTCTCTCACTTCATCCCAGCTTACCCTTCCCCCTCCCTGTGTCCTCAAGTCCATTCTCTATGTCTGCGTCTTTATTTCTGTCCTGCCCCTAGGTTTTTCAGAACCTTTTTTTTTTTTAGATTGCATATATATGTGTTAGCATATGGTATTTGTTTTTCTCTTTCTGACTTACTTAACTCTGTATGACAGACTCTAGGTCCATCCACCTCACTACAAATAACTCAATTTCGTTTCTTTTTATGGCTGAGTAATATTCCATTGTATTTGTGTGCTACATCTTCTTTATCCACTCATCTGTCGATGGACACTTAGGTTGCTTCCATGTCCTGGCTATTGTAAATAGGGCTGCAATGAACATTGTGGTACATGACTCTTTTTGAATTATGGTTTTCTCAGGGTATATGCCCAGGAGTGGGATTGCTGGGTCATAAGGTAGTTCTATTTTTAGTTTTTTAAGGAACCTACATCACCTTATTTAATCCTCAAAGTAATTCTATACATTTGCTACTATTACCCCCTCCTTTTTATGCAATGGAAGCATGAACACAAAAGTTCAGCAAATTGTCTAAGCTCTCACAACTAATAAGCAGCAAGGTTGGTACTCAACCCAGACATGCACGACTTAAAAGATATTGATCCCCATGCCCTGGCCTTTTAAATGTTGTATGCTTACAATGCAGAATCTCAGCCCTCACCTAGAGCTTGGCATTCAGATTGAAGAACAGGGGTAATCCTGCCTTTTTTTTTCTTTTTTTTTAAAAATTAATTAATTAATTAATTTTTGGCTGTGTTGGGTCTTCGTTTCTGTGCGAGGGCTTTCTCTAGTTGCGGCAAGCGGGGGCCACTCTTCATTGCGGTGCGCGGGCCTCTCACTATCGCGGCCTCTCTTGTTGCGGAGCACAGGCTCCAGACGCGAAGGCTCAGTAGTTGTGGCTCACGGGCCCAGTTGCTCTGCGACATGTGGGATCTTCCCAGACCAGGGCTCGAACCCGTGTGCCCTGCATTGGCAGGCAGACTCTCAACCACTGCGCCACCAGGGAAGCCCAGTCCTGCCTTTTTTTACAAGCAAACCATGAGATTCTGAACAGATCTCCTGATTCAGACTGTTTACACTAGTTTGTAGTCTGAATGGTCAGTAGAGTTGTGTGGATTGTTAAAGCAACTCAGAATGACACGGTAGCAAAACTGCAAGGGATTTACAGATTATTTAGTCCAATTGTGTACTACCCCCGTGCTTTAGGTTAAAAAGAGAAAAGGCAATGAATGGACCTCTGGAGGTAGAGCAGCAGTGCTGGTGGTTTCTCAGAAACGGAGAGATGAGGGATGGCTTGGGAGCAAGTCCTGTGTCTTGGGCTTGTGAGAAGAGACAGTAGGAAGTCAGGGTTTCCCAAAGCTGGAGGCAAGGTCATCAGCTAGAGCAGTGACAGGAGCTGCCTTGATAATAATTGCACAAGTAGCCTCTCTGTTTGCTGCGTCCTTTGCAAAGTATTGTACTTATCGTATGAATTACATTACTTGTTCATAGCTGATCTATGAGAAGGTATATTGGTTGAATTCTTTTGGCTGAATGTAATAAAAATCAGCTTAAACTAGCCAAAGCTGAAAAGAAGGATTTATTATGAAGATATAGGTATATCCCGGCAGAACCCAGCCGCAGGAAGGACCTGGAACCAGGGACTGAACATCATTAGGATTCTCTCTGCATCTCTAATCACGATTTATCTCTCTTCTCTCCCTGCCTCCCTGCTTCCCTCCTTACCCTCTCTCCCCTCTCATCCTCTGCCTTTCTGGTCCATGTAGCGATTAGAAAGTGCACAACCACAGCTCCTGAGCTCAGTCATCAGTTTCTTTTTGCTCCCAGTCCCAAAAGGGATTCAGGGCCCCTTTTGCTGCTGTATTTCAACAGAAGGGACCCTGAGTGGGCCAGCTTGGGTCAGGGGCTTACCCTGGCTTAATCAGGGGAGTCAGGGGATGGGATCCTGTTGTCCCCAGTGACTAGGGGGAGCCCCAGAGAGGAGGAGCTGGCAGGCAACTCAGCAGGTATCCAGCACGTGGCCCCCTGCCCCCTGGCTACGTAACACCTATACACATCATCCCATACTTACGATGTTTCGAAGATGCCTCTGCCTAACAAGGCCCACTCCTCTAGTTACAACTGCAAATGTTTGCTCTCCTTCCCCAACAGAAGACAGCTCAAGGTCCTGTCCAGCTGCTGTCTGCAGAATTGCGGTCTACGATTCGTAGACAATCTCACCTTTGCCATAGAAAGCAATAGCCACCCTTTTGCCATAGTAGGTGCTGTTCTCAGGTTCCAGGGAGTAGGTATCCTTGGACACCATTATGCAGCCTATCACAAGTTTCTCTTTTTGTAGGATGGGCTTTGCCCAGGGGGTAAACACCCATGAAGCTCCAGTGCCCACTGACTAGGAGAGGGCTGGGAAAGACCAGCTGTCTGGCCCCTGGAGACCCTGAGAGCTCCTTGGGCATGGGAGGTAGAATTCAGGTGTGGCCCCTCTCTACCAGGGAGCTGGCCTGGTAGGACTGAGTCCTTGGACCCATTACCTTGTAGCCAGGAAATTAAAACACTGAAAAACACCCATAGCTATTCACGGGGTGGTCCTGCTTCGTCTGCACAGCTGAAAATGGTGGACGTCGGACTTAAGGTCTCCGATTTTCTCCCAGCTACTGTTCTCTTTTGCTTCTAGTTTGACCACATCCATGGAGGGTTTGAGCCAGGGTTGCCGCCTGAGGGGGACGGAGTTAGGGATTGCTCATGAAGCAGGCCCCTGTTGGCCTGGGGTAGGGCATCGTGCACGCAGGGCCAGGTCTGTGGCAGGTCAGGAAGCAGGACATGCCGGGGTGTGATCCCTGCGGCTGAAGGAGAGACTGCAGCTTCAGGAGCAGCTCGAGGGGCCCGGCCCGAGGTAGAGGCAGTGACCGGGGCACTTCACAGAGAGACTTGTTTTGGGTGGAGGAGAACTGCTAAGTTGTTTATTTGGGGGGTGAACTGCCCCACCCAAAAATGTTCCAGTCGTATCTTCAAGGATGTAGCTCCTCCAGAGACGGTCTGGTTTTCCCAAGTCAGTGGTTTTGTCTCCTTCTATCTAAGAATCCTCCCAGTTTGTCTCCAAAAGAGTGTTTTGCCCTCAGGGAGGATGGGGACTCTGGTGGCCCTGGACCTAGACAGAGTCCTCTTGGCCTTTGGGTTGGTAATTTTCCAATTCCATCCAGAACTGGGGCCACAGGTGGGTGTTTGACGTGAGCTTGACGCTATAACTAGCCCCATCAGCTGCAGGCGCCGGGGGGTCTGCACGGAACAGGCGTCCCCGACAGGCCTTATCTCAGGTGAGTCGGCTGCCTACCAGGCCAGGGGAGCTGCTGACCCGAGGCCTCATCCCAGCAGTAAAGAAAAGCATCTTGTCTTTGCCCCAAGCGTTCCCAAGGACCCTGCTAAGCCTTTTTTCAGGTGTGTTTACAATGATGTGTTTGTTGCATGTGTGATTACCTCTCCCTGACATGCCCACACAGATATGTGGCCTGAAGCTCAGAAATACGTGTAGATGAATAACAAGTCAGATTGGATGTAGATCTATATGTATAACAGTTGCCATATAAACTGTTACACACAGTTTATATGCAAACCATACAAACTCGAGGACGAGTTTATATGGTTTGCATTTCCCAGGGTTTACCTAACTTTTCCCCACTAAATTCCCCATATTTAAATTTGTACAATCTCCAAAACAACACAAGAGTCATTAAAGGTAAGATTGGCTGTGTTTTCCGAATGCCCAATACTATTTTGGGCTGCTTTTCAAAGTCAGTCTGGGAGGTGTAATTTGGAGACAGAAATATTTACGTTTTAGCTGGTATGAGAAAAGGACAGAACACATTATTGGAATTGAGGCTGTCCAAAAATGCATCCAGGGCATTTGATGGCTATACCTAAAGACAATTTAGTCCAACCATCCTCCTTATCTGTGTATCTGGCAGAACCAAACTCTGTGACCGCAGAGGAGGGTTGGCCATTGACATTTTTTTCTCGCCATGGTGGTAATCTCCATCACTGTCTTCTGACTGTTCTTAGGTTCCAATGGAGAGTTTTGGGCATGGCAGGGGGAAGTCTAAAAAGTAAAGCACCTAAACAAATAATAATTAAAAATAAAAAGAACAAGCACAGCAGCAGGTAGTATTTATGAATTTCATACGACACACCGTGCTATGCTTAGGGCTTTGGATGTAGAACCTCATTCATTGATTCACTCATGCATTCACTTATTCACTTCTTTATTCAGTTGTTCAGTAGTTATTAATGTGCCCAGTAGCATTCTAGGTACCAAGGATACAGCAATGAATGCAACAAAGTCCTTACTCTCCTATAGCTTACATTCAGGTAGGGAGATAGCTGACCAACAAATACATATATAATGCAAAGTAGATGAGTCCTAAGAAGAAAAATAAACCTGAGCACGGGATGAAGTGTGACAGAGGGTGACCAGGGAGGTTGCTCTGTCAAGTAGGTATCTGTCTGCATCCCAGGCAGAGGGAAGAGCAGTACCCTGATCCTGGGAAGGACATGGCTTCCCAGGAGGGAAGGAAGGGGAAGAGAGGTTGGGGATGAGGTCCATGGGGCAGCTTGGGATTTGAGTGGAATGGGGAAACCCTTGGAGATTATTGAGCAGGGACATGTTTTGACATAGGTTTGAAAGGAATTACACTGCTTGTTTAGCGGAGAAAAGGCTGCGCTGGGGGTAGGGATGGGAGCAGGGAGCCCAGTTAGGAAGCTACTACAATTATCTAGGAGGGAGATGGTGATGGCTTGCAGCCATGACCTAAAATTGGAGGAGGTGAGAAGTGGTGGATTCTGGAAATACTCTGAAGTTATGATGGACATATTTGCTGATGGATCGAGATGTGTGGTGAGAACAAGAGAAGAGGCATGTTTTGACTTGAGCCAAACTAGCAGTACCATTTACCAACATGGGCAGCTTGGGAGGAGGAGGTGCTCCGGAGATGCAGATTAAGAGTTTGGTGCAGACACAAAGCACCAAACTTTGTGATGCTTCTTGCACATCAGGTGACATCAGAGAGAGACCTGAGTGACGAAGTTAGTCAGGAGCTCAGAGGGGAGGCTGGACTTTTAGATTCGGGTGTCATCAGCAAAAAAGGGCTTTGTGAAGTCACGGTCCTGGATGAGGCCAACAAGGGAGTGAGAAGATAAGAGGTCCAAGCTAATCCAGCATTCATGCATAGAAAATGGCTTCCCTGGTGGCTCAGTGGTTAGGAATCTGCCTGCCAATGCAGGGGACAAGGGTTCGAGCCCTGGTCCAGGAAGATCCTACATGCCGCAGAGCAACTAAGCCCGTGCGCCACAACTACTGAGCCTGCGCTCTAGAGCCCACGAGCCACAACTATTGAGCCCACATGTCACAGCTACTAAAACCCACACGCCTAGAGCCCATGCTCCGCAACAAGAGAAGCTGCCGCAATGAGAAGCCCGCGCACCACAACAGAGAGTAGCCCCCACTCTCTGCAACTAGAGAAAGCCCGCGTGCAGCAACGAAGACTCAACGCAGCCAAAAATAAATAAATAAATTAAAAAAGAAAAAGAAAAGGGGTACATGCTGGGGCGAGTCCAGACAGGAAGGAGGAAAACCAAGAGTGCTTATTGTGACAGTAAATCAAGAAAGTGACCCCCTATGTCAAGTGCACGAATCAGTTGAATGAGATGGAAACAGAATTGATCACAGGGTTGAGCAACTTGTATTTCATTCATCACGAAACCTTAGGCGGTGGGCACTGTTTTTATTCACACTTTACCAATGAGGAAGCCAAGGCTCAGAGAGACCTAGTAACTTGCCGGGGGCCACACAGTCAGAGATGGAGCCAGGGCACATTAAACCCACTAAACCCAGAGGCTCCCTAGGGCTACCCTGGAGACACACATTCCCTTCTCTACTTCCAGTTTATGAGTCCTGGGCTTTTTAACCTCACCTCCCAAGTAAACAGTGCTCCAGGGAGGAAACCTTTCTCAACTCCATTTGGAGGATGACAGATTATTGCAGGATCTTCAGAGAGAATGACTCAAAATGAGGACAGAGGGAGGGTAATGTAGAGCATTTGAGAGAAGCCTGTCTAGGTTTGGGGCTCATGATTGCTTTAAAAATTTATTAGCGTGAAAGCGAAGGGGAAAAAAGGCTCAAAATAGAAAGTGTTTATACCAAAAAACCCGTGGGGGATTTGCAGTCTTTTCTGACAGATTGCAGACTACATAACAGATTTGTGGGTGAAGTCTAGGCTCTTTGTGTTTGTTCTTTTTTCATTTCCTGTATTTTATGCTTAATGCCCATTTAAGAAAAGTTAATTAGGATACTATAGAAATAGCATAAGTAACCCTCATCCCTACACAATGTTATCTATCGACTACAAAATATTTTGCATGAAAGGGCATTTTCGTCTTTTGAGAAAAAAGTGGCTGATACACTCCCCTACTTTATATATATTATTTTCTGACTGTATATTCTTAAAATCAGGAATGCTCTGAACCTAGATTTTCAAATCTGGGTCTTCCTATCCAAAATCGCATAGGTTTAGAGTACGTAAGTTTTAAAAGGCTCTACGCAGCAGTACAGTTTGTGGACGACAGTCACAAAATGAAAGATCCTTCGTTTCAGTGTGAATTAGTTTCCTGTGGCTGCCATAACAAATCACCACAAACTGGGGGACTTAAAACGACAGGAATTTACTCTCTCGCAGTTCTAGAGACCTGAAGTTGGAAATCTAGGTGTTGGCTGGGCCCTGCTCTAGGGGAGATTCCTCCCTTACCTCTTCCCACCGCTGGAGGCTGAGGCATTCCCTGGCACGTGGCAGCATGAATCTCATCTCTGCCTTTGTCTTCACATGGCTTCTCCTTCGAGAGTCCTGTGTCTCAAATCTCCCTCTGACTTTTTCTCATAAGGACACTGTCCTTGGATTTAGGGCCCAGCAAAGACCCGTTTCTCCAAACAAGGTCACAGTCACAGGTTCTGGGGCTTAGGATTTGGACGTATATTTTTGGAGGCTCTCCAAAAATCTCTACACAGTGTTAGACCCTAAAGTGGTGGGAAGGAATCAGAGGCCTAGGATGTAGTCTTCCCTGTGATGTCCACTTTTGTAAATTTGTGCACAATACCACACTCGAGAATATAACAAATATGTGCAAGAAGTTTCCAGGAGCACGAGAGAGAGAGGAGAGGACGCTGATTTTGCAGTCCTTCCTTGCAGGGATCCAAATCCCGCAGAGAGAGAATGTGCTCTGGATCAGACCCAGCTGGGCTGAAACTCATTCTGCCACTTGTTGGCTGTGTGACCTCGGCAGTTTATTTAGCTTGGTTTCTGTCTCTTCATTTGTGAAATGTGAGTTGTAATACTGACCTCAGCGTATCACTGAGAAGATCAAAAGAGCTGTCAAGTGTCAAGTCCCCAGCACAAGCCTAGATGATTCTACGAGTGGCCACACCCCCCTTCTCTCCAGTCCAAGCCATGCTGCCTGTTTGCCCTTCCTGATGCATTCAGCATTCAGCTTGTACCCTTGGAGCCCCCAGCTATGGGGCAAGGTGAGAGCCCTGGTCTGGTTCCTTGTATCCTGCCTCGGCCAGCTGGTCTGTTCAGGGTCTCTGTTCCCACAAGATGTTTCCGATTCACTGACTCAGTCCTTGCCCAGAGGTCATGGGAGCTTTTCTCATATGTTCCTTAGGAAACCTTTGGTAGTCACTCTTATCTACCCAGTTCAACTCTTTGAAGCATCAGGTTGGCTTGGGAGGAATACAAAGATGAAGGCACTAGTCCTGGCCCACAGGACTGGGAGACTACTTCAGATGTTTCCAAGCTAGCTAGTTAGGGGACCCAGAGCTAGGCTTCCGGTGGCTGTCCATGAACTGAAAGCAGCAAACAGTGGACTTGGTTGGCAGCCCAGAGCTGTGGACTGAACGGGGCTGCTGGTCACGGGACTGGAAATGAAAGGCATTGCGATTGGTCCAGGTGGGACCATCTTCTCAGCTGTAGCAGATGATGGGCTGCCGGGCTTCAGGGAGGAGCCCTGGTCTTGAAACCTGAGGACGTGTGTGTGGACCCAGCAAGCTGTCTAATGTCTCTGAGCTCTAGTTTTCTCCTGTGTAAAAAATAAAACAAACAAAAAAAAAAGCAGTTGTAAGTTGTTTGGGAATATAAATAAGACCATGGGCATACATTCAAGTAAATGTTATTAAACTTCAATGTATCTTCAATTATCTTACATTTAAGATAATTGGACAGTTATAAGTCACATGCCTCTGGGGTAGCTCTGCTCTTTGATCCACAAGTTCTTTCTTTAATGCATAGAGGTGAGAAGTGAATGCCAAGAAATGAAAGCAAAGTCAATCCAAGTCAGCAGAGGGGTTTTAATGCTGGTCACTTCCGGTCCAGTGGTCATCTTTTTTTCACAAAGAATTAGGCTAGGGTAGCGCATCTCAAACCTTCATGTACAATAGTTATCCATCCCCTGGGGAGCTTGTGGAAATGCAGTCTTTTTTTAAAAATTTTTATTGGAGTATAGTTGATTTACAATGCTGTGTTAATTTCTGCTGTACAGCAAAGTGAATCAGTTATACATATACATATATCCACTCTTTTTTATATTCTTTTCCCATATAGGCCATTACAGAGTATTGAGTAGAGTTCCCTATGCTATACGGTAGGTCCTTTTAATTATCTATTTTATATATAGTAGTGTGTATATGTCAATCCCAATCTTCCAATTCAACAGAGGAATGGATAAAGAAGATGTGGTACATATATACAATGAAATGCAGTCTTTCATTCAGCCGCTCTTGGCTGGGGCCTGAAATTCTGCATTTCCAGCAAGTTCCCAGGTGATGCAGATACTGCTGGGTGGAAGACCACACTTAGAGTAGCAAGGGGTGAGGCAACACCCTGGGATTCAGTCACTCAAATACTCTGGTCTTCTCAAAAGATCTACGCTCAGGATTTCCCCAAAACTAGCAGCTGTAACTTCTCTTTCCTTTTTCACTGAAAATTCATCTTCTTCAGGTCCGAATTGGCAGAGAACAATCTTCTTAGGGCAACCCAAACAGGATGGAGACAGTAAGACAGAGGGAAATTACTGCTTTGATGAGCCAATTCTTCATCCAATAAACATGCTGAATAATAAACATGCTTTTTCGTCCCCTGGGCTTTAATTTGCACATTTCAGGTCTAGCACTACAGGTCAGTCTAGTTCTCATCCAAGAGCCTAATAATTCTTTTGCTTTGTTTTAATTGTATGTTCCTTAAGATTTTGCTCTGACTCCACCTCCTCTTCTCTTTTCTTTGTTCTCTCAAACCTCTACAAGCCCCCGTGGCTTCCAAGCTTTGGTCTCTATTTTAGCACTGGTTTCATTGAATCTGGCCCTCCTTTCGTGGGTCCCCCTCCTTTAAACTACAAACTCCTTGAAGGAAAAGATGGTGACTTTTGACTCTGTGTCTTAGAGGTCTTGAACAATGTCTGGCATGTTAGACAACTCCAGTTCTAGCAAATGACTGGTTTGTTGAAACAAAGACCCTTTGCTAATCCTCACTTAATCCTCTTAACAACTCAGTGAACTTTGCTGTCTCTCCCTTTTGTAGATGTGGCAATGGAAGCTTAGAAAGGTTAAGTGACATACCTAAGGTCACCCAGTTGGCAAGTGGTGGAGTTGGGCCTTGGTTGAAGGTATGTCTGGCTCCATGGTCCAAGTTCTTTCTAACTGCTTTGGAATGACCGAATGAATAAATGCACCCACAGTGAACTTTATGTTTACCATGACCTGCAAAGTTTAGGTGGCTAATCATAGCTTTGACCAGACATGTCAACATCCAGAGTGATGGCTTCCAAGTGCTGGTCCATGGGCCAGTTCCAGCTCAGGACCAAAGATTCACCAGTTTTTGATAGTAGGAAAATATGAACATAAAATTAAATTTATTTAATTGAAGAACTGCCTTCATGATGGGACCATGTCCATTCTTTTCTGATATTCAAGTGATCTTCCTTTCACATGATAATGGCAAGAAGAATCGGTAGTTATTATTATTTTTTAACATTCTTACTTGGAAAAATAGACCGATCATACTGAGTTGAAATCCTATTTTTAAAAAAAAGTTATTTCTGTGAAATCCCCAAATCTGGGCATGACTGCTCTAGAGAATGTTAAGAAACAATCAACAACAGAGCTTCTACTTGAGGGCAAATAGTCATGTATCTTTAATGGATGATTTTGAGATTGTAATAAAATTTCCTGCTCATGAATATCCTTTTTCCCACCATGCCTTACTGACTCTGAGCAGCTGTTGATAATAATAAGACCACAAATCCATGAAAGGAACACCCCTTTAATTTGAACAAAATGATTGCAGGCTTTATCTTTTAGAGTTCCATTCAGGGACTTCCCTGGTGGCGCAGTGGTTAAGAATCCGCCTGCTAATGCAGGAGACATGGGTTTGAGCCCTGGTCCGGGAAGATCGCACATGCCACAGAGCAACTAAGCTTGTGCGCCACAACTACTGAGCCTGCCCTCTAGAGCCTGCGAGCCACAACTACTGAGCCCACGTGCTGCAACTACTGACGCCTGCATGCCTAGAGCCCGTGCTCCACAATGAGGTAAGCCACTGCAATGAGAAACCTGCACACTGCAATGAAGAGTAGCCCAGTCTCGCCACAACTAAAGAAAGCCCACGCTCAGCAATGAATACCCAATGCAGCCTTAAAAAAAAAAAAAAAAGAGCTTTTTTTAAATGTGCAGTCTTTTTTTTTTTGGCCGCACAGCAAGGCATGAGGGATCTTAGTTCCCAAACCAGGGATCGAACCTGTGCCCACTGCAGGGGAAGTGCAGAGTCTTAACACTGGACTGCCAGGGAATTCCCTAAGTGGGCATTCTTTGAGGTGCTTGGAGAGCACACAATTCTATAGACTGAGAGTCAGGCAACTAGAATTTCTAGCTAGGCGGGTGAGGAGAGGGAGGGGAACAGGGACTGCCCAGGAAGGCCAGGGGTGTTTGGTTGAGGGATCAGGGCTAGAGAGAGCAGGTCTTGAATAATGGGCACACCCAGAATAATGTTGAACAAATACACAGAGAGAAGATAAAAGAATGGGGAGTTCAGATTTTACTTATTAATCTACCTTAAAGCAAAATCCCAAATCGAAATAAACACAGCCAACAAAACTCCCATGATATCATCAGAAATGGTCCAGTTTCCACATGGAAGTGTCAGACGAGCTGCTGGAATTCTTATAGTTTCTCTAATTCATGCAGGATCATGTGTTCAAATTTTATTACAATCTCACTGTGTTCATATCATCGTCTGGTGATTAGAATGACTGACAGGATAAATACAGGTAATTACAATCCTCTCCTTACCCACACTTCACAATATTCAGCCCTACCTAACAGAATTGATCTGGTACCCACGACTACAAAAAGAATATCCATGTGTAAAGCAGTAGATCACAGAATACAAGGTACAGTTAGGCATGCACCACAACTCCAGAAAGGGCCTGGTGTGTGGTGGACCTCAGTGAGTCATGACCCAATAAACTCTTGACACACTTTCCAGGTGAGCAGAATTCACTATCCTGATAGTAAAACTACCCCTCATCGCTAAGTAGCTTAAAAATTAAAAAGCCACCGTTATGAGGTAACAAGCATCAGAGCAACATCCGATAGACTGTATATGATTAGAACACCTGGAGCTATCTTGCTATAGAATGGGTTTATTATGTCTGTTGTATTATATATTATATGATGTTGTATTATGTATCAATATTATGTTATGTCTGTCATATACTTGATTTTTTTCTGATTGTTGCTATTGTTGACATTAGCAATGATTAAGAATCAAATCTGGTGGCATTTCTCATCTGTGAAATTTTCAATAATTATAAGGAGACAGAGACTTCTGGCTAGCAAAGGAGAGAATGGTCCTGGAATATTCCTTCCCCATGAGAGACCTGACCTCAAAATTGAGCCAAAATGTATCTGATGTCTTTATTGATTTGTTGGTGAGGGTGGGATTGAAGTGTCCATAGATTTTGCATGTGGGTGGATCTCTCCGTTGAGTAAACCAAGCCAATACCCTCAGCGTCTGTCTCCCAGGAAAGTGTTTGAGATTTGGCAACATGATGACAAGTAAGATGGAGTCTCTATTCTTAAGGTGCTTACAATCTAGATGGGAATGTAAGATGTGTGTGTGCATAAAGATAGAAAATGGTGATGTGCTGGAGGGAGAGACAGAGGAAGTGAGAAGGGGAAGTTTCTCTGAGCAGGGGCTTGAAGGGCAGCCTCATGGAATGTGTGCCATTTGCACTGAGCCTTCAGGGATGGGGTCTAGGAAGAGGATGGGCAAACATTTACTACCTAAGTAATTAGGGCACGTCAAGATATAGAGGAGTGCATAGCACAGGGAGATCAGCTCGGTGCTTTGTGACCACCTAGAGGGGTGGGATAGGGAGGGTGGGAGGGAGGGAGACGCAAGAGGGAAGAGATATGGGGACATATATATATGTATAACTGATTCACTTTGTTACAAAGCAGAAACTAACACACCATTGTAAAGCAATTATACTCCAATAAAGATGTTTTAAAAAAAAGATATAAAGGAGTGCATTCCTGCACAATGAAACAGCATGTGCCTGAAAGCCCAGGCTTTTTCCACGGGGGTCACGTGGGCAGATGGGATGTAGGGATCTTAGTGATGAGCCTTGGAGAGTTAGGTTGAATACAAGATAGTCAGGGGGGCTTTGAAAACCAGACCAAAGAGTTTGACTTTTATTCTGTATGTGATTATTGCAGACAGATACTGTTGTTCACCTACACAGCAGATATTACTTACTCACCTTTTTCCTTTGCTAACAGAGCCACAATGATCATAAACTTCCCACTTGATAGACAGTCAGCGTCTGTAAAATGGTTCTGTAGGTGTTTGATCAGAGGAATAGTGCTTGAGCTGATTGGTCCTTTATATGGACAACACTGGTGAGGGGGCTGGAGAGTTGCGGGGAGGGAGAAAAACTTGACCAGCCAAAAAGATTAAAATGAGGGTCATGGAGCGTAGTAGCAGTAGGACACACCTGAAAACCCAGAGACAGAGGCTTTTTTGTTTGTTTGTTTGTTTTTCTTTCTGTACAAAAAAGGCCAACAGAGGCAAAGATTGGCATTATTCTGCCACAAGCCAAGGAACAGCAAGAATTATCGCAACCCTCAGAAGATAGAACAGGCGAAGAAGAGTTCTTCCCTAGAGCCTTCCAAGGAAGTGTGGCCCTGCTGACACCTTGATTTTGGACTTCTAGTATCCATGACTTTGAGAGAATAAATTTCTGTTGTTTTAAGTCATTTCGTTTGTGGTGATTTGTGATGGTAATCTTAGGAAGCTAACACCTAGACCAATCACTGTGATGAAAAGATAGAGATTGTCATGCTGAACGAGAAGCAACCTATATGCTGTTTATAAGAGACACGCTTTAAATAAAAAGACACAGGCTGAATGTAAAAAAAAAAAATGGAGAAAAATATACTTGGCAAACTCTAGACAACAGAGGCTGCTGTGGCTTTATTAGTGTCAAACCAGGTAGACTCAGACCTAAGGTCTATTACATGAAAAGATGGAGCGCTCTTACTGATAAAATAAGCTTTTCAACAGAAACACATAACAATCTTAAATTGTATACACCTAATAACATGGCTTTAAACCATATGAAGCAAATACTAGCAGAACTAAAAGGAGAAATACCAATCCATATCATAATTATGAATGTTGACAGCACACATCTCTCAGTAACTGATAGAATAAGCAGGAAAAAATAATCAGTACACATAAAAAAATATTTGAGCGGCTTCCCTGGTGGCGCAGTGGTTGATAATCTGCCTGCTAATGCAGGGCACACGGGTTCGAGCCCTGGTCTGGGAAGATCCCACATGCCGCGGAACAGCTGGGCCCGTGAGCCACAACTACTGAGCCTGCGCGTCTGGAGCCTGTGCTCCGCAACAAGAGAGGCCACGACAGTGAGAGGCCCGCACACCGCGATGAAGAGTGGCCCCCGCTCGCTGCAACTAGAGAAAGCCCTCGCACAGAAACAAAGACCCAACACAGCCAAAAATAAATAAATAAATAAATTAAAAAAAAAAAAAGAAAATATTTGAACAATACAATTTACCAACTGGACTTGAGCCATGAGCCCAACAAGGGCAGAAAATTCACTCCATGCCACTGACAGATAGATGTCCATGGTGTGGGGTCATGCCCAAGTGTTGACAGGGTTTTGATTTATTTATTGTTAGCAAGTTTCCTCCTTGTAGCAGTTACACAGACATTGTATGAAGACAGTGGGGGAATAGCTTGCAGCTTTGCTACTTTATTTCCTGCCCCTCAATGCTTTGGCAGCAGGATATTAGTGCCAGAAAAGAGGAAGAAAGGGATCAGGACACTTAGGATTTGAGTGGCTCATGAAATGTATGAATGATGACAAGATCAGAATCAGAAATACAAAGACTGATTTGTGGGGTGGTGGTTAAGAAGCCATGGCAGTGTGAGCAGAGGAGCCGGTGTGGTTGATGAGCATGGACAGGAGTCAGAGTCCAGACGCTGAGAAGTAGAGCAGCCTTGTGTCTCTCCCTCGTAGCAGGCGAGAGGCAGGCTGTAAAAAGGGAAATGAGATAAGGAGTAGGCTAGTGGAAAGTTACGGGAGGCCTTGGGCACAGAGGTTAAGAGTGCGGACTTTGGAGTCACACTGTCTAAGTTTGAATCCATTTGCCTGTGTGACCTCAGGCAAGTTACTTAGCCTCTCTGTGCCTCAGTCTCCAACTGAGAAATCCTGAGGCTTAAACAAGTTGACAAGATTCATGTTGTTTGCTACTTCTGGGAAGAGGCATGTCAGGCATATAGTTGTAGGTGTCCAAGCATTAGAAGGTATTAATGCCAAGGTCCAGGGCAGGACAGAGGGTGCCTGGTTAAGGACCTCTGGGCCATCAGATCGTCTTCATAGCACAAGAGAGCCCCGAGGCTGGTGGCCTCCGGAGGACCTGGGGCAATGTGTAAAAAACCCGAGTCTGGGAAGCAGAAGCGCTCCTTTCTCTAGACTTAGCAGTATCTGCCATCACTTTTCTCCTTCTTTTACACTTAATGACCTTTTTCTGATTATGAAGGCTCTGCATTGCAGCATTATTTGTAATAGCTAAAAGTTGGAAACAAATGTCTGTGAATAAGGGGATGGAATAATTAATTGTGGTATATTTGATGAATACAGCAGTTAAAATAAATGAATTAGTTCAATACACAGAAACCTGAATGGCTATCAAAAATCTAAAGTTAGTGAAAAAAGTAAGTGGCAGTGTGATAAAATTTATATAAATAAACATATTACATGATGTTTATGAAAGCATAATGTGTAGAAAAGTATACAAACACAGATTAGATGGATGCATTCTCAGGAAGAGAGGGGTCTGGAACTAGGAACAAAGTGGACTCAAACTTCATCTAGAACATTCTATTCCTTCATTAAATATTTGAAGCAAAAACAACAGTTAATTTTGGGTCCATTATTTTCCTGTACTTTCTTCTGTTTTTAAAAACTTTTCCTGGCCATTGTAGAAAATAAAGTATAGAAAGAGCAAGTAACAAGCATTTAGATATAATCACTATTATCATTTTGTCCTATTACAATGTGTGTGTAGAGGTGTATTTAAAATTATACTGTATATACAGTTTTGTAAAATGCTTTTTAAACTTGATGGATTATGTTTTCCTATGTCATCAAATGTTCTTTAAAGATATGATTTTCAGTGGCTGCAAAATAGTTCACCCTCTGCACATGCTATAGTTGTTCTATCATTTTTCCGTGACTGGATCTATAAACTATTTCTGACTTTTTGGCACTGTAAATAATGAGACTGTGAACATTGCATATTGCTGATTATTCCATTAAGATACATTTCTAGGAATAGAATTATGGGTTCAAAATGCATGGGCATTTTTAAGGCTATTGATACACATGGACACATTGTTTTCCAAAGGATAGAAACAGTTGATATTCCCACCAGTTCTGTACGAGATAACTGCTGATTTTAAGGTCCATTAATTGGATGAAACTCCTAACTCACTCCACCTCTACTGCAAATTTGTTTATCCTGGTCCTCCAGTCATGGTTTAGACATCAGGAAGAGAGTGGCTTCTGGCTGGAAGACAGGCGTGGTGGGCGATTCCCCTAATATTTGCTCAGGTGGGAGCCTCGGAGCCAGCCTTCTCCCTCTGATGAATTCTGTCACTTCCAGTCATTAGGCTGAGGGCCAGTCTTATTACTGCTCAGCACCTCCTGCTCTGTGGCTGACACCTGCACTGCAGTCTGCCTTCATAGAGGAAAGACAGCCTGTTATGTTGTAGTTGTTGCTGTCTTATATCAATAGGAAGCCAGTGACACTATTCTCAGCAAAAACACAGATTCACCCTAAGTGGCTGTCCCTTTCTAAATGGGATAATCCAGACCTGATGTTCACTATGACTGTTCTCTTACATATGGGAACACCTCTCTGTACCTGAAATTGAGTCTGGTCACGGGGCTACTGATGAGTATCAAATGGTTCAGTAGAAGAATGAATGGTTTAGTCCTGGCCTATGAATTGACATGTAACATATATTTGTTACAGACCACGTATTTACTTCTAGGATATCTGTAGAGATAAGCCCCAGCTATTTTGAAAGAGCCTCCCACCTGGTGATACTGTGTTGCATTGAAACTTACACTGATATAAAACAGAAATTATTTCCACACTCAACTGTCACCATACGACTTCAGACATTTTAAAGTAAAAAAAGTAGCTTCCTCCTACTGCTCTTAGGATAAATAGCCACATCCTCACCATGATCCGCAAGCCTGTCTGGTCTCATTACGTGCAGACTCTCCCCTTCAAACCTCCTTGACTTTCTCTCTACATCTCAAACTCAGCATGAGCAAACTCTCGCCTCAGGGCCTTTGCACATGCAATTTCCATGGTATGGAATAGTCTGCTTCCTCCTGTATTATTCCAGACCTAGCAGATCCCAGCCCAGGGGGCTCCTTTGCCCAGTCTTAGTGGAATCCCTTAGAAGAGCTCAAAAAAAAAAACCATCTTCAAGAAAGGCAGTCCGTGATACCCCAGACTACATCTGGACCCTCTGATGAATGGTATCATAACATGTTGTGTTTTTGCTTGTGATGCTTTATAGTTTTCCATTCAATGTTTATCTATGTCATTATTGTTTGATGTCTGTCTCTCTCATTGGTTTTTTGTGCTCCATGGGCAAAGAGGCAGCTTTTCTTGCTACCAGAAGCATGATGGCCAGCACAATGTGGGGCAGACAGGTGCTGAATCACTGCTCGTCAAATGAGTAAATGGATACCGACATAGTATGGCTGATGGCTTGGTCGGGTTAGTGCAATGGCTGAGTGTCCTTGCATGCAATTTCCTTGCAAGGGGATGAACTATTTCTTATGCCATAGAAAAGTGTCATTCATAGTAGAGCCTTTAAGACAGCTGGGCAGGTTTTCTCATCTGCTTTCTCACCTACTAGTGCTGGGAACTCGTCACTACCTTTGTCTCAGTCTCATTTAAAAAATGAAGACAATATCTTCACTTTTCCTTCATCCTAAGACATCATTATTAAGTGACATCATTTAATAATAACTTTTCAGTGGAACAAACCAAATATACCAAAAAGAGCAGCATTGCTCTTGCATTAAATATATATATTGATTGTAAAACACCCACTCCTGGACATGTTAACGTGTGAAAAAAATGAACATCTTAGAACTTAGACAAAATTTGGCTGTCCTGCCCCAAAGACTGGTTATGAATATTAAAACAGCATGTTAAGTGTACTGACCACTGGCACACAGTGCTCAATAAAATGATACTTATTATTAAGCTTATTACTATTATTACCGTCATTTTACTTTGAGAGGATTAACCTGATTTTAGCCTGTGAGTTGTATATTCCCAGTGATATTAAAGGGCCCATGTCTTTGTCTGGGCAGAAGAAATTTTCCTCCACCCTTCTGGCTTCTTCTGACAGGTCTAAGAATTAAATTGACAGGAGACAGATTAACAGAAGATCAAACAAATGTGTAATAACATGTATACATGGGAGAGACCTAGGAAAAATGAGTAACTCACCAAAACGGCCAAATCCCTCACCTTAAATACCATTCTCAGCTAAAGACGAAAGAGGATGTCAAGGGTGGGGAGAGCCAGTCATAGGAGGTGACGAGGAAAAGCACAGTATACAAGGGTAAGGCCAGGGTAAGGCCAGGGTAAGGCCGTTAGCAGATTTAAGTCTCTAGAGATCTGATCATCCTTCTTTCCCATGTACAGTGAGGGAGACACACTTACAAGTGGAGATTTCCCTTATAAATGTAAATATTTCTTATAAAAGGGTAACTTCTACTTGATTTTCAGAGCTTTCCCCCTTGTCTGCTGTTTCTTAGAAAATAACCAGCTTAAAATAATTCATACGCCAAAGAGACATATTTAAGTGTGGCAAATTCTGCTCCCCTCCACCTTCTGTGCCTTGATGAATGCAGTCTCCCCTAGCATTTAGTAAGAGGCAGTGAACACCCAGGAGATAGGCGTCACAGTGTAGATAGTGAGGAATACAAGCCATGAAGACCAAGCTGTTTTGGACCCTGCCTCCTGCATGATCTTGAGTGAAGGAAAAGGAGCCAAGAGGGTGGGTCTCTGGTCTTCCTCAGACTGTAGGCGCTCAGTATCCAGCTCCTTTTCTAAAGAAAAGCCCCCTTTGAGTGGGCCTGCATTTGCTGTCTCTCTGTTGTGGTCAGGATGTTATTGTTGTCTTTTCTGTGTTTTCACAAAATAACATGGGAGCTTATATAGTCCAAGAGATCACTGTTGGGCATTTCCGGTCCCACTGCCACCCCCTGGCCCAGACCTTCATTGCTCACCCCCGTGCAGTCACTTCCCACCTCCACACTTTCCTGCCTTTAACCCGCCCAGTTTAATTCAATTCAGTACAAACAAGCGACTTGCTGTCCCTGGAGTCATCCATCTAAGTTATAGACGGGCTCTTCTCACTCCCCTTCAGTGTCTGGTTAAGCAGAAAAACCCACAGTCATGGAAAGCATTATTCTTCTTCACATGTAGGGAATAAAGTCCCTCCCCTTGGTTAGTCTGGTATCTGAAGCTTTCCCAAGTCAGAGCCCATTCTAACCTCCCTGCCTCTCTTCTGCTCAACCCTGTTTTGTTCCTGACTCCCTGCCAATCCCATCTCTCAGTCTCCTCTGCTTTCTGGAATAATCTCCCTCACTCTGGCCTCCCTTAACACTGTCTGGGCTTATCCTGCAGCACTTGATTCCACGTTTCTAGCTTGCAGTGCAGTCAGACATGTGCACAGCTGGTGTACCTTCTAGACTAAACTAGAAAGCAAAAGTAAACTCCTTGAAAGCAGAAACTCCACCTTCCTTCTCCTTATATTGTAGTTTCTACCTATAGTACATGCAGAATGAGTAAGTTACTTTTTGGTTACTGAAACATCAAAAGGAACAGAAATTAGGTATCCTTTATGTGTCACAGAAATTAAATCTGCAAGAGAATAAAGGTGCCCAGTGAAGGGATCTTTCTTTTGCAAGTCATTTCTTCTTTTGTGTGTTCTCCCTTTGAACTAACTTAATGGTGCAAAGGGGCTTTCCTCGTCTCTGATGGACAGAGGAGGGAGGTACATGCTGACAGATGATGCTATTTTAGCCATGCGTCCATTCATGCGTGGATCCCATGCTCGGAATGCAGCCAGTATACATTGTTAGATCAATACCGGTGCTTCACTGTATGAAGGGTGGGTTGAATCCAGATGTGAGTGTTACCGAACCAAACTTGAGTCTGCTCGCTCTCCTGTAGCGCAGTAAAGCCACTCTACTGACAACTGGGTTGTGATGAAGGAGAGGGCAGCATTTATTATAAGCCTCCAGACAAGGAGTCTGGGCAGCACCAATGCTCAAAAACTTGAAGTCTCCAATAGGTGTCAGGAAAGCATTTTTAAAGGCCAGGTGAGGAAGGGGAGTCCCAGGGTATGGGATCAGCCCTTGCACAATACTCTGATTGGTTGATAGTGAGGCAACAGGGCAGTGTCACAGGGGTTAACGTTATCACTCCTCAGGCTCCAGGAGGTCTGGGGGCTACGTGCTCATGATCCTCAAGTGGTTAACGTCTTCCATTTGGTGTGGGGTTTGGCATGTGTAAAATGGCTCAGGCCATGTGCATCAGATACTGTTATCTAGGTAATTCAGAGAGGAGTTAAAGCAGAGGACATGGGGGGAGGGGTCTGTCCTGGGAAGGCCCCATAGGGTCCTGCTTGGTTACATGAGGACCAGGAGCTGAAGGTGGGATAAGTCACCTGGATTTAGGGCACAGCTGGGCAAGGTCCTGGCTCCCCCAGCTGCCCCCTTCTCAGCTGCAGTTCCTAGGGGAAAGAGTAGCCACTGAACATTTTTATCCTTAAGAGCTAAGCTGACTCTACCAACTTTCAAAGAAACAGGTGTCATAGACAATTATTCTAAGCCAATGACACTGGGATATCTGCAAGTGGAAGTTCTTGGTGTTTTAGGGCACGTGAAAAAAATAATTCTGTAAGCAACATAGCCTACTGGGTTTTCCACATTGTGTTTTATGGCTCCCTCGAGCTTTAGGTGTTCTTTTGAAAGTAATGACTTATTACATTTGTCTACTGAAAAAAAAACTGCGCAACGTAAGAGGAGTGAGTTTCAGTTTTACTCAGGGACCTTACTGAGGACTATAGCCTAGGAGACAGCCTCTCAGATAGCTCTGAGAAACAGCTCCAAAGAAGTAAGGAAGAGCTAGGATATATATGATATTTTTTGGCTGGGAAATACATGTAGTTAAGCCTAAAAAGATCACTGCTAGTCACAAAGAGCAGACATCTCAATTAATGATTTTAGTGCTTTTCTATGTGTGGGAAGATGCTAGAGTCTGGGGTCATTAAAATTCTTCCTTAGACATGCAACTTGACTATCTAGGGACACATTTATCCAAAGCACAGAATGCTCCATCCTGTTTTTTTCCATTCTGAATTCCCCTCAGGGTGCACTGTCCTGGGCGATGCAGTGGGTTGTGACTTAACATTTTGTATAAAGACATGATGGGTGACACTCTTTGTTCTTTCTGTTTACACATATTTTAAAATTGTGCATGGGATATAATTTCTCAATCCAATCTCTTTTCTTTTGCAGTGACCAAATTACATTCATGTCTTTATCTTGTGGCAGACGTGTTTCCAAGTATCAACAGGCTCTGAACAATTAAGTCAACAATTTGATTTTCCTGATTGACAGATGATTTTCAGATTTCTTTTAATTATTGCAAAGTCAAAATAGCAATTCTGAATTAACCAAAAAAAGCTGAAAAGCCCTGGTAAATGTTAGAACAGGCTCAGGGGTTAGGGGACGTGAATTCCAACCTCAATCTGGAGATGATTGAACTTGGTGATGTTGAGCACATTAGTTTTTCCTCTCACTACTGGCCTCTCCAGCTGTAGAGCAGAGACAGTGGTGACAGTCCCCCCTCCTCCCAAAGATGTGAAGTATGTGGAAATATATCCTCAGACTAAAAGGTCACACATACGTTTGAATTAAGTAGAGCGTCTATGGTGTTTTTAGGTGCTGTTATTTCTAGGTAGAGCCCTTATAAAAAATTTCCATCTCAGTGACAGGTGACAAGTTGCTCATCTGTCATAAACTAGTCCATAGAAATCATTTATCTTTCCCTCTTTCTCTGCATTAGCATCTTCTTTCTCAGCATGGCAAAAATGGCCTTGTTTTCAATGACAGACGTAATCTGAGTGGTCATTCTGTCTGTGTGCTCCATGTCACCCTATCCCTTTTGAGCTATGTGCCAGTTCCCAGTGATGGGGACGAACTTCCCTCCACAGTGCTGGCCTCCCGGGTAATGATCAACCATAGAACTGTTCCAGGACATGAGGTTTTAGGGCAAGGTACTCCTGAATCTAATTTTTCTTGCATTATTTTAACCAGATGCTAATAGAAATCTACAGGAGAGTGACCTCTCATTAAACTTCGGGAAATTTCTTAGGTAGAAACTGTCCAAGGAGAAATGTCATCCTCTAGCAATTTCAGAGTCTTGTGATTTTTATCAGAATAGAGTTATTTGCCTTAAGGATTTTTCTAAACCTATTACTTTCCTATAAAAGGCTTTCAATTGAAATAATACATTTCTCATTATGAAGTTACTTTCATTGCTGGAGACTCTAAATACTTGAAAAATATTTTAAACTCCTATTCAAGGACCATTTTCACCATTGCAAAATTCACATAGGGTGATATACAGGTTTAATACCTTGCTGCCATATTAATAAAATCCAGCTGTAATCAGAAAGGAAAGGATCCTATATCTTAATAACATCATAGTGCTCTTTCAGAAATGCTGAATAATCACTCTGGCTGGACTTGGGGAGGCAAGGGCATCCCATTATTTGAAGAGCATCATATGGTGCCTAATGACTTAGAGAAACTATGATCATACTTTCTATCTTATCCGAAAGGTACCCCTCCTTCAGATCGTCTTTGTGGGGATAATTCTTCTCAAGGCCACACTTTCTCATATGCCTTTTTCTTTCAATTCCATGAAAGACACTAGCTTTAGGGTGGATCTCACATTATCACTGATGGCGTGTTGCCTCTCAACCCTTTTCCCCTAGATTGCAAAGCCCATCTTTGAAGGGTTGCAACCTTATCTACTCACAGGTCTGCTTAATCCATTGGAACTGCCAACCTTGGCAGTGACCCGAAAGCTTATATAGCCTTGTGCTTTGCATACCACTCTAGTCTGGCTAAAATGCTACCATTATTCAAAACAATATTGTAGAATTTCAGCACCTTTTACTTAAAATGTTTAAAATTGTTTTGTAAGAAGGTGATTTTTCAGTCTTACTTGTAAAGTGAGAAAACTCTCGATGAGAGTATCAGCTGTAAGTTTAGAAAAGGAATCTTCTTAGAAGCCTGTGCTAGCAAAATGGGATTTTCTAGAGCTGATGTATTTTTACTTAAAAATAGTTGATAAGCCAATATTTAATTCCCCCCCCCCTTCACAGGAAGGACTTCCTGAGTATTAGTAATATTTTAGGCACACACAGTTATTTTATTCCTAAGTTGTCAGTGCCTGAAATCATTCATTTTAATACATAAGGAAAAATTCCCCCAACTATAGCAAGAAAGGGTTAAGTTATGTGCTTAAGATTGTAATAAAGTGCATGGTAATTGTGCCACAGAAATGCTTAGAGTCCTTTGTGCTTTTATCATATATTTTAGCAAAGGATTCACATTTGTCTTAGTATTATCGCCCACCTGGTACTTGTTTTGCCCTACCGATGTTTGGTTGCTAGTGGGTCAGGAGAACATCTTAAAATTCCTTTGCCAGTTGTCTTTCAGTGTGTGGGGGGATAGGAGTCCAGAAGGCACTCATCGCAGGAAGCACGCCAGTCCTCTGCAACCGAGATGGAATGTCTGTCAGCATCAATTGCATCATAGATGGTGCTGTTGCCACACCTGAAAATTAATGCGCAAAGAAAAACTGTGACACAACATAGAATGGAATATAGGTGTGTCAGGTGGCAAAACATCTTCTAAAGATTCCTGAGATAATATTTCTATTTGTGTTAACTTATTTTTTTGAGATATGTGAATGAACAACTATTGAGTGATAGAAAAATTATCCTGTGAATGATGTCATGAATATGAAAGCTTGCTAACCCCTGGTGATGATTGCTTTAGGTTTCTTCACTTTTTTCAGATCTCTTTCTTACCAATATTCTGCATTTGTGAGACAGCAGATCTTCTAGAAGGCTATGGTCTATGGTGGCATTTCCCTAACCGACTAGTCTTCTTGGAACTCTAGTGTCTCATAAAATTTAATAGTTGTTTCATGGAAAAAGGATTTTCCTGGCCGTATTAGTCAGGGTTTTGCAGAGAAACAGAAGTGATGCATGTGTATATAATTAGAAAGGGATTTATTGTAAGGAATTGGCTCATGTGATTATGGAGGTTGACAAGTCCAAAATCTGCAGTGTGGGCCTGCAGGCTCGAGACCCAGGAGAGCCAATGGTGCAATGAAGCCTGAAGGCATTTTACTGGAAAATTCCCTCTTGCTTGAGGAAAGCTGGTCTTTTTTGTTCTATTCAGGCCTTCAACTGATTGGATGAGGCCCACCCACATTGTGGAGGTGAATTTGCTTTGTTCAAGATTTACCATTTTAAATATTAACCTCTTCCAAAAACACCCTCTAAGTTGACAAATACTATTAACCATCACAAGTCCATCCCTTGTCAACATGGCACCCATATGCATCTCTTTAAAACATAGATAAGGAACTAAGAGGAGAGAAAGCAGACATTTGTTTAATACACACACATGCACACACACACATATTCATAACAAAGTAACATGAAACAATCATGACATTCTCAGTCCTCACTTCTGTAACTGGTCATGGTAGTTGTTGGTATTCATAACTACCTTCTTCCACTCCCCATTCTGTATTCCCTTTGCCTTCAGCAATCACGTCTGGTCATGGTTCTTTACCTGGTGGGGTGAACCAGAACTCCATTCCTGAAGCATCTAGGTCATTAGTAGTTCTACCTTGATTGGGTTGTTATAGGTTTTCAGTGACCTTAATCATAGGGTGTGGTAATACTTAGAAACACCCTAAGAAATCTCCTGTATTCCAGGCATACTCTTGCTTGGCACCCCGATTTGTCCCGGTAGTCACGATCAATCATTCCAGCCAGCAGAGTAACTACCTTGTTTGCCTGTTGATTCAGAGGCATGAAAAGCCCGAAGTGGATGGTGGCAGTCTTAACTTCCAGTGCAATGGAATCATTGCTGTGTCTCCTGGTAGAAGCTTTTTTCTCTTTGGGACTAAGACCTCCAGACCTGCTAGCCTAGAGTATAAAGTCATGAGGGCAGGAAGCAAAAATTTTGCAAGTGGGTTACTGGGGGTAATGGTGAGTGGTGCCACTCTCATTCCTACCCCTTGATTCCTGGACCCATGAATCCTATCAGAGAAATAGCACCATTTGTTGGACACTGATTCAGACTGTATATAGCCTCCTGGAGAACCCTGCCCCAGCCCTGCAAGATATTGTCAACTAGTTGGCACTGTAACTGAGTCTTTTTTTTTTTTAATTGAGGTATAGTTGATTTATATTATTAATTTCAGATATCCAACATAGTGTTTCAAAATTTTTAATGATTATACTTCATTTAAAATTATAAAATATTAGCTATATTCCCTGTACTTTACAATATATCCTTGTGGCTTATTTACTTTATATATAGTAGTTTGTGCTTCTTAATCTCCTACCCCTATCTTGCCCCTCCCCACTTCCCTCTCCCCACTAGTAATCACTAGTTTGTTTGTTCTCTTGTAACTGAGTCTTCAAAAGGCCATTCCACCATTCTATTAATCCAGGCTCTTCAGGATGATGGGGAACATGGTAAGACCAGTGAATCCCATGAGCATGGGCCCATTGCCATGCTTCATTTGCTGTGAAGTGAGTTCCTTAATCAGAAGCAATGCTGTGTGGATATCGTGATGATGTATAAGGCATTCTGTAAGTTCATGATGATGGGGTTAAATTGACACTATCAACTTCATAAACTGGCTTCATTAACTGAATCTAGTAGCCTAAATGGGTATTTATGCATTTGATTTGTTGGACGTTTATTATCAGCTCTTGTACCAATTGATGGCAAGTGAGGTATAGAAATGGGGATGGGATAGGACTTCCCTGGTGTTCTAGTGGTAAAGAATCCACCTTCCAATGCAGGGGACGTGGGTTTGATCCCTGGTCGGGAAACTAAGATCCCACATGCCGCGGGGCAACTAAGCCCACATGCTGCAACTGCAGAGCCCACACGCCCTGGATCCCGCGCACCACAACTAGAGAGAGAAAACCCACGCGCCACAACTAGAGAGAAGCCTGCGCACCACAACAAAGAGCCCACTCACAGCAACTAAGACCTAACGCAGCCAAAAAAATAAATTAAATAAATAAATAAAATAAATATAAAAGAAAAAGAAATGGGGGTGGGAGTGCGTACTGTCAAGATCATGGACATAAATGGTAATGTCTAATCGGGGAGGGGGGCAATACTGCCAGTTGTGTCTCATTCCTGATGAAAAGCCCAGCTGAAGCAAGGACGGTGGCAGAGAGGGCATGATGGCTACCACCAACTCAGTGCGTAGAGAGGGTCCCCAGCACAGGATTCCACACACAGCTGGCGAGATGTGAAACGCCAGGTTCACTTATCATTATCGTCAGCACTAACCCAGAATCACCATCTGAGAAAGACACAAAAAGAAAAGGAATCATAAGCGAAAGAAAACATAGCCATTATTTTTTTCCACTTGCGTATTCATAGGCTTATGATTTCTTTTTCAACTCAAGGAAAGAATGAAACATCTTCAATCCTATCACCCTGGAAAACTTGATGAGTAAGTGTCTGAGTGCCAAAAGGCATGGAAACAGTAATATTTGATGAAAACTTCCTGAAGTCTGCATTCAGGAATGTGACAATCCTACGTGGCTCACAGGAAACTGTCATCCTGCATAACTTTACATGAAACCAAATATGAAGTCTGTCCAGTTAATCCATAGATGATTATCATATTGAGATAGTAATGTCTTCACCACACGTGTTATCCCCTTTCTCTATCGACCGAAACTCAGCCACCATCCCTGGTCCTCAGTGGCAGAAGGAGGCATTGAAAAGAGGCAGGTAGAGCAGAGAGGTGGGGAGCAGAAGACCGAGGGCTTGGAAAAGATGCTCTTGCAAAGGACAGTCTCTGAAAAGGTGACTTGTGTGCTAAATTACGAAGCATGGAAGATGTGGAGAAGCACTGAAGAATTTTAGACAGGGAGTGATATGGATAAAATATGCACTAAAATTATCCCACTGTCCACTGAAGCATAGATTAGTGGGTGTGGGGTGCTTATGGGGATTCTGGTGAGAGTCAGTCTTGGTATGCCTTGTGGGTACCAATCTTCGGTATTTAGTAAGAATATAGCTTCCGGAGCACAGGTACATGTCCTTGTTTAAAGTCCAGTCTGTTTTGCTGTACTGTGGGCTTCTAGGACATGAAACATACTCACATGCAATTTGTTAATAAAAGAATAAGGTCAGTATTGAACGCAGGTTTGGCATCTTTCCAAATTGCTCGGCCCTACCCCCTGCATTCCCTTCTACCCAGCCAGAGAAGCCTCCTGACGGCTTGGGCTGCCAGCTGGTTTCCAGCGAGTTGTCTGTCTCCCCTAAATGTGATGGCCAGGTTTGGGGCAGCTGCAGTGCTCCTTCTACCCATCCGGACCCTACTGCTACCTGGGCTGGGGTGGGAGGTGTGACACAACATGGAAGGCAGCAGAATTCACGCACCTTGGGGTCAACTTTACCAAAGAAGGATAGGAGACAAAAAGAAGCTGGCAGAGAAATTCCCTCCCCACCACTCCCCCTGCGCCGGCATCTTTCCTGTGTTGCCATGGTTCCCAATGACCCAGAGTCAGGGGTGTCCTTGTGACCCTGTGGCCATCTTGGCAACAGCTTTAAATCTGTTCCCTCCTTCCCTGCCTCATTTTCCTTTTCCTTTCACTCCCGCAACCTCTAGCCTGGGTGAGGTTTGCCTCAGGGCTCTATTTTCCAGGGAAGTCAGCCAAGGCAATGCCAGCGTACTAACACAGAAGTCATTTTGGTTCAGATGTGGGTTTTCCTTCACGAGGGGGGCCAGCATAGATAACGGGAGTGGAATTATAGCCTTCATCACGAGAGCCTTCAGCCCAGCTGCTGAGGAGCCCTTCGCTTGCATTTTAAGAGAATTAAGATGAACGCCTGTGTCTGGGGCTCCTTCCTTCGAGAGACACGGGCTGGCTGCGTGTGGCCCTGGACCGGGTCAGGTTGCCACGCCTCTGGGCCTGTCTTCACAGGTCTCCTCCAGCTCAGCGCTCTCCTCCCATCTGCATTGTTCACATCTCCAGCTCAGCTCTAACTAGCACACTGCTAACATTTTCACCCTGTTGTTTCTGGGCATTTTTAACAGGCCGAGCTGCCTGTCTGCTGCTGTGTTCAAGTTATCTCCCCTGGAACCAGTTACTGTTTTTTTGTAAGGACTCAGGTTACAAAGTTGCATAGGTTTGGTGTGGTCTGCCCAACCCTATTTTTCTTGTAAACTGTCATTTTAGTGCCTGATTTTTGAGAATGTGAGGTGTGTTCAGGTATGCTCATGTTGCAATCCAGCAGAAGTGTCAGTGTCTCTTTTCAAGTAGACAGGAACTAAAGACTTGTTGCATGAATAAAATGCATTAAAAATATTTCTAGGGTTATGGAAAGTAAATTATCCATATAATAGAATAATTTTTTTTCCCTTTCTGTTTATGTCAGGGAATATTTAAAGCTCTCACATTGTAGCTGACTCAAGAAAAGTTTCCTCACGGCAACAGTGTATCTCCGGATGAGGGGGCTGAATATCTTTGCCCCTCTGAATCCACTCTCCCCCCTTCTCCTTATGTTCTGTGCTTGGGGGGCTGGACTTATTGGGCCACACAAATTGTGACTCTCCTGCCATCTGGCCTCCTATTGGATCCAGCCAGTGAGATGCAAAGGAGGGGAAAGGTGGATGGGAGAAAAGTGAGCTGGGGCACCCACACCTTTGTTAATATGGGTGCCCCCTGACTATGGGTGCCCCCTAGTTCCTGCTGTGATCCTGATGGCTAAACAACTTTCTTTGAAGGTTTGTGTATTTTCCAACCTTCAGTAGGTGAATGAGTAAAGCAACTTATTAACACTTTGTTATATTCAACCGTGACTAATAAGAAATTCACGAGAAATGGGGGTAGATATTTTACTATGTCTTTAAATAAGAGTGAAGAGTATCTCCTCCTTGGCAAGTGTGTATCTGAAAAAAAATGACACTATAAAATATGTGTGGAAAAGTGCCACTTAGCACATAATTCCGTCTGTCTTTTAATGATTCAGAAGGTATTTCAGTAGACAGCAGTGTCTCAAGAGCCATGGTCATGTAACAATTACAATAGTACTAAAGATGTATGGAAAGTCTGGTTAATAGAAAGCCAGAGACTAGAGTTTTCTACACTTTGGGTATAATAATCCTGTGTCTGCTATAAAGATTCCCTATGAACACTGCTAAGTTACTAATAAAACAGAGACCCAGAAAAAGGACCCCATGATAAGCTTTACTCTTTTTGAATAATGTCAGAAATATTTGTTGATTCTCTCCTACGGTCCAGACACCATTATGGTGTGTTTATCAAATTTCCGTTCATCTTCAGGGCAGCCCAACCTATTGGGTTTTATTATCTCTGTTTTATAGATGAGGAAACAGGCTCAGAAGAATTAAGTTACCAGCCCAAGATCACACACCTGGGAAGGGGCAAAGCCTGGCCAAGAGGCCAGGTCTGTCTGATTCCAAAGTCCAAACTCTTACACTAGACCAACTGCTGTTTCAAGGAATGGGAATTTAAGAATTCACAACTTGGTTTTTCTGAGCTTGCGTGGAAGAGGAGGTTAATTCCAGCTGGTGATGGCAACTAGTGCTTTACTTTCTCGTTTTTTCCTTCTAGGTGGAACTGATTCTTATGACTCGTGCATCACTGTGTGTCATTACCCACTGCAACGGCATAATGCACCAACATTAGCCAGCAAGACAGTCCTTCATGGTAATGGCAGCAGTCATTGTGCTGGGAGACCCTAGGATTGAACTTTTCACCTGAGGAAATGGTAGGAAGCCATTCTTTCAGGCGATCACTTACAATGCCGTGCATTAAGTCATAGCGTTTCAGAGCTGGAAGGGGTACTTATAATGAAAGCAATAATTTTTACTTACTCTTGAAAACCTGTCTGAAAATAGTAGACTACACTTGGCAGGCAAAAAAAGCAATCTTTATTTTCCATGTCCCATGAACAAGGCAACAAACTCTGAGTGAGAAGGTAAAATAAAGCCTTATTTTTCAATATTTTATGTTCCTCAGACTTATATCTGAGTATGTGTTAAATCCTGATGGGGGACCCAGACCTGGAAAGTTAATTTGGGCTAGTCCGGTGGCCATGGCCGGCAGTGGTGGCCGAAGAGGATGGCACAGCATTAGGAGCTGTGTTGGTGGGTAGCTACATGCCCTTTGCTTGGAACCCGATCGTGCTTGACAAGCCAATGAAGCAGTAGAGTTTTTAAGAGCCAGGGTTCTGAAGAGAGACTGCCTGGGTTCCTATCCTGACCCTGCCACTTACCCCTCGGTGTCTCAGTTTCTCTGCCTGCAAAATGTCAATAACAAGCACGTGCACCTCAAGGGGTTGCTTTGAGCCTTGAGTCACGCATGTGAGGAACCCAGATCAGTGCTTTGCATGGGGTAAAACTTATATGTGTTAGTGACAATGATTACAGTTCTCAGTTTGCAGAGGCTCAGAGAAGTGAATCAATTTGTCTAAGGCCACACAGCTAGCAAGTGAATGAATTGGGACCAGAACCCAGGTCTCCCCAAATGCAAAGCTTGTTCCTCCCTTCTGGGCGAAGAAGAGTGACCCAGGAGAGTTGCTGTAAAAACTAATGATGTTCAGATGCTGTCCTTGGGCTGATACTTTGTGTCTAAAGCAGGGATGTTCTGACTAGGCAACCCCAGGGGCTGCGCAGGGTAGGTGGAGGATGTGGAGCCCCCCGTCTTGGAACTGCCCAGGAGACCCTGAGGTTAGACCAGGGGAAACCAGGGATGAGTTTGTGGTGCCAAAGGCACGAGTCAACACTGAAAACCAGACCCTTCTGAGATCCCACTCAAGAGAGTTCTGCAGACGCAGCTTCAGTGCTCTGCGGAGAAACATGTGGGTCCTGGCACTGGGCTATGAAGGATAAAGACATTCATATCTCTTTTTTTTGTTTTTAAATGTATTTATTTATTTTTATTTATGGCTGTGTTGGGTCTTCGTTTCTGTGCGAGGGCTTTCTCTAGTTGCGGCGAGCGGGGGCCACTCTTCATCGCGGTGCGCGGGCCTCTCACTACCGCGGCCTCTCTTGTTGCAGGGCACAGGCTCCAGACGCGCAGGCTCAGCAGTTGTGGCTCACGGGCCCAGGTGCTCCGCGGCATGTGGGATCTTCCCAGACCAGGGCTCGAACCCGCGTCCCCTGCATTGGCAGGCAGATTCTCAACCACTGCGCCACCAGGGAAGCCCCCATATCTCTTTGATATGACACTTGCTTAGTGTTCTATCTCTAGTTCCTAGAACAGTGCCTGGAGCATACTTGGTGCTCCCTGAATATTTATTAAATGAATGGATGAATAGATGGAGAGAAGGAAGAAGGGAGAGACAAATTATTGAATAAACTTTTTGCATGCTGAAGGAGGGCAGAGAGGAGCTTTAGTGAACCTTACTTGGTGTCCTCCAGGCTGGGGCCAAATGTGAGCCCCAGGGCAGTTGGCCGGGAGATCAGAGCAGGGTGTGTGAAAGGGCGGGGTCTCTACGTGCCTCTGCACACTTCCCCTTTGCCTTCTCCCCGAGCGTGGGCAGAAGTGCTTGGACATGGATCCACCCACAGGAGACAGTGGGAGCTTTCCGGACACACAAGGAGAGTGAACCGCAGGCATGTCCATTTTTCACTTCCCAGCTCAGGATGACTCCGGGAGCGTTAATGAAAAGCACGCTGTGCATCCATCAGGAGGTGGGGGTGGAGGAGTGAGCTTGGCGCCAGGAGGTTGGGAGGCTGTTTCAGTAATTCAGGTGAGAACCATGAGGGCTCGCATTCAGACACAGGTGGTGAGGCTGGCCTGGAGGTGATGTGTTCTGGAAATATTTGTAGGGAGGGCCATCAGTACTTATTGGACTCATCATATCCTGCCCTGAGGCCTTAGATGTCCCCAATAGTGTGAGTTTATAGCTTCCAGCTGAGAATGTTGGCCAGCTAGAAGTGATTGCTAGGAACTGGCTTTTTTAGAATGACCACTACATTCCTTGTTTTTGAAGTTCTGAGTACCATCTGTTTGGTTCTGCAGTGTTTCTTTCCATACTTAATAAAGACCCGCTGAAACAGCATTTAATTCAGAATTTTTGCGCCTATGAAGTCACTGGGGCTTTCCCCACTACCCTAGCATCGCAGCCCCTCTCTGTCTCTGTCTGTCTCTTCCCCCCTCCCCTCCCCCTCCCTCTCCCTCTCCCACCTTTCTGCCTTAGCCATGACTGGCTCCACACATGGCCGGAGCATCCTGACCTACAACTTTGATCCTAATCCCAGGAAAGGATAATTTATGTAGCTCAGAGGCACCCTGAAAATGCATTCATGATTCCCCTGGCCCCGATCTGCAGGGTCGAAAGAGGAGGCACCAGCAGGGAAAGGGCACATCTGGTGTCAGGGCCCCTGTTCTTCTAAAGGCTGGTTCTCACTCGTTCCTACGCCCTCCCATGAATTCTCCAGTTCTTTACTCAACCGGGGAAGACTCTCCAGATTTGTGCTGCAATCGCTAACAGCTCCAGGGCCCACCCTTGTTCTGGTGAGTGACACCTGCCTGCCAGCCACCATCTGCCCATCGCAGGAAGGTTGCTTAGAACAAGGCGGAGGGCAGACCATGCTCAGTCCACTTCGAGGATCCGTTTTGTGCTGTCCCCTGCAGACCTGCCCCATTGCTCTTACCAGTTTTCTGTGCTTGGTTCCAACCTTGTGGCTCTTCTGATCTGCACTTCCCTGCTTACCTGGATGCCTGGGTGCTGGCTTCCTAGACTCAACTTTACCCGAGTTCCGACCTACCGCTCACTGCCCAGCTTGGACCTCTGGATGCCATGCTCTGACGTGGAACCTTCTCTGTGCTCTCTGGTTTGGTCTGGGGACCCGGGCGTTCATCTTGCCATTGCCCTTTCCCTGTTGGTCCTGTCGTGTGGTGTGCTTCACGTCCCCTGGGGGGCATGAAGCTGTTGGCCAGGTTGCTCCCACTTGAGTCTGTTTTGCTAAAAGAATTTGTGCCCTAGTTCCTGGCATTGTTACGTGTGACACCCCTTCTGGGCACCTTTCAGTCATTCCATATTTGGACTTGAGATTTCTAAGTTCTACCTCTCCCATCATTCACCCAAACTTGAAACTCTAACTTCTTATACAGAAATTTCATACAGTGAACTCAACTGCTTTGATTACACCTTTTAGATTTAAGTTGTGCTCATTGGTCTGTGTGTAAGGAGTGCATCTGCTTACTTGGGTACCTTCTGTTTTCTCTCTTGGAGGGCAGGCATTACCTTTCTGCTTAAATTACTTGGTAATGTAACCAAAGCCACCACTTATGTTATAATGCAACCAAGAATCAGTTTAGAGAGCATTAATGCTATTAGTGATTACTAAAAGATGATTTCTTCATGATACGGAAGTAATATTATGGGAAGTATCAACGTGCTTTATCTTCTGCACTTTCGCGCACGTTAACCTTATCCCTGATCACCCCGAGGACTCCATCTGCCTCACGGGTGTGGTGATGGGGTAACTGATAGGGATTTGTCGACATTACAACAGAAATGTCAAGGGAAATTAAAAAATTAATACTCAACTTGTGACATACAAAATAAGCTTTTGCTGCCAAACAGTAGGCTTGAGGTTTTTGCTGCGAGAGGATTCCCACATTGGCATATCAATTTCTGAAACCCAGCCCTTCTGTTTCTGAAGGAATAAGACATGTAGTCTTTTTCCCACCCCTGCTTTATTGAGAAATAATTGACAATTAAAAATTGTGTATATTTAAGGTGTATAGCTGATGATTTGATATATGTAGACATTGTGAAATGATCATCATAATCAAGGTAATTAACATATCCATTACCTCACATACTTACTTTTTTCTGTGTGTGATGTGGACATTTAAGACCTACCCTCCTAACAAATCCCAAGTTACAATACAGTATTGTTAACTACAGTCACGTTGCTGTACATCAGATCTCCAGGATTTACTCATCTTGCATAACTAAAACTTCGTATCCCTTGACCAACACCTCCCGTTTCTCCCTCCCCCCCCAGCTCCTGGTAACTACCATTCTACTCTCTATTTTAGATTCCATGTATACATGAGTTTATGCAATATTTGTCTTTCCACATCTGGCTTATTTCACTTAGCAAAATGTTTTCTAGGGCTTCCCTGGTGGCGCAGTGGTTGAGAGTCTGCCTGCCAATGCAGGGGACACGGGTTCGAGCCCTGGTCTGGGAAGATCCCACATGCCGCGGAGCAACTGGGCCCGTGAGCCACAATTACTGAGCCTGCACGTCTGGAGCCTGTGCTCCGCAACAAGAGAGGCCATGATAGTGAGAGGCCCGCGCACCGCGATGAAGAGTGGCCCCTGCTTGCCACAACTAGAGAGAAAGCCCTCGCACAGGGGCGAAGACCCAACACAGCCATAAACAAACAAATAAATAAATAAATTTATTTAAAAAAAATGTTTTCTAGGTTTACTTATGTTCTCACAAATGGCAGGATTTCCTTCTCTTTTTGAAGGCTGAATAGTATTCCACTGTACATACCTACCACATTTTCTTTATCCACTCATCTGTCAATGGACACTTAGGTTGTTTCCTTATCATGACTGTCATGAACAATGCTGGCAATGAACACGAGGGTGCAGCTGTCTCTTCAAGATCCTGATTTCAGTTGCTTTGGGTATGTGCCCAGAAGTGGGATTGCTGGGTCGTATGGTAGTTCTATTGTTAATTTTGAGGGGAACCTCCATACTGTTTCCATAGTGGCTGCATCAATTTACATTCCCACCAACAGGGCACAAGGGTTCCCTTTTCTCTACTTTGTCTTGATCACATCTTTCTGGGAGAGAATCCAGAGAAAGGAGGGGTGTCGTATTAATTGGTGAGATGCTGAAAGTGTGGAACCTTGACTCCAACTTTACGTTTGGAGCTCTGGGAGCAGACTGTCTTGTAGGCTTCTCGCTCGTGAACCTGGGGACATCCCCGACAAAGTAAACTAGGAAACACAGAGTGGGCTGGGATTTCACTGGCCTGAGTTGCTCTTGCTTCTGGAGGGGCATGAATGGGGCCTAGACTTTCCTTCATGCTTCTGATGTTGAGAGTGGGGCAGGAGACACAGAAGGTAGCTGGGTTTTAGGCCAGCAGATCAGCCCAGGTCTCCCTGTGGTGAGGAGGGAAGGTGGACCTTTAGCAGAGGCCGGGATGGACCACTTAGGCTAAGAACTAAAGGAAGATGTGCTGGCAACTCGGGCGCTCCAGTGACAGGGAGGCAGGTCAGTGAGGAGGGAACACCTGCCCAGGTGTTATTAATGATTCATTTTGACCTGATAAAGGAAGATGAGCATATAGTACACACGGTCACATTGTCCTTAATAACATAACCTGGAAGGTTGTGCTTCAAGGCTTGGTGGTGCCTGCATCGTTGTTAGCATTATAATCTTCTCCCCTTCTACCTCTCTAATTTTATAAAAAGAAAAAAAGCTATCTTTAAAAATAAAAAGCAAAAGAGAATCTTGCTGGACGCATTACTCTGCAACTTGTAATATTCCAAAGCCATCCCTTTAAGTCTATAGACCTAAATCTCTCTTTTCAAAATAATTTCTTGAACACACGCATATAACAGAATCGTATTGTTTTTGGTTCAGTCTCCTTTTTCCTGTTCCTTCTAACCTTTCCCCTCCCCCTGTACCATTGCCACCACCTACTCCCCCAGGTAGTGTTGGCGACCTAATACGTGTGCTTTTGTACTTTTTTCTATGTAGATATATACAAATACATAAGAATATGTATAGATATGTATACATCATATACATGCATACAAACATTTAGACACATACATATGTAAATACACTTATAGGCGCTTCATCTCTGCATTTTTTTTTTTAAATTTTTATTTATTATTTATTTATTATGTTTATTTTTGGCTGTGTTGGGTCTTCGTTTTTGTGCGAGGGCTTTCTCTAGTTGCGGCGAGTGGGGGCCACTCTTCATCGCGGTGCGCGGGCCTCTCACTATCGTGGCCTCTCTTGTTGCGGAGCCCAGGCTCCAGACGCGCAGGCTCAGTAGTTGTGGCTCACGGGCCCAGTTGCTCCGCGGCATGTAGGATCTTCCCAGACCAGGGCTCGAACCCGTGTCCCCTGCACTGGCAGGCAGACTCTCAACCACTGCGCCACCAGGGAAGCCCTCATCTCTGCATTTTGTCTTTTGTCCTTACTCCATCTGCCAGAAAGCCTTGCCCGTCAACTGGCATAACTCCAATTCATTTTTTAAATGGCTCTATAATATTCTATGGTGTTGTCATATGATAATTCTTTCATCCATCTGTGAGAGTTTTGAACGTTTCTTTTTTCTTGTTTCCTGGAGATGGTGGCTATTTGGCTACTGTCATTTGAAAGCTTATTATATGTTCTACATTTCAAGTAAGTTTGGCAATTAAGTTTTGTTAATCTGATGATGTTAATACACCTAGATGTTTATCCACTTACTTCTAATGACATTCAAATGTTTTACTCTATTTTAGGACCAAGAGAATAGTCCTTGGTTAATGTGAGTGCTATAGAGTAAAATTATAGGACAATTAATGAATAAATATTTGTGAATATTATGTAAGTTACCAATTTCACTTTCATTAGTGGTTTCCCACCAAACTCTTTAATAGGACGTATGTGAGGGATTTCTGTGGAGAGATTAACGCTGGGCCAAAATCAAGAAGGTGGTGACTTCAATTGGAATTAATCAATTGTTGAAAAGTGGGCTTGATCTTCAGAAGGCAATAAGGTTTTTACAGTTTTATTGGAACTTTCCTTGCAATTATTGCATATAATATTTTGCATTCAGATGTAGCTCGTATCTGATTTTTAGAGGTTAGTAAGATACCATTAGCTTCTTATTGTCAAATTCTCCTTGATCTTTCTAGCAATTAGCTTATGCCCAAAAGATCTGAGTTACAGATCACCAATACTTAACCAAGATAACTCTTCTATATACATCTAAGTCCAGCTTTTGGAAAGGTTATATACATATAAACCCTCATTTAATTTTTTTTGTGTTTTTTTGCCTCTTTTGGGTTGTGAATCTCATTGTTTGACAGTGGGTGAAAATGATACTTTTTATTTCGTTTGCCAAGAGTTTTAAATCATGCCAACTAAATGAGAGAAAAGCCAACATCACTTAGCTGAGTTAACTCTCTTATAACAGTTTATAAATCACTTCCTATTATTTTAACTGCAGGAAGGAGAGGTTTTTAGCCTGTTATACTCGTTTTAAATGTCCAGCCCTGGCTTCTATTACAAACAGAGCTGGTGAAACATGGTCACCCACTGCCATAAACGTTTGACTATTAAAAACAAACATGTCATACAACGTTTTGCTGTTAGGCTTAAGTTTAAAAGCAGGTGTGAAGGCAAAGAGGTTTGCTAACACTGAACATGGGTCTTCAGTCACATGGACAATTTGTAGTGTATGATGGATAAAGTTGATTTTTAAAAAAAATTACATTCTTTTTTTGTAGGAAATAGAACCAGAATTACCTGAGAATCTGCCCCATGTTCTTTTAACTGTGTCAGTCGTCTGACTCTGGATGGAAGTCAGGGCATCCTTAATACACAGTCCAGAGAAAAGGGTAATTGAAGGTCACATAAAGTTAATGGCTTGTAGAGAGTGGCAGGGTCCCCTTTGTAATAACAGCGCTTAATCACCACCTTTGCCTTCTGGGTGTTTTTCTACTATTGTGTCTCATCTCCAAGGCTGCCCAGAGAAGGTGGGATGCAGGCAGCTGTGGTGAGAGATTTGGTGTGAGAGAGCTCTCTCTACCACCCACACATCCCTCCCCGGTGTGGGCTGAGTTCCGGCCAGCCAGCCTTTCCTAACCTCCAGGCTGACTCACCCAGTGCTGGTAACCTCGTCATATCCCCTGTCTCTGCATTTTGTCCCACAGGCTGGGTTGGCTCCAGCTCAGCAGTATTGGACCAGGCACCACAGTCCTCTCGGGGTCTTCAGGTGCTAGATAGAAGAGACCTGGGTGCCGTCTCCTCATCCCCCTTGCTTTGCTGCTAATGGGACTGAAGCCCAAGGAAGTTGAGTGTCTTGTGGTCAAGCCCTAAGTGGGTCCACGTTCCTATCCTCTGGATCTGTGGGGCTCTCTCCCCTACTTGGCTACTATTCTCCCTACTGGAGACCGCCCCTTTGGAATGACCGGAGTCCTCGTCAAGCCAGGTACCCTTGGAAGAAGTACAGTCTTGACCAACCTGAGTGCAGAATTGCCAGACACCTATCTTGGTAGGGAAGATGGTTGTATGTCAGGGTGCTGAGGGTATGGGACTGCTTTGCATGAGATGACGAGATGTCCTCTGAGGCATGAAGCACTGGCCTGGGATGCTGCTGAGAGCCCAGGGGGTCAGCTGAAAGCAGTCCTTTTGCTTACATCGCTGTTTCTTCTGTGGCATCCCTCGCTCCAAATCTGTCCTAACACCAGCACTCACCGTCAGCTTTCTCCACCTGGAATGCTAGTCTGTGCATCTCAAGAACCTTTAGGGCGTGCTGGTATCTCTGACTTCATTCAGCTTTGAGCTTCTTGCCTGAGAGCAGTTCCATAGAGAGAAAATATTATTATTGATACTTTTGGATCGTTAAGACTTCCAGCTGTATTAGCCTCTCTTGTCCTGCAATATTTTCATTACCCGAATGAAGGAAAATTGACTTCTAATTCTGGATCACGTCAAATTGTGACAAGTCCATCAGGTTGTAGGTAGAATTAAATTCTTTATAAATATTGTTTATACTTTTATAATTTAAATACTGAATGGGCCTAAATGACTTCCCCACGCTTTGTCTTTACTTCAAAAAAATCAGAAATTGAGTTACATTTTTACCTTCTTTTCCTGGAGCTTCCCAAAGAAAACTACTAGAGGGGACCACCAGGTACCAGTAGTGAATGACATAAAAGGCTCTTCTGGAAATATAGAGCCATTATTGTGAGAATTAATCACTTTTTAGTTTTTTAAGGAACTTCCATACTGTTCTCCACAGTGGCTGTATCAATTTACATTCCCACCAACAGTGCAAGAGGGTTCCCTTTTCTCAAAGAGAATCTGAATTCAAATTACTTTCAAAATGTCCCTGTTGGATTCCACGAGATGCCATAGGTTATTTTCCAAAAGGACACACTAGCTGCAGATTTTTTACCCTCTAAATTGTATTTAAAAATTAGATGTGAGAAGACTTTAATGCATGTGACATTCCATCCATCACTGACATGGAGACAGCCTTTTACTGACTTACTGTCAAACTGACGAGTGCTCTTTGAAAATCACTTGTCTGTGCTATGTGTCCTGTCTCTCAATTTCAATACATATTAGTCGTGTTATTCCATGCGTCAAGGGTACCAACCAGTTTCATTACTCAAATTCACTTCCCAAGATCTACCACTGACAGAGGAACTTTAAACAGAAAAGTGAGATATTGTGGTACTCAGACTGTGTCTACTGTAAACGAGCTGACACATGAATACTTTAAAGAGAATATTAATAATCACAGTCTTTGGTTTCTATAAAAATTACTCAAGATAAGCTACACATTTAAAAACAGCCCAATTCATGATTACCCAAATATTATAACACCAGCACTTCACATCTCTGCCTTTGCTATGGTGTACTCATAAGAAATAGGATTCTTCATATTACAACACCGGAGTGAGAACAGAATATGCAAACTTGGAGTACTGTGTAGTTGCTGAGATCCTGGGATTTAGTTTAACAAAATGAGTTCAAATCCAGACTCCAGCTATTTACTCTTACTTTGAGTATTATTTAATCTCACTAAACTTTTGTTTTCTCATTTACAGAATGAAAAAGTCAGTAGCAGATAGACAAAAGGGTTATTTTGAGGGTGAATGTAAAATGTTTCAAGCATTACGTAGTAATGGCCAGAGCAGATCGGCTATTTTTATTAGTTATTATTCACGCTGCCTCTTACATCAAGATTGGATTTAGCAACATCATTCTTCCTTCCAGCAGCATATTAAAAAAATTAAAAAATTTTATTTCTCAATTTATTGTTTGTTCTATTACAAAGTTTACAAATCTCAAGTAAATTTGGGATCATTTCTTGTAGCAACTCAAGCTAGTATTTTATCTTAACTCCTGTTAGGATTTAGGAGTGTTTCTTGGTCAAATGACCTTGAGAAGTGGTGACATAAGCTATCATTTATCTATATTAAGATTTAAAAATTACTAAATGCAGTCAGAAGATTGGAAAATGGCTTTTCTAAGCTACTATATATCATATTTGATTTAAACAGTCTCATACAGTTGGACATTCAAGTTGTTTCTCACATTTTGCTACTGTAAATAGTGAAGAACATGCATAATTGGTAGAAAACAAAATTTTAAAAATCATACTAGTTGAAAACGTTTTCTAAATGACTATAAAATAGGCCCCAAAACTTAGAGACATAAAAAGTGTGACTCATACATAACCAGTGGGAATGTAAAATGGTTCAGCCACTGTGGAAAGGAGTGTGGCAGTTCCTCAATAAGTTAAACATAGAATTATTACATGACCCAGCAATTGCACTGCAAGGTATATACTCCCCCAGACTGGAAACAGATGTTGAAACAAAAACTTGTATATGAAACTTGTACTTGTTCATCACAGCACTATTCACAATAGCCAAAAGGTATAAACAACCCAAATGTTCAGAAAGGGATCAATGGATAAACAAATTGTGGTGTATCCATACAGTGGAGTATTATTTAGCCTTAAAAAGGAATGAAGTACTGAGACATGCTACAACAATGATGCACCTTGAAAACTTGATGCCACGTAAAAGAAGCCAGACACAAACATTCATATTTGTATGGTGACATTTATAAGAAATATCCAAAATAGATAAATCTACAGAGACAGAAAGCAGATTAGTGGTTTCTTGTGGCTGAGGGGGAACAGAAGGGGTGTCACTGCTTAATGAGTAGGGGGTTGAAATGATGAAAATATTCAGGAACTTGTTAGTGGTGATGGTTGCACAACATTGCTAATGTCCTAAATGACATTGAATTGTATACTTTAAAATGGTTTAATTGGTAAATTTTTATGTTATGTGTGTTAACCTCAATTAAAAACGGAAGGTTGCTCCATGGTGCCCCCCAAAATACCGGTATGTGAAAAACCTGTAACTGGAGGTGTGCTTTCAAATAATTTGTCCTCTTGATCCAGTGCTCATCTCACCCAAATTGCTTCTGGCCTAATTATTTCCTTCTAAACTACGAGGAGTCCCTTTTCAGTGAATGGTGTTAGGCGTTTTTGCCCTGTCCTCCTGGACTGGACTTGATTGAACGACATTTTGATCAACATAGGAAATTTGTTTAGATGAGGGACTGTCAAGGGTTAGAATCACCTCTTGTTCATATTCTTCTTTTCATCCCCTCTTTTCATTTTTTTCTTCTTCCCATCCCTCTTTGCATCTTCCCCTTAACTGTTGCTTATATTTCAGGCTTTCCAGGAATACAGAAGAACACTCTCTTGGTGATACTCAGAGGTTGGAGGTGGGTGGTCTTGTTTTTTGTTAGATTGAGACAATCAGGTCCTTAAAAACATTCACTAGACTTATTGGACCCTGCTAAAGCATCTCCCATGCTTGGATTCATGTCAATTTGTATACTGTAACATAACTTTCTTTTCAAAACAACAGCAGGGAATTGCTTCTATTCGTCATCTATTTTTGGTTAATTCTTTTTACAATTTACTGTCAAATAGCTTTAAAAGAGACAGGTTTATCACTTTTTAAACTTTTTGTCCCTGAGAGTGATTTTTTTTTAAAGCCAACGTGATTGATATTTAATGTGAAAAAGTCTGAGAACCAGGAACATTGGACTGGAATTTAAGAAATACACTATTATTTACCAAAAAAGTAATGGCTTTTTTTTTCAATTGAAGTGAAACCCACAAACCATACAATTAACCACTTTAAAGTACGCAATTCAGTGGCATTTAGTACATTCACAATGTCACGCAATTACCACTTCTTTCTAGTTTCAAAACTTTTCATCACTCCAGAAGAACAGCCTGTACGTTAAGTATTCACTCCCCATTCCTCTCTCCCCCAGCCCCCTGGGAACCACTTATCTGTCTCTATGGATTTGCCTTTTTAAGATATTTCATATAAAAGAATCATGTAATATGTAACCTTTTGTGCCTGACTTTTTTTTATGGAGCATAATGTTTTCAAGGAGCATCAATTTCGTAGCAAAAATGCGTCATTCTCTTTTTATGGTTGAATAATATTTCATTATATAGATACACCACAATTTGTTTATCCATTGATCTCTTTATGAACATTTGGGTTGTGTCTGCTTTTTGACTATTGTGAATAGTACTGCTATGAACATTGGAGACCACATTTTTGTTTGAACATTTGTTTTCAATTCTTTTGGGTATATACCTAGGGGGAGAATTGCTGGATCATATGGAAATTTTGTGTTTTAACTTTTTGAGGAATCACCAAATTGTTTTCCACAGTGGCTGCAGCATTTTAAATTCCCATAAAATATGTACAAGTATTCTTATTTCTCTACGTCCTTGCCAGCACTGATTTTTTTGTTGTTGTTATAGCCATCCTAGTAGATGTCAAGTTGTAGCTCGTTGCTGTTTAATTTTTATTTCCTTAATGACCAATGATGTTGAAAATCTTTTCATGTGCTTATTGGCCATTTGTATATCTTGTCTGGAGAAATGTCTATTCAAATTCTTTGCCCAGTTTTTTTTTTTTTTTTTTTTTTTAATATATTAACCATGACTCAACCTTCCAGAAGAGGGCATGGAACTTACAACTGACATCTGTGTTAGTTCTGGAGCATTTTTTTTTTTTAAGAATTTAAAATTTATTTATTTTATTTATTTATTTATTTTGGCTGTGTTGGGTCTTCGTTTCTGTGCGAGGGCTTTCTCTAGTTGCGGCAAGCAGGGGCCACTCTTCATCGCCGTGTGCGGGCCTCTCACTATCGCGGCCTCTCTTGTTGCGGAGCACAGGCTCCAGACGCGCAGGCTCAGTAGTTATGGCTCACGGGCTCAGTTGCTCCGCGGCATGTGGGATCTTCCCAGACCAGGGCTCGAACCCGTGTCCCCTGCATTGGCAGGCAGATTCTCAACAATTGCGCCACCAGGGAAGCCCCTTTGCCCAGTTTTTAATTGGGTTGTTTGTCTTTTTGTTGTTGATTTGTAATAGTTGTATATAATCTAGATACTAAATTTTTGTCAGATATATAATTTGCAAATATTTTGTCCCATTCTGTAGGTCGTCTTTTTGTTCTCTTGATAACACTCTCTGATGCACAAAATATTCTAATGTTTACAAAATTCAATTTATCTATTTTTTTCTTTCATTGCTCATGCTTTCAGTGTCATATCTAAGGAACCATCACCAAATCCAAGATCATAAAGATTTACCCCTGTGGTTCTTCCAATAGTTTTTATTTTTATATCTTATGTTTATTTATGTCATTGATCAATTTTGAGTTAATTTTTTATTATGGAGTGATAGGGGTCCGACTTTATTCTTTTGCATGTGTTTATACACTTTTCCCATAACCATTTGTTGAAGAGACTATTCTTTTCCCATTTACTGATCTAGAAACTAGATCAGATGTTGTTTTCCTAGTTTCTGCGCCTTTGTCAAAAGCAATTGGCTATAGGTTTTTGGATTTATTTCTGGACTATCAGTTCTGTTCCATTGGTCTATAAGTCTCTTGTTATGCTAGCAGTACAGTTTTGATTACTGTAGCTTTGTAGTTAGGTTTGAAATCAGGAAGTGTGAGTCTTTCAACTCTTTTTTCCTTTTTCAATATTGTTTTGGCTACTCAGAGCCACTAGCAATTCTATATAAATTTGAGAATAATGTTTCCATTTCTCAAAAAAAGACCATCGGAATTTTATAGGGATTGCGTTTAATCTGTAGAATGCTTTGGGGGTATACTGCCACTTTAGCAATATTATGTCTTCCTATCCATGAACACTGGATGGCTTTTTATTTATTTAGGTCTTCAATTTCTTTCAATAATATTTTATAGTTTTCAAATGTACAAATTTTTCAGCTTTGTGGTTAATTTCATTGGTAGGTTTTTATCCTATGAGATATTATTGTAAATAGAAGTGTTTTCTTAATTTCTTTTTTGGATTGTTCATTGCTGATGTATAGAGACACAGCTGATTTTTGTGTGTTGGTTTTCTATCCTGAACTTTGCTGAATTTGTTTATTAGCTCTTGCAGTTTTTTTTTTTTTTTTTTTTGGATTCATTGGGATTTTCTATATATAGAATCATGCCATCTGCAAATAAATATAGTTTTAATTCTTACTTTCCAATTTGGTTGTCTTTTATTGTTAATTTTCCTTGCCAAATTACTCTGGCTAGGACTTCCAGTACAATACTGAATAACTGAAAATGGGAATAAAACAAAGATGCCCATTTTCACTGGTGCTATTCAACATTCTACTGAGAGTAATGGATTTTGCAGAACATTTTTCATTTATTCCAATTCACGAACTAAAGCCAGTGGTTTAATAATGGCCAATTTTTCTGAGGTTAGGTGTTTTGGCAAATTTGCTATCTAGAACATATCTAAGAACATAGAAATATTGGAATAGTCCTCTTAGGAGGAAGACAATAACTATCACAAAGATATGTGTCTTACTTGACTACCTATTTTGTGATGAAAGCCCACCAACTGAGGATCATTTCTAAAATTAGGACTACTGATTTAGCAAGGTTGTTGTTTTCCTTAGTAACTTGTGGTTCTTTCTAGTTTATTATAACACATAATGAATTAAAAGCAGTGGAGAGAGTAGGAAACTGCCAATAGCTGACACTTGGAGAAATGACAGTTAACAAAGGAGAATGGGGCTTCCCTGGTGGCGCAGTGGTTGAGAATCTGCTTGCTAATGCAGGGGACACGGGTTCGAGCCCTGGTCTGGGAAGATCCCACATGCCGCGGAGCAACTAGGCCCGTGAGCCACAACTACTGAGCCTGCGCGTCTGGAGCCTGTGCCCCGCAACGGGAGGGGCCGCGATAGCGAAAGGCCCGCGCACCGCGATGAAGAGCGGCCCCTGCACCGCGATGAAGAGTGGCCCCCACTTGCCGCAACTAGAGAAAGCCCTCACACGAAAACTAAGAGACCCAACACAGTCATAAATAAATAAATTAAATAAATAAATAAAGTATTAAAAAAAAAAAAAAAAAACAAAGGAGAATGGAAGAAAAGCAGAGATAGAAAGAATTTGGTGAAAGGGCAAACTAAATGCTAACTACTTCAGTGACCATATCACCCCACTATACAATCAATAACGTATATACCTTGAGTTAGCAATGAGAGACCATATTATGTTTAGTATAACCCATTCAGTATGTTTAACAAGAAGTTTTATAAGCATGAAATTTACATGTCTTCAGAAGGGAAAGGTTCAATTTCGTGGATTTTATATTTACATTGCATGTCGCATTCCTAGTCAATGCCAGGGGAAAGAGTCATTATTTGAAATGAAACTAACACACCATTGTAAAGCAATTATATTCCAATAAAGATGTTTAAAAAATAATAATAGTATTTTTAAAAAGTCTTATATATATATTTTAATTGAAGTATAGCTGATTTATAATATTATATTAGTTTCAGGTGTATAATATCATGGTTCAATATTTTATAGATTATACTGCATTTAAAATTATTATAAAATATTGGCTATATTCCTTGTGCTGTACAGTATATCCTTGTAGCTTATTTATTTTATACACAGTAGTTTGTACCTCTTAATCCCATACTCCTATCTTGCCCCTCTCTCCTCCCCTCTCCCCACTGGTAAGCCACTCCCCACTGGTACCCACTACTTTGTTCTCTGTATCTGTGAGGAACCTGTTTCTGTTTTGTTCTACACATTCCCTTGTGTCATTTTTTAGATTCCACATGCAAGTGATATCATACAGTATTTGTCTTTCTCCGTCTGACATTTCACTAAGCATAATACCCCCCAGGTCCATCCATGGTGCTGCAAATGGCAAAATTTTATTCTTAAAACAGTCTTTTAAAACAGAGTTCTCAGGCTTCCCTGGTGGCGCAGTGGTTGAGAATCTGCCTGCCAATGCAGGGGACACGGGTTCGAGCCCTGGTCTGGGAAGATCCCACATGCTGCGGAACAGCTGGGCCCGTGAGCCACAATTAACTGAGGCTGCGCGTCTGGAGCCTGTGTCCCGCAACAAGAGAGGCCACGATAGTGAGAGGCCCGCACACCGTGATGAAGAGTGGCCCCTGCTTGCCACAACTAGAGAAAGCCCTTGCACAGAAACGAAGACCCAACACAGCCATAAAAATTAATTAATTAATTAATTAATTAATTTAAATAAAAACAAAAAACCCAGAGTTCTCTGACATATTTCTGATGAAGGGGATAGGGAAAGGATGTGAAACGTCACAGTAAGTCCTCCTTGTGAAAACATATTGATAATTTTCTTCTACAAGAGCCTTCACGGGGGTAATTTGAGTATAGCTCTACCAGTAAGTATTTAGACCAATGAACAGATGGTCATTTTCCTAAGCAACTAAATCTTTGGGGACCACATAATTTATTATCCAAACCAGGACCCTTTTGAGAAAAGGATGCACTATTAATTATACCAGGATAAAAGGTGTAAATCAGTAGTGTCCTGGGAAAATGGAGATGATTGGTCATTCTAATGAAAACCACTTGAATTTTTATTCTCAATGTTATTGTTGATTTATCATGGAAAAAATTAGTAACAAGAGAAATTTTTATTCTTCAGAGCTATAAGCAGATTTTCAGTGGAGAGGAAAATGAGTTGAGTCTATTGTTACGGTGGTTGCCCTTCTAGTTTTCCTATGTGCTTTTCTAGAGTGGCCTATTCTGGTGATGTGAGCCTAGACCGAAGTCAACCCAAATCAGTTTGATACTGAGTGTGGCCAAGACAGAGCTGCCTGGTGGGTTTGGGCCCAGGCAAAGACCACAGTGAAGGGGAGCTTGCTTCAGCCAAGATCTTTTGGGCCATTCTCGTGCCCCTTTTAGACTTCATATCAAAACAAAGCAGCCTGGAACCACCTCCATTTCACCAGGGCCCATACAATGAGGAGAAGCCATAAAATCTGGCTTAACTGGATTCATTTCCAGGGATTAGCAGGAAATGAGCCAGAAAACTCTTCTCATTAAGAATAGTTTTACTCCCTGCCATTCCCTCGATAAGTAAATTTCACAGCAAAGCAATCACCGTGTAATAAAAACTATTACATGGACATACTTAATCATGTAGATGTCATTTACGATTCCAAGGGCTAAAGGTAGAGATGGTTAAAAACCAGAAATGAGTTAGTTTAGGTAAATATGGTAAAAGTTACTTGTCTGATTTTACGCTTAATAATCACTCTGTGATATGTGATTGTGTTTCTGTATCCATATGTTGAAGACTTAGAGGAAAAAGGCTGTTGGAACAATGATAAAAGTAATGAGGATCATCTATTATGTACTAGGCACAAGTAGTTTGCCTAAAGTAACATGGTTAGTTAGTAGTAGTGAGGAACAGAGCTGGAATTAAAATCGCATACCCTTTTCACTCTGCTGTCCTGATCCCTGATTGTAGACAATGGAAAAAGCATTGAGGTACAGATCAGGGGACCCGGGTCCTAGTCATACATATGTCTTTAATAAGGGCAAGTCATATGATTTCTCTGAGTCATAGTTTCCTTATTCTTTAAAGGAAGTTAATAGAGGACCTATCTGAATCCCAGGGTGATGGTGCACATCAAATGTGATGCACAGAAAGTACTTTGAAAATACTTTTCATAGTATAAAGCACTGTGAAAGGAGTTATTAAGATGCTGTCTTAATCACAGTTATAGAGTGACCTGTATGAAATGTTTTTTAGCCCTTTTGATTTTCTTCTCTGTACGTAGAGATGCAAAAGATAGGGAGAGAAAGAATCCCCCCCCCCCAACCCCGCCCTGCTTCATCCCAGGCATTCCTTGTAAATACTTTTCAAAATGATTTCTATGGAAGTGCCTTTGCTGGCTACTTTATGAGTTGTTTGCAGGTAATAATTTCTACATAGATAAGGACAATTCTGAGTGCCTTCTATACCCTTAGTGATTATTAAGAATTCCTGAGATTTTAAATGTTAAAAGAAGCTGTTAGGACAACTTAAGTTATACCAAACAGAAATCGCCAACTCAAATTGATTTAAACATAAGGAAACATAGGGATTTTAAAATCTCTCTTAACAAGAATTGCATAGGTAAGGCAGCTCCTGCTGTGGTATCTCAGAGCCTTAGCTTTGTTTTCTGGAAATTCTGTTTACTTTGATCTTCATCATGCGTTGACGTCATGGCTGTGATTCCAGGCATTAAAGCATACAGGGCATCATCCAAAGGAAAAAAAGGAAACTTTATCTCAAAGTTATTTGGCCAGGATTGTACTGAATGCCTCCTCTAAGCTAATTACCAGCAAGAGGAATGGGATCACCACGGCTAACCATTTGGAGTGGGATGGGTTTTAGGGAATCAACCACCAGTACTACTGTAATAAGACAGATTGGAAGGGTTGGGCCATTTGACACTTTGTAACTTTCAGGCAAATTCTTCAGAGTAGACTTTTTACAAGGCTGTTTTGTTGATGGAGGTGGCAAAGTTTCTGCCATTTTGCACACATTGTTACCCACACAGATCATGACCAGTGTGAAGAAACTGATGGTCCCATCCCTATTCTGTTGCCACACTAATTGGTTTATTCTGAGATTTCTATGTAGCTTTTCTGGGGAGGTACATGAAGGATGGAGTGTACCTCTCTCCTTTTTCCATTCAGTGTACCCACCCCAATGCAAATATATTCATTACAACGATTTTGCACACAAATTTCAAGGAAGGCCTTTTGGGAAGTTATCTCTTAGCTTCCAGAACTGTATGTGAGACTATAATATGTTTCCAAATGTTAGTATTCACAATATTTTGTTAATGTTGGCATCCTGGAAACTCAAAGAACATTGAGAACAACAAGCGAGGCCACTGGAATGGCCTTTTATAGGTCCCTCTTTTTCTGCATTTATTGATTTGCTCAAAGTAGTGCATTGAAACTGTTAAAAGTGGGGTGTTCTGGACTTAGTGTACTTGGATTCAAAGCTTGGTGTTCCATCACTTACCAGCTGTGTGACCTTGAGCAAGTTAATTAGCTTCTCCATACCTCAGTTTCCTCTTTGGAAAAATAAGTATAACAATAATGCCTACCTCATAGGGCTGTTGTGAGGATTCAGTTAGATAATATATGTAAGGTGCTTAGCCTGGTGTCTAGAAACCAGAAGTGAATTGCTCTTTCTGATGAATCTTTCCAATTCATGTTCATTCCTCCTACTACAACCACTGCACTTACTACTGCTACTGCCACAACTATTACTAGGCACCCACGGGTGTGTTGTTCTGAACAACAAAAAAGCACAGCGTGAGATCAGTGTATTCTCATACTGTAATTTGATGGGGCAGAGGTTGGAGAGAGAAAAGTGCTAATTAGCTCTGCATCACTATCAAATTTCTTATTTCTTTGAGGAAATAAGAACAAGAAAGTGAGGCAGAGTCAGGGGATGTGAGCCTTATTTTCCTCTGTGGATTGGACAAAGTACTGTAGTGATAAATTTTAAACCATGCACCCATTTTGTTTTTCAATTAGACTGAGTCTGCAATTCCAACTGAAGACACTGTGATGAAAGAAAATTTCTACTGTTTTTGGAATGGCAGGGGAAAGCCACAGCTGAAGTATTCCAAGAGGAAGTTGGTTATATATTAAGATGACTTTTGCATAAAAAAATGAGCCTTAGGGTCTTGGCAGGAGAGAAATGGTACCTCTGAATCCTGACATCTCTCTCCTGGGCAATTTGTTGCCTCAGTTTTAGTCATGATGTTTGGATTAGCCTGTAGTCAGTCTGGCTGGAATACTATGACCCAGTGCCAAAAGGACGACTAGCTGTTTGGAGACATTCCTATCTGTTCCTTGATAAAAGAAACAGTTCTTGTCTGATGGACAAGAAATAATTAGCAAGAAGTTATGGATGTTTCGATGGAATGAAAAGTGCTCTTCTTGAGGAAAGCTTGTTGGAATAAGGCACTGCATCCTTATTTATTTTGTGTCTTCATCTACCAATCCACAATGGCAGCTGTTTATCGTGTTTATAATTAGAGTCATGCCAGTATGAAGAACCATTTCTATTTTTCCATTCCCTGAAGGAAATACTTGAGAACCCCAAGCTTCTGATATCAATTGAGATAATCTGCTGGTAAATTCCTGGCCTGGACAATTTACCTAAACTGTTCTGTCACTTGTTTCCCTGGATGACTGACATCTGTTTAAAATATCATGTGCAGCTTAGCCTCTGCATTTTTGCTTTTCTGTCTTCTGTTGCTTTTCTTACATTCGAATGAACATTTGATGTTACGGCAGGAACAACCCATTATGCTTATGACGAAGCACAAAAACCGTCTAGAAAAATATCTCCTGATCATTTACCCATGAACCATGACTAATGGAATTAAAGGTAATGACTCCAAGAAGCTCATAGGAAAAAAGTGTTCAGTGTTTCATAGCAGTAACAATTGAAGGGTAATTTCCCCTTTCTGTTACAGAAACTTTGACCCTTTAATCTCAAAATGCTTAGCAAAAACTTTTATATACCCTGGAATAATTCTTTTTTTAAAAAGTTATTTATCAGACTTCCCTGGTGGCACAGTGGTTGGCAAACCACCTGCCAATGCAGGGGACACAGGTTCAATCCCTGGTCCAGGAAGATCCCCCATGCCACAGAGCCGCTAAACCCGTGCACCACAGCTACTGAGCCTGCACTCTAGAGCCTGTGAGCCACAACTACTGAGCCCACGTGCTGCAACTACTGAAGTACGTGAGCCTAGAGCCCGTGCTCCACAACAAAAGAAGCCACTGCAACAGCAGCCCGCGCACTGCAACGAAGAGTAGCCCCCATTCGCCGCAGCTAGAGAAAGCCCGCGCGCAGCAACAAAGACCCAACGCAGCCAAAAAAAAAAAGTTATTTATTATTTACTTATTTTTATTGAAGTATAGTTGATTTACAATGTTAGTTTCAGGTGTATAGCAAAATGATTCCGTTATACATACATCTCTCTCTATATCTATCTATCTATCTATCTACTCTTTTACAGATTCTTTTCCCTTATAGATTTTTACAAGGCGTTGAGTATAGTTCCCTGTGCTATACAGTAGGTCCTTGTTGCTTATCTATTTTATATATAGTTGGAATAATTCCTTTTGAAAAGCCTTACAATACTGTCCTCAGGAACATTATATTATAGAGAAGTGACAAGAATAAGCTTGAGGTTGACCAAATTCGTCAAAAGAGACAATTTTTAAATGCTCTTAACTCAAGTCAGTGATGTCATCAACTTCCCCCCCCCACCCCCTCTTTTGGGAATGGCACCTGTATTATATGCTTTTATATTCAGAAAAGATATATTCTGAATGTTCAACCTCAGGGCATTTCTTGCCTTTGATTTTAGTTTTTAATATAGCTAGAGAAGGCAGAGACCTCTGATAGAGGATGTCCTTCCATTATGCTTTGGAATTAAAAAAGATAAAAGTGGTAGATATTTCTTTCCTTGACTGCAGTGATCTCTTGGGCTTAATATTTGGCGTCAGGGGAAAATTAATTCCTCAGAGAGCTCATTTTGGCTTGAAGGTACAAAGAAGTGAAGCACCTGGTGTAATAACCTGACACAGGGACCCTAATGCTCAGTTTTTCCCAGCATCTCAGTGGATAGTTGAAGGGACTTCGTCTAGCTGAAAATCCTACCTCCTATGGTTACGACCTAGAGGGCCTAGAGCCATGCAGTGTGTTTCCTTCATTTTTTGTGGAAAACTAACCTATCAAACCAAATCAAATCAGATCAAGTGTACTTTTCATCTTAGACATATTTCTGGGTTGTCTTTTCACTTCTCGGCATATAGGATGGCTCAGCAGGTTCGAAACTGTGACGTTAGCTTGGTTCAAATGTAACCCTCTGAATTCATTATCCTGCTCTTATTTAACAAGTAGGATTTGAGAAAAACATCACTTGATGTATTTTTATTCTATGTTTTAAGTCTATTAAGCACCAAACAAAAATAAAAATAAATGGAAGTTAAGACAAAAAACCCTGAAGTCTATTTGATAGTACACATCAACATCCTTGTATTCATAGAATGCTTTCCTCCAAATTTCATTGTCTCAGGAGAACTGCATGATCTCCAGATAGTCACAGAGACAGGAGTTAAAGGATTACCTGACTTCCAATCCCAAACCTGACAGCTACTTACATATGTCAAGTTAAATAGAGTTTGGTTTCTTTACCTTACTCACCGCTGTGACATTTATCAAAGCCTCACACAAAGGTGTAGGTGGTGGAGAATGACAAGATCATATTATTTAATAGACTCCTAAAGTCAACTAAAAATAATGAAGTTTCACTTTAGATATCATTCTTTTTTTTGTTTAGGGTTCAAATGAGGGTTGGCCAATATGCATATAAGCCACTTGGGCTGGGCTTACATTTCAGGAAAGGGGTTAATTATCTGAAGTGACTTGTACTTTGAAATATTGGTATGAGAGGGAATTGTGTAGATGCTCAACTTTTTCGTAAAGACAAGATATCCTGTTTAATCAACTGTAAATGAGACACCTGAAGAGAAACATTATAGCCTTAAAAACACATGCATTAGACCCTACAGTTATATAGTACAACGCATTGTTCAGAATTCTCATTTTCACCAGTCCTGTCTTATTTTACTGTATCATGCATCAAATGAACAAAAAAGATATATCAGGTTATCCTGGAGCCAAGAAGGGACTTCTTCAGGAAAATTTCTCAGGTGTCTTTGATTATTCATGCTGCCACTACTGTTAGCTTTCATCTGATGTCATACAAAGCATATCTGCTATTTCCAGAGTTGTTTAACTTTTCATCTCTCCTTAGGTAGTTTTTTCTTCCAAAAGTCAAAACTTCCCTTTTACTTAAATGCTGGCTGACTTTAAGGTGCACAGGCTTGAATATGATCCTACATCTCCAAAGCAAGGCTTTCTGTCCAACTCAAAGGCCAGGACTGTACCTTTGTAAAAGCACAGCTGTCATTAGAGATGTTTTTTTCTATTGTTGTTTATGATTAGAGATATATGACTTAAGTCGTGGGATTGGTTTTAAACAGTCATAACAATAAATGCATCTATCCTCAAAGTGGGCATTGTATTTGCTCAAAAAATGGAACATTTTTGGAATTCCCTTGAGAGGGTTTATCGCCCACATAAGGGAATGAGTCATTACTTCACATTGAAGGTTCAGTCTCTGGTTGTCTCACCCTCTTTCCCGTTTCACTCACCTGACCTTCACCCAGCCTTACCCTGCTTTCTCAGCCACATTAGTTGACTGTTCATGAGTCTGTGAGCAAACCTACCCTCTCTCTGGACCCCGCTAGAATCTACAAACAAAAACTGCCTGAGAACTAAAGCAATCTTTCCCTACAACTCAGCCCAAATCAAAGATCCAACAGAATGATTCTTCTCCGTCAGTCAAATTATCTTCTGAACTCAGTTTGTCTAAATGTCTCCGGTTTCCTAAATATCACAGGTTTCTTTCCAGCAGCTTCATTTCCCATGGTTCACCCACCCAGAGAGGTGATTATAGAGTCATGCTTCTATTTACACCTCTTCCTGTCTTCTTCAGGAAAATAGGAGAGTTTCTAAATCTCAATTATCATTACTTGATTAACAGCCAAACTAAGAGTACTTACACTTTATACTGGACTGCTCTTCTGCTGTATGTTGAGCTTTCTCATTGGCATCCTTAAATATTATATAGTAGTTACCATTAATGTATAGTAACGTTAAATAATAATAATAATTGCAATTCTTGGAATGATCCTTCCCCATCCCAAATCCCTTATATACAGAGTTAATGAGTTTTTTTAAAACTAAAAGTATTTGAAGGGCTTTGACATAGTTAAACTTCAGGGGGAACTTCTGCTTAGCTTGCACGTTTAAAGATTGTCCTAGAGTGTCATTTCATTGAAGTTGACAGCTGTGTCTACTTTTGTACACCATTGCATTTCCCATGCTTAGAACAGTGTTTGGCACACAGTGAGTTCTCAATGACTATGCAGTCTGCCCTTTAGCTACTTTGAGAAGTTTGAAGATATTGTTGGCAGTGCTGGTTTGTGAATCCAAGCATGGGACAGTAGGCGTTCCATACCTGGTCCTGAGTAACTCGGAACTTAGAATTATGTCGGCTGCACCATGCTCCAAATGATGAAGATTGGAAGCTGTCTAACACGTTCGTACAGTGAGAAGTAAATAGGGAGATTTTGATTTCTAGAACATGTTAACTGGATGCAGGTTTAAAATTTTGCCCAGAACAACTTTAAATGCTTCTGATTGGCAATCACATCCTGGCCAAACTTTTGGGAAAATAGAAGTAAAATTTTTCTTCCTGTTTATGACCATCTAGCTGGTTAGAGTAAAAGAATGATGCTGGGTTTTGGCTCCATTTTAAGAATGATTTTTGTTACAGTGCACCGTTGTAGCCCCTGATACGTGAAAAGCAAGGAACCAGAAGTCATGGGCTTAAACAGCAAAATCGCCAGGTTGAGGCTCAGCGCAGGGAGTGTAACCTTAGGTTCTCAGGATTCAAGTTCCTGGCTGGGAATGGATGAAGAATGGCTGCTTTACAAAATGCCCAGTGAATATTCCAGTATGTGTAATAAAGCACTGGCATATGTGCCACATCTTCTTTGTCCATTCATCTGTTGATGGACACTTAGGTTGCTTCCATGTCCTGGCTATTGTAAATACTGCTGCAATGAACATTGTGGTACATGTATCTTTTTGAATTATGGTTTTCTCAGGGTATATGCCCAGTAGTGGGATTGCTGGGTCATATGGTAGTTCTGTTTTTAGTTTTTTAACGAACCTGCATACTGTTCTCCATAGTGGCTGTATCAGTTTACATTCCCACCAGCAGTGCAAGAGGGTTCCCTTTTCTCCACACCCTCTCCAGCATTTATTGTTCCTAGATTTTTTAATATTACTCAGCCATAAAAAGGAACGAAATTGAGTTATTCGTAGTGAGGTGGATGGACCTAGAATCTGTCATACAGCGTGAAGTAAGTCAGAGAAAAACAAATACCATATGCTAACGCATATATATGGAATTTTAAAAAGCTGTACTGATGAACCTAGTGGCAGGGCAGGAATAAAGATGCAGACGTAGAGAACGGACTTGAGGGCACGGGGAGAGGAAGGGGAAGCTGGGACGAAGTGAGAGAGTGGCATGGACATATATACACTACCAAATGTAAAATAGATAGCTAGTGGGAAGCAGCCTCATAGCACAGGGAGATCAGCTCGCTGCTTTGTGAGGACCTAGAGGGGTGGGATAGGGAGGGTGCGAGGGAGGCTCTAGAGGGAGGGGATATGGGAATATATGTATACGTATAGCTGATTCACTTTGTTGTACAGCAGAAACCAACACAACATTGTAAAGCATTTATACTCCAATAAAGATGTTTAAAAAAAAAAAAAGTGCTGGCATATGCCAACGAGCGGAGGGCACCAGGACAGAGTTCAGCAGTAGAGCCACGGTACCAAGACAGGCTTTGTTTTGTTTTTTAACCACTTTAAAAGATTCATCAGAGTATCAAAGTGTTCACACTTTGAAGGGGCTTAGTAACCATCCATTCATATACAGTATCCATTTTGCAAAGACATTAAATGCTAAGTTCCATGAGCTAGCTAGCACCAAACAGCTCATTAGAAACAGAGCCAGAGTTTAAATTCAGCAGCGTTTTCCCACTTTACTATTACCTGTTTCTTTCTTTACTCTCTCCTCTGTGAACATTATTCATCCAGACTCTGACAGGAAGAACTTACTTCTGCAGTGCAATCTACATAAGCTCTGTTGGCACAACCAGGGTGAGGCAAAATTCTTCCTGTTGAGGGATTTTGCCCTGGAAGCCTTGCCCTTTACAATGCCACAATGAGCCTTTGTGGCATTCCTCAGGGAAATGGTCAAGATGCTCGTTTCCATTTCTGGGCTGTTGTGGTGCTTTGGGCGGCACTGATATAGTGAGGGGGAGATTTGGGTTTAAGAGTTTAATTTTTTTTCTCAAGCCTTGACGTGGTATCAATAGGCCAGGAACAAACAGGCACAATTTGTTGACTGTATTAGGAAGATTTCTTTAGGGCATTCAGAAAATGGATTGGAAAAAAATGGAATGAGACATAAAGCAACAAAAGGTCATCTCAATGTGCAAGGAAATTGTATAACGCTTTTGGAAGTAATTTTTTTGAGCTTCTGTGTGGTCCTCTAGCCTTGTAAAGCTTCCAATTCAAATTCCAGGCAAAATCAATCCCTTACACAATGCTACACCTATATATTTTTTAAGAAATAAATGTCCCCCATCCAAAAACAACTGTCGTGTTGTTTATATACAATAGTAAATGTATATTTTTTTGTACCTTATAAAATAAACTCTTTTTTTATTGAAGTGTAGTTGATTTACAATGTTTCAGCTGTACAGCAAAGTGATTCAGTTTTATATATATATATATATATATATATATACACACACATATATATTCAGTTATATATATATATTCTTTTTCAGATCCTTTCCCATTATAGGTTATTACAAGATATTGAATATAGTTCCCTGTGCTATACAGTAGGTTCTTCTTGTTTATCTACTTTGTATATAGTAGTGTGTATCTGTTTGTATCCAACTTTCCAATTTATCCCTCCCACCTTTCCAAAAAATAAACTTTTAAGTAAAGAATTACAAAAATAGAAAAAGACATTAATTTTCATAAAGTGAACAGAAGTTATAAATGCCATCCAAGCCAAGATACAGAACATTACTGACAACTCAGAAGCCCTCCTCAAGACCCTTCCACCCCAAAAGGTAACCAATATCCTTATTTTAATCACTGATTGTTGGTTTTGCAAGTTTTTGAACTTTCTGTAAATGAAATCGTATGGTAGGTACAATTTACCTTTAGTGTCATTTCTTTCACTCAACATTTGCCTGTGAGATTCATTTTTTGTTACCTGTAGCCAGTTTGTTCATGCTCATTGCCAAGAGTACTCCATTACTGAATATACCACCATCCATTTACTGTTGATGGACTTTTGAGTTGTTTCCGGCTTCCGGTTACTAAGCCGAGTGCTTCTATGAGCATGTGTGCGTCTTTCAGTACACAAATGTCCTCATTTTCTTTGGGGGGATATACTTAGGAGTAGAATCGCTGGTCATAGGGGAAGCCTATGTTCAGCTTTAGTGGGTATGGCCAAACTGCTTTCAATTGGTTGTGCTAATTTACATTATCAATAGCCATCTATTGGTGAATCCTTTGCTTAATATCCTCACCTGAAGTTGGTGTTCTGGTGGATACATACTGGCATTTCATTGTGGTTTTGATTTGCATTTTCCTGATGCCTAAAAATGAGCACCTTTTCTTTGTTTCATGGCCATTTGGATGTCCTTTCTGCAAAGTACCTGTCCAAGTCTATTGCTTGTTTTCCTACTGGATGGCCTTTTGTTCTTTTTTCATTGACTTGCAGGAACTTTTATGTATTCTGGATATGAGTCCTTCATTGGATATTTGTGTTGCAAATAGTTTCTCCCAGTTTGTTGTTTGCCTTTTCACTTTCTTAATGGTGTCTTTTGATGAACTGATATACTTTTAAATTTAGTCAAATTTATCTGTCATTTTATTTATGGTTATTGCTGTTGTGTCTTCTTAAAAAATATATTTTTTTTACCTACCCTACAGTCATAAAGATATTCCTTTTATTCCCCCCCTAGAATCTTTATTTTATTTCCACCTCCTTTTACAGCTACAATCCACCTGGAATTTATTATTATGTATGGTGTGAGGTAGGAGTTTAAGATTTTTTCTTTTTATATGAGTTTCCAGTTGCTTCAATGCAATTGATTAAAAAGTCCATTCTTTCCTCCTGGACTGAAGTGTCGCCTTTATTAAAAATCAAGTGACAGTATTTTCACTCTCTGTTCTGTGACATAGGTCTATTGGTTTATCCTTGAACCTTCTAGATTGTCTTGGCTGTTCTTGGACCTTTGCATTTCCACATAAATTTTAAGTCAGATTATAAATTTCATAAAAATTCCTGCTGGGATATAGATTTGTCTGGGAATCACTGACACCTTTACAACATTGAGCTGAGTTTTTCAATCCATGGTCATGGTATAATTTTCCACTAAATTAGATTTTAAAAGATTTCTCTCAATTTTTGTAATTTTTGGAGTAGAAGTCTTATAAATCTTTTTCAGATTTATTCCTTTTTTTTTCTTTAGTATTCTAGTTGAAACCTCCCATTTGAATAGAAGTGATCAGAGTGGCATAGTTATTTTATTCTCTACCTCAGAGGAAGATCTTTTCATATTTCAGCATTAAATATGATGTTTGCTGTATAGTTTTTGTAGAAACACCACATCAGGATAAAGAAAATTTTTTTCTATGTTTGCTAAAAGTTTTCATTTTTGTTAACATGAATAAGTGTTGAATTTTACCAAATGCATTTTGTGCATTTATTGATGTGATCATATGACATTTCTTTCTTTTTTCCTGTTATGGGATGAATTACATCAATTGATTTTTTTTAAATGTTAAACTAATATTGAATTCCATTCCTGGAATCAAGCCAATTGGTTGTGTGTATTGTTATTTTTAATATGTGAATGTTTGATGAGTAATTTCCATCTGTCAATGCCCTCCAGCCAAAGACCACCAGGAACACACATGAAGTTGAACAATTTGGGTTTATTGCTCATTGGAACGAGGGAAACTGCACATGGTGGGGATCATGGTATCTCATTAAGAGGGAGTTAAGAAGAATTTTTTATAAGATTTGGTGTTTTTAGGGAGGGTTTTAGGAAGTAGAACTTTGCTCCAATCATGCTGTCAAGAAGTGGGGGCTATTCTATAATTGGGGGGGGGGTCTTTATAAATCTTATCTATTAGGCAGGAGGAATGTGTGTAGGCTATAAGCCAGGACAGAGGTGGGGTAGTATTTAGTCATTTTTATAGTTTGAACAATGAACTTGGTTTAGTTGTGTTCAGACACGATAATCTCAGTTCGTCTTGATGCATTCATGATTGGAGAGGGAGCTTAGCTGATGCTGGTGTTTTGTGGAATGGTTTATGTGCAACAGGATGACACAAGGCCTGGCTGATAGTAGCAGCCAGCTCCCGGCCAGATGTCAGGGTCTGCTTTTCTCTTTCTCACATCTATGCTTGTAAGAGAGATTGGTGTGAGGTTTTTCTTGTTTGTAATATTCTTTTCAGATTTTGATGTCAAGTGTATGCTAGCTTCATAATATGAGTCAGGAAATGTGATCTCTTTTGCTATTCTGTAGAAAAGTATGTTTCATATTGGTATTAATTATTCTGTAAACATCTGGAGAAACTCCACTGGTGAAGTTGCCTGAGTCTTGACAAATACCCTCTCCTTGAGCAAACTGTAGTCGGGCTCCAGTGAGCCCTTTCTCAACCAGGCCTTCACCTTGGCGACCAGCTTTGCTCGGCCTGCATGGCCTAGTTATAGCAAGAATCCTGCTAAGTCAAGTTAGAGGGACTCTTCCCCCATTGATATCTGCTCACTCTGGCGTGATGTCAGCAAGAATCTTGCTAAGCTGGTTTAGCAGGAATCTCCGCCTTCCCCCCACTTTCCATCCACTGAATCCTACATGCTGTTTGTTGGCTAAAATCCCCAGCTGTCTTTACTGTATTAGGAATTGAGCCCAGTTCTAAACTGAGGTGTCTAAACTGCTGTGTGGCTCTTATTTTCTCCAACAGCCTGGAGATACCTTCCTAGAGTTAATATCGTGATTACACTTTCAACTTCTTTATTAGATATCTCACTATTCAGATTTTCTATTTATTTTAGTGTCACTTTCAGGGATTTTAAAAAAAGGAATCTGTCCTTTCATCTGCATTTTCAAAATATAGTTTTGGAATACATTTTGTAAGATCTCCTTAAGATCTTTTACATACCTGTAGGATTGGCAGTGATATCCCCTTTTCTGCTCCTTATCTTTATATTTTGCAGAATTTCTTTTTCTTTTAATCAGTCTTGTTAGATGTTTGTTTCTGCTGATAGTATCATGTTTAAATCTCCACAAGACATTAATATTTTATTACTGTTTTGTATACTGAATACTTATTTAGACTTACATAAATATACATTGCTCATTATTTCTACATATTGTTGTGTTGTAGTCTTCTGCCTGCCATGCTGCGGAAAACCACTGCTGAGTGTTGGATTCATTCTTGATGTCTTCCTTCTTTTTGCTACCTTGGGCTCTCAAGGCCTCTTTTGCAACCTCAAAGCCCACTTTGTCTTCCTGGCTCTCTGTAAAACTGCTTAAAGCTCTGTTCACTTGTCTGCCTCACCAAGCCCAGCCTGCTGTGGATGCCAGAAATCCCTCAATAAGGAACAGATTCTGTAGGTAGAGGCCGTTTAAACTTTTCAGAACTCTGAGAGCATGGGGTAACATGCTGACTCTGGTGAATGACAGACAGCAGGTTCTCCCTTCAGAGCAGGACTCAGGCATAGGAGTGACACGTTATGATAGAGAGAAAGAGGCGGAAGAGAGGAAAACAGTCTGCCAACATTTTGATCATGTGTCTGGCAGTGTCTGGACAGAGGCAAGTGGTCCTTCCATTGTCATAATAACCAGAGGGGCCCGGAGGCTTGATTGTCTTAGTCTCCTACTCGGATGCATAGCCCTCTGGTAGATGGGTAACTGAGAGGGTGTGACCGATCTGCTTTCTGACCACCTTTACCCCTGTGCCACTGCCTCCCAGGTTGCAGTTGTGGCCCAGGGGAACTCAGGTGGCAGGAAAAATGACCCCATTGTATGTTCTTCTGCTCTCTGGGATTTTATTTTGCTCATAATCTGTTGGGGGCACAGCCCTTCTGAGAAATTGATTATTGCGGAAGCGTGGTGTGCTTCTCATGTATAAATATTCTCTCCTCATCTGTTGTCTGTTTGCACATGGGGTTCTATAAATACATTAATTGGTGCCACTTTTCATTTAACTGTCACTGCTGTCTCTTTCTTTGACAAGCTTATATTAAACTCTCTTATGATGGAACAAAATAAAACCACCCAGCCGTAGGGGTCTATTTTGGCAGAAGAGGAATGTAACGGGAAGAAAATTTGTAGTCTTTTGTGGTGGGGAAAGGACTGTTAAACTCATCAGTGATAGTTTGCATGAAAAATTCAGAATACAATTCTTTCTTAGATGTGGATTAAAGCAAAAAAAAAAAAAAAACAAAAACAAACCCAAACAAAAAAAAAACAAACCTGCAGGAAACTACTGAAATAAGGCAGGTAAAGTGGAATTATCAGAGGAAGAGCTGCAAATTAGAAAATGGGCTGAAACCAATTTCAACTTCATTTTGACGTTCATCAAGTCATACTTATTTTAGATGACTTTGGTTTTGGTAGTGTTTCAGAAACCATATTCCATATGTGTTCCTTTCTGCCTTGAAAGGCTGTAGCCATTTAACAATGAAAACCCAACTAGCATAAATGTCAATTTCTTTTTTTCAATATGTGTTTTTAATTTTATTATTATTATTATTATTTTTGGGCACACCATGCAGCATGCGAGATCTTAGTTCCCCAACCAGGGATTGAACCCGTGTCCCCTGCAGTGGAGGCATAGAGTCCTAACCAATGGACCACCAGGGAATTCCACAAACATCAAATTTTTTTTTAACATCTTTATTGGAGTATAATTGCTTTACAATGATGTGTTAGTTTCTGCTGTATAACAAAGTGAATCAGGTATACGTATACATATATCCCCATATCCCCTCCCTCTTGCGTCTCCCTCCCATCCTCCCTATCCCACCCTTCTAGGTGGTCACAAAGCACCGAGCTGATCTCCCTGTGCTATGTGGCTGCTTCCCACTAGCTATCTATTTTACATTTGGTAGTGTATATATGTCCATGCCACTCTCTCACTTCGTCCCAGCTTACACTTCCCCCTCCCCGTGTCCTCAAGTCCATTCTCTACGTCTGTGTCTTTATTCCTGTCCTGCCCCTAGGTTCTTCAGAACCATTTTATTTTTTTTTAGATTCCACATATATGTGTTGGCATACAGTATTTGTTTTTCTCTTTCTGACTTACTTCACTCTGTATGACAGTCTCTAGGTCCATCCACCTCATTACAAATAACTCAATTTCATTTCTTTTTATGGCTGAGTAATATTCCATTGTATATATGTGCCACATCTTCTTTATCTATTCATCTGTCGATGGACACTTAGGTTGCTTCCATGTCCTGGCTATTGTAAATAGTGCTGCAATGAACATTGTGGTACATGACTCTTTTTGATTTATGGTTTTCTCAGGGTATATGCCCAGTAGTGGGATTGCAGGGTCGTATGGTAGCTCTATTTTTAGTTTTTTAAGAAACCTCCATAGTGTTCTCCATAGTGGCTGTATCAATTTACATTCCCACCAACAGTGGAGGAGGGTTCCCTTCTCTCTACACCCTCTCCAGCATTTACTGTTGGTAGATTTTTTTGATGATGGCCATTATGACTGGTGTGAGGTGACACCTCATTGTGGTTTTGATTTGCATTTCTCTAATGATTAGCGACGTTGAGCATCCTTTCATCTGTTTGTTGGCAATCTGTATATCTTCTTTGGAGATACGTCTATTTAGGTCTTCTGCCCATTTTTGGATTGGGTTGTTTGTTGTTTTGATATTGAGCTGCATGAGCTGCTTGTATATTTTGGAGATTAATGCTTTGTCCATTGATTCATTTGCAAATATCTTCTCCCATTCTGAGGGTTGTCTTTTGGTCTTATTTATGGTTTCCTTTGCTGTGCAAAAGCTTTTAAGTTTCATTAGGTCCCATTTGTTTATTTTTGTTTTTATTTACACTTCTCTAGGAGGTGGGTCAAAAAGGATCTTGCTGTGATTTATGTCACAGAGTGTTCTGCCTATGTTTTCCTCTAAGAACAAACAGCAGTTTCAAGTGTCTTTTCAGCATGATGGAAATTGGGATTGTACAATAGAGTATATTCTTACTAACTCCCATCTACACAACATTTAAGGACACAGTAGCAAATCATTTTAAAGGTCTGCTACTCTGTGCTCTAAAGATTACAAAACCAATGTTTTGGGATTTGTCAACTGACTAAAATTTAGGATATAACGGGGGCCTTTATTTCCCGATGAACTTAGATTGATGCCATCCCAGACCAGTTGACTGGTCTATCAGTCAGGGTTCTACCAGACAAGCAGAACCAGTAACTAAGGGAGCTGGCAAGTCTGGCATCACTAGGGCAGGCATTAGGAAGAACTGTCTGGAAACTCTCAGGCAGGAACTAATGTTTTAACCTGCAGGTGAAATTTCTTCTTCCACCAAGAAACCTCAGTTTTGCACTTAAGGCCTTCAATAGATTGAATGAGGTCCAATCACATGATCAAGGGTAATCTCCTTTCTTTAAAGTTAATTGATTATAGATGTTAATTACATCTACAAAATACTTTCACTTAGACTAGTGTTTGAGCAACTGGGTACTGTAGCCTTGCCATGTTGACATGTGAGACTAACCATCACAACTGGTCATGAAAAACTCTCCTCTGTTTTGAAAGGAATTATCTGGAAGTGCCATGCGGTGTAGTCATTAGAGGCAGCATCAACCGTGAGAGGCCTGCTCTGCGTGGTCTGCTTTCCAACTCCTAAATGGAGTCCTTCCTGTGGTGTGAGAGAAAGCCCAGATCATGCTGTCCTGTTCTCAGGGTTCCTAATATTTTGACAGGGGACATGTGCTCAGGACCCTAGACTTGAAGGCAAAACTTTCTTATTTTTCATGAAATAGGCACAGAATGAATAGCCACACTCAGTCACCATCTCTTTGCCTCTTCCCCTTTGCTTCTGGAGAACGACGTAAAGGGAAAGGCCTTTGAGAATTTGTAATCGGTGTTTAGTTCTGAAGGATGCTTCACTGGAAAGATATCAAAATGAATACATTTCTGTAGGTATGGATTCTGTACATATGGGTAATGCTTCCTTTTAGGACAAAACATGCACTTGGCCAATCAGTATTCATTCATAGTAACTTTCATTGTGGCTTCATATTTTTAGTAGCTGGAGTAATGTTTATTGTGGCTCATATAATTTCTTTGGTTTGTTCAGTCTTTTGTACTTTTCAGTACGTGTTACACTGGATCGTACAAAATGAATGCTCTGAGAATGCATGTAACACGCATCCAATGAGAAAGAAAATGACTTTGAACTTAGGTCTAGATTCTATTCGTTGGTCACTAACTACTGACCCAGCGAAAGTGGTGTACAAAGGGGAATAATTCCTCAACTTATTTGTTAAGTGTAGTTTGTCATGGGATTGTAGAAATTCTCCTCCAAATTCTATTACTATACATGAAGAGGAAAAGGGAAGTTTAAATATTCTGATTTTGATTTTCACAATTATCTCAAGATTTTCACAATTATCTCAAGAATTCTAAGGGGAAAAAACCCCCAAACAACACTGCAATATTATTTATTGCCTGAATAAAAGGCAACATTGTCCTCGTTTTGTGCAAATGGGAGGTGACTCCACGTGTCCCCAGCGGACAGCCAGCCAGCCAACAAGAGCAGGACCCACAGAGAAACCATCTGGGAGCAGTGAGGGTGGTCAAGTTGGTGGCCCAGAACATCCTTTCAACTTGTGGTGGTGAAACTCAGGGGTTGGAACCTGCTGCGTGTAAAGGAAAATTTTTATCCCAACCCTTTCCATCTAGGTTGAAGCAAAAATATAAATGGGAGTGTTCGTGTTAGAGGCTCTTGCAACAGATTTCTTGGAAAGTGTTTCTTCTTAAGTGTTTTCTTAAATCTTTGAAATTGAAAAAGCAGACTGTGGGATTCACTGGTTTGTCCATGGATGGTCTTCAACGTCTGGACCAAGACTCGGTGTTTGGGTGTTTGCCCATTTGGGGTGAGTGAGGTGTGGGTAGGCCTGGGCACACTATTTCTGAGAAATCTTGAGAATAAGCCACATGATTTTTCTGCTTTCACCATCCTGCAGCGCCAGAACACTGGTCCCACGGTATCCCAGCGAGGCCGTGTTTCAGAGATTCAGAGAGCTGGAAGGACCCCGTTCAGTATGGAGGGGCCTACTCTTGCCCTGAACACTGCTTAGTAAAATGTTTTGCTGATGTGCTAAGCCAATAAGAGCAGTTCTTTATTTATAGGTGAAAACCCGGCAATCACTGGGATTTAGGTAGAGAAGTCCCATTTCTATTATAGTAGTGCGCAAACTTTTTGATTATGAAAGATACATCTTACATTGTGACTTAGAACACAACTGCATTTGTGTATGTGCACACACACTTACATACAAAACTTAAATAGAAGTTTCACAGACCAGTTCCCAACCTTGTTACCTATGTTTGGTTCTGATATTTTCTATCCTATCCTATCTATCCTATCTTATCCATTCCATTCCATCCTATTCTATCCTATCCCATCCATCCTATCTTATCCCATCCCATCCCATCCATTCCATTCCATCCCATCCTATCCTGTCTATATCCAAAATGCTAGTCATGACTCATTAAATTGATTTTATGACACTTTAATGCCAGGTAGAAAATACTGGATCTACTCCTGGAAAATAAAATCAGTGGTGGTGCAGCTTTGTGAGCAATGACAATGAAAGAAGCTCTTCTGGACTGAACAGCCTGGGTCCCACAGGTACACTGATTTCTGCCCAGCCCTCCTCCTCCTCAAGGTGAGAAGCATAAAGAGGAGAAAAGGTAAAGGTGTGCTCTTTCAGTGTGATACAGATACACACAGGGATGTGTTACTTTTTATTCTTTAACATTCATAGTCCCCAAACTTGACTTTCCTTTCCCTGAAGTGGCATGGGAAAGAAGAAAATCAGTGTCAGGTGAAACAGGACTGGGCATGGATTAGTGCTGGGAACGGGAACTCTCTTTTCAACTCTCACACCTCATCCAAGCTAGCAGTAAACAGAAGTTACTACCAGACAGGGCTTCAAGTAGACCGGCTGGTAATCTGGATTAATGTCTTGATGTGGCATTGGTTTGCTCTCTGTGGTCAATTCTGGCAGACATTCTAAAAGCCCCTAAAAGGGAAATTAATTGCCTACTTTTTCTGTGATGTTAATGGTGCTGCCTTGGGTTTTCAAAAGCAACTGTCAAAGGAGAATGTGACTTGGTCCATAGTTGTGTTTATGTTTTGGTGTTTCCAGTGTCTGGACTTCTTTATTAAAGGCTGTCAACCTAGGGTTTTAACCACAAAGATTTAGCACCATGTTTTTAAGAAAAAGGGGTTAATGAAAGTTAAAAATCTTTGAATCTCTTGTTAGGTCTCCTTTACCGACACTTGTTTTGCCACCGTCTCTTGTCTGGGTACACCAGGTCATTGCAGACCAGCAGGACCAGAGGAATAACAAAGCAAACATTACCAATGGCGGCTGTCAGCCTCCTTTTTATTTCCCTCCCAGACAAACTTCTTTTTTTTTCCCTTTAAAATTTTGTCTGTATTTGACATTTTGAATCACCTCAGAAGGTGGAATATCGTGTTTTCTTGTTTTTTGTGTTTTTTTTTTTGAAACCACTGAGTGAGCAGCTCCTACCTACTTTGTCTGGAAAAAGCCCCAGACATCCCTCTTCATTTGCCTCTGGCCTAGGAAAATACTGCTCCTCCCGGCCTCGCTGGGTCTGACTCTCAGACTGTGGCTCATGTGGCTTCAAGCCTGGAGGAGATCCAGCGTGGAGACGAATACCAGAGCCAGGGTACCCGAGCACCATGGAGTTCAGCTCCCACGTTACACGTGGCCCTGAGCCCTAGCCTAGGGGGATCATTAACCTGCAGTGGGCCTGCCGCTCAGATGAAGTGAAATGCTTCCACCCCTCAACGTGCTAGTCACACAGGGAATGAAAATACTGAGATTCTTACAGGAGGCATTGGTTGAAGCGTTAGAAGCAGGATTATCATAGCAAAACTATCTTGTCATCACTTTGCCTCATGGACAGATGGGTCCCGACCCTGGGATATAATTTCTCAGGCTGAGTCTCTGTCTCTGTATCTCAAAATAGTCACCATCTACTTTCTTGTTCTCCTAAGAGTCAGCTCCAGCCCATATCTTTTATTTCCCTATCTAGCCAGTCCCTTCTTTTAAAATGCTGGTTCTTTTTCTCATAGCAGGCAAATACGTTAAACATCTCTCGCATTTTGGAAAACAAAGTCCTCCCTTGACCGTCCTCCTCTTCCTTCCACCAATGGTTTCTTCTCCTTCTCTCCAGGTGTAAATTTCTCCAGGTCTGGCATCTCAAACGTTGGCATGCACCAGGATTGTCTAGAGAGCTTATTAAAGCATCAGCAACTGGGCTTCATCCCCAGAGTTTCTGATTCAGTAGGTTTGAGATAGGGTCCAAAATATGCATTTCTAACAAGTTCCCAGGTGATGCTGACACCTGGGGACCCAGTGTGAGACCCACCCTTCCAAAGAACACTCTACATTTGCCGGCTGCATGTGATCTTTTTTCATTTGCTCCCCGACATGCTGCAACCTGACCTCTGCTCCAACACCACTGACATCCACATGTTGCATTCCATGGACACTTTGTGTCTTATTGAGCCCTCTGTGACATCAGTCACCCAACCATGTCTCTCTCTTTCCTCATTTGGCTTCCATGACATCACTCTCCCCCCAGTCACCTCCTTCCTTTCCGCTTGCTCTGTGTGAGATGCTTTTTCTGAGATGCCTTTTCAGGAAGCTCTTCCTCTCACAGTGTGTTTCACTCTGCTCAGAACACTGTCCTTGGCCGCTGCTCTTCTCACTTTATTTTCTTCCTGAGATGCCTCACCCATGCCTGGAGCTTCGAGTGGCATGCCCATAATCCCAATAGACTCATCTATCACAGGCCCGTCTTCCAGCACCACATCTGTATATCCAGATTCTTGATGTTTAACATATTCCCAAACAGGCTTATGGTATTTACCCCAAGTCTTCTCCTCTTGTTTTTCTTTTCTCCTTAACTGACACCCATTTTTCCTGAGCCAGAAATGTGCGTGCCATTCTTTTTTTTTCTCCCTCATTCTTAATCCTGAAGTCCAATTCATCATCAAGGTCTCTCTTAAGTCCGCCCTTCTTTCATTTCCCATCGCTAATGCTTTAGTTTACTACTGTTTGCCGATATTACTGAAGCAGGCTCTTAACTGTTGCCTCTGTTTCCAGGCTGGGAGGAATATAGGGGTAGCTCATGGGATCAAAGGAGCAAAGGCAAGGATATTAGCTTTATGGTGTCTCTGGGAGAATTTTTTTTTTTTAAGTCTTTATTGAATTTGTTACAATACTGCTTTTGCTTTTTTAAATGGTTTTTTTGGGTTTTGGGCTGCGAGGCATGTGGGATCTTAGTTCCCTGACCAGGGATCAAACTTGCACCCCCTGCATTGGAAGGTGAAGTCTTAACCACTGGGCCACCAAGGAAGTCCCTCTGGGAGCTTTTTAAATACTGGAAATATATGGGTCACACAAATCTTGTGACATTTTGCTATACTGTAAATTCTGGTCTTGCCGCTTGATGTGCCACCATTTTTTACGGGAATCACACATCTGGAGCAAATATAGCAGTGCCATTCATTTGTGGAAACCTAAGATTTTTCTCTAGTACAATGTATGCCATTTTCTGCACTGTCATTCTTTTTTTTTGTGTGTGATTGTATTCATTTATTTATTTTTAATGTGTATTTATTTATTTATTTTTTTGGCCACGCTGCATGGCATGTGGAATCTTAGTTCCCCGACCAGAGATCAATCCCATACCCCCTGCATTGGAAGCACGGAGTCTTAACCACTGGACTGCCAGGGAAGTCCCTGTCATCTTGATTTGGCTGTTGCTATCTTTTTGCTTTTTCTTCATGAAAGACCACTGCTGAGAGGGAAGAGGCCTCCCTCGATTTGGATTCAGTGCTAGGAAAGAATTTTAAATACAACAATGCAGGTGGTATATATTCTCAGCTCCATTTCACAGATGACACAGAGGCTCTGAGACGGTAACAGAGTTAGAAAACAGTGGCGCTAGAGACACAAACCGGGTCTACAACCAAGAACATTGTAGAAAATGAGAAACGTCTAGCTCTTTCTGGGTAGAATCTGTAACATATAGATTCATCCTTTTGTTGAAGTGCTGTAAATTTTAATAAACTCAGGCATCCTTATAAAAAAGCACAAGTGAGAAAAGTACTAAAGCCAAATATAATCTGGTGACCGTTTTCTATATATAATTTTGTTCTTTGTGTGTGTGTGTGTGTGTAGTTCTATGACAATTTAAAACTTTTTATTTGGAAATACTTATAGATCCTCAGGAACTTGCAAAGATTGTACAGAGATTCTGGGCACCTTTCATCCAGTTTCCCCCAGCATCTTACATAACTATACATCTTACATAACAATAATGTGATATCAAAAAGCCAGCAAATTGACATTGGTACAATGTGTGTGTGTATATATATATTTTTGCCATTCTGTCTCATGTGTAGATTCATATTAGCACCACTGCTATAAAGATACTGAACTATCCCATCACCAAGGAGATGGCCCTCGTGCTCCCTTTATAATCACCTCGCCTTCCCCACACCATTGCTAACCCCTGGCAACCACCAATGTGTTCTCCATCTTTATAAATTTGTCATATTGGGAATGAGCAAGAGTGGAAATCCTGACTGCTGCTTGGCCTTTGCTGATGGAAGGGAGGGTGGAACCATGTGTTTTCCATGGTGTTTGTCTGGGGTAGGGTGGTTATTGTTGAAAGCGTTTCAGTCTTGCTAGGTTATCTCTTTCCTGGTCCTTCAGATAGAGGGAGCCGCCTTTTCTTGGGGATTTTTGGTCTGTTCCTGTTGTGGTTTTTGCATTGCTGGCCTCTCCGGCCCCCTGTACGGGACTCATGAGGCAAAAGGAAAAGCCAGGGAACTTAGCAGACTGCTGTCCTGGGCTCTCAAGGCCCCTAGTAGGTTGGCCTTTCCTCTCCACCTCCCAGACTCTTCTTGTGTTTGTTTTGTACACAATGTCCAGGGTTTTTAGCTGTACTTAATCTTCATTTCTTTAAATAAGATGTGGTTGTGCTTTCTAAGGAATGTTTCCCAAACACGTACTAATGATCAGTACGTGCTAAAATAGATGACCTCTTCTCCAGGCTTCCGACCTTCCTAAGCATCTATTCCTGAATGTCCTACAGGCACTTAATCTCAACAGGTTGCCCTCAAATTCCTTCTTCTGTTTTCACTATTTCAAATGGTGATACTACCATCAGCTCAGTCACCTGAGGCCAAAATTTGGAAGTCAGTTTAGACCCCTTCTTTACACAGGCAATCATTCGTCATGTCTGACTGATTCTACTTCTTAAATATCTTCTGAACTTAATGGCTGCTGTCCATTCCCTTGTCTTTATACAAGACTTCATCATCTCTTGCCTGGACTGTTGTTGCTATAAATTTCTAATCTATCTCTTTGCCTCCACTTGGCTCCCTCTGACCCATTCCCCCACTCTTCTGAAATGCAACTTTCCAAAATGAGCATTTGGTTCTTACTTCCCCTTCAAGTCCTTCTGCGGGTTACCCAAGCCTGTTAGCCAGTGGGTCGGGCTCTTGTGATTGGGTCTCAATCTCCAGTCTCACCCTTAGTCATGCCCTTGTGGGATGTTCCATCACTGTACCACTTGACCCTCCTCTTACCTGCCAAGCTATCTCATGTCTCTGTACTTTCCCCTGGGTCATTGCACACCCTTTTCCCTCTCTTGGGAATGGTTCCCCCACTCTTTCCTCCCTTGTCTATCAATCAGATCCTCAAAATTTAGCAAATGAATCACTTTCTTCGTGAAGCTGTCCTAGATACTTAATTCTATAATTGTACTTAGTACAAGGTATTGCAGTTATTCTAGTTTATACCTCTGCCTCTCCTAGAGACTATAAATACCTTTCTGGGATAGGATCTTATCTGACCACATGGCAGCATAAGAGAGCACTTAAAAACAAGGACCCTGGAATCCTGAGTTTAAATCCAGACTTCTGTGAATTAGTTCTGTGATCTCAGGTAAGTTTCTTTACATCTTTGATAAGAGGTTTGTCATATGTAAAAATTTGTCGAACGTGAAGTAAGGATTATTAGTGAAGATTGGCCAAGATAACCTAAATTGAACAGCATAGTGCCAGGAACAAAATAAGCTCTCAAAGTTGTTAGTTATTATGATTATTTTTACTGTAATTTACTGAACCATCCTCCTCATTGTTGAATACTTGAGTTGCTTCCATTTTTTCCCTCTTTTTGCAAATCAGCCCCAAAGCCTCAAAATCAGCATGAATAGGCACTTTCCAACTGTATGTACCATCCTGGGTGGGTTATCTTTCTTTGTCCATGAATTACACTGGGAAAAGTTCTAGCTGTTTCCCAGAGCAAAGACCCCGAGATAAGAGCATTCATCTGGGGTTCAGGAACAGTGAGCGGGGAGGTAGTGCACCTGGGGCAGACGTGGATCACCTTGATAAAAGCAGTCAAGATGGTTAGTATATAAGTGTAAGTAAGTCACCAAACTCCAAAATGTGGGGTATATTTAATATCATTTACATGTGGACTGTATTTTTACTCCTTGTTAATTCTTAATTACACTTTAGCTCATCTATCGAAAATCCAAAATCTTTATTCACTTTTGTTTTTGGCAATGGTTAAGTCAGCCTATAATTCTCCCCTTGACTGTGGTCTTCATTATATAACATTTATTGCCTCACTTAAAAACAAACATGGGAAATGATTCCGGATGACTTCATGTTTAGATCATATGCTATTGCTTTTCAGAATTCCATACCTTAATATGAAGAGAAATGGATAAAAATCCATTGATTTAAACAACGTGAGTGAAGTGCTAATTTGTTTCGATAAAACCTCTCAACACTTCAAGCAGATTTCACAGCTCTATGACTTTCCTTGCTAAGCGGCTATGGCCAAGGCACATTTCCCAGACTCCTTTGCAGTTAAATATGGTCATGTGACTGAGTTCTAATTAATAGAACATGAGTGGAGATGAAGGGTGCCATTTCCAAGCCTGAGCCATAAAATCTCCGAGCTGTTTCCCTTGGAGGGAAAATGTGGAATATAGTGGAACCACAAGAGGGAAGGAGCATGGATCCCTGAATAATTGCTTGAAGGAGAATCTTGATTAGAAACATCCATTTCAGAATTTTCATGAGCAAAAATAAAACTCAGTTATATTATTCTGCTGAGGTTTGGGTGTTTATCCATTTTATTTTTAAAACTTTTTAATTTTTCTACAATTTTTAGAGGTTACTTTCCACTTACAGTTACTACAAAATATTGGCTATGTTCCTCATGCTTTACAATACATCCTTGAGCTTACATTATACCCAATAGTTTATATCTCCCACTCCCCTATCCCTATATTCCCCCTCACTCTCCCTACTGGTAACCACTGCTTTGTGCTCTATATCTGTGAGTCTGCTTCTTTTATGTTATATTCACTAGTTTGTTGTATTTTTTAGATTCCACATATAAGTGATTTCATACATTATTTGTCTTTCTCTGTCTTATTTCACTTAGCATAATGCCCTCCAAGTCCATCCACGTTGCTGCAAATGGCAAAATTTCATTCTTTTTAATGGCTGAGTAGTATTCCAATGCATATGTATACCATAGCTTTTTTTTTTTTAACATCTTTATTGGAGTATAATTGTTTTACAGTGGTGTGTTAGTTTCTGCTTTATAACAAAGTGAATCAGTTATACATATACATATATCCCCATATCTCTTCCCTCTTGCATCTCCCTCCCTCCCACCCTCTACCACAGCTTCTTTATCCATTCATATGTTGGTGGACACAGGTTGTATCAACGTCTTGGCTCTTGTGAATAATGCTGCTATGAACATTGGGGTGCGTGTATCTTTTCATATTAGTGTTATTGTTTTTTTCAGATATATACCTAGGAGTTGTTTATCTGTTTATCAGCTGGCAATTCCTTAACCGATATGATAAGCCTAGGTTTCTGGCTCAAATCTAGCTCTCATTTTTCAGTTTTTAGAATAACACTGTTGTTAAGACTGTGAGATTTGGAATCATGTAGACCTAGGATGGAATGCCCTTACTAGCTCTGCAGATACTTTAACTTTTCAGAACTTCACTGTTTCCCCATCAAGTGGTGGACAGGATTTTGTGGTTGTGTCAATGAACAAAATGTGGCAAAGTTGATGTTGCGTGACTTCTGAGGCTAGGTCATAGGTCATGTGGCTCCCACTGACTAGCCCTCTCCCTTTTTCAGGAAATTCACCCTTACAACCAGCCACCATGTCGTAAGGGAGCCCAGGTAACATGGAGATGCTGCATATAGGTGTTCTAGCGAATAGGCCCAGGGACTCGTCAGCCTCAGTCTCCAGAAATGTGAATGAATGAGCTTTCGAGGCGCCTCAGCTGACCTTGAGTGGAGCAGATATGAGCTGTCCCCACTGAGTCCTGAGCAAATCGCAGATTCAAAAGGAAAATAAATGTCATCATTGTTTTAAGCTTCTAAATTCTGGGGTAGTTTGTTCAACAACAATAAATAGCAGAAACACCTCCCTATGAAGCCACCCTTACAACCTCTTGGTTTTCTCTCTTGCCCGGAACTAATTGCTTTTTTCTGTGTTCCCTTAGTATTTTACTTATTTTACTAACACTTAACAGTTTGCTAAAGTTTATAAAATCTTTGAGGGCAAGAATCAAAGCTTATCCTTTTTTTTTTTTTTTTTTTGTACTCCTTGTAGCATCTAATACAGTATGTAGTATAGTGCAGGTACAGAGCAAGTGTTTATTAAATGACGGTTGAGTTTATGTTGCCTTGCTTTGTCAGAGCTATTATGCCCCATATAGGAATTTCCACTCTATATTAACTTCCGGGGTCAAATGCATCAAGCAAGTTGCATGAAGTTCAAGGATGGTGATGACTATCCCGGATTTGGTAACGAGAGTAGATGGGAAAAACCACCAGAATTACATGAGAGGATGTCCAGTAGTTATTAAGCAATACTTGCCATCTTTTCTGGTACTCTATATAGCAATTTTTACATGTGCTGTCAGGTGATTTAAACATTATGGAACCCTTGATTACTCTTACCAGAATATCTTTTGTAGAAAGAAATATTAAAAATGTTACAAGTTCACTGTGACTTTCAATGATGCTCTCTTCAACTAGATCACAAAATGGTGTCACAAAACGTTCTGATGTACTTAGGAAGCACAATTCTCACTTTCTATATCCATTTTCCACATGCTATCATTAGCCACTTTGGTACAAGGAGATTAATTTCAAGAGCTTCAAGGTCACTTATTTCTCATATATGGAAAGAGCTTTCAGCTGAAAATCTAGGGACCTGATTTTTCATCCTTGCTCTGCAATTGGCTGGGTGTGTGATCCTTGGGAAAATCCTTTCCTTTCTTCAGGTTTCCATTTCCTCACTTATGAGATGGGATGAAGATTGATGGTCTCTGGGGCCACGTCAAAGTCTAGCTCTAACCATTCCATGAGCAAAGAGATAGCACAATGTTTTTACAGAGATACAGATGGAAACTCAGTGTCCTTAGAACTTCCTGACCCATAAACAAAATTGAGGGTGTAGGGAGCATTAGGATTTTGAAACTATGACTACCTTCTCAGTGGCTGCACAAAACTAGCCTGTTCATCAGCTATTCTTTTTGCAGATTGGAACAATACATTTTAACCACTAAGAAATGATTATAGAGAGGCACTGTTCTGAAGAGGAAATCACAACAGTGCTACTGGGGACAAGTCTTTGCTCTGCCCTATCAGATTCCTCTAACTGTGTACATTCACTGTGCTGTAAGATTAAAGAAGTTTCTATGACCCCTTTAAAGCTAAATCCATTTGAGGTTTGTCTTGAAGAGAGACTGAGCAGAGGTTAAAATAAATCACCCTAGGGTTGCATTTTGAGACAATCAGAATACCCACCAATATGATATAGATAACAACTGGCAAGCAGGGTTACATTTTTTTTCCTGGTCTGTTCTTTGAAGGTATTCTCTAATAAAACAGAATGGAACTTGTCTCTCTACAGCGTTTTCCAATTTTTCTGGATAGTCAATAAAAGGTAACATCGCCACCATCATTTTTTCTCACCTGATCTAGGAGATTTTTCTTTTTGTTATTTGTAATGCTTTATCCTAAATTATAAAAGCGTTTCCAGCTCTTGCATTGTGCAATAAGTAATAATAGGAAATGAAAAGACAATTTGTTTACAAGCCTTATAAAAACAGGAAAGTAAGTGATTAAATAGATGGCAGGTTGCATGGCATCTATTTTGTGACATGAGAGCATTTCAGGTTTCATCTCATACCTTCAAAATCAGGTCATCTTTGCCCCATTTCTATTTCCTCATTGCTCCTTGCTCATATATGTTTATGGAACATTTGTGGGTATTTTAGCAGTGACAAAGATTCAGATAGTTCAGGCTCCAAGAGCAAAGTTGAAACGATGTTTCCCAGGGGGCAGAACATACACCTAGTGTAATAGCTCTGCAACCACAATGGGCTTTTGGTGCCGAGAATCAGGGCCAGGCTTATTCTGCTACTTCTCCCCATTTTATGATCTTGTTAAGGTTGACCTCTACCTATCTGGTGGTATTTTTTCCACAAAAATAAAATTCTTAATTGGGCTCATTTTCATGAGTGACTGTAAAATTTTTACTTTCAACCCCACCTGTTAACAGAAGGAAACAGCCCTTCCTTCTCCTCTCTACTTGGAACAAATGGAATAAAAACAACAAAGAGAATAGCTACTAGAAATATTGGACTAACTGAAAAAATGGTATTGAGTTTAGTCTTAAATGGTGTAAGATTCTCTAATAGTCCTCAAATATAGTCTTTCATTTAATTTAAAAATGCCGTGTTACTCTAAAACACGTCTCTCTTCCTCGCCCCCTCTACCACTACTCCAGAAATTCTTTTACAACGGAGAGCTTTCCGTGGTAGAATTGTCACAGTATTCATTTTAGATATGGGCTATTTCTGGGACGATGGCAGATTAATTGACAGGAAGCCAGGGCAATCTTTATTATCGAGTATTGCTGTCCTTAAATACTTAATAGATACTTTTCTTGATTAAATTTGTTAAACACAGTGGCTTTGATAAACATTGCATGAGGATACAGTAATGCAACCTTTCTTATAGTACTATAATATTTTAGTTGAGTGGGTTTTTTAATCAATAGAGATTTATTTGGTCCTCAGAGATGCACAGGCAATTCCCACTGTGTGTGCGTGTGTGTGTGTGAGAAAGAGAAAGAGAGAGGTGGGGGGAGAGGCAGTGTGGACCCCTGGATCCAGCTGTACCTAAAGCCATGTATACCTCCAAGGTTTTCAATTTCAGGAATGAATACCTTCCTTTTTTAACCTAAACTAGGTTGAATTGGTATTTTTTTCTGAAAAAAGAAAAGAATATAAGCTTAAAAGAATTACACTTAGAGGGCTGAAGGAAAGTTAAAGAGTAGGTAATAAAAGCCTACAGAGACAAATCCAAGAAGGGGGGGAGACTAACAAAGAGGAGGGGGGCGTAACATGTCATGTGGCCACATGTCAGGGAGCAGGGGCTGGGTCAGGAAAAACCTCGAGGAAGCGCTCTCGGCAGCAGAGGGACAGAGAGGAAGGGGCGCTGCCAGGTGCTGGGGAAAGAGTGGGCGGATTCCTTTTTCCATAAGAGGGACCCCTGTCACTTGGGCTTCAAGCCTCGGCATCAGCTCTACCGCCTCTCGCTACAGCCCACACTTCCAAACAGTCATCTTGTCCTGTAAACTCTCCCTCCACAATTCCTCTTGGACTCATACCTTCCTTTGCCTTCCCACTGCCAGCAGCTGGGTCCAGGTGCCCAGTAGTCCTTTCCTGGAACCTGTAAAGGCCTCTGTGCAGCTCCCATGCCCACAGTCTTCACCCCTGTCATCTGTTTTTTATTTTGCTGCCAGATTATTAGTCCTAAGGCTCGGTTGTGATTATAAAACGGCCACACATGGTGAGGGGGCCTTGGATCGGGAACCCAGAGCCAGCTCTGACTTGCTATGGGACCTTGGGAAAGACTTGGAACCTCTCTAGGTAATGGGGCTCTAATCTTTGAGGAGAGGGGTGGGACCAGGTGCTCTGACATCCATTGCCTCCGCATTGCCTGTAAAAAAATCCTAGCCCTAATCTAACTCTTTCAGCTGTAACTCCTTTAACATACGTGTACCTTTGCCACAATGAAATACTTTTTGTCCCTTACTGGCCTCCACACCGCCCCCCCCTACCTTGTACATTCCTGCCCTTGTTCATTTCACCTGCAAACCTTTGTCTGTCCATATGGAAATCCTATCCACCCTCCCAGGCCAAGTTCAAGTGCTGTCTGTGAAGCTTTCCTGAACTCCCAGCTGAGAGCCAGCTCACCGCATCTTGTCTGTCAGGATGCTTTGCTATGTCCTATTGTTGTCTGAGCACACATCACGCTTCCTGCCGAATTATTAACAACTTGAGGATAGAACCTTGGCGGTGTTCAACATTTTAGCTGTCAAGGCATCCAGCGCAGCAATTAATTCTCAGTAAATGGTCGAGTGAATGAAAACGCATCCTTTATTCCTGTGTGGCCAACTCAGTCACCTTGCAAAGCCCCCAGGAACTGTCTGATGTTATAGGTCTGCTTAGTCGGATTGTGGAATAATGAAAAAAGGGTCTTTGAATTTCTTGGTGAGTGTCACTGGAGCAAGCGCTGACCTCATTCCAACGCGGGCTAGGCAGGTGTCAGCACTGCTGAGTGCTGGATGAAAGTCTCATCCAGAATCCTTCTATAGCTCCACGTTGAGACCAGTTTAGCCAACCTTCTCCTTACTCTTTGCAAGATAAGGATAAGCCTGTTCTGGGCAGAAAAGAGTGGTCTCCTTCTGGTACAGCTCTTGACAATGGAGAGGAAGGTGGAAAGGCTAGTCCAGAAGAATAAAGAAGAGATAAAGGGAAGGAAGAAAAGTCCAGGAAGGTGGAAAGGCTAGTCCAGAAGAATAAAGAAGAGATAAAGGGAAGAAAGAAAAGTCCAGGGGAAAAGGGCAGGTAAAGAGTACTATGGAGTATGGAGACGACAACGGTCCCATAATCCTTTTCCTAGCAAGATGACCGACTCCAGATCTGTCCACTTGTTGACATGCTGTGGCGAGACTGAGGATTGACAAAACCAGTACCCAGAGCCAGGAGCTAGAATTATGTGGCTCTCTCCCACCTTACGCAATGAACCTGGAGACCTTCCTCTGGAATGTCGGCTTTTCTGCAGGGCTGAGGGGAAACGGGCAGCTGGAATTGCATGAACCTTTGCTCCTTCCTTATTGGCTTCCCCTCTCTACCCACAACAACTTAAATCATTAAAGTCCTGTATAATTAAAATTTCATCCAAGTTCCACCAGTTATGTTTGCTGGCCACAGTGAAGCGTATAAATATCTTAGAAAGACGTAAAGACAGAGGCTGCTTCCTGCCCGCGGTTTGCCCCTCACACAGGATGCTGTCTGCTACTGTCTGCTCTCGACAGCCCAGGGAAGCCTGAACTCCCTGCTCCCACTAGCCCTGCTCTCACCGGGCCTTTGTTCCCTAGCTTTATTTACAAAGCCCGGGTCTAAGGGCCCTTGTTGTCAGTGGGGTGGCTGGCTTCGCTCTGCTCATTACAGGACGTGGGCTCTTGTTCTCTGTCTCTCTCTCTCTGTCAATTTCTCTCTCTCCATCTCTTTCTCTCTCCTCTCTTCTCTCTCTCCATTTAGATTTTGATCTCTTGCTTTTGCATATATTTACATTAAAATATCTAAATAAATGCTTCATTCTTTCATTTAACTGGAAAACTGGAGTTTATCTCCTTTCCTCCCCATCCTCTATATCAATATCAGATTACTTTCTCTGGTACTGCTGTTTCATTGCTCAAAACCCCACAGTGGTTCTGCGTTACTTACAAGATGATGTTGAAAGTCTAGTGCACGTTCATTCACTGAATAACTAGTTATGAGCACACATCTCATGCCAGACACTGTCATGGGCTCTCTTGTCATAGATTTCCCAGCAGCTCCAGAAGGTTGTGAAAGGATTAGCCTGCAGATTGGTCCCTAGTGTGGGGTTCTGGAGACCTTGTGTTGTGGGCAATGTGTGTATCTCTAAGTCCGTGGCGTGGGGTATCATTGAATTGGTGATGATTCTGCTGTGGCGTCACCTTAATTGAGATGCCTGTGACACCTTTGTGATCAGAGTGTGTCTTGGTTTGGGTTCCCACGTGGCTGACCTTGAGACGGGGATTTGAGTGCAAGTAGTTTATCTGGTCCCAGGCACGTGAGACAAGAAGGGGACGAAGCCACTAAATATGGCATAATTAGATCAGTGGCCTGTAGGCAACTGGAGGCCAACTCCTCCGGGGAAAGCTGGGAAGCAGTGCAGAGCAGGCCTTGGACTTATCTCAGCTGAGGCTCCAGGAGGCTGGGTGTCATCTGACCTGTGTCCCCAGACATCATCGTTGAGATGACAGCGGTTCCAGGGTCCTGGAGGTGATTGAACATCTTGCTTACCTGCACGTCCTGTGGTCAGTGAGACGGGGTCAGGGTCGCCAGCCTTGCTCTAGACAGAGGGGCAAGGGCTGTGGGGATACGGCGGATTGACTGATGGATTCGCCGTAGCAGGGAAACCCCTGTTTCTGCTTGTAGAGCCCCTTGTACTGTTGATTCTCATTATTTGCAGTAATGTTTGATAAAGTCACTGTGGATACCAAAGGATAGAACACGACTATTGCTCCAGGAGGAAAACACAGGGTTACGTACCTGCGAGCCATTAGTCAACAGACCAACACATAACCTTGTTTTATATGTTTCTGTTTAAAGACACCTTATTTAATATACACTGTTCACTAACATTGGACTCAAGACCAACTGCACTTTAATTCACACCTGATGAAGCGTGTCTAACACACGTTTTCTCACATAAGGCCCATCACAGCCTTTTTGCTCTGTGGCACTAGACACTAGACAGCACTATGCTTGGGGGCAATTTTAAACAACAAAATCACCAAAAATAAGCACAAAAAATGTGAAAACCGTGGCACTAAATAGACCACAAAAAGGATGCTTGTTTACCGTGTGAGAGCTAAAACAAGAAGGCAGCGTGTTGTCTTGTTAGACCTCGCTGGGAATGTGTGCATTGGGCAACTCGAATTTTTTGCTGCTCTGCCTGTGTCCCTGAAAGATCATGAAAGTGCCTGGAGTTTCACTGATTTGGGGGTTACAAATTAATTTTATTGAGCAGGTGAATTCGCAAATACGGAATCCGTGAATAACGAGGATTGACTGCCTTCCACCTTAAGATAAATACGGTAAAAGCCTACCATAAGATATGAGGATATATGCATTTGTATAGCTGATTCACTTTGTTATACAGCAGAAACTGACACACCATTGTAGAGCAATTATACTCCAATAAGATATTTTTTAAAAAAAGGCTTAGTGGGGGTCTATCCAACTCCATCCTGGTGTTATTGGGAGGCTAAAGAAGTGACTAGGGCAGGCCTGTGCAACCGGTCAAAGTCTGTTAAATAGCTATCCGCCCTTAAACAGTCATTTAAAAACACCAGGAGGTTATGCTCCTTAATAAAGAAATCTCTTTGAATCAGAACAATATGTCTCTGGCAAATTTGGATTTTCTTGGAGACACCAGTATCTTTATTTGTAGTGATACAGAGAGGTCAGTATCTGAATTAGATGCATATCCATAGAATTATTACATGAGTACGTTTCAGGTCACCTTTTAAGTGTATTGTACATGAAGGAAGGGGCTTAGAAATATGAACTGGTTTGGGAATAAGAAAGGGAAGCAAGAGATATTAATTTGTATAAGTAAGAGAGGAAATAAGATAACATTTGCGTGTGTGTGCACATATTATATATAAAAATACAATTTTTATATAAAATATATGTTAGAAAATATATATTTTAAATGAAAGACAAACCAATTAGGGCTGATGCTATATTTTCTGGAAGCAATGGAAAGCACTGGGCAAAAGGAATTAGATTTTGTGGCTGATCTTGGCCATTTCTAAATGGCATATAGTTGGGTAAAGTTGGTTAGAAAATTAGAGAAATGAAAGTGCTAAAAATGTTTCCGTTTTCTTCTGAAGGATTTTTGCGTTGCTTTTGTCTGCTGTCTCTCTGGGTTTAATTATGGCCAGTGCTTGGTTATGGCATGGAAAAAATTTGAAGAATTTTTTCTGGATAAATTTTGAGGATAACATGATAATGTGTGATAATGAACATCGTCTGTGAGTTTCTGTTCATTAGATCCCACTAAGATGCAGTCTTTCACAGTATTTCAAAATGAATGCTTGCCTTCATTCATTCATTCATTCACTTGTAGGTCATACACTGAGTGTTCACTCTGCCAGACACCCTTCCGGGTATTGTGGATACAGTAGTGAACTAAACTTAATTCCTTCCCTCATGGTGCTTCCTCAGTAGCTGGGAGAGACAGTCACTGAATAAATATATACGTGAAACAGAACTTCAGATGCTGGTGAGAGCAGTGGAGGAACACAGAGCAGGGAAGGGAATGGGGCTCCTCTTGTGGGCTGCTTCACGGTCCTCCCTTTGACCCCAACTTCTGCCACCAAGACCAGTCTTGGCAGACTTTGGCCAGCTGTGCCAGAGCTGCACAGAGCTCTGGGGCTTCCCTGATACTGAGCCCGGGACACTCCATGGAAACCGGCTTTATATTCAGATGTGCATGACCCCAAAGTGCGGGCAGGAGGGGGTCAATAAACGCTTCTTGGTTTTGTCCCCCAGAGGTGTAGTTCTGATGTGCATTTCCTAAGCTTCCTCCCAAGGCACCAGAAGGATGAGTCACCGCAGGGAGACAGCCAGCTGGATTGCACGTCCTTGGCAGCCCTTCCCTCCTGGCCTCTTTCACTCACCTGGCCCTGCCCTTCTGCTCCCTGGGGATTGAATTCTCAAATAAGTCCCTGCATATAAGCCTTTGTCCAGGCTCTGTTTTGGGGGATCCCAGGTTGAGATGGAGAACACAGCGATTGGGATGGTGTTGCAAATATAAATGGGGTTTCCAGGGAAGGTATCACTGAGACAGTGTATTTGAGAAAAGACCTGAAGAAGAGAGGTAGTAATCACGCAGATAATTGGGGTGAGAGTGTTCCAGGTACAAGAGACGACAGCAGAGACAGAGACCCTTTACCAGTGTGGTTGGAGTGGAGGGAGAGAGGAGGAGTGAAAGGAGATGCAGACAGAGAGATGAGGGAGACCCAGACCCCATCCCGTGGCGCCATGATTAGGACCTGGGTTTCATTCCAAGTGAGTTAACCAATTTATTCTCAGAAATTCTGCCTGCTTTGCCCAGTTTATATTTTACTTTATTATTTTATGTTTACATGATACACTTGGATCCCCATTTAATAAGCAGGTAAGTTCAGTCTTTAGTAAACATTGTTTACTTGGTGAGAGCTGTGTATTCTTATTCTCAGCTTTCTTGGGTAGCTAACTAAGTGGTAACTTCTTTGAGGAATGCACTACAGATATTATTGTACTATATTGATGCATGTTGATCCTAGAGTATCATTTCTAACTTCATTTATTGAGCAAATATTGACTGAGTGCTACTATGTGCAGAATACTGTGAAGCAACAGGAAGACACAAGACCCCAAGTGCCTGAGAATGTGGTAATGCACGATGGCTTCTAAATCAGCCAGAACACAATTCCTGGAAGTTTTCTAATTAAACATGCCATATTCAATTTGTCTCTTGTACACTATTTTCTTTCCTTTTGCTTCTATTTCTCCCCTTTTGCGTTTATGGGAAGAACTTTCATACATCAAACCACATTCCTGCTTACTTCAAATTTCATAAATCCTATCGCTGTTTTTAGCTGTCTTATATCTCTTCTCTAATTTGTCCCTACTGACTGCAAATGTAATTCTTCTTGGGAATATTTTGAGAGAGAAAGAGAGAGGACTAACTACGTAGGGTGCATATATATTTATAATTGTTATATATTTTTTTCTTCGATTGATAGAGAGGACTAACCACAGAGTGGGAATTCTTCAGTGGAAATAAATGAATGACCTGAGATAGCTTGAAGAATTTGGACATTAAAGGAATAATGTAGATTAATGCTCAACTCTTCTACTTCCTGTGTTCCTTCAACATGATGGGAGTTCCCTAAGGGGTGGACACGTCCCATGAATGTCTTCTTCTTGCTCCAAAGAGAGTTTCCTTCGTAGCTTTAGATGTTTTCTTTGGCCTCACCTTGTCTTGGCTTTGGCAGCTCTGGCTCTATGTTTACAGGTCTTTTTAGTATCGTGCCCTTTATTGTGCAGAGATCGTTGGTGACTGTGTTGTGTGATTTTCTTATTCATGGGCTTCCCTTCCTTCTTGAACCATCTCAGTCTGCAGGATCCTACCTCTATTTCCCTGGAAAGTGTTAGGATCGGCAGCAGGACTCCTAAGCATGCGTTGGATTTCACATCTCCTGGAAGTTCCTCATAATTAAGGAGAATCACATGCAAAGTAGCAGTTCCTTTGTCACTTCCTTTACTTTCTGAGAAGTGAAATTGTAAGTAAAGCAGATTAAATCCAGACATTTATCAGATGACCTGATTTTCAGATGGAAAGTTCCAAAATTTCTAGGTCACTGAAGTCTCTCCTTACTTCCATAACTTGCCAATGCGCCAATTTTTTGATCAGTGTCAAGATTAACCAATTTCTTCAGCATACTTCCATTACAGTACCTCCTTGGTTCTTCTCTCTCTCTATTATACACAACTATATGTGTATCTACGCATGTATATATTCTACCATTACCTAGATTTCTCTACTAAAATTTTATTCTTGTATTTATAGATTTCCCCAAAGGTTAGAGTGACCATATGTCCCAGTCTGCCTGAGACAGTACTAGTTTATCTGTTCTTCCTGGGGGAACTAATAATTAGTACCTCCCCTTTTGTTTTCAAAAGTGTGCTAGTTTGCACTCTAAATTAGATGATTACTCTGTCAAGGTTTGTGTTTTTTTTTTTTTTTCTCTCACATTCTGTATCCTCTCTCAAAGGCTGAATCCTAAGCTGGAAATAAAGATAAAAAACAACATCTGTGCTTCCTGGACCTTTAATTTCCTGACCAGAGCTTCTAGCCTCTGGGCACTTTTCCAGTCACATGCTCCTGGCTATGTCAAGTCCACATCTGGCTGGACTGTGCCACCCACCCCGATGGGTTTTTTTCCTCTTGGGTCTTTGACCCTTTAGTTTCAATGTGCTGTTTCCTCTGATTCTTTCCTGCAGGATGTGTTGTTTTGACCAATCCTCATCAGGTCATCGTTCAGAGTCTGTGGGAAGATGGGCTACCCCTTTTGTACAGGTGAACAGGTTCTGAGTCTCTTCTTTTCCTCTTCCTCTTCTTTTGCACCAACCCACATCCTGAGAATCTTTGATATCTGGAATTGTTATTTTCTTCTGGCACCACTTTGCTGTGTGTAGGCATGCAGGCATGCAGACAGGAGTTGGCTCCACCTTTTCTACCTGTTCTTCAAGCAGGGAGACCAGCTTGGACAAAGGTGGTCTCCAGCAGAAGAAAAACCCTAGCAAGTTCCCACAGGCCATAGAAGCAATCTGCTCTGTTTCTCTACTTCTTGGAAAATAAGGTTTATTGAGTGTCAAGCCCTTTGCTTCTCCCCTAACACCTCCTGGAGAGAGCTCCTCTTTGACCTGTTCCAGTTGGAGGGAAGCAGCCTGTCTCAGGGGTCAAGATCATGGCCTTGGAGTCAGATAGCTTTGGGTTTTGTTCTTCACTCTGTGGCCTCAGGCAAGTTACTTTATTTCTAAGTTTCCTCATTTGTAAAATGAGAATATCAATTCTTACCTTATTGGATTTAGGAGAGAATTAAATGAGGTCATGTACAGAGCATGCTGAGGATTGTGCCTGGCAATTAGTATATACTTAGTAAAGAGTTGTTATAACCACAACGATTAGTAGTAGTTTTAGTGTCAGAATTATACTGAACGATCAATTCATCAGATTCTATCTTACGAAGGTGACAGCAACCCCTAACACAATGACAACAATCATTGAGCCAACAGTGAGGTTCTGAAGGCTGCCCTGTCCTGTTCTCTTGGGTGGCTATTGATGGCTAAGAATGCCAGAGCCAATTAACCAGCCCGTAGATCATGTGATGGAATAAAAATGATTCTCTCTGTGTGAGTAATTGGGTGACTTTGTTTTTTTGTTTTGCAGATTCCTCCCTTTTTAACTCAATAAGGGATAACACCCGCTGTAGCTTTTCTTCTTGCAGAAGGATAACATGGTGTGAATGAAGGGTGGAGAGAAACCGAGATCTCAAGTAGATCTTGAATTTATAGCCTGACCAGATGGGAATTCCGAAGAAGATTTCTTGGTGTGTCTAAGAGTGTGACCCTCAAGTGAAATTTGAGTGCTTCTGTTGAGTTACTTTTTCCTTCTGGAGGCCAGGGGTAAATTCCTGACACCCTCTCCTATAGGTTCTTGGTTCTTTGATTTTTTTTGTCCTTCATAAATTGCTTTCCAGATACTATCTCAGTTGATACTCATACCCAGTTTTACCAGCGCTTCCCGGAAGAGTTTTTGATAACTCCTTTCAGCTGGCAGAGTTAATTAGAGGATCCTGGTTTTCTTCTATAGCCAATATTACCCACTTCATGAAGCCTTGTATTCAGACGGTATTATTTCTTTTTAGAGCCAAACTTATTTCTTATTTCACATTGTCAGATGATCTGATTATTTCTGAGCACCATCTCTAGGTGGGAAAAGAGTGGATAAACTGAAGCTCATAATGTTTAAGTGACTCTCCTAAGATCTTATGATGAGTCAGGGAATAAGACAAGAATAGAAACCGCGACTCTAGTCTCCTAAACTGTTTTTCTGACCACTAGACCACACTTCCTCCCCAGACTATGAAACACTGGAAAATGGGAGTCAGGCAGAGAGTAAATATGGAGGCGAACCCACAGAAACACAATTTTCCTTGTACCCAAATCACGTCATTTAGCAAAGGAAAACAGAAAAACACCCCAGTCTCTTTGCTGTCATCAAAATTATAACCTAAACCCATAAGGGATATAGAATAGGAAATGAGTCTGCCCTGAATTGACATACTTTTTCCATTTAAAATGAACTGGAAAAAATTGTCCATTTTTTCAGTCCTGGTATGTTTTTCCCTTATACAAAAGGAGAGCCTAACCATTCAGTTTTATGTAGATTTAAGGGTATTGTGTTACTCTCATCCTTCACACAATAAAGACCAACTAATAATTATTTATTGTGCGTTTAAGGCTTTGTGGGAACAATAGGTTTATTAGACATAGTCTCTGTCCTTAAACTTAACATTTAGTTGGGCAGAGACTACATATACCCATGAAGAACTGAAGGCAATTGATGATGAATATCAAATGAGCAGGAGTGATTAAGAAACAGTGTCTGATGTACAAAGACTTGGGCTTGAGTCCCAACTGTACCACTAGCTAACTTTCAATCTTGGACAAATCAGATTCTATGCATCAACAGGAGGCAATAGCAATTGCCTACTTATCTTCCAACAGCCTTGGTGCAGAGACCAACGTGAGAAAATGCATGCAAAATGGGCTGTGAGCTGGAAGATAAAATGTGGGAGGAATTCAAATCCTGGGAGGTATCAGAATCAGGCCAGGATTGCACAGGCAAGCCTTTCTCCTTTGTGTCTAGAATCCCCCATGATCCAGCTTTCAAGAGTTATTCAGCATGCCCAAATGGAAACTGAAACAAGAAATTAAAAGCAGGCTCCCTTTGAAATTATTTTTGGTCATGAGAACAGAAAATAACAGGATATTTTCCATTTGGCAAATAGCTCCTTGCCTCATCCTTTGGAATAAGGGTGAGCGAGAGAGAGCCGAACACCTTGTGTGAAATCTGCTGATAAGGGTTGTGAAGGGAGGACTTTTCCATTGGGAGGAGCAAGGCATGCAACTCAGGGAAGCCGGGTCCTCTGTTGACTGGGACACAGAACACCCAAAGCCCTGCCCACCCGTGGTTCCCAGGAAGCAACAGCAGGAGCATTTCATCACCCAGGCGATGTGGCAACCAACGGGAATCCTTGAATGACCCTTTCATGGAAACAAGCCTGAAACTGTGTTCAGGGTTTCCATCTGTGGGTGAAACTGGGTACTGTTGATATGGGAAACTTGAGAAAAGGCAGGAATTTACTTTTAAAATTAGGCAGGGAAAATTTACCATAATTATTGTTCAGTTAGAGTCTGTGAGGGACATTTTAATTCCAGGAGGTCATGTGGTTTTTCTTAATCGAGGAAACAACTAACTGGAACACTTTTGTCTAAGATGCTTTCATTCATCTCTGTATCAAGTCACTCTTTCACTGCAATAATTCATTACGTTTTACATTTAGCAAAAAAATGTAGATTCTTGCATTGACTGGGTGACCCTAATTGTGATATCAAAAGGAAACTATGTAAAGTTGTCCTCTATCTAAAGTAAAGCAATTGGAATACAATCCCTGTCTTTTTCTCGGGGTAGTGCACGGCCTAATGTAAGTAACACTGTGGAGTCTTTGTGCCGGACATAGAATAATAGGCAACATTTAGAAAATAATACTCTGGCGCCTGGCAGCCCTCAAGCATATTTTTGATTGTGAAATTTATATGCAAAGCATTGTGGGTGGTGGTAACATATTAGCACCAGCTAGTGGTGTTGGGCAAAGCTGCCTTTCTTCACTCCCACAACCCTAATCAAACAAATTACCGCCAAAGCACAGCTGATTGAACTCGATTTATAGTCTTTTACCTAAATTTGGTGCCACTTTCCACTTTGAAAGTTAAAGGTGCTGCGCAATTGGGGTAAAAAGAAGGAGAAGCGTGCAAACCATTGTAATAAGAGCGATAATAATAATCACTAATATTTCTTGAGCACTAACATGATAGACTTTGTACTAACTGCTTTTTCTAATCTGAGGTTGATATTATTCTTATTTTTCCTACTTTGCAGGTGAGGAAACTGAGGCACAGAGTGCTCAGATAACTGGCCTAGCTTACACACCTGGTATTTAGAGGACAGAAACCTTCCTTGTCTTACTGACATTAAATTTTCAGGCCTACTCATGTTGGTACCATCAGGAGCACCTCTGCTAGGATACTATGAATAGGTAGAGCTAAGGATTTTTCCCAAACTGATAAAGGACCAGCTGCTAGGGAAGCCGTGGGGAGTACTGATGGAGAATGGAAGCTCCAGGGTCAGACTAGACCTGGATTCAAGTCACAACCCAGTCAGGTATTCCCCCTGTATCCTTGGACAAATCATGGTATCTACTTAGAACCTCTGTTTCTTCTTCTGTAAAATGGAGATAATACTACCCTGCTCATGGAAGAGTGGGCAGTGTTGGGTGAGATACGTGTGCTTAGATTCTGGCTCATAGGGAATACTGAAGGGCTATTACTAGCTTACTATTTTAAAATTTTTTTAAAGATTCTGTGGATTTCTATTTTAATTTCTTTGAATGCTGAAATCATACAATGATTGGAGTTCTACCTCTGCCCAAGCTATCAAAAGACTCATTTTGTAGATGGAAAATAATGAGACAAGAAGCCTTTGTTTTAGGGTTCAACAGCAAATCTGGAGTAGAACAGAAAGTAGTGTAACCCCGTTTCTAATTTGTCATCTATCGTGGAAGGAAGGAGTGGCTCGTTCACATCGCAGCGTTGCTGCTGTTGGCAAGTTTGCTCACACGAAGCGTCCAGAGAAGGTTCACACGGTGGCCCATGGCTCTTCCTGCCTGGATAGCGCCGTGGGTGGTGGAGATTTGAGAACAGCCCTCTGCCCTCTCAAGAGCACACCCTCCAGCCCTGGCAGAAGGCACCTGGCTTTCTTTCTCGAATCTCAGGGCACCTTGGGGATCACCATGCATGAGCAGAGAAATCTCCTGCCTCAGGGCTCTTTCTTCTCTGTGACTTGTCTCCGCTCATGCAGCACGGTCTGGGGTTGCTGCCGGAGGGGTTGAGAGTATGGAATGAGTGAAGAATTTAAGTCTAGAGGATGGAAGACAGAGGACAGTGTATGAGAGGGAGTTGGACCCGATGTGGCTTATATAAAAGAAAATCAGAAGCTTCCCATTGCTCAGGATCAGTTCAGAGAGCACGACTCTTTTCTCCTTTGCTTTGACACGACCATGACCCCTTTCCTGCTCTTTCTACAGCTCTGAGCTACTTGAACACAGAGAGAGTCGTGGTTAATATCATGATGTCATATCACCTCTAATACACTCTCTGCCCAGCAGCCAGAGATGCCTTTTATAAACACAAGCCTGATGATTTCACTTCCTTGTCTACAGCCGCACAGTGGCTTCTATTGTTTTTACTAAAAAGTGTGAAAACTTTAGCTTGACTTACCAAGGCCGTATGTGATCTAGCTCCTGCCAACTTCTGCATACTCATCCTCAGCATCATCTCCTGACCCTCCAGGTCTCCTCCTAACACTCCAGATGCTTTGCTTCCAGATGTGCTGAGCTCCTTCAGACTGCAGGGCCTTTGTACGTGCTGTTCCCTCCACTAGGACCATCTTTTTTTTTTTTTTTTTTTTAACAAACGCACATATGTACATTTCATTTATTTATTTATTTATTTCTGGCTGTGTTGGGTCTTCGTTTCTGTGCGAGGGCTTTCTCTAGTTGTGGCAAGTGGGGCCACTCTTCATCGCGGTGCGCGGGCCTCTCACTATCGCGGCCTCTCTTGTTGCGGAGCCCAGGCTCCAGACGCGCAGGCTCAGTAATTGTGGCTCATGGGCCTAGTTGCTCCGCGGCATGTGGGATCTTCCCAGACCAGGGCTCGAACCCGTGTCCCCGGCATTGGCAGGCAGATTCTCAACCACTGCACCACCAGGGAAACCCCCCCACTAGGACCATCTTAACTGGACTCACTCTTACTTATCCTTAGACTTGTGGTCCCAGACTTTGCTGCACATGAGAATTGCTTAGGGAGTTTTAAAAATTCTGATGCCCAGACTTTACCCCATACCAGTTTAATCAGAATCTCTGGAGGTGAGACCCACGATAAAGTATGTTTTTTAAAGCTCCCCAGGTGATTACAATCTGCAGCCAAGTTTGAGAAAAATTGCTTAGATCCAATATTTTCTCCACAAAGATGCCTGATTTCCTGATTTCCCAGTCTACGTTGGATTCCTTCATTACATGTTCTTATAGTTCTCTGTACATTTCAGCATTGGTTGATCACCTCTCCCACTAGACTGTGTCTGTTATGTTCACCTCTCTACTCCTAGGGTGTAGCACAGAGCCTGACACTTAGGAGGGAAGAATGAAAGCTGGAATGTGGATTTGTTTTCCCACCACCTGTAGCTGGCACTCTCCAAAGGATGGGCTGCTGCAGCCTGATGTGGCTCAGATACCTGCACCCACATGGTGAGTCAATGGAACAACTGCTAAGAAGAGGAGGACTCCCTGCTGGGATACAGCCGCAATTCCATCACCTGGGGAGAGTGTTTCCCTGCCTCTGGGAATGCATCGATTGCTGGGCCTTGGCACGAACCAGAATTACCAAGGATTACATTTGATCACTGGGCAGCCCTCCCACAAAGCATTGACCTATTAACTTATTTGTAATTAATTGTCTTCAGGAGTGAACATTTACCAAGAAAAACATTCTCAATACTCAATAGACAGAGGATATTTCCACTTGACTGTTACTCAATTTTTTTTTTTTAATTGAGGTGAAGTTGATTTACAATATTATATTAGTTTCAGGTGTACCACATAATGATACAAAATTTTCATAGATTATGCTCCATTTATAGTTGTTATAAAATATTGGCTATATTCCCTGTGCTGTATAATATATTTTTATTTAGCATATTTATTTTATACATAGTAGTTTGTACCTCTTAATCCCCTACCCCTATCTTGCCCCTCTCCCTTCCATCTCCCCACTGGTGACCACTAGTTTGTTGTCTATATCTGTGAGTCTGTTTCTTTTTTGTTATATTCACCAGTTTGTTTTATTTTTTAGATTCCACATATAAGTGATAACATACAGTATTTGTCTTTCTCTGTCTGACTTATTTCACTAAGCATGATGCCCTCCAGGTCAATTCATGTTGTTGCAGATGGCAACATTTCATTCTTTTCTATGGCTGAGCAGTATTTCATTATATGTGTGTGTGTGTGTGTGTGTGTGTGTGTGTGTGTGTGTGTGTGTGTGTGTGTGTGTGTGTGTCGCTTAGGTTGCAACTTACTTGGCTATTGTAAATAATGCTGCTATGAACGTCAGGGTGCAAACTGCTTTATTGACAGTGTATTTCTCAGTAAATATTCACTGGTATGCACTATTAATTAAAAATAAGTTAATAGAGCAATAGATTTGCATGAAAGCAGCCTAACACTATCAAGATAGCTTTAGAATGTACTTTATGGAGACCAGAAATAGGCTTGTTTATGGCCCCCAATATGCTATCTTGAAGGGTAGCATAAATATGATATCAGAAGGATAAAAAAAATTAAAGGCATGCTGTTCATGTATAATGCACTGTATAATCAAAGCTCAATAACAGGACAATCCTGGCATCAGTCTCAATAGTCTGCCTTTTTTTTTTTTTTCCTGCATTCACTTCTACAGATTTGTTGTATTATACCACAAACATGGAAAAATATCTTATGGAAGGGAAATGTAAGAAGTAGTTACAGCTAATGAATAGATATCTGAACTAGCATCTACCAATAGATTTTGCATCTAACTCTTTCTGCAACTGAGGATGATTCATTTTAGTGTTTCTGCTTCTCCACCCTTAAAATGAGTGTAATAAAATTTGCCTTTAATTAAAGTCTCTATTTTTTAAAAAACTCTTGGGAAGTTGGGGCCAATGGAAAAATGAAATACTCAAGGATATGACTTAGCCTGTGCTAGAAATTTTATAAGCAGTTTACCAAGGATTTTTTTCCCAGGTGGTTTGCACAATATGCAAAATGTATTTTAAGCTGAATGTCTTGTACTGAGAGCCGCGCACAATAACCTGTCCCAAAAGGAATGATCACATCAGGACACACCCGTTGGGATTCAATGCTCCTATTTAAAGTCTGTCCAAACACCACAGCCCACGTGTATAATGGCTTTGGCAGGAGGGTGAGAACCAGCATCTGCGAGAGCCTTATTTAACTGAGCAGGAAATGGATGTTTTCCGAACCAAAGTTTTGAAAGTCGAGAAATACCTATTTTATGAACAGGATTTATGGTTTCATTCCTCCAAGAAGAAGAAGTAAAAGCAAATGGACAAAATTTAATTCCATAAGGAAATCACAGCTCTGGAGCCCATTTTCCAAGGGGAATTGAGGGTGTTTGTGGAACAAGTTGGCTTGAGAGTTAATCTCCTTGAAACACAGGGACTTTCTTGAGGGTGAAAAAATATTTTGATCTCTGTAGATCTTTGACATTTCAAGTATAGCATTCAGTGCAGACATTGCCTTTTGCAGGAGGTCTTTGCTTCTTCCCCCTGTTCTCTGGGTAAGAAGCTCCTTTTATTTATTTATTTATTTATTTTTTATGCTGCATGTCTCTCACTGGGTATCCATATTGTTTTGGAATTTTCCTCTTCTCCATTAGATTGTGAGTTATTGATGGATGACCATGGTTGACGCTTCATTCAACTTTGTTCCTGCTGTAACTAGCATGGTTTGAACAAGAATCAATCTTGGGAGATTGGGATTGACATATATACACTATTGACACTATGTATAAAATAGATAACTAATGAGAACCTACTGTATAGCACAAGGAACTCTACTCAGTGCTCTGTGGTGACCTAAATGGGAAGGAAATTCAAAAAAAGAGGGGATATATGTATACGTATAGCTGATTCACTTTGCTGTATGGTAGAAACTAACACAGCACTGTAAAGCAACTATACTCTGACAAAAATTTTAAAAAGATATTTACTAAGAGATAAACCAAAAAAAAAAAATCAATCTTGTTCAAGAGATGATTGCTGTATCAATGGACAAAGGAATTAGTACTATCATTACTGTTATAGGCTTGGTACAGTGTAGGTGGTGATACTTGGAATCCAAGCAAGTAAAGCTAGTCAAGGGCTACTCTTGTTTGCACATGACGAACGGTACCAGTATCTTGCTTCATCTAAAGGCTGAGGGCCCAGCATGTCAGGAAGCACTGTGGTTCCATTCAGCCAGTGTGTTTTGGCAGTACTGGGTTCTTGGAGTTCCCTGCCACAGTGATGTAGGGAGCAGGGAGGAAGGCGGTGGGAAGCCAAAAGTAATCTCTCAGCAGTAAAAACCTGTCTTCTTCAAGGACCTCTCTTTCCTTAACTCTAAGAGAAAGTACTACCTTAACACATCATTCCTTAAATCACCTTCAAAGAGGAGAGAGACATAGAAAATCATTTAACAAAGAGGGTCAAGAATTATTCTGCTTCATGGTACTTGGTGACCACCTAGAGGGATGGGAAAGGGAGGGTGGGAGGGAGATGCAAGAGGGAAGGGATATGGGGATACATGTATACATATAGCTGATGCACTTTGTTATACAGCAGAAACTAACACACCATTGGAAGGCAATTATACTCCAATAAAGATGTTAAAAGAAAAAAAAAGAATTATTCTGCTTCAGTGTGATTCCAGAGGAAAAGCTGCTTTGGCTCAAGGCCTGGGTGGCCTTTGGTTTTCTGTGGAAGATGCTTTTAGGAAGTCTCAGAATTATGGGTAGAATCTTTGGACCAACCAGGCATATTGGCAGGTGGGTCAGGGGATTCTGGGTCAGAGCTAGGCACTTGACATGATAATTAAAGGTGGTTTGCTGAGAGGCAGAAGAAAGGGGCGGAATCCTGCACAACCATGGTGTGAACTTGAGAAAAAGTATCCAAGTTAAAATAAAAAAGCAACAAAGATGACTTGGTTTTTTGAGCAAAGGACGTGTGATGTGTAGTTTTTTTCCTCAAGGAAAGCTCAAATTAACTAAGAAATATGGCTGATTTACACTGCAGTGGTGCATAAAATTCTTAAAATACTAAGGTAAAATTTTGTGAGAGAAAAGTGCCTGTATTTAAAACTGTCACCCCCCCACCCCCCCCCCAATTATACAGAAATAGGTGACTTTACATACTTGTGCTAAGAATACCCACTCTGGGGGCCTGAACCAAGATGGCGGAGTAGAAGGATGTGCTCTCACTCCCACTTGTGAGAACACTAGAATCACAACTAGCTGCTGGGCAATCATCGACAGGAAGACACTGGAACTCACGCAAAAAGATACCCCACATCCAAAGACAAAGGAGAAGCCACAATGAGATGGTAGGAGGGGCGCAATCACAGCAAAATCAAACCCCGTAACTGCTGGGTGGGTGACTCACAGACTGGAGAACACTTATACCACAGAAGTCCACCCACTGGAGTGAACATTCTGAGCCCCACATCTGGCTTCCCAACCTGGGGGTCTGGCAACAGGAGGAGGAATTCCTAGAGAATCAGACTTTGAAGTCTAGTGGGATTTGATCGCAGGACTTTGACAGGACTGGGGAAAACAGAGACTCCACTCTTGGAGGGCACACACAAAGTAGTGTGCCCATCGGAACCCAGGGGAAGGAGCAGTGAACCGAGGGGAGACTGAACCAGACCTACCTGCTAGTGTTGGAGGGTCTCCTGCAGAGGCAGGGGGAGGCTGTGGCTCACCGTGGGGACAAGGACACTGGCAGCAGAAGTTCTGGGAAGTACACCTTGGCATGAGCCCTCCCAGAGTCTGCCATTAACCCCACCAAAAAGCCCAGGTAAGCTCCAGTGTTGGGTCGTCTCAGGCCAAACAATGAACAGGGAGGGAACCCAGGCCCACCCATCAGCAGTCAAGTGGATTAAAGTTTTACTGATCTCTGCCCACCAGAGTAACAGTCAGCTCTACCCACCACCAGTCCCTCCCATCAGGAAACCTGCACAAGCCACTCAGATAACCTCATCCACCAGAGAGCAGACAGCAGAAGCAAGAAGAACTACAATCCTGCAGCCTGTGGAACAAAAACCACATTCACAGAAAGATAGACAAGATGAAAAGGCAGAGGGCTATGTACCAGATGAAGGAACAAGATAAAACCCCCAAAAAACAACTAAATGAAGTGAAGATAGGCAACCTTCAAGAAAAAGAATTCAGAATAATGACAGTGAAGATGACCCAGGACCTCAGAAAAAGAATGGAGGCAAAGATCGAGAAGATGCAAGAAATGTTTAACAAAGACCTAGAAGAATTAAAGACAAACAAACAGAGATGAACAATATAATAACTGAAATGAAAACTACAGTAGAAGGAATCAATAACAGAATAACTGAGGCAGAAGAACGGATAAGTGACCTGGAAGACAGAATGGTAGAATTCACTGTTGCAGAACAGACTAAAGAAAAAAGAATGAAAAGAAATGAAGACAGCCTAAGAGACCTCTGGAACAACATTAAACGCAACAACATTTGCATTATAGGGGTCCCAGAAGGAGAAGAGAGAGAGAAAGGACCGGAGAAAATATTTGAAGAGATTATAGTCGAAAACTTTCCTAATATGGGAAAGGAAATAGCCACCCAAGTCCAGAAAGTGCAGCGAGTCCCATACAGGATAAACCCAAGGAGAAACACGCCAAGACTCATAGTAATCAAATTGGCAAAAATTAAAGACGAAGAAAAATTATTGAAAGCAGCAAGGGAAAAACGACAAATAACATAGAAGCGAACTCCCATAGAGTTAACAGCTGATTTCTCAGGAGAAACTCTACAAGCCAGAGGGGAGTGGCATGATATACTTAATGTGATGAAAGGGAAGAACCTACAACCAAAATTACTCTACCCGGCAAGGATCTCATTCAGATTTGATGGAGAAATCAAAAGCTTTACAGACAAGCAAAAGCTAAGAGAATTCAGCACCACCAAACCAGCTCTACAACAAATGCTAAAGGAACTTCTCTAAGTGGGAAACAGAAGGAAGAAAAGGACCTACAAAAACAAACCCAAAACAATTAAGAAAATGGTCATAGGAACAAGCATATCGATAATTACCTTAAACATGAATGGATTAAATGCTCCAACCAAAAGGCACAGCCTTGCTGGATGGATACAAAAACAAGACCCATATATACGCTGCCTACAAGAGACCCACTTCAGACCTAGGGACACATACAGAATGAAAGTGAGGGGATGGAAAAAGATATTCCATGCAAATGGAAATCAAAAGAAAGCTGGAGTAGCAATACTCATATCAGATAAAACAGACTTTAAAATAAAGAATGTTACAAGAGACAAGGAAGGACACTACATAAAGATCAAGGGATCAATCCAAGAAGAAGATATAACAATTATAAATATATATGCACCCAACATAGGAGCACCTCAATACATAAGGCAACTGCTAACAGCTGTAAAAGAGGAAATTGACAGGAACACAATAATAGTGGGGGACTTTAACACCTCACTTACACCAATGGACATATCATCCAAAATGAAAATAAATAAGGAAACAGAAGATTTAAATGACACAATAAACCAGATAGATTTAATCGATATTTTTAGGATATTCCATCCAAAAACAGCAGATTACACTTTCTTCTCAAGTGTGCACGGAACATTCTCCAGGATAGATCACATCTTGGGTCACAAATCAAGCCTCAGTAAATTTAAGAAAATTGAAATCATATCAAGCATGTCATATCAAGCATCTTTTCTGACCACAACGCTATGAGATTAGAAATGAATTACAGGGAAAAAAACGTTAAACACACAAACACATGGAGGCTAAACAATACGTTACTAAATAACCAAGAGATCACTGAAGAAATCAAAGAGGAAATCAAAAAATACCTAGAGACAAATGACAATGAAAACACGATGATCCAAAACCTATGGGATATAGCAAAAGCAGTTCTAAGAGGGAAGTTTATAGCTATACAAGCCTACCTCAAGAAACAAGAAAAATCTCAAATAAACAATCTAACCTTACACCTAAAGGAACTAGAGAAAGAAGAACAAACAAAACCCAAAGTTAGCAGAAGGAAAGAAATCATAAAGATCAGAGCAGAAATAAATGAAATAGAAACAAAGAAAACAATAGTAAAGATCAATATAACTAAAAGCTGGTTCTTTGAGAAGATAAACAAAATTGATAAACCATTAGCCAGACTCATCAAGAAAAAGAGGGAAGAAAAAAAGGGAGAAGACTCAAATCTATAGAATTAGAAATGAAAAAGGAGAAGTAACAACTGACACTGCAGAAATACAAAGGATCATGAGAGATTATTACAAGCAACTCTATGCCAATAAAATGGACAACCTGGAAGAAATTGACAAATTCTTAGAAATGCACAACCTTCTGAGACTGAACCAGGAAGAAATAGAAAATATGAACAGACCAATCACAAGCACTGAAATTGAAACTCTGATTAAAAATCTTCCAACAAACAAAAGCCCAGGACCAGATGGCATCACAGGCAAATTCTATCAAATATTTAGAGAAGAGCTAACACCCATCCTTCTCAAACTCTTCCAAAACATAGAGAGGGAGGAACACTCTCAAACTCATTCTACGAGGCCACCATCATCCTGATACCAAAACCACATGAAGATGTCACAAAGAAAGAAGACTACAGGCCAATATCACTGATGAACACAGATGCAAAAATCCTTAACAAAATACTAGCAAACAGAATCCAACAACACATTAAAAGGATCATACACCATGATCAAGTGGGGTTTATCCCAGGAATGCAAGGATTCTTCAATATATGCAAGTCAATCAATGTGATACACCATATTAACAAACTAAAGGAGAAAAACCATATGATCATCTCAATAGATGCAGAAAAAGCTGTGGACAAGATTCAACACCCATTTATGATAAAAACTCTCCAGAAAGTGGCCATAAAGGGAACCTATCTCAACATAATAAAGGCCATATACAACAAACCCACAGCAAACATCATTCTCAATGTTGAAAAACGGAAAGCATTTCCTCTAAGATCAGGAACGAGACAAGGATGTCCACTCTCACCACTATTATTCAACATAGTTTTGGAAGTCCTAGCTATGGCAATCAGAGAAGAAAAAGAAATAAAAGGAATCCAAATTGGAAAAGAAGAAGTAAAACTGTCACTGTTTGCAGATGACATGATACTATACATAGAGAATCCAAAAAATGCCACCAGAAAACTACTAGAGCTAATCAATGAATTTGGTAAAGTTGCAGGATACAAAATTAATGCACAGAAATCTCTTGCATTCCTATACACTAATGATGAAAAATCTGAAAGAGAAATTAAGGAAACACACCCATTTACCATTGCAACAAAAAGAATAAAATACCTAGGAATAAACCTACCTAGGGAGACAAAAGACCTGTATGCAGAAAACTATAAGACACTGATGAAAGAAATTAAAGATGATACCAACAGATGGAGAGATATACCATATTCTTGGATTGGAAGAATCAATATTGTGAAAATGACTCTACTACCCAAAGCAATCTACAGATTCAGTGCAATCCCTATCAAACTACCAATGGCATTTTTTATGGAACTAGAACAAAAAATCTTAAAATTTGTATGGAAACACAAAAGACCCCGAATAGCCAAAGCAGTCTTGAGGGAAAAAAACGGAGCTGGAGGAATCAGACTCCCTGACTTCAGACTATACTAAAAAGCTACAGTAATCAAGACAATATGGTACTGGCACAAAAACAGAAACATAGATCAATGGAACAAGATAGAAAACCCAGAGATAAACCCACACACCTATGGTCAACTAATCCATGACAAAGGAGGCAAAGATATACAATGGAGAAAAGACAGTCTCTTCAATAAGTGGTGCTGGGAAAACTGGACAGCTACATGTAAAAGAATGAAATTAGAACACTCCATAACACCATACACAAAAATAAACTCAAAATGGATTAGAGACCTAAATATAAGACTGGACACTATAAAACTATAAGAGGAAAACTTAGGAAGAACACTCTTTGACATAAATCACAGCAAGTTCTTTTTTGAACCACCTCCTAGAGTAATGGAAATAAAAACAAAAATAAACAAATGGGACCTAATGAAACTTCAAAGCTGTTGCACAGCAAAGAAAACCATAAACAAGACGAAAAGACAACCCTCAGAATGGGAGAAAATATTTGCAAACGAATCAACGGACAAAGGATTAATCTCCAAAATATACAAACAGCTCATGCAGCTTGATATTAAAAAAACAAACAACCCAATCCAAAAATGGGGAGAAGACCTAAATAGACATTTCTCCAAAGAAGACATACAGATGGCCAAGAAGCACATGAAAAGCTACCCAACATCACTAATTATTAGAGAAATGCAAATCAAAACTACAATGAGGTGTCACCTCACACCATTTAGAATGGGCATCATCAGAAAATCCACAAACAACAAATGCTGGAGAGGGTGTGGAGAAAAGGGAACCCTCTTGCACTGTTGGTAGGAATGTAAACTGATACAGCCACTATGGAGAACAGTATGGAGGTTCCTTAAAAAACTAAAAATAGAATTACCATATGATCCAGCAATCCCACTACTGGGCATATACCGAAAAAAACACAATTCAAAAAGACACATGCACCACAATGTTCATTGCAGCACTATTTACAATAGCCAGGTCATGGAAGCAACCTAAATGCCCATCGACACAGGAATGGATAAAGAAGTTGTGGTACAATATATACGATGGAATATTATTCAGTCATAAAAGGGAACGAAACTGGGTCATTTGTTGAGACGTGGATGGATCTAGAGACTGTCATACAGAGTGACGTAAGTCAGAAAGCAAAAAACAAATATCATATATTAACGCATATATGTGGAACCTAGAAAAATGGTACAGATGAACCGGTTTGCAGGGCAGAAATTGAGACATAGATGTAGAGAACAGACGTATGGACACCAAGGGGGGAAAGTGGCCGGGGGGTGGGGTGGTGGTGGGATGAAATGGGAGATTGGGATTGACATGTATACACTGATGTGTATAAAATTTATGACAAATGAGAACCTGCTGTATAAAAAAAAAAAAGTGATCAAATGTATTCTATTGGAAAGAAGCAAAAATAGACCACGTTTACTGTCTAAATTATATAATAATTTAATGATATTTAGTATCTATTGCAGATGTATTTATTATTGCAGATTCTATTTGCTTTATCAATGTATTTGCTTTGGTAATCAAAAAAAAAAATTAAAAAAAAAAAAAAGCATGCCCACTCTACACCAAAGAATCAACCTCTTAATATCCCTGAATGGCTCAAGTCAGCTTAACTTTATCTGTAGTGACTTAGTTCCCATGGTCTCAAACCCAAGGAATTATCACCATTTGTAACTCTCTGCCTCTGTCTACATTTACTTTCCAAAACTCTGCAATATTTACTGAGGGGGTAAATAAAACCTAATAACAGCAACTAAGTTATTTGTTCATAAAAAGGTATCTTTTGTGTAGAAGATTTAAAAAACATCCATTGACATGTCCTTGTGATATCAGTAAAGGATAAGTTAATATCTGTGTTCATACTATAGTTAACTTTTTACAATCTTTATTTTTTAGGTCGTGTTCTTTTCACCAATCAATCAGTGAAGAGTAGGACAAAATATTACCTAAGGCAGCATGCTTTATACATCTAAGATATGAATCTTTCATTCAGAATGTGGGATTTCCTTACAGAAAAGTTGTAGGGGCAATGGCAATAAAATATCTACTACGTGTCAAGCACCACATTAAATATTTTGTGTTTCATTTATTCTTTCCCACAGTCCTCAAGAGGTGTTGCAAGTCTGGACGTGTTACAATGTCCAGATATGGAAATGAAGTCAGAGAGATAAAGATGCTTGTGTCACATGTCATGGTTTGTCAGTAGAGGAGCTGAGATTTGAACAGAGGTCTGCTAGCATCAAAGCTCCAGTTCTTACCCACTTCAATATTATGTCTTTCATAAATGAAGCCCAACATGGGGCACAAGACGTGTTTATAAGATGTTTTCACTCTAATAGAAAACAAACCCAAATATAAAACAACAAATGTGCATGAAAGCAACATTAATATAGCAAGCCAGGCTGTATCTTGGCTTACACACTTTTAATTTGCAAACAAACTCCAAGTGAATTCCAAGCCACTTTTGGGACTATGTCTTTTCTTTCCAGAATATTTACAAATAGAATCACTTAAGGCCTATGCAGAATTTACATGTTTGTGCTTCTCATGAAGATGGGGAATCATCAACTCTCCATGACTGACATGGATAGAGGCAGGTGGGAGGAAAATAAGGGTGGAGGAGGAGGATGTAGAAGGAGTTTGAGGTGTTAGGGTCTGATCTCCTTTTTTTCCTTCCTAACTTGAAAAGTGAAATTGGGTTTCAAAAAAGTGGAAATGGGTTGATGGGCATGAGGTCCCCATGCAGCACATTTCAAAATGATATTACTGAATTCAAATGTGTTTTAAAAAGTACTGGAAAGACAAAGCATGGCTTCTTTAAGAAAAGACTGTATAGTGTTTTGTTATATCCAAAAGGGCTATTGGGCCATTAAAAATGCTTCTTGTTGAAAGGTGTTCACTTACTATTACATGAAAAAACCAGCTGTGAAACAGTATGCACATTAAGATTCCACTGTTGCAAAAGGCATGCATATGGAAGGACCAACAGATGAATATTAGTGTATTCGTTTGCTAGGGCTAACAAAGGACCACACACTGAGTGGCTTAAACAATTTTGGATGTTGGAAATCTGAGATCAAGGTGTCAGCAGGGCTGGTTTTTCCTGAGGCTTCTGTCCTTGGCTTGTTGATGGCTGTCTCCTTCCTTTTCTTCACGTTGTCTTCTCTCTGTGTCCAAAAATTTCCTATTCTTACAATGACATTAGTCATATTGAATTGGGGTCCACCTCATGATTTCATTTTAACTTATCATCCCTGTAAAGATCCTTTCTCCAAATATAGTCACATTTTGAAGGACTGCGGGGTTAGAACTTCGACCTATGAATTTTGGGGGAGACAAAATTCAGCCCATAGCAAGGCATCCTGGGTGGGAGACATGGGTACCAGTTCTCACTTTGCCAGGATGATGGGTAGCAGTGTCTGGGGGGCAGGGCAATTCTGGGAAAGGAGAATTGAGTGAATCTCCCCCTCAGCCCTTGACTTTTCCAGTCAAGGAAACCTCAGGTCTTGATAAACTGACCGAAAATTCAGTCAAGTCTTGGATCTCAATTTTCCCAGCCCAGTTATCGCAATAAAATTTTGATGTATACTTTTGAAAAGAAAGACTTTTTTAAAGTCATTATGAAGGTAAAAATTCAACCCTTCGTAAGCATTAAAAGCAGAGTAACAAAGGAAACTAAAAGCTGGGTGGGGTAAACATGTCAACTCGTAAACGAAGATGTGTTCACAAGCTATCATTCAGCAAATATTCTTCAAGGGCTCGTCATCACATGGGGACCAGGAGAGGCTCTTGAGATACAAAGTGGAAACACAGAGAATTCCTGCCCTCAAGGCACAGGTGGGGAAGGAGGAGAAACAGAGAGTTCCAGAGCAGTGATGTGGGCTGTCAGAGAGGTATGTCCTGGTGCAGTGGGAACGTGAGCAGGAATGAATTAAGCAGACCTGGACAGATGGCGGGAGGGCTCCAGGTGGAGGCCACAGCACAGGGAAGGGGTGTAGAGGCGGGCTGAGGCATGGGAAACACAGATGCTTTTGGCTTGGCTGGGGAAATGGGGGTTGAGGGGGAAGAGGTGAGCCTCAGAACTTGCAAAAGAGGTTGGACCTCACGCTTTAGGCAAGGGGGATCCTTTAAAGGGTTGAAAGCAGATACTTAGAAAGTCATGATGTTGTGCAGAAGGATGGGCTGGAGCCAGGTGCGTGTGGGTGCAGAGTCTCTTTAGTAGGTTATTGCATGAATTAATGTGAAGAATAAGAAAGGCCTGGACAAAGTTGGAGATAGGAAGAGGGGTTGATTAGAGAGACATTTAGGATAGAATTAGGGATTTGATGACTCTTGGAAAGTGAGGAATGAGGGAAAGGGAGGAGACTAGAATGTATTCAGTGACATGTATCTAATCAAGATTTATTAAACTCCCACTGCATGACAGATACGGTGCCAGACTGTTGAGTACCTGATGGTGGGGACAGTAAATCAGGTTCCTGCTCCTACTAAACTCAAGTCAGGTGACGATGGAAAACAACTAAACACATATTTAAAGTGAAGTGAGATAAGCATGAGCATGGTGGAATGTCTTTCAGATTGCTATCTTGGTGTTTGCTAGTACTTTCTACCGACCAAGTCAGAAAGTCCAGAAGACAGAAAAGATAATGAATCTGGTTTTGCACATGTTGAGTTTAAGGTGGAATATGCAGAAAATAAGACATTATTTCCTAGTGCCATCGAAAAATAGGAATATTTTTTCTAAAAGGAAGTCTTCTTTATATATACACACATACTTATATACACATGAATATTATATATATATACACATATATACACATATATATTATATGGTAGTCACTATTCTAATCCTGGTTTAGTAAAAGAATGAATTTTCCTAGTTTAGTATGAAGTGAATGAAGCAGACAAAGTTACTGGCATGTGTGGAGCATACTTCCTACTAGAAAAAAACAGTTTATAAGAAAAGCAAGAAGATAGGCAAAGACAATATAACGTATGGAGGAGAAATGTGGATTGTGGATGTAATTTTTACCAGAGTGACGAGGGAAAGTCTTTAAAAAGAAAAAGGTGATTTTCATAAAGAGCTGAAGGCATGTCTTTGAACACACGAGAGGATATGGGAAGTGAGAGATGACTAGAGGGTGTGGCCATTGCTAGGAACAGAGGCTGGAAAAAGTGACTGCAGAAAACAGTATGGCGTTTCCTCAAAAAATTAAACATTGAATCATATGATCCAGTGATCCCCCTTCTGGGTACCTTCCCAAAAGAATTAAAATCAGAATCTCAAAGAGACAGCTGTACTCCCACGTTCACTGCAGCATTATTCACCATAGACAAGGCGTGGAAACAGCCTAAATGTCCAATGATGGATGAATGGATAAAGAAAATCTGGTGTATACATACCGGGAAATATTACTCAGGCTTAAAAAAAGAGAAATCCTGCCATTTGAGACAACATGGATGCACCTGGAGGACATTATACTAGTGAAAGAAGCCCATCACAGACGGACAAATGCTGCCTGATTCCACTTACAGGAGGTATGGAAAACAGTCAACTCATAGAAACAGATAGTAAAATGGTGATTGAGGTTGAGGGGCTGGTAGGTGGGGAAATGGGGAGTTTTGTTCAACAGATATAAAGTTTCAGTTACACAAGGTGAGCAGGTCCTAGAGATCTGCTGTACAACATAGACTGTACAGCTAACAAAACTGTATCGTACACTTGGAAACTCGTTTAGAGGGTAGACCTCGTGTTAAGTGTTCTTGACACAGAAAAAGGGGGGCCTGTGAGGGGGAGGGCAGGAGGGAGCTTTTGGAGGTGATGGTCTCATGGGTATATGCATACCTCCAAAGTCATCAAATTGAATATATTGAAAGGGAGTCTTCTTAAAGGGAAGATAAAAATATTAAGGAATTTTATACATCCCTAGTTCTTCCTTTGTGTATATATTTGAGGAACAATGTTGCCCTCTAGTGTTCAAGCTCGTTTCTTTTTATTTCATGCTGGGAGGGGTGGCGGACGGTTCAAGCGTGACTGCAAAGACAAATCCATCTTGTTATTTCAGATCTCTGTGGCATTTTTGGTTCAGGTTTTCAATTTGAACAAAGCTGAAAATGTCACTCGTGCTTTCTTTTGCTTACTAGAAATAGTCCATTAAAAAAGACCAGTTTGAATCATGGTGTAAAGCTTGTGTAGTACGTAGCAGACCCTGATATGGAGCCTTAATCCATCTAAGATTCAGTGACAGCCAAACAGTTTACATTGTTTTCAGGTGTTTGTGAAATGTTCAGAGTTTCCCTTAGCGTGACATGGTAGGTATACGATACATACACGTGTGTGCACGTACGTACACATGTGTGCACGTACGTACACATACACAAGGCAAAATTTTATACTCAGTATGTATTGTTTGGATTTTTATTAAAACCATTTTTTCAAAACAAATATCTTGAAATAAAATAATTTTTAACCTTCCCCCCCTCATCTTGCTCTGAGTATAATCAAATAAATTTTTATTTTGAACTCACAGGGATGCTATCTTTTGGAAAATCAAAGTCAAGAGGACGATCAGGATAGTAATGTCATTTTCCGTTTATAAATGGAGAAAAAAAAGCATGTGAATTAAAAAATGACAACATGCAGGTAAGTTTGGTCTGCACTGTGTAGCTCCTGTCCCCTCTTTTAAAATTTTTCTCTAGAAGCTGTGAACATAAAGGGCCTCTCTAACTTGTGAGAGACTGTAACACAAAATTGACACCATGGGCAGGCAGACACACCTGAGTGAGTCCAGACTTGCTAGTTTTCCCTGAGATGTAAATGACCTTTGAATTGCAATTTCTGTAAGATGGGAAGAGTAATCTCATTTGTCTCTTAGAGACATAAAATTAAATTGGATAAGGTGTGTGAAGGCATTTAGCACAGCGCCAAGACAGTATACATTAGCATTAACAAAGGAGACCATGACATAAAAAACACATCACAGATTCTTTGCAATAGTGAGTTTTGCTATCAAATAAAAAAGGTACTCTGGAACCAAATAAGAATAGATTTTTGCCTTTGGAATTATTTTCAGCGATGATGTATCAATATACAGTCTAAATCCCAAAGCAAATGTTATAACCCAAACTGTAAAGCCCTCTCTCAAACTCTTGCAGGCAAAGCAGTCATAATTTTTGTTCTCTGGACTGAGCAACTTACTCTTTTCTGTTCCTTCCAAAATTGCCTTGACACTATTGCCAAAATTTGTGAATCATTTATAAAATTCAGAGAAAGAGAGAACCCTTTCATAAGAGTAGATCTCCTCTTCCCGTAAATATTATCACTAAAAGGACGATTTGGAAACTCCTTTTGCCTTTAATTTCCGGTTAATCAATTGTTTAAGATTATCTTCCTTTCAAAATTGGCCCCCTGTCTTGTCTATTTTTATTATTCTTAACGGACTTTGGAACAAACTTTCCGTTAACTTAAATTTTTCTATGAGAATGGTCTTCAGTCAATGTGGGACAGGATTCCAGGGTATCAGCGTGATCTGATGTGATGGGCATATCCCGTACCAAGCCCCATTCCAGCATGTGAGGAATGAGACTGGAAATCACTCTTCCCAGCAACCACCAACCTCAGAACTCTGTACAGCTCAGGACTCTTTCAATTGAAAGTTATAGGAGCCCGACTCAAATTTGTTTAAGCAACAAAGAGAATTTATTGGTTTGAGAGACTTAAGCATCTAGAGTAGATATCCTCTTGGGGAGACCTCAGAAATACTATCAGGATTTTATCTGGGCTTGGCAGTTTGTTTTATGAGTGTTGTATGGAGGGCACAGTCAGAATTTTGTCTTCATTACAATGTTTCAAGATTCAGTCTCCGGGAGAGCCGTGGATCTACTATTGGGTCCCTTCCAGCTTTGTGCATGGACAGCTCATCTCCCAGAAATCCCTTGAACACTGATCACTGTCTATGGGGGACCTTTAGCTTTCGAATATTGTAGGCAAGGCTGGCTACATAATCGGCTGGGCTCAGCGCTAAATGAAAATGCAGAATCCCCTTTTCAAAAAGCAGGAAAAAGTGCCATTAAAACACTAAAATATAAACCTCTTCATTTCTTCTGTGGTCTCTCTCCACTGTTCACAGTGTTTTTTATTTTCTGTTTAACGTCATGATCCATTGGGCATGGGGATACTGGCCAGGGGAGGCTGGACATTCAAAGACACTGACACCCCTAGTGCATTCTGTAAGGCAAGTGGGAAATGAAATACATTTGTCAACCATTTTGACATTCCCTTTTTATTGGCATTCCATTTTGTTTTTTAACAGGGGTTTCGTGCATGTTTTCTAAACCATGTTGATGAGTCATTTGATTTGTATTTTCTAAGTCATACTGGTAAGTTTTCGAAAATGTCATGTCTTGTCTCCCTAGTTTCTCCTTTGACCTTATTTGACCTGGCCTGTTGAAAGGCATTTTTATTACTGTTTAGTTCAACAACTTCTTACTCATCATTCTTGAGTCAGGACTTTCGGAATGAAGGGCACGAGAGGGAAATTATTTCCGTGTTTTGTGCCAATATTGCCATCTCTTGGCAACACTGAGTTCAAGACAAATGATGTGGTGACCCAGTAACTTGCCCATTTTTGAGCCCAGTGTCTTGTGTTTAATGTCTTACTATATCTAACTTTTGAGATGTCAAGAGTGAGTGTTTGTGGCTCTGCTCTGAGTTCCCAACCTCTGAAAAGAGCAATAAATACAGTAAAAACTCAAAGCATCTTTTCTTCCACTCACTTGAAAGACAATGTGATAATTTGAGCATTTTTCTTTATGGGTGGAATCATTCCCAGACCTATACGGCGGAGCTGAAGGGATCAGGCAAGTTAGATCTCTATCTGCTATGCGCCTGGTGTCAGAATGACTCAAATAGCCCATATTCTTGCCCAGAAAGAATTCCACTCCCTCTTGAGCCTTTGTGTAGATTCCTACTATTCAGTTCACTGCTGATTGCATGCACACATTTATATCTCTGTAGGTTCCTCATGTACCAATAAATGCTCTCACAAAAGCCAGACCTATCTGATGGGCTATAAAGTAGGACAGTTTTAACCCACTTTTGTCCTAAGCTCCCAAATAATCTTCCACTGAAGACCAATTTCCCTTAAATAGATTTTACAAGGCCTTCACGGAAAAATTACATTTATATTTCACCACTTTTCCCTCTTGTAATCACATATTTTAACTTAACCGTCATCTATTTATTTAACTTATTGGATAGCAGACAAGGTCATTTGTATTCTTAGTTTTTATCTATTAAACCTTTTATATTTCTTTTAGATAAAGCTTTACAATGATGAACTTTTTTTATCTTTGTCAAGGAATAATCCTTGAAGTCTTGTTTCCAATGTATGCTCTTCATTTTGAAAATACAGCCATTCAGAAAACACACGTGATGGTTAATAATAGTGTTATCACAACATTGAGAGTGACAGATTGTATGAATCACATGAGGAGAACCCTGGGAGAAAAAGTTTGGAGAACTGAGTTAGAATTACACCCTCGATCGAGATCTTTTAAAAGTTTCCTTTCCTGTAAAACAGAAAAATTAACAGCAATGTCAACTTCACAACATTGGACCATGCTATAGAAAGGACACGGAAAAGAAAGGTAAACATGCGTTTTATTTTTAAAAAGGCATAGCACCAGAGTAATCTTCAGATGAGTTTAATGGAATGAGCTCAGTAGCTTTTTTAGCAAAAGACCTTGAAAAATATATCTAATACGTATATTGTTGCTTTATTTTCTAGATTACTAGGTACAAACCATTTTCTTGGGAAAAAGCCTGATGAATGTGAAGATGCACAGGAAGGTCCCTTTAGTGGAGTGAGGCTCTGACACTTCTTCTGCCATGTGCTCTCCCTCTGTTTCTCCTTTCATATTCATTAGGCAGATTCCTTCGTTTCCCCAAGGAAAGGTGGGCTTCCTCAAGTTTGAAGCAGAAGCAAAACCTAAAAACAGAAGCAGAGGGCTTCCCTGGTGGCGCAGTGGTTGAGAGTCTGCCTGCCGGTGCAGGGGACAGGGGTTCGAGTCCTGGTCTGGGAGGATCCCACATGCCGCGGAGCAACTGGGCCCGTGAGCCACAACTACTGAGCCTGCGCGTCTGGAGCCTGTGCTCCGCAACAGGAGAGGCCGCGATGGTGAGAGGCCGCGCACCGCAATGAGGAGGGGCCCCTGCTTGCCGCAACTGGGGAGAGCCCTCGCACAGAAACGAAGACCCAACACAGAAATAAAAATAAATAAATAAATAGATAAATAGATGGGTGAGCCCAAGGTTTAAAAAAAAAAAAAAAAAACTGAAGCAGAATGTAAAGGAAACCAGGGACCAAGTGCACCATGCCACAGCTGCACACAGCTCTTCTTGGCAATGAAAAAAAAAATGGAATCTAAGGAAAAAAAAAAAAAAAGGTCATGAAGAACCTAGTGGCAAGACAGGAATAAAGACACAGACCTACTAGACAATGGACTTGGGGATATGGAGAGGGGGAAGGGTAAGATGTGACAGGGTGAGAGAGTGGCATGGACATATATACACTACCAAATGTAAAATAGATAGCTAGTGGGAAGCAGTTGCATAGCACGGGGAGATCATCTCGGTGCTTTGTGACCACCTAGAGGGGTTGGATAGGGAGGGTGGGAGGGAGGGAGACGCAAGAGGGAAGAGATATGGGAACATATGTATATGTATAAGTGATTCACTTTGTTGTAGAGCAGAAACTAACACACCATTGTAAAGCAATTATACTCCAATAAAGATGTTAAAAAAAAATGCAGATTTTCTAGGTGGAAGTAATTTCCATGGAGCAGGCAGAGGTTCTTTGGCAGCTGTCCTCACAAATGGATTTTAGATTTACCTTTGGACTTTTGGGTCACAGATATTTTCAACAATAGATCCAGTTGGAATTGAATTAATAAACTCTTGATATGCAAAGAGGTCAGCCCTTGAAGTTCAGGTGAACAATTAGCATTCCCTTAGGTCAGCTCTGGTCTCACCAAAGAGGAGTTTCAGATGCCACCTAAGATGCCAAGCATGTCAGCACTTCCAGCCAGTGTTGTAAAAGCCAAGAAAATGATTCTCGACTCAGAGATGACTGCAGATCCGGCTGCTGTTTGAGGCATTTTGAAAGTAATAGTGTGAAAAAGGCCTTATCTACTATAATTTCTGGCATGTGGGCAAAAAAAAAATGTTAAGCTGCTCTTCCAAGTGCCTTAAGGAATGGAATTTAGATTCAAATCCAAGAATATTAAGAGGTTCCAGAAAAAGCAGAGTTTCCCACACCTTTGCTTCGTTTCAGTTAAAAACAACTCTTGCAACACTGAGGATGGGTTCCATTTTATTGCTGGCAATCGCTCTACAGCAGAATTTATTCTCTTTTTGAAATGACAGAAGGGTCAAAATAGAATATTTTTCTACTTTTAAAAGACATTAGCTTCTGTGTCTCCTGTCTTCTGTGTTCTATTGTCTCTACTATGACGGTTTTATCCCCCAGGGGACATTTGGCCATGTCTGGAGACACTTTTGGTTGTGTCGGGGTAGGAGGTACTGCTGGCATCTAGTGGGTAGAGGCCAGGGAGGCTGTTAAACATCCTATGATGCACAGGACAGTCCCCACCACAAAGAATCCACCCCAAATGTCAGTAGTGCTGCTGCTGAGAAACCCTGGTCTCTTGGACACTTCTTCTTCCATCCCCTACATACTCCTCCAGCAGCCAACTCTGTAACCATGTATGGAAATGGATGAGGCCAATTGTGTTTTGTCACTGCTGATGGGCTTACTATTTATTATCAGTTTGCCTAAAATTAATGTTAGACAATAACATATGTTTTAACAGCTTATCCTTTCTTTTTGAATAGTCTTTAAAAAACATAATCAGAAATAATAAAACATAATTTCAAATTTTGTTTAAAATCCAAATGATCCTCACAAACATATGTACCAAAGTCTAATTAAAATAAGATCTAAGATGCCATCCAGTATTCTAGAGAGCATTGGAGATAATTACGTCATGTTGATCATTATTGCAAATAATGGCACGGAGAGTAATTTGGTGGCCAGTGGCATCCCTGGTTGTGTATGGTTGCCTTGTTTGTGGGTGAAGGGCAGGGCTGGGGCGTGGGGGTGCGATGAGGCATAGCCATGGTAGGAAATTTTATTTCTGGTCTCATGTTACTTAAAATATTCAGGTGACTGTTGCATTTTATTTCCCAATGTAAAGATAACACTTTAAATTGCTTATCGTTGGAAAAAAATGATGCTCAAGGAAGGTGAACATTGTTTGTGTTGGGGCTTAGGGCACCTGAGCATATTAACATGTACTCCTGAGGGTAAACTCATCTCAGTTGGAGAAGCACAATTATAAGGGGTGGGGGGAACGATGCAAGAAAAGACAGAAGACTTGGATTCCAGTCCCAGCTTCCACATTTACTCGCTCTAGGACTGTAAGGAACATTTCATCCATTCATTTATCTATTCATTCAACAAATACTTGTTGCTTGTCTATGAGGCACCAGGTACTGTAAATCAGAGGTGAACAGGGCCCCCACTTTTTGTGGTGATCTCCCAGGGGGAACAAAACAGTAACAACAGTGGAAACACCAATGATTGTGCATTTGCTGTGATTTGATTGTTATAAGGGCTTTATGTATCAGTTCACTTAATTTTTACACCAACTTTTTACCATTGTTGGTACAATTTACCAGAGGTCACAAAGCCGGTAAAAGGCAGAGCTGAGATTCAAATCCAGGCTGGCAGACGCAGAGCCCAGACTCTTAAAACTCTATACTTCACTACTTCTCAATAAATAATTAAGTGAGGAATTGCAGGAAAGGAGGGTGATAGTTATAATATGAAAAACAGAGGGTGCTATGGGGCCATTACAATGAGGGAAGGTTTAGGAAAGGTCTTCTGGGAAAAGTGAAATTTGTTCTGAGTCTGGAGGACAAAGAGAAGCGAGCTAAAGGGGTTAGGTGGAGAGAGGGTTCCAGTCTGGGGGGAAATGTGGGGCGAGGCCTCTAGGGAGGAGTGCGGTGTGGTCTGAGGAACAGAAGGAAGTTTAGTATGCCTGGAGTCTGAAGGTGCTCTAAATTGAGGAGGGGAGGGAGTCAGTGGGGGTGGGATGTATCACAAAGTGTATATGAAGCTTTTCACATGAAGGGTAAAGGGGAGTTAGGGGAGCCTTTATAAAGAAGAGTGACACATTCAGGTTTTATTCAAGGAACGTCACTTCTGTTGCAATGCGGAGAATAAGTGGGAGAATAAACCTGAGATCAGTTAGTAGTGGTTGCTGTGTCCATGTGGGATTTGATGGTGACCTGCATAGGGCAGTGCGAATAGAGAGAAGTAAACATCGTGTGCAAGTGAGTGTGACAAATGTGAAAAAGAAAGGAAATCAATCAGGATAAGGAATCAGAGGATGAAGGGATAAGGGTGAGAAGGTGACATGTGAACAGAAATATGAATGACTGTGCGTCTGAGGAAGGGGACTGACTGACTTCCCCAGAGCAAGTCATTTTGTCCACCTGATTACTGAGTCTCCTCTGCAGTGGATGCCCTTTGGTGGACATTGACCTGAGACAAAAATATCTCACCGTCCGAGAGGTTCACACACATACCTTTCCCCCAGATTTCCTTGCCACCCATCTTCCAAACTTGGAAGTTCCCAGAACTTTCAACTTCCAAGTCCAGCCAAACCATTTGTGACACCCCATGAATCAGTGTAGAGCCACACCTCCGGCCATCTTTCACTCAGCATAGTGGACATGTGCTGCTCAGTCGGCTGCCCACTGGAGGATTTTCATTCACCTTGAACTTCAGTGTTGCCCCTGGGTGGGGCTGTAGCGCTGCAGCTCTCCACTTCCTGGTGGAGAAGCACATCATCCTGAAGTTCTTCTTCCTTAGTCAGTTGGCCATAGGAACATCCCAGGAGGCCACTGGCATAGGTTGAGGGACAGGAGACAATTCCGAGAGTCACCTGCTCATCGTCGGCAAGTAACTTATTTGCACCTTCTGGATTTGCTTGAGCTCTTTTGATGCTTATGCAATGCGGAGCTGGCTAAGCAATCTGTGTAAGGCTGTTGTCCCCGCAGATCCACAGAGTGTGTAGTCAGGAAGGGCAGATCAGAAGTAGACTGAAACCTGGTGAGCATGTGCTGGGGCCCCATGAGGACAAACCGAAACCTCTGACTTTGATGACCCTTTATCATGGAAGTAAAACACACACATACCTGGCCCAGAACTCAGGAAATCTAAAGGAAGATATAGTATAAGAGAGCATTTGCAGGCCTAGATGCTGCCTCATGTTAATGAGGTGGGTCAACAGATGAGCAACAACTGTATGTGCATGACACACAGCTGCTTCTTCTTTTCAACCTTCTAAATGTCTCAAGAATCTCCCCTGTGACCCATCATAACCAGAAACATATGAGAAAGGGAATTCTGGGAAGTGTAGTTCAGACTGGTCCGGTTGACACATTATAAAGCTATCATAATACCGTTTATATTTGATGATAGATCACTGCACACCCAATCTAATGGCCGGGTGGGTCAGACCACACTTGGTTCATGACGGGAAACTCAGGATCCATGGTCACGTGATGACCCAAGATTAGGTTTTCAGTCTTTTCCAAGGCGCACTATCAAGCCAGAAGCTGTTTCTCCAAAGAAGAGTTTAAATCTCTGATTTATCACATTAACACTTCTAATGAAATCTATCTCAGTGTAGGCTTTCTATTTTTTTAATATTTATCCATGTTTGTTCATGTACTAAGACCAATACAACATCACCATATTGTATTAGCTGATAGAACTTTATAGCTTTTTTCAACATTTGGTAGGTCAAGTTCCTATCATTGTTCTTTTTTATTCAACATTTTCTCTTTCATTTTATAGTTAACTTGTCAAGTTCGATAAAAGGTCTGTTGGAATTTTCATTTACATCTCACTGAATTTTTCTAATGGGATTTAAAATTTTTTCTAACTGGACTTTTGAACTCTCACAAGTAGGCTTCATATTTTAGACTTTATTTCATGCCTTCTTTTCATCCTCCTGTACAGAATTTTGAAAGAATTTTTCAGATCCATCCTCCCACTTAGTAATTTATTCCTCAGGGGTGCCTATTTTGATATTGGTATATTTGAGACTTTTATTTTAATAATCATGTTCTTTTATTTCCAAGATATCTAATTGGCTCTTTGTCAAAATGACTCATTTTTATTTCATAAATGAGGTAGCCTCTCTTGTAACTCTGAGGTTATTAATTATACATCGTTTAAAGTCCCCTCTTTTTTGTTCTATTGTGCATGTTTTTCTACTTGTTGCCTTTGTGCCTCTCTGTCAAAGTATTAGTTTTCCTCAAATGTTTTCTGTTTCTTGCTCACATACTCATTTAAAAAATCTGAGATTCCCTGTTGACTCACGTGATTGTGTTTCTGTTTGCAGCAGCCTGCCTCGAGTGATTTTGGAGGAGATTGGAAGTGCTCCCTGGTGGAGCATTTGATTACTCTGTCTTTTGGGCTTGGGGGCTTCCTTTTTCTCCTGTTTGTCAGAAGTTACTGTTGGTGCCAACAGTACCACCATGAGCATTCAGACTAACTGGCACAGTCTAGGAGAAAATGCTCTCTTCTGATTGAAGTGGAGCTGTGGAGTGAAGGGTCAGTGCAGGCAGGAAGGACCTGCCAGGCTGCTCTGCAAGCTCCACACGTGAGCCCGTAACCCTGAAGACTCGCCAGCTCCCTGTAAGCCAGTCCACACGTAGAGCACACCGCTCTCTGCTTTGATTTTTCATGGCTTCCCTCTTGTGGGCTGAGTTTTGAGCTCCTGTTTACTCCATCAAACCAACCTCATTTGCCTTCTATCTTTTGGGAATTAGCCACATTTCTGGCGTACTGATAGATCTTTCTTTCTAATGGTGGTAAGCAATTATTCCCTTGTACACACACATGCACACACACTTTTTCCCAATTTCCCATATTTATGGGGATTTGGGGTCGAGAGGAGGTAGTCTATCTTGACCTAATTTGATCTGATGTTCTTCATGTGATCTAGGTTGTTGCCTTTTGTGATTCTATAATGCCTCAAACCCCAAGTTATCCCAGGCCCGTTCATATCAGGTGAAATATTCACAGTCTTGCAGCTTAAAAGCACTAGAGATAAAGCTACTGGAACATAATGACTCATAGTAATGAGGTTTCATTTGAGGGTAATATGAACAACTGGGGACTCTGGTCTTTGCTGTCTGAATTTTGGAATGCTTTCGTATTGGGAAACAGGAGGCAATGCCTATTTCCTTGGCTTTTGTTCACAGCCTCTCTAGCACACTCTCTGCTTGATGGATGTATTTTTTCATTGCTGGTGATAATTCTATAGGGGGTGATTCACTAGCAAACGGAGGCTAAAGCAGTGCATTTCCCTCCTTCTACACACTCAGGCTCATTCACTTTGCTATCGGTTCCCAATGTCCATTTCCTCTACTCAATAAATCACCTTTTGATGAGAAAAAAGTACAAAATTTTATACACATGAGGATTTGGATCATGTTTAATTTAGCACCAATGAAAAAGTTTTCTCCTTAATCCAGTAGCTGTCTGGAGCCAGCGCCTGCGATTGCCAATGGTTCTGTGCATGCACCATCTGAAGCCGAGACAGCTAGCTCCCAGACCAGCCCGGGGCTCAAGGGATTCGTGCTAAGTTCCTGTTATGGTCTGAGACACTAAGCCCGGGGGTTAAACTGTATAATTAGGAATGACTCTAAGTAACAAGTTTGCTAAATCCAATCTTACTCTTCTTTCTATGGAGTTTTCTATTCTTTCACTTTTCTGTTCTTCTATTACTGTGCCGACCATCTTGGGTTCCACTTAACCCTCATACCTCAGATTAAGAGACACAGGGGAACTGTGAGAGTACCCAGCTGCACCACCATTTCCGTGGAGAAGAGATGGATGGACACTTCTCTGGGTATAAATTCGATCCTTGCATATCAGTAACCAAGTGGCAGACTATGGGCTCATCTCTGTCTTAGGTCTGACCTACATACACAATTAGAGAGCAGGTTGATCACAATGGTTAGATTGGTGTGTGTGTGTGTGTGTGTGTGTGTGTGTGTGTTTACTCCCAGACTTAAGTTAAGGACGTGAGAGGTGAAGCTGTGAACTGAGACTGTATTCATACTTATGTTGACCCGTCTGTCATCTGTAGGGAAAACACCCTGGGGCCAATAGCAGACAGACTCTGAGACTGAGTCACAGACTGGGTTCTCCAGAAGCGGTAGCTGACAGGCAGCTTGGGGTGCAAGATTTTATTAGGAATCAGCAGCTGCAAAAGTAAAGGGGAAAACTGTGCAGAGGAAAGAGTGAAATAGTACTGTCAGCCTGAGAAATCTTGGCCAACCTCGTGGGGACCCCTAAGGGGAATACCCCCATCAATGTTGTCCTCATGGACCAAAACGGCGGCATCTTCATACCCCTGCCTTGCTCAGTTGCTGGGCAAGGACTGGCCCCAGAAGGGTGGGACCTGGGGTATGGAGGCTCTGAGCAGCTGAGTCAGAACCCGAAAGAGCTGGCAGTGGAGGCTGTCTGCTGACTGTACTTCCTTGAAGGGCCATCTGGACGGCACATCTCTGTGTCCTCCTCAAGTAGAGTAGCTAAAGGGAAGAATATTTACCTTGGAAAGAGAGAAAGTATAGGTCCCCAAACTTCTTCTGGGAGCAGTGGAAGGGGGTCTCAGGGGTGGGACAACTATGAGTTCTTGATATTCATTTCTCAGTCCTCTTTTCTGATAAGGTTACAGGGAGGAAAAAAGTTATACTAGGAAGCAAGTCACAGGAAAGAATTGTATTGTTTTAAGCCTCATTAAAAAAACAGATAAGAGGCAGCTTTGATTTTGGCCTAAGAGCAGAATTCAGAAGAGGGGTAAGAGACTGAATATACAAATGGACTATGGCCATATTATACAGACACGTAAAAATAGAACTCTGACCCAACCAACCCAGGAAACCAACCCATTATCGATGGGTACCCAGCCCAGGAAGCCAGCGTGCTATCTATGTCAGACTTGTAGCAAGTCAAACCACTATCTTTAGCACCAGTTCAGGAAGCCAGACAATAACTCCTGTAACAATCAACCCCAAATGGCCAGGACTTGATTAATAAGTGATAGCTTTCCTAATTTTGGTCCCTGCTTCCAACTTAGGACTAACCAGAGAAAGTCAAATGTGTACCCCTAAGCAGTCACATAGGGTGTCCTGCTTTTCCCTAGCCCTCCTCCAGCTTCTCCAGGACAACAGCCTCCAATCAGGACACACCTGAAGTCTGTTTTCCACTATGAAGCTTTCCCACTCCTCTCTACCTGCCTTTGAGTCTCTGCCAATGTGCTAACAGAGTGTCAGAGGATGAGGGGAGGTCTGAGAAGCAGTGGGACCAGCATCTACCTGTAGGAGTCAGGGCTCGGAGGGAGGGTCCTTGGGAACCATGTGGGAAGCACCTTTGAACCAGAGCAGAGGGCTTAGGGGCTGTCAGTCTAGCAATTTTGGTATAGGAACTGAGCCCAAGAATCTACTCTTATTTTAAATCTACTGTTGACCCCCAAAAGGCTTCCATCTGGGAAAAAGTGGACATACCTAGCAACTAACATCTGATTAAATATTTATTGAACACTGAATACATGCCAGGCTCAGTGCTAGGTACAGGGGACAAAATAACGAACCAAAGAGAAATCTCACAGGCTTTATTTTCTCCACATACAGCACTCAGCACTAGTAAGCATTTAATACTATTTTTATAATGTAAAAAGCCAAATCGATAGGAATGTGCATTAGTGTGGCTTTGAGGAGAAGTTTTCTGACTGACAATCCTAAACCATATGAGTAGATGCCCCAGGGAAGGAATACTTTCAGAATCTATTCCTAACTCTGTTGCGTGTGTGTGTGTGTGTGTGTGTGTATGTGTGTGTGTGTGTGTGTGTGTGTGTGTGTAAATACACACTTGGATGTTGCCTTGGGCTATTTAGCATCTCTAAACCTCAATGTTTTCATATAAAAATGTCATTAATAATAGATCTCTTTTCCCTCAAAGGTTTGAATAAAATGATAAAATAAATATAGATGTGCAAAAGAATTTGCAGGTACTGTTATTTCCCTCCCTCCCATCACCAACTGTAGAGCTTGGAAAGAGTGTATACACATAAATATTTCCAGGGTGGTCAATTCTCCTTAGATTTCAGTGGGTGACATTCATCACCCTATGATGGGGTCCAGTTCAGGTCTATCCCCGCCATGAAGGTTTCTCACCTTCTTGGCCTCTTTCTTTGCTGAATTCTTATCACTCTTAGGTTCGATGCCCAGTGGTCAGGAGGGTGATATGATTGAGACAGGATCACTGGACTGGTGTGGTTGGCTGGCTGGGTTCTGCTTCCCCTCTAATTCCATGTGTCTCCCTCCACAGATTGGCCCTGAGTGGAGAAAGGCAGAGATTCCCAAGGAAGAGGGTTATTCTTGGGTCAAGGGTATAGAAGTTGATGCAACCAACCCCCAGCTTGAATCACAAAGCAATCTCTTGCCTGCAAGACTGCAAGGACCTTGAACTCTGAATCCCCTCTGCACTCTTCTAACTCATTTTGCCCAGAGTTGCCAGAGTAATAGTTTGAAAATATAAAACTGTTCATATCACAGCTTTGCTCAAAATTGTTTAATGACTTCTTGCTGCTCTTGTCAGACAAAGACACGAGGACATTCCAAAATTCAATCTGATGTTATTTTAATATCAGTTAAAAATTGTGGTTCTAAAAAACAGGAAGAATAGGGCAAGTATTGAGGACAGACTGAAGCAGTATATAGATTTGTTAAACACAATCAAGTGGAGAAGCCACTTGGATGAGGATTATAGATTAAACTGACACGCAAATTCAATGACAATTCCTAGCTATAAAAAGGACTACTAAACAGGACTTGGCTTGGTAGTCAGAGTGGGAAGTAGAATTGCCCTGGATGTCTGCAGCTCTGGATATTCTAATGCCCAAGATTTGGTCTGGTTATTAAGCAGTCTCAGTATGCCAAGAAATCCAAAATATTCCCTGGGGAAAGCAAGCTCAAAATTATTTGTAGTGGCAGGATTTCCTTCTTTTTTATGGCTGAATACATTTGTGACAACATGGATGAAGCTGGAGGACATTGTGCTAAGTGCAATAAGCCAGAAGAGAAAAGTAAATACTGTATGATCTCACTCAGATGTGGAGTCTAAAAAAAAAAATTCAAACTCATGGAATCAGAGAGTAGAATGGTGGTTACCAGGGGCTTGGGGATGGGGGAAATAGGAAGATGTACCCAAACTTCCAGTTGTAAGATGAATGAGTTCTGGGGATCAAATGTTCAGACTGGTGACTATAGTTAACAACTGTGTAATATATTTCAACTTTGCTAAGAGAGTAGATCTCAAGCATTCTCACCACACATACAAAAAGCTAACTATATAAGATGATGGATATGTATACTAACTGATTGTGGTGATCATTCCACAACATATACCAAATCATTACATACACTTTAAATATATACAGTTTTATTTGCCAATAATATCTCAGTCACGCTGGCAAAAAATTGTTTGAGGTGACATAGTTTTCCTTTAGTGGATAAGCCCCTTTAACTCCAGGGAGGTTTAGAATGAAGTATAGATATGAAGAAAATAAAAGTTCATAGTAGTTAGTACATTTGTTAGACTAAGTATCTGTAATATTTAAGAATAGTTGACATATTAGAGGGTCAATAGTTTAACCTTGTGATTTCAGTTTAAAGATATAAAAATGAAGTTATTTTAAGTTTGTGATTAATTTGAAATCATACTAAACTTATACATATTATAGGGACATTTAAAAGAGTTTAAGAATCATTGTATTTCAATGTACCTGTACTAATTACTTAATTGCTTAAGTACTTAGGAAAATTTGTCAGACAATTGTAAAATCAGAAAAAAATCAAATGTTAAATTTGCTTTTATCATTCTCCCCGAGTAGAATGTACTCATCGTGAGAGTGGGAGGTTTGTCTTGTTCACGGCTGCCTTTGGCAGTTAGTAGGTGCTAAATAAAATTTTTTTCAATAAATGATTGAAGTGTATATTTATACTTAAAGCAAATATGGGGTCACACTATCCTGTCTCTTCAGGAACTTCTTTTTTTCGTCTAACAATGACTGAATAATTTTTTCCAAGTTAAATATATCTCTGTTCCTCATAATTACTAAAGACATAATATACCATTATAAATGGATACATTGTAGTTGGAAGAATGAAGAGCAGAAGATTTAAAGTTTAATGTTTTACCATTTAAAAAATAGAGAAATAGAGGAAAAAATCATATATTTAAAATAATTGATCCTCAAGGAAGAAGAAATACCTGAAAATCACTTATTTTAAGAATCAGAAAAAAAATGTTAGAAAATCCTTTAACAATAGAGGAATTCATTGTTATTAACAGAGACAGTAATTGTAAGGGAAAAAAACAGGTTAAGTTTAAGACACAAACAGGATAATATGAAAACAGATATAAAAGAGACATGGAAATTTTAATGAAAAATTAAATTAAATCTATAATACCAGAGTTAAAATTCAAATTGACATAAAATAGGCACTACAGAAGACAAACTTCAGAAACCCTTAAGGAAAAAGATCAAGCTGAGAAAATAATGACATAGAAAATTACAAATAGAGACATCCAACATAAAAACTGTAGATGTAAATCAGAATAACTGGAGCATAGCTTCCGTATAAGAGAGAGAATACAGAATTGATTATTTTCCTTAAATGTTTTCACACTATTTCAGATTAAATAACCAAAGAGAAATACATACCCAGAGAAATCCTAGTTAAAATTTTGAACTGGGATGACAGAGAAGAAAATTACCCAAAATTCCAACAGAAAAGTAATACTCTTCTGCAGAATCTAAAGACCATGAACCGTGGAGAGAAATCTAAAGAGGTTATAGGGAAAACTGTATGATCAAATGATTTTATGTATGGAGAAGTTGTCTCTCATAGGAAAAGTATCAGAAATAAACTATCAGGTATGCAAGTTTTCAAAATATAAATGAAGAACTCAAGAATGTGGATGTTGTATATTCTTTTTTTTCAACTGAAATATAATCGATGTATAATATTATGTTAGTTTCAGGTGTACTATACAGTGATTGAACATTTGCATACATTATGAAATGATCACCACGGTAAGTCTAGTAACCATCTGTCCCCATACAAAGTCATTACAGTATTACTGACTATATTCCTCATGCTGTATGTCACATCCCTGTGGCTTATTTATTTTATAAGTGGAGGTTTGTACTTCTTAATCCCCTTCACCTATTTCGTATATTCTTGTGTTGAAAGTTGGAATGTTAAATCAAGAACCCTTTGTATTACTTGCTGTCCCTTTAAATTCAGCTCACTGTGAAACTTGATACTTCCTTGCTTTCCTCTTAGCTCTTCTTTGCCTTCTTTTTCTACGTCAGGAAACATGTTTTACGTACCTCTCTTTCAACGCACTGTTCAGATTGACTTCTTGACATATTTGATAACTATGTAAAAAAAATTACTGTGCTTTTCAATTTCCAGCACTTGCTAAGAATACCCCAACTAATAATACAGCAGGACATAGTGTAAGGAGAATTGTTAAACAAAAAGCCTTTTTTTTGCTCTCACAAAAGCAGAATTGCAGAGAATTCCACAATGGCCATTTAGTTTGCAAGGAATTTAACCATTTTGAACATATTATAGTAAATGGACTGAGTCATTTTTTAAACTATTCAAATAGCAGATATTTTTAGTCCCTAAACTCTTTTTCAAATGATACTCAATCCTGCATCTGTGTGTACTACTGAGTTAACTATCTTTAAATATCTCTCTATATATTCCTTGAGCTAAAATCTCAACCATGTAAAAAAGGCATAGAAAGCACTTTAAGGAAATTCACTGAACAGGTTATCTTGGCAGAAGGAGGTATAAAAAATTAACAAAAACTTTTTGTACACCATTCCAGCAATTTTCCCTCTCTCTTAAGTAATATATTTCTTGGTGGTGTCTTGATCATTCCCATCAACATCTAAGGATGCTGCTGGAGTTCCTCCTGTCTGAAAAGCCTTATCCTGACCTTACTTCCTACCTAGCTGTCACCCCATTTCTCTGCTTCCTTTTGCAGCAAAACCTTGAGAGAGTTGTCTAGATACTCGCAGTCTCTGATTTCTCCAGTTCGGTCTTAAATCCACCCTAATCAGGTTTTGCTTCACTGAATTTTTCTTGTCGAGGTCTCCCACAACCTCCAGGTTGCCAAGTCCACCAATCAGCTATCTTTCCTCATCCTACTTGACCAAACAGCAGCATATGACACATTAGGCAACACTCTATCTTCACATACTTCCAGAACCACCCTCCATAGTTTCCTCCTGCATCACTGTCCTTTTCTAGATCCTCCTTCTCAGCCTTTTGCAGGAAAAGAGCCTTCAAGCTCAGTCCTACATCCTCTTCTCTATCAATATTTACTCCCTTGGTGGTTGCATACAGTATCCATGTTTTAAAAGATACTATGTTATTTGTAGCAAATTATCACAAACTTAAAACCATTATTCTCTCTCAGTTCTGGAGGCTAGAAGTCCAAAATCCAGCAGAACTGGAGATAACAACTCTCTAGAGGAAAATACTTTTAGCTAATGATCAGGAAGAAATAAAATCCTCTTCTGAGGAACCCTCCCACTGTTGGTGGAAATGTAAATTGATGCAGCCATTATGGAAAACAGTACGGAGGTTCCTTAAAAAACTATAAATAGAGCTACCATATGATCCAGCAATCCCACTCCTTGGTATATATCCAGAAAAGATAAAAACTCTAATTCAAAAAGATACATGCACCCTAATGTTCACAGGAGCACTATATACAATAGCTGAGACATGGAAGCAACCTAATTGCCCATCAACAGACGACTGGTTTAAGAAGATGTGGTGTGTGTATAGAATGGAATATTAGCCACAAAGAATGAATATTGCCATTTGCAGCAACACAGATGGACCTAGAGAATATCTCAGTGAAGTAAGTCAGACAGAGAAAAGCAAATATTATGTTATCACTCACATGTGGAATCTAAAAAAGAATACAGATGAGTCCATATACAAAACGGAAACAGATTTACAGACATGGAAACAAACTTATGGTTACCAAAGGGGAAAGGGGGTCAGGGGAGGGAGAAATTAGGAGTTTGGGATTCATTGATACAAACTACTATACATACAATAGGTAAACAACAGGATTTGCTGTATAGCGCAGGGAACTATATTCAACATCTTGTAATAACCTATAATGGAAAAGAATCTGAAGGAGAAAAAAATATATAAACGAATCACTTTGCTGTACACCTGACACTAACACAATATTGTAAATCAACTCTACTTCAAAAAAAATTCCCCTTTGAGAGCAACTCTAAACTCTGATTCCAAGGGTCTTCACAAAAGTACACATCATCAAAAGCAATTGGCTCCCATTTTTTTCCCCTTGCTTTGGCAAGGACAGAAGAAACCGGAGGGTGAGCTATGCAGGCAGGAGGAGCTTTATCTGCTGGGAGAGATTCTTAGACTCTGTTGCCCCCAGTATCTAATTCTCTCAGAGGTTTCCCACCAGATAATCCATTAGTATTTTCACTATGTTTACTGTTTAAAACTTTTTCATTTGCATTATTTTCTTTGAGACTTATGACAGCTTTACCTTGCAGCTGGTAAGACTGAGGATTTCTATGGCATTTTCCAGATGGAAAATCTGACTTCAGAGAGGTTAAGACCTGTCCAGTGCAATGCAAACAGGTAGAGCAGGGCCTCAAGTTCTGACACAAGCCTGCTGATCTGCCCTCTCTTACGACGCTTATTTATTTTATGTTGAGCCTGAACTCCGTGAGTACTATTTCTGTGTTTGAATTGAGTTTATAGTAAATGTTTGCAAAAGGTTGGGGGAATTTTCTTCTCCTTTCTTCACCCATCAATATTTAAAGTTGGCAATGCATCGATGACACATTTTACTCTTTATTTTCTGCTTAAATCAAAATAAGAGTTCATCAAGTGGGTCTACAATAAGCATGTGGTAAATAAACAGTTGTAAAATGAAGATGTATTGAGTTGAGAACAATGGGGAATTTGTCTGACTATATTTTATGAATTATGTTAAAATTTTCAGTGTGGATCACAGAAGTGATTTGCAATTTCTTACACATCGGTATAGAATAAGTCATTGAAGCAGGTTGTTTCCTTGGATTTGCAAAAGGGTAATATTTCACACCCTCGAGGGCTCAGAAACTAGGGACTTAATGATTAAATTTTCTAGTGGTGAACGGCATAGACTTTGGAGTAAGACAACTGAACTTGAAGCTCAGCTGTACTATGAACAAACTACGACTCAAATACTTTACTTAATCCTCAGTTTCTCCACCTGTAAGATGAGGATAATAGCAGTACTTATAGGATTGTTAGTATATACAAAGAGAGTTTTTGGTGCAGTTTAATGGTATTGTGGCCTTGGACCTAGGATGTTGAATTCTGTCCTGGTTGGGATCCTTCCTTGCCCACATGTTCCCAAGAGGTTTGTAAACACCTAGAACAATAGCAGACTGGTGATTTTTTTATGCTTTGGCCAGATTTTGTTTTGTTTTCATTAAGGTAATTAGTCCAAATAACTTAGCCTGCAATTAGCTGAACTGTGTCTTAGTTGTGGTAGTTGCTTTGTTGTTGCTTTTAATGATGCTACCTTTTTCTGAAGATGGAGAGTAAAGCCAGTGAGGCCCACGTGTATCAGCCTGCAGCTTTTTTTTTTTTTTTGGCTGCGTTGGGTCTTCGTTGCTGTTCGCGGGTTTTCTCTAGTTGTGGCGAGCGGGGGCTACTCTTCGTTGCAGTGCGCGGGCTTCTCATTGTGGTGTCTTCTCTTGTTGTGGAGCACGGGCTCTAGGTGTGTGAGCTTCAGTAGTTGCAGCACGTGGGCTCAGTAGTTGCGGCACACGGGCTTAGTTGCTCCATGGCATGTGGGATCTTCCCAGACCAGGGATCGAACCCGTGTCCTCTGCATTGGCAGGCGGATTCTTAACCACGGTGCCACTAGGGAAGTCCCCACCCTGCAGCTGCAGCTTTGTTTCCTTAGCTTTGAGATGAATTCCTTGGCCAGAGACAACATTGTGTGGAATACCACATGAACGACAGAGCCTCAGTAAGCCCTCAGAGGATGATACCAAGACATAGGAGATAAGAAAGGCAAATCCAAGTGGTTCTCCCCTCCATGGCCTTCCATTATTTGACCTGCCACGAGGACTTGACACTTTGAGGTGTAGTGCCTTATTCCAGGACTGAGTAGGTCACTGGTGCTGCAAAATCAGGAACTTACAGTCATTGTAGCCAGGTTGGCATTTGAGAGGAGGCTTTGTTATTATCAAGGCCATGCAAAGTCCACTCTGCCATCATAGTTGCTTTGTTCATAAGTCCATTGAGGAAGGAAAATGACCAGCATTTATGGAGTTGCTCACCCTGGCAAATGATGGCAGGTCTCTTTGCAGTAGACTAATGGAGTCAAGGGTTATCACAGCCTTGCTCAAAGATTTCTTAAACCTTCCTATTTAAGAGGTTCCAGTTAGTAATATGACCCACTGTGAAAAATATCAACTCTTCAGTTTTGGAAACTGTGATGAATATCTCTCTTTGGCTTTAGTCCAGCCTCTGTCCTTCAGGCCTGGGGTCCTGGTGATATAAATTATGGTAGGTTTCATTACGGGTCCCTGTGGTTCATCCTTCCCTGCATCCCTCATTCATCATGGTGGAGTGTATTTCCTTCCCTCTTGGCTTTCAGCCTGCCCACATGATTTTCTCTGGCCAGTGGTATATGGGTGGAAATGAAAGTGTGCCAGTCTGAGCCTAGGGTTCAAGAGGCCTCATGCCCTTCCACTTTCCCTCCTGCACCTCCGCCATGTTTTGGGGAGAGCATGTTCTGGCTAGCCTGCTGGTGTGAGGAGCATGAGAGGCAAAGATGGTGTGAGGGGAGCAGAGCCCTTCTAGCTGTGGAATCCTGACACGAAGCCACCCAACCAAGCCCAGCTTCTGTCAATAGACCCCCAACTGGCAGGGCGCTGGATGAGTGATACTACATGATTGTTTTAAGTTGCTGACTTTTGCAGAAATAGCAAACTAATACAAAAATTAAGCAGACTCTTAGTGGGCTGCCTGTATTTCATTCTCACTAACCTCATGTGCTTGGGTGGGATCCCTTTAGGCATCATAGGGATTCCCGTCTCACCTGACTGCCTTCACAAATGAGCATATGTATGTATGTATGTATGTGTTTCCTTTTGACCGAAGTCTTATTTTCAACTCTCTTTTGCTTTTAATCATTGCTGCTTGGGATTAGTCAGCTCTAGCACCATCTCCATTGCTATCAGTAATCTCATTTTGATTACTTTCTGTTGTTGTCATGTCTAGAGGGGGTGCCCATGACCCACAGTTGCTTAACAACTGGGAAGATGAATGGGTGGCAGGGTTGGGTGGCATCCTGTCTTCCACAGGCTTTGCTTTCTGTCTTCCACATGGCATCAGCGTCAGCCATCATCAACCAGGGTTTGATTCAGCCCCCAGTTGCTAAATAGGTAAGCTCGCCCCACTGCAACGAATTTGGCTTGATCTAAAATTGTACTTGGTTCTTCTTGGATGAGCTCCTGTAAATTGCTTAGCAACACGTCCTCTCTCTAGTTTTCAACAATCTTCCCTATGCAATGTCTGTGATTTCTTTTGAGTATCATTCTTCTCTGTTCAATTTTTAAAAATTGCTAAGCCTTACACTGTGTTCCTATCCACTTGAGCATGTATGAGCCACAATAAGGCAGACTGATCCACTTGCTGATTCATTGGAAATGTCTGGGGAATCCCATGGTTTGGGGTTCTCCCATTCTGAGACTATAGTTTTTGCCAGTTTCGTTTTAAGTGAAACCCTGGCCATATGTGAATCCAAAAGACCGTGATCTTTAGTAGCGCTTGATGATTGTCATCAGTCTTTGGCCTTGGTTTGCTTCCCAACTGAGCAGAAACCTTTTCCTGCAGCAGAGTTCCACAGTGGCCAGCTCTGTGTCCTTATATGCCTCTGCTGGGCAACCTGGGACCAGCTTTCTTCTTTGCAAACGGTCTGAAGCTGTGTTCTAGCTCTTTTGGCTTGTGTTTCTTATTCCTTTTGAGTTGCCCCTTCACACAAGGGATCGGAAGCAACAGCTGTGAATTGCTTTGTGCAGTAAGGCGTGGGCTGCCTGCTTTCCAAGTAGCTGTGGGAGAACCTCCCAGCCCTCTCCCATTTCAGGTGCTAATGTTCATTCTATACCCTCTTTGAAAAGTTGTTTAGAGTCTGCATCTTATCAGTTTCTTCTGTGTCTCAAGGAACTGAAAATGACATACATAAGCTACTTTCAGAAAAAGCTGTTTACTTTAAGAATATAAGCAGCATCAAGTTGGAATAGGAAATTCATGGGGAATTGTAACCCTCTTGGGCCCCTGCTGGTCTTCTTAATCTCTCTTGTGGTCCACATGATCTTTTTTTCTTGTGGCATCTCTATTTTACTCTGTGAGTTTGCTATGTTTTCCATCTGCCACCAACTAACCAATCTTCTCCTTAATCTCTAATGAAAGTACAGTTGACTTGGTTAATTACCGTTGTAATGGTTCCCTTACACGGAGCCTTGGTCTCTGGCCTGCCTTGTGTCAGATGCTCATACCTGCTCCAAGCAGTGTCTCCCAAGCAGCGGCCAATGTAACCTGGAATAGGAAAGGAGGAGTGGGGAAGCTTGGTGGGCATCACAGGGACATGACCAGGACCTCTATGTCCCAACATGTTCCCAGGGCCACTTATATTCCCCAAATGAAGAATACGAATGAAGAATACTTTCCACATGTGTGCACGGCCTGAACGGTTTCCTCTGAGCATGTCTACTGGGGCTGTTGGCTCCATCCTTCACTGGCCTAGTGGTCAGTAGGGCACTCTGACCACTTTTCCTGGGCACTTCAAGGCCATCACCTCTGATATTGCCCTGCTTTTTCGGACTTGATCTGACCATTGATTCTAGCACGCTTAATCCTCTTAGCTAGCGATCCTGACAACGCTTAGCAATCTGAGACTTTTTCTTATCTACCTTTATTGCCCGAGGCTGAGTCAAATCTGTCATCAGGGTGGATCCTATGAGTAATCAAAGTAGACAGTTCATTCATTCACTTTCACTCAGTGCATATTTAAAGAACACTTTGAAAGGCATTGAGGGTTTACAGCAGTGAATGAAAGCCACCATAATCTATCAGAGAATAAAAATGCTAAGTAATTGAAAGGGCTCTGAGTGTTGTAAAGGGAAAATACTGGGTACTCTTATGAGAGGGAGAAGCATTTGAATGCTGGTGCTCATTCATTCACTCATTTGTGCGTTTATGAAAACATATTCCCTGAACACCTACTCTGTGCTGGGCACTGATCTGGCTACTGGCCTATAGCAATGAACAAGATAAAATCTTTATCTCAGTGGATTTATATTGAAACATGAAAAACAATAACATTTTAAGGTTTGCATAAGTCCCACTAGGAAAGCAAGGTGAAGGACAGGAAAGTGATGGAAAGGAGGTGCTACTTTTCACATGTGCTTACAGCAGTCTTCTCTGAAGAGGGGACAATTGACCTGAGCCCTGGTTGAAGTGAGGAAGGAAACCCTGTGAATATCTGGGGGGAAGTATTCCAGACAGAGGGACCAGCAAGTACAAAATCCTGAGTCAGGAGTGTACTCAGCACATTCAAAGAACAGCAAGGAGTCAGGTGCAGACAGGAGGAGAATCAGAGGCAAGGTGTACACCTGGAAACATCGTCTGGGACCAGATCCTGCAGGGCTTCCTAAGCGTGGAAAGGATGTGATTCTAGTGAGGTGCCTTTGAGCTAGGGAGTGGGGAGTGACATGATCTGAGGTCTGTTTAAAAAGATAATCACAGCTACCTTGTGGACAACAGATTATATTCTTGAGCGAACTTACGGCTGTTTGCTTGAAGAAACTTTATGAATGTTCTTGTTGGCTTGCAAATACTAATTATGATCTGTGAAGTGCAGAGTAGGCTTAGTTCCACTTTTCTCTTAACCAGAAATTTTCTGAATTGCTATGCCGAGGTGAAGGCAGATTTATTAGTGTGAAATAACGAAACCATGACAATTCCATTAGGAAGACCTGATAGTATTTTTATAATGGCTGGGACTTTCTAAACATAAAAGAACAATATGCTATTACCCTCCTTTTTATAATATCTCATACTCTGTTTGGCTCCCATCTGTGAACAATTTATTGGTTCCCTTGCTTATGAGGGTATCAAAGCAAGTCAAGTTCAGTCCTCATTATTTGTCATAGCCATATTTCATCCAGCAGGTCATGAAAAAATGAGACAATGGACCCGCAGAAAGGAAAACTTCTACTGCCTCTGCCCAAAGAGCTTATGCTCTAGTGCAATGTGAAAAGTGGCTGGGGTAAAGGGTCAAGAGTCTAGAGTGGGTCTTGACCATGTGCTAGGTGAAGAATTAGCAAAATGAAAAGAGCATTTTGTTCACTGAGCAAGTATTTTGTCAAAACAAAAGTGCCTTATGAAAAGCAGCTATGTTTTTTGAAAGGGCTGCCAAATGATGTCTTGGGCAGAAGCCGAAACTTCTTTTTAATAAGTCACTAAAGGAAGACTCTTACTGCCCTCAGCAGAGTGGCAATTTAATGAAATCACAAGCAGCAAAACCATGAACAACTAAGACCTATGATTCTATAATTGTTGTTGATTTAACAGCTCCTTAGGTTGGGTACTTTCTTTGGGTTTGGTAGTATCCTGGAGGCATGGCTAAATTCTATTGACGTTTTCTAACATGGGCTAGCCTGCGTTTTGGTAGAGTTCTTGAAGGGACAATGGCAAACATGGGAAGGATGATTGGATCAGATGACTTCTGAGGTCGATTTCAACCCTGAGATTCAATGATTATAGGATAGAATCTTTGAAGTCCAGAGGTCTTGAGCTCTGTTTTCTATAATCTAATCTCCTGTGGTTCACAATTGATCTGTAGAACATCTTTTGAGTTTCTGCATGAGTTTGAGAAAAACAATTTTCCTTCTGAGAAAAGAATACTCAGCCCTTGAACGTCCATTTAAACCTTTTTTTTTAATGATAGAAAAATATGTGTGTGAAAAAATTGCAAGACAGCCGCTGTCCAAAAGAACTGCAGCGACAAATGTTCTATATGTGTGCTGTCGCATTCAGTTGCCACTAGACTCCTAGGGATATTGAGCATTTGAAATGTGGCTTGTGCAGCTGAGAAACTGAACTTTAATTTTATATAATTTAATTCATTTGAATGTACATAGGCACATGTAGTTGGTGGCCAACCTACTGGCCAGTAGAATTCCAAGATAACCTGATGAATTATTCAATACTAAATAACATGGAAGATTGAATATTCAAACATTTCTATTTTTCCCTAAGTCAAGTAAGCATGGTTATTTACCCACATTTTATCTCCAGTCCTGGTATATATGTTTGCATGTACATATATATTACTCTCTCTCTGTCTCTCTCATCTCTCTCTTTCTCTGTCTCAATCATCTATCTATCTATCTATCTATCTATCTACCTATCTATCTATCTATCTATATCTATCTATCTATCATCATCTATCTATCTATCAATCATCTATCTATGTATCTATCTATTTCTCTATCTATCTAATGTCTTCAATAGCACACTTTTCAACATGTGGAGGGAAATATGAGGGACTGGAGAATAGAAAGAAGATGATGAAGTTTCTTTGCATGCATTCCAAAGATAAAATTATCATTTTTTAAAAGGAGAATAGAAAAACAAACAAACAAACAAACAAAATGGGCGTAGAGAAGTGTAAGCAACCTATCTGTTTAGTTTTTAACACTTCATTAGGGCAAGTCAGTTTCAATGGTGCCTGGAAATTCATTTGGAGGATTGAAATCATATACTTCCTGGAAGCAATTCAAGATTTCAAAAGAATAATTTCTAGGTCATTTGATCTTTGTAACACTTTGTGCTTTACAACATATACACAAAGGTCAGGAAAAAAAGTTTTAGGAACCACTGAGTTCTGTGTTTACTTTTCATAACTTTGATGCTTTTTTGTAATGACTTTGAAGAATGAGAACTTTTAAAGAGAGGGTAGTAGGAAAGGGTGGAGTGGAGTTTGATAATAGCTTGTACGAGAGTATTAGCTTAGCGGGCATAGAGTAGAAATAAGCTGATAGAAATTTTAATAACCTATAATGGAAAAGAATCTAAAAAAGGCTATATGTATATGTATAACTGAAGCAGTTTGTTGTACACCTGAAACTAACACAACATTGTAAATCAACTATAAATCAATAAAAATGATAAAAAAGAGATTTTAATAAATGAATAAGTTCTTCCTTTATCTCCGCTGAACATGCAGTTATGCAAGGAATATTAATCTTAAAGCCCAATCATTGCAGATCCAGTATTTTTCTTCTCCAGTTGATTCTCCTCTTAGGTTGATAAAATTCATCTGCTTTGAACTCTAAATGGCTTCTCATTGCTTGCGGAATCAGGACACATTCTATAAATATCTGCTTCTCTCAATTTTTCACTGACGTATATCTAATGGGAAGGACCAGAACTTGAACCCTGGGAAATCTGGGGAGTGGCTTGAAGCCACTGCAAATGGAACACTCTTTAGATGTTTCATGTTTAACCTTAAAAATTCATGTGTGTTTGTCACATCCAAACAGGTCTGTATTTCTCTGGTTATAAAAATAATATTTTAAAATACTCTCAGGAAAAAAAATATGGACAAAAAGGTGAACTTCCTGAAACCCTATTTCACTGGGTGGTTGATTTATGAATAAAATATTATTGTATTGAATTTATCAGTTGTAGAAACTCGAAGAGCAATGAACTAATACCTTAGATTTGAATTTCTTCTTGGTGTCACAATATTCCAATAACTCAGACTACAAGAAATATGTAAATATATATAGTATTTTTTTCCCTTCATTCTTATAGGAATTTTGTCTGTAATCTCTGGAGAGAGAGGTCCAAAATTTGCCAGAAAGGTGAACAGTGACAATTTCAGGCTGCTGAAATTGGTGGACATTTTGATGAGTTCCTCTTCAAGAGGCAAGAGAGTTGAATAACATGCACACTGGAAGCATTTCTAATTCATGGGTCGGATCTCTTCTATTGCCTCAAGAAAACACTCCTCAGAGGAGATTTTTTCAGAAGAAATCCGATGTTTTGATTTTTTTTTACCACTGTTCATTTTAATCAGATTAAAATGAACCAACCGTTTTAACTCTTATTCCCATGATCTACTTTCTTATCTCTCACATTTAATTATTTTTACATTTAAAAATTTTATATTAAATTTTATAACATTTATTGGGACAATACATGCACATGGTTAAAACATCCATGCCATGTTCAATCATTGGCTGGGAGCAGCCCATGGGAAAAGTGACTTGATGTGAATGTGTGGGTGAATTTCACAGTGCTGGAGCTGTACAGTCAGTCAAATGCTCTTCCTCTCCTCGACAGAAACACTGCTATTTGTTTGCCCTGCCCTGAGGACTTGCCCCTTTGAAGTGTAGTCTCATACTTCAGGTCTGGGTAGGTCACTGTTGCTGGAATATCAGGAACTTGCCGTGGTCATAGTGATGTTGGCCTTAAAGAGGAGATACTCACTATCAAGACCATGCAAAGTCCACTGGGCCATCATAGCTGCTTTGTTCACGAGTCCCTTGGACAGGAAGAGGCTAAACGAGGAAGGAAGGTGGCTGATATTCACAGGACAGTCATCCTGATCTCTTAGTGGTGCGCTAAGAGGAGGGTATTCCTTAAAGGTCTCTCAAAGATTTCTCAAACCTCTTATATAAGGGCTCCCAGTTGGTAAAATGAATCACATCTGGAAACTGTAAAGAATAGCTGATACTGATAGTATCAAGTATTTCAAATGTCTGGAATATCCCCTTTCCCTGGATACTATCTTCTGGAGCTCTCCATCCTCTGGCTCCCTTCTAGGCTGGATGTAGGAAGGGAAGAGAGGGGATGCTTGTCCCGTGTAATGATGTCAATGAACCTCCTTGATTTCAGGCCCTCTTTTTACTCCTGCCCTCCATCATTCTTCCCCCTCCAAGACTGGAGTCTTAAATCACCTCCTTTCTCTCTTTCCTACAACCTGCTTTATATGTTTTCTTGGCTTCGACTTCCTCAGCCCCTACGAATCAGTTGACATTTCTCAATCCATTTTCTGTCTTGCAGAGTAAGTTTTCAAAATATCTTCCCGTTTCATCGAAGATGTCTCTACGCACTCACTTTTTAGTCTTGTTTGTTCTACCCAATTGCCTGTTTTTACCACCCCATTGAACACAATGAGAAAATCGAGGCAAGCACTTTATTCTTAGTGAATGATGAAGTGAACGCTGATGCATTTGCTGTTCTTAGTGGCCTGGGGTCTGACACCAGCCACCCCAGCAGTTTCATTTTGTCTGCATTGATTTGGCTCCACATTTGCTTTTCTATTCAATTTTTCCAGTTGACCCAATATCCAATAAAACATTTACAGGTCTTTTTTTCTTTTTCTTTTTTCCTCACTGGCTTTTTCCATCAAGTATTTGCAAACTGACATGTTTTCACAGAAGACTGCCATTAAAATGACTAAGTATTGAACATTTATTCTTTCAGGCAGCTGTACAGAGAGAACCTCCATTTCTCAATGAGCTTTTCAATATATCTTATGAGCATATTAAATTATGCCTTATGGAGATTTACTTTGATAAAGACACAGTTTACATTTGTTCTTTCTTTTTGACCTAAAAGAGATCTATATCAAAGGGCTTTATCAAATCTCTCCTATTATTGAGTTTCACCTTGATTATTATTATTGTTCATTTTTATTGAAGTATAATTGATTTACAAATTGTGTTCTTTTAGGTGTACAGCATAGTGCTTCTTTTTTCAGATTATATTCCATTATAGGTTATTACAAGATATTAGGTATAATCCCCTGTGTTATACAGTAATTCCTTGTTGCTTATCTATTTTATGTATAGTAGTTTGTATCCCATACTCCTAATTTGTTCCTCCCCCCTCCCTCTCCCCTTTGGTAACCATAAGTTTGCTCTCTATGTCTATGAGTCTGTTTGTTTTGTACATAGATTCATTTGTATTACTTTTTAGATTCCACATATGATAACATATAGTATTTGTCTTTCTCTGTCTGACTTATTTCACTAAGCATAATATTCTCTAAGTCCATACATGTTGCTGCAAATGGCAAGATTTCATTCTTATTTATGGATGAGTGATATTCCATTATATATATATATATATATAATGGAATATAATATATATTATATGATTATATATATGTGTGTATATATGTATATATATAATATATATTATATATATATACCACATCTTTTGAAGCCAGTTGTCAGTTGATGGGCACTTGGGTTGCTTCCCTGTCTCGGCTATTGTAAATAGTGCTGTTATGACAACATATAACTTGGGGTACATATAACTTTTCCAGTTATAGTTTTTTTTATTTTTTATGGGTATATACCCAGGAGTGGGATTGCTGGGTCATATAGCAGTTTAATTTTTAGTTTTTTAAGGAACCTCCATACTGTTCTCCATAGTGGCTGCACCAACTTACATTCCCACCAACAGCATATGAGGATTCCCTTTTCTCCACATACTCTCCAGCATTTATTTTTTGTAGACTTTTTGATGATAGCCATTCCGACTGTGAGTTTCACCTTTTAATGCATTGCTCACAGCAGCTGAAAGGTATTGTAAAACAATATTTTTTGTTTGTTTAACTGTGCTTTTCATTTGTGATTACACTCTAATGACTTTTCATATAGATTGAAGTATTGCTGCAAAAGTGATCTTTCATGTATTTATTGTTAACATGTTTCTTATATGAGACATTAAAATTAAGTTCATTTGTTATTTATTTACCAATTGAAGGACATCTTGATTGCTTCCCATTTTTGGCAGTTATGAATAAGGCTGCTCTAGACATTTTATTTAAGTTCCTGTATGGACATAAGTTTTCAACTCATTTGGATAAATACCAAAGAGTGTGACTGCTACATTGCACAGTGAACCTATGTTGAGTTTTGTAAGAAATTTCCAAAACTATACCTGCCTGTACCATTTTGCATTCCCACCTGTAATGAGTGAGAGTTCCTATTGCTCCACACCTTTGCCAGCTTTGGGTGTTCTTCAGAGAGAAGGGAAATGACAAAGGTTAGAAACTTGGGCATAAAGAAAAGACAAGCATTAGAGAGGGAATAGGTGAAGGTAAAATATAATCTTTCCTTTTTCTCATTCTTAATTGATCTAATGGATAACTATTTGTTCAAGATAATAATAGCAACAATATATTGGTTGATGATCTTGTGAATAAATGAAATGAATGACAGCAGTTACAAGGGATGAGAGGGAGGATTTGGGAATACTCTGTTATAAAACATCTGCACTGTCCATGAAGTGGTACAATGTTACTTGAATGTAAATGTAGATTAGCTGTAAATGTTCACTGCAAACTCAAGGGAGACAGCTAAACTTTTTTTAAAAAGAAGTATGTTGATATACTAAAAGAAGAGAGAAAATGGAAGTCCCATCTTTCTTACCAAAAAATCACTTAGCATGTGATCAAATTAAGTGACTATTTGTAGAGCAGATATATATTTGTAGTTGGTTTTATTTTTAAAACTTATTCTTAGCTTGTGAGGTGGCCACTTTATATATATATATATATATATATATATATATATATATGGAAAGTGATACTTAGACACTGAGAGAGGCCAACCCACATCTTTTTTATGGCTGTATAATATTTTGTAGTATGCAATATCTTTATTTACCCAACTATTTTATATATCTGATTTTATATCCAATTATTTTATTATTGATGAATATTCAGCTTATTTCCAGTTTTTTCTGTGTAATAAAAACATAAATTTGTTTTAAAATTTATGATTTTAAAATCAACAACGGGCTTTCTAAGTACTGAGCTATTTAGATATGTTAAAAAAAACAAGTATCTGGCTTGCTAAATAAAATTGGAAAACTTTCTCAGCCTCTCTGAGCATCTATTGTTGTTGTTTTTTCCACTAAAAACTGTACATAATAATGTCAAAAATCATAGCTCTTTGGTGAGAATTGAATAAGATAATAAATGTCAACACACTTTGTGTAATACCAAGGTATTATGCAAATTTATTAATTCATAGCATGACTCTCCTTATGAGATGAATTGTGTCTTTCTGAAATTCATATGTTGAAATTCTATCCCTCAGAACCTCAGAACTTGATTGTATTTGGAGATAGGGCCTTTAAAGAGATGATTAAGGCAAAAAAAGTTTATACGGGTGGGTCCTAATAGAATATGACTGATGTCTTAGTCTGTTCAGGCTGCTTTAACAAAATACCACAGACTGGAGGACTTAAAAACAGCAGGAATTTATTTTTCACAGTTCTGGAGGTTGGAAAGTCCGAGGGCAAGACACTGGTGGATTCGAGGTCTGGTGAGAGCCCTCTTCCTGGTCCATAGATGGTCTTTTCGCTGTGTTCTCACATGATGAAAGGGACTAGGGATCACTCTGGGTCCTCTTTCAAAGGCACTAATCCCATTCATGAGAGCTCCACCTTCATGACCTTATCACCCAAAGGCTCCACCTTCAAATGTCATCACACTTGGGGTTAGGATTCAACATATGAATTTTGAAGAACATATTCAGACCATAGCAAATGAAGTCTTAATAAAAAGAGGAGATTAGGACACAGACACTCAAAGGAGGAAGACCATGTGATGTCACTGGAGGAAGATGGTTACTTACAACACAAGGGGAGAGGCTTAAGAAGAAACTGACCCTGCAGATACTTGATCTCCAACCTGAAGCCTTAAGAACTATGAGAAAATAAATTTCTGTTGTTTAAGCTATCTAGTCTGTGGTACTTGTTATGACATTCAGAGCAAACTAATATAACCCTCTTAATTAGTTTGCCCCAGCAAACAGCTGGCTAAAGACAAAAGGCTTTTGAACAAAATGACTATTATAGAAATATTCTGGGTAAAGTCTTTTCCCTCCTTATGAGCACATTCTAGAAAAGAGTTCTCTTTACAAATACAAAGCAGCCAAGAAAACAAATATCCAGAATTTGGATATTTGAATATCCCTTCTTCACTCACTCAGACTCTCAAGATTTTCTGAATAGGTCTTACAAATTATTGTGTCACCAAGCACATTTTAATCCTCTTTTTGAGTATATTTTTGTGGTTGGTTTGCACAAGTATTTTCTGATACTATTTGTCTCACTACCAGGATATTTTTTTACACACGTGCAAGCTTAAACACAGAGTGAAGTAAGACGCTGAGCAGCAGTTACTCTTGTGACTTTTTTAGCAAGAGGCCAGACCATGGGAAATCAGAATCCTGAGGGTCCTACTCCTGGGAGCCCTCCCACTGCATCCCTCCCGAGAATGAGTAATGCTATTTCCCTCTGACCAGTTAAGATCAACCCCTCAGTGTCTGCTCTGAAGGACCATTTCACACAGGCAACCACTCTTGGGGATCCTCAACCTGGAGGTAGTCTTTTCCATTGCCCCTTTCTTCAACAGCCTGTGCTTCTTGAGAGACCTAAGATTTCAAATATTCTCACACCAGAGTTAACAGGTGTTGATACCTGAAAAAGGGGCTGGGCTCTGGGGTTGGGAAACTGATGCTGGGAAGAGCTTCCCTTAGAAAGAAAGCAGTGGAAGTTTTTGAGGCTTTTTAAAAATGGCAGGCACATGAAAAAATGCTTGGCATTAGCCATGAGGGAAATGCAGTTATAAGATGAATAAGGTCTTAGGATCTAATTATAACATGGTGACTATAGTTGATAACACTATCGTATGATTGAAATTTTCAGCTTCAGTTTGTTTGTTTTTTCAGCTTCAGTTCTGAATGATGCTTCCATACCTATGGATTTTGCAACTAGTTGGCGTTTCAAAATTGTTTACCCATAACCTGATTTATTACATTCTCCAAGCCAATATTTGATTTCTGTGACTTCCTTTCATCCCCTTCTTGAAGATCTTATCTACTGCGTGCTTTCTATGAACTCCAGTGACTTTCTGAAATAGGTCTTGATCAGTTTGACATTTAACTATCCAGAGGGCAGAGACAGAGCCTCATGTCCGCGTGAATACTGTTTGATTCTGGCTTTGTTGAAATTCAATATTCTTTAATTACAAGAATTATCTCCAAGGTATATAAAGCAGCCTCTGTTCTAGAAAGTCTAAGACACTCTAAAATATGAAAAATGGAGAAATGGTCACTGAGGCTTTGTTGACTCAGAAATGGGAATCAACTAATGTGAAACAATTTCCAGAGAGAAACTCAATCAGCTGATGTAAAATAAGAAAATTGGTCTCCTTTGTAAGAGACTCCCCACACTTTGCTTTTGAGATACGGCAATGAAATGCTGAGAAGGACACACAGAGGTGAAAATTGATTTTCCCTGAAGTGCACATTGGACATTCAAAGCCAAAATTCTTTCAACAAGATTAATAAGTTCTATTCACGACGTTTGTTTCCTGGGCAGATCAACAGTGTGAAGAGCATGGGTAGAGGGCTACAAAATCCTCTGCCATCTTCAGATGTATTTGAGCTGCAGCCCACCATCAGAGGAACTCTGATCATCTTTTGGTGGAGGGGGGGGCACACTCTGGAGGGCCAAGTTACAAAACACAAGTCACGGGCTTCCCTAGTGGCGCGGTGGTTGAGAATCCGCCTGCCAATGCAGGGGACATGGGTTCGAGCCCTGGTCCGGGGAGATCCCACATGCCACGGAGCAACTAGGCCCGTGAGCCACAACTACTGAGCCTGCGCGTCTGGAGCCTGTGCTCCGCAACAAGAGAGGCCGCGATAGTGAGAGGCCCGCGCACCGTGATGAAGAGTGGCCCCTGCTTGCCACAACTAGAGAAAGCCCTCGTACAGAAACGAAGACCCAACACAGCCAAAAAAAACCCCAAAAAACAAAAAAAACAAAAAAAGCCACACAAGTCATTTTTAGCCAAACCTGATGGTTAATTAAATGGCTAACTTGTAAGCTAAAGATCTTTACTTGAGACTATGGAACTTTCCTAACTTCTAACTTGCAACCCTCAGGAATATAAAAGGTGAGAAATCCTCCTTAAGGCTACAAACATAGGGTAAGTCAAGATGGACCCAGGTCAGATGGAGGGGTCAAAAATTAGAAACACAGGGAAAGAACATAACAGCGTATGCTTCTTTCCATTCTGATTAGTGATTAATAATTAAAGTCAATTCATATTTTTATTTATTTAAAATAACAATTGGAATTAATTTCTAATTCCAGTAATAATGTATTTGAAAAATAAGGGCATTGGGACTAAGAAGACCTGGGTTTGGACCTACCTGCTTTCAACTTCTGTGACTGTAGGCTATTCTTTTCTCCTCTCTAAGATTCAGTTTCTCTATCCATATAAGGATAGGGCTTAAAAATTCTAAGATGCCTTCAACTTCATGATTTTATGATTTATGAATCTTGGGTTTCAGAGCTGGCTGACTCCCTGATGATTTATCTGAGAAAAATAATATTATTGACTTGCCAATGAGAGACTAATATTTCCTGTGGGTGAAAAATTAATTTTTAGCTATCACTAATGCCAAACCAAAGAAAATATCCTGACTCCAATAAGAAATTTAAAGAGTCTGTCCAAAGATAGATGGCTAGGAACTAGCAGTGTGTGAGTTCCCATAATTAATTAAAAGTCCACATAGTAATCCTTCTTAATTTATGAAAAAATTCTGTGGTTCCTTTTCTTTTCCAAACTAAATATTCTCAAAGTAATGAAAATATGCCTAAGGAACATACTTAGCTGGGAGCAGCTATATTGTATTTTCTTATGAATAGTGTCTAACTCTTTAAATGATGAAACTAATATTACAAAGTGCTAATCCACCATTTGTAATTTCTGTTTAATCTCCAAGAAGAAAAAGAACCATCAGACACTTAGAATATAGACCTGAAAATTGGGTGCTATGAAATTTGGATGAACTAAATAGATTTTCCTAAGACCATTTTCACAACCAAAAGTGACCACTTAGTCATAGTTGTTTTGATCAATGATTAAATATGTATACTATACTGTCATACAGAGTGAAGTAAGTCAGAAAGAGAAAAACAAATATCGTATACTAATGCATATATGTGGAATCTAAAAAAATGGTATAGATGATCTTATTTGCAAAGGAGAAAGAGACATAGACGTAGAGAACAAACATACAGATACCAAGGGATGAATTGGGAGATGGGGATTGACATATATACACTATTGATACTATGTATAAAATAGGTAACTAATGAGAACCTACTGTATAGCACAGGGAACTCTACTCAGTACTCTGTGGTGACCTAAATGGGAAGGAAATCCAAAAAAAAGAGGGGATATATGTATACCTATAGCTGATTCACTTTGCTGTACAGTAGAAACTAACACAACATTGTAAAGCAACTATACTCCAATAAAAAAAAACAATAGGAATGAAGTGAAAAATTGTTGAAAAGATAAATGGTATTTTTTCCCAGTGGGGAAAAAAATATAGATGTCATAAGATTTTCCACACACACAAAAAGTATGTTATACTATGACAGTGGATGTTTGAGGATTTACCAATGAGGATGCTTTTGGATGTAAACATTGACAACAACAAAAACCTTGAACTGACTTAAACAATGAGGCAAGAAGGAGGGCCGGGTTTGGGGTGGATGTGACACAGACCTCTGTCTTTGCTTCCTGATAGTCTCTCGTCTCCCTGATATGTTGGTCCATCCTCAGTTTGGATGCTGGCTCCAGAGTCCGGCTGTCATAATTTCTACTCTGTCTCTGTCTCTCTCTGACAGATCATAGTGCCTGGAACACAGTGAACACGCCATGAATAATAAAAATTGCGATAAGTGCTCGTGTTTATCGAGCTCTCATCACATGATCTAAGTGTTTTGCATGTATTGATTCATTTACTCTTGACCACAATCCTGTCAGGCATCGTGGTACTTAAAACAAATGTCCTCACATTCTTTGAGATGCCGCCCTCAAGAGGTGAGGTCTAATTTCCCTCCTCTTGAATGTGGGTTGAACTGAATGACTTGTTCTGATGAGTAGGATAAAGCTAAAGGGACGACGTGTGACTCTGGAGACTAGGTCATAAAAGGGCTGTGGCTTCTGTCTCGGTTGCTCTCTCTCTCTGTCTGTCTTGGTCTCTCTCTCTCTCTCACATCTTGGGGACACCCAGACAGGCCTGTGAAGAGGCCCATGTGCTGAGGAGCTGAAATCCTCAGCCCATAACCATGAGGCCTGCCCACAACTACATGAGTGATCCTGGAGGCAGGTTCCCCAGTGGAGGCCCCAGATAACTGCAGCCCATCGGCAGCTTGACAGCAACCTCACAAGGGACCCTGAGCCAAACCACCAGCTAAGCCACTCCAGGATTCCTGATTCTCAGAACCTGTGTGAGATAGTAAATATTTGTTGTTTTCAGCTACTAAATTCTGGGTAATTTGTTACATAGCAATAGGCAAGTACTACGATTATCCCGTTACAGATGAACAAATTGAAGCACAGGAAGGTAATGTAACTTGTCCCAAGTCACACAGCCAGGAAGTTGCAGAGGCAAGATGCAGATCCACACAGTCTGATTTCTGAGTTCACATCCTTAGCCTCTGTTGTACATATCTGTGCCCTGTCTTGTTTATTTTGAAATCCTTGATCTTTCCTTTAAAATTGCCCCAACTTTCAATGTTAGTGGATAATTTCAAGGGGGTTGAGATGAGTGATTAAAAGAGAGTGTAAAGCCTTCTTAAAAATTATTTTATTTGTAGTTAAAAATAATGTTATGTCTTAAAAGCCATCTAGCATTTATATGTCTTAGAACCTTATATCACAGAATACAGATGCCAGAGGCAGCTCATAGCTTTTGGAAAGGGGTAAGGAATTTGCTGAATTTCCACATAAAGGGAGAGATTTGAATTTAAATCCTATGTAAAATCAGATTTTACTCATTAAAAGTATGGCGATGAGATAGTCACACATTAGAAGTATTTAATTTTATAAATTCTGGTAAGCATAATTCTAGCTATGTCAGGTGTTGGGTGGTTTCTTTAGACATCAAGACAAGACTTGATGAAGTTACTTTGTTCTGAATTCATATGACCATCGATCTGAAAGTCAAGAAAGCCTAGGGTTTAATTCTTGTATTGCTGCTGAGTGATCCTGATGAAGTTCCCACATTGTATTTCTCCTTATCATTTGCAAATCTCTGTATCTTACTTCTCAGATGGAGAGAGAAAGAGGCCTGGAGCCGGGTTCCTCCCAAGTTCCTCAGTTCTCCTTACTTTATTGCTTCTAACCCCTCAGTTGGGTGAGGGCTGTGTGGACTGGCTGTGAGCTTCGGGGACCACAAATGACTACTCCTGTTTTACATGGAGAGTTCCCTCTGCTTTCTAAAGAACCAGAGCTAGAGAGGGGAAGTTGCCTGCCCTAAGTCACTTGGAGAATGAATGATAGGACCTCTTTCCACTGTGGTATTTAGAATTTGCTTCCAACTCTTAACTTGAGGGTAGGATGATTCTTTACTCAGCCTTGGGAGGCAACCTATACAACGTCCATCTTGTATTCCTTGTGCCCTGATTACTCGGGTCTCTCTTATCTCCCTAAAAGATTGGAAACTCTTAGAGGCAGAAAAATGGGAATAGTGCCTCTCCTTGAGCATAGCTCAATATATACTAATGCTATTGATCAGTGGGAGTGAGGGTGGAAGGATGGATGGATGGATGGATGAATTTTCCTACGAAAGTTACCTTGTTAGATGTGCATTGAAATAAGAAAACAAAATCTTATGTATATCTTGAACTTACAAAACAGGTAAATTTAAAACAGGTATTTTACTTTAAATAAAAATTGCCTTAAGAATAAACTTCATTTTAAAAATTCATTTTACAGTAAACTTTTTAGTAGTTAATCTATTGATGAGTTTTACAGTAAACAATAACATATTGGTTTACTCAAAAAACTGACAGCAGACTACTTTCTAGCTTGGTAGCTGTCCCGTTTGAACATATCTCTTGTATTTTGTCTATTTCCACATGCATAAATCAGTTTCCTTTTGACTGGGAGTGGAAAGTTAATTGATGACTGATTTATATTCTGCCTTTCCCCAGAAGGATTGTTTACTGCTAAATCATAGTGCAAAACATCAGTCTACATGTCTCACAAACACGAGGTGTTTGTTTCCATGTGGCTAAATTTTTTAAAGTGAAGTATTTTATATTAAATTATAAAAAGCAACATAGACTAAAAAGAAACCAGTGCTGCCTTTTGCTACATTATTCGGCATTTGTTCCCCAGCACCACAGACCAAGTTACAATGCATCAGATTAAAGATGCAGAAGCAAAAAGGAAAGTTTTCTATAGCCAAAGAAATAAGATGGAGTTGGGGTGGGGTGATGAATATTGATGCCCAGTGATCACATAGAGAGTGGAGAGTTAGACTTTGGCTGGTCCATCTAGATGCTGGCCACTGAGTGGGGAAACATGGCTATGAAACTCAGATGTTGATAGTAATGTTTGCAAGTAATTTTATATTATAAAAGTGTCTTTCTCATTAAGATTTAATTGACATCAAAATTTACTATTTACTAAATGCCTAGGACACTGTGTGACATATGTTAGGCACCCAATAAGCCAGTAGCAGGTTTATTCATGGGTAAAAATATATAAATGGATTTCTATCTATCTATCTATCTATCTATCTATCTATCTATCTATCTATCTATCTATCTATCTATCTATCTTCCTATCTATCTATCTATCTATCCACCTACCTACCTATCTATTCATAGGTTAAAATAAGAAAAACATATTAGAAAATAGTTCTACATCCTCAATGGAATATGAATAATTTTTGATGCTATGAAACTAACCAAAATATAATCTGAAATAAATAAACCAAAATATTGAGTTCAAAAGGGTAACTGTTGGACAAATTACTGAAACTTTCTGTGCTTCAGAATGCTCATCTGAAAAATGGAGCTGATAATAACACTACCCACTTTATAGGGCTGTTGTGATGAGTGAATATGGTAAAGCACATGATACAATTCCTAGTGCACAGTAAGTGCTCAAGCAGTACTAGTTATTATACACACAGACGTGCCCTTTACTTTATCATAACGTTTACAGTACCTTTTCTAACTGCTTCTTTAGTTACATCTTTCTTTCTTGACCATAAGCCTCATAAAAGCAGAAGTCACATCTTTTCTCATTGTAGTAATTCTAGCATCTGGTACTGAGCTTGGCATATATGAGGGTAGTCAGTAAATATTTGCTGAATATATGAATGAATAATTTTGGACAAAATCTCTCAATTATTTTTAACATGGTATGGATCAAATAAAACACATATGAGGTCTACATTTGGCCTATGGACATCCAATTTGTGATTTCTGCAAAGAGTACGGCCATGATAATTTAGCATAGACGTTTTTCAGACATGTGTTATCAATCTTCTATATAACTCTAGAAGACTCAACAAACATCCACAGTTTGTCTAATTTTGAACAATAAAGATGCTGTTGAAACCGTGATATTTCATTAGCTCAGATGATTTCAAATGTTTCTCTCCCAAAGTGAAAGAATGATAAAGTTTTTATTCCATCTCCCTTTAAATTAAAAACAATTCTCCCTGTTTTAAAAAATGGCATGTGTCTTGATCGCTCCATTGTTATGGCTTATAGCACTTTGCTCTTTCTTAGGGATGTGGTTCCTCTGTTATTTCTTTTTTTTTGAATTTTATTTTATTTATTTTTTTATACAGCAGGTTCTTATTAGTTATCCATTTTATACATATTAGTGTATACATGTCAATCCCAATCTCCCAATTCATCCCACCACCACCCCCCTCCACTTTCCCCCGTTGGTGTCCATATATTTGTTCTCTGCATCTGTGTCTCAATTTCTGCTCTGCAAACTGGTTCATCTGTACCATTTTTCGAGGTTCCACATATATGCGTTAATATACGATATTTGTTTTTCTCTTTCTGACTTACTTCACTCTGTATGACAGTCTTTAGATCCATCCATGTCTCTAAAAATGACCCAATTTCATTCCTTTTTATGGCTGAGGAATATTCCATTGTATGTATGTACCACATCTTCTTTATCCATTCATCTGATGATGGGCATTTAGGTTGCTTCCATGTCCTGGCTATTGTAAATAGTGCTGCAAAGAACATTGGGGTGCGTGTGTCTTTTTGAATTACGGTTTTCTCTGGGTATATGCCCAGTAGTGGGATTGCTGGGTCATATGGTAATTCTATTTTTAGTTTTTTAAGGAACCTCCATACTGTTCTCCATAGTGGCTGTATCAATTAACATTCCCACCAACAGTGCAAGAGGGTTCCCTTTTCTCCACACCCTCTCCAGCATTTGTTGTTTGTAGATTTTCTGATGATGCCCATTCTAACTGGTGTGAGGTGATACCTCATTGTAGTTTTGATTTGTATTTCTCTACTAATTAGTGATTTTTTTTTTTTTTAATTAATTAATTTAATTATTTATTTATTTATTTTTGGCTGTGTTGGGTCTTCGCTTCTGTGCGAGGGCCCTCTCCAGTTGCGGCGAGCGGGGGCCACTCCTCATCGCGGTGCGCGGGCCTTTCACTGTCGCGGCCTCTCTTGTTGCAGAGCACAGGCTCCAGACGCGCAGGCTCAGTAATTGTGGCTCACGGGCCCAGTTGCTCCGCGGCATGTGGGATCTTCCCAGACCAGGAATTGAACCCGTGTCCCCTGCATCGGCAGGCAGACTCTCAACCACTGCGCCACCAGGGAAGCCCTAATTAGTGATATTGAGCAGCTTTTCATGTGCTTCTTGGCCATCTGTATGTCTTCTTTGGAGAAATGTCTGTTTAGGTCTTCTGCCCATTTTTGGATTGGCTTGTTTGTTTTTTTAATATTGAGCTGTTTATATATTTTGGAGATTAACCCTTTGTCCGTTGATTCGTTTGCAAATATTTTCTCCAATTTTGAGGGTTGTCTTTTCGTCTTGTTTGTAGTTTCCTTTGCTGTGCAAAAACTTTTAAATTTCAATAGGTCCTATTTGTTTATTTTTGTTTTTATTTCCATTACTCTAGGAGGTGGATCAAAAAAGATCTTGCTGTGATTTATGTCAAAGAGTGTTCTTCCTATGTTTTCCTCTAAGAGTTTTATAGTATCCAGTCTTACATTTAGGTCTTTAATCCATTTTGAGTTTATTTTTGTGTATGGTGTTAGGGAGTGTTCTAATTTCATTCTTTTACATGTAGCTGTCCAGTTCTCCCAGCACCAATTATTGAAAAGCCTGTCTTTTCTCCATTGTATATCGTTGCCTCCTTTGTCATAGATTAGTTGACCATAGGTGCTTGGGTTTATCTCTGAGCTTTCTATCCTGTTCCATTAATCTATATTTCTGTTTTTGTGCCAGTACCATATGGTGTTCATTACTGTAGCTTTATAGTATAGTGTGAAGTCTGGGAGCCTGATTCCTCCAGCTCCGTTTTTTTCCCTCAAGAACGCTTTGGTTATTCGGGGTCTTTTCTGTCTCCATACAAATTTTAAGATTTTTTGTTCTAGTTCTGTAAAAAATACCATTGGTAATTTGATAGGGATTGCATTGAATCTGTAGATTGCTTTGGGTAGTAGAGTCATTTTCACAATATTGTTCTTCCAATCCAAGAACATGGTATATTTCTCCATCTGTTTGTATCATCTTTAATGTCTTTCATCAGTGTCAGAGTTTTCTGCATACAGGTTTTTTGTCTCCCTAGGTAGGTTTATTCCTAGGTATTTTATTCTTTTTGCTGCAATGGTAAATGGGAGTGTTTCCTTAATTTCTCTTTCAGATTTTTCATCATTAGTGTATAGGAATGCAAGAGATTACTGTGCATTAATTTTGTATTCTGCAACTTTACCAAATTCATTGATTAGCTCTAGTAGTTTTCTGGTGGTATCTTTAGGATTCTCTATGTATAGTATCATGTCATCTGCAAACAGTGACAGTTTTACTTCTTCTTTTCCAATTTGTATTCCTTTTATTTTTTTTTCTTATCTGATTGCCATGGCTATTACATCCAAAATTCTGTTGAATAATAGTGGTGAGAGTGGACATCCTTGTCTTTTTCCTGATTTTAGAGGAAATGCTTTCAGTTTTTCACCATTGAGAATGATGTTTGCTGTGGGATTTGTTGTAAATGGCTATTATTATGTTGAGGTGGGTTCCCTCTATGTCCACTTTCTGGAGAGTTTTTATCATAAATGGGTGTTGAATTTTGTCCACAGCTTTTTCTGCATCTATTGAGATGATCATATGGTTTTTCTCCTTCAATTTGTTAATATGGTGTTTCATATTGATTCATTTGCATATATTGAAGAATCCTTGCATCCCTGGGATAAATCCCACTTGATCTTGGTTTATGATCCTTTTAATGTGTTGTTGGATTCTGTTCGCTAGTATTTTGTTGAGGGTTTTTGCATCTATGTTCATCAGTGATATTGGTCTGTAATTTTCTTTTTTTGTAGTATCTTTGTCTGGTTTTGGTATCAGGATGATGGTGGCCTCATAGAATGAGTTTGGGAGTGTTCCTTCCTCTGCAATTTTTTGGAAGAGTTTGAGAAGGATGGGTGTTAGCTCTTCTCTAAATGTTTGATATAATTCACCTGTGAAGCCATCTGGTCCTGGACTTTTGTTTGTTGGTATATTTTTAATCACAGTTTAAATTTCATTGCTTGTGATTGGTCTGTTCATATTTTCTATTTCTTCCTGGTTCAGTCTTGGAAGGTTATACCTTTCTAAGAACTTGTCCATTTCTTCCAGGTTGTCCATTTTATTGGCATAAAGTTGCTTGTAGTAGTCTCTTAGGATGCTTTTTATTTCTGCAGTGTCTGTTGTAACTTCTCCTTTTTCATTTTTAATTGTAATGATTTGAGTCCTCTCCCTCTTTTTCTTGATGAGTCTGGCTAATGGCTTATCAATTTTGTTTATCTTCTCAAAGAACCAACTTTTAGTTTTATTGATCTTTGCTATTGTTTTCTTTGTTTCTATTTCATTTATTTCTGCTCTGATCTTTATGATTTCTTTCCTTCTACTAACTTTGGGTTTTGTTTGTTCTTCTTTCTCCAGCTCTTTTAGGTGTAAGGTTAGATTGTTTATTTGAGATGTTTGTTGTTTCTTGAGGTAGGATTGTATAGCTATAAACTTCCCTCTTAAAACTGCTTTTGCTGCATCCCATAGGTTTTGGATTGTCGTGTTTTCATTGTCATCTCTCTCTAGGTATGTTTTGATTTCCTCTTTGATTTCTTCAGTGATCTCTTGGTTATTTAGTAACGTATTGTTTAGCCTCTATGTGTTTGTGTTTTTTAAGTTTTTTTCCCTGTAGTTCATTTCTAATCTCATAGCATTGTGGTCAGAAAAGATGCTTGATATGATTTCAATTTTCTTAAATTTACTGAGGCTTGATTTGTGACCCAAGATGTGATCTATCCTGCAGAATGTTTCGTACGCACTTGAGAAGAAAGTGTAATCTGCTGTTTTGGGATGGAATGTCCTATAAATATCAATTAAATCTATCTGGTCTATTGTGTCATTTAAAGCTTCTGTTTCCTTATTTATTTTCATTTTGGATTATCTGTCCACTGGTGTAAGTGAGGTGTTAAAGTCCCCCACTATTATTGTGTTACTGTTGATTTCCTGTTTTATAGCTGTTAGCAGTTGCCTTATGTATTGAGGTGCTCCTATGTTGGGTGCATATATATTTATAATTGTTATATCTTCTTCTTGGATTGATCCCTTGATCATTATCTAGTATCCTTCCTTGTCTCTTGTAACATTCTTTATTTTAAAGTCTGTTTTATCTGATATGAGTATTGCTACTCCAGCTTTCTTTTGATTTCCATTTGCATGGAATATCTTTTTCCATCCCCTCACTTTCAGTCTGTATGTGTCCCTAGGTCTGAAGTGGGTATCTTGTAGACAGCATATATATGGGTCTTGATTTTGTATCCATTCAGCAAGCCTGTGTGTTTTGGTTGGAGTATTTAATCCATTCACGTTTAAGGTAATTATCGATATGTATGTTCCTATGATCATTTTCTTAATTGTTTTGGGTTTCTTTTTGTAGGTCCTTTTCTTCTCTTGTGTTTCTCACTTAGAGAAGTTCCTTTAGCATTTGTTGTAGAGCTGGTTTGGTGGTGCTGAATTCTCTTAGCTTTTGCTTGTCTGTAAAGCTTTTGATTTCTCCATCGATTCTGAATGAGGTCCTTGCCAGGTAGAGTAATTTTGGTTGTAGCTTCTTCCCTTTCATCACTTTAAGTATATCGTGCCACTCCCTTCTGGCTTGTAGAGTTTCTGCTGCGAAATCAGCTGTTAACCTTATGGGAGTTCCCTTGTATGTTACTTGTCATTCTTCCCTTGCTGCTTTCAATAATTTTTCTTTGTCTTTAATTTTTGCCACTTTGATTACTATGTGTCTCAGCGTGTTTCTCCTTGGGTTTATCCTGTATGGGACTCGCTGGGCTTCCTGGACTTGGGTGGCTATTTCCTTTCCATGTTAGGGAAGTTTTGACTGTAATCTCTTTAAATATTTTCTCGGGTCCTTTCTCTCTCTCTTCTCCTTCTTGGACCCCTATAATGCAATTGTTATTGCGTTTAATGTTGTCCCAGAGGCCTCTTAGGCTGTCTTCATTTCTTTTCATTCTTTTGTCTTTATTCTGTTCCAGAGAAGTGAATTCCACCATTCTGTCTTCCAGGTCACTTATCCGTTCTTCTGCCTCAGTTATTCTGCTATTGATTCCTTCTTGTGTAGTTTTCATTTCAGTTATTGTATTGTTCATCTCTGTTTGTTTGTTCTTTAATTCTTCTAGGTCTTTGTTAAACATTTCTTGCATCTTCTCGATCTTTGCCTCCATTCTTTTTCCGAGGTCTTGGATCATCTTCATTATCATTATTCTGAGTTCTTTTTCCAGAAAGTTGCATATCTCCACTTCATTTAGTTGTTTTTCTGGGGTTTTATCTTGTTCCTTCATCTGGTATATAGCCCTCTGCCTTTTCATCCTGTCTATCTTTCTGTGAATGTGGCTTTTGTTCCACAGGCTGTAAGACTGTCGTTCTTCTTGCTTCTGCTGTCTGCTCTCTGATGGATTAAGCTATCTAAGAGGATTGTGCAAGTTTCCTGATGGGAGGGACTGGTGGTGGGTGTTGCTCTGGTGGGCAGAGCTCAGTAAAACTTTAACCTGCTTGTCTGCTGATGGGTGGCGCTGGGTTCCCTCCCTGTTGGTTGTTTGGCCTGAGGCAACCCAACACTGGTGCCTACCTGGGCTCTTTGGTGGGGCTAATGGCGGACTCTGGGAGGGCTCACGCCAAGGAGTACTTCCCAGAACTTCTGCTGCCAGTGTCCTTGTCCCCACGGTGAGCCACAGCCTCCCCTGCCTCTGCAGGAGACCCTTCAACACTAGCAGGTAGGTCTGGTTCAGTCTCCCCTGGGGTCACTGCTCCTTCCCCTGGGTCCCGATGCGCACACTACTTTGTGTGTGCCCTCCAAGAGTGGAGTCTCTGTTTCCCCCAGTCCTGTCAAAGTCCTGTAATCAAATCCCACTAGCCTTCAAAGTCTGATTCTCTAGGAATTCCAACTCCCGTTGCCAGACCCCCAGGCTGGGAAGCCAGACGTGGGGCTCAGAACCTTCGCTCCAGTGGGTGGACTTCAGTGGTATAAGTGTTCTCCAGTTTGTGAATCACCTGCCCAGCAGTTATGGGATTTTATTTTATTGTGATTGCGCCCCTCCTACCACCATTTTGGCTTCTCCTTTGTCTTTGGATGTGGTGTATCCTTTCTGGTGAGTTCCAGTGTCTTCCTATTGATGATTGTTCAGCAGTTAGTTGTGATTCTGGTGCTCTCGCAAGAAGGAGTGAGAGCACGTCCTTCTACTCCACCATCTTGAACCAATATCTCTTTTTTTTAATTTATTTATTTTATTTATTTATTTTTTGCTGCACTGGGTCTTCGTTGCTGTGGGGGGCTTTCTCTAGTTGTGGCGAGTGAGGGCTACTCTTCTTTGCAGTGCACAGGCTTCTGATTGTGGTGGCATCTCATGTTGTGGAGCGTGGGCTCTAGGTGTGCGGGCTTCAGTAGTTGTGGCACATGGGCTCAGTAGTGGTAGCTTGCAGGCTCTAACGCAGGCTCAGTAGTTGTGGCGCACAGGCTTAGCTGCTCCGTGGCATGTGGGATCTTCCCGGACCAGGGCTTAAACCCATGTCCTCTGCATTGGCAGTAGGATTCTTAACCACTGTGCCACCAGGGAAGCCCCTGTTATTTCTTTATAACCCAAAGTTGCTGCCCTTGGAGGAGGACCAGAAGCTATATGGAGGGAGTCTTCTCAAATAAGTCCTTGATGTCCATGCTCTATGCTCCCTACTGGTCCTTGAAATGCAACCTTTCCATCCAGTATTTCACTTCATGTCATCTGGTACTTTGACACTATTTGAAAAGAAAAAAAAAAAAAAACTTCAGTCAAGGTAGCATTAAAAAGATTCCTTGGATTAAGAATTAGTATAGAAATGGTGAGACACATTTCCCAAGGCATCATTTAGGGTTTACTATGAACAAGTGTTAAGTGTAAAAAATTTACATAATTAAATACTGCAGTTTCAATAACCTTAACACGTTCCTTATATAATTATGTGCACAACTATTTTAATCAATATTTAGTGGCTGTCTAGACAGGCTGGTAGAGTATCTTGATCTGGAATTTAATTAAATAGAGATTAAAAAACTTTAAGAGGAAAAATGCTGTATGACTTTGGTGTCTTTTTTTTTTTTGAAGATGTGGTTTGGAGATGAATAAACATATAAAGAGGGAAAGAGAGAATGTTGGTTTTAGAAATGAGATATTGGGTAAAAAAGAGTGAGAGAAAGAAAAGGGTTAGAAGGGTTAGAAGCTGTTATATTTGTGAAACCACTATTAGGGATTATTCTGTAATTCACTGGAACTGGTCCATAATAGATTTCATGTATTTGGTGGTAAATAACATCAATGTTTGAAAAATGGCTTTTCCCTTTCCTGTTCATTGTCTCATGATTTCTGTGTTGTCTTTTCTGCTGTTCTTCCAAGGAGGTCTCTGCAATTATGCCCTATCTTTCAGTTTTTACTCTATTAGTATGTTTCTAACCCCAAATTTTACATTTTAGAATGTGGTTTAAATAATGGACCCAGTAAGGAAACAATCCCAGCTTCAACCTGGGGTCTGGAAGAATCAGACATGGTTAAGTAGTCTGCAGAGAGAAACTGGGGGAAAACCCTAATCAAAGTGTAAAGTTTTACAGTTTATGGTGGAAGGGAAAGTTTGTAACTCCTGACATGCGGCCATGAGAACATTTTCACTTCTGTCTGAATCTTCTGGAACCCATTTTCTGGAGGAAACCAGCTGTCATGGAAGGAGACTACCCTGAGCCTGCCATGCTGGGAGGAAGACCAAGCGGTCCCATCCTTTCCCATTGCTTCACCTACTGTGACAACTTCCAAGTATATACATATGCCCCCTCTCTCTGAGCCTCAGAGTCATGTGCCCACAGGTCTACTGCCCGTCTCTGCTTGGAAGTCCCATTCCACAAGCATCACAGTGTTAATTTTGGAGACTGCATACTTGATTTCTAGTCCCCCCAAATCTCTCCCTTCTCCAATTTCTCACCTTGGAAAAAATTGGTTCCAACATCTACCCAGTGCTCTAGGCAAAATCTGAGTCAGCCTTCATTTCACCTTCTTTCAAACCCCATAACTAATCTATCCACAAGTACTAGTGATTCTGCATCCACCAGCGTACCTTGAATTGTTTTCAGGTTTTCTGCATCCCCACTGTCTGCATCATCATGTCTTTCAGTAACTCCTTAGCTGACTCCTGTCTCCTTTCCTGCTACCCTTCTATCCATTCTACCCTCACCAACTACAATCACATTTAAAAATGTTAGGTGGATCTTCCTGGGTCCCTGCATCAACACTTGAATGCTTTGCTAAGGCATTTGAGTACAATCCCAGTCACAGAATGTGACATGTGTGGCCCTACATGGTCTTCTACTTAGTCTTGTTTCCCTTCCCCTCGCTCAGTTATTCCAGCACATAAGCCCTTTCTGAACTAAGGACCTTGGTAATGATTGTCCTTTGCCTGGACCATGCCATAGCTTGTCACATTCTCAGCTTAAATGTCAGGGAGGCCTCTCATGATGGCCCCATCTAAAGTGGGTTCCCCCAGTATCTTCGATCATGGCATCCTATTTATTTACCATAATGTTTGTACCCACTGTAATTATTATTTTTTAATTATTTATTTTTATTGAAGTATAGTTGATGTATTATGTAAGTTACAGGTGTACAATATAGTGATTCACAATTTTTAAAGGTTATACTCCATTTATAGTTATCATAAAACATTGGCTATATTCCCTGTGTTGTACAATATATCCTTGTAGTTTATTTTATACATAATATTTTGTACATCTTAATCCCTAACCTTTATAGTGTCCTTCCCTGTTTCCCTCTTCCCACAGTAACTATTTTGTGTTTTTACATTTAATATCTATTGCCTAGCTCTTTATAGTATCCTTTAAGCACCACACCCTCATGGCCCATGTCTATTTTCTATACACCATTTTGTCCTTGGTACTCAGCATAATGCCTGGCACATATGAGGTGCTCAATTAACTATTTTGTTGAATAAATTAACAAATACAAAAGGCTTGGGAAATCTCAAGACAACCATGTACTTGGTTTAGGGGAGAGATTGTGAGTAAGTATGCACTTCCACAGTGAGAAAGAGTGGAGAACTAGAAACAGAAGACCTGTTTTGAAGTGTATCACCTCAGCATTATACCAGGGAGACCTAGTCCCCACACATCTCCTGTTATACCTCTTGGACTAGTTGCCCAGCCTTTTATCACTCAGGTTCCCATCTTTCCCCTCATCCTAGAGATCCAGATCCCAGGTCTCATTCTCAGCAGCCCTGCCCTCTTCTCTCTCATCTCCACCTGTGACTCCACCCTACCTAAGATCTGTCCCCACACCAAAAATGCCCCTACCAGCAGCTTGAAACCACAAGTCTCCAGTTCCACAACTCAGTGAATGGGGGGGGGGGTCTGGGGGGGGCCCATAATCCTCAGTTCCTACGTCCTACAACTGTGCTCCCAGCTCCCAAATTGACTGAGGTAGAGATGACTGTGGAACTTTCAAGCAAATATGCCAAGTAAACAGGAGGATACATGACTCTGAGGCTCAGAGGAGAGTTTTAGGCCAAATGTATACTTCTGTGAGTCATCACAATAGGTAAAACCTTGGGAAAAGATAAGACCCATAGGAAAAGGCATTTGAAGGAGGAGGAAAGAGGATGGTTGACGGAAATAATAAAAAAATAACTGGATAACTGCTGTTACTGAACACCAAGTTCATGTGCCTGATGCACAGTGAGGCCAAACAAATTGAAATGTCAGAGTTTGGAGCAGAGAAAGGCTTATTGCAGGGCCATGCAAGAAGAACAGGTGGCTCGTGCTCCCAGATCCCTGACCTCCCTGAAGGGTTTCAGCAAAGCATTTTTAAAGGCCAGGTGAGGGAGGGGCATGGTTGGTTGTTGAAAACTTCTTAGTGTCAGAATCCTTTGTTCTTGCAGCTCTCCAGGTAGGTCAGGTCATGATGCTCTTGTAAACCTGCAACAAGACAAATGTTATTCTGTGTTCTGCAACTTTTTATCTCTATATGAATGGAAAAGTGTCATACCTTTAAAGGTCAGAGCCTTGAGAATGGGCTATCCTATATACTTCAGGCTCTAGGCAATATTTTTAACTCAAAGCAAAAGCAGTAGAAAAACAAAGGTTAAAGTAAAAGAAACAGATCTAATATGGAGTCAGATTTGTTCTTCCCTATTACACTGGGAGGAAAATAAAGGTTCTTCTTCTCCTCTGACACTTGGTCAGGATGGGAAGAGACTGTCTACAAAACATATCAGCTCCTGATATAATCTCTGCTTCTCAGACATCGACCTGGGGAAGCAAGGTGAAGGGACCTTAATGTATTTTTCTGGCTTTTGCTCCTAATATTACAATATCCCCAGTCTCCTACAATTTTACCCATTTCTTCCATGAAGCCCATGAAGGTTTTGAGAAGTGCTTGGGAACTGGTCCTTTTTGCTATACCATGTGGAGCTCACCGTTTCACAATGCCCTCACTTGGCTGCCTGGGCTCCTGTAGCCGGAGTGAAAATAGAGTTACTCCCCAGCCACAGGCCACCTTCTGCCAGCTCCAGGCCTGCGAGCAAAGCCCTGGGCCTTCCTGTGATGCCCCAGACTATCCAAAGGTTTTCATACCCTTTTCCTCATGGGTATGGCTTGTTGTGTCTACAGGAGGGAACGGAATGGGAACAACCAGGAGAAAATGTAATCTTGGGCTAGGGTGAGCAACCTTATCTGTAGAATTTTTGTGCCCCTTTTTTCAGCCAGGCCTAAGGTGAGCCCCACTCCTCTTTCAAGATGTCCTAGACATTACAAAGCCAATAAAATCTCCTGAGATTCTGTGAGCCACGTTGATCCCTGTTGCCTCTTTATGATAGTGTGTCCTCTGAAGGACCATGGTGACTGCATAAAAGAAGAGAATGGCACTAATGATGTAGTTTAACCTCAGTTTTGTGTTTTAGACCCTCTTGAAGGATACCGCCACTGCCAATACTGATCCAGACATTTACTACTGTCAATTGACCGGTCTCCAGAAAATTACTTTTAAGTTATAGGGGAAAGCATAATATTTTCTCTTCTTTTGGTGAATTTTAGCTTGTCAAGAGTTAGCCAAGCTACTGAGGAAGAGTGAGCTGGATTAACTCACAGAACAATACTTTACAGTGTAAAGAAAAATTAAAGAGGAAGAGACAAACATATAAGTATGTCATAAATCTTTTGCCAAGAATTATAAATCTAATTTATTTATGCATTAAGAAAGAACTGTCATTAGTAAAAATGGTGATGTTAGCCTAGATGATAAGAAATAATGCAATGAATAATCTGCATAGCAACTAGGAACCAAATAATAATCTCTGAGGCATATTATCAGGTTGCACTGGTTGCAAAATCGATATGACACTGGACTGCTGTGAAAGCTGCAATGACTCTGGAATTACGGAATTTGGGCGTTGTGAGTAGGAGTGGTATTTACTTGGTTTTCAGCTCTTGAAAGAGGCAGTTTGATTGGGAGGTGGGTGGCTTTGTGTACAGCATATGTGGCATATTTAATTCTACACAACATGGATAGAATACAATTGTTATATTGACTACTTTGTATTCCAATGCGTCCTCTCTCATCATATTTCTGTTTTGACTCTTGTTGCTGCCTTTACCTTCTATCCTAAAAATTTTACACCCCTTGGAAGCATGAAGAACCCTGATTGTTAGACTTAATAAGAGGATGTGCCACGTGCTATGTCAAAGCAGGTCCTGATTTTATTAAGTTGCATTAAACTTGACAATTGTTGGCCCTGAGCACATTCAACCTCTGTCTCCCTGTGGTCAGGAATAATGTAGGAATTTTAATATGATTCTCTGCGGTGGCTGATTTGAATTTCTAGGGCAGTAATTAGGGAAGAGGAAATGTTCTCCATTGAAGACTGCCTCTCCCAGGTGTTAGCTCAAATGAAACAGCTTCGGGGTGTATTTAAAATGCCCACTGCTGTAGTCTGTGAGAGCCTACAAAGAGACGAGTTTATTAGACTTGGCGTCCTTCTTTGCTAAGTCAAGAACTGTGCAACATACTGGCTTGCCTTCAGAAGTTGAAGGAAATCTACCAGCCTGGCCTTACCCTCTTGTAACACACAGTTGTGGGGCTTGTTCTTCTAAACCCCAGCTGGCAGTCTTTGAAAAGAAACCTATTTGACTCGCAGTCGTGCAAATCTGCAATTTCCTGCACTATCCCGATCAGAAATTCAAGTGGAATGAGCAGAAATAGCCACCTTTTTTTTTTTTTTTTTTTTTTTGAGAGTCAGAGTTAATGAGTACCTATCAACTGCTTATATAGATGATAATTTGACATGGTGAAGAGACTTAGGACAGAAATGTATGGGCTGGTGATATTTAAAAGTCAAAACTTCTAGATTAGAATCTGGGCTATACATATGCTATTATCTTGGTGTCTGTTTCAAAAATTGTATTTAGTTTCATTTGAAAGTTTAGTTCTAAGTTCCAGTGACCTGATATATAATAAACTACGTATGTATGTGTATCTATCCATATATACTTACATATATGATGTATATACACATATATACATAAAAGGATATAGATATAAAAAGAATATATAAAAATGATCCATATATGCCATTTTATATCTATATCCTTTCTCTCTCTCTCTCTCTGTAGACGTATGTATGTATACATATATAGTTTTTTCCTTCTTATATATATTCTTTTCTTTAGGGAGAAAACAATCTTTCCATTGGAAAGAAACATTGTTCATTTGTAAAGGCAACTGAAAAAGAAACAGAAACATTGGACTCCTGCGGTAGCTGCATCAATTTGCTGAAATTTCAGTCTTCTCTCCGCAAATTGGACTCTTGTTGGCCTTGAGGAATATGTGGGTAAATACCAGACACAGAAGAATGTCAACTTGGCCTTTTTTATGAAGATAATGTCTTGTAACTGCTTTCAGTGCTAAGAAAGTAGCTTAAAAGGATAACAGAATTACACCTGGTATTTCTTTTTCTTTCTACTATTTAAACAAAAAACTTCCTCTTTGGAGGAAGTGAAGGTTCCTGAGACCTATATTTACTGCTGATTTTTAACCATGACGTTTACTTCTTCATTCTCATGTTACATCTTGGTCATCAAAACAGTCTCATGTTGTACAGCCTCAAAAGGGCCCCCTTCATGCTCAGTGACCACTCTGTTCTCCCTCCCAGGATAAGACGTGTCCCTAGGGCCATCTGGGAAAAGATGGGCTCTCAGTTTCCTCCTCAGCAGTGGAAAGATTTGATCATTTTTCTAGTGTTCCACCATTCTGGTAACTTGGCCACTGTTTTTTAGTTTCTTCTGCTCCTACTGTAACAGGACAAACCTGACTCCATATTGGATCTTTTCCTTTAGCTCTAACCCTTGTGCTCTGTTGCCTGTGCTTAGTCATGCTGGCTCTGCACCTTCTGTAAAAGAATGTTGCCTCTAGCCTGAAATATACATGATAGCCCATTCTCAAGACTCTGACCTTTAAGGTATAACACTTTTCCTGTTCATATAGAGACAGAAAGTTGCAGAACAGAAAATAACAATCTTCTTGGAGGTTTATAGGAACATTGTGACCAGAGCTGCTGGGACAGCTGCAAGAACAAAAGATTCCTGCACCAAGAAGTTTGCAACAATGAGCCACACCCCTTCCCCTTTTAGTATAAAAGAAGCCTGAATTCTAACTCGAATAAGATGGTTCTTTGGGACACTAGCCCACCATCTTCTCAGTCTTCTGGCTTTCCCAAAAAGTCATTATTCCTTGCCCCGACACCTTTCCTCTCAATTTATTGGCCTGTCTGCAGTGAGCAGTACAAACTTGGACTCTGTACACTACTGCCACCTGCTGACCGACTCTCTCTCTCTCTCTCTCTCTCTCTCTCTCTCTCTCTCTCTCTCTCTCTCAAAGTCTCAAGTTCACATTCCCCAAGGAAGACCTGATCCTGTTAGCCAGTCACTACCTGGCCGCTGCACACGTGCCTGTTGGCATTGGATGAGACCTCCATGCCTGATCTAACCTAGATGGGATCAGAGCAGTGGGGTCACGTGGCAAAGCACAAAGTCACTTGTGCCTCCTGTATTGAGGGCAGGTTTCTCTCAGGAGGGGTTTGGACATTTCTCTGGACTGTACCTGACTCTGGCCCCATGTAGGAGGTGATAACCCTGCCTCACAGGGTGACTGTCAGGCCTGAAAGAGATTGCCAAGTGCCCAGCATGGTGGAGGCTTAGCAAAGCAACAGGCTTTCCCTGTGAAATTTCTCATAATTTCTTGTTTGCTTTTGCCTTTTTTATTTGTGTGTCTCAAGAGTGATGCAGATGAGTCATATTTAGGACACAGCAGTAAAATAACATATTTTATTTTTGTGTGACGATGGCGTTGATGATGTGATGATGATCAAGGCCACCCACACTGAATGTGGCCCATGTGCCAGGCACTGTGTTAAGTGCTTTGCATGAATTATCTTATTTCATCCTCATCTTAACACTACGGGGTAGGTTCTGTTTTTGTCCCTATTATATTGAGGGGGCCACAGAGACACTCGGGAAGATTAGGTAACCTTCCCAAAGTCACATGCTTGTGGACTTGGTTTTGAACTCCACTGAAGAACTGAACCTTCAAACAAGTAGGTTGAATTTTTAGTTTCTGGAAAGTTATTTTGGTGACTGTCTTGCTGTTAGAGGATCATTAGTAGTTTGTTAATTTATAATATTATACATCCCCAAAGTGGTTGGAATATAATGGTGCACATGAAACTGACTTTTAAAAATTACTAACCATCAGTTTAAATGTTAAGGATATCAGACAAATCAATGTTAAACTGAGACAAGAGTACTTTCTACAAGTGACTTCTGGGTATGTACATATAATAGAGAAATTGATAAAGTTATATTTTAAGAAAGCAATCAAACATAAAATCTGTAAGCCATACTTTTCTCACGGTGGTTATAGAAACGGATGCTCCGAATTTACTGCTAATTTGGATTGATGTATATTCCACTAGCAGCTCATGAAAAAAATGTTCTCCATGTTTTATTTTTAAAAATAAGATGTACAACCATTGCAACCAGCACATTTGATACCTTATCTTAAATATGGAGTAATTTTGAATAAACAACCTATTTTCATTATTTGATTCTGTCATCAATGGCATAAACACACTTTGTTTATTTCAATGTCTGGAGCTTCTGCTCTAAGGACATCTGTGAACAATTATATCACCCTACCATCTTGATCCACCTTTTTTTAAATAAAAAAAAAGAATAATTTGCTTTTTTCTCTCCTCTCTACCTACTGTTAATGTACTTATATTTATTACTTCTAAATGAGATGACAAACATATCAATAGTTCTTCTCTTTGAGAAGGTCAAAGAGTGTGACATTTGGATATTTTTTGAGGATATTTGAAGTGGATCTTTTAACATATTGGATAACAGCTTTCTCAGCTTTCATTGAAAGAAAACCATAAATCATTCTCTACATTTAGTAATTTAGGTAAACTTACAGCAAAGAAGTAAAAGAAGCATCAGTTTAGTAGTTCTGGAAATAGATGAAGAATGAAACTCTCTACTAAGGCTTAGTGTAGGTAATAAAAATCAAAAAGACAAGGGACAGAATTTTCATAATATTAAAATATGATCAGTGTGAAATATGCTGCTGTACCTTCTTATAATAAACTGCCATGGCAAGCATTATAAATCAAACCCATAAAGTTGTATAAGTAGAATTTACATACCTGTGTATACAGGCTTAAGTGATAAGTGCATATGGAGTGAATGAATGAATCTTAGAGATGGTACAGGATAGTGTTTAATTGCACAGACTCCACTACTTGGATTCAAATCCTAGTTTTGTCACTTCCCAGCTATGTACTCTTGAGCAAACTGCTTAATTTCTCAGGTTTTTTTCTTATATGTATAATATAAATAGTAGTGGTACCTACCTCATAGTATTGTTACATGGATTAAATGATTTAACATATAAAGGATTTAGACCTTCTCTGGCACATGTGTGCTTATATGTGTTAGCTCTTGTTATGCGATTGTTTTTCATTCTCCTTCTTCTAGAAAGAATAAAGTCGAAGCTAATAATAATAGGACTAATCCATACTGAGATGATGAAAAACACTCAAACATCACAAGGATAGACTTCTGAAGTGGGTCCAATCCTAATGAGTTAATGAAAATCTCTGATACTCAGAACAAGAGTGACCTACAAGCAGAAAACAGAACGTCAACTTGTCTGTCCGCTCCCATCAGTTGATGGTGAGGACTTGAAATGATGAACTGAGAAGTTGACGAGGTCAGTGTGAACGGAGCGGAGGAGCAAGGTGTGACTGAGTGAGGTTGCCAAGCACCCTGGAGCTGGGAGTGCCTCACATGCACCGCATATTTGCCTTCCTCCACCAACTGCAAGATCATGCACCCAGACCTGCTGATGGAGCCAAACCACTTCTGGAAGAATTCAGAGTGAGAGAGACAGTTTATCTCTGTCATTTTAGCCAGGACATAGGTCTCCATGCTTCTATCAGCTGAGGCCAAATGTTCAGCCAAGCACAGACAGGAAATCCTGCAGCTGCTGGCCAAATAGTCCTTTATCATGTGAGGTGGAACCACTTTACTAAAATTTCCTCTTCCTTGGCAAAGGCCTCTGTTAAATGCTCCTGGACAATATATTTGTGATGTCCTTTTAATTTTTTATCACAAAGTAAAAATTTTTATCATCTATGAAGAATTTCTGCACCACTACCTTCAAATTCCCAAAGGAGTCCCACAGAGTCTCTACCCACTGCCGTGTGGCTGACAGGGTCTTGGTGCTCCGACCGGGTGTCAGGTCTGTGGCTCTGAGGTGGGAGAGCCGAGTTCAGGACATTGGTCCACCAGAGACCTCCCTGCTCCACGTAATATCAAACAGCGAAAGCTCTCCCAGAGATCTCCATCTCAATGCTAAGACTCATCTACACTCAATGACCAGCAAGCTACAGTGCTGGACACCCTATGCCAAACAACTAGCAACACAGGAACACAAACCAACCCATTAGCAGAGAGGCTGCCTAAAATCGTAATAAGGTCACAGACACCCCAAAACACACCACAAGACGCAGTCCTGCCCACCAGAAAGACAAGATCCAGCCTCACCCACCAGAACACAGACACCAGTCCCCTCCACCAGAAAGCCTACACAACACACTGAACCAAACTTACCCACTGGGGGCAGACACCAAAAACAATGGAAACTACGAACCTGCAGCCTGCGAAAAGGAAACCCCAAACACAGTAAGTTAAGCAAAAGAGAAGACAGAGAAACACACAGCAGATGAAGGAGCAAGGTAAAGACCCACCAGACCAAACAAATGAAGAGGAAATAGGCAGTCTACATGAAAAAGAATTCAGAGTAATGATAGTAAAGATGATCCAAAATCTTGGAAATAGAATGGAGAAAATACAAGAAACGTTTAACAAGGACCTAGAAGAACTAAAGGGCAAACAAACAATGATGAACAACAAAATAAATGAAATGAAAAATTCTGTAGAAGGAATCAGTAGCAGAATAACTGAGGCAGAAGAATGGACAAGTGACCTGAAAGATAAAATAGTGGAAATAACTACCACAGAGCAGAATAAAGAAAAATGAATGAAAAGAATTTTGGACAATTTCAGAGACCTCTGGGACAACACTAAAGGCACCAACATTCAAATTATAGGGGTCCCAGAATAAGAAGAGAAAAAGAAAGGGTCTGAGAAAATATTTGAAGAGATTATAGTTGAAAACTTCCCTAACATGGGAAAGGAAATAGTTAATCAAGTCCACGAAGCACAAGAGTTCCATACAGGATAAATCCAAGGAGAAACACGTCAAGACACATATTAATCAAACTATCAAATATTAAATACAAAGAAAAAATATTAAAAGCAGCAAGGGCAAAACAACAAATAATATACAATGGAATCCCCATAAGGTTAACAGCTGATCTTTCAGCAAAAACTCTGAAAGCCAGAAGGGAATGGCAGGACATATTTAAAGTGATGAAAGGGAAAAACCTACCACCAAGATTACTCTAACCAGCAAGGCTCTCATTCAGATATGACAGAGATATTAAAACCTTTACAGACAAGCAAAAGCTGAAGAATTCAGCACCACCAAACCAGCTTTACAACAAATACTAAAGGAACTTCTCTAGGCAGGAAACACAAGAAGAGGAAAAGACCTACAATAACAAACACAAAACAATTAAGAAAATGGTAATAGGAGCATACATATTGATAATTACCTTAAATGTAAATGGATTAAATGCTCCAAACAAAACACATAGACTGGCTGAATGGATACAAAAACAAGACCGATATATATGCTGTCTACAAGAGACCCACTTCAGACCTAGGGACACATACAGGCTGAAAGTGAGGGGATGGATAAAGATATTCCATGCAAAGGGAAATCAAAAGAAAGCTGGAGTAGCAATTCTCATATCAGACAAAATAGACTTTAAAAATAAAGACTATTACAAGTGACAAAGAAGGACACTACATAATGATCAAGGGGTCAATCCAAGAAGAAGATATAACAATTGTAAATATTTATGCACCCAACATGGGAGCACCTCAATACATAAGGCAAATACTAAGAGCCATACAAGGGGAAATCGACAGTAACACAATCACAGTATGGGACTTTAAGAGCCCACTTTCACCAATGGACAGATCATCCAAAATGAAAATAAATAAGGAAACACAAGCTTTAAATGATACATTAATCAAGATGGACTTAATTGATATTTATAGGACATTCCACCCAAAAACAACAGAATACACTTTCTTCTCAAGTGCTCATGGAACATCCTCCAGGAGAGATCACATGTTGGATCACAAATCAAGCCTTGGTAAATTTTAGAAATTTGAAATTGTATCAACTATCTTTTCTGACTACAACACTATGAGACTAGATATCAATTACAGGAAAATATCTGTAAAAAATACCAACACATAGAGGCTAAAGAATACACTATTTAATAATGAAGAGATCACTGAAGAAATCAAAGAGGAAATAAAAAAATACCTAGAAACAAATGACAATGAAAACATGATGACCCCAAACCTATGGGATGCAGCAAAAGCAAATCTAAGAGGGAAGTTTATAGCAATACAATCCTACCTCAAGAAACAAGAAACATCTCAAAAAACAACCTAACCTTACACCTAAAGCAATTAGAGAAAGAAGAACAAAAAATCCCCAAAGTTAGAAGAAGGAAAGAAATAAAGATCAGAAATAAATGAAAAAGAAATGAAGGAAACGATAGCAAAGATCAATAAAACTAAAAGCTGGTTCTTTGAGAAGATAAACAAAATTGATAAACCATTAGCCAGAGTCATCAAGAAAAAAAGGGAGAAGACTCAAGTCAATAGAATTAGGAATGTAAGAGGAGAAGTAACAACTGACACTGCAGAAATAAAAAGGATCAGGAAAGATTACTACAAGCAACTATATGCCAATAAAATGGACAACCTGGAAGAAAAGGACAAATTCTTAGAAATGCACAACCTTCCAAGACAGAACCAGGAAGAAACAGAAAATATAAACAGACAAATCACAAGCACTGAAATTGAAACTGTTTAAAAATCTTCCAACAAACAAAAGCCCAGGACCAGATGACTTCACAGGTGAATTCTTTAAAACATTTAGAGAAGAGCTAACACCTATCCTTCTCAAACTCTTCCAAAATATAGCAGAGGGAGGAACACTCCCAAACTCATTCTACGAGGCCACCATCACCCTGATACCAAAACCAGACAAAGATGTCACAAAGAAAGAAAAGTACTGGCCAATATCACTGATGAACATAGATGCAAAAATCCTCAACAAAATACTAGCAAACAGAATCCAATAGCACATTAAAAGGATCATACACTATGATCAAGTGAGGTTTATCCCAGGAATGCAAGGATTCTTCAATATACGCAAATCAATCAATGTGATAGAGTATATTAACAAATTGAAGGATGAAAACCATATGATCATCTCAATAGATGCAGAGAAAGCTTTCGACAAAATTCAACACCATTTATGATATAAACCCTCCAGAAAGTAGGCATAGAGGGAACTTACCTCAACATAATAAAGGCCATATATGACAAACCCACAGCCAACATCATTCTCAATGGTGAAAAACTGAAACCATTTCCACTAAGATCAGGAACAAGACAAGGTTGCCCACTCTCACCACTATTATTCAACATAGTTTTGGAAGTTTGAGCCACAGCAATCAGAGAAGAAAAAGAAATAAAAGGAATCCAAATTAGAAAGGAAGAAGTGAAACTGTCACTGTTTGCAGATGACATGATACTATACATAGAGAATCCTAAAGACTCTACCAGAAAACTACTAGAGCTAATCAATGAATTTGGTAGAGTAACAGGACACAAAATTAATGCACAGAAATCTCTTGCATTCCTATACACTAAGGAGGAAAAATCTGAAAGAGAAATTAAGGAAACACTCCATTTACCATTGCCACAAAAAGAATAAAATACCTAGGAATAAACCTACCTAAGGAGACAAAAGACCTGTATGCAGAACACTATAAGACACTAATTAAAGAAATTAAAGATGATATCAACAGATGGAGAGATATACCATGTTCTTGGATTGGAAGAATCAACATTGTGAAAATGATTATACTACCCAAAGCAATCTACAGATTCAATGCAATCCCTATCAAACTACCAATGGCATTTTTCACAGAACTAGAACAAAAAATTTCACAATTTGTATGGAAACACAAAAGACCCCGAATAGCCAAAACAATCTTGAGAAGGAAAAACGGAGCTGGAGGTCAGGCTCCTGGACTTTAGACTGTACTACAAAGCTACAGTAATCAAGACAGTATGGCACTGGCACAAAAATAGGAATATAGATCAATGGAACAGAATACAAAGCCCAGAGATAAACCCACACAGATATGGTCACATTATTTTAGATAAAGGAGGCAAGAATATACATGGAAAAAAGACAACCTCTTCAATAAGTGATGCTGGGAAAACTGGACAGCTACATGTAAAACAATGGAATTAGACCACTCCCTAACACCATACAGAAAAATAAACTCCAAATGTATTAAGGACCTAAATATAAGGCCAGACACTATAAAACCCTTAGAAGAACACATAGGCAGGACAGTCTATGACATAAATCACAGCAAGATCCTTTTTGACCCACCTCCTAGAGAAATGGAAATAAAAACAAAAATAAACAAATAGGACCTAATGAAACTTAAAAGCTTTTGCACAGCAAGGAAAACCATAAACAAGATGAAAAGACAACTCTCAGAATGGGAGAAAATATTTGCAAACGAAGCAACTGACAAAGCATTAATCTCCAAAATATACAGGCAACTCATGCAGCTCAATATCAAAGAAAAAACAACCCAATCCAAAAATGGGCAGGAGACCTAAATACACATGTCTCCAAAGAAGACATACAGATTGCCAACAAATACATGAAAGAATGCTCAACATCACTAATCATTAGAGAAATGCAAATCAAAACTACAATGCAGTATCACCTCACACCGGTCAGAATGGCCATCATCAAAAAATCTACAAACAATAAATGCTGGAGAGGGTGTGGAGAAAAGGGAACCCTCTTGCACTGTTGGTGGGAATTTAAATTGATAGAGCCACTATGGAGAACAGTATGGAGGTTCCTTAAAAAACTAAAAATAGAACTACCATATGACCCAGCAATCCCACTACTCGGCATATACCCTGAGAAAACCATAATTCAAAAAGAGGCATGTACCACAATGTTCATTGCAACTCTATTTACAATAGCCAGGACATGGAAGCAACCTAAGTGTCCATCGACAGATGAATGGATAAAGAAGATGTGGCACATATATGCAATGGAATATTACTCAGCCATTAAAAGAAATGAAATTGAGTTATTTGTAGTGAGGTGGATAGACCTAGAGACTTTCATACAAAGTTAAGTAAGTCAGAAAGAGAAAAACAAATACCATATGCTAACACATATATGGAGAATCTAAAAAAAAAAAAAAAAAAGAAAGGTTCTGACGAACCTAGGGGCAGGAAAGGAATAAAGACACAGACGTAGAGAATGGACTTGAGGACACGGGGAGGGGGAAGGGTAAGCTGGGACGAAGTGAGAGAGTGGCATGGAGAAACGTAAAATAGGTAGCTAATGGGAAGCAGCCGCATAGCACCAGGAGATCAGCTAGGTGCTTTGTGATCACCTAGAGAGGTGGGATAGGGAGGGTGGGAGGGAGACCCAAGAGGGAGGAGATATGGGGATATATGTATATGTATAGCTGATTCACTTTGTTATAAAGCAGAAACTAACACACCATTGTAAAGCAATTATGCTCCAATAAAGATGTTTAAAAAAAAAAAAAGAAAAGAGGCTAAGCTTTTAATTTCTGCTTGTGTAGATGTGGCAGAATAGAGCCTCTGAGAGTAACTGCCAATCAGCAGAACTGTTCTCCACTGCCCCACCCACTCTGAAAACCCCAGAACTCTGAAAACCCCAGGACCCCTTGAGATTTGACAAAGACAGGCAAGTTGTTTAATGAGATATCTCCTGGTTCCTCCCAGAGGGACTCCAGTGCCCATCCTAGAAACGCACAGAAAAAAATTGTTTCATCTTTAATGAAAATGAGAGATGTAAGAGAGGGTGACATCAGCGAACATTGTCCTCTGAAATCAAAATATACGAACAAATTCAGAATGTTGAAAACAATATAGAAAATTGTCTGGGCTCTCCAGACACTTCAATGTCATGAACAACAAAAATGGTGATGGGGAGGAGCGATCTTAGATGGAAAGAGGCTGAAGAGACAGAATAATCCAATATAGCATGTGAACCTTGAATGGATCTTAGATCAGGGGAAAAAAAGGTGTGAAAGATGTTTTGGGGAACAACTGAAAATAATTGAAATATGGACTCTGTATTACATAATGTTATTGATTTGAGGTTAATCTTCTTCAGTGTGACATTGATATCCTCGTCATAGAGAAGACCCTTATTCTTGGAACATAAATGGTAAAATTTTCAAGCTGAGGTCTAATGATGACTTCAACTTGATGTCCAATCATTCAGAAGAAAACAAGTAGGTTGAAGTAGATAAAACAGCCAAATATTAACAGCTGGTGAATCTATGGGACAGGAATACAGGTGTTTCATGATATTATGTATTGAGGTTTTTTGAGGATTTGAAAATTTTCCAAATAAATTGTTGGGGGGACATGGTCCCTAATACAGTCCCTTTTTTCTGGAATGCCACGTACAAAGTTCATCTCACAAATCAGTAGTCGTCCTCTGAGTGTCCTCTGTGTGCAGGGGTCTTCTTGAGACATATTTTACTGTTTCTTTTTCTCAATAACTGCAGAAACAATGTGGGGGCAGTGCTGACATTGCTCAAATTATTTTATTTTTCTTTAACTGTTTCTTTCTTTGATGCTATTTTGTTTTTCCCAGAATGGTGCCTTGGCTGTGTACACAGCACTCTGGAAATAACTGTTATAATTGTTTAAAGTTAATTCTATTTTAAATAACTGTCACTTGTACAGTGAATCACCTTGGGTATGCTACTTCACATTTTGGGGGGTGTTATCTTCCCCATCCCCAAAATGCCCTTTTTTGAACACTCAATCTCCCAGATTTCCTCTCTTGGGTGATGGGTGTCTGAGGTGCCCAGGGCTCATGCTCTCTCTGGGAGTGGCCACAAGATGGCAGTGTTTCAGACATTGTTCTACTAGGACGGAAGATCTGAGAGTGTGGCTGAGGGCTGAAGGGGGCATCCGTGGCAGAAGGTTGGCAGATCTGATGCTGTGCTCATCATCCAAAAGGTTTAAAACAAAGACTTGGATGGTGTATTGGGGAAAAGACAATAAGAATTGTCTTTGTTGCATTCTTTGCCTAGAGCTCAAGCAGTTTATATAGCAATAATCCCATGAAACTCCAGGAAGTATTTTCTTGTCTGTACCAATGCTAAGTTTGTCGTTTCCTCTAGCTATCTATGTGGCAATGTACTATTGCAAGGGTGCCACCTAGCAGTTCTCTCTGTTAGCACATGACCTATTCAGTTCACTACTTAAGAACTGTAAACTACGTTCAACTCTCTTTTTGTGGCATGAATTCTAAACACAATTAGAATGTTCTTCCCTCCTAGGGGTATCCATAGAATTATGGGTGGATGAGTGTTTCCATTACACTTCCATGAACCTCAAAATCAAAGAAGAAAATGTTTCTCAATGAGAACCTTTATATAAGATATAAGCTTTAGTAAGTTCAGTCTTTAAAATATTGGGCTTTCATATAATAGTCCGTGAGGAGCTAATGATTGAAATGTATGATTCCTATGTTCCTGTGACAAAGAAAACCAAGGTCATTTTTGTCCGAAGTCCAGTGCAGACTCAGTAAATTCCAGAGGAGCCTCGTAGACATAAAAGTTGATGGCTCTGCAGTTATCTTTGGATGAGCTTCAAACTGAGGCTCTAGATCACTGTAAATGTCTAGGAGAGTTTGGGGTTGGTGAAGCCAAACCGAAAACTTGTGAAGAATTGAGGAGGCTGCCATGGGACCCTCTCAGCGAGTGTGGTCTCCCTGCTCCATAGATCTGCTTGTAGGCTCATCTCCGGTGTGGGTCTTTGGCACGGTCCCTTCTCAAATCTGCAGAGTGAGATCAACGTCTGGAGAAGCATCATTTGAGTTCTTTTCCTCTGACAGCCTCCTGATGAATTCTTCCCCCAAATGGACACTTGACCAACCATGCTTAATGGATTATCTTGTTAGAGCAGTATAACCTTAGGATTATCCAAGGCTGAATGAAGTGCAAACGTTTGTCTTTCACTTGATGGACCCACAAACTGAACGAGCCTCAGCTCATTGATCAGGTCAACTGACAAAATGGCTTTCTGGTGTGTAAGGATACAGTGATGTGCATGGCAAAGCCCATGCCTGGGATTATATCTATGAACCCAAATAATCATAGTCTGCCTAGTGGACAGAGTATATTTTGCTATTTCAAAATTATGGATCACCTTTTGTTTCTGGTTTCTAAAAAGCCCAGGGGTTAATTGTGGGGTCTGTTATTTTGCTTATAAACACCCTAAGTCAGTACTTTGCCTCCGATGACAGGACACACTATTGTTATCAAGATTTGATTCCTAAGATCTGCATTGATTGTAGGTTAGTATCTCCTCCCGATTGGAACTCACTTTATCACCCTGTAAAATAATGACTAGAGCTCAAGTTTTCATAACAGATCTTGTCTTTTCCAGTTTCTAGTAGAACTTTAACATCAGGAAAGGACCAGAGTAATTTAGAAATGCATTCAGGCAGCTATTTCTCGATTAGTTGCATGAAGTTACCACAGCTTCTAACATTTGTTCATTTCAATATGTTAGCAAATTGCACCATGGTAGATCATTAGGGCAGAAGCTGTCCAGGGCATCCCATTTTGTTTCTTCTGTTTTTTCTTAACATCTTTATTGGAGTATAATTGCTTTACAATGTTGTGTTAGTTGCTGATGTATAACAATGTGAATCAGCTATATGGCTATACATATACATATATCCCCATAACCCATCCATCTCACGTCTCCCTCAAAGCCTCCTTATCCCACCCTCTACGTGGTCCTGGAGCACCAAGCTGATTTCCCTGTGCTATGCAGCTGCTTCTCACTAGCTATCTATTTTACATTTGGTAGTGTAAATATCTCCATGCCCCTCTCTCTTTAGGTACCAGCTTACCATTCCCCCTCCCCGTGTCCTCAAGTCCATTCTCTACATCTGTGCCTTTATTCCTGTCCTGCCCCTAGGTTTGTCAGAACCTTTTTTTTTTCCTTTAGATTCCATATATATGTGTTAGCATACAGTATTTGTTTTTCTCTTTCTGACTTACTTCACTCTATATGACAGTCTCTAGGTCCATCCACCGCACTACAAATAACTCAATTTCATTTCTTTTAATGGCTGAGTAATATTCTATTGTATATAAGTGCCACATCTTCTTTATCCATTCATCTGTCGATGGACACTTAGGTGACTTCCATGTCCTGGCTACTGTAAATAGAGTTGCAATGAACATTGTGGTACATGCCTCTTTTTGAATTATGGTTTTCTCAGGGTATATGCTGGGTAGTGCTGGGTCATATGGTAGTTCGATTTTTAGCTTTTTAAGGGACCTCCATACTGTTCTCCATAGTGGCTGTATCAATTTACATTTCCACCAACAGTGCAAGAGGGTTCCCTTTTCTCCACACCCTCTACAGCATTTATTGTTTGTAGATTTTTGATGATGGCCATTCTGACCGGTGTGAGGTGATACGGCATTATAGTTTTGATTTGCATTTCTCTAATGATTAGTGATGTTGAGCATTCTTTCATGTGTTTGCAATCTGTATATCTTCTTTGGAGAAATGTCTGTTTAGGTCTTCTGCCCATTTTTGGATTGGGTTGTTCGTTTTTTTGATATTGAGCTGCATAAGCTGCATGTAAATTTTGGAGATGAATCCTTTGTCTGTTGCTTCATTTGCAAATATTTTCTCCCATTCTGAGGCTTGCCTTTTCATCTTGTTTATGGATTCCTTTGTTGTGCAAAAGCTTTTAAGTTTCATTAGGTCCCATTTGTTTATTTTTGTTTTTATTTCCATTTCTCTAGAAGGTGGGTCAAAAAGGATCTTGCTGTGATTTATGTCATAGAGTGTCCTGCCTATGTTTTCCTCTAAGGGTTTTATAGTGTCTGGCCTTCCATTTAGGTCTTTAATCCATTTGGAGTTTTTTTTATGTATGGTGTTGGGGAGTGTTCTATTTTCATTCCTTTACATGTAGCTGTCCAGTTTTCCCAGCATCACTTATTGAAGAGGCTGTCTTTTCTCCATTGTATATTCTTGCCTCCTTTATCAAAGATAAGGTGACCATATGTGCATGGGTTTATCTCTGGGCTTTCTATCCTGTTCCATTGATCTATATTTCTGTTTTTGTGCCAGTACCATACTGTCTTGATTACTGTAGCTTTGTAGTATAGTCTGAAGTCAGGGAGCCTGATTCCTCTAGCTCCATTTTTCTTTCTCAAGATTGCTTTGGTTATTCGGGGTCTTTTGTGTTTCCATACAAATTGTGAAATTTTTTGTTCTAGTTCTATGAAAAATGCCATTGGTAGTTTGATAGGGATTGCATTGAATCTGTAGATTGCTTTGGGTAGTATAGTCATTTTCACAATGTTGATTCTTCCAATCCAAGAACATGGTGTATCTTTCCATCTGTTTGTATCATCTTTAGTCTCTTTCATCAGTGTCTTATAGTTTTCTGCATACAGGTCTTTTGTCTCCTTAGGTAGGTTTATTCCTAGGTATTTTATTCTTTTTGTGGCAATGGTAAATGGGAGTGTTTCCTTAATTTCTCTTTCAGATTTTTCCTCCTTAGTGTATAGGAATGCAAGAGATTTCTGTGCATTAATTTTGTATCCTGTTACTCTACCAAATTCATTGATTAGCTGTAGTAGTTTTCTGGTAGAGTCTTTAGGATTCTCTATGTATAGTATCATGTCATCTGCAAACAGTGACAATTTCACTTCTTCTTTTCTGATTTGGATTCCTTTTATTTCTTTTTCTTCTCTGATTGCTGTGGCTCAAACTTCCAAAACTATGTTGAATAATAGTGGTGAGAGTGGGCAAACTTGTCTTGTTCTTGATCTTAGTGGAAATGGTTTCAGTTTTTCACCACTGAGAACAATGTTGGCCGTGGGTTTGTCATATATCGCTTTTATTATGTTAAGTTCCCTCTATGCCTACTTTCTGGAGGGTTTATATCATAAATGGCGTTGAATTTGGTCGAAAGCTTTCTCTGCATCATGATCATATGGTTTTCATCCTTCAATTTGTTAATATAGTGTATCACATTGATTGACTTGTGTATATTGAAGAATCCTTGCATTCCTGGGATAAACCCCACTTGAACATGGTGTATGATCCTTTTAATGTGCTGTTGGGTTCTGTTAGCTAGTATTTTGTTAAGGATTTTTGCATCTATGTTCATCAGTGATATTGGCCAGTAGTTTTCTTTCTTTGTGACATCTTTGTCTGGTTTTGGTATCAGGGTGTTGGTGGCCTCGTAGAATGAGTTTGAGAGTGTTCCTCCCTCTCTATGTTTTGGAAGAGTTTGAGAAGGATAGGTGTTAGCTCTTCTCTAAATGTTTTAAAGAATTCACCTGTGAAGCCATCTGGTCCTGGGCTTTTGTTTGTTGGAAGATTTTTAAACAGTTTCAATTTCAGTGCTTGTGATTGTTCTGTTTATATTTTCTGTTTCTTCCTGGTTCAGTCTCAGAAGGTTGTGCTTTTCTAAGAATTTGTCCATTTCTTCCAGGTAGTCCAATTTTTGAAACATGGTTGCTTGTAGTAAGTGCTCATTATCCATTGTATTTCTGCAGTGTCAGTTGTTACTTCCCCTTTTTCTTTCTAATTCTGTTAATTTGAGTCTTCTCCCTTTTTTTCTTGATGAGTCTGGCCAATGGTTTATCAATTTTTTAAATCTTCTCAAAGAACCAGCTTTTAGTTTTATGGATCTTTGCTATCATTTCCTTCATTTCTTTTTCATTTATTTCTGATCTGATCTTTATGATTTCTTTCCTTCTGCTAACTTTGGGGTTTTTTTGTTCTTCTTTCTCTAATTGCTTTAGGTGTAAGGTTAGGTTGTTTATTTGAGATGTTTCTTGTTTCTTGAGGTAGGATTGTATTGCTATAAACTTCCCTCTCAGAACTGCTTTTGCTACATCCCATAGGTTTGGGGTCATCGTGTTTTCAGTGTCATTTGTTTCTAGGTATTTTTTTATTTCCTCTTTGATTTCTTCAGTGATCTCTTGGTTATTAAGTAGTGTACTGTTTAGCTTCCATGTGTTTGTATTTTTTACGTTTTTTTTCCTGTAATTGATATCTAGTCTCATAGTGTTGTGGTCAGAAAAGATACTGGACATGATTTCAATTCTCTTAAATTTACCAAGGCTTCATTTGTGACCCAAGATATGATCTCTCCTGGAGGATGTTCCATGAGCACTTGAGAAGAAAGCGTATTCTGTTGTTTTTGGATGGAATGTCCTATAAATATCAATTAAGTCCATCTTGTTTAATGTATCATTTAAAGCTTGTGTTTCCTAATTTATTTTCATTTTGGTTTGTCTGTCCATTGGTGAAAGTAGGGTGTTAGAAGTCCCATACTATTATTGTGTTACTGTCGATTTCTCCTTTTATGGCTGTTAGCATTTGCCTTATGTATTGAGGTTCTCCTATGTTTGGTGCATAAATATTTACAATTGTTATATTTTCTTCTTGGATTGATCCCTTGATCATTATGTAGTGTCCTTCTTTGTCTCTTGTAATAGTCTTTATTTTAAAGTCTATTTTGTCTGATATGAGAATTGCTACTTGAGCTTTCTTTTGATTTCCATTTGCATGGAATATCTTTTTCCATCCCCTCACTTTCAGTCTGTATGTGTCCCTAGGTCTGAAGTGGGTCTCTTGTAGACGGTCTTGTTTTTGTATCCATTCAGCCAGTCTATGTGTTTTGTTTGGAGCATTTAATCCATTTACATTTAAGGTAATTATCAATATGTATGCTCCTATTACCATTTTCTTAATTGTTTTGTGTTTGTTATTGTAGGTCTTTTCCTCTTCTTGTGTTTCCTGCCTAGAGAAGTTCCTTTAGTATTTGTTGTAAAGCTGGTTTGGTGGTGCTGAATTCTTCAGCTTTTGCTTGTCTGTAAAGGTTTTAATATCTCTGTCATCTCTGAATGAGATCCTTGCTGGGTAGAGTAATCTTGGTTGTAGGTTTTTCCCTTTCATCACTTTAAATATGTCCTGCCATTCCCTTCTGGCTTTCAGAGTTTCTGCTGAAAGATCAACTGTTAACCTTATGAGGATTCCCTGGTATGTTAATTGTTGCTTTTCCCTTGCTGCTTTTAATATTTTTTCTTTGTATTTAATTTTTGATAGTTTGATTAATATGTGTCTTGGCATGTTTCTCCTTGGATTTATCCTGTATGGGACTCTCTGCGCTTCCTGGACTTGATTGACTATTTCCTTTCCCATATTTGGGAAATTTTAAACTATAATCTCTTCAAATATTTTCTCAGACCCTTTCTTTTTCTCTTCTTCTGCAGGGACCCTTATGATTCGAATGTTGGTGCATTTAATGTTGTCCCAGAGTTCTCTGAAATTGTCCAAAATTCTTTTCATTCTTTTTTCTTTATTCTGGTCTGTGGTAGTTATTTCCACTATTTTATCTTCCAGGTCACTTATCCATTCTTCTACCTCAGTTATTCTGCTATTGTTTCCTTCTAGAGGATTTTAAATTTCTTTTACTGTGTTGTTCATCATTCTTTGTTTGCTCTTTAGTTCTTCTAGGTCCTTGTTAAACGTTGCTTGTATTTCCTCCATTCTGTTTCCAAAATTTTGGATCATCTTTATTATCGTTACCCTGAATTCTTTTTCAGGTAGACTGCCTATTTCCTCTTCATTTGTTTGGCCTGGTGGGTTTTTACCTTGCTCCTTCATCTCCTGTGTATTTCTCTGTCTTCTCTTTTTGTTTAACTTATTGTGTTTGGGGTCTCCTTTTCGCAGGTTGCAGGTTCATAGTTCCCTTTTGTTTTGGTGTCTGCCCCCAGTGGCTAAGGTTGGTTCAGTGGGTTGTGTACGCTTCCTGTTGGAGGGGACTAGTGCCTGTGATCTGGTGGATGAGGCTGGATCTTGTCTGTCTGGTGGGCAAGTCCACGTCTGGTGGTGTGTTTTGGGGTGTCTGTGACCTCATTATGATTTTAGGCAGCCTCTCTGCCAATGGGTGGGGCTGTGTTCCTGTCTTGTTAGTTGTCCATCACTGTAGCCTGCTGGTTGTTGAGTGGAGCTGGGTCCTAGCATTGATATGGAGATCTCTGAAAGAGCTTTCGCTGTTTGATATTACGTGGGGCCAGGAGGTCTCTCGAGGACCAATGTTCTGACCTCGGCTTTCCGACCTCAGAGGCTCTGGCCTGACACCCGGCTAGAGCACCAAGACCCTGTCAGCCACACAGCCCAGAAGAAAAGGGAGAAAAAAGAAGAAAGAATGTTATTAAAATAAAAAATAAAAAAATAATGAAAAGAAAAAGAAAGAAAGAAAGAAGAGAGCAGCTGAACCAAAACACAAATCCACCAATGATAACAAGCACTAAAAACTATACTAAAAAAAAACCAAAGAAAAACGGACAGACAGAACCCTAAGACAAATGGCAAAAGCAAAGCTGTAGACTCAAAATCACGAAAAGAAGCATACACATACACACTCACAAAAAGAGAGAAAGGAAAAACAATATATATCTATGTATAAAGAAAAGGAAGAGAACAACTAAATCAGTAAACAAATCTACCAATGAAAATAAACTCTAAATACTAAACTAAGATGAATATAAAACCAGAAACAAATTAGATGCAGAAAGCAAACCCCAAGTCTACAGTTTCTCCCAAAGTCCTCTGCCTCAATTTTGGAATGATTCATTGTCTATTCAGATATTCCACAGATACAGGGTACATCAAGTTGATTGTGGAGATTTAATCTGTTGCTCTTGAGGCTGCTGGCAGAAATTTCCCTTTATCTTCTTTGTTCACACAGCTCCTGGGGTTCAGCTTTGGGTGTGGCCCCGCCTCTGCGTGTAGGTCGCCGGAGGGCGTCTGTTCTTCACTCAGACAGGACGGGGTTAAAGGAGCGGCTGATTAGGGGGCTCTGGCTCACTCAGGCTGGGGGGAGGGAGGGGTACAGATGTGGGGCGAGCCTGCGGCGGCAGAGGCCGGCGTGACATTACAACAGCCTGAGGTGTGCCGTGTGTTCTCCTGGGGAAGTTGTCCCTGGATCACGGGACCCTGGCAGTGGCGGGCTGCACAGGCTTCCAGGAGGGGAGGTGTGTATAGTGGTCTGTTCTTGCACACAAGGTTCTTGGTGGCGGCAGCAGCAACCTTAGCATCCCATGCCCGTCTCTGTGGTCCGCGCTGATAGCTGCGGTTCGAGCCCGTCTCTGGAGCTCGTTTAGGCGGTGCTCTGAATCCCCTCTCCTCATGTACCCTGAAACAATGGTCTCTTGCCTCTTAGGCAGGTCCAGACTTTTTCCTGTACTCCTTCTGGGTTAGCTGTGGCTCACTAGCTCCCTTCAGGCTGTGTTCATGCAACCAACCCCAGTTCTCTCCCTGGGGTCTGACCTCCAAAGCCCAAGCCTCAGCTCCCAGACCCCACCTGTCCCAGCAGGTGAGCAGACAAGCCTCTCGGGCTGGTGAGTGCTGGTTGGCACCCATCCTCTGTGCGGGAGTCTCTCTGCTTTGCCCTCTGCACCCCTGTTGCTGCGCTCTCCTCCTTGGCTCCAAAGCTTCCCCCCACCCACCCACCATCTCCGCCAGTGAAGGGGCTTCCTAGTGTGTGGCAACTTTTTCTCCTTCACAGCTCCCTCCCAGAAGTGCAGGTCCCATCCCTATTCTTTTGTCTCTGTTTTTTCTTTTTTCTTTTGCCCTACCCAGGTACATGGGGAGTTTCTTGCCTTTTGGGAAGTCTGAGGTCTTCTGCCAGTGTTCAGTAGGTGTTCTGTAGGAGTTGTTCCACAGGTATATGTATTTTTGATGTATTTGTGGGGAGGAAGGTGATCTCCACCTCTTACTCCTCCACCACCTTGAAGAACCCCTCCCCATTTTGTTTTTGAAGTGATTCCAGTGTCCTGCAAGATTTAAAGATTCCAACGTTTAATAAAAGCTGGTGATTACCTAGACTTTCAGAAACAAAGATTTCAAGACAACAGTTTAAGTGAGAAGACGTCCTCTCTTATGGTTCAAAGAATGTAAATTCTAAGATGGTTTAAATACCAAATGCATCAGAGTTGCCTTCATTTGAGTGGAAATTCAGCACTAAATCCCTCAACAGAGATTAGTTTAGTGTTGGAGATTTGATTTCGTCCCGATTGCTACGTCTTTCAAGGCACGGGTCCCCACTGCTGTTAGATGTGTTACCATCTTCTCTCCTTAGAATGTTAACTATTTCAGATTTTAGAAGACAGAACAGCTCCATGGGTCATCTTCTGTTTCTTTCTGTTACTTCTGATATTTAAAGAGAAAAATCCTTGGCATGTTCCCCCTTTAAGATCAGAAACATCACAGAGTAGGATCTGGGACAATTTTGGCAACTCACCCCTGTACTGCTAAGCCCTCTCTCCCCATCCTCCCCAACTCTGAGAATATAAGTGAATGTGGCAATGTCTGTAATAAAGTGACAGAGAGCCAGAAAAACATAGTGGATGAGACAATTTTTCCAAATGGGCTTACCCGGACTCTAATTCTGGATGACAGGCCATTTGATGCAGGCCTTGAAGGGTATGCAGTATTTTAAAAGGCACTTTGGCGAAAGTGGACCTTTAGTCAGCAGTGGCGTAAGAACAGATGTGAAGAATGTTTGGCAAATTTGATGAATGCCAGGTAGCCCGATACACCTGGACAAGAGTGTGCATGTGCCTGAAGCATAGAATACAAGGGAAACCTGGAAAGTTAGGTTAGGTCTAGAGCAAGGATGACCCAGAATGTCATGCTGAGGGGCTTGATTTCCAGTCTTTAAGCAACATGAGCCACTGGCAGTATTTGAAAAAAGGAGTGACTTGAAACCTACTCAGATAGTCAGTAATAAGGCACGTCCCCTGTGCAGGCACTGTTCCAATGCTTCTCATATACTAATGCATTGCATTTTCTCAACAATCCCATGGAATAAATACAATTGCCCTCACTTAGATGGAAGCACAGGGAATTTGAGCAATTTGCTCAAGGTCACATAGCAAGAAGTGGCAGAGCCAGAACTGTACCTGTAGCCTGGCTCCTGAACCTGGGCTCTAAACCTTTACATTGTTTGGGGACAGGATCAGCCTGGAGAGAAGCCAGAGGGAAGGAGAAGGTGTTGCAATAACCGCAAGAGACAAGGGGGGCTCAAACTAGGGAGTTCAAGGGGCAGAGTGGAGATGACAAAAGAGACAGATGCAAATGATCTTGCAGAGGAAACAGTAACTTTGGCCTTGGTAGAAAAGTAAATCGGGACTTCCCTAGCAGTCCAGGTCCAGTGGTTAAAACTTTGTGTTTCAAATGCAGTGGGTGCTGGTTTGATCCCTCGTCGGGGATGTTGCATGGTGTGGCAAAAAAGAAAACACAGTCAGAAGGCACAAGATATGAAGTCCCAGAATATTAATACAAGAAAATAGAGAAGCCCTCAAAAGAGTGAAAACGAATAAAATATAATCTTATTTTAAAAAAAAGAAAAGAAAAATAAAAGTCAACTGTTCACATGTCATGGTTTCAAATCCACCCACTGTTCTCTTAACGCCTCCTCCCATACTACTCACTTTGCACTTACCTACGACCTTCCATTTTCCAGGTAAGGTCTCACCTGGGCAGAGTCAAGGAAGGTCACTACTTAGTTCATTCTAAACACTCAACATTTGTGTTGATGTATCACTTTTCTGGAAGCTACATCACCTTGTTTGGTGAAACTTGTAAGTCTATTCCCCATGATAACTGTGATGTGTCTAGAGATGTGTCTAGAGAGAGATGTACTTGTCTTTTTTTTTTTTTTTTTTAATCCAAAGGAAAGACCTTATATTTAACCCAGACCTTAAGTGTTTTTAGAAAATATCTGAATAGAATAGAATGAAAATGTCATCTCATTCAGTTTTGGAACTCTCTACTCTCAACTTTGGACCACCCATTTGCCGTATGTGGGTTATTAATCAATCAGAACAACCTCGCTGGTTTCCTTACCGCGTCTTGCTTTCATGAGAAACCTTGGCTGGAAAAGGCCTCTCTCAAGCTAGGAATTCTTATGACAGAGGTTCTTGTTAAAAACATTGAATTGTGATATTAATGTGGTATCTTAATTTATTAAATTTACCTTAGTAAGGGAATTGATATCCTTGTAACAATATTGTTGATGGCATGTTTTGGGTTTATAAAGAAACTTTTTACCTAACTGATTGGGAACCATCAGGGGAAGACAGGAAACCCAATATTGTAAATAAATTCAACATTAATAATTTCTATACATTTCTTGAGTCAGCCATGTAAAAAAGTAGAAAGTGCCATGATACTAGTGCAGGTATTGCACAATGAGCTGAAAAAAAGACTGTATTCAACAAGCTTGGAGAAGCAATAGTCTAGGAAGAACTATAAAGAATGTCTGGATGGGCACCAGTCCTGGGAAGTTGAGAAGAAACCATAGAATTGGGGTGTGCGGCGTGTGGCACTAGACGGGCCTCCATGCGGCAGATTCTAGCAGGATGAAAAGTTACATTTATTGAGTGTCTATCGACAGCTGTGCCTATTCCAATGGTGTTAAGCCTGACCATATTCTGGGTATTTTTTGTCCCAGAGAAGGCTATTTTCCATGGTCCTATACAAGTAGTAAGTGATGGAGTGAAGCTTATGATTCCGGTCTGCCCGACTCTGTCACCAAGCCTTCTGCCTCAAGTGACTGAAGGTAGCAGTCATCCTTAGTAGCTCAACAGGGTCTTTAGCTGTGGAAGAGACTCTATCAATCATTTTAACATCACTGCTCATCAGCGATACAGAAACTTTCTCTCCTTAGGGATATTTATGTGAAAACATAATCATAAATAATAAAACATAAGTAATAAAAATCTTTGTTTCTTAACAAAGTTACAGGAGCGTCTGTGACTTGATTTCTCCCTTAATCCTGAAATGGTGCCGGTGGAATCTAGAGATAGATAGAATTTATGATCAATGGTAATTGTGAACAATGTAATCATCATGACAGCAGTGACTTAGACTTCCATGTACATTCCTATCCAATAACTCAAAGGGAAATTCATGTAACCCATGATTTACAGAAATGTGATGTCAACATATTCAATACTTTTCTTGGGTTAGTAATATAAAAATAATTGTATAGGGGCCAGGAAATTCAAAATGGGACATGGAATCATAGATTTCAGATTCTTGCCAAGTAACTGATTATCTAGAATGGCTAAAGTATTAGGTCATGAGTATCATGTAATGCACTGCCACATGTATTACCATATACTACCATGTTGAGTGCCATCCAAACTCCATGGCAGTGCTTTCTTATCTGGCCAGTCAAAAAAATTCACTTGCTTTTCTCTAGAGAGGGAGAGGTTGGCCAGAGAGGAGAAAAATTCCTATAAGCAAAAGGCAAGCAATTTTCAACATTTCTTGGTTTGTTTACCTTCACGATGCCTTCTGTTCTGCTTACCCAAGGTTCCATGTTACTCCAAGAGTAGGATGAAGTTTAAGTCGATATTGATAATTTTTGTGGCTTTACTGAGAAAGAGAGAAGTTGCTCGTCCAAGTGCATCACATGGAACTACTGTCCTGCCAAGAAGAGAATGGTGATATCCAGCAACTTCCACCTTCCTGGCTGTGCTTACATAACCCACTAATTATGCAGAATAAACCTGTTCCATGTCATCTCCCTGTAGCTTTGATGCCCCCCATTTTTCTTTCTCTCCTTAAGGATATTTACATGAAAACATCTTTGTTTCTAGAGAGTTTGTTTTTCCTTCTCTTTTTGAGGGCTACCCTCCCTTTGAAAATACTGACTTTTGTCTCCCACCTCAGAAGGATGGGTTCGTACTGCTCTGCTTTTAACAACACAGGTCAGTTGCTAGGGAAACATGTAACTTCAATGGAAGGCTCTGAGTTAGAATAGACAAGCTTTTAGTGTAACTGGAACCAACGATATGCATGAACAGTAACGTTTGCTGATAAATTCTGTATTAATGAATTAGACTTAGCATCCTCCCAAAGGGCCACTGTTAGCCTTCTAGCAGAAGCTGATGGTTTTGAAAAAATCTTGTAAAAAGGCTTCTTAAAAAAAGACTTCTTGCATCCTGACAAATTATAAAAGATCTTTTGAAAGACCTCTTTAAAGGATCTTGCATCCTTACAAATTATTTAAGGATTCTTAATAATATTAACCGTATTATAGCTAAATTTTGAGCCCTTGCTTTAAGTTAGACACTGTGCTGAGCGCTTGGCAAGCATTAACAGGCTGAAGGTGAATTATTACTTACTATGGTAGTTTCAGATAGGGGTTTTTATTTCTGCATTTTACAGATGAAGAACTCGAGTAACAGAGAGGCTAAATAGCTCAGCGAAGCACATCTGGGCAGTAAAGTGGGGGAGTGGTGACCTGAACTCAGGGCACCTGACGTTATGGTGGTAGATGTCCTTAGCTGTTAAGTTATACTACCACCCAATCATGATCACGTTGGTTGTTCATACATAAAGTCAAATTTTAAAAATTGATAGTTAGGAGCTTCCTTGGTGGCACAGTGGTTGAGAATCTGCCTGCCAATGCAGGGCACACGGGTTCGAGCCCTGGTCTGGGAAGATCCCACATGCCGCAGAGCAGCTGGGCCCGTGAGCCACAACTACTGAGCCTGCACGTCTGGAGCCTGTGCTCCGCAACAAGAGAGGCCGCGATAGTGAGAGGCCCGCGTACCACGATGAAGAGTGGCCCCTGCTTGCCGCAGCTAGAGGAAGCCCTCGTACAGAAACGAAGACCCAACACAGCCAAAATTAATTAATTAATTAATTAATTAAAAACTTAAAAAAAAAAATTGATAGTTAAAGAACCAGAAAGTAAGAATTCCATTGGATAATCAAAAATTTCCCACAATGGACTTTTTTTTCTTACTTTGTCAGTTGTAAAGTAAATAAGAGTCTGGGTTATACAGTAGGTCCTTGTTGGTTATCTATTTTAAATATAGCAGTGTGCAGGGAACTCTGCTTGGTATTCTGTAATAACCTAAATGAGAAAAGAATTTGATAAAGAATAGATACACGTATATGTATAACAGAATCACTTTGCTGTACACCTGAAACTAACACAACACTGTTAATCAACCACACTCTAATATAAAATAAAAATTAAAAAAAAAAAGAGTCTGGGTTTTTTTTTGGTGGGGGAGGGGTGGTTTCTTCTTCATGCACAGACAGAGGGCTAACCTCCAGAACATCATTTATTTTTAAAGTAACTTCAGTCATATCAATCCTTAGCAAAATGGCAGTCGTAGGGCTGGAGGTGACATGGTTCAGCCCACAGGAAACAGATCTGCTCTCACTTGTTTCTTACCGTCTCCTTTGCACTGAATTATTTCTTAAGCTATTTATTGGACAAGGCTCATTCAATGATGAGACAGAATCAAGATCTGGTGGGTGACGAACAGCTGCCTAGAAGAGGTGTGTGTATGGAATTAAACAGAGAGACAAGCCGTTCTTCCTCGGCTGTGCTCTTAAGGAACGGCATCATTTTTTTCTGCAAAAGAAATAGTCTTTCCTCAGAGAGCTGCTACAACGAGTAAGTGTTCTTGAGATCAAGTGGGCTGTCTCCTTAGTGGTGCTTTTCTGTATATACATAGAGTGATGTAGGAGTCCTTTCAAAATGGAAAAGTAACTTGAACTTGCAGTGAACTGAAATAATAAATTAAACTAATATAAACAACAATGAACCTTTTCGACTTTTCAAAATTTTTAAATCAGGAACAATTTTTAGGAAGAACAGAATGTTGCTCTCCTGTGGTTCATGTTGTCCAGTGAAAAAGTCTCAGGATTAATCACAGGCTTATCACCGATGTCTTTACAAACACAGCTCTCAGTTTGGCTGGATTAGATTTGGTCTCTTCCCTCACTGTCTCCACTATTTCAAAGAACACCGTATATTTTAACTTTTGTGAAAACTCCCTTTAATGAAAACAAAACTAATAATTAATGGTCTCAGTAGCTTGGTTGCCAAGAGTCCCTGTGGCTCTTTCCTGCTTATATATCTGCAGGGATGGACACTGCAGACCAACAAGTCTTTCGACACATTTTCTGTTTCCTCTTCTCTGTGTACCTTGTAACCAGCTAGTGTCCAATAGCAAGGTTAAAAATTATTTTTTATTATTATGATAGAAAATCGGTAGATCAAATGTGTCCCTTAAGTGTAAAACATACTTTTGAGTAAGAGGCAAATTGGTGGGATGCTTTAGATCAGGAGTTTGTCATCACATTGGCTTTGGGATGGTCTGGACCGGTGTGTGTGTGTGTGTGTGTGTGTGTGTGTGTGTGTGTGTGTGTGTGTGTGGTAAGCTTCGTCCTGGCCCTGTTGTGGATTCTCTAATAAGAAGGGGTGAGGGATGGAGAAATTGTTGGCTTGGTTCTCCGTCCCCTTGTGCATAGTGAGGCCTGGGACGCCACACTTGGGTAAGATCTGTGAGCTGGGCTGGATGTGGCCAGGCTCTCACCTCTCCCAAGATATTTAAAGCGAAAAAAGCTAAAGCAGAGTTGCAAAATTTGTGGTGAGTTTAAAATGCTCGCAATTTAACTCACCAGGGCTTCGAATACACCCCAAACAAAATGTATTATAGTTGTGTTATTCAAAATTAATGTTATGATTTATAAAAATATGAATTCATGGTAGACTCTAGGTGGTACAGTTTATTAGAGGCCTTCGTGTTTAAAGCTGTCAGATGAACGTATTCTTTCAAATCTGCCGGTGTATCTTTCTGACTGCATGAATCCAGTCATTTGTGGATGAGGCCAGGCGTCTACATTTGAGACCCTCCATCGATGTGGGGCTTGAGGCACGTGGTCCCGTCCTCCTCTGTGTAGGTCCCATATTGGAGGATAAAACTGGCAAACAGCTGTGGGCAGTCAGTGTTGAGAAATAAACGCCCAGTCCCAACAGCGTCTTGCTCAAAATGGCTCTGCAGAGAAGCAAAGCCATGGGTGATTCCTGAGAATAAGCAGTGGAAGGAAACTTCAAGATGAAAAGGAGAGATGGACCAAGGCATTCACCCTGAGAAACAGAGACCTTCGGATCAAGCAGTGACTCCCCACCAGCTCTGCGTTAGAACTTTCCGGAAAGCTTTAAAAAAATACTAATGCCCGGGAACCTCCTTAGACCCATGAGTTCAGAATCTCTGAGATGGGTTGGACGTTTCTATTTTTACGAAACTTTCTCGAATGTGCAGCTGTGTTGTCAGGTATCTTATGAGGAGCTAGTAGTGGTTGACCAAGTGCCTTTACCAGTTCTTTCTACTAGAAATTTGTGTGACCTCTGTTTGTTGGGGGCAGGGAGGGATGGCTCTAAAGGGCAAGGAGAATAGAGAGTTCCTAGAAAAGGTGTCATTTCTTGGCTCCTACTGCCTGGGGAGATAAGAGCCATCATTTGGGAGTGAATGGGACATCCATTAACCCTGTCAATGAGAAATGGATAGAGAAATGACACCATTCTCCCTAGTTTCATTTCAGACCCCCTAACTTCTCACCTACAGCTGCAACCATTTCTGAATCTTGTGCCCCAAAGATGTATGAGGACAGAGAACAGCTAATGAAGTTCTTATTCCTGATAATCCAAGGCAGCTATAATGATTTCACTTCCATTCAAGGCCTAGTGGCCAAAGAGATGCTGGTTCTCAAATGAGAGAGATCAAGTTGACTGGAGTTGAGGTTGCTTCTTTCCATGGTTTAAAACTTCAACCCATCTCTCTAGCTTGAGTGATGCAAAAAATAAAGACAAAAAACAAACCAGAGGATTGCATCATCTATTCTGGAAACCTATGAAGCATTTAGGTTGAACCTGAAAAATACAGTAAAATTTTCCAAACATAACTGGAAACTTTCCCCGTTGGTTTTCTCAGGGGACTGAATTCAAATGTCCGTGGCGGGTCTGTGGTTAATATAAATGTTAGGAGTGGGCTTGTCTTCAGATGCTAAGTTTCTGGAACTGTGACCAACGGTGGCAACCTAGGTGCTTTGCCTTTTAAAATACTGTGTAAGCATATTTAAAACAGCCGAAGGAAACCCCTACTCAGGCGTAAATGCCAGCAAGTGGCTAGTTGGAACTCTCTTCTTTAGATGCATAGTCACATTTTCTCCTTCCAAAAAATTCTATATTAGGCATTTTTTTTTTTTCCAGGAAAGCATTGATCGGCATGGGCTTTTGTGCTGCAGAAAAGCAATTCTTCATGTGTATATAATGGGTATATGCAGGAACCTAGTGGAAAGAACATAAACTTGATATATACTTAATTTCATGTCTGACTGGGCTGTGTACCAGCTGTGACTGTGGGTAAGTTACTGATTCTCTCACCTCTAAGATGCAGATAAGAAGATCTTCCTGGCACATGGTAGTCAATCAACACAAGCTATTTCTATTTTTCCTCTACCATTAAATGAGACACATGTACAATGTTTAGCTCAGGACCCAGCACATAGTAGGTGCTCAATAAATTATTGTGTTCTGGCATCAAAAGCATTGTCTAGCCTATAATATATGCTGAAAAATTCTTTCCACAAATGAATAAATATCTGTATCCTAATGTCTAATTCTTATATCATGGTTCCTATGTGCTAGACCCTGTTCCAACTGCTCAACTTATGTTGACTAATTTGATCTTCTTACTAATCCTATGAAATAGGTAATATGAATAAAATATTTTATGGTTTTGGGACACTGGGGCAACAAAGACTCAAGTAGAATTGCCCAAGGAATGATCTCTGCTATTGTGTCTACATATACCAGGTATTTCTGTAGTATTTATCTTCTGGCGACGACAAACCCGTACTCACTAACACAATGGAGAGAGTTTCACGAGAGAGATTCAAACCAGGGTGTAGAAAAATGAGGCACCAGGATGGGTGGGTGGCAAGTTTCATTCAAGGACCCAAAGTCGTAGACAGGGGCTTGAACTACTGCGTCTGGAAGACTTTGTTCTAAGCATCTTGTAGACCTTCTACTGAGGTCTTCCCCCCACCCCCATACAAATATTTAAGACTTTCCACAATTCAAAGTCAAGTCAACAAATAATGGAAGAACTATTAGCAGTGACATGGAGGGTGTGGGTTTCCCCAGGTCAATGTACTTCTGTTGGCCCCTTGTCTCCATCCTGGCAGCCTCTTTTATCCTGACTTGGTGATAGGCTACTTCCTGGCTGCTTGGCCCAATCCAGAGGGACGTGGCATTTAGCTAAATCTCTCTGAGGTCAGAATCCTCGTTTTGTGAAGAGCAAGTATCCTGTATAAGGACATTCACAGAATAAATGAAGTCCCGTGTCATGTACTGCCTTTGTAAAGTACCTTGAGGTGGTAGCAAGAGGGACTGTCTTTTTAATAAAGCTCATTCCTTACTGCTCCCACGACTTATCTATTTGGACTCTGTGCTTCTCATTATCAGTAAATGGAACTGTTATGGGTAGATTTGGGTCATTGTGGAAAAAAAATCATAACTGTCACTGCCTTCTGCAATCTAGTCTTTCATTATACAGATTTAAACCCTTATCTTTTTTCCTCCTCAGTAAAGTGCTTTGTGTATATGCGAGTGTGTGTTTATTTTAAGTCTCAGCCAATAAAGACAAAGTATGAGGAGGAAAATCCTATAAATTTAGAGTTCCAACTGTGAGAAAAGGAAAAAGGGTCACTTTGATTAGGACATCATGTGTGGCAAATGGAAACTTCTGAATTTTTCATAAATCCTCACTCATCAGAAGAAACACCATGGTTCTTTTGTTCCTTCCTGCCCTAATCCAGGGAATTACATTTTCTTGGTTTGATCATTTTTTTTTATCAATGACAGATGCATTTCCCCTCTTCCTTCAGCAAATAGCATTTTAATTCAAAAGTCAGTTTTTTCAACTACATTTTGCTAATGAGTCATCACACAAGGGGAAGTGATGCGTTTTTAATTTTTTTTTTTCAAAAGCAAACACATGGAGCAGCCTGTAGGGCATCTTTAGCTCACATGTAACTTGTTAAATGTTCATTAAGGGACTCTGAAATTGAATTTGTTTGTGTAACCAGTGTTTACATTTCTCTAGTTGATGATTTATCACTTATGTTACAGTAGCACTCTCCCTAAGACATAGGCAGCCTGTGGATTGTGACTCAGACTTGCCCATGTTTCTCTGTGTCCTGGTTTTCAGGTCACCTGGAAGTGGACCATCCCATTTGCTTGGAAGTTTCCTGGCTGTCATTCCAGAAGGAAATGTCCTCATAAAGGCAGACTCTGTAATATAAAGCAGCTTAAAGCACAGAGATTTAAGAGCAAATTAGTGGCTTACTTTGTCTAAATAAAGAAACTAAAATGTCATGATATTATTTCGTATGATGTGCTTAGCAGATTTGGGAAACCTGGGCAGTTTAGATGTTTGAAAACTGGAGAAATGCAATTTGCCTGGCACTATTGCAGTTTGTCAAGCACTTGCATGCACAATATTTTTTGGACCCTCCAAACAACTCTGTGAGGCGAGTAGCGTGGGGACTATTATTTCTTTATGTAAAAGTGCCAACAAGGTTCCCAGAGGTTAGAGGCTAGACTTTCATTCACTTAATAGTTGCAGACAGAGCTTCTGAATGGCTGAAACAAAGTTTGGAAAAAACTCTCTACTTCAACTCTTCTCTACTACTCTCTACTAGTTCTTTCCCCATTTTCTCATTTTTATCTAATAATTTCTGCTCCCTTGATTACGGATGCCAATATTAGAATTGAAAATTCTACTAGTAAATGGTAGTCACCTGTGGGTGTGAAGGTGGCAACGCCTTTTCCCTTTACTTTGTTTCCATGTGAAGGGACTTCCATTAGAGCAAGGTTCCTGGCCTAATACTTTGACCTTCACTATAAAGGTGTTTCATGAATTTGGGGGAGGTCACTTGGTGTGCTTGTACTGGTTTTTGTGTTTTTGTTTTTGGTGTTTTTTTTGATCAGTATTAAAGCTGATATCTGTCTCCTGGACCTGGTGTTTATACTCCACAATTCTTAATTTAGTTAGGGAAGTTATGGTGCCTGATTTTTATTAGAACTCCCATCTCCATTCCTTAACCTTGACCCGCAAAACTGTTAACAAAACAGTTTTTCCCCCTAAGCAAATTGCTGACTTGGTATCCATTTGCTTTTCAGATTTTGATGGTTGGGGGAGTGTGGTGGATCTTTAAGATGCCTTTAAGATATGTCATTGATATGCTAGGTTGTAACCAACCCAGGGATTTTTTTTGGCAGGAGTAGCAGCAATGTCTTATTCTTCTTTGTAGTTTCCTGGATATAGTTTAGTCTTCATTGTTGAGTAGGTTGAACTGGATTGAATAGGAGTTGTAGTTATTGCTATGACTGCCTCTCTTTGTCTGTAACTATTTGAACTGAAATTGATACTATCTGTCCTTCTATATTGCTTAAATAAATTATATATATCATATTTTCGATTACTTAATTTAGAGCTGCTTGTTGCAACATGCAAAATATTAAAGAGTGTGACTAAAGAAAATTATCAACAGACATTAGGGCCAGTGCATGAATTGGATTCAGTTTGTCATTCTTCCCTCAAACCATGGATAGACTGGCTTTGGAAAGAAGAGATGGTTGAAGAACCCCTCACTGAAGTTTTAAAAATCACTTTCAGTGCTATTTAAAAATTTTTAAATTTTGTTTATCCATTCATCCACCAATAGATACTTTGGCTCTTGTAAATAATACTGCTATGAACATGAAGGTACAAATATCTTTTAGAGACCCTACTTTCAATTCTTTTGGGTATATGTCCAGAAGTGAAATTGCTAGATCATATGGTAATTTTATTTTTAGGTTTTTAAAAAACTGCCATACTGTTTTCTACAGTGGCTGTACCCCTTTGCAGTCCCACCAGCAGTGCACAAGGATCCCAATTTCTCCACATCCTCACCAACGCTCATTATTCTCTGTCTTTTGTTTTGTTTTGCTTTGTTTTGTTTTGCTTTTTGATAGCAGTCATGCTAATGAGTGTGAGGTGGTTATCTCATTGTGGTTTTGATTTCTATTTCCCTAATGATTAGTGATTTTGAGCATCTTTTCATATGCTTATTGGCCATTTTTATGTCTTTGGAGAAATATCTATTGAAGTCCTTTGCCATTTTTGAATTTTTTGTTGTTATTGTGGTTGATGAGTTGTAGAAGTTCTCTATATATTCTGAATGTTAACCTCTTATCAAATATATGATTTGCATGTATTTTCTCCCATTTGGTGGTTGTTTTTTCACTCTGTTGATGCCAGCATCACACTGGTTTGATTAGCTTTGTAATAAGTTTTGAAATCAAGAATTGTGAGTCCTCCAACTTTGTTCTTCTTTCCCAAGTTTTGGCTTAACTTTATTTTAAAATAAAATGTATACTAATTTATATCATAGTGGTTTTTATGCCTTACTTAACAGAAACAATTTCCCACTGAAATGGCTTTTCCAGCAATAAATTACTACAAATCTGTTGGCTATTTTAGGTACATTGTTTCTTCGAAATTATTTCCTTGTCCTCATGGCGTATTGGAAGGAATGCTGCATTAAGAGTCGGGGACTGGGTTTCCAGGCCTCAGGCTGCTACCAATAAGTGACTGTATCTTCAGACAGTTCACCTAACTTGATAAAGATCTTAGTTTCCCCTCCCAGTGAAACTTCAGGGAAATGTGAAGATATGACAAGATGAGCCTTAGGTTCTCTTTCAGCTCTCAAAGTCCAAGTCTTTATAAAGCAGATCAGCATTCTGATGTTTGCTGAAGGATTATTGCTTTTGATTTAATATAAATGCTCTACACTATTTTGAATCTTCCCACTTGTTTATCATGGCATGTACACAGTGATCTGCAAAATCCTTTCCTCTTACAAGCTCAACTGAGAACCTCAAACACGGAACCAACTGGGCTCCTAAGGTGCAAAGACAAAACAACTTTATTCTTTCTCATCCAGTCCCATTGAACTTCATCTATGAAAGAGCTCTTTCTCAACTTTGGATAAAATCTTGGGCATCTCAGTAGATCTTGTTTTTTCCTAGGTAATTTAAAGTTCACTCTGGTTGAAAAATCATATGATGCCATCTTTTCAGTTCTACTTTAGAGCTCCTCCTCTCTTCTGGCCCAGGTCAACCTCTGATTCAGATGCCTCTGGCGGGCGTGGTGGAGGGAAAAGCTGACACTGACACTGGCTGCTTCTCTCTTTCCAGTCTCCACCCCCTTCCTCACCCACTAGCTGCTGTTTGGAGACGTGGAGGAAGAGGGACTAAAAGGAAAGGTAGGGAATGCTTTACTTTCCTGGTAGAATTGTCATCTGCCAGGATTACAGAACTGTAATCTGCTGTTGGCTCTGTCCAGTGTGGTAGAGTGCAAATTCTCTTTTTTGTTGCATACATCTTTGTCCCTGTAAACTCTGGAAGTTCATTCAGTTCATTACCTCACAGCCCACCTTCTCATCTTTAGACAGGTGGGAATCAGGTTGCTATCTCCTTGTCTCCCAAATGCTAGAGGATACGGTCAGTCTATCTATGGAAATCTCTTAAAACCTTTCTCAGTTGGCTTACAGGGAAGGAAAAACAAGCAGAGCAAATCAGAGCACTGTCTGCAAAGGAGGTCCTCATGAGTGGATTCGTCAAAAACCCAGGGGCTTCCCTGGTGGCGCAGTGGTTAAGAGTCCTCCTGCCAATGCAGGCAGACACGGGTTCAAGCCCTCATCCGGGAAGATCCCACATGCCACGGAGCAGCTAAGCCCGTGCACCACAACTACTGAGCCTGCGCTCTAGAACCCACGAGCCACAACTACTGAGCCTGAGTGCCGCAACCACTGAAGCCTGCATGCCTAGAGCCCGTGCTCCGCAACAAGAGAAGCCACCGCAATGAGAAGCCTGCGCACCACAACGAAGAGTAACCCCCGCTCGCTGCAACTAGAGAAAGCCCGTGCACAGCAATGAAGACCCAACGCAGCCAGAAATAAAATAAATAAATTTTTTTTAAAAAAATCCAGGGAATGCTCTGTTTTCTGCTATGCAGCCTGGAGGGAAGCAAAGGGGCCATACCTGCAAAGCTGTTTCTTCTCTTGCTCCATCCTTCCTAGATGCTCTAGATTCTTGCTATTCAAAGTGTAGTCCTTGGACCACAGGCACTGACTTCACCTGGGAGCTCGGTAAGTACGCAAACATTGAGCCCCAGTCCCACCCTTCAGAACCGGCATTGCAACAAGATTCCCAGGTGACTTTTACACTTATTAAAAATTGAGAGGTAACAACCCAGAACTTAGAATGGTTGGTGCTTATAAAAGTGCTTAGGAGCCCCTGCTGAGACCAGGAAATGTCACATTTAGCATCTGGTACATACACATGCACCACAAGATTTTTTATTTTTTGCAGTGTTTTATTTATTTTTATTTTTTTATTTTGCATTTTTATTGGAGTATAATTGCTTTACAATGGTGTGTTAGTTTCTGCTGTACAGCAAAGTGAATCAGCTATATGTATATATATGCTCCCATGTCCCCTCCCTCTTGAGCCTCCCTCCCACCCTCCCTATCCCACCCCTCTAGGTGGTCACAAAGCATCGAGCTGATCTCCCTGTGCTATGCGGCAGCTTCCCACTAGCCATCCGTTTTACATTTGGTATTGTATATATGTCAGTGCTGCCCTCTCACTTCGTCCCAGCTTCCCCATCTGCCCCAAGTCGGTTCATAAGGTTCTAAATAATGAAATACTGAGACAGGAAATAAGTGAATTGAAAGAAAAGATAAGGTGGCACATTTTTAACACTAATTAAGTCACATGGAATACGTTTTAGAGTTAGCAAGTGTTGCATCTGATGCCATCACATAAGCATGTGTAGAAGTTTTATTTTCAGCCGTGTCTCAGTTGCATGCTCTTTTTCCCCATCTTTTCTTAATTGCTTTTTCCTACCATGTCTTAATCTTCACCCTCTTAAACCCCTGATGCTAAGTCAGCAGTTTGGGTTCTTTATTTGTTTAGTTCATATGAGTCAGGGATTTCTTTTTGTAAACTTGGTAAACTTTTCCATATTTCCAGTTATATTGTTAGTGGGTTTGGAGGATTTCTTCCATTTATAGAACCCTTGTTGAAGTTCTTGAGTCTTGGAATTGTTAACTATTCAGTTATGTGTCGTAAAAATGCAGTGTGTGTGTGTGTGTGTGTGTTTAATGAGAGTCAGTTAAAATAATTACAAAGAAATTCCCTGAATTAGGATTTTTGTTCTTGAGGCTGAATAAAACTGCAATTTGTTGTTTTGTCAGTAGGCCAGTGTGCACTGCTTACACATGAAAAGCACACACAGTTCAACGTTTTTGTTTCCTTTAATTTTAACTGACTTATCTGAAAAGCTTTGGGCCAGTCTTCATTTCTGTACACCATCTGTTACCACTGCATCTTAGACCTTTCCGTTTGGCTCAGGCACATAGAGTACAGTTCATTTACCCATCACTAGTCTGAATGCAACTATTTATATTGCATTTTGTCATGTTAAACTTATTTTGATATTTCTCCCTCCCCCTCCCTCCCCCCCCCCAACCTCCTCCTCCTTATTTTGGCAAGTCAAACCTTTACCTTTGCTTGGAATTTTTAATAGTTGAGGAATTTTAAGGTAAGCAAACAAAGACTTTTTTCGACCCTTCTTTCTATTTCCCTGTTTTACACCCACTTACGCACCCCTCCAATGTCTCTAACATTTAAATATCACGATTCTCACTTTATTTCTCTTATTATCCCTTCTCCCATCCCAGGGCTAGCCTGAAGCAGATTTATGTAGTTGGCCTTTGGTAATGCAGCCTTTTCAAAAGCTATGCTTTTTATTTTGGAACAATTTTAGATTTACGGAAAAGTGGCAGAGAGTTCCCATACATGCCTCACCCAGTTTCTTCTATTGTTAACATTCGAGGTAACTGTGGTGTATTTATCACAACTAGGAAATTGACACTGGTACGTAACTATTAACTGAACTCTGTACTTTACTTGGATTTCACTAGTTTTTCCACTAATGTCTCTTTTCTCTCTCGGGATCCCATTCGGGATATCCTATTGCATTCAGTTGTCATTCCTCCTTAGTCTGTGGCAGTTTCTTAGTCTTCCCTTGTTTTTCATGACCTTGTTAGTTTAGGGATTTTGTAGAATGTCCTTTTACTTGGGTGTGTCTGCCGTTTTTCACATGGTTGGACAGGAGTTATGAAGTTTTGAGAAGAACACTACAAAGGGCAGGTGAACTGCCCTTCTCATTGGCTTCACTCATCATTGGTGAAGTTAACCTTGACCACTTGCCTCAGGTCCTGTCTGCCAGGCAGCCCTTATTTTAGTCCCTTACATCCCACTGTCTACACCATGACCTCCTTCCTCTTACTCAGGGTGGATTCCCTTTCTCAACTTAATGTAGGTCTCTCAGAAAAATATTTGAACGAATTATATGCAACCAAGAAAGTATTTAAATATTGTTTCCTCTCCAGAGATGCTTAGAATCTCAGCTTTATCCCTAATGATGAAATCATGAGAGAGAAGCTTTTTATCCTGTTAAAATTATTTGGTCATCAAGAATGCTGACAGGCAGCTTGGCAAGGGTTCAGTATTTCCTTGGGTCATCATGCAGGCCTAGGGGAGGAGGGAGAGCTGGGAGGATTGTGTTCTTTTTCCAGAACCTTTGACACTGTTGTAATTAATCTGCTGCCTTCCTTACTAAGCAATAAGTCCTGCCCATTTGTAATACTCTTTTTAAAAAGGTAGGAAACCATGGCCTGGGGCTGGGTCTAAGTGAGGTCATGTTCCCATTTGAAAGAGGAGCAGGCTGGGTGTGTGGGTGCAGGGTTGGGTTTCCCAGCAGGACAACTGGGTAGTACAGACTTTACTTGGCATGTGGCTCTTTTCTGAGATAGTTGCTCATTTTCTTTCTTCCTTTCTTCCTTTCTCCCTCCCTTCCTTCCTCCCTTCCTTCCTTCCTTCCTTCCTTCCTTCATCTCTCCTTCTCTTTTTTCCTCCTTCTGCCTTTCTATCTTTAGTCTTCCTCCTCCTCCTCTACTTTTTTTGTTTAACAGGCTTTCTTTTCTAAGTCTTCTTTGTGTCTCTCATGGTTTCTGCCTCCCATCTGTTTTGGATGCAACTGTAGCAGGTACCTGATGCCCCACACATATCCCTGCAGCCATTCCAGAGGTTACCTGTCGGTAAGATCTGTACATTTATGTGGCTCTGTGTAGCTCTCAGCCTGAGAGTGGTCTCTGGTAGAGGGAGCAAACCAGAGGGCAAGGTAACTAAGGCTCCACGAATGACCCTTATCCAGTAAGGGATGAGAGTTGGTAGATAATTACTTCAGCTTCCTTACCCATTGCATGGGACATTTCTGTGCTGGGGCTGACACCAGCGCTGCCCAATAGAACTTTCTGTGATGGTGGAAATGTTCTGTCTTCTGCCTTGTCTAATAGGGTAGCCATTAGCCGCACGTGGCTACTGAGCACTTGGAGTATGGTTAGGGAGACTAAAGAACTGAATTTTAAATTATAGTTACTTTAAATTCAAATTTAAATAGCCACAATGACTAGTGGTTACCATGTTGGACATGCTTTCACACCGTCCCTCAGAGAGTCCTGGGGAAGGCTGAGCATCAGTTGCCCATGGTGGTTACCCACTCATCAATAAATCTGCCTTTCCTGCCCTATGTCCTCTCTCCTTCCTGGAATTACCTCCTATAATGGTTGGTTTTATGTGTCAACTTGATTGGGCTAAGGGATGCCCTGATAGCTGGTAAAATATTATTTCTGGGGTGTCTGTGAGGGTGTTTCTGAAAGAAATGGGCATTTGAATCCATAGACTGAGGAAAGAAGATTACTCACGCCAATGCAAGTGGGCATCATCCAATCTGTTGAGGGCCTGATTAGAACCAAGAGGTGGAGGAAGGGTGAATTTGCTTGTTGCTTAAGCTGGGGCATCCATCTTCCTCTGCCCTAAGTTCTGTGCTGTGTTCTTGGTCCTCCAGACTTGGACTGGGACTTGCACCACTGACCCCACTAGTTCTCAGGCCTTTGGTTTGGACTGGAAATCTACCATCACCGTTCCTGGACATATAGCTTGCACATGGCAGACCATCAGATTTTTCAGTCTCCACAGTCATTTGAACTAATCTCTCATAATAAAATATATCTCTCTCTACATATGTCCTATTTTTTTATGTTTCTCTGGAACAGCCTGCCCATCTCCCCCCGAAACAACTGGCTTAGAATTTCATTCCTCAGGGACTGTTCTGAGGGGACCCCAACCTAAGAAGCATCTGTCCTCAGCCTCTCCAAGTTCCACTCTGTCTGTCTGCTAATGTCTCTGAAGTTCTTCATACGCTTCTGCCTCTGAGGCCCTGCAATCAGAGTGTTGATGTGGGACTTTCCCCATGCACAGCATAGGCATAAATACAGTGCTGTGATGAGTGGAAACAAGCTTCAGGTGTTTGCTTACATTCTCAAGGGCCCCTTTCTGAGATTGCTGTGTACTACAGAGGAAATACAAAAGAAATAATTTTCTTCACTCCTCCTGACTTTTATTTTGTTACTATAGAAATACATAGAAATCAAATCACCTACGTATGCTCTGGGGCTTTTGCTGTAGGTCAGATTTATCTCTTGTAGGGAAATAAAAAGAAAACAAGGAATAGAAATGGCTATTGCATATTCAAAGAAAGATATTTTTCAAAAGACTAAAACAGTCTACTTGTGAAGAAAGACATATTACCTTGTTCAAACTATCCATTTCTCAGCTCTCCACTTGCTTAAGGTTGACATTTGCCGTAGAGAAGGCAAAGGCACAGGTGCAGGGGACTTGAACTTTGAACACATTTGATGCTCCCTCCCCTGCATAACTCTGGGTGCCGCTCCAATCTCACTGTGCAAGTAGTTTTGCTCTGCCTGTACTCACTTCTTGGTCTGTTGGGTATTTGTATTAATTCACAGCAGATTTACTGAGAGCAAGAATTCTTAAACCAACATTCACTATAGCATCCCTGTAACCATGCAAGATGATGAGAGGAGAACTCTTGAATTAAACACAGGTGATGCTCGACTAGCCAAGAAAAGTACTTTGCTTTCAGGAAGCAATATGCTGTTTGTCACTCTAGGATGCTAACATTAAAATAAGCATAAAGACACATTACTCTTGAATATGTTTGGAATTTCCTGTTATCTGTTATCTTTTTATAATTTTTCCTGTTACCTTTATTCTTTATATATTTTAATCCTGGAATTGGTAAGAAGGAAGCATTATGGGCAATAATGTGACATTATTCCCAGATGACATAACTGTGTATGTAGAAATTCCTAAAGAATGTACAAACTGTTAGAATTCACAAATGAACTTAGCAAGCCTTCTCAATTATATTTCTTTTTAAAATACATATATATATATTTATTAAGGTATAATTGACATACAATATTATATTAGTTTCAGGTGTACAACATAGTGATGTGATCAATTATATTTCTATACATCAGCAGCAAACAAAGAGAAATTAAATAAGACTTTATAAATGGAAAGGTATGGACTGGAAAACTCAATACTATTAAGACACCAATTATCCCCAAATTGATTCTTAAAGTAATGCAATATCATTCTAAATCCAAGTAAAAATTTTTGTGTGCATGCACAACTTGACAAGATGATTACAAAATTTATTTGGAAATGCCAAATGCCAAGAACACACAAGGCAATCTTGAAGAAGGGTAACAAGACTGGAGTACTTAAACTAAAGCTATGGAAATTACAGCTGTGGTGTTGGAATCAAGAAGAGACAAACTGACCAATAGGAGAGAAGAGAGTCCACAAACAGACCCAGATGTACAATTTTATCTGATTTATGGCAAATTCAACACTGCAGTGCCACCAAAAAAGGATGGTCAATTGAATAGCGATATGGAAAAGAAATGTATGTGGCCCCTACCTCACACCATACAATAAGTAAATTCCAGATGCTTTGTAGATCTGAGTGTGAAAGGCAAAACAATAAAGCTTTTAAAGGCAAAACATTTAAGTTACATTTTCCTGACCTTGGTGTTGGTAAACATTTCTTTGAAAAAAGTATTCACCATCAAGTAAAACCTGATATATTAGACCATATTAAAATCAAAAACTTCTGTTTATGAAAGTCATCACTGAAAGGTGAAATAGTCAACCCACAGAGTGGGAAAAAAACATTTGAAATACATATATTCAGAATATATACATTCAGAAAGAATGCAACAAATAACAAAGAAAACTAGGGACAACCGGTAGAAAAGTGGGTAAGAGACATCACAAAAGAGGGTATCTGAATGGCCAATAAGCATATGAAATGGTGCTCAATCTCATTAGTCATTGAGGAAAAGCAAAATAAAATCACAATGAGATGCTACAGCACACCTATCAGGATGGCTAAAATGAACAAAGAATGGAAATGCCAAGTGTTGGCTTTTTGTGTGTAATGTTGGAAGTTTATAGACTATTTCAGTTATCTCTATGATCTCATTTTTTGTCAGGGATAATAAGTTAGTTGGTGCTAACTATGGCTTTTTGTTTGTTTGTTTTAACAGACGAAAACAGGACAGTACCCATTGTTGGCGTCCACACCCTCCATGTGTATTTTAGTTAGGTTTTCATCTGAAATGTTAATTGTAGGCATGTGATTTCTGTTAAATCCATGGAGGAACAGAATTCTGAAATTATTCAAAAGCTTGTTTCTGCCAGACATTTAAAGTTGACAAAAGAATCTATTTAATCCCTTTTGTTGAGATCAATGACACATTAATTTGATATTTTATTCTCTCAAGGTCCACTTCAGACATATTTCAACAAAAATAAATAATATGTCATATACACAGTTCGAATTCTTCATAAGAAATTTTTTTTTTTCATTTTCTTCTTTCCTTTCTCCCCCTCTCCCTTTTTTGAGTTTTTTCTCTCTCCTTTCTTTCTTAAAGTCACTTGAATGGAGGGAGAAAAATAATCTCCTGGTTGTATCCTATCCATTAGGTTTTCTCTCTTGTTAGAACACTTATTCTTCCATTTGTTCTTATTTTCTTCACAGGAAAAATGTTGGATACATTTTGTTTTCCCCTACCCCATATTCATCACTGAATTTTCCTAAAATATGCTGTTGTCAATTTAATCCAAACCCAGTTTGGGTTTATGCAAATCTTTTCTCACGATCTGTGCTTTAATCATGTCGTATTGCTTGAGATGTCCCAAACTTGCTTGGTCTCTGTATCTCCCCTACCTTTGCTTATGATGCTTCCTTCCTTTGCTGGGAATGGCTCGCACCATCTCCCTCCCTTCCACTTGCCACAGGTAGATTCTTTCCTCAGGGCCCAATTTACATTCTCAAAAGTTTTCTTCACTGTTTTCTCTGTAGTTCTGCCCTAGCACATTTTAGTGCATTCTTAAAGCATTTACCACTCAGCCTGTGTTTGAATTAATTGCATATTTTAAAAATCAGTTTCTCCCACAGTAAGAATAACATCTTTTATTGATGTTGATGATTCCTTAGTATCTAGCATGGTGCCTTCCTCATAGCAGGTGCCTAAAATATATTTATTGTTGCCATTTACTGATTTATTTCAAGACACTTAAATCAATAAAGTGTGTGCTAGGGACTTCCCTAGCAGTCCAGTGGTTAAGACTCCGTGTTCCCAATGCAGGAAGCAAGGGTTTGATGCCTGGTGGGGGAAGATCCCTCATGCCGTGTGGTGTGGCCAAAAAAATAAAAATAAAGTGCATGCTATTAATTTTCTCAAAGTTTTAATCATTTGAGGAAATATTGTGGTTGAAGGGGCTTCTAGGGTGTCTGTTAAAGGCATTCTGAACCAGAATATGTTGGAATTAATGTGGCTGAATCACAAAGTGGTACACCCTTGACTCTGATAATCTGTTTGAATTTAAAAATGTCTAACACCAGAAAATCCACATCACTAATTCAGGTAAATAAGAGAGAAATGGCCAACCCAAATGACAGATTAATTAAATGTTATATTTTGTGACTATCAAGTACACACAACTATTAGATTTAGGTATCCTAAATTTTTTTCCTTTATTTTATTATATTTTATTTTTATTGAAGTATAGTTGATGTACAATATTATATAAGCTATAGGTGTACAATAAAATGATTCACAATTTTTAAAGGTTATACTCCATTTATAGTTATTATAAAATATTGGCTATACTCCCTGTACTGTACAATATACCCTTACTTAGCATATTTATTTTATACATAGTAGTTTGTACCTCTTAATCCCATACCCTTATCTTGCCCCTCTCCTCTTCCCTTTCCCCACTGGTAACCACTAGTTTGTCCTCTATATCTGTGAGTCTGTTTCTTTGTTGTTATATTCACTAGCTTGTTTTATATTTTAGATTCCATGTATAAGTGATAACACAGATTACTTGTCTTTCTCTGTCTTACTTCACTTAGCATAATACCCTCCAGCTCCATCCATGTTGTTGCAACTGGCAAAGTTTCATTCTTTTTTATGGTTGGGTAGTATTCCTTTGTGTGATATATATAATGGAATATATATATATTCCATTGTGTGATATATATATATATATACCTATATCTATCTATCTATCTATCTATCTATCTATCTATCTATCTATCTATATATCTCACATCTTCTTTATCTATTCATCTGTTGATGAACACTTAGGTTGCTTCCATATCTTGGGTATTGTAAATAATGCTGCTATGAACATTGGTGTGCATGTATCTTTTTGAATTAATATATATATATATATTTTTGGATATATACCCAGGAGTGGAATTGCTGGGTCATATGGTAATTCTACTTTTAGTTTTTTGAGAAACCTCCATAATGTTTTCCACAGTGGCTGCACCAATTTACATTCCCACCAACAGTGTATGAATGTTCCCTTTTCTCCACATCCTCACCAACATTTGTTATTTGTGTTCTTTTTGATAATAGCCATTCTGACAGGTGTGAGGTGATATGTCACTGTGGTTTTGATTTGCATTTCCCTGATGATTAGCAATGTTGAGCATTTTTTCATGTGCCTATTGGCCATCTGCATTTCCTCTTTGAAAAAACATCTATTCTGTACTGCCCATTTTTCAATTGAGTTGTTTGTTTTTCTGATGGTGAGTTGTATGAGCTGTTTATATATGTTGGATATTAACCCCTTATCAGTCATATCATTTGCACATATTTTCTTCTATTCAGTAGTTTGTCTTTTGGTTTTGTCGATGGTTTCCTTTGCTGTGCAAAAGCTTTTAAGCTTGTCTCATTTGCTTATTTTTGCATCTATTTCCTTTGCTTTAGGAGACAAATAAAAATATTGCTACGATTTCTGTCAAAGAGTATTTTGCCTATGTTTTCCTCTGGGAGTTCTATAGTATCCAGTCTTACATTTAGGTCTTTAATCCATTTTGAGTTTATTTTTGTTAGATTTAGGTATATTAAATTTTGACAAGTGAAATATTTTTATAACTTTCTTCAGTAAAATAGCTATGTATAATGAGTACATATTGTTTGTGTGAAAAGAAGTCCTCATCACTTTAAAGAAGTTTGTTGTCACAGGTGAAATAAGAGTCGACCCAACTCTTTTTTATATGTAAATTTGTTTCCAAATCCCTTTCTACAGTTGAATTATGAGTAAACTTTACGCCAAATCAATAATTCCAAATTAACACCATGTGAATTAATGAAGATTTTGCCAACAGCACTTCAGAGTTGACACACACTCAAACTGAAATCAAGCCATGCATCATAACTCAAAATCAGCTACATTCACTTTTGAAAATGTTTCCATTAAAAAAAAGAATAAATATGCAATTCTATTGAATGACTAACTATTGCCTCAAGTAAAAGGACTATGCTGTTCTAAAATACTGTGGACTATGTTTATAAAAATAACTATTTATTGGCCCAAGATGCCATTAATTCTGCTTTGGGTAGAGTAAATTGGAGGAGTCACCTAGCGAGTTTTGCACAGGTTGGATGAACATAAACTTTCTTGAACTCTTGTTTTATCTAAGCCTCAAAGTTTCTTACTTCTAAATCCTGTTTACTTTCAGCAAAATGTGACTCCTTTGCTTCAAAGTAAACAGGCTATAAAAAATCTCATAAGTCATCTTGGGATTTAGAAAGCCCTTACAAAACAAAAATCTTAATGGGTTCAGTGTCCATGATGCAGAAACATACGGATTGAATTTCCCTTTAAAATACACATGAGCTTGAAAGTTACGGGTGAAAGTGGTTGGGCAATTGCACTTGGGGTTTTCTGGGAGCCAAGACCTTCAGAAAGGCACTTGAGACATGTTTCTATATCCTCAGATTCAACCAGGTTTTCCAGTTCAGACAGACCTCCTTGTAATTACAAATTCTGTGTGTACGTAGCTTTCAATGGTCCCACAGAGGCTGTGCAGCCATTGTAAAGACCAAGGGCATATGGCACATTATGTAGTCAAGATAATGTGCTTCCTTTTTAGAAAGATATCAACATACATCACTCATTGCCTTTTATCTCCAAGATGAAACAGCTTAGTCTTGGACGTTCCAAGCATAACAAAATTATGAACCCTAGTAAGTAATTTAATGTAGGTGATACATATCACTAGTTTAGACAGTTTTGTGAGTTGCCATGACATCTATTCTTTCCTCTTTTAAAGAGGGAGAATGTATAAAGTCTTTTGTTTTCCCAGAATACACACAACCAAAGTCTTTGCTTATGAGTGTATATGACAGATTTCTCCTCAATAGCATATGTACAAGATACTGAGACAAATTTTGGTAAGGGATGTGAGCACTTGGTACATTTTTTAGCCATTCTTGGTACACATTTGAATTGATGGAAAGAATTGTCCAGCACAGACAGCCAGTCTTAATTTATATATACATATATATATAATATATATATTATATAATTATAATTATATATATTAATTTATATATATATATGTATAGCTTTTGGAGGTTTTAGGCTCTTTGGAATCTGGAGGGTGGTTTCTTCACTGCTAGGAAAGGGAAAACACTAATTACATTTTCTAGCTTTAAGATGAGATCATTTATTTCAATGAAACTTTTAATGTGGTGGTCCTTTGCAACTGTTTTGGCTCTTTAAACTTTGCTTGCAATTTGATATTTGGTTTGGTATGGAATCATTTAAAGAATGTATTTTAAAAATCTTTGAATGTGATACGGCATGGTACATATTTAATCTGGTAGGACGCCATGCAGACGAAGAAGAGCTCTGCCTGGTGACTCCCAGCTGGTTAGTGGACCAGGCCCAGAAACATTTACTCTTTCCAAATGAACCAAGATGGTCCAGTCTTTCTTCTTCAGTGTAAACAGCCAAAAGGTGGTCAGCTTGATGACATAAGGGTTAGAAAGTTTTGCTTTGTAAAACCTAAATGAGGTGTTGTTCTGATACACATTTTCTTTCTCGTTGGAGATTGAACTGTAGGATGAGATATGTTCTTTACAAGAGGATTTCTGTGTAATTTTTGATGGGCTAAGTGAAATCACTTCTTTAAAATCTCCTTTATTAAATTCTATGGCTTCAAACGCTTCAGAAAAGAGAAAATTTATTTGAGGGATCTGGACAGAGACAGGAAATATTTTCACACAAAATGTTTCTATATCACTTCTAAAGATAACCATGTGAATGAGGTTATGCTGAGATAAAAAGCAATCCCCAAATCTCAGTGATTTAGAATAACAAAGGTTTATTTCCTGCCCCATTGAGGGATGTTTGGGGGTTCTGCCCCCACACTGACACAGTCCTTCCTCTCTGAGCCAGGCTGGACTTGCACATACCAATTCTTCTGCTCAGATTTCAGGTCACAAGGCTGTACTTCAAGTAGCTGGTGCAGTTCCACATGTGCCTGGAAGGCGAGAGCTAGGATAATTGTGCAAAGTCCCAAATGGCTCTGACACTATTTTGTATATTTACAAGCCATAAAAATTAATTTAATTTTCTCTAAGGGTTTTATTCGTTTGTGTATCTCTTGGGAATTATCAGAAGTGAGAGATTTGGGACCCTTGGAGACCATGCATTGTTCCTTCTTACCACAGGTAGAAAATCATGGCTTGTCACAAATAATAGAGTAATTGACGAGAGGAAGCCATTTTCACACCTGGAAAAGGACACTTCATTTAGATACTTAGGAGCTTGGCTGTGTGTCCTGACACTTTCTTCAAAGAAGAAAGAAAATCTACGGGCAAGTTTAGAGCATCCATATTGAAATGTGTTTTGTTATGTAGGTTGAAATGAAATAATAATAGCAATTATTTTAGTGAATGGAGAGAGTATTACTCTAGTACCCATGAAATTATTTATGATTAGACATTGCTATAGAAAATATTGGTTCGATTTAAATATATTTCACTTGAATTTTTATTTAAATAATTAAATTATTTTAAATTCATTCAAAATAGTAAATATTAATATTTAGTAGTATTTGCTTAAAACATTAATAATTTAAACTATTAAAATTTGCTTTACATAGATTTCAAAAGTCTAATTAAACTTTATTTAATTTTAACTTGGCTAACTCCAGATTTTGTGATCTCTTCATTTGCCTTCACTTGATGTCTGTTTCATCTTGCTGTTCACGTATCAATTGACTTAAAGCTACGTGTTTCAAAATAACTGTCACAGTCACAAGTGGGTCATACAGTCATTTTCATGTGTTATAACTAGGGAATTTTTCTAAATAGAATATAAAATATTAGAATTCATTACATGGTGTACAGTTTCAGGTGTATGACATCATGATTCTATGTTTTATAGGTTATACTCCGTTTAAAGTTATTACCAAACATTGGCTATATTCCCTGTGCTGTACGCCACATCCTTGTATCTTAGTTATTTTGTGCCTAGTAGTTTGTACCTCTTAATCGCCTTCCCCTGTCTTGCCCCTCCCCCACCCCTCTCCCCACTCATAACCGCTAGTCTGTTCTCAGTGTCTTTGAGTCTGTTTCTGTTTTGTTACATTTGTTCATTTGTTTTATTCTTTAGATTCCACATATAAGTGAAAAGAGTCAGAATTTGTCTTTTGCTGTCTGACTTATTTCACTAAGGGTGATATCCTGTATATCCATCCATACTGCTGCAAATTTCATTTTTTTACGACTAATATTCCATTGAATATGTATATCACATCTTCTTTATCCATTTATCTGTTGATGGACACTTAGGTTACTTCCATACTTTGGTTATTGTAAATAATGCTGCTACGAACATTGGGATGCATGTATCTTTTCCAATTTCTTCAAATATATGCCCAAATGGAATTGCTGAATCATATAGTAATTCTATTTTTAATATTTTGAGGACTCTCCATACTGTCTTCCATAGTGTATGCATCAATTTACCTTCCCACCAACAGTATACTAGGGTTCGCTTTTCCCCATATCCTTGCCAACATTTGTTATTTGTTGTCTTTTTGATGATAGCCCTTCTGACAGGTGTGAGGTGATATTTCATTGTAGTTTTGATTTGCATTTCCCTGATGATTAGTGATGTTGAGCATCATTTCATGTGTCTGTTGGCCTTCTGTATGTCTTCTTTGGAAAAATGTCTATTCAGGTGCTCTGCTCACTTTTTAATTGAGTTTTTTTTTAATATTGAGTTGTGTGAGCTCTTCATATGTTTTGGATATTAATCACTTATCAGTTATACCTTTTGCAAATATCTTCTCCCATTCGGTAGGTTGCTTTTTCGTTTTGTTGATGGTTTTTGCTGTGCAAAAGATTTTAAGTTTGATCGGGTCCTGTTTGTTTATCTTTGCTTTCATTTCCCTTGCCTGGATCATGGTTTGTGATCTTTATATATATTGTTGTATTGTTTGCTAATATTTTGTTAAGGATTTTTGCATCTGTGTTCATTAGAGGTATTGTTCTGTAATTTTCTTTTTTTGTTGTGTCTTTGTCTGTTTTTGGTATCAGGGTGATGCTGGTCTCATAGAATGGGTTTGAGATGGTTCCTCCCTCCTCAATGTTTTTGGAATAGTTTGGGAAGGATAGGTATCAGCTCTTCCTTATATATTTGGTAGAATTCCCATGTGAAGCTGTCTGTTCCTGGACTTTTGTTTGCTGGGAGTTTTTTTTAAATTACCAATTCATATTCTCTACTAGTGATCAGACTGTTCAGATTGTCTACTTCTTCCTGATTCAGTCTTGGAAGATTGTATGTTTCTAGAAATGTATCCATTTCTTCTAGGCTGTCCAATTTGTTTGCATATAACTGTTTGCAATTTTCTCTTATAATTTTTTGTGTCTCTGTGATATCAGTTTAATTTCTCTTCTTTCATTTCTTATTTTATTTATTTGGGGCCTCTCTTTTTTTCTTGATGAGCCTGGACAAAGGCTTATCAATTTTATTTATCTATCAAAAACCAGCTCTTGCTTTCATTGATTTTTTCTATTGTTTTTTTGTCTCTATTTTATTTGTTTCCTCTCTGATCTTTAATATTTCCTTACTTATGCTGACTTTGGCTTTGTTCTTTGGTTTTTAATTCCTTCAGATGGTAGTTTAGTTGAGATTTTCTTGTTTCTTGAGGTTTCTTGTTTCTGTATTGCTGTAAACTTCCTTCTTAGAGCTGCTTTTGCTGCATCCCGTTGATTTTAGAATGTTGTGCTTCCATTTTCACTTGTCTTGAGGTATTTTCTGATTTCCTCTTTGATTTCTTCATCGACCCATTGGTTTTTTAAGAGCACGTTGTTTAGTCTTCAAGTGTTTGTGCTTTTCTCTTTTTTCTTCCTGTAACTGATTTTTAGTTTCATATTGTTGTGGTTGGAAAAAATGCTTGATATAATTCCTACCCTCTTAAATTTGTTGAGACATGTTTTGTGGCCTATTGTGTTCTATCCTGGAGATCATTCTATGTGCACTTGAAAAGAATGTGTATTCTCCTGGTTTTGGATGGAATGTCTTGTAGTCCAAATGGTCTAATGTGTCATTTAAGACCGCTCTTTCCTTATTAATTTTCTGCCTGGATGATCTGTCCATTGATGTGAGTCAACTGTTAAAGTCCTCTACTTTTATTGTAATACTGTCTGTTTCTCCCTTTATATCTGTTAATATTTCCTTAATATATTTAGGTATTCTTGTATTAGGTGCATATATGTTAATGAGTGTTATATTCTTTTCTTGTATTGATCTCTTCATCCATATTATTATGCCCTTATTTGTCTTTCATATTTATTTTAAGGTCTATTTTGTCTGATGTGAATATTGCTACCCCTGCTCTCTTGTTATTGCTGTTTGCATGAGATATTTTTCCATTTCCTGATTTTCAGTCTGTTTATGTCTTTAGCTCTGAAGTGAGTCTTGTGTAACCAGCAAACAGATAGGTCTTGTTTTACATATACAATAAACCACCCTATGTCTTTTGATTGGAGCATTTAGTCTGCTGTAATTACGTGATTATTGATAGGTATGCACTTATTGCCATTTTGTTCCTTTTTTTCTGGTTGTTTTTGTAGTTCTTCTCTGTTTTTTCTGTTTCTTTAGTTTCTTCCCTGTGGTTTGATGATTTTCTTTAGTGGTATACTTGTGTTTCTTTCTCTCTAGTTTTTGTGTATCTATTGTAGGTTTTTGATTTGTGGTTACCATGTGGTTCATATATGTTGACCTATAACTATATGTATTTGTTTAAACTGGTAGTCATTTAAGTTCAAACACATTCTAAAAGATCCACATCTTTTACTCCCCTCCCCCTCATTTTGTGTTTTTGATGCCATATTTTTACATCTTCATGTTTATCCTTTTACTGATTATTGTAGTTACAGGTGATTTTACAATTTTTTGTCCTTAATCTTTATAGTAGCTTATTTAAGTGGTTGATCATCAGCCTTTACTATATATTTACCTTTATCAGTGGGATTTTTACTTTCTCATAGATACTTACTTCTTGTTATAGCCTTTTCTTTTTCACTTAGAGAAGACCCTTTAATATTTCTTTTAGGATAGGTTTTGTATTGATGAATTCTTTTAATTTTTGCTTTTCTGAGAAGTTTTTTATCTCTCCTTCAATTCTAAATGATAATCTTGCTGGGTAGAGTATCCTAAGTTGCAGGTTTTTCCCTTTCAGTACTTTAAATATATTATGCCACTCCTTTCTGGCCTGCAAAATTTCTGCAGAGAAATCAGCTGATAGCTTTATGGGGGTTTCCTTGTATATGACTCTTTGCTTTTCTCTTGTCGCCTTTAGACTTCTCTTTTTATCTTTAACTTTTACCATTTGAATTATGCTATATCTTGGCATGGGTCTCTTTGGGTTCATCTTTTTTGGGACCCTCTGTTATTCCTGTACCTGGATATCTGTTTCCTTCTCCAGGTTCAGAAAGTTTTCATCCATAATTTTATAAAATACATTTTCAACCCTTTTCTCTCTGTCTTCTCCTTCTGGGACCCCTATAATGTGAATGTTGGTACACTTGATATTGTTCTAGAGGTCTCTTAAACTGTTCTCATTTTTAAAATTTGTTTTTCTTTTTGCTGTTCGAATTTTGTGATTTCCATTTTTCACTCTGGGTCTCAGCCGCCTTTGTCCTTCACAACTGAGCTCTACCCTCAGCCACTGCAGCCCTCGCCCAATGTGGAGCTACGCTGTGAAGCTAGAAGGGCCAGAGTTGGCACTCAGTTCAGGCTGGGGTTCACAGCAGGGTAGTCTCAGGAAACTCATGCAGTTTCAATCTGCCCTCTCCATCCTGTTTCAGGGGTAAGCAAGCATGTGTGCACTCCTCATGAGTGGAGACTAGGTTTCCCTATTAGTCCCACTGGCCCTTTAACCAGCCAAGGGGACTTGTCTTCCTGATGTTGGGCCCAAGGTCTGGGACGCCCAATATAGGGCTTGAACCACTCACTCCCAGGGAGGGTCTCTGCCCATGTAATCCCCCTCCTCTTCTGAGTCCCCTCCCAGGGGCACAAGTCCCAACCTGATCACTTCTCTTCCTTTTGTACCTGATGCCTTGCAGATATTTCTTACAGCCTTGGTTGTACAGTAGCCTTTCTGCCTCTCCAGTTAGTTTTCAGTGAGGATTGGTCCACATGTAGATGTATTTTTGATGTATTTTTAGGGGCAGGTGAGTTTGGTGTCCTCCTACTCTGCTATCTTGACCTCATCCCTTGATTAAGTCAGAATTTATAGTATGCTGCCAAAATTGGAAATAAAAAGTGATCCTGCTAATTCCACACATCGAAACTTCTATGGCACTTCATTGCCCTCAAAATATAACCTTCACACATTATCTAGCTGCTTAAATGCCTTTTTACTCTTGCCCTAATCTGGGTGCTTTTCATGTGGAGTTATATATTTTGTTTTATTCTCCTTCATCTCCATCCCCCAGATCTTAATTGCCCTATTTTCATTTATATATTTTCTCTGGTTCTGATTTTAAATTTCTGTCTATATATATAACCATGTATAGTTATGGTAGTATAAAGAAATGGATTGTTTAGGAAGCACATTGTTATACTTAAGACATTTTTTGATATTTAGTTAGTTATGTCTGTGAGCAACCCGAAGACAGGGATTTTGACGTTACATTTTTGTACAACCAGAGCCTGGTACGTAATAAATGCTCCAAAGAAAATGCTCACATAATTACTCTACAAATTGGCATTTTGCATATGTGCCATTGAATGGTATGAGCCAAACATTACAGAATGTTACATATTCTGGGACTGAGTTCTTAAGCTGAGAAGCTCAAGAAAAATGTTAAAGAAAGTATAAATATTGAGATGGTCTTTGGGCCATCAGGACTTTGATAAATGGTGATGGGGAAAAGCTTCTTTCTTTGGCCTTTTTCCACATTCAGTTTCCTCTCACTTACAATATCCTAATGCAGAGAAGACAAGTTTTCTTGCCAGATCTGAATCAAAATAGTAGCTTCCAGGAGCATGATGTTGAGAAGGATGCTGAGGTTCAGTCTGGTCAGGCCAGACTTGTCTTCATAGGTGCTGAGCAATTGGATAGGGTGGACATAATAGCTCATTTTAAGGAGCAGAAATAGACTTTTGACTACATTTTGTAATACAAGGAATGGCAAGGTAGTTCTGTGGGAAAACACCCCCACTGTGATCTCTCAATTCTACTTCAAGAATTTATTGCTTTATGATAAAGTTTTTCTACATCTAAGATGAATCCTGATAGTCAAGGTACCCCACCCATGATTTCAGAGGCCGGAATAACATACTAGGGCTTTCTAGGTAAAATGATAATCCCCAGGGTGTTCTGTAGACACTTTTGTACATCTCAGGGTTTTGAATTAAATGATTATGCATAATCATGGGTATTTACATGGGCCCTTCGTTTGATTCCAAGTTCCTGTGATATATTGCAAATTAATGTTTCCTCCAAATGGTTTGACAGAGGTCTTGGGGGAAGAGCAAGGCAGTGTGCCAACTCTATGGCTTGGGCTGCCTTCTTGGGTGGAAGTCTGCCTTGGTCCTACCAGCCTCAAGGCATATCGTGTGTCCAGGCTGTCATAATATTTATTCACAACAGCTGGCATATGACAGAGTGAGGTCTGTGCCTTCATTCAAATTAGACTCATGACTTGGTTTATTTGAACTGGTACAGAAGAAGAACAATCTTTATACAAAATGACATCTGGGAAGAGATGTACTTGCTGTTCAAAACATTAATGATATCATAAATGCATGGGTTTCTAAGACCACTGCAGATGTCTGAATGGGAAATAACACAAAGAGAGAAAAATGAAAAGTAAAATGGGTTTGAAGGGCATCGTACTCTGGCTCTTCAGTTGTTTCCTGCCAAAACCTGAAATAACTACCGATATTCTCTCATTAGTCATGCAGGGGCAGAGGGGATGGTGTGGCATAGTGACTAACTGTGGAGTGTCACCTGCTTAACGACTGTGGTCATGACCATCGATAAGACAGTTGAGCTTTTGGGAAGTGGTTGGCTGGACAGGAGGGTAGGAAGGAGACATCTCTCACCGGAAGTTGAGTTTCCAGGGTGATGCCATGACAGATGTGCGATCATTTGTAGACTGAGTTCTGCTGGGAGGGTGGCTGGAGTGTACCTGTGGTGTCCACTCCAGGTCACTGATGGCCGTAATGTTGCAAAAGCCATGGAGTCTTTCCTATTCCTGCTAAACCTCATTGCTCAGATACATGGCAGGTTTTCATCCCTGACTAGGAGGGGATGTGGGTCACAGGGAGAACTAGTCTTTTGGGTCATATTTCAAGTGCCAAGGATCCTTCTTATCCTTCATTACCGAGCACTTTTAGGCAAATAATATTTCATGATGCTAACTGACACACTTTTCTTTTTCATATTTTGTTATACTTGACCCTCTCCCAATTCAGCCAGAGACTTCCACTGCACATGGGAGATTATGATTATAGCAAAAATGCAAAGAGAATGAGTTAAAAGTTTTACAATTCCAAAATAGACTCAAAGTCAATTTCAGAGACAATAGTTGTGAAAGAGAAAGGCAAAGCCTGTTTTCACGAGCTTTTTGAGAGAAATATTGAGTGTGGTTTTTTGTTTGTTTGTTTGTTTTTAGAATATAAAGTCAGAGTGCTTAACCATTTTTTATGCCATGGACCCCCCTTGGCAGTCTGGAGAAGACCATGGACAACTTCTAAGAATACTTTTAAAGCATAAAATGTAATACATTTATTATAAAATTACAACTTTCTTGAAATACAGTTACCAAAAGTGTAAGGAATGACATATGCCTTACAGAAGCGTATGTATGCTTCTTTATTAATGAATTAGATGACAAGATCTAATGGTGGGTCTAGTGACATTGTCATTTTAAAATAGTGATGAGCACAGATATTGATATTGAGATATCTGTAACATCTATAAAGTGATATAAAAGCATATGTGATCGGTTATTTTTGGTAACAAAGTCACACATTTTTCAAATACGACTGTGGTTTGTTTCCTGCATTTATCCTGCAGGAAATGTTAGATTCCAGTTAAACGTTGGTGAAAATAAAGATCTATTTTCCCACATTTAAATTCATAGAATCCCTGAATTCTTTAAATCTGCAGACCCAGGTTAAAAATTCTTTTTTTTTTAAATTAAAAAAAAAAAAGAAACATTTTTAATTGGGTTTTTGCTTTTTTCATTTTTTGGGGTTTTTTTTTTTTTTGAAGTATGGTTGATTTACAATATTGTATTAGTTTCAGGTGTGCAGCCAACAGTGATTTGGTTTTTGTTTTTTTTTTTAATTAATTATTTATTTATTTATTTATTTTTTCTGGCTGTGTTGGGCCTTCGTTTCTGTGCGAGGGCTTCCTCTAGTTGCGGCAAGCGGGGGCCACTCTTCATTGCGGTGCGCAGGCCTCTCACTATCGCGGCCTCTCTTGTTGCAGAGCACAGGCTCCAGACGCGCAGGCTCAGTAGTTCTGGCTCACGGGCCTAGTTGCTCCGCGGCATGTGGGATCTTCCCAGACCAAGGCTCGAACCCGTGTCTCCTGCATTGGCAGGCAGATTCTCAACCACTATGCCACCAGGGAAGCCCCAGTGATTTGGTTTTTTATATATATTATTTTAAAAAATTATTTTCCATTATAGGTTACTGCAAGATATTGAATATAGTTCCCTATGCTATACAGTAAATCCTTGTTTACCTATTTTATACGTGGTCGTGTGTATCTGTAAGAACTCTTGATCTAAAGGCAAAATTTTAGTGGAACAGGACATAAAGTTAATTTACGTACAATAGAGGGTGGGTAGAAAACCGGACCTTTCTGCTTTGTGGGAGGGGATCAGGGCTTGAGGAATTCAATGACAGAGAATGGTATTAAGGGTTTCAGCACCTGGAGCTGCCCTGCCTCTGCCGAAGGAGCTCTGTCCGGCATCCTCAGGAGCTGCGGGGTGTCCAGCCAATGCCAACAGACGTCCCTCACCACACAACAAACAGGGCATAGTTTCTCAGATAGAGATACAGGAACTCAGAGGAGTAAAACTAGTACCAATGTATGTGTCCCACTCACACAGCACTCACTCATTCATTCAATATTCAGTCAACAATAATGTCTTGAGCATCTGTCATGTACCAGGCACTGTGCTGGATGCTGGGGATGCAGTGGCGGGGAAGACTGTCATGGTGCTTGCTCTCATGGAGGTGGCACTCTGGCGGAGGATGGAGGTAAGTAATTATCAGTTAAGAGAGAATGAGAAGTGCTGAGAGAGTGTTGTCGCCATGTTAGGGCACACCAGCGGGGCACACGCCCAGAGTGTAGGGATTAGGAATAAACCCCGGAGGAAGAAGATGGTAGGAGCAAGGGTAGAAAATGATTCCTCCTGGAAGAAATAAAGCAGGAGAGAGAATAGCATACTCTGGAAACCGGAGAATGGCTGGTGTTTAGACTATGGGAAGGACAACAAGGCAAGGAGTAAAGCTGGAAAGGTAAGGGGTGGGAAGGGAAATCAGATCACCAGAGACCCTGAGAGCTGTGTGACGTTTCCTGTGAGAGCAGTGGGGAGGTGCTGAAGTGTTTCAAGCAGTGCAGTGACAGAGCCAGATTTGCACTTTAGAAAGATGGATCAGTCTTCAGAGAGGATAATAGGTTTGTGGGAAGGGAAGAGAAGAGGTAAGAACAGAGGCAGCAGCGAGGCCTGAGGGGGGACTGGTATTTGACTATGCACCAGGATGGTGATGGCCTGGATGGTGGTGGTGGTGGCATTTAGAAGGGAAATAAATAGGCAGACCGAGGAGATATTTTGGAAGTAGGCGTCACAAAACTTGGTAAATGATTAGTTTCAAGGAACGAGGAAGAGGATAGAATCAAGCATAACTTTCAGGGTTCTGGCCCAAGCCATCACCCCAGAATATCATCGTTTCAGGGAAGAACAGAGAATGAAAGGTCCAAAAACTTTACAAAGAGAGAATTATCAGCGAAGAAAAATAAAAGCCTACGGAGCATATTTCCATAGGACAGAGTGGTCAAAAGCTGCTGAAATATCAAGCAAAATGAGTTTGAGCGGTGACCATTGCACCAAGAATAGAGGTATTTAGGGAATTTGACAGCAGCAGTGCCTCTGGAAGGGTGGGGAGGGCCTCAGACCCCACTGAGCTAAGAATGTGTGAAAGCGTAGGAAAATGGAGCAAAGTTTTCCAGCCACTGGCTGCAAAGGGAAATAGAGAGAGAAAGGATAACTGCTGGAAGAGATTTGTTCAGTAGGAATCTGTTATTCCAAGAAAGGGAAAACCTAAATCAAAGTGGCATAAACGCAAATGGAGTTTATTGCTCCATGTGGCTGAAATTAGATGGTAATGTCATCTGAAACTGAAGGGGACACGGTGAGACTGTATGTTTCTGAGGGGAGCAGGGGGGCTGCTAAAGATGATGGGAAGGGGAACCAGCTAGGGAAAAGGAGTCACAGCTAACAGGAGGGCTCAGTGGAGGCAGGGCATACAGGAGATCAAGGTGTGACTTATCAACTACTGTTTCCTTTTGCGTCAAGGTGTTTTAAGATACAAATCATTTACTAATTTTTGAAGGGCTTCTGTAATTTTGATAAATGTTACTATGCCATGCCCATTGAGTTCATAATGTCTTTTTGTATTAAAGTTCTATTGCTGCATAATGAATTATTACAAACTTAGCAGCTTAAAACAACAGCCATTTACTATCTCACAGTCTCCATGCATCAGAAGGCTGGGTGCAGGTTAAACTGGGTCCTCGGCTTGGTATCTAAACAGGCTTAAATCAAGGTGCTGGCTGGAGCTGCAAACTTGTGTGAGGTGCGGGTTCTTCTTCTAAGCTCATGAGTTGTTGGTAGAATTCAGCTTCTTGCAGCTGTAGGGTTGAGGTCCTGGTTTTTCAGCTGGTTATTGATGGGGACCACTCTCAAGTCATTGCCATGTGGACCTCTCCCACATGGCCACTTACTTCTTCAAAGCCAGCAGGACAATCTCTCTGAGTTCCTCTTGTTAGGACTCACTTGTTTAGGTCAGGAGCATCCAGGATAATCTGCCTTTTGATTAACTCAAAGTCACTGATTAGCAACCTAATCATGGAAATGAAATCCCATCACATTCAAAAGTCCTGACAGCACTTAAAGGGCAGGGGATGCTTCAGGGTGTGTATATCAGGAGGTGGGAATCTTGGGGGTGTTTCTGGATTCTGCCTACAACGCTTTTTTATAATTGCCTTTCTTTTTTTAAACATAACACCTTCATTTTGTTACTGTAGTAAATTGAACAATTGGTTCCCACGTTTCATTCCCCTGTTGGAGCATTACACATCTGCATACCTGACATGGCTTTACGGTGGAGAGAAGTTAATTTTCCATCCCTTGCTTTTGGCATTGACCAGGTGACATGCTTGGAAGAATAAGGGGTATGGAGCTGAGAAGGTGGGAAGTTTGTAGACCCAAGTGCAGACCTGGCTGAAGCAGGAGAGGGAGAAAGAAGAAGGTTGGAGAGGAGATGGACTGCAGGGCAGTCCAAGGAGAGTTTTGGCCAGACTCATGGGAAATCCTCAAGCCAAAGTCACCCAGTTAAGGAGTGCTGCATCTTGCAGGAATGGACCTGCCTTGGCACACTTTATTACTGATCTCAGTCATTGGCCGGGAGTAGCCCAAGGGAAATGTGGCCCCATCATGAATATGGAGGTGAATACACAACAGCAACGACTGACACCTTCAGTCGGTTAATTTCCCTGCAGCAAGATATCTGAGCAGTGCATTCTTATGCCTCCCCTGGGCAGAGACATGTTATTAAATATGATGTGGACAGAGGCTTACAAAATGCTTGCTTGGTGGACTTGCCATCTGATATTGCTGCCATTGCCAACCCCTTGTAGCCAGCATGAGACAGGTGGAGCCGAACCAGCCCCGCCAACCAGCAGAGTCAAGAGTGTACACCTCTGAGATTTTGTGGTTGTTTCTCACACGGCAATAGCTGGCTGATACAATGGCTTAATACAAAATGCCTTATAAGGCATTCCAGAGCATCATAAACTAAAAAATATTAGATTTCTATTCTTAGGGCAATAAGGGAAAGTAAAATGTAGACAGAATCATAAAATTAAAGGAACACAGTATTTCTTATATAGATGAGTAAACTGGGATCTAGAGAGGTTAAATGAAAGGTCCCAGTTCACACATTAATTTAGAAATGAAAAACGAAGTTAGTCTAGACTGGGTCACCACATATACCTCTCTTGTCAATAAAGCAGATACTGGGAAGTAACTATTGTTTTTTACACATGAAATAGATTTAAAATCTCTTGAATAATACTTGATCATAATTCTTTTTAATTAGAACCAGAAATGGAATAACTTTAAAATGGAACATCAATTTTATTAGAGTTGAGTCTGATTTTCTAGTATTTTGACTTTCTGAGATAGGAAGTTTGGAAAGAATTAAAAGCAGGAGGGAGAAAATATGGGTATGTTAGAAAAGACCTAGAATTATAGAGGTTGTAATGCAGAAGCTCAGACCCTCTGCAGATGTGTTTTGTTTGGCAGAGAATTTTTCTAAGTTGAATGTGATGCTTTTAGGAGGGGTGGGTATCTCTCAATCTCATCATTTTCTATTGTTTTATACCTGGCCTACTTCACTCATGGATTGCATCTCCCTGCACCCTGAAGGTATTTGAGTTCACAATCCCCCATCCAGAATGATCTAATAGGATGTTATCCTTGTATCCATAGGGCCTCCATTAGTGGCTGCTACATTGTAATTCCTTAATTCACTAATTCATTTATATATTCATTCAAGGATATCAAGTCAGTGCCAATCTGGACAGATGCTCTTCTAGGTGCTTGAACAAAACTGACAAGGATTCCTTTTCTCATGGAGCTTGCTTAAAATATAATATCTAATATGCATAATAAGTAAATTATATAGAATATTAGAAGATGATAAATAGTATAGCAAAAGAGAGAGCATGGTGAGGGAGAGGAATCGGTTTTGTAATTTTAAATCAAATGGTCAGTGTAGACCTCATTGAGAAGATAACATGTGGATATTTGAGCAAACACTTGATGGAAGTGAGGGAGGGGATTTTAAAAACAATTTTATTGGATTATAGTTGATTTACAATGTTGTGTTAGTTTCAGGTGTACAGCAAAGTGAATCAGTTATGCATATACATATATCCACTCTTTTTTTTTTAGATTCTTTTCCCATATAGGCCATTACAGAGTATTGAGTAGAGTTCCCTGTGCTATAGAGTAGGTCCTTATTAGTTATTTATTTTATATATAGTAGGAGGAGAGGATTTTGGAAATGAGGAGAGGAATTATTCCTGTGAATTGAAATGTTTTTATCTAAAACATCTCACAAAGATAATATCTTTTCTGCTTCTGAAAGAATAGCAGGAACGTGACACTTGTTGCTTACATTTTTAAAGTTCAAGTCTTCTCTGTTTCTGCACTTTCCTAATATTTCAGGCACCATCATGAGAAGTCAGCTTGCATCTGCCTTTTCCTAGGGTTTCAGTGTCACCTGGCTTATCCTAGCACTCAACAATGATGCATAACTTCCTTTTGTAGAGAGAAAGTGGGATGATTGGCTTTACTTTAAGAGAGGAATCTGCCGGTAGAAAGAGGGGTACGGGCACAGCACCATTCGGAAGGCATGAACGGCTCTGTTGTGCAAGGGGCACATTTTACCCACATGGATGGCTTCCATGGAACAGAGCTGGAGCTGAGCCACAGACAGAAAACAATTTATGTCAAAGGTGGCAGAATAAACCATGGACAGCCCACTGAATCACAATCGCAGGCTTTGACTGGTGTAGCTGAGTCCAGTTGAAGCTTCCATTTCACTACTGGGAGGAACTTTCTTGGGAGACGCTGAGGTATGCATTAACAAAACAAACCTGATCCAGAGCTCAGAATTTCAGAGCTGCAGAACTTGTTACATTGGAAAAAAATGCTTCCCCTTCAGACACCTATACTGTACTGTACTGAAAGACCACAGGGATTACAGCCGGTATCTGATCTAGCATTTAATACTGGAACACAGTATTTGTACCCAGACCCTATGGCCTAATTCTTGAGATTCAAAGAGATGGTTACAATGTTTATGCTTCAGAGAAGGAGACTATGAGAATGGGCACCATTTCAAAAATGCTGATTTTGGAGAAGTAATCCTCAATAAAAGCCCTTTTGTTTCTGTCCCTCAAGAAGAAATGGTACTATCCAGCCCCAGCTAGCCTGAGGCTGAATTATTGCAAGGACTGTTTTGTGTGCATTTTCTCTCAGTTGTCAACACCAAAGCAAAATATAAAGAAAGCCTTGTCACTCCTCAGGAATTTCTGGGGTATACCTCACATTTAACTTTTCCGGGCCTGTTCATGGGCTTTGGGTAATATTTTGGTAATTTCTATCTAACAAACTTATTGGCAAAGCAGACAAATTGCTTTCTTTGAATCTGGTGGTGGGTTGAAAAGGAGAATGGGGAATTGTCAACTGGATGTGGAAATATGCTGAGCATTAAACTTGGTCTCATGTCTCTTTTGTGAAAGAATCATGGCCCTCATCCAGTAGCAGAGGGAATCTAAGAAAGACGGCCCCACATCCAGCTGAATCTTAGAGGAATGAGCTCAGGTTGAAGGCAATGAGTTGGTTTGAGTTTCCCCCAAAGCAGACCCCGACATAAGGATTCTAGTGCAAGTAATTTACTTGGAACAAGTAAAGATGTGGCCAATGAAGGGAAGGCAGCCAATAAGACAAGCTACCACTGTGGGTGACAGGTTTATTTTTTCTGGGAGATTCTGGGAAATGACATAAAACAGAGCCAATCCAGTTTTCTCCCAGCACACTAAGATACTCATCGATCCATTTATTCAACAAATATTTCTGAGGGTCACTAAGTCCAGACACTCTTCCAGGCACAGGGGGGATACATTAGTAAACAAAACAAAAAACTATGTCCTTAGGTAACTTTCATTCTGGGAAGAGAGAAAGACAAATGCAGGAAAATTAAGTAAAGTCTAGACCTGTACTGTTCAATATGGTAGCATCTAGCCACATATGCCTATCGAGCACTTTAAATGTGGCCAGTCCAAATTGAAATGAAATGATAAAAATAATTAAGGTATATGGGGTTAGCTAAAATATGTTACTAAAATTAATGTCTCTGATTTATTTTTTCAATGCAGCTACTAGAAAATTTAAACTCACACTGTGTGGCCTACATTCTAGCAACATTAGCTTCAGCTGGAAGCTTCTTAGAAGTGAAGAATATCTGATTCCACCCAGTCCTGCTGAATCAAAATCTTCAATTTAGCAATTGTAGGCAATTTGTAGGCATATCAGTGTCTGAGATTTATTGATCTACAGTGTGCACTTGTTAGGTGCTAAGGTGAAAAGCAAAGCAGGGAAAGAGGATGTGACATCTATGTAGCTGATGGTTTTGTTTCATCCGATTTTAGATGTGGTGAAAACGTCCTCTCTCAGTCTGGGTAAGTCCTCACTAGGAACATAATAAGTAAAATCTAAAGGAAGGGATGGAACAGCCATGCAAGCATATTTGGAAATAGAAAGCCATGGGCAGATTTTGAGCAGAGGTATGACATGATTTGACTTTCAATAGGAAGGCTCTGGCTGCTGTGTTGATAAGAGATTATAGTGGGTCAAGAGGAAAAACAAAATTGATAGATTTTGATTGATATTGATATTAAAATAATCTAGTCAAGAAATCATGATGGCTTGAACTTGAGTGGTAGCAACAGAGGTAATGAAAAGTGAACAGATATATTGATTATTTTGAAGGCAGATTCAGCAGGATTCTTAGAGTAATCAAGCTGTCAATTTCTGGGATAGTGGAGAGTGGGGAAAGAGCAGATTTAGGGGAAATATCAATATTAGAAGCTTGGTTTGAACAAGTAAAGACTGAGATGCTTATTGAGGTTTAAGTAAAGTTTAGGTAAGAAGGTAGATATATGAATCTGGGATTCAAAGGAGTGATCTAAATTACAGATATAAATTGGAAAGATTTTGCACATAGATAATAATTCCACAAGATTGGAAGAGAATCACGAGAGATTGAGAGTATATAGATATGAGAAAAGGTGAAGGATTCAACACTGGGATAGATGACAGGCAGAAGGGAAGAACCAGTAAAGGGTGGTCTGAGAGGCAGCAGGAAAATCAGTTGAGTGTAGAGACCTGGAAATCTAGTGAAGACAGTGTTTGGGGGAGTAAAAAGTTATCAGGTAGATCATAGAATGTTGATGGTCAAGCAAGATGAGGATTGAGAACAAGTGTAGAATTTAGTATTATGGAATTGCTTAGTGATCCTGAGAAGAGAAGTTTTTGTGCAGTGTAGTGAGAGCCAGGCTGGACTTGATTCAAATGAGAATGGGAAGAGAGAAATTGGTGGTATAATTATAGGTAACATTTTTGCTGTAAAATGAAGGACAGAAATTTGATGGTACTTGGAAGAGGAAAGTGGATATCAAAGGAACTTTGATATTATGGGAGAAATAATAGCATGCTTGGTAATGATCTAGAAGAGGGGAAAGCTGATGATGTGGGGGAGAGAGATGGGACCATGGTTGGACTGATGTCCTTGAGTAGGTGATAGAGCATGGTGTCTGGTGGAAAGTGGAACAATTTTTCATTAGCTGGGAATACAAATCATTCATGCAGGAGAGAAGCTAGTGACTTGGGGGCAGACATGAAGATAGGTGTGCAGATGCAACAGCGGGAGCCTTAGCAAATTCCTTTCTGACTACTTCAAATTTCTCAGTAGAGTAGGAAGCAAGCCCATGAGTTGAGAGTGAGTGTCCATTTGTGATGAGAGGATGAAGGTGTGACATAATGGTCCAAAACAGTGGGAGAGAAAATGCAGGCTTGCTGGGCAACACAGAGGATCCATTTGAGGTTAATAATTGTGGCAATGACTAACAACTGTCAATCAAAACAGTTTCTCACTTTCCTCCATAGTCACAGAATCTTATCTAAGGACTTGGCTACCCAGCCAGGTCTATGTTCATGGCTTCCTTCCTAGTTTTATATGGCTATTTTACTAAGTTCTTAGAAACAAACTCTGAGAAGAGATGTGTACCACAGCCAAGCCTGGGCCTGAAACATTGGACATGCACTTGTCCACACTCTTTTCCCCTGTTTTCCAGCTGGACTTTTGACATGGAAGCTTCCCAGCTTTGTCAACACAGACAACAAGAAGACCCCAGGGGGTGTCAGAACAAGATGGGGGGTAGGTGAGTGTCTAAATGACCATATGAGGCAGTGACACTCCGCCAAACTGGATTGAGAGAACGCCTTTCTGTGATACTTAATCCAACGATTACTGTGTTTCTTGGTTATAGCAGCTTAGCTTGATGCATGATACTGTGATTGTGAGTTGAAAGTGAGACCAGTCAGCACAGTTGTGGGTTTTTTCTCCAGTTGTATGGATGCCGCTGTGGTTGCAGACTTGGAACATGCAGAGATTTGGATTTAATGAGAATTGGAGTTTAGCTCAATGATTACATCAAATGCAAGGGTGATAAGGTAGTAGATAGTAGAAAAAAAAGAGACATTTGTAATAATTGATCATTATATTAAAGAGTCATTCCACTCTGATACAGCTTCTATTGATTCTCTTCTGAAGCATCAATAGACCATTAGTCTAACTATTTCTCCTTTAAAAATAATGCATCTTTTTCCTTTGGGCTGTTTTTAAGATATGGAAATAGATATAACTATAGGTAAGCTCTCTCTCTTTATATATATATACATATACATATATGTATATATAAAATGTATTTCTACCATAAAAAAGCCGTACATTTCTTGGGATGTTACATCTTGGAATCCAACCACCATATTGTGAGGAAGCCCAAGTGGTCTGTGGAGAGGCCCATGTGGAGAAGAACTGAAAACACTGGCCCATAGTGCTGACTGAGCTGCCAACTTGCCAGTTATTGAATAAGCCATCTTGAAAGTGGATCCTACATCCCCCAGTTGAGCCTTGCTAGCTGGTTCTGTGTGGAATAGAGACAAGCCATCCCTGTCAAGCTATAACCAAATATCAGATTCATGAGTAAAATAAATGACAATTGTTTTTTTAAGCCACTAAGTTTTGAGGTGGTTATACAAAAATTGAAAACTGCAACATATACCTAGGAGTGAAGTACATCCATAAAAATCCTGAAAATTTTGATATTGGCTTTGGGACTGAGTAATATGCAGAAGTTGGAAAAGCTTTAGGAAGACTGTTGTTTTTTTTTAACATTATAATTTTTAAAGGTTTTTTTTTTTTATCAAAAATCATTTTATTTTAAATATAGCAGTGGGTACATGTCAATACCAAACCCTCAATCTATCCCTACCCTCAACCTTCCCCCCGGTAACCATAAGTTCATTCTCAAAGTCTGTGAGTCTGTTTCTGTTTTATAAATAAGTTCATCTGTATCATTTTTTTAGATTCTGCATACAAGCGATATCATATGATATTTGTCTTTCCCTGGCTGACTTATTTCACTTAGTATGATAATCTCCAGGTCCATCCAAGTTGCTTCAAATGGCATTATTTCATTCTTTTTAGTGGCTGAGTAATATTCCATTGTATATATATACCACATCTTCTTTATTCATTCATCTGTTGATGGTCATTTAGGTTGCTTCCATGCCTTGGCTATTGTAAATGGTGCTGCAATGAACGTTGGGATGCATGTATATCCTTTTGAACCATGTTTTTCTCTGGATATATGCCAAAGAGTGGGACTGATGAATCATATGGTAGCTCTATTTTTAGTTTTTTAAGGAACCTCCATACTGTTTTCCATAGGGAGACTCTTAATGAGAGCCCAGAAGACCTCAGGAGAATGTCAATAGAAGCCTAAAGTGAGGCTGACAGTGAGGGCTTAGAGGGATATGAGAAAAATGTTATTGGAAGTTGGAGGAAGGGAAATCCTTGGTAATTAGTGGTGGGAAGTTTCACAGTACTGTCATCTGCAATAATATGGAAAATAATAAATACACCTAATGAACTCAAAGACTTAGATAAGTAGATTTCCAGGTACAATATTGAAATGTTTCCCTCTTGTTGTCTATGAAAAAAGTCAAGAGGAGAGAGACAAGCTAAAGACCAAACAGCCGGTGGAGAGTCCTGTGTTAGAGGAACCTGCCTACTGTGTGAGTGAGCAACACTGTAGGTAGATCAGCCCCCAGTTGAGAACCCTTGTCTGATGCTTCATGGGACAGAGATGAGACATTCCTGCCACACCCTGCCCAAATCACAGATTCTGGAGTACAATGAATGACCATTGTTGTTCTAAGTCAGTAGCTTTTGAGTTGGTTTGTTCTCCAACAATAAATAACTGAAACTTGATTATATTAACACATTATATGACTCTATTCTAGCTTCTACTGTTACTTTTCAGAAGCCATCTGTCAATTTAAGTAATGTTCTTATTCTCTGTCTTTGTGCTTCTATTAAGAGTATACTTTGCCTTTTGTGTTTTTCAGTTGCATTCTGATGTATCTAGGTGTCAATTTATTTATATCTACCTTGCTTGGGATTCATTTGGCTTCTTGAAACTACCCTTAGATCTTTCACCATATCTGGAAAACCTTCAAATATTGACTGTATTCCATCCTCTGTCCTCTTCCTCTGGAACTATGTATATTTGGATGTTAGTGAATATTTGCTAGTTACAAAAATCAAACATTTAGAGTTTCAGGAAAGGAGAAGAATGGAACACAGGAATCATTTCAAGTGATAATGGTTGAAAATTTTCCAGATATGCTAATTTCCATGTCTCCTCAGTTGTATCCAATATGCTATTAAACCTGTCCATTGACATTTTACTTTCAATTACATTTTGTATTTCTATATAAAAGCTTTATTTTCTTCTGGCAGAAATTTACATTGTAATTCTTTGTAGTTTCCTTTACTTTGCAGATATTTTCAAACTTACCTTTCAATTTTTACTCTGAGTTTTTGGTTATTGTTCATGGTTCCTAATTCCTTGGAGAATTAATTGTGAGAATTTTCTGAGGTCTAGAGTGAGGGCAAATTCCTCCAGATAGAATTTTCCAGGTCCCTGGGAGCCATCCCAATTGGAATACTCTTTAAACTAAATGCACTGCTTGAATTTGCTTATGTGAATTTGGACAAAAATTTGGAAAAAAAGCTTGTCGTTACCATTTCTCCCTCCCTCTCTCTTTCTCTCTCCTTCCCACCCTCCCTCCTTTTCTTTCTCTTCCTTCCTTCCTTCCCTCCTTCTTTCCTTCTTTCCTTCCTCCCTCCCTCTCTTTCTTCCTTTCTCTCTCTCTCTTTCTTTTTTTTCCCCTCTGCTTTTCTTATTGCCAGAGCAACAAAGCAACTTTCCTTGCAGTCTTCAGTGAGGAAGGTGATAAATTTTCTTCCAGTTAGTCCTTAAACCAAAAATGGAATCCTTTGGGGTCCCAACTTCATGAGAAGAAGGCTTGTTATTAGACCACCCACTTTGCTTCTGTTCTATATGTCCAAATGAGACCTTGAAAATCACCTCTCAAGTTTCCACTTTGGCAAATGCCCTTACCCCAAAGAGGCTAAGGCACAGATTTCCTGTTATAGCTTCTAGCTTTCACTTAGATTTTGGCCTCAGACTTTCTTACGACCTTGCAGCTCAGCAATGCTTTTAGGAAGATATATTTTTTTGGTTTATTTTTACCTGCATTTTAAATTATTTTTCATGAGAAAACTTATTCTAATACCCAGGCCATCACATTAACAGAAATGCCTCTCACCCTGTATGGCACAGTCAGGCCTTCTCCATGCTTTCAGGCACGATTTAAGTCCTTTGGGCCTTGTTCCATGTGGATTTTACAAACATGAATTTAATCCAATGGCCAAACATGGAGTATGGACTAAAGATTCCCTAGTCCCATTGACAGAACAGATGGGATCTGCTTCTATCACCACCCCACGATGGGAGAAATGGAATTCGGCAAAATAATTTTGGAAATTGAGGGAGTTTCTAGCAGAGTAACCAACATTATGTTGTCTTCTTTTACACACACGGTATGTTTAATCAGAAAGTAGAATTTAAATGCCATATGAATAGCCTTCAGTAGTCTTCAGCTTTTGATTAGAGATTGAAAGAATAGGTCCCCAACTGTGGCTATTTGTTCATTTGCTGGCATAAGAATTCTGAATGCTATGTAGGGCATTTGTTCACTTGTGGTAGGATGGCCCACTAAAAGTACAGATGGCTTGTTAGATGGACTTTATCTGTTAAATTTAAACCCATAAGGGATTGCCAACAGATAAGAAAATTAGATGGTAAGTTAAAATATTGTAAAGAAAATTAGATTTGTTTTAGAGTACAAGTGTTTAAAGAAATATCCAGGCACAAATTTACCTTAATTTTTACAATTTCTCACAATTGTACATCTCACTCTGGAGTCAGTGTTCATGATTTTGAAGAATGCTTATGTGTATTTTACAGTCTTAAGAAATACACATTTCCCAGGGGTATAATTTCACAAGAAAAAATACTGCCCACAAAATTAGAATTTACTAATAGATAAAAGAAATCTTATAATGACATTTGCAAAAAACCTTCAGTTACCTTGAATATAATTGTAGATACTTTGGGCTAGGGACAGAAAGGACTTAGACTAGGTCTGTACTGCATGGTTTATTCTTTCCCAGGAGCCTGCCACATTCACTCTCTGTTTCTGAGCAAAGAAGCAATAACCTGTTTTCTATCTAGATTTCCACGCTTTAGATTAAAAATAATCATATATTTGGCTACTACTGATGGGACCAGGGAAAATGTCTGGGCATGAGAAAGGTGAATGGTTTAAAATATGGTTTTGCATGAGCAAATGACAATTGTAGGGTCATTCTTCTCCTGTTGGTGGTAACTTTAACAAATCAATTATATCTTCTCTTTTGAGAAATTTGAAAGTAATATAAGAAAGACCAAAATAGGTAGTAGAATAAAACAGAATTCAAGAGATGCTGAAAGAGTAGGATACAAGCAGAAAGCAACGAGGCAGTAGAAGCTGCAAACTGGCAGAAACCAGGAGGTAGAGTGGCAAGTAGAGAGAGGCAATTAGAGTGGCCCCAGGAAAAAGGAAGAAAGGGAAGGCCAAAAAGAAAGTTGTTGGGTAATAGTGTATGGTGGGGATGCTGGTCTTGTTTTAGTTTCATGGAAAGTATCCAGCTCTGCATGATGGCTCTTTGCTTACTGCATGTGTTATCTTAAATTGCTTATGTATCATTTCAATAAACTCTCATTACCTTAAGAAAATATGTTTCTGTTTCTTAATAATGGAAATCTATTAATCAAACCAACTCTGAGGGAAAACAGACAATGACCAAATTGGCTTTTTAGTAAATTTGTCAAGAGCAAATTAGTCAGGCTGGCACAGTAGTTGTGTGTATATTATGAGACTCTTTCTTCTTCAAATAAAAGCAATGATAGAATATAAATTGATACATATATAATTGATATTTATATATAATTGATGTATATAATATATATGTATATATATCAATGAGAGTTAAACATTTAAAAAGAGAAAAAAAAATCAAAGTCATAGCCACACTCTAAAATCAAGTTATGCATCTCTAGAAATGACGCTGAGCTGAACGTAAGTGACAATGCAGCACTCACAGAACTACCGTGGGATGGAGCTGTTGACTCCAAGCAAGGAAATGGGCAGAGGTGCCTGGGAGTTCTACTCCTGTGTGTTAATGGAAAATAAAAGTGCTCTGTGTGAGGTGGGTGACTGTGGTCAGTTTACTGCTATAAAGCCTGTGAAAGGAAGATGAAAAACCTGTGACTAGCTTCTGGCTGTGGCCCACATCTTAGGGAAAGAGAGAGAGGCAACGCCTGCCTCACCAGCAGGATGTGGGCCAAACTGCCATTGGCTCAGATTCCATGAAAATAATGCCCTCGATATCACCTCAAGACAGATCCTTGAGTAGCTGGATAGAGGCAAAACTGCTCCATGGAAAAGGATGAGCTCAGAGCCAGAGATAAAAAACAATCAAAGAAGTGAACAATATCCTACTCAAACAGAAGAAGCAATTCGGACTTGAGACTCCAACATGAACTGTCACCTGAGCTGCCAACCTGCTGACCAGCCCAGGTTTCAGACCTGCCAGCTCCCATAATCAGGTAGATTTATTTTATTATATAAATATATTATAATATATTATCTATTATTATATATAATATTTAGTATATATTATTATATAAATATCTTATAGTGATTGAAGAATCACTATTTGAAAACAAAAGGTCAAAGAAACTTCCAGAAATGAAGAAACTCTATGGGCCCTCAGATTCAAAGTATAAACTGAATGCTGAGCAGGATAAATAAAAATCAATTCACACCAGACACATCAAAATGATATTATAAACATTAGGGGGAAATCCTAAGACCCACCAAAGGAAAATAAGCAATCTTAAAATCTTAAACTGATTTGACAAGAAATACAGATTACCTGCAAATGAACAACAGTTAGACTGACAGCAATTTTCTCCATGATAAAAATAAATGATAAAAAGGTAGTGGAGGACTGATGAGAGAGGTGAGGAGAAGACTGAGAAGACCCGAGCATGGGAGGAGGGTCTTGGTGCTCTGGCCAGGTGTCAGGCCTGAGCCTCTAAGGTGGGAGAGCTGAGTCCACAACATTGGGCCACCAGAAACCTCCCGGCCCCAAGTAAAATCAATTGGTGAGAGCTATCCCAAAGATCTCCAACTAAACAGTAAGACCCAGCTCCACCCAATGGCCAGCAAGCTCCAGTGCTGGACGCCCCATGCCAGGCAACTAGCATGACAGGAACACAACCCCACCCATTAGAGGAGCAACTGCCTAAAGTCATAAGTTCACAGACACCCCAAAACACAACACCAGACGTGGTTCTGGCCACCAGAAAGACAAGATCCAGCCTCACCCACCAGAACACAGACACCAGTCCCCTCCACCAGAAAGCCTTCACAACACACTGAACCAACCTTACCCACTGGGGGCAGACACCAAAACAAAAGGGAACTACAAACTTGCAGCCTGCAAAAAGGAGACCCCAAACACAGTAAGTTAAACAAAATGAGAAGACAGAGACATACACAGCAGATGAAGGAGCAAGGTAAAAACCCACCAGACCAAACAAATGAAGAGGAAATGGGCAGCCTACCTGAAAAAGAATTCAGAGTAATGATAGTAAAGATGATGCAAAATCCTGGAAATAGAATGGAGAAAATACAAGAAACTTTTAACAAAGACCTAAAAGAACTAAAGAGCAAACAGACAATGATGAACAACACAATAAATGAAATTAAAAATTCTCTAGAAGGAACCAATAGCAGAATAACTGAGGCAGAAGAACAGATAAGTGACCTGGAAGATAAAATAGTGGAAAAAACGACTGCAGACCAGAATAAGGAAAAAAGAATGAAAAGGATTGAGGACAGTCTTAGAGCCCTCTGGGACAACATTCGAATTATAGGGGTCCCAGAAGAAGAGAAAAAGAAAGGGACTGAGAAAATATTTGAAGAGATTATAGTTGAAAACTTCCCTAATATGGGAAAGGAAATAGTCAATCAGGTCCAGGAAGGGCAGAGAGCCCCACACAGAATAAATCCAAGGAGAAACACGCAAAGACACATATTAATCAAACTATCAAAAATTAAATAAAAAGAAAAAATATTAAAAGCAACAAAGGAAAAACAACAAATAACATACAAGGGAATCCCCATAAGGTAAGCAGCTTATCTTTCAGCTGAAACTCTGTAAGCCAGAAGGGAGTGGCAGGATATATTTAAAGTGATGAAAGGGAAAAACCTACAACCAAGATTACTCTACCCGGCAAGGATCTCATTCAGATTCGATGGAGAAATTAAAACCTTTACAGACAAGCAAGAGCTAAGAGAATTCAGCATCACCAAACCAGCTTTACAACAAATGCTAAAGGAACTTCTCTAGGCAGGAAACACAAGAGAAGGAAAAGACCTACAATAACAAAACCAAAACAATTAAGAAAATGGTAATAGGAACATACATCTCGACACCTACCTTAAATGTAATTGGATTAAATGCCAAACAAAAGACATAGACTGGCTGAATGGATACAAAAACAAGACCCATATATATGCTGTCTACAAGAGACCCACTTCAGACTTAAGGACACATATGAATGAAAGTGAGGGGATGGAAAAAGATATTCCATGCAAATGGAAATCAAAAGAAAGCTGGAGTAGCAATTCTCATATCAGACAAAATAGACTTTAAAATAAAGACTATTACAAGAGACAAAGAAGAACACTACATAATGATCAAGGGATCAATCCAAGAAGAAGATAAAACAATTGTAAATATTTATGCACCCAACATAGGAGCACCTCAATACATAAGGCAAACGCTAACAGCCATAAAAGTTGAAATCAACAGTAACACAATGATAGTAGGGGATTTTAACAGCCCACTTTCACCAATGGACAGATCATCCAAAATGAAAATAAATAAGGAAACACAAGCTCTAAATGACAGATTAATCAAGATGGACTTAATTGATATTTTTAGGACATTCCATCAAAAACAACAGAATACACTTTCTTCTCAAGTGCTCATGGAACATCCTCCAGGACAGATCATATCTTGGGTCACAAATCAAGCCTTGGTAAATTTAAGAATTTTGAAATTGTATCAAGTTTCATTTCTGACCACAACACTATGAGACTAGGTATCAATTACAGGAAAAACTCTGTAAAAAATACCAACACATGGAGGCTAAACAATACACTATTTAATAACGAAAAGATCACTGAAGAAATCAAAGAGGAAATAAAAAAATACCTAGAAACAAATGACAATGAAAACATGACGACCCCAAACCTATGGGATGCAGCAAAAGCAGATGTAAGAGGGAAGTTTATAGCAATACAATCCTACCTCAAGAAACAAGAAACATCTCAAATAAACAACCTAACCTTACACCTAAAGCAAATAGAGAAAGAAGAACAAAAAAACCCAAAGTTAGCAGAACGAAAGAAATCATAAAGATCAGATCAGAAATAAATGAAAAAGAAATGAAGGAAATGATAGCAAAGATCGATAAAACTAAAAGCTGGTTCTTTGAGAAGATAAACAAAATTGATAAACCATTAGCCAGAATCATCAAGAAAAAAAGGGAGAAGACTCAAATCAATAGAATTAGAAATGAAAGAGGAGAAGTAACAACTGACACTGCCAAAATACAAAGGATCATGAGAGATTACTACAAGCAACTATGTGTCAATAAAATGGACAACCTGGAAGATACTGACAAAATCTTAGAAAAGCACAACCTTCCAAGCCTGAACCAGGAAGAAATAGAAAATATGAAGAGACGAATCACAAGCACTGATATTGAAACTATGATTAAAAATCTTCCAAAAAACAAGAGCCAAGAACCAGATGGCTTTGCAGGTGAATTCTATCAAACATTTAGAGAAGAGCTAACACCTATCCTTCTCAAAATCTTCCAAATTATAGCAGAGGGAGGAACACCCCCAAACTCATTCTACAAGGCCACCATCACCCTGACACCAAAACCAGACAAGAAAGTCACACACAAAAAAGAAAACTACAGGCCAATATCACTGATGAACATAGATGCAAAAGTCCTCAAGAAAATACTAGCAAACAGAATCCAACAGCACATTAGAAGGATCATACACCATGATCAAGTGGGGTTTATCCCAGGCATTCAATGATTCTTCAGTATACACAAATCAATCAATGTGATAAACCATATTAACAAATTGAAGGATAAAAACCATATGATTATCTCAATAGATTCAGAAAAACCTTTTGACAAACTCCAACACCCATTTGTGATAAAAACTCTCCAGAAAGTAGGCATAGAGGGAACCTACCTCCACATAATAAAGGCCATATATGACAAACCCACAGCCAACATCATTCTCAGTGTTCAAAAACTGAAACCATTTTCACTAAGATCAGGAACAAGACAAGGGTGCCCACTCTCTTCGCTAGTATTCAAAATAGTTTTGGAAGTTTTAGCCACAGCAATCAGAGAAGAAAAAAGAAATAAAAAGAATCCAAATCAGAAAAAAAGAAGTAAAACTGTCACTGTTTGCAGGTGACATAATACTATACATAGAGAATCCTAAAGATGTTACCAGAAAACTACTAGAGCTAATCAATGAATTTGGTAAAGTAGCAGGATACAAAATTAATGCACAGAAATCTCTTGCATTCCTATACACTAATGATGAAAAATCTGAAAGAGAAATTAAGGAAACACTCCCATTTACCATTGCAATAAAAAGAATAAAATACCTAGGAATAAACCTACCTAAGGAGATAAAAGACCTTTATGCGGAAAACTATAAGACACTGATGAAAGAAATTAAAGATGATACCAACAGATGGAGAGATATATCATGTTCTTGGATTGGAAGAATCAATATTGTGAAAATGACTATAACTACCCAAAGCAATCTACAGATTCAATGCAATTCCTATCTAACTAACAATGGCATTTTTCACAGAACTAGAACAAAAAATTTCACAATTTGTATGGAAACACAAAAGATCCCAAATAGCCAAAACAATCTTGAGAAGGAAAAGCGGAGCTTGAGGAATCAGGTTCCCTCACTTCAGACTATACTAAAAAGCTACAGTAATCAAGACAATATGGTACTGGCACAAAAACAGAAACATAGATCAATGGAACAAGATAGAAAGTGCAGAGGTAAACCCATGCACCTATGGTCAACTAATCTATGACAAAGGAGGCAAGGATATACAATGGAGAAAAGACAGTCTCTTCAATAAGTGGTGCTGGGAAAACTGGACAGCTACATGTAAAAGAATGAAAATAGAACACTCCCTAACACGATACACAAAAATAAACTCCAAATGGATTAAAGACCTAAATGTAAGGCCAGACACTATAAAACTCTTAGAGGAAAACATAGGCAGAACACTCTATGACATAATCACAGCAAGATCCTTTTTGACCCACCTCCTAGAGAAATGGAAATAAAAAAAAAAAAATGAGACCTAATGAAACTTAAAAGCTTTTGCACAGCAAAGGAAGCCATAAACAAGACAAAAAGACAACCCTCAGAATGAGAGAAAATATTTGCAATTTAAGCAACGGACAAAGGTTTAGTCTCCAAAATATACAAGCAGCTCAATAAAAAAAAAAAAAAAAAAAAAACCCAATCCAGAAGACTTAAATAGACATTTCTCCAAAGAAGATAAACAGATTGCCAACAAACACACGATAATATGCTCAACATCACTAATCATTAGAGAAATGCAAATCAAAACCACAATGAGGTATCACCTCACACAGGTCAGAATGGCCATCAGCAAAAAATCTGCAAACAATGAATGCTGGAGAGGGTGTGGAGAAAAGGAAACCCTCTTACACTGTTGGTGGGAATGTAAATTGATACAGCCACTATGTAGAACAGTATGGAGGTTCCTTAAAAAACAAAAAATAGAACTACCATATGACCCAGCAATCCCACTACTCAGCATATACCCTGAGAAAAACCATAATTAAAAAAGAGACATGTACCACAATGTTCATTGCAACACTGTTTACAATAGCCAGGACATGGAAGCAACCTAAGTGTCCGTCGACAGATCAATGGATAAAGAAGATGTGGCACATATATACAATGGAATATTACTCAACCATAAAAAGAAATGAAATTGAACTATTTGTAGTGAGGTGGATGGACCTAGAGTCCGTCATACAGAGTGAAGTAAGTCAGAAAGAGAAAAACAAATACCGTATGCTAACACATATATATGGAATCTAAAAAAAAAAAAATGGTTCTAATGAACCTAGGAGCAGGACAGGAATAAAGACTCAGACGTAGAGAATGGACTTGAGGACACGGGGAGAGGGAAGGGTAAGCTAGGAGAAAGTGAGAGAGTGGCATTGACATATATACACTACCAAATGTGAAATAGATAGCTATTAGGAAGCAGCTGCATAGCACAGGGAGATCAGCTCGGTGCTTTGTGATGACGTAGATGGGTGGGATAGGGAGGGTGGGAGGGAGAGGCAAGAGGGAGGGGATATGGGGTTATATGTATACATATGCTAATTCACTTTGTCATACAGCAGAAACTAACACAACATTGTAAAGCAATTATACTCCAATAAAGATGTAAAAAAAAAAAAAAAAGATAGTGGAATAATATCCTCAGAGTGTTGAGGGTAAATATGTCTTGACCTGGATTACTATATTCTATTAAGATATGCTTTGCACATCAGGGTTAAATGAAGACATTCCCAAGAATCTAGAGTGTGCCTGCCAGAGTTCTCCACTGGAAGAACTAATTAAGGGCATAAGGTAACTCAGAAAAGAAGTAGGATGTAAAGCAAAGCAAACACTCATAAACACAAAATTCTAGGTAAATTAAATTAAGTTTTGACTGCAAAAACAACTACTAATTTTTCTGTTTAAAAAAGCGACAGAAAAGAGTTCTATATGAAATAAAATATATGATGGCAGGCATGCAATAACTCAACGAATTGTGTGTATTTGTCTCGAATTTAGTGGGGAAGAATAGAGACACCAATTAACTTGAAATGACACTGATTTACACTGAATTTGTTTTCAGTGTATTTCAATATACTAATGCTCATTTACAGCCGTGCTAGATAACGTAAAGAAATAAACAGCTGCTTGCCCCTACAGAGAATTATATGAGTGCTACTGCTACAAAGGCAGAGTGATATTGGTGTGTTTTTCTGGTGACTCAAATATGATTAGCAGTGTTGCCTTCAGTAACGTGAGTTCCAAAATATTGACAAACTTTTGGTAAAATCCTGAGCCAAAGTGTCATTTTCCTTTGGTTTTCATTGTGCATTTCTGAAAAATTCTGTGTAAATTAAAACTGTGCAAAAATACTTTGTATATACCGTCAATCCTCATTATTCATGGATTCTGTATTTGCGAATTTTTCTACTTGCCAGAATTTATTTGTTACCTTGAAATTGATACTGGCATTACTCTTGCCATCTTTGTTGGGAATGTGCAGAACAGAAAAAAATCTGAGTCACCAGTGTGCATGTCCCCAGCGGGGGTGGGACAACATGGCCTTGTCTTGCTCCTTCAGCTCTCGTACTGAAAACAGGGGTCCTTTTGTGGTCTATTTAGTGCAATGCTTTTCACATTTTTGTGCTTTTTGTTGGTGATTGTGTTGTTTAAGATGCCCTCAAAGCACAGTGCTGAAGTCTTGTCTAGTGGTCTTAAGCACAAGGAGGCTGTGATGTGCCTTATGGAGAGAATATGTGGGTTCGTAAGCTTCGTTCACTATATGAGTTATAGTGCTGTTGGCTGTAAGTTTGATGTTAACAAATCAACAATGAATGCCTTTAAACAGAAATAGACATAAAACAAGGTTATGTATCGATGGGTTGATGAAAATGTTGTGACCAGAGGCTCGCAGCAACCTAACTCTGTATTTCCCTTAGGAGCAATGGCTTAGGAGTTGCAAATTCAGTCTTTATGCTGACTGTATAGAACACAACTACCACAAATTATGAGAATCAACTATATAGGTAAAACGGAGATGTCCAGAATAAAGAGGAATTTTGCCTCATAACTGTCTGGTAGGACTTTTGAAAATCGTGTGCAATTTGGGACAATTCTTGCTGTGCAGGACTGTCCCACAAATTGCAGGCCATCTAGCATCCTTGGTCCCGTCCCACGAATTGCAGGCCATCTAGCATCCTTGTTCCCACCCACTAAATGCCAATAGCATCTCCTTCTCACAGAGATTCCCACGACCAAAGACTTCATCTATAATTTCCATAATGCTGCCTGATAGAGAACCACTTCCATAGAAAAATGCCTTGGATATAAAGTGGGCCTTGAGTTCCAGTGAGTTTGTGCCATACATTGAATTCTAATTTCTACTCAACTCTGATGCCCAAAGTCTCTAGTACCTGGTATGTTAGCACATTTTCTCCAGAAAAATCAGATTCCCCATAAAGGTGTTCTCAGGTCAGTTCACTTGCTGGGAGTTTCTTTAACTTGAATTTCAGTCTATGCTCAAAACAGCCACTCCAGTTCTCTTGTTGATGGAGCAGTAGAATATTCCAGGAGACTCTGGTCTTGAGAGGAGAAGAGCTTGTGGAATCTTCAAGCCAAAAAGGATCATCAGTTGGGATTAGCATTAAATGGAAATCCAGGAGGTCTCAAAAGTCAGTGCTCATCAGATTAATACTGTGATGTTTGTTTTCATTTTTCTTCTTCAATTTCTACTTTCACCCTTTTTCCCCTCTCCAAATGGAGAAGGATTGCAAAAGCACACAGTGAGCACTACCAGGCCTTGTATTTATTCAAAGGACCATACTACCCTGCATACCTGTAAGTCAGGTCTTGTCAATGGTGTAGGTTTAGGAGTTGCATCAAGAACATACTTTTTTTTTTTTTTTTAAAGATTTTTACAAATTTCATGTAATGTCTGAAACATTTATATTAACGTATTTCCATACAAATAACCCAAAGAAAGTTTAGTATTAGTTGTTTTTCTTTTTTTGTTTGTTTGTTTTTTTATACTGCAGGCTCTTATTGGTCATTAATTTTATACACATCAGTGTATACATGTCAATCCCAATCGCCCAATTCAGCACACCACCATCCCCATCCCACCGCGGTTTTCCCGCCTTGGTGTCCATACATTTGTTCTCTACATCTGTGTCTCAACTTCTGCCCTGCAACCGGTTAATCTGTACCATTTTTCTAGATTCCACATACATGTGTTAATATATGATATTTGTTTTTCTCTTTCTGACTTACTTCACTCTGTATGACAGTCTCTAGATCCATCCACGTCTCAACAAATGACTCAATTTCATTCTTTTTTAATGGCTGAGTAATATTCCATTGTATATATGTACCACAACTTCTTTATCCATTCGTCTGTCGATGGGCATTTAGGTTACTTCCATGACCTGGCTATTGTAAATAGTGCTGCAATGAACATTGGGGTGCATGTGTCTTTTTGAATTATGGTTTTCTCTGGGTATATGCCCAGTAGTGGGATTGCTGGATCATATGGTAATTCTATTTTTAGTTTTTTAAGGAACCTCCATACTGTTCTCCATAGTGGCTGTATCAATTTACATTCCCACCAACAGTGCAAGAGGGTTCCCTTCTCTCCACATCCTCTCCAGCATTTGTTGTTTGTAGATTTTCTGATGATGCCCATTCTAACTGGTGTGAGGTGATACCTCATTGTAGTTTTGATTTGCATTTCTCTAATAATTAGTGATGCTGAGCAGCTTTTCATGTGCTTCTTGGCCATCTGTATGTCTTCTTTGGAGAAATGACTATTTAGGTCTTCTGCCCATTTTTGGATTGGGTTGTTTGTTTCTTTAATATTGAGCTGCATGAGCTGTTTATATATTTTGGACATTAATCCTTTGTCCGTTGATTCATTTGCAAATATTTTCTCCCATTCTGAGGGTTGTCTTTTCGTCTTGTTTATGGTTTCCTTTGCTGTGCAAAAGCTTTGAAGTTTCATTAGGTCCCATTTGTTTATTTTTGTTTTTATTTCCATTACTCTAGGAGGTGGATCAAAAAAGCTCTTGCTGTGATTTATGTCAAAGAGTGTTCTTCCTATGTTTTCCTCTAAGAGTTTTATAGTGTCCGGTCTTACATTCAGGTCTCTAATCCATTTTGAGTTTATTTTTGTGTATGGTGTTAAGGAGTGTTCTAATTTCATTCTTTTATATGTAGCTGTCCAGTCTTCCCAGCACCACTTATTGAAGAGACTGTCTTTTCTCCATTGTATATCTTTGCCTCCTTTGTCATAGATTAGTTGACCATAGGTGCATGGGTTTATCTCTGGGCTTTCTGTCTTGTTCCATTGATCTATGTTTCTGTTTTTGTGCCAGTACCATATTGTATTGATTACTGTAGCTTTGTAGTATAGTCTGAAGTCAGGGAATCTGATTCCTTCAGCTCCGTTTTTTTCCCTCAAGATTGCTTTGGCTATTCGGAGTCTTTTGTGTCTCCATACAAATTTTAAGATGATTTGTTCTAGTTCCACAAAAAATGCCATTGGTGTTTTGTTAGGGATTGCATTGAATCTGTAGATTGCTTTGGGTAGTAGAGTCATTTTCACAATACTGATTCTTCCAATCTAAGAACATGGTATATCTCTCCATCTGTTGGTATCATCTTTAATTTCTTTCATCAGTGTCTTATAGTTTTCTGCATACTGGTCTTTTATCTCCCTAGGTAGGTTTATTCCTAGGTATTTTATTCTTTTTGTTGCAATGGTATATGGGAGTGTTTCCATAATTTCTCTTTCAGGTATTTCATCATTAGTGTATAGGAATGCAAGAGATTTCTGGGCATTAATTTTGTATCCTGCAACTTTACCAAATTCATTGATTAGCTCTAGTAGTTTTCTGGTGGCATTTTTAGGATTCTCTATGTATAGTATCATGTCATCTGCAAACAGTGACAGTTTTACTTCTTATTTTCCAATTTGGATTCCTTTTATTTCTTTTTCTTCTCTAATTGCCGTGGCTAGGACTTCCAAAACTATGTTGAATAATAGTGACGAGAGTGGACATCCTTATCTTGTTCCTGATCTTAGAGGAAATGCTTTCAGTTTTTCACCGTTGAGAATGATGTTTGCTGTGGGTTTGTCATATATGGCCTTTATTATGTTGAGGTAGGTTCCCTCTATGCCCACTTTCTGGAGAGTTTTTATCATAAATATGTGTTGAATTTTGTCCACAGCTTTTTCTGCATCTATTGAGATGATCATATGGTTTTTCTTCTTCAGTTTGTTAATATGGGGTATCACATTGATTGATTTGCGTATCTTGAAGAATCCTTGCATCCATGGGATAAATCCCACTTGATCATGGTGTATGATCCTTTTAGTGTACTGTTGGATTCTGTTTGCTAGTATTTTGTTGAGGATTTTTGCATCTATATTCATCAGGGATATTGGTCTGTAATTTTCTTTTTTTGTAGTATCTTTGTCTGGTTTTGGTATCAGGGTGATGGTGGCCTCATAGAATGAGTTTGGGAGTGTTCCTTGCTCTGCAATTTTTTGGAAGAATTTGAGAAGGATGGGTGTTAGCTCTTCTCTAAATGTTTGACAGAATTCACCTGTGAAGCCATCTGGTCCTGGACTTCTGTTTGTTGGAAGATTTTTAATCACAGTTTCAATTTCATTACTTGTGATTGGTCTGTTCATATTTTCTGTTTCTCCCTGGTTCAGTCTTGGAAGGTTATACCTTTCTAAGAATTTGTCCATTTCTTCCACGTTGTCCATTTTATTGGCATAGAGCTGCTTGTAATAGTCTCTTAGGCTGCTTTGTATTTCTGCGGTGTCTGTTGTAACGTCTCCTTTTTCATTTCTAATTTTATTTGTTTGAGTCCTCTCCCTATTTTTCTTGATGAGTCTGGCTAATGGTTTATCAATTTTGTTTATCTTCTCAAAGAACCAGCTTTTAGTTTTATTGATCTTTACTGTTGTTTTCTTTGTTTCTATTTCATTTATTTCTTCTCTGATCTTTATGATTTCTTTCCTACTGTTAACTTTGGGTTTGGTTTGCTCTTCATTCTCTAGTTCCTTTAGGTGTAAGGTTAGATTGTTTACTTGAGATTTTTTTTGTTTCTTTAGGTAAGCTTGTATAGCTATAAACTTCCCTCTTAGAACTGCTTTTGCTGCATCCCATAGGTTTTGGATCGTTGTGTTTTCATTGTCATTTGTCTCTAGGTATTTTTAAATTTCCTCTTTGATTTCTTCAGTGATCTCTTGGTTATTTAGTAATGTATTGTTTAGCCTACATGTGTTTGTGTTTTTTACGTTTTTTTTCCCTGTAATTCATTTCTAATCTCATAACGTTGTGGTCAGAAAAGATGCTTGATATGATTTCAATTTTCTTAAATTTACTGAGGCTTGAGTTGTGACCCAAGACATGATCTATCCTGGAGAATGTTCCGTGCACACTTGAGAAGAAAGTGTAACCTGCTGCTGTCGGATGGAATGTTCTATAAATATCAATTAAATCTCTCTGGTCTATTGTGTCATTTAAAGCTTCTGTTTCTTTATTTATTTTCATTTTGGATGATCTGTCCATTGGTGTAAGTGAGGTGTTAAAGTCCCCCACTATTATTGTGTTACTGTCAATTTCCTCTTTCATAGCTGTTAGCAGTTGCCTTATGTATTGAGGTGCTCCTATGTTGGGTGCATATATATTTATAATTGTTATATCTTCTTCTTGGATTGATCCCTTGATCATTATGTAGTGTCCTTCCTTGTCTCTTGTAACATTCTTTATTTTAAAGTCTATTTTATCTGATATGAGTATAGCTACTCCAGCTTTCTTTTGATTTCCATTTGCATGGAATATCTTTTTCCATCCCCTCACTTTCAGTCTGTATGTGTCCCCAGGTCTGTAGTGGGTCTCTTGTAGACAGCATATATATGGGTCTTGTTTTTGTATCCATTCAGCAAGCCTGTGTCCTTTGGTTGGAGCATTTAATCCATTCACGGTTAAGGTAATTGTCGATATGTATGTTCTTGTGTATCTTTTTGTGAATGTGGTTTTTCTTCCACAGGCTGCAGGATTGTAGTTCTTCTTTCTTCTGCTGTCTGCCCTCTGGTCAAGAACATACTTTTATGAAGACTCACAGTGGTGCTAGATTAGCCACTGGGGCTGGAAAGACGTTGAATCACTCCTGCCTTGTGAAGCTTGCAGTCCTTTAAGGAAGACACCAAAGAACAACACATTTCAATATATTGAGATGACACGGCAGGTAGCCCCAAGGAGAGGCCCATAACTCATCCCTGGGGAGGGAGTGAGGATGGGTCTGTAAGACTGTCTGGAAGAGGTGTTACAGTTGAGCTGATTCCTCAAGGAAGTCTAAGAGATTCCCAGACTACCTTATGCCAGTTTCCTTAAGGTTAAGGATCACTTTTAAGTCACCTGAAACTCTTTCCAACCACTCTTGGGCCAGATTTATTCCATCCACAAATTCAACAGCTATATCATAACAGTGAATTGTGTAGTTGGAACAGTTGAACACTTTGCTTCCAACACATTAAGTTAGTCATGAAAACTCCCAAACAGTTCTAGCACATTTGCTGGATTTATTGAACATCTTTATTTTAGGGAGGTCTAAGCTTTATAGACTGTTTCATTTATTCTTATATCAAATATCACTGAAAGGTTAAATTTGGTGTTCAGTGACATTCTCCAGGCAACCTTTCCAAAGCTAAAACTGAAAATAATGGATGTGACATTTCTTTCAGGAAATCTTCTCCACCAAGTCCAGTGTTGAACCCTTAGAAGATTTAGCAGTTTTGGACTGTATCAAATCTGCCAGTTTCTTGTGATTGGAACTCCAAATAGTTCAACTGGACAAAGTGTCAGGAGACATGGGTTCTTTTAGCTGGAAAGAATTCAAAAAAGGGAGGAAGGAAGGGAGATAGAGAAAGGGAGAAGGAAGAAGGAATGGAGGGAGGGAGGAAGAGGAGAGAGAGAGATAGAGAGACAGAGACAGAGAGAGAAAGAAAGTAGTTGAACATCAAGAGAAGCCTCATCCCCATCACTGATGAAAAAGAAATTAAAGGAATTAAACAGTTGATCCTTTTCTAAAGAGGCATTGTGGTATAGCAGGAAAAGCTGGGAATAAAATCTGAATTCAAAGCCGTTTCCATCAGGTATTAACTGTGCAGTCACATGAAATTAAATTGAGCTTTGGTCTAGTTTAGTGAAGAAAACTGGCTTGATAAGAGCACCTAATTTATAGCATTGCTGTGAGGGTTAAATGATGTAAAAGATGTAGAGTACTTAGAAGAATTGCCACTTAATAAATATGTTATAATAATAAAAATAGTTATCGTTATTTATGATATAATATTATAATTATTAGTAGTGATAGTACAATTTTGACTTTATTGAAAAACACAGAAGGAAAAGTGAGTGCAGTATGTCCATTTGGATTAGATATCTACTGCCAATCTGAAATCTGTTGGGATAACTTGAAGGACAAATACATATTCATTTCCTAGGGCTGCGGTAACAAATGAAAACAAACTGGGTGACTTAAAGCAATGGAACTTTATTCTAAAGTTCTGGAGGCCACAGATCAGAAATCAACATGCCAGCAGAGCTGTGCTCTCTCCCAAGGCTGTAGGGGAGATTCTGTTCTTTGTCTCTTCCAGCTTTTCATGGCTTCAGGTATTCTTTGACTTGTGGCCTCATCATTCCAATCGCTGCCTCTCTGGCCACATCCTTCCTCCTCATCTCTGTCTTTTCCTCTGTGTGCCTCTTATGAGGACACTTGTCTTTGGATTTAGGGCCAATCTGATAATCCAAGATGATCTCCTCATCGCAAAATGATTAACTTAATTATGTCCACAAAGATCCTTTTTCCAAATAAAGTAACATTCACAGGTTCCAGGGTTTAGGACATGGATATATCTTCTGGTAAGGGGCTACTATACACATATGTTTTTATATGTATATTTTAATCACATGATACTTGGGGTGTAAGCAACATTTTTGTTTTCAGAGAACGAATGTGTGCAGTTAAAATGTAAAATAGATAGCTAGTGGGAAGCAGCCGCATAGCACAGAGAGATCAGCTAGGTGCTTTGTGACCACCTAGAAGGGTGGGATAGGGAGGGTGGGAGAGAGACGCAAGAGGGAGGGGATATGGTGATATATGTATACATATAGCTGGTTCACTTTGTTGTACAGCAGAAGGTAGCACAACATTGTAAAGCAATTATACTCCAATAAAGATGTTAAAAAAAAAAAAGTTGGAGACCGTCCCAGGCAGTGAGTAACGTACGATGGTTGTTAGCTGTAAGAACAACAGACTGAGGTGACTGGGGACATGGAGAACACACAGGCATCAAGACTTGGAATGTACTTCAGGGTCTATCACTTACCAGTTGCTTGCCTTTACCTGCTTTCCTTTCCTGAGTGTCAACAGTCTTTAAAATGAGATGATTTGCTCTTGATACCCAGGATGTTGTAAGTATCAAAATAGACACTCTACATGAAAATGCTTCGATAACCCCAAGAAATATCTTCCTTTTCAACACTGCACTCCTCCTCCTTCTCCACTGAAGTGTCACAGGTAGGCTTCCCTGCTCTCTGCTCACTCCAGGCTCCTGGCACCCTCTCTCAGGGCACACTGCACTTACTCAACACACAGTGTGAATGTGTAGATGTACCATGTCAGCAGCCTAACCTCTGTTTCCCCCGAGCCCTGAGCTTCCTGCAGTAGAGACTGCAATAACCCAGGACCCAGGATAGCACTTGGTACACAGTAGTCATTCAGTCATTGGAGTGTTAAAAGGAATAAATGCTTCTCAAGTGCATGCACCTCAGTGATGCTCATCTGTGAAAAAATGAAACAGACACACTATGAAACTTGCTGATGCAATAAGTATAGGCCTGGAATATTTAAGTTGTTGAAAAAATGAAGGACGGAATGAATGAATAACCAGCCTGATGAGTTAGTATAATAAATGAATAATAAAATAAGATGCTTGACGGAAATGTACTTACTGAATAATTTAATATGTAAATAAGATGTCTATTTTTTTAATAATTAAGCATTCTTAAGGCACAATAGTAACATAATGTTAAATGTTAAATGACGTTTATAAAGCTCCTTATATTTCCTCAAAGATTTCTCATATTTTTGCTATGTATATTTGTCAAAGGATGATGAGACCACCACTTAATATCTGAAGTTAAAAAAAGACTTATTGCTTATTGCTGACTATAGGGAAAGAGAGCTATGCTGGTCAGATACAGTCTCTCTTTCTGGGATTGGTGACTTTCAGAGGTATAAGTGGGCTCTTGTCACCAGCAGAAGTGTGGTTACTCAGGAGACCCTGTTGTTGATTGGTGGGCATTTAGGGGCGTGGCCATTGGAAGAGTGCATCTCTGACTGGCTAAACTTTTTCAGAAGCAACGGGTTGATGATGATTGGTTGATGTGCAAAAGTGTGTTTATGGGAGGTAAGTGGTCCTTGATCAATTAAGCAGGTTTAAAAATGATTCCTATGGTTATTTATTATCATGACTACAAGAACATCAGTCTTTGCCTAAGCTAGGAAACTTTAAAAAACTCTCACTTTACGCTTGCTCAGATTCATTTATTTATTTTTTCAATAGCTATTTATTGAGTGCCTATTATGCTTCCAGAAAATAAAAGTGGATAGGGCAGTGTTCCTGTTCTTATAGTCAAGTGAGGGAAACAGATAAATAGAGAATATATTGTGATGATAAGCGCTACAGAGACTAATAAGGCAGATGATGTGGAGGCCACTCTGACTGATGCATTGAGGATATTCTGCAGGTTGGTGTTACGGGGTAAATTGTGTCTCCCCTCCTAAAAGATATACTGAAGATCTAAGCCCAATACCTGCGAATATGACATTTGGAAATTGGGTCTTTGCAGAGGTAATCAAGGTAAGATAATGTCATTGGATTTAGCCCTTTTGGATTAGATCCAATATGCCTGGTGTTCTATGTGAAGATGGAAACATGGGCAAAGACACACAGGGAGAATGCCATGTGAGGACAGAGACAGAGACAGGAGTGATGCCGCTATAAGCCAAGGAATTCTAAGGATTGCAGGCAACCAACCAGAAGCTAGGAAGAGGCAAGGAAGGATTCTACTCAGAGCCTCAGAGGGAACATGGCCCTGCTGATACCTTGAGTTTGGACTTCTAGCCTCTGGAACTGCGAGTCAATAAATTTCTATTGTGTCTAGCCACTCAGCTGGTGGTACTTTGTTAGGCAACCACAGGAAACAGATAAGGTTGGCAAGGGCAAAAGAGGGCAGACCAGTCAGCCGACTCCTGCAAGAACCACATGAGAGATGCTGATGGCTCAAACCAGACTGCTAGAAATGGAGTTGGTGAGAAGTGGTTGGATTCTGTATGTATTATGAAGCTAGAACCAACCAGATTTTCTGATGGATAGAATGTGAAGTGTAAGAAGACAGGAGTCCAGGATGACTCTAGGTTTTTGGTCCAAGCAACTGGAGTTACTATGTACTAAAATATTGATAAAAGCTATTCCAGGTAGGAGGGAAAGGTTTGATCCAGAAATTTAGTTTTTAAATTTGAGATGTCTAATAAACATCAATACAGAGATGTCAACCTCAGAATCAGATATATGTGTTTGGAGGACAAGGAAAACTCCAGGTGGGAAAATAAAGTTTTGAGTTGTTAGCCTATAGATGGCATTTAAAAGCATGAAACTCAGTAAGATCGCTTAGGTGACAAATACATAATGAAAACAAAAGTAAGTCCAGAATTGAGCCTTGCGAGGTAGACAAGACAGGTATCACATGTTAAAAACAAGAAAACTGAGACTCAGAAAAATTAAGAAACTTGCCCAAAGAGAAGTAATTAGAAATCATGCCAGAATTTCAAATTGGGTTTTTTTTACTTCCAAATTCTTTCTTGTTTCTAATACATGAAGTGTCTCCCATGTAAAATTTTCTGTAATAGGAAGAGTTTGATCAATACAAACGGATTCTAACCTGTTCTCTTTCTTACTGTACCCCTTTGAAAGATGTAGTAACTAAAATAGATCTAATTTTTAATTATTTTATAGACACATGACTTCTTCTCTGACCTTCCATAATAGCCTACATTGTCACTTCAACCCTATGTTGAACATCAGAAATAAGTTTTCACTTGAGATAATCAAAGTTAACTTCATTAGTTACAGACCAATTTCTGTACTTCATTAAAATGGAGTTACACTTTGAAAGTTTTATCTAATGGTGTCTTATTGATGTTCTTCCTATTTCCATTTTGGGAATGGATAACTTATGATTGGCTTATTGTATATTGTCTTATGCAGTTGCTATTCTAAAATATTTTTGGTTAGGTGGTTGACAAAGTTTTGTTGAATCAAATACATTTCATATTCCTACTTGGTACAGTAATTATACAGTTTTTAAAGTGGGACACTACCCAGTACTATTAAAACAAAAACTAAAAACAATCTTTCTTTCAAAGATGAAAAGAGTGGATTCCAAAAGCACTACTCTGTGAATGTGAGAATGGAAAGAGACTTTATAAATCATGGATTTTAACCCCTTCCCTTTAGAGCTAACAAGATCTTCACTTTAGAGAAGGCTAAGGTCTAGAGCAGTTTGGATGACCTACTCAAGGTAACAGCTGGCTGCCACAGGCTGGCCTAGAATTCCAGCCTTCTTCCCAATGCTGGGGTCGTAGTCGCCAGCTGAGAAAAGAGAAAAGGAAGACAGATCAATGCCCACGGCTGATAACCTTCATGATAGCGTAGATTTAGAGAAGAGATAATCAGGAAAGAAAGGAACAAGGCCAATTTTCTGCAGTATGTGGTAGTAAAAGTGTTTCAATAAGCAGCATGGCCAAAGCATGTGAAGCAAACCCCATCTTCATCACTGAACATGTTACTTTAACTCCCCCTGCCTCTGTTTCCTTTTCTGCAAGATAAGGATAAAAGTAATGGGCTTGTTTTGAGGATTGCGTGTAATCACACACAGGAAGTGTTTCGAATAGTGCTTGGCAAGGAGGAAGAGCTTAATGTATGCTAGATATTTTTATTAGTAATTTTTAATAATAAAGCCAGAACCCAGGCTGATGTCCTAGCTCTTCCTCTAGCCCTATAAACTTAGCAAGTCACTGAACTTTTCTGAGTTTCAGTTTCTTCACTATAAACTGGGGTCATAATACTTTACCTGCTGACTTTATGGTGATAATGTGCATGAAGATTAGATGAGAAAAATAAGTGCGAAAATTCTGAAAGTGAGAATTGCTTTTCATAAATTCTTATTTCCATGTCCTGTCTGTATTCTTCTTTCCTCAAATTCCTTATCTGAATACATTTTTAATCTCAATGTTTGCATGGTTATTGCTACATTAGCTGAAAGAATTAAGAGAGAGTAGCTTGTTTTGATATGGAAGGAAAGGAAAAAAGATGCTATTAAAGACCAAATACTAAAAGTCTAAAGAATGTGACCTAACAAATTATTTTATATCAAACGAGACCTTCCTAAAATAATTAGGAAAAAGTACCCATTCAGGTAGTTTTCCTGGTACACTGATGGATTTAATCAGTTTGCTTTTCTTAAGTGGTTGGATGGATTTTTTTTTTTTAATGTTAAAATTAAACATTCTGAAAGAGTCTAGTAATTGTGAAACTCTTCCTTGTGGTTACATTTTAAAATGAAAAAATGGAACAGGAAATGATCTTTGGTAACTAGTGGATAGTTAAGAATCAGAAGCCATGACACTTGCTTTTCAGCTCCATTCAAATTTTCTCCAGGCACTTTATTCATTTATGCCTCATTTATTCCAACTTTTAAGGTACTACTGATTTTCACCTCTTCAACCCACACCATAGAATTATAAGGCTTGGTTTCTAATAGTTCCCCTGAGCTAGTAACAGAATGTTAGCTGTTTTGGGATTATTATCCCTGTGAAAATGCTATTTTAATTGAACAAAGGAAATATGTTTAAAATTACAAAGTGCAGAATATAGTATGGCATCCTTTTATATATTTATAGTCTTAGTTTTCAGTGATACGTTCATTATCTTTTTGTGTGTGCTGTTGACAATTTTAAAAACTTAGTAGCTTTATAAATCAGGTTACTGGTGCCTAACAAAAATTTGCACAAGAAAGTTTGAATTAAGAGAAGTAAATATCAGTTTTCTTCTATCGTGTCAAACATCAGACACATTACATTGCTGTATCAGTTTTCAATGAAAGATGCTCTAACAGGAGGGCTGATATAAATGATAATAAAACAGCTTGCTTTGTGGGTTGTTCCCAAGGTTAAATTGTGAGGCAAGTAAGTTGTCTTTGTTACAGAAAGTTGGGTCCGGCTGCTCGCTGCTCCTCGAAAGCCAATACTTGAGAGGCAAGGTTGGTGGAAAGGAAAGTTTGCTTTATTTTGGAGACTGGCAACCAGGGGAGAGGGCAGACTCGTGTCCAAAGGCCACCTCCCCCCTGACAATCAGTGCGCAAGAGCTTTTAAAGGGGAGTTTCAGGGCTGAATAGACAGAGGGAGGGAGCTACAGGCAGAAATAACACAGTCAGCTCTGACAGTCATCTTGATTGTTTTAAGTACAGTTAATATTCAGTTCCAGGGTCAGTTTGTTCCCATTTCTTTCAGGCCAGTTCTCGGAATTGTGGCAGCTTATGTCATGGCCACACTCTGGTCATCAAGTAGGTAACTTCCTCCACCCAGTGAGGGTTTCAGTATCTACAAAACAGCTCAAAGGATGTGACTCAGAAAATCCTCTCTAGCCCTTGAGGAGGAACTAAAGGTCCTTGACTTTGTTTAATTACTAAACTATTATTATGTGGTCTTGTTTGACTGTTTTCCTTTGCTTCTGCATTTTCTCACTTCTCTGATTCAATTTATTTGTTGACTAAAGTTTTCCTACAGACAAAAGTTAGGTGGAGAACACGGAGGGGAAGGACCATAGCGTCCTGCTCCATTTCATCTCGGCATCAGCCCATTTCTGTTTCTGGATTGTTTCCCATTTTCTTGGTTTATTCCTCAACTCCCCTTTGGCAGGTGGAATTTTCCTTTCCTCCCTGTGTGTTTTATCAAAGCATGCGCTAAGGAAGGGATTTGATTTCATTCAATTTTTCTCTAAGTGAATTGAAACCAGAGAATCATTCTCCCACGGTTATTTGCATTTTAAGTCTTAGCAATAAATGCCAAAGAAAATGCTTTCTTCCTGGTAACGTACATTTCAATTCTTAACAGGAGGGGGAAGTATATTTTAAAGCAGAAAAGCAAGTCTCTAGTCCTTCAGTGATTATACATTTAATGCTTAAGATGGGTCATGATGACCAGGACAGGAACAAACATTCCAATTCAAAAACACCTGTGGGATAAAGAGAGTAGATATGTGAAGAATTTTGCCTTTGAGAAACCAGAGGCATATTTGAAAAATCTTTGAGAAATCAGCTTATTTAGCCTGGTTGCAACTCTCAAGCTTCCTCTGAGGTCTTGTTCTCTTTTGAATTTTATCCTTCTTTTGACAGAAAAAAACCCAAGGTCTGCATTCTTATTAGTTGCTTATTTTATTGAAAAAGTCATACTTACATGCTCATTTTTCCCAGAGACCAAAACGCTGGATGAGATTTAGATAATATGTAAATGAGAAACATTCAAAAACAAGAATGAAACTGTAAATACAGACCATTTGTTTCTAAGGCACAACTATTATCTCATTAACTAGACTGTTTCTGATAGACAAATATGTTTCAGTGGAAAGGTAAAACATTCTACACAGGAAATGATTGTTGTAAATCAAATCTGAAACCTGAACTATTTGCAAACCAGGAAGTACAGAATCTGTGTTCTCACCACTAGTTTAACTCTGCCCTCTTGTGTGTACAGGATGCATTGAAATGAGGCCAATAAACTTCATAGGAAACAAGGCAGGAATATATCACAAACTGCATTAAAATCATATTTAGGAAGGGGATACCCCTCTAAAATCAGTATAAACTTTATGCTCTGTGGTAAAAATCATATCCTAAGAATCAACCAGTACAACAGACCAAATGATGGAAAAGTGACATGTTACTCTACACCCATGTGATCCTTAGAATAACTCCCTGTTTTACCTCTATTACATTCTTAGTTAAGACTGTACTTACTAAAAAAGAAAACATAGTTTTGACCTCAAATTCCAACTTATCAAAAGAATATTGGTTTTCTTCTAATATATTCACTACAGTTACTTTAAATACCAAACAACTCAAATTCTTATAAAGTCAATTGACTTTTTACAGCAAAAATATTAACAGTGTACTGAGGGGCTTGTGATATTGTAGAAATAAAATATACAACAATAATAGCACAAAGATGCAAGAGGGTTATGGAATTAAACTGTTAAGAGATCTGTAAATTATATGGGAAGTCATGTAGTATTAATTCAAAGTTGACTGTGTTAAGTTAAAGATGCATAGTACCATCCTTGGAGCAATCACTAAAAATCACATATATATATATATATATATATATAGAGAGAGAGAGAGAGAGAGAGAGAGAGAGAGGTGTCAATACAAGTTCAATAGAAGAAATAGAATGGAATACTTAAAAAACACTTAACAATCCAAAAGAAAACAGAGATGAGGATCAAAAAATAAAACAATGACACAAACAGAAAGAATGACTAGAAGACATCTAGCAAAAGGATAAATTAAACACAATTCTATCAATAATTGTGTTAAACCTAAATATGCTAAAAATTCTATGTAAAAGGAAGATTGTCAAACTAGATAAAAAAGCAATATTCAACCTCTGTTTATAAGAGATTCCCAATAGATACAAACAGACAGATTGAATGGAAAATGACCTACCAGACAAGATCTAAGCATGAACTGTGCCATATATCACCATACAAAGTAGACGTCAAGGCAAGGTGTGTGTTACTGGAAGTAGAGAAGGTGATTTCATAGTGAAAAAAGGGTCGATTCATCAAAAACATAAAGCAATACTAAATGTGTACTCATTATGGCAGAGCTTCAAAATACATGGAGTAAAAATTACAGAACTAAGAAAGAAATTTAAAAGTCCACAGTACTAATTGGAGATATCAACACCACATTCTGAATAATAAATAGAACACATAATCAAAAAAAAAAAAAATTCAGATTGACTGAAAAATTTTAACACCCAAAACACAATCATTTAGAACATTATACCCAACAACTATAGAATACATACTCTTTCCAAATACACATGAAACATTTACCAAAATAGGTATAAAGCATATCTTGATAAATATCAAAGGATTGAAATACCCAGTGTGTTATTCTTAAGAGAATTAAGTTAGGAATCAACAATGTAGTATATCCAGAAAATCACCAAATATTGGGAAATAATGCATCTACAAACAACTAATGGATTAAAGAAAGAAATTACAGGATGAATTAGAAAATTTCTTCTAATTAAATAATTGTTTATTATAGATTTTATCTTTTTAATGGTAGACAATCATCATTTGCCCCAACAGCCATCTGAAGCTAATAGTCTTAATTTTAAAAATCATGAAGTTGTGTAAATGTTCTCTTCCTTTTTGAAAACCATGTTCATTTTCTCCCCATGAACAGGTCTGTCTGGAAAGCCTTGAACCACAACATAACCCACAACGTTAACTTTGGCTCATCAAAGCAGTGACACAGCTGTTGCAATAGGAGATGCCTTCTCTAGAAGTATGAAGCCAGTGATTAGTATATACAAATCAGCTTTGGCCAACATCGTCCTTGGCTGAGGACAGCAGTTATTTGATATGACATTATTAGACTCATTATTTTAAATTTTAAGGTATATATCTCATATATATATGGTATATACCATATATATATGATATATTTGCCAGAATACTGAGATGCATGACCTTGAAGTCCAGTTGCTTCATAAGTTTCTTTGTCCAGTGATAATATTGATTTCCCACTTGGCAGAAGGGCAACAGTATTATCTTCATCAATATTTGTGTTGTAAGCTGGTGCAAGTCACAAATCTGGGAATTGGGGTTCTCCTCTGCTCTCAGCAGATCCTGGGTAAACCAGTAATTGACCTCACAGATGCCTCAGCTTCCATAGCCTGTAATGTAATATTGTGTCTCCCTGAGATGTCAGGGTTATGAATAGTCATGGCAAAGTTAAGGTTGGTGGGCCTTTTTTTTGGAAACTACTGATGTCAGTAAATTTTTGCTCTTCCCATTACAGGACCAAAAAGTGCCCCAGTGCCCCTTGCAGCCTGCCCTGCCCTGGGTGTGAATTAAATAATTTTTAAACACATCAAAATTTATGCAGTGCAGCCAAAGCACAGCTTAGAGGCAAATTCATGGCTATAAATATTTACATTTAAAAAACTATAAAAAGAAGCTATAAAGGGAAGAAAAATATCTTAAAAATAAGAAATTAAAAGCAAAGTTATAGGAGAAAAGAAATAATAAACATAAATGTAGAAATAAATAAAATGGAAAACAATGAAGCTAATCAATAAATTCCATATGAAAAGAATAGTGAAAGTTATAATCTCCTAGCTATATTCACTCTTCACCCCCCCCAAAAAATCCCACAAAACAAAGAGAGAGAGAATACAAATTACCAATATCAGGAATAAAGAGGTTACCTCACAACTAATCCTACAACCAATACAAAAAGAATAAATGAGTATTATGAATACCTTTGTGAAGTAAGTTCAAAAACTTAAATGAAGTGCGAAAATTTCCAAAACAAATACAAGAAAATTTTATAGCTCTGTTTATTAAAGAAATTGAATTTTTAATTAAAAATAATTCTAGAAAAATTGCCAGGCCCATATAGCATTACTGATCAATTCTATAAAATATTTAAGGAAGAAATAATACTTACCTTACACAAATTATTTTAGAAAACAGAGGAGAAAGAACATTCCTTAACTCTTTTTATGAGGTTAGTGTATCCTTGTTACCAAAACCTGACAAAGACGTTACAGGAAAACAAAATTTTAAACCAGTCTCTCTCTTGAAGTCAGACTAAAAACTTCTCACTAAGTTACAAGTCAAATCCAGCAATGTTAGCAAATATTCATTATCACCAAGTGAGTTTTACCCCAGTAATGCAAGGTTTGTTTAATATATGAAAAATCATTAAATATAATTTATCACATTAATAAATATAGAAAAATGAAAACATACAAAAATGTTTATATACACAATGAAAGTGTGACAAAATTCAATACACATTTAGAATTACAACAACAAAACCTCTCAGCAAGGCAGGAATTGAAGAGAACTATCTTAATCCAATAGAGCACATACATGTAATACCTATAAATGACATTATACATAGTACATGTATGTACTATATGATACATATACATTTGTATTATACATAATTGTGAAAGAATGGGAAGGGTAAATACGTAAATTTACTGACATTAGTAGATTCCCAACAATAGGCCCACCAACATCACTCTACAATAATGTTCCAGGTTGACAAGCTCCATCTACATGTTCAGGGATTCCAAGTACAATTTCATTTCCCCACTGTGAATCAGGAGCAAACAACCAATCATGAGCAGACATCTAAGGAAGGCCACTAAAGGTAGAGATCCAACAATAAAATAGAAAACAAAAGCAACCTAGAGATACAGAAAATAAAAAAGAAAACTTCAAACCAACTTTAACCTTAACATCCTGAGGGGTGAGAGAATATCCTGCATCCACAAAATAAGAACAGGATGCATTAAAAATAAAAATAAAAACAAGAAAAAAAAACAGATAACAAAACATTGCTCTTGGTAATTGAAAACTTGACAGCAGAAATAAAAAATATTTGGAAGAGTTAAAAGATGAAGTTGAGAGACTCTTACAGAAAGTAGAGAAAAGAGACGGACAGTAGGAGAGAAAAGGTGAGAAAATTTGAGAACCAGCCAAGGAGGCTTAACATTTGAATAAGAGTAGTTCTAGAAGGGAGGATATGTATGGGGAAGAAATCACCAAAAATTAATTCAAGAACATTTCAGAAAGTGAAGGACATGTCTTCACTTCTAGTCTCATGCTACAAACCCTAAGAGATATTATCCATTTTTTATGGTTTGTCTTCTATTGGTTTTATATGGCTCTTCAGCCCATACTTCTCTCTTATATGTCAAAATGCAATTTTATTGCTACCAGACATCTTGCACTGGAGGCATAATTGTAAAACAAGGAGATATATACATGGTACTTTAAAGAAAGCTGTGCAGAACATGTTAGCGTGCTTGGGTAGAACTTCCAAGGAAGTGAGACTTGAATTGAACCTTGGAGCCTTATGTATTAGTTTCCCATTGCTGCTGTAACAAATTACCACAAACTTAGAGGCTTAAAACACAAATTTATTCTTATAGCTCTGGAGGGCAGAAATCCAAAATGGGCTAACATCAAAGTGTCAGCAGGATTGTACATCTTCTGTAGGCTCTAAGGGAGAATCCATCTCCCTGCCTTTTCCAGCCTCTAGGAGCTGCCGGCTTTCCTTGGCTCATGGCCCCCTTCCATCTTCAAAGTCAGAAATCACATTGTTCTGATCTCTGCATCTGTCTGTACGTCTCTTTCTTTGACTCTGCTTCTCCTGTCCTCCTCTTTCACTAATAAGGACCCTTATGATTACAGAGGCCTATCAAGATTATCCAGAATAGTCTTCCTGTCTCAAGATAATGAATTTAACAACAACTACAAAAGCCCTTTAGCCATGTCAAGTAAATTAATAACAGCTTCCAGGAATTGGGGGTATTATTCTGCTTATTACAGCTGGGTATAATTGGGATAGCTAGAGAGGAATCATTTTCCATATCACAAAAAAAATGAATGCAATATGTTTCAGGGCAGTGAAGAAGCTGTCTGGCTGGTTTAGAGTCTTATGTTAGGAGGTACTGAGAGAATGGATAGCTGAGAGGTGCAGTGGGGAAACCATATTATGAAGACTCTTGGTTGCAGGGATCAGCATCTTTTGACTTTTCTGAAGTCAATGGGAGAATTTTGAAATTGTTAAAGTATAGAATAAAGGGTTCTACAGCTGTACAGACTCTTAGGGGAAGTTCTGACACCATGCCCTGCCTTCAGGAATGTAAAGTGAGATGATGCCCATTTTGAAGATAAGACCACAAAAGTCCAGCTGTTGTCTTACCTGAGGCATGGATTTGGAGTATTAGCAAGCTGTCTCCTCTTACTTATTGAAGGGTAATTCTGCTTTGGGAGTGGTAATACAAATTCTCTATGCATTACCTTGCAGAGTCATTGATTTACTAACTTTTCCTTTGGCCACATGGAGAAGAACTGGTATGTGTCTGAGCTCTACTGCCAATCAAACTTTTTGGAGTTACAGATGCCAATTTCAATATGGGTACCATGATAATCAATTAGCATATAATATTTTTACATTCCATGGGAGATAACATTGAACCTTTGAAATCCACCTGGATTCAAGGGGGATTTTTATAGACAAATTTAAAAGAATGCATGCTTGGTTATCAAACCTGAAAAGAATTTAATTCTTGTGAATATTCACAGCCTTCAACCTTATCTATCAATACCAAATTTCTTCTAAACCATTTTACTCTTTGGAATTCTCTTTCTTATACCTACTTAAACACCCCATCCCGTATTTTCAGAATTCCTTATACCAACATATCTTATTAGGAAGACCTGTATATCCGTGGCTATAGACAGATTTCATTTGGTAAAAATGGAATCAGAAATACAGGTTCTAAAGGAAACTGACACTTAACAAAAGACTACAGAAATCAGTCTTTAGGAAAAGTTAAGGAAGTTTAATATTCTTCTATAGTTATCCTTCTTGATGCCTCTTTTGGCACCATATAATTTCAAAGTTAGATCTGAATAAGATCTACTTTCAGATTTTAAAATCCTTTCACCCCTAAATTTGTATACATGTATTGTATTTAATATCTTAGAGATATCTGCCATTTTTAAAAGGCGCAACTTTTTTTTTTAAACATCTTTATTGGAGTATAATTGCTTTACAATGGTGTGTTCGTTTCTGCTTTATAACAAAGTGAATCAGCTATACATATACATATATCCCCATATCTCTTCCCTCTTGTGTCCCCCTCCCACCCTCCCTATCCCACCCTTCTAGATGATCACAAAGCACCGGGCTGATCTCCCTGTGCTATGTGACTGCTTCCCACTAGCTATCTATTTTACATTTGGTAGTGTATATATGTCTATGCCACTCTCTCAACTTTAACATCATTTATCAATATCACTCTTAGATCTAACAAGATTTTAATCCTCAGTATTATCAGAATACCTGAAGCAACTTATACCTCTTCGTTTCATAATAAGTACCATATCTATCATATCTTCTTTCATAAAACTACATTTTTTTTCTTCAGAGTGATCTTACCCCTTGAAAATGTTACTTTTTGAGCACAGCCTAAGATACAATTTCTAAGATACCAGTATCATTATTGGAATAGCATAGTAATCTAGGGACTAGAGTTGTTAATTGAAGGATAAGTGCCTCTGTCCTTTTTCCACTGTGAGAGTGTGGGGAAATTCCAGATTTTTAAAGTAAGGTTTTGCCATATGCAGAAACTTCGGGGAGATTTTCATCCCTTGATGTTTAATTGTTATACGTTTCAATCCAGGTGAAATGATATCTCTTCAGTGTTGAGTGGCACATGAAAGAAGTTCAGCATGTAGAAACCTACATGTCCTTCATATCTTGAAATAACAGATGAAAGACCGTATTGTTCTTAGGTCCTTGTGCTCCAATAGACAAAATGTAGTAGCAGAAAAATACAGGCCCACACTTTTCAGCAGGGGCCATTTTTAATTAGCCCATGACAATGAATCCTCTTTATCCTACAGTTTAGACTTTTGACCACATCAGAGAGATTAGAAGCAGGAGAATGATAAGCGGCTCCTGGGGTGTATGCTCACTGCTCTACACATTATCCTTAGTTATGGACTTTCTTTAATGGATAAGGGACAACTAGCCATGGTGCTGTGACAATGGCTAGCAACGGGTGGTGTGGCAGACCCAGAGTAGGGATGGATCACGCATTGAGAAAAGTGATTAAATCACATCTTGCAGAGAATAGAATATCAGTGCATCAGTTCCGTCTCCAAATTTGCTGTCCCTTGATCTTGTCTAAAGGTAGCCAACAATAAAATTATTTTAAGATGACAATGATCACCTATAACATATATGAGATATTCAAACTTAGATGGAAACAGTTTTATTGTTGACACAAGTCAAGTGGAAATCCTTTGGAGATTATTTTCTGTATCACTTGAGGGGCTGAGTCCCCTTGGAGCAGTCAAGGGCATTGATTGATTGACAACTCTTGCCCCAGGGGGTAGATTTTACTGTCTACAAATTATAGCGGAAACTCAAGAGTTACCAGCTAGGTTTGTGTGGCTTGAGTCTACAAGGTGTCCTCGTGGACTGACACAGGACTGGTTTATCAGCTCCTGAATCCAAGAGCTAAGAAGCTGGTAAATAGATGTGGGCAAAGTTGTAGAGAGTTTAGACCCATTAGCAATCAGTGAGTTTTGGTAATGTCCCTGGCAGTGGGGTTCAAGAGCATCTTTCTTTTCTGTAAATGCTCATCTCACACATATCTGCATGACTGTCTTATCTCCAAGTTTTTGCTTAACTGTCACCTTTTCTTAACGGCTATCCTATGTGAAAATTGCAATATGACTCCTTCTACCCCCTTCACCCTCCTTACCTTCTATGCTACACTATTTCCTCTGTTTTTTCATAGTACGTTTTACCTTCTTATGTACTGTATTTTTTATTTATTTATTTTGTTTATTTTAAAATTGTTTGTCTTGATGATAAGCTTCAAAGAGCAGGGATTATTGTTTTTTTCAGTGCTAAAACCCCAGGACAGAGCCTTTTATATAATAGGTGTGCAACAAATACTTCTTGAATGAATTAATGAAAAGAGCAGATTCTGATACATTTCAATAATACTTTAAAATAATTGTAACCCAACATTATGCAACACACAGTTACATCAACCACACAAATTCCAGGGCCAATACGGAGTCTAGAATCAGCAGAAAACTTAAATCTTGATAAAATCCTGCCACTGGAGGGCCCTACGTAATAGAAAATCTCGACAACCTACCCATTAATATTTTATCTGGTGCAAATTCCAAACTTTAACTTGTTGAAGAGCTCAAGCTCTTCAAAGTTATGGGCGGTGCATCTAGCAACTTCATGCATTTGCGATACATACTTTTTAAATAAATATTTTATCCTTCAATTGAGTTTTTAAATTCTCCACTTGGAAGGCATAGTTTCTAGGAGAAAATTGTATTCGTACCAGGTCTTCTGCTTGCTAATATATTTAATATATTTATATCAATTACTAAGTTTAAATAACAAGCTTCAATGGAGGAAAATCCTTACTTACAAAATCCATGAAGATCAGTACACTTTGGCTATCATGGGAGGTGAAGTTAATGAAAATTTAACTTTTCTGGGAATTCTGAGTTTGTATTGGCAGATTTTAGATGATTAAAGATTCTGTTGTATTTAGTTAAACATGTGTCAACAATTTCCAGCTCTTTCCTAAAAACTCATATATGTATTTAGATATGATATATGAACATACACACACCCATATATGTGTAATATACACATGTGCATGCATATTTAATATTAGGGATTTTATTGAGATTTAAGTTTTCTGATAATTCTAGACTCCGTATTGACCCTGGAATTTGTGTGGTTGATGTAATGAGATCATTTTCTTCCATGACTGAACATCCCTTTAAAGGGGATATTAAATGTAAAGCTTTAGAAGTGCTGTCTTTATATTTTTTCAAGAGTTTTAACAAATCTCTAATTCTATAATGGAAGTCTTTAAGACCCTTGACTCAGGAACCTCTCGCTTAGGAGAAAAAAGCAAAAGTCAAAGATTTTAAGTAGCAGAAGAAACGAGAAATTTTATCATAGCTTTCTGTGAGCCAGCCCAGGTTGGGTGAGTTGAGACTGGTGGTAGGATGGCCCCAAGTAAGCAGATAAGGATCTGCATATTTCTGCTTATGCCCAGGATGCAAGAGACACGTCACCAACAGAAAAGCCTTAGCTTCCAGGAGAGAAAAGAACATTACAAAGAAAGAAACCCTTTAGCTGCGCATGTACCCTCCAAGGTTGCAAGGACACTTCTGTGGAGAGGAGGTTAGGGCCAGAATGGCAGGTTTCACCTCTGATAGCCCTGGATACCATTTCAAATCACTCATGCTGTTCTCCATGCCTGGGCATTTTCATATACCTCTCTTCACTTTGGGGTGCCTACATTATTGTAATCATTTTGCTGGTGGAGGGTCTTGCCTTGATGTTGATGGCTGCTGACTGATCATTCCAGCTGAAGCCTTATCTCTTAAAATAAGACAACGTTTCCTTTCAGCAATGAATTCTCTGTAGCATACAATGCGTTTTGACAGCATTTTACCCACAGAAGAACTTCTTTCAAAACTGGAGTTAATCCTCTCATACCCTCCTGTTGCTTTATCAACTAAGATTATGTAATATTCTAAATCCTTTGTGGTTATGTGGCACATATATACAATGGAATATTACTCAGCCATAAGAAGAAACAAAATTGAGTTATCTGTAGTAAAGTGGATGGACCTAGAGTCTGTCATACAGAGTGAAATAAGTCAGAAAGAGAAAAATAAATACTGTATGCTAACACATGTATGTGGAATCTAAAAAAAAAGGTTCTGAAGAACCTAGGGGCAGGACAGGAATAAAGATGCAGATGTAGAGAATGGACTTGAGGACATGGGGAGGGGGAAGGGTAAGCTGGGACGAAGTGAGAGAGTGGCATAGAGATATTTACTCTACCAAATGTAAAATAGATAGCTAGGGAAGCAGCCGCATAGCACAGGGAGATCAGCTCATGTTTTGTGACCACCTAGAGGGGTAGGATAGGGAGGGTGGGAGGGAGATGCAAGAGGGAGGAGATATGGGGATGTATGTATATGTATAACTGATTCACTTTGTTATACAGCAGAAACTAACACACCATTGTAAAGCAATTATACTCCAATAAAGATGTTTAAAAAAAACAATCATCACAGCATTTTCACCAGGAGTAGATTCCTTCTCAAGCAACGACTTGCTTTGCTCATCCATAAGAAGCAATTCCTCATCTGCTTAATAATGAGATTGCAGCGATTCATTTACATCTTAGGCTCCACTTCTAGCTTTATTGCTATTTCCATCACATCTGCAGTTGCTTCCTCCTCTGAAGTCTTGAACCCCTCAGTGTTATCCATGAGAATTGGAATTAACTTCTTACAAACTCCTGTTAATGTTGGTATTTTGACCCCGTCCCATAAATCACAAATGTTCTTAATGGCATCTAGAATGTTGAGTCCTTTCCAGAAGGTTTTCAATTTACTTTGCTCAGATCCATGAGAGGAGTCATTATCTACAACAGCTATAGCCTTACAAAATGTATTAAATAATAAGATTTGAAAGTCAAAATTACTTCTTGATTCATGGGCTGCAGAATGGATGTTGTGTTAGCAGTCACGAAAACAACATTAATCTCATTGTATATCTCTGTCAGTGCATTGACAATTAGCAGTAATATTTTGAAAGGAATCTTTTTTCTGAGAAGTAGGTCTCAACAGTGGGCTGAAAATATTCAGTAAACCATGTTGTAAACAGATGTGCCACTATCCAGGCTTTGTTGTTCCATTTAGAGAGCACAGGCAGAGTAGATTTAGCATAATTTTTAAGGACCCTAGGATTTTCAGAATGGTAAATGAGCATTGGCTTTAACTTAATGTCACCAGCTGCATTAGCCCCTAATAAAACAGTCAGGCTATCCTTTGAAGTCTTGAAGCCAGATACTGACTTCTCCTCTCTAGCTATGAAAGTCCTAGGTGACATCTTCCAATAGAAGGCTGTTTCATCTACATTGCAAATCTGTTGTTTAGTGTAGCCACCTTCATTATCTTAGTTAGAACTTCTGGATAACTTGTTGCAGCTTCTAAATCAGCACTTTCTACTCCTTGCATTTTTACATTATGGAGACAACTTCTTTCCTTAAACCTCATGAACCAACCTCTGCCAGCTTCAGACTTTTCGTCTACATCTTCCTTACCTCTCTCAGCCTTCACAGAATTGAAGAGAGGTAGGGCCTTGTTCTGGATTGGCTTTGGCTTAACGGAATGTTGTGGCTCATTTTTATCTCCTATTCAGACCACTAAAACTTTCTCTACATCAGCAGCAAGGCTGTTTTGTTTTCTTATCATTCATGTGTCCACTGGGGTAGTAGCATTTTTACTTTCTTTCAAGCACTGTTCTTTTTTTTGGCTGCATTGGGTTTTCATTGCTGGACGCGGGCTTTCTCTAGTTGTGGCGAGCGGGGGCTACTCTTCGTTGAGGTGCACAGGCTTCTCATTGAGGTGGCTTCTCTTGTTGCGGAGCACGGGCTCTAGGTGCGCGGGCTTCAGTAGTTGTGATGCACGGGCTTCGTTCCTCCGCAGCATGTGGGATCTTCACAGACCAGGGCTCGAACCCGTGTCCCCTGCCTTGGCAGGCGGATTCTTAACTGCTGCGCCACCAGGGAAGTCCCAAGCACTGTTCTTTTGCATCCACAATTTGGCTAACTGTTGGGTGCAAGAGGCCTAGCTTTTAGCCTATATTGACTTTCGACATGCCTTCCTCATTAAGGTGAAATAAAGTTTGAAATATTGTGAGAATTACCAAAATGTGACACAGAGACACAAAGTGAGGAAATGCTGTTGGAAAATGGTGCTCATAAACTTGCTTGATGCTGGGTTGCCATAAACCTTCAATTTGTAGAAAACACAGTATCTGTGAAGTGCAATAAAATAAGGTATGCCTGTACATAGAACTACTGTGTCATTACTAGGTCTGAGACATGATGACTTAAAAAATGAGTTTAATGATTCTCTGTTTGGCTTTATTTCAATTTGCTCTCATCCCTGCCCTGGGCATATGGCCATGATAGCTGATTAGAATTTCAAAATGTTTTATTTCCTTCTGAGATTTGTAGTAAAGGAAAGGGACAAGCAAGCAGGAGCGCTATTTTGAAATCTACTCAGAGATCAAATCTGAAGAAGACTTGTGTGATATAGATGGTTTAAATTGGAAAGGAAGGGTTAGGGGAAATTGTCAGCATCTCCAGATTCTTTTAACACTGCAGAACTTTGTCAGTTTCTTCTTTTAGTCTCCACCATGTAAAGCTTACACTTCTAAATCCTGGTGCATGATTGAAACAAAGTAAATATGAATACGATCCATCTTGGGATTAATTTGTATAAGAATCTGTGCTGCATAAAAGTGGGTGTATGTCTACTGAGCTGACTACATATTTATCCTAAGGTGTCTAAAAACACAAAATGTTAAGTGTAATTACTGTGCACATCACTCACATATCCAGAATTGTCTGAGATGCTCTAGAGCAGTGGTTCTGGGGTAGAGGTTCTTCTTTGAAATTTCCAACGTGTCCACATCTGATACGTGGTCATACTGCACATGACTAGTGGGCAGCTCATGCCACACAGGATTCATCACAAGAGTCTGACCATCCCCAAAATACTCCATACCTGTTCACAAGGTGATCTCACTGATCACGTACTTGGATGATCTGGCAATGGAAAATTGCTATAAAAATTTCTAAGTACTTACCCTTGATTTCTGTGCTTATCTCACTGCAGTGACAAATAGATCACAGACTGGCAACAACAAAAGAAAAGATATGCTCTGCACCAGCGGAACTGATCATCTTGTGGGGAGGGTAACAATTGAGGAAGGGAAGTCATTATTCTAAGACAGCATATAAGAAAGTATGAGTGCTGTTGTTTCTGCTGTATCTCCAATGAACAGACTTGTAGACAAGAATTTAAGTGGAGGTCGGTCATGGGGAAATGATCTCAGGGAGTACTTTTACAGGTGTGGGGGTATGAGGAAGGGAAAGGAAAGATGCCAGTACAGGGTGTCTTCGTGAGCAGGTTGTTGCTATGGAGACTGAGATGAATCTTGCTGGAGCCCTTAGGTTGTGCAGGGACTGAGTTGTCTTACACAAGCCAGTGAGAAACTGGGAGAATTTAACTTCCAAAGGTCACTGGTTGAAGGTTGCTTTGTTTCTGGGGCATTCTGGCCCTTTCTCCTGCTCCACACACATGCTGGTGAGTATCTTCTGTTGACCAGAGAAAGCCTTCAGGCAGAGTCACAGGTTCTTGTAACACAAAGCCAAAAGTGTGTAAGGGAATGGTGAGGGATAAAAGGGTATGGGTGGGGCATGGACAGCGTCTGCTGCTGTCATGTATAAATACATAAATAACCCTAGATAATTAATAACCATAAATATAAATAAGCCCTAGAGACAGGAGGCTACCAAGCAGTATTCAAGGAAGTTTTCTTGGAGGAAGTTTATTCTGAATGGGGCTATAAAGGATGGGTACAAATAAAATGTCAGAGAGAAGGGGGCCTAGCACCTGTCAACAAAAAATTAATCCATCGATCTAAGAAAGAAATGGAAAATTTTATTCAAGCCAAACTTGAGGATTATGACCTGGGAAGAGCATCTCAGAAAGCTCTGAGAACTGTTTCACCCATTAGAAGTCAAGGCACAGTTATATAAGTATTTTGAGACAGAGGGCTGTACATCAAATGATGTATTATTGACAGTTTACACAATCCAGTTCTAAGTGCCATGTGACCCCTTACCAAGAAGGAATGCTACCTTTAAGGAGCTGTCTTATTGATGTTAGGAGAATGTTGCTCTTTATGGTTAAGCAGGTATTCCTGTCGATGGGGGAGGTTTGGGCGATGCATAACGCAGATACACAATGCACAGTGTGGGGAGAGAGGTCAAAGGGCAGAGAAAATGTTTATGTTTAAGCTTTTCTTGTCTTGCCATAAAATATGAGTTTTATTTCACATATCCTAGGCAGCGGTAGTGAAATCAATAAGGACAAAGACCCTCTAGTGAATAAACACAGTGTGGCATCTACAAAGGAGAGCTTGCCTGGAAGAGAGGTGCCATATTGGGGAACCGGTGGGGCTTGCTTGGTACTGTTGACCTAAAACAAACAGACTGCCAGATACTTCTCCAGCGAAGATGGGTTGATTTGAGATCAGCAGGGAATTGCAGTTTTGGGGTCTGTAACCATGGTGAGCCATGTGCAAGTCCCTGTGGCAAAGGAAGAATGCTTTTACAGAGGAGCAAAGGAATTTGGGAGGGCCATAGTAAACAAAGAGTCCGTGGCTTTTCATTGGCTGCATCCTTGCCAGGAAAGGTCTTTCTTCTTCTTATTGGGCTCTGCAGGGTGTGAGAGCTCCCCCTTCTGGCCACCTAGCTGTATTTAATTGAAGTTTCCGTTTATTAATTTTTTACAGTACTGATTGAAGATGTCCTGAATGAAAGATAAATAATAAAATATGATTAAAATTGCAGACATGTAGTAGGAATTTATATATGTTTATTACTGTGCTGAGCACTGTATTTTCATTTTATTATCTTTTATTATGTAACATGCATGAAACTTTATTCCATAACATCCTGGTATAAGAAATTCCAGGTTTAAAAAAAAAAAAACAAACTCCAAATCAATTTAAATTTGTTCCTGTGATATTGTGATTTATAATAAAAAATGTATATTTGATTTTTTTTTCCTGGCACAGAGCTTCTAAAACTCTTGGAATTTCCTAATTGATAAGAGACCTAAAGGCATATTTATGAGGTGACTTTTGGACCCCACCTAAGGATTGGGGCTGGTTGCCAGGAAAACCAACCCTGTGATTAGAGGGTTAGAACTTTCAGTCTCACTCCTCCCCCGACCTCCGGCGAGAGGAGAGGAGATGGAGCTGCCAATGGCCAATGATTTAATCAATCATGTCTATGTAATTAAGTCTTCATAAAAAACCGAAAGGACTGGGTTCAAAGAGCTTTCAGGCTGGTGAACACGTGGAGGTGTTGGGAGAGTGGTAGTGCCTGGAGAGAGCCTGGAAGCTCTGCACTCTTTCTTCACAGTTTGCCCTGTGCATCTCCTCCATCTGGCTGTTCCTGAGTTATATCCTTTTATATTAATAATCAATCAGTAATCAGTAAGCAAAATGTTTCTCCAAGTTCTGTGCGCTGCTCTAGCAAATTAATCAAACCCAAGGAGGGGGTTTGGGGAACCTCTGATTTATAGCTATTCATTCCGAAGTACAGGTGACAACCTGGGCTTGTGACTGGTGTGTGAAGTCCAAGGAGGGCATTCCTGGAACCTCTAATCTACAGTCAGTGGCTCAGAAGCACCTGGGCTTACGATTGGCATCCAAAGTATGGAGGATGGGGCAGTCTTGTAGGACTGAACCCTTAACCTGTGGCACCTAATGCTATCTCAGGATAGAACTGAGTTGAACTGGAAGACACCCAGCTGGTATCTGAGAATTGCTTGGAGATGTGAGGAAACTGCTCCCCTCAACAGTGGAATTAGTACCAGAACACTCAAGTTAGTTCTCCATTGCTACTCACTCAGCTGACGGGATATTCTCTCTTGATTGTGTTTAATGGGGACTGTTTCTCTCCATTAGACCATGCTGAGTCCCAGGCCAGAACATTTTAGCGATGCGGCCACTGGCTCTGATTTTACCTTGGTGTGCTTAGTTTCGAAGTTCGTGGGGTTCCTTGAAGGCAAGTGGCTCTGTGTCATGTATGGGCACATAAGTAAGCACCTAGCAGCTCTTCCCACTTAAAGTTGTAAGGCTTCCTCAAGCCACCTGGGGAAACCAGGCACTGGTCCCGCTGTTCATGAACCTGAAACGTCCCAGTTAACTACCTTCTATGTCTATGGAAGGGCTCTCAAAATCTCTCATTTCTAAGCTGGTCTACTTCTGCCCTCTGAGACAATGAGACCATTCTGGTCCGGGGATATTAGGGGGTGCTTGGAAATTTCTATTTTCTTCTCTATGATTCAAACTCCTGAGGCAAGAAATTCAGAGCTCAAAACACAATGTCTGTCTAGCTTCCTGGGACATGAGAAGACTTTTATTCCTTTTGGTGCTCTAGGTCTATGAGCACAAAAACCTAAGTTGATATTTCAATTGATTATCTTGGCACATTTCACTGTCATAACAACCCTATGAGGTAATATTATAATGCTCAGTAAGGAGGAGGAAGTTGAGGCTTAGTGAGGTTTTAGAAATACACCCAAGATTACATTGTTAGTGGGGAGTCTGCCTAACTTCATGGTTATAGCATCCTAAGACTGTGTATGCGGTTATTTAAATTTGATTTGATAGTCGACTGCAGATCTTTGCAAATTCTGAAGCTCTTGTGCAAGTTTGAGAACGCAGTCTTTTGAATGTTTTGGAGAACTGAGAGAATGGAGATGTGGAGACTTCTGAAGAAGCTGCATCAGCAATCCACAGCCTGAGGATCAAAACCATCTTTGAGGATGATTCATTGATTATTTAGAAGGAGAGAAGAAAGGGAAGTTGAGAAGAGACAAAGATGAGGCTAGGTTTCCACATCTGTTCTCCCTATACTCCTGAATGTCTCATTAAAATATTCAAATTTTACCTTACATAATTTTAACATAAATGGCTACATGGGGCAGTTAAAATCTAAGAATCCTGTCATCATGGTCCCAAAGCAATTTGCTTACAGTTATCATTGAATCTGAATATTAAATCTTTCTGATGAACTTTAAGTTCAATTTGCCAATGGAAAAAATCCTTTGGAACTTTGATTAATATTGTATTAAATTTATAGAATACATTTTAGATGAGTTGGCAAGGTCATATTATTAAGATTGTCCAGGTTGGAACATGATATGCTTGTCTATCTTTTCCATTTTTCTTTTACGGCCTTCAATAAAGTTAAATTTTTTTCTTTATATCAAGCTTGCACATTTCTTGTAAAGTTAATTCCTATACATTTTATATTAACTGTTGCTAATATAAATGGATTTTTTTCATTATATTATGGAACAGGTTATTGCTAATATAAAAGAAAACTATTATTTTGATGTATTTATCTTGTATTAGACAATTATTATATAGATCTTAGGGGTTTCAACAGTTTTCATTATTTGGGGGAGTATTCTAGATGGATAAATCATACAATTTGCAAATAATTACTTTCCAAGAATAATACCCTTCCCCTTTTGCTTAGTGTATTGGCAGGAAATACAGACAATATTGACAGATAGTGATAGTTTTAAAACTTTTAAACCTTTATAGCAAGCGGTACGAGTCTGTTGAAACCAACTATAAATCATTTAATACTCCAAATTATTGTTTTGGATTAGAATTGTTGAATAAAAGGCTGTAGCTGTGTTTATTCAACAAACCATAATTCTGAGGCAAATCACTTCTTTAAAAGGAAACTCATCATGAATGGGAAATTGCTGAATTCCATAAGACACTAATATCTTCGTGAGGCAAGATCTCGGTACCTGAAATATTAAATATATGACATATGGTTGAGTGGTTCGTTTCCAGAGCATTTTTGGCTCACTCAAATGCAACTCTACTACTTTTGAAAATGTCTCCTTTGGGTGAAGGGCACATGGGGAAGTTTATACTCTCGAAAGCAGCAGTAAATACAACATATACTTTGTTGTTACAGGGACGTGGAAATTTATTCATTTTAAGTGCTTATTTCAAGCATGGGTGTATGACGGTTCACTTTTACTCTTTGCCATGTACTAAAATAAAATGACATCATTAAAAATCATCTGAAAATAATTAGGATTGTGTCTCTACTTGGATTCTGAGTGGGAAGAAATAGGCACATTGGCAGGGAAAGTGATCAGAGGTAGTGCTAGGGAAACATTGAACATTGGAAGAGACAAAGATCTTGCAATATTGCCTGAAGTGGAGTCATGTGCCCAGGGGAGGATGCTGGAGAACTGAACCCAGTGGAGGAGATTACTGACCCTAGCCAGGAAATAAAACAGGTATCCAAAAAAAAAAAAACAAACAGTTGGCTGTTAGGTTGCAACAGGGGTCAAATCCCACAACGGAAAAAAAGGTGTCATAACCACCAAGACCAAACCTCCAAAGCTAATGTAAAATGGATAATTGGAACAATTTTGCCTGTTGTCTTTTCTTTATTCTGCCAAGCACATGTTCTAGTGATGATCTTACAAAGTTACAAATACCTCAGAATAAGCACCCATGGGTTCTTATCTGATTGATTCTAGATGCTTAAATAAATCTTTTCTTTGGTTTTAGATATGAACTCCTGAATAGGAGAGTAGCAATTGAAAGCAAAGTCTAGCTATGAGTCTACACTGACACAATCCGTTGCTTTTCTCCAAATTTTTTCTCCAAATTTTTCTCCAATTTTCCTTTAAAAAGAGGTGTGTTTGGAGAAAAATTGGCATGAGCAAGTTAAGACAAAAGGGGTGGATTTTCCAATAGAACAACAACAACAAATGAATTAAGTACACATAGTAGATACTAGAGAAATAGTGAATGCATGGAATTGAATTAATGATGTCATATGACATACAATCCTGCCTTCTTCACACTGAACAGATGCTGTCCAGTACTTGGATAATGTCTATGAAATCTACATTTTCTGATCTGTAGGATCAAATGTGCACCTCACTCAGGTTTGGCTAATAAAAATCTGTTGAGTAGACAGTGCATTCTGTGCTCTATACAAATGTTTCCACCATTTTGGTCCTTGATAAGACGTTTACTTGTTGTTATATAGTAACGTTTCTTTAACAGACAATATAATACAACAAAAAGAATGGTATTAAGTGTATTTAAATAAAAGTATAGAAAAATTTCACTTATCCAGAACATTAAATTTAACTGGTAAACCAATTATTTTGGTTGTTTGAGTATTATGCATTCGGAATGCATACATCAAATAAAAATAGCATGATTTAGTCAATTTCTGATAGTCCACAAGGATTGTCTCATTCCTTAAGTTCCTTATTTTTCAGTAATAAATACTGTATGGCACCATGTACAAAATCTGGTCATTTGTTATTTGATTTAACTGTCATTTAAATTCTAGGTAACTAGAAGTTTCAATACATAATTCTGAATGAATTTCCAGAGTGTCAAGAAATGTCCTTGAAAGAGAGATAATCTTCAAGTGGCTTTGCTGTAAAGGCAGTATATTTCCTGGAAGGTGCATGTGTCAGGGAACTCTGTAGCACTGAGAACTTATTTATGATCTGACCAATAAACCTTACTTTAATTTTGGAAAGCAAAAGGAGAACCCTGCAGTGGGGAGAGTGGACACCCAGTCTCTGTGGACTTGAAAGTCTTTCCAGCATCATGGTACCTTAAAATGAAATTTGCATGGGTCTGGTACAACTGAGCAAAAGAGACCAGATTCAACTTTCATGATATTAAGAGCATATTATAACAGAAATTAATGATGATTGTACAAGGTTCTAAACACATTCCACATACTAATAAACACCAGAGCTGAAAGAAAATATGTAATTAATGCCAAAGCAGCTGCTGACTACTGCCGAACTCTGCCACCCATAAAAAAAGTTCCAACATTGCTGCAGTATTATTACATTCTATGCTCTATGCAAATATTTCTTTTTCAATAAAAAGACCCATATGTAGCAAAAATACTTAGCTTACTTTTGAAAATCCTCTGGCATGACTCTAGGAGAAGCAGTAAAGGAGAAACATTCAAATACAAGGTCCCAAAGCACTTACTAGGAAATTTTGTGGAAGCAGCTTATGGTTCTCCTACTGTAGATGGGCCAGAGGAAGTGCCATATGACTAAAGCACTTCTCCTCATTTTTTAAAAATGGGCACTTGTTGAATTTCCCAGCATCCTTTTCTTCTCCTTTTGAGGATAACTCAGCTATTTTAGGGGAACTGCTTACTCTTTGGTCAGTGATAGTACCCTGTCTGCCAAAACTACCCCTCTTCTGCTGAAGACACAAAGGAGGGCACAAATAAAAATTTGGCCAGTTAGTCTTTCCTTTAGGGTTTTCCAGCTGTGACCTAGAGAAGAGTAACTCTTACTCTCAAGTGGCAAAACCAAGGCATGAGTCAGGGAGCTGCTAGCAGCCTTTTGGTGAAAGCCAGTCTGCCATAGGAGATAATAAAGCTGACAGTCAGTACAAAGCAGCAGCCAGATGCAGGGATGGCTCACAGCCTCAAGACCCTAATTCCCGCTATATGCAGCTCTACTTGGTCTTTCCCAGTGGTGTGAGCCAACGAGTTCCCCTTTTTGCCTAAGTTGACTTGAAATGTGTCTTGACATATTCTCTCCCTTTCAAGAATAGAATGATGCTAGCTTTTATTTACTGCCTCGTGACCTTGCACAATCTACCTAATCTCTCTGAACTGTTTCCACATCTATAAAATTGGAACCATATTGTTGTTGAGAGGATTAAATGAGCAAATAGGGATGTAGCTTGTATTTATTTGTTTATCATCAGTCTCTTTCACTAAAAGAATGAGGACAGGTACTACGGTGATTTTAAAATATGGTCCCAAATTATTTGACATTCCATCCAATCAAGAGATATAACTTTATCTTAGTCCCGTGGATCTGGGTCAGTTTGTGACCATTTTAACCAATAGAATGCTGTGTGTGTGTGTGTGTGTATAAGTATAAATATAATACATTTATAATTTATGTATATATATAATTTATGATGAGTAAAAAATTATACACTTGCTATTTCATTTTTTAACCAAAGTTATCATGTTCCTTTAGTTTTTCCAGTTCTTTTTAGATTTTCCAAACTTTCAAACATGCTAATTAATCAAACTGAAAAACAAAGCAAAACAAAACTTATTTATTTACATCACTCAGCCTGCAAAATTTTATTGTTCTTTGAGTCTCCATTCAGGTGTCATGTCCTTCATGAAAACACATATATCATTTCATGTACATCTGCCAGAAATTCTGTGTAATAGATACTCTATGTAAGATAATTGAATCAAAGGGATTATGCATTTCAATGTTGATTCACTCTGCCATATTGCCCTCCCAAAAGGTTAGACCAATTTGCATTCCTACCAAAAGTATATAAGACTAACTGTGTACACCATGGTCAACATATTACCAAATTTAAAAATAAATGCCAATTATGAGCAAGAATGATCTCATTGTTTCAATTTCTAATTTCTGATTTTAGTTAGGTAATACTTTTGCAAGTATTTTTTTTAATTAATTTATTTATTTATTTATTTATTTTTGGCTGTGTTGGGTCTTCGTTTCTGTGCCAGGGCTTTCTCTAGTTGCGGCGAGTGGGGGCCACTCTTCATTGCGGTGCGCGGGCCTCTCTTGTTGCGGAGCACAGGCTCCAGACGCGCAGGCTCAGTAATTGTGGCTCACGGGCCCAGTTGCTCCACGGCATGTGGGATCTTCCCAGACCAGGGCTCGAACCCGTGTCCCCTGCATTGGCAGGCAGATTCTCAACCACTGCGCCACCAGGGAAGACCCTTTGCAAGTATTTTAACACATTTTTTTCCTCTTTTTCTATTGAAGTATAGTTGATTTACCCTGTTGTGCCAGTTTCTGGTATACAGCAAAGTGATTCAGCTATATATATATATATATATATATATATATATATATATATATTCAGTTATATATATATATTTTAAGATTCTTTTCCATTATAGGTTGTTACAAGATATTAAATGTAGTTCCCTGTGCTATACAGTAGGTCCCTGTTGGTTATCTATTTTATATATAGTAGTGTGCATCTGCTAATCCCAAACTCCTAATTTATCCCTCCCCCCACTTTCCCCTTTGGTAACCATAAACTTTTCTGTCTGTGAGTCTATTTCTGTATTTTAGCACATTTACCTGAAGTCTTAAAATGAGTTTGGGCAAAAAATACATCAGCAAAAATATTTTTTATCAACAGTAAAATTATCCATTATTGAAAATGTATTAGCACAAACAAAATAATTTTTAAGGTGTCTGGATATAAGAGCAATATGCAATCAATGGTTTTTAATTTGTTAGAATGATATTAGCTAAGCAGTAACAAAACTATTTCTATTTTATTCAACTTATATAATGAATAATAATTCGTAGATATAGGCATGAAATACAGACAGTAAACCACACATAGTAAAATTTAGATCTGATATATTTGACTCAGGAAATTCTTACTTGGTATAAACAGTGGTTGTAAAAATAAACTTACAATGGCATCAGCTCCAATATGTAAAATGGTTCTTAAACTTCAGAACACAAGCTTACTTCAACTTCCAAAGAGAATCTGATAAAAGTTACAAATATTCTCTGAGCAAATGAACACACACACACGTACACAACTTCATATACATTATCACATAGAATATTAGAGAAGTCTTTGATTAAGAACCCTGGGTTGGTAGAAAATATGCACACTGGATTATTAATGATTCTTATTATTCCACTTGGTATTCTTGAGAGATGAGTAAAAGATATTCCCAGATGGTTGCTTTATGTCCTATACAAGTTTGTTACTTCTGCATTAATTTATCATTGTGAATAGACTATTTTAAATGTATATAATACTGAATTTGTGACTCCCTAGCATGTAGATGTCATTTTGAACCACAAAAGAAAATTATATTACATATAAGGACAAAGTAGATTGACAACAAAAAAGTTTTTGGAACCAGGCCCAGGCTATTCTAGCATCTCTAGATCTTTCAGAGGAGGAGAAATCATCAAAGGAGACTGAAAAAGAAGAAGCTTTTTTTGGTAGATGAAAAACTAGGAAATTAAGGGAGTGTGATGTCATTAAGTTAAAGGAAGAAAGAATTTTGTGGCCAATGGAGTGGGTCAACTGTGATGAATTTGCTGAGATGTTAAGTAAAATGAGGGTGGATAACCAACCATTGGATTTGGAGCACTGAGGTTATTGATGATCTTGACAAGAGTAATGTCACTGAAGTAATGACTGTAGTAGCTACATTGCAGTGGATTGAGGAGAGAATGGGAGATGAGGGATTAGAAACAGTGACAAAAGACAAATCTTTTGAGGAGTTTTGTTTAAAAGGACATGGCTTAATGGTGGGTAGAAATGGAGATAGTTGGAAAGACATGTAAAGACAAAGAAGGAATCTGTTTTTAGATTGGATTTACTAGGGCTTGATTGTATACTGATGAGAATTGTTCAGGAGCAAGGCAAAACTTGGTGGGGCAGAATTGAAGTCCTTGGGAAGGTGAGAGATGATGGAATCCATAGCATAGTTGGAGGGAATTGGCCTGGGATAGAAGTGGAGACATTCCTTCTGCTTCTAACAAGAGAGCAGGCAACAAGTCAGGCCCATATTATGGAAGATTAGTACATTTGGAAGGAGGAATGAGGAAGTTTCCAGTTTTTTTTTAATAGTTTCTCTGTACAATATGAGGTATGGTCATCAGTTGAGAGGTATGAGTGGAAATAAGTGGCAAAGAGTCTTTGAAGTGGAAGAAGAAAGTGAGAAATAGCCATTTTGGAAAGCGAGAAAACAAGCATAATTAGCAAATGCAGTAGGAGTGATGAGTCATGGTAAACTGCTACTTGAGATTTGTGGTAATAAATTTAAAGTGAGACCAGGTAGCATAGTTTTGACATTTTCTTTAGTTAACATTCAGCTACTCATGTTCATGGAAGGAATCAGCAGATTTGGGGGTTTTCCAGGTGAATATGAGTGAAAGGAGTGGAGTCAGGGGAGTTAAGAATGTTTGCAAGAAAAAGATTATAATGCTTGACTGTGAAGTTTAAGTTGAGTAAAAGGAGAGATGAAGACACTCATATGAATATGGATAGGGAAAAGGTTGTACGGCCAACATTTTGTTTAGAAGAATGAAATGATGGTATTAAGTAATGAGCTGGAATAATAGAATGTGGTTATTGCTGAGTGAGAAGCTTGAAACTGAGGATTTCAACATAATGCAAGAATGAAAGATCATGAAGTCAAGTAAATGACTGTGAGATTGTTAATGGGAGGTGAAAAATAAGATCCCTGAAGGTGAGGAGTTCAAAGGCAGAGAGGTGAATTTTGGGGGGATCATTTATGTAGAAGCTGTAGCCAAATAAAATGATAAAGGAGTAGGAGTGAAAATAAAGGCAGTGATGCAGGTGCTATAGTCATCATCAGAGAATGAAGGATGCGATTGGGATATCGGTAGATGATGACTGAAGAAAGTTTATTGAGTGGCAAAATCATTTGGCATGAACTTCCCGGAAAGTACAAAGTTTGAAATAAGAAGTGAGATGACTTGGAAGTGGCAGTGAAGAGCATGGAAGAAATTTACCCCACCTCCAGGACTTGAAAGACACAAACTGCTATGGAACAGCAGCCACTGAAGAAGGCAACAGGAATCGGGATTATAGGCAAGAAGGTGAAGGAAATTTTCAGAGAAGTTGAAGGTCATAGGGGTTTGTGGATGACAGAGTGTTCAGATGGCACAATTCAAGGGCCAAAAGTAAGGGAGGTTAGAAAGATGGTTCAGGTTCAGGGAGGTACAGAGGCCCTGGGGATAAGGAAGGACCTGGGAGACTCAAGCTTCTTTGACTGATGGGATGCAGGTAGGTTTGATCCGGACACCTTGGGGGAAGGCAGGAAATCCATTCAACCTGGAAGGTCTGGAGCCACAGATGTAATGACTGCAGGTTCCTGTTGCGTGCAGGGGCAGCTTGGGAGATGGGTGCAAAACTCTGCACAGGGCTGACTCTTAGGGAGCCAAGAACATGGGACTGTTGGGGTCTCTTGTTTTCTATAGAGGAGTGGTGTCACAGACCCTGGATTGACTATCTCACCTGGCATAAGTAGCTTTGAAAGGGTCTCTGCTCTCTTCCTCTCCATGTATTTCCAGAGCACCAAATGACAAAAGTTATTGACAAATCTTGAGAAATTTGAACCTCTGGAAAGACAGAGCTTCACTCTCTCCAGATCTCCATACATGGAGCTTTCTGTCAGGTCCCTCCCTCTACACAACCTCACTCCAGAATTCCCTGCGAAATATCACTCTCACAGAGATCCTCTCCCTGAGGAAACAAGGGCCTCTTCAGTCAAGTTTATTTACATCTTAACCTCTTTCAGACAGAGGCTGGGGTAAAACATTTTTTGCTCAAGGCCAACAAGAATCAGTGAAAGAAAGTGTTAAAAAAGCAGAGGCAAGTCAGCCGGGAAGATAATCTCTGGGTGGAGAATTCCTTCCTGGTCTGGGAGAAGTAAAGAAATGGTAATGGAAGGGAAATGACAAAACCCTAGGAGCTGGTCTTGAAACCGGCAGTAACCTTGCTGGCGTTGCTTCCGTGCTGCTAATCTCATATCACACAGTCCTAGGGCGCATGGCCAAGTGGTGTAGCTGGGCAAACTTTCTTCTGTGTGTTTCAGGAGAGGAAAATCTTATACTATCATGTGTGTCTTGAAAAGGCCATGCCCCTGACCTGTGAGCATAATCCTGAAGCTCAATGTCCTTGAGTTCCCAGCGGTGCTACTCAAAGGACCCAACCGCATTTGCTCAGTTTCTCAAAGAGCTGCTATTTGTTTTTTTTGTTTTGGGTTTTTTTTTTAATTAATTAATTAATTTATTTATTTTTGGCTGCATTGGGTCTTCGTTGCAGTGCGTGGGCTTTCTCTAGTTGCAGCGAGCGGGGCCTACTCTTCATTACGGTGCACAGGCTTCTCATTGTGGTGGTTTCTATTGTTGCAGAGCACGGGCTCTAGGCACATGGGCTTCAGTAGTTGTGGTATGCAGGCTCAGTAGTTGTGGTATGCGGGCTCAGTAGTTGTGACTCGTGGGCTCTAGAGCGCAGGCTCAGTAGTTGTGGCGCACGGGCCTAGTTGCTCCACGGCATGTGGACCTTCCTGGACCAGGGTTCGAACCCGTGTCCCCTGCATTGGCAGGCGGATTCTTAACCACTGCGCCACCAGGGAAGTCCAAAGAGCTGCTATGTGTAAGGACCCTGACTAGTACTGCAAGTATTTTCTAAGCCATTCTCCCATTATGAGAACTTTACAATAATAGCCCCTTTTCAATTGGTGTGACGCCCAGAGAGCCGCTCTTGGGACAGGTCCCTCCTTATTCTGGACTCAGTCCTGGTACAGATTAGGAGGGTGACTTAGGGAAAGACATTTCACCTTGCTGGCCTCAATCTTCTGCTCTGTAAATGGGAGAATCAACCTCTTGCCAGTTCTAACATCCTGTGAACCATAAAATAGAATTCTAAGAGAATTCTAAGAGCGGGGTGTGTAATGTCCCTTTTAGCCAGGAAAGTTGTACCCCACTGGTCATCAAGGAAATGAAAATTTCAAAGCAACGTTATTTTAATTTTTGCTCGTTGAGATAATGAAGGTAGAAGAAATGAATGTCTGGTGCTGCTGTGAGTGTAGAAAAATAGACTCTCTCAAGTATTGCTGGTGAGGGGGTCAAGTGGCACAGTAGATCAGAAAGTGATCTACCAATAGTATCAATAAATTTAAAAGCATACAAGTTCAACAAGTCAACGTCTGGAATACCTGTTTATATTTCCTATAATAAATATCTACTTATTAACTATAAGGAAAGAAAAAGGACATGGAGGAAGGAAGGAAATAGGAAAGGTAAGAGGGAAGGAAGGAAGAAGGAAGAGGAAGAATGAAAAAGGATGTTGTTTTTTATTTAGTGAGATAAGAAAGAATGTAAGTTTTTTTTTTTTTCCTTTTTTTTTTTTTTTTTGCCAGAGAGAATCAGGAGTTCAATTTTTGACATGTTGAGTTTGAGATGGATATTAGACCTAAAAGTGGAGTAATTGAATAGGTTTTTTGGATATAAATGAATTAGATATACTCCATTCTTTTACTCCAGTATTTCTTTTGCTTAATGGCAGGCATGGCTTGTGACTTGGTTGGGATTGGAATTTGGTTTCGGATTATGTAGCAGAATTTAAATACTGAATATAATAGTATAGACCTAGGCCCTATGGGATTCAGCCTTCAATTGGTAGTTGGTAATTTCCTGGTAAAATCAGCATCCTTTACATGTTTAAGATTGACATATTTTGGTACAAATAAAATTTTTCATTGCACGCGCTCCTCCTTGTTTGAGAAAGTCTATACTTCTATAGGCTTTCTTCTAGAAGAAGCATTCTTACTTCAAAGGTCCCTTTAGTGAAGGACTGGGGAATCTACTATGTGCCAAGGAGTGTTTGCTCTATATTCAGAGAAGACTCCACAGATACTCACAGAACGTTGCAGAGTTGAGGGTAAAAGGTGTCCGCCAACATTTACCTGATTCAAGAAATGTGTTCATTCCACCATGGTAAGGAGCAGGAGAAACACATCTAATTTCCATCCTGAAGCATTTTCCTGAAAATGTGTCCCATCTTTGATTCAAGTCAATCCAAACTGAAGCATTTTTCTTAAAATAAGAAAAAGAGCTTCACCACTTTAATAAGAAGTTGGTTAAGTCACCAGTGAGAGAGAAACGATGATGGTTTTATTTTGCAGTCTTAGCTCATCTTTGACATTTCCTTTCAGAAAACCGAGCAGCCTCACCCTTTTTTATGCCACTCAGAGGAAGCAGCTGCAAGAAAGGTAGTGCTGCTACTGGGAATATACCCTGAGAAAACCATAATTCAAAAAGAGTCATGTACCACAATGTTCACTGCAGCTCTATTTACAATAGCCAGGACATGGAAGCAACCTAAGTGTCCATCGACAGATGAATGGATAAAGAGGATGTGGCACATATATACAATGGAATATTACTCAGCCATAAAAAGAAACAAAATTGAGTTATTTGTAGTGAGGTGGATGGACCTAGAGTCTGTCATACAGAGTGAAGTAAGTCAGAAAGAGAAAAACAAATACCGTATGCTAACACATATATATGGAATCTAAAAAAAAAAAATGGTTCTGAAGAACCTAGGGGCAGGACAGGAATAAAGACGCAGACATAGAGCAAGGACTTGAGGACACGGGGAGGGTGAAGTGTAAGCTGGGACGAAGTGAGAGAGTGACACTGACATATATACACTACCAAATGTAAAATAGATAGCTAGTGGGAAGCAGCCGCATAGCACAGGGAGATCAGCTAGTGTTTTGTGACCACCTAGAGGGGTAGGATAGGGAGGGTGGGAGGGAGACACAAGAGGGAGGGGATATGGGTATATATGTATACGTATAGCTGATTCATTTTGTTATAAAACAGAAATTAATACAACATTGTAAAGCAACTATACTCCAATAAAGATGTTAAAAAAAAAAGAAAGAAAGGTGATGCTGGAGGCTGATGAACTCTGACACGTGATCAGAGGATTTCTGGGAAATTGAGCACATCATCTTTAGAATGTGTTGTGTTTTCATGAATAGGATAGTTATACCATATTTTAGGCAAAACACTTGTTATTCCATGAGCGATTTTAAAAGCAAATGTTTACAATAAATTTTAAAGAATTTTTAACTTAAAGGCATGTCATTGCTAGAAATATTTAAATAACATAGAGCTGCATATCTAGAAGAGTATCAAGTCATAGTTAAACATTTACTGGTAAGATAAGACTCAGGTCCCTGCTTTTGTCAGGATTTTTTCAGTGGTGTGTGAAGGAAAGTTAACCCCAAGGGGCTTAACTGTGGGAGGGGCTTTGCTGGCTCACAGAACACCAGGGCTAGGATAGATAATACCAGGCAAGGCCAAAGAGAGGCACTCACACAATGATGTCTGACACCTGTCTCTCCCCATCTCCTGGCCCTGCTTTTTCTGTGTTGGCTTTATTCTCAAACACCCCTTTCCTTCATGGGACAAGATGAATCCCAGCAGCCCCAGGTCTACATTCCATCAGCTAAGCAACCTCAGAGGAGAAAAGAATGTCCCTTTGCCCAGAGTTCCAGCACCCAACCTCAGGCTCAATCTGATTGGTCTGGCTTGGGTGGAATGCTTGACCCTGAGCCAATTTCTGAGATCTGGAGTGGAACTTTGTGATTGGATGGGCTCAGGTCACCTGCCCACAATTGGAATTGCAGGGGTAAGGGGAGGATCATTGCTACCTGAACCCTAGGAGCAGAGTTGTGTATTAGTTTGCTAGCGCTGCTATAACAAGATACCACAGAATGGGTGTCTTAAACAACAGAAATATATTTTCCCACAGTCTGGAGACAGGAAGTCCAAGATCAAAGCTATGGCAGATTTAGTTTCTCCAGAAGCGTCTCTCCTTGGCTTGCAGATGGGTGTCTTCTCACTGTGTCCTCATGTGGCCTTTTTTCTGTGCATGCATCTCATATCTATTTCTCTTCTTATAAGGACACCAGTCCTATTGATTAGGATTCCAAACTTCTATGTGTGTCCTTATATCCACAGTGAATCTCTTATAGACAGCGTATAATTAAATCCTGTTTTTTTTTTTAAATCCATTCTGCTAATCTATGTATTTTGATTGGGGAGTTTAATCCATTTACATTTAAATTAATTATGATAGGAAAAGACTTAACTATTGCCATTTTGTTATTTGCTTTCTGTTTGTCTTGTAGCTTTTTTCCCCTCATTTCCTCTTACTGACTTCCTTTGTGTTTAGTCAGTTTTTTATAGTGACAATTTTGATTCCCTTCTCATTTTTTTGTGTGTATATTCTACAGATATTCTTTTTGTGGTTACTATGGAATGACATCAAATATTATAATGTTATAGCAATCTATTTTAAACTGATACCAGCTTAATTTCAGTTGCATACAAAAACTCTACTCCTTTACAGTTCTGTACCCCTCTTGGTGTTATTGATGTCATGATTACATCTTTATATATTATGTACACATTAACATAGATTTATAATAATTTTTTATGCTTTTGTCTTTTAAATCTTATAGAAGAATAAAAAGTGGAGTTATGAACCAAAATTAAAATAATACTGATTTTTGTATTCATCCACATATTTTCTTTTACCAGAACTCTGTATTTTTGTATGGCTTTCAGTTACCATCTGGTGTCTTTTAATGTCTACTTGAAGGACTCTCTTTAGTACTTCTTGTGGGGCAGGTCTAGTGGTAATGAACTACCTCAGTTTTTGGTTTATCTGGGATATCTTAATTTCTTCCTCATTTTTGAAGAACAATTTTGCCAGTTATAGACTCTTCAGTTGACAGAATTTTGCTTTTCTTTTAGCTCTTTAAATATATCTTTCCACTGCCTTCTGGCCTGTAAGATTTCTGCTGAGAAATATACTGATAATGTTTTTGAGGAGTCCTTGTATGTGACCATTTCCTTTTCTCTTCTACTTTCAAGATTCTATCTTTGTCTTTGGCATTCAACAGTTTGATTATAAGGTATCTCAGTGTGACTCTCCTTGGGTTCCTCCTCTATGGAGTGTGTTGGTCTTCTTTTATTTGTATATCCATGTATTTCCTCAAATTTGGGAGGTTTTTGGCCACTCTTTCTTCAAGTAAATTCTCTGCTTCTTTCTCTCTTCTCCTCCTGGGACTCCTCTCCCTCACCCCCACTCACAATGTAATATGTATATTGGTCTGTCTGATGGAGTCCCATAAGCCCTTTAGGCTCTCTTCATTTTTCTTCATTCTTTTTCCTTTTTGCTCCCCAGACTCAATAATTTAAATTAACCTTCTCTAAGTTTATTGATTTTTCTGCCTGTTCAAGTCTGCTGTTGAACCCCTCTAGTGAATTTTTCAGTTCCAGAATTTCTGTTTGGTGTTTTATTACCTCTATCTCTGTTGATATTCTCATTTTTTTTACCTATCATTTTCCCAATTTCCTTTAGTTCTTTGTTCATGTTTTCCTTTAGCTCTTTGAGAATATATGAGACAGTTGCTTTAAAGTCTTTGTCAAATAAATCTAAGGCCTTTGTTTTTTCAGAGATGGTTTCTGTAGATTTGTTTTGTTCCTTTGATTGAGCCATGTTTTCCTGTTTCTCTGTATGCTTTGTGATTTTTTTTTAAATTGGGCATTTGAAAAAATAGCTACCTTTCCCAGTTTTTACAGACTGGCTCTGTGCAGGGAAAAACCTTCACTAATCAGCCCAGCATAAATACTTAAGGTCTTCTTAAGACTTTTCATGATGTGCATCTTTTCTGGGCTTGTATGTGTGTGTGTGTGTGTGTGTGTGTGTGTGTGTGTGTGTGTGTGTTTTCCATTTCTCCCATATGCACAGCTGTTTTTAAGTGTCTTGATTTCCCTTAGAGTCTCACCCCTGTTTCTTCTTGGGGCCTTAGCTGTTCTATTTCATTCCTCAGTCAGAAATGTCTTACCATAGGCATCTAGGGTTGGTCATCTTCTTACAGTTTTCATAAGCTGTGCCTGATATGTCCCAGTTTCCCTTAGTTTGTTTGAGATCTCAGCTGCTTTTGAGCATCTGAACTCAAAGTTAGATGACTCAGAAACCAATCTCTCAGGCAGCATGCAGACAGGTTAGCACATTGAAAATTCACTCTGCTCTGTTCTCTCTCTGGCTACTGGAAAGTAAATGGGAATCAAGCCACTGCTTCCCCCAAACTGTGCTGTGCCATGCCAGGTAGGAGGTGGGGAAAGGGCAAATAAAATTTCATGAAATTTCCTACCATTTTGAATGTGACTTTTTCTTGACTGGGCATTTGTTTGGTTTTTGTAGCTCTTTTACTGATTTCCAGAGCACCTATAAAGTTATGTTAGTCAGTTTCTAGTTTATTTAATGTTTCAAAAATGAGGGCCTGGAATTTCTTAGTCTGCCATCTTGCTGATATGACTCTTCTCTCCCTTTTAAAAATATAATGGGAACTTGGACCACAACATGTGCCATCTGAGAACTGATATGCATTCTTGCCAAAGTGAGCTCTCACCTGGGCTAGAAACTGGAACGGACGCTCAGCACATTAGTGGGATGCTGCAATTCCTCCTTTGAATTAATATGCATTCCCATAGGAGCCTCTGAGAATTGGAAGGGCAGAGGCAACCAGTTTCAAGCCTTTCTTTGTCAGTAAGGAGGACTTCTTCAAAGTATAAGTCTTGGAAGACTACAGGTCAGGCACTCTATTTTCCCAATTAACATTTACTTCAGACTTCCTGCCAAAGATGGAAAGATTAGACAAAGTTGGCTGCCATTGCAATCGTCCCTTTGACCTTTTCCTGAACACAGGAAGTAGAACCATCGGTTCAGATTTATGTCAATTTACAAACCAGAGTGGATTATTGCCTACTAGGTGTATTGCAGAGGAATTAACTTTTAATTGAGGTGACCCCAAAAGGGAAGCTGTTTCAGCAGAGACCTTCTGCCCCAAGAAATTGGCTTTTAATGACCAATTTCTTTTCATGTCAATTCACTAGAGGCAGTTATGTTCAGGAATCTTCTTTTATTTAACCCACCTCTGATGCTTTTATTCACCTCTGAGAAAGGATAGACATTAATTTGCTTTTGTGACAGGGAACTGAGAATGCCATAAGTCTGCTAAAGAATGTCGGAAAAGGAAGACAACATTGTGTGTTGTTAACTAATGGAACATCTAAACAATTAAGCTCTTGACCTTGAAGTTCCCTTATTGCAGATTAGCTTACACTGCTCAGACTTATAAAATGACTGTGTACAGAGGCTCATTAGAAATAATAATCACTGATTACCAGTGTTATATGCCTTCTATTTCTCCTGCTTTTGCACAATTGGTCTCCTCTTCCTGTTCATGGATTCTGGTAAAAACTAACACTTGTATAGTAGTCCATTTGAAACCTGATGTTAATTTAAAATTTTTGTTTCTGGTTTCTATCTTTCCATTTAGTATTTTTCTAGGGTACTCAGTGAGAATGTGTCATCATGATAAAGTTGTGGAACTATTTTCTTATATGATTTAAAGAAATCTTGCACACTATTTTATAGTTACTACCCATGTTGTGGGACTTTATCTAATGACTCTTTATATTTAAGGAAAGAAAGAGGCAGGTTTATTGCTTTTGAAACAGGCTAAACAGCACGGGATTATTAAATTATAATCATGTTCTTATACTGACCCCCTGTGTGACCTAAAGAAAGTAAAGGGACACACAAATTGGAAAAAGGGGACAGCCTGATAAATAAAACAACTGATATTTAAATGCACTCATCAAACAAACACGCTTTCTGAAGGAGGTACTATGTATAAATACATATGGTGGTAATCTTGCTTTGACAACCTTTTAATTGAAATGGGAGTATTGTTTTCTTCTCACTAACACTTACTTTCTTAAAGGAGTGGGTGGAATAAGGGATGAAAGAAGTACAATGAATAATTTCTTTATTTTTAATGAGCTTTTAAAATAGAAATTTCTAAATGCTACATATTAGTCATAGTGAAACACATTATAAATCAGAGCTTTCTTTGGAAATATTGTTTTTTAAAACTACTATACAGATAAAAATAAATATCCTTTTACATCAGTCATGCATAACAATCTCGGATTATAATCAGAAATCTCTTTGTTTGAAAGGAACCCTGAACACATGCAGCTGTTGGCGGACAGAAAGTGTTGCGAGTGTCAGTTTTAGGACAAACCATATTAACCCCAACCACCTCTTGAAAAATTGTTTTATTTTGATATCCCTAAGGGCAAGCCCTTTTTGCTGGTGAGTGCACTGCAATAGCTAAACATGCAGGGAACACATCAGAGTGAAAAAATAAACAACAGTTTCCTTGCAAAAATCAGTAAGACTGTCTCTTCCATTTTGCAAAGGGAAGTCAGTGACCTTTAGCAGGGAGTGTTTCACTCCTGATTGTAACTACTTCATTATTTCAATCATATTCTAAACTTTTAGGTTTGGAAAAAGGAACATATGAGAAAAAGAAACTGTGATTCAAAGTTGGCTAGTGTCTTGAAACCTGGGGACATCAGAAGACCCAAGTGGACTGACCGTGATAACATGGCGAACATGCATTGGGATACTCTTCCATAACATCTTACGGAAAAGCCCGAATGAACTGTTTGGCCAACCCAATAGGATACTCAATAATCCTTCCACCTCCCCTCCCCAGGCAGTTTCCTGGGGCTGAAGGATAAGGAAGACTTACAATACTATTAATCCAAACATATTTGCTTCCCCCAAAAGAAGTTTTCATAGCAAGTTTCCCAAGCCCTGTTAACTGCCCGAAGTACGAACGTCTGTTAAAGGAAATTTATCTTTAGTTAATAAACCTTCATCGTTTCCTATCAATACTCAGATCCATCTACCCTAAGAATTTTTCCCATTTCTTTCTTTGAAGATCAGTGTTTTGTTCCTCATATTCAGAGAAGCAGTATAGGAAAAGTAATGCTATTTTACATGTCCTAGGTGAGTTATTTTAAAACGAGAAGGTTATGTGCAGGAAACCCCCTAGTGGGAACCTTAACTTGGACGTTGCACGGTCTTTGATCTCTCTCCTCACTGCTCTGTAGGAGGAGAGGCTGCTCCCAACTCCTGCTGACCCAGCTATGTTCTCAGCCATAGCAATGTTTTGATACCTGTGGTTTCCTGGTCTCTAGAGGTTGTGTGTTTGGCGGTGGGGAGGGTGAAGGAGCAGGCAGCAGACCAAGGAGTTTTGCTTGAGATATGGGATTGCAGTCTAGGAGTAAAGCCTGAAAAGTCTAGAAGTCCTAGCCCCAGATTTCTGACCTCTTGTCTCTACAACCTAGTGAGCCTCCAGCACTACTAGTTTGGTGCCTGTTTTCTGATGAAAACTCAGACCATGGTGAACCAGAACATACAGTTCAATGAGAGAGAATGATAAAGTGAATCATCTTAAAAGTATTTAAATAGTAATAAATAATTAAATACATTTAAACCAGACTCAATCAATCAAGCTTTTGAAAAGATTGTCAAGTACCTACAGTTCCATTTGTTTATCTCTCTACCCATTTGTAAAACTCAAACCTGTTTGAAGAATGTGTTGCTAAAAAGTTAATAACTAATCTTAAATGAAGTCACACAAAATAATACTAGGAGACAATTTTCACAGTAAGTCAAGTAATATCTTCAGTCCTTATTTATATGTGATTCACTTGGAGTGAGTTTTCTCAATGTTGCAACCCGAGTAAGTTAATAGGGGCCAAGTGGAGAGAGAAATCCTGCCCAAGGGAAGAGGGGAGAATTCTTAATTACTTCCCATGCCCAGGAAGAGTTATGGAAATCAAGGCCTAGAAGGTGAGATGGTCACCTCACATTAAGATGAATGACATCTTGGAAATAGAGAGAAGGTGGTTGCTCTTCGGTTTCATTTGTGTAAGATAAGTAGTATTCCCAGAATATTCAAAATAATGTCATGTACCACTGCAGTGATTTCCAGAAGACACAGCTTCAGTTAGCCATCTTTTTTATTGAGGTATAGCTGATTTACAGTATTATATTAGTTTCAGGTATATGCCTTAGTGGTTCAAAATTTTTATAGATTATATGCCATTTAAAGTTATTATAAAATATTGGTTACATTCCCTGTGCTGTACAACATATCATTGTAGCTTAGTTATTTTATACATAGTAATTTGAACCTCTTAATCCCCTACCCTTATCTTGCCCTCCCCCTTTCCCTCTCCCCACTGGTAACCACTAGTTTGTTCTCCATATCTGTGAGTCTGATTTGGTTTTGTTATATTCATTCATTTGTTTTATTTTTTTAGATTCCACATGTAAGTGATAACATACAGTATTTGTCTTTCTCTGTCTGACTTATTTCACTAAGCATAATACCCTCCAAGTCAATTCATGTTGTCGCAAATGGCAAAATTTCATTCTTTTCTATGGCTGAGCAGTATTTCATTGTGTGTATATATATATATATATATATATATATATATATATATATATACGTTGCTTAGGTTGTAACTTATCTTGGCTATTGTAAATAATGCTGCTATGAACATCAGGGTGCAGACCATTGAACTGACAGTGTATTTCTCAGTGAATATTCACTGGCATAGACTATAAATTAAAAATAAGTTAATAGAACAATAGATTTGCAACAGATTTCTGTATATTAATTTTGTACCCTGCAACTTTACTGAATTCATATATGAGCTATACTGGTTTTCTGGTTCAGTGTTTAGGATTTTTTGTGCGTAGTTTCATGTCATCTGCAAACAGTGACACTTTTACTCCTTCCTTCCCAATTTGGATTCCTTTTATTTCTTTTTCCTGTCTGATTGCTGTGGCAGTTAGGTATCTTTTGAACATATTAGAGGTTCTGTTAATTTTACAACTTTGGAAATGCACCCACACAAGAAAATATTTGCTAAGGAGAGCCAGAAGCACTCTAGATGGTTACATAGCATAATATGGAAAGAAGAATGCACGCAAAGCTATTTGTTAAGCATATATTGTTTAGGTTCAGGCAAGTTTGTTGGTTGCAAGGTTTTATTTACCAAGTCAATTTAAGCTTCTTTCACTGGCAATAAACTATGCTTAACTTTTTAGCTTTATTCTTAGAATTTCTAATATTGATTTTTGAATGGTCTTTGGTATACAATATATTGTATAGCAGGCTCAATTTTTCATTAGTTCATCCATTCATTCTTTTCCTTGTATTCTGCCCTTGGATAGAACAAAGACCATCCTATCCCTGCTGTTGAGAAGCCCACTGTTTAGAAAGATTGTTGATGAATGAATTACTATAATACATATATAAATAACACTAAAAGGGTTTGAAACACACACTTAAGGTCAGAAGGATTAGCACAGTAAATCAAGGAGGAAAATAAAAATGTAAATAAATCCTGAAGTGATTTTTAAAAATAAATTTATTTGTTTTATTTATTTTATTTTTGGCTGTGTTGGGTCTTCTTTGTGGTGCATGGGCTTCTCATTGCGGTGACTTCTCTTGTTGCAGAGCACAGGCTCTAGGCATGCGGGCTTCAGTAGTTGTGGCATGCGGGCTTCAGTAGTTGTGGTGCACGGGCTTAGTTGCTCCGTGGCATGTGGGATCTTCCCGGATCAGGGCTCGAACCTGTGTCCCCTGCATTGGCAGGTGGATTCTTAACCAGTGTGCCACCAGGCAAGCCCGTGAAGTGATTTTTGAAGACAAAAAAAATCCCCATATTCTTATTTTGAATTCCCAAAGCAACTGGAGTATGTTTGGTGGATATTCAACTTATGCTTACTGAATGAATTCCACACAATAAAATGTTAAAAGGCAACAGACCATAAACTGCTGTCCCATAGGCTTGTTGTTGAGACATATTGAATTCAGAATGTTTTGACAGAAGGTTAAGGGCTATATGATTCTTCTGTTTCCATCCTCCATCTATTTTCAGTTATTTTCATTACTTTACCCACATTTCCCAAGAGTTCAATTCCTTCTACTTTTGTTTCATTGTTCTAGACAGGTTTTTACATGTTAGAAATGCTCAGCAGAGTGTTTTTTTAATTCACTGTTTTTTGAGTAAGATTAATTTTCACATTTCCCACAGGTTCAGTGTTTAATCTTCTACATTATATGAGTAGAAAAATATAGCAACCATGGGTAAATGAGATTTTGAATCTCAAGTCTTGGAGCCAAGTTGATGGAACCACAGAAGGGAAAAATCTCTCTCTCTCTCTCTCTCTCTCTCTCTCAACCTCTCTCTCTGTCTCTCATAAGCACCAGTAATGTGTTTTAGGAATACTTGTAGGTATCCCTCAAATTTGAACCAAAACTCAAAGAGTAAGCAAGCTAGGGAATCTACGAATAAGTAAGCAGAGGAAACCAAGCTCTACCATTCTCAGTGGGTTTGTTAAATCTGTATGTTTCCTCCAGTCTTGGGCCCAAATTTCTTTTTATTATTTTTCAAAGAATAATTTTTTGATTTTATGAAATAAAGTTGCTTATTTCCTCAGCACTGTTCTGTTTGTGATTTGGCAAAAAGATCATCTCTAGCTCTTTGGAGGAGGTTGTTGAAACCCATTTTAAAAAGCCACTTAATTGACTCATCCTAGGAGAAGCAACAACTCTTTTTACAGTACTCAGAGTGGCCTTGGGGATTTTATTTATTATAGTTCTACAGAGTACCTCTCAATCCAAAAGGCTTAAATTTAGTTATCTACACAAAAGAAAATCCCTTAAGTGGAGTATTTTCTTTTGTTAATGCTAAGTGAAGAAAATAGAAGGTGGTCAGTCTTTTTCGCTGTGGGATAAATTATAAGGTGGAAGAAAACTGTCTAAATAGATCAGCAAATTTAGTAGTCACATAGGAACTAGACCAACATAGTCAACATGGTCTTAAACAGGGACATTCTGAACTCTGAACTTGGAGGCTTGCTAGAGATGTTTTCCTTTCTAAGAAGGCTCTTTTCATGACCATGTATATCTTTCTGCCATTTTTCCTCCTTGCCTTAATGAGCATGCACCTCATTTGGTCCGCCATACTTTACAGCTACTGACAAATTATTACTTCTTCATTTCCCTAACAAAATTCCTGAAAACTCTATTCCCTCATTTCCCATTCACTCTCCATTCATTATAGTCTGACTTCTTTCACTCTTCCACCAACACATTAATCTCTGGGAAAAAACCCAACAAAAACCCAAAAGAAATTTTTAAAAAATTTCCCTTTAAGATAGATCTTAATGGCTAAATAGCTTTCCATTTTGAACAACTCCCTGCCCACTGATGTCAAGTCAAAAAGAAAATGCTTAATTAATTTCTTCCTTTTTTGAAAAAGGAAGAAAACACCTTCTGCAAGATGGAGAAAATTCCATGCCTTGAACTCTCTCTCTGTCTCAGAGAACAAGCAGTGGTATTACAGAGAGATATAATTTTATTGAAGAAGCTTAAGTCTCTTTGGCAAAGCTTAGAAAAGAGACAGTGGAAAGTGATAATCCAATGGCTTATTCTCAGATCTCATCTTACTTGATATTTCTGCATTTTCCCACACTCTTGTTCCCTACCTTTATCTGGCAGCCTTCTCCCATGCCTCTCCACCCCCATTGACTTTCTCACAGCAGGGCCTTGTTTCTGTCCACATTTTCCTTCTCAGTCTCCTTCTTAGCTCATCTAGCCTCATCTCACCTTCAATGACAGAATTCTCCAGGACCTGGTGTCAGTTGTCTCTTTGCCACAGCACATCCACCCTTATGCCCCTACTTCTGCCCACAGGCTATTGTCCCCTAACCACTCTTTCCATACCTGACCCTTCCTCTGAGCTCAAGACCCACATTTCCATTTTCCCAAGGCAAATTTCAACTTTCTTATCCTTTGAGCACCTTAAACCTAACAGGTTTTAGTCTTTTACTTTTAGTCTTTTACTCCCCTTCCCCTTCCTTCCTCAAAACTGTGTCTCCTCCTGCATAAACTGCCCAGAAAATGGAATCATGTTGCCTCAGTGTCTTCTTTCACACCATCATCCTCCATATCCAATCATCCTCAGATTCTTTGTCAGATCTACTTCTTAAATAGCTGCTCGATCTGTTTTCTTTATCTTCATGACCATTCTTCACCTGTCATTGGGCCATTGAAATTGTCTCTTGCCTACTCCTCCCTCTCTCTGGGTTCTTTCTTCTCCAAATCTTATCCAAATAAGTAATAGCCTATTTTTTAATGGAAAAATTATATTGCACCACATTATATAGCAGCACTATTTACAATAACCAAGACATGGAACCTACCTAAATGTCCATGGACAGATGAATGGATAAAGAAGATACAGTATATACCTGTACAATGGAATATTACTCAGCCATAGAAAAGAATGAAATGCCATTTGCAGCAACATGGATGGACCTAGAGATTATCATACTAAGTGAAGTAAGTCAGACAGAGAAAGAGAAATATCATATAATATCACTTATATGTGGAATCTAAAACAATGTTACAGATGAACTTATTCATAAAACAGAAACACACTCACAGACATAGAAAACAAACTGATGTTTACCAAAGGGGAAAGGTGGGGGGGAGGGATAAATTGGGAATTTGGAATTAACAGATGCACACTATTATATATAAAATAGATAAACAACAAAGACCTGCTGTATAGCACAGAGAACTATATTCAATATCTTTTAATAACTTATAATGGAGAAGAATCTATACGTGTTCTGAATCACTGAATCACTAGCTAAATCACTTTGCTGTATACCTGAAGTATTGTAAATTAACTATACTTCAATAAAAATTTTTTAAAAAGAGAATAAAATGATATTACTACCTAAAAATATTACAGTGGCTTTCAGTCACTCTAAATCCTAAGATAAAGTCAAAACTTTATCTTATGAGATAAAGACTATATGAGAACTTACAGACTCTGACTCCAGTTTACCTGGCCAGCTTTATTTTCTACAAGGTCTTCCTCTACACCAAGTCAAGTACGTCAGAATCGTTTTTGACTCCTTGGTTCTTCCTTCACTTGGAATGACTTCACTTTTCTCAGTCTGATTACAGAGTACTGGTCCAATAAGAAACCCAGATAGAATATGGACTTTGTCTTCTCTTAATCTTTCATTCCAAAGGTGTCGGTCCAAACCTCTGTTATAACACCATAGAAGAGGCTGAGGCTATCTCCTCTGTAACCAAAGGAAGCCTGTATTTACAGCTAATCCATCTGACATAGATTCCTGGCTCTACCACTTCTCTAATGTGTGACCACGGATAAGACATTTAACTTATTTTAAAAGCAGATTTAATAATAAACCACTTAATGAACTAGTGAGGAATAAATAGAAAAAAAAAAGCATGTGAAAGGAGTTTGTAGATCACAGCATTTTGTAAATATGCCATTGTTTGCTGTCCTTGAACAATTTTTCTTTATATGGACTGTTCTCTTTCTAGGCATGTACAGCTACTTTATTTTTGTTGAGTGGCAGAAACATATGTTTATGTCCTTTACCATATTTTGCTTTTGTCACTGTTGTTCTTATACTCGACTCTTCTTGCCCATTGGATTATGTGTTCCTGGGCTGGAAACATGTCATCCTCATCATGGCAACCCTCACACTGCTTAGAATATATAAAAAGCTCATATTCGGTGATTGAATCATTAGAACTAGTGAACGTTAGAACTCCAGCATTTTTCTATAATTTAAGCCAGTAGTTCTCACCCAGGGGTGATTTTTGTCCCTAAAGGGACGTTTGGTAATACGTGAAGACTTTTTCATTGTTGCAACTGGGGGGTTTGCGGGAGTGCTATGGAGTTTAGTGGACGGAGGCCAGGCATGCTGTTCAATGTGCTACAACAAAGAATTATTCAGTCTAAATGCCAAGAGCGATGAGGTTGAGAAATCCTGCTTTAAACCAAAAAGATTATCTACAAGAATAGCTATCTGGGCCAAAATAGCCTTGTGCTGCTAATAATAACCAGAAATATGAAGTAAGTATCACTTGAATAGGTCCAACATTTCATCAGAAAAACAACTCTGACATCTTGAGGGATTTCTGAAAGCTTTGCTTTAAGAATTTTTCTAGGATTTTTTTTTTCTTTCTGGTATGAATTTTTATTATACTCATAGTTCATCTCAGCTTACAGTGTAAGTTCAATAGTGTAATACTTCACTTGCTTTAAAAATTTGGTTTAACATTTCATAAAAAAATGGCAAACAGATCCCAACTCTGCATATATTTTTAAAAAGTAGTGTGAATGTTTTCAATAGCCAGTGTTTAACTTTTAGAAGTATAATCATAGAATAAAATATTCCTGTGAGTATATTTAATTTTTTATTATTCAGATATTATTTTGCAAGTGAGGAATTAAATGTAAAGGGCATGCTAAGGATAGAGAAATAGGGGAAAATACTCTTTATTTTTGTTTAAGACCTGAGATAGCCATTTACTACTTCATCAATCTTAGGCAAGCTACGGCAATGGGAAAGAAGTGGCAGGAAGGTTAGTTTGGGAATCTGAGAAGAAACTGTGGCAAGACTCTAAACCAGAAAAAGACCTTATTCTCTACACCCTTTTTCTCTATCATCACCTTCCTTCTCCACTGTTAAGGGGTGGCACAACCTGTAAAGATACTTTACTTGGACTACACAGCAATGTAATTCAGTAGAGTTCCAGGGAATGCTAGAGCTGTGACATTTCTGCTATCTTCCTGCTAAGACATTGTCCTGTTGTATCTTTTGACACTGAGATCACAGAGAGGAAAGGAATAGGAATTAGTTTTCTACATCGGGAGGCAAGTTTTCACCTTATCTCTCTCAGCTCGACAAAAGGCATAATTTTTCTAGTCCTCTTTCTTCTTTAAAAAAATGAGGGTAATGCTAACACTAATACAAATGCTAATACTAATACTTATCCTTCATAAGTGAAACTACTGGTTTGAGAATCATGCTTAATTATTTAGAATGGCTTTTTGAAAGCGAATGCACCATAAGAATGGTATAAATTATTATATAATGAGTTTGAGGAGACAAAGATCTTTAAAACTTTTAGGAGTCTCTTTCTAACAGTATGACAGTAAGTGACAATTTTCCTTCTGGAGGATCTCGGTAGCTGCTGTGTTGGGCCATCATTCCTGAAGGTAGAGATAGTTGTTTGTCAGGAAAAGTTGGTAGAAAATGTATTAAACCACCTTTTTTTACTTCAAAAATCAGACTCTAATTACAGATATCTTTTCCAGATTGAACCACCACTAATTTAACCAAAAACATGTGTGTGTAACAAAAGAACTCGTAAAAGGAACATTTGAGGTTTCACATGGATTTCTGCAAAAGACAAACACAGTAAAATCACAGAATTGGCTGATGGACACTCTGCTACACTAAAGCTATAAAGGTTTTATTGAATCTTTGGGATTTATAATATCCATTCATCCTTTAAGAGAAACTAAAGGTCTTAATCCACAGAGGATCTTTCCACTGTTAACCAGAGAAGCAAATCCTCCCACCTTGAATGGCACAGTTCAGAACTTTCTAGAACCCAGTGTGATTTGCATTTCTGATCTCCATCCAACCCTGTATCAGATGTGCTAAGGAGAGGTGTCAGCCTGTCACTTAGCTTATGACTTGATATTGAGCTCTCAGAACTGGAGTTATTGCAGTATGTATCCAATTAGAAAATTGCCCATTTTGCAACTCTTATCCCGGAAAGATGCCTAATGATGCCAAGAATACTAACTAGACATTCACCAAATACTATAAATTCAATTGACTCATACTCAAAATAAAAGTGCTCAGAACATGACACCCAAAGACCACTTATTAACCAGGGCTGACAAACGGATATGCCGTCCAAGACCCCATGGAAAAGCCCGTCATGTTTTACAGCGATATTGAGAAAAATTATTCAATAAATTGAATTCAAGAAACACTTCCTTTACTTCGATGCAGGCTACTTACACATTCCTATTACCTTCGTCTCTTCTCATAAACTGTGAAAGATAAATCTTTGAGAAGTCAAGCAGACCAATACATTAGATCTTAGAGTCTGTCAGCTAGCTAAGACAGATAGGCAACATCTGTTGTAATATTATATATAATATTATGAACATATAATATTATACTTCTTGGAAATGAGGGTTATTGTCATGACAAATATCATAACACCCATAATTGAAGGGGATGGAGAGAGGGAGGTGGAGCCTATCTGCAAAATAGTTACTTAATTCTTTTGTGAATTAAAGGAGCCCAGAAAACGCCCATTCCCTGTCCTGAGCACAATAACTTCTTATGAAACAAATGGAGATGATATTGACTTCTGGGAGAACAAGACTTTTTTTTTTCTTTTGGATTCAAGGTATTTGGAGGTATTACTTTATTCCTTATCACTCAAATTCTTCTATCGTGGTAATAAAAGTAATTGTGAAGGTATCATCTCCAACAATCATTGGATTATCTGCTGATACGCATGCCAGTCATTTTGTAGGATGTTATTATCACTTCTGGGCTAAATATTTTTACCAAGCATTAATTAAAAAGAAATATCTAGGTAAGGTGGCTGAATCATTTGGTATCACAAACTTTTTCCAAATATCTATGAAAACAAATTTTTAATAGTTTTTAAAATAGCTAAAATTTACTAGTAGAAACCAAAATAGGAAACATATGTAATTTTATGGTAAAAATCTCAAAAAGTGTTAGTCAAGGAAAGAACTACAAATGGTTCTGATAGGTTTAAGCAACAGCCAGACCAACAGCCATAGCAGTACTAAGGAAAGAATGATAATCAACACAATCTTCTGAAATTTTATCAGTATAGGAATACTTGGTTTCCTTTAATTAGAGAACTGAACTAATGGAACAGAAAAAAGCATAGCGGTGCAATGCAGGAAACTTTCCTCTGAATAAAGGAAGAAATAAACTGTAGATTGAAATGGCATGTGGTATACAAGGAAAAATTGATAAAGAAGAGTTTATGTGGAGACCTCATTCCAAATACGGTTGATCCTTAAACAACATGGGTTTGAACTGTGAGGGTCCAGGATACGTGAAGATTTTTCAGTAGTAAATACTATACACTACATGATCCCAGTTGGTAGAACCTGTGGATGCAGAACCAAGGATACGGAGGAACCAGGTATAGGAAGGTCCAACTGTAAGTTGTACTCGAATTTTCCACCGCTCGTGGAGGGTCGGCATTCCTAACCCCTCCCCGCATTGTTCAAGGGTCAACTGTAAAACCCAAAAACCTTCCGTTGCCTCAAGGCTTTGTGTGACGTGTGTCTCCATTTTCTCTCCGACTTCATCTCGTGCTTATTCTTGGCGTCAGTATCTCTGCACTGGCTATACTTGCTTCCTCACTGTCACTGCATACACTGGGGTAGTCTGCTAATGCTTCATGATTTTTATAGTCCTTCTTTGTCATGTGAGGAAGGCTCCTCATCAGATATACACATGCCTGAATTCTTTATCCCCATGAAGTCCTTGTTCAAGTATCACCTTCCCCGTAAGGCTTACCCTGCCCACCCTGTTGAAGCTGACATATAATACCCAGATCTTTCCGTACTATTTTCCTGCTTGATTTTCTCCATAGCAATTACCACCTTGTACTATGTCATGTCATTTACTCTTCGTCTTAGTCCGATGAGTCCTCCCTACTATGTACGTGCCCTGAGAAGAAGGTTTATTCTTTTTATTTTTTTTATTACCCTATTTTAGTGCTAAGAAAAACGACCAGAATATGGTAGATGACTGATAAATATCTATGAAAGGAATGAAGCTTGTGGATTACTATGGGCAAAAGAAGCTAGAAAGTTGTGTTCAAGGAACAAATAAGAATGCATAAATAAAGGAATTAAGGTACCAGGGCTAGTCCTAGAGGGGCAGTATGTGCTGGAACCAGCGCGCCCCGGCTCGCAGAGCCAATTGTGAGTATATCTTCCCAACGCTGTGTTCAGTGACATCATGCAGTAGCTTAAAATCAGCCCTGGGAGCATTTACACCACAAAAATCAGCAAATGCTACTCATGAGGACGCTTTTTTTTTCCTGGAGAGCTGGTTATTAAACATTTATCAGTACATGACTATGTAAGGGAAACAATGAAATTTGGAATCAGAGGATTTAAATTTGAATCCCACCTCTACTACTTACCAATTCTTTAATTTGGGAAGAAGATCATTTCATATTTCCAAGTCTCAATTTCCTTCATTTTAAAGTGGGAGGGAGGAAATCTGTCAGAAAGGGTAGTTTCAGCTAAAACACACAAAAGTGACCGGGGTTCCCAAGCCCTGCTCACTCAGCCTTTCCCACCACTCACAGCCCCCCAGGCACAGGTGAAAGCCTTGGCTGTCTGCTCCCCTGGATTGGTTGGGCTAGAGAGTAACAATATTCATCTGTAATACATGGTTGATACAGCTTCTAATATTTTATTCATGATTTTACTTTCAGTGTAATTTTGTAGCTTATGCTTGTCTTATTTAGTTTTGGTGTCGAGGTTTTACAAATCTCATTAAGTCAGTCGAGGGGCATTCTCTAATTTTCTGGTTTTTTGGAAGAGATTTTGTAAGACTGGAATTATTCCATCTTAAATATTTGGGAGAATTTGCTTGCTTTGAGATCTGCTGGTATTTTGACAGGTATATTTCTTACTATTGATTCAATTTATTTAAAAGTTATAAGGCTAGTTGGGTTTTCTTTTTTCTTGCTTCCGTTTATAAGTTATATTTTCCCAAGAATTTGTATGTTTTTATCAAGTATTCAAATGTATAGGCCAATATACATTCGTAATATTTTCTATTTTTTAAGCTATACCTTACAGTAGCTATGTACCACCTTTTATTTGAACAGTTTATTTGTAATTTCTCTCCTTTTTACTTGTGAATCTTACCAGAAATTTGACTATTTTTTCAGTCTTTTCAGAGACCCCATGTTGGCTTTATTGACTGCCTCTCCTAAATTTTTATTTACTATTACAAAAATTTCTCCTGTCTTTATTATTTTCTTCCTCCTAAATTCCTTAGATCTGTTCAGTTCTTTTTCTAACATTTCCAAGTTGTGAACCATTAGCCTCTTATTTTGGTCTTTCTTTTTCTTATCTAATATTAACATTTAAGAATATACATTTTACTTAACAGCTTAGCCCTATCCCACAAGTTTTGTTGTGTTAAATATTCATTATTACAAAGTTTTACACAACATTTCTATTATAATTTTTTCTTTGAGTTATGAACCATTCAGAATTTTGTTTTTAAAATTTTCAGATATGGAGATAGAGTTAATTTTATGTTTAAATTTTATGTTTAATGCTAATTTCTAATTTAATTTCATCAGTCTAAGAATGTGGTCAATAAAAAATTTATATTTTGAAATTTATTAGCTCTTGACTTATGGCCAAATACCTGGTCAGTTTTCATAATAATAAAAGTTCCATGTTTGCTTGAGAAACATGTTCATTCTCCAGAGGTTGTCCTTCAGTTCAAGCATTTTTTTTTTTTGATTGCTGTTTCCTTATATTGTTCAATTCTCCTGTATCTATATTCAGTTTTGTCTGTTTTATCTATTAATTACTAAGAAGTACATTAAATTCTCCCACCATGTTGGTGTTAGATTTTCCCTGTCTTTCAATTTTTGTATCTATGTTGAGCTTAAACCATTAACTGCATACAATAGTATATCTATATTTATATCACATTTTCATGGTAAATCTTTATCACTAATAATGCTTCGTGGCATAAAAGTCTATTTTGTCTGTTGCTTTTATAGCCATACTGGCTTCCTTTTAATTGGTTTTGCCTGGTGTACCTTTTCCCTATGCCTTGACTTCAACCTGCCTGAGTCTTAAGGAGTTCAGTTTGTCTGCTGCAACACATACACCTGATTTTGTTTCTCTCTTTTCCTGCCTTTTCAATTGATTGATTTTTAAGTTCATTTTTTCTCTTTATTTGCCTGGAGGTTATACATTATATTTTTATCATCTTAGTGGTTACCCTTAAAGTAGTAACATGAATAATAGATTTAACACAGTCTAAAGTTAACCATTACCTTTATTCTCTTCTCACATGATGCAGGACCTCAGAACAGTTTAAAACTAACCAAGTGTCTCTTAAATGTTATTTCTGTCCAATGCATTATTTTAATCTTTTTAACTTTCTAAAATCAAATGTTATTATTATTGTTTGAAGCAGTTTGTGTTTGTTTAGATCTAACCACGTGTTTATCATTTTCTTTGCTCTCCCCTCCTTAGTGGATCCCTTCTGAGACCATTTTATTTGTTCATGATTTACTTCTTTTGCTATAACGTATGTTATTGCCTATTCTCTTGTTTTATTTATTTATTTATTTATTTATTTATTTATTTATTTATTTTTGCTTGAAAATATCTTTATTTTGTCTTCATTCTTGAATGATAGTTTAGCCATGTGTGGAATTCTTAGTTAATGGTTTTTTTTCACAGCATTTTGAAGATAGTAATCCACTGCGTTATATCTTCCATTGTTATTATTGAGAAATCAACTGCCTGTTTAATTATTGTGATTAATCTCCCTATTCTCTCTGACTCTTTTTTTTTAAATAAATTTATTTATTTATTTATTTATTTTTGGCTGTGTTGGGTCTTCGTTTCTGTGCAAGGGCTTTCTCTAGTTGCGGCGAGCGGGGGCCACTCTTCATTGCGGTGCGCAGGCCTCTCACTGTCGTGACCTCTCTTGTTGTGGAGCACAGGCTCCAGACGCGCAGGCCCAGTAGTTGTGGCTCACGGGCCCAGTTGCTCCGCGGCATGTGGGATCTTCCCAGACCAGGGCTCGAACCCGTGTCCCCTGCATTGGCAGGCAGATTCTCAACCACTGCGCCACCAGGGAAGCCCCTCTCTGACTCTTTTTTTGTGGTGATCATCTCATGATCAATATATGTAATCACTCACTGCCATAAATCCCTTCCTTTATAACTAGCCTAAAATCTTTTCTGTGTTAGAAAGATCATTTTTCTTAGTCTTATTCTTACAAAAATTATATTAGATATGGCTATTCACCATTTCTTTATTATTTATTTTATTTACTAGCATTACTGACTATCCTCTACATACGTAAAATTGTTCTAGGTACTAGAAATGGAGGACAAAAAAAAAAAAAGAGAAAACCTGTCCTCTAATTGAGCTTATCTTCTAAGTTAGATGATTAAGCCTTGTCTCTTTCTTTCATAGGCTATGAAAATATTGAGATCACTTGCAATTTTCCTTATGTGGTTAATTTTTCACCCTTTAGTAATTCTTATTTTTCTCCTAAGGCTCCTTAACACAGACTTTGTAACCTTGAGTCTGTCAAAGTATGTTAATGGTGAGTCCGTGCAAAGCTCTGGTCAAGATTTCAGTGGTCTCATATGTAAAAGTTCTCTTTAATTTCAGAGATACAAGGAAGCATCCAGGGTGGAATTCAGTATACCAAGACCCTAGGTCAAGCTTCGAATGCAGAGTGGTCTTGAACAAATTCCTAAGCCATTCCAGATTTGAATTTCCTAAATTCAAACATAAAGTGGTTCTGATGATTCTTTAGGTTGTTCTGTTCTATACTTTTTTTTCCAAAGCAGTATAAAATGGACACCTTGGTGATGAGTCCCAAAATTCACCCTCTTCTATTCAACTGCAGATGTGAAGAGTTTTTCTTCCATTTGTATCAGGAATGACTTCATCTGCAAGGACAGAAAACCCAACTTGGTGCCTTAAACAGTAGGAGACCTATCATCTCACAAAAAACCCTAAATAGGTAAGTTCAGGGTTGGTGTAGCTGCTTACAAAAGCCACCAGGGGCCTAGGCTCTTTCTTCCTCATTTCTTTGTCATCATTTCAATAAGCACTTGTTCTCATTGTTGCAGGATGACAGCCATGCCTAGCATTGCATCTCCATTTCAAGCAGCAAAAGGGGGAAGGAGGAAAAAGCTGAAGAGGCAAAATGGGTCATAGCTACTAAGTCTGTCAGTTTGAAAAATCTCTCTTGGAAATTTCCTCCACTGACTTCCATGAACATGTGATTGTCCAGAACTGTCAGGCGGTTATTTCCATCTGTTAATAGTTATGAAAACTTGAAGATTTTCAGGCTCTTTAGTGGAGGAAGCTAACACACATTGAAATTCTAAGTAGTCATTGCCCATCTTGTCTTTGTGAAAAAATATAAAGACTTAAATATAAGGAACCATAAGCTAAGAAAAACACATCCAATCATAGTAAAAGTGAACAAGACACAATTCAATGAGGGAATATGAAGGTTAACTGAAAGAGTGCAGTTTTGAATTATATCTGTATTTCCTTTGCTCTACATTTTAATCCAGCCAGATGTTCTCTTGAAACTGAAGCAAGGTGCCTTCCATTACCTCTGTTCTAATACATACATATGATCTTACAACAGAGAGGGAGATGGGGAGATAGAGGGGGAAAGAGAGAGAGGAGAGAGAGAGAGATTGATCCAATAGACAGTTAATGTGGTTACTTTCTGTTCTCAAACTACAATGCCATTTACTGATGATGAGCAATACAATGGAATGCATGTTGTCAATCAATTGAGTTTAACCCATGGACTGCTCTTTGCATTGATGAAAGTGGCTATAAATGAATTCTTTTCTAGCATTATACACTTATAAGCCCCCTCTAGTGCACTTGGGTCTTAATGCTTACAGTATAGCACTAGTCTGACTGTTTAATGCTTCAAACATGGTGTGATGTAATAAAAAGTGTATGAGATTAAGGATCACAAGATCTGGATTCAAGGGCTTGCCTCTATGAATCTCATCAATTTTATTATCTGTCAAAACAAGAAAGGGAACATCACTACCCATACCACTTGATTGTTGTAAGAATTGAGAAGAAATTCATCCTGAAACTGTGTTATACTTAAAGAAAATTAACATTCAGCATTCCACCAATTTCACAGAGAAACAGGAAAGGACATAGTTGCTTTATAATATTATCATCACTAAAATGGAAATATACAGACACAGGTGAAAGAGTAGTTGCAAAAAGTATTTAAATCTGAAATAGGAAAGGCTGCTCAGAGAATGCAATCCTTGAACTGAGACTTGTAAGAACATATAACATCTTCTAGGAGGATAAGATGTGTGAGGGAATTTTGGGAAGAAAGGCAAGCACGAAGAACTACTACTGGTTCAGAATTACCAAACACAAGAGATTAGGAGAGTGTGATGGACATAAGGATAGACAAGAAAGCTAAAGCCAAATCACAGAGAACTTCATATGCCTGATTAAGGAAGCATATTGTATTGTGTAGGCCATAGGAGAGCTGAAAAACCTTAAGGAAGGTAAAGAACAGAGAGTGGGCAAGGAGAAAATGAGAGCTCCTATTACATTGTGCAGAATTGGGTTGGAAGAGGCTGGGAAGCCAGTGATCAGGTCTCTGCAATTGTCCAACATGGAATGACAGAACCTACACCATGAATATGTCTGGTAGTGGGTGGGTGGGTTGGAGGTATATTTAAGAGGTAAATTAACTACTTTAATCAATTATGTCGAAGGGGAAGGGAGGAAACTGATTGATAACCAGATCTTTGGCTTAAGGGGAATGTGTGGATGTTAGTACCACTCCCTAAGATAGGAAATTTAGGAGACAGAGTCAGAGTTGGGGGTGGAGGTAAGTCAAGAGTAAAGTTAGAAACATGCTGAATTGGAAATATAGACAAGGTAAGAGAGAGGTCTATGTATGATGTAAGTGGAAATATTCAGACAAAAATTAGGTAGCCTTTCATTCACCCAGTTACTTAACATTCATTAAACACCTATGGACCAGGCACCAGGCTGGGCAGAGGGGGTGTAAGGTGATAAGACATGGTTCTCTCAAGGATTTTCTTGCCCCATAAGAGAACGGTTATATATCCATGTAAGCTGAATGAAGCCATTATAAATGTTAAGATAATGGTAGATGCAGAACTTGGTTGGTAATAGATAAATTTTTTATTTAAATTGAAGTATAACTGATTTACAATGTTATATTAGTTTCAAGTGTACAATATAGTGATTCAATACTTTATAGATTATACTTCATTTAAAGTTATTATAAAATATTGACTATATTCCCTGTGCTGTACATTACATCCCTTTTATTTATTTTATAACTAATAGTCTATACCTCTTAATTTCCTTCTCCTATCTCGCCCCTCCCCATACCGCTCTCCCACTGGTAATCACTAGTTTGTTCTCTTTATCTATGAGTCTGTTTCTGTTTTGTTATATCCATCACTTTTTTTATTTTTTAGATTTCACATATAAATGATAACATAGATTATTTGTCTTTCTCTGTCTGACTTATTTCAGGAAGCATATACCCTCCAGGCCCATCCACGTTGTTGCAAATGGCAAAATCCCACTTTTTTATGGCTGACTAATATTCCACTGTGTATATATACCACATCTTCTTTATCCAAACGAATTCAATTCTTGCAAGGGAAGCCTGGAATGGAGGCACTTTGTTTGACAACGTTAACATGAAGGTGATTGGTGAACCCAAGGGCATCACTGGAATTGCACATGGAAACATGTAAGATGAGAATAGAACTGAGGTCTGAACCTGGGGATCACCAAGAAGCTTGAGAAAAGGGAAGCAGGACAGAGCAGCACTTACCGCCATGGGGTTTGTTGCAAGAAAGACCAGGATTTGAGTCCCAACTCTGTCTCTGCTAGATGAACGACCTTGAAAAACTTATTCAACCTCTTTAAGGATATTTTATCATCTGAAAAATAGTTGTTATTAGGTCTGACTCAAAGGGGTATTGAAAGAATTAGGAAAATAAAGTTTGAAGGCTACAAAGCACTTAGCATTTTATGTTATAAAATTGAAAAATGTTTTAAATCTTCAATAAAATGAGAAAGCAAGAGTTTAAAGATGAGAATAAAAACAAGGAGATAGTCCTGCTATGGAATTTGGGAAATAACAGAATTTCAAGATAGTCAGTAGTCACCCGTGGCAGGCATTGCAGGGAGGTTTATGCAGTGAGGAATGAAAACTGTCTGTCGGGTTGGTAGATAGGAAGCCATTGTTGACTTTAGTGAAAGTAGCTTCCAGGGTCTGCTGGGGCCACATTGCGATAGTTTGAAAGGTAAATGATGGGTGAACAATTCCAAAGAACAAGGCATACTTACTCTTTCAGGATTTTTTTTTTTTTTTTTTTTTTCCTGTAAGAGAAGGGGGAATAGCTTGAGGGAGACAAAGTGTAAGGAAAGTGTTTTCTTTTACGGTGGTAAAAAACTGTTTTCCATGTGGATAGGAGAGAATCAGGGGAGAGGAAAGTGGAGGAGAAACCGGAAAGAAGGGATACTTGATGGATTGAGGTCCAGAAGACTGCTGGGGACATGAGGACCAGAGTATTCTGGCTGGATGAGCTTTGAAGAGAACCTCAGTCAGCAAGGATGGAGGAATTATCTTGACTAGGTCACCTCTGTTCTCTGAATTTCGGGTTTCACAGAGGTGAGTGGTCACTGCCTCCAGGGGTCCAGCAGGTGGTCTACATGAATGAAGTTGGCCTGCCTTAAGCATCTCTGCAGGTGTTACAGGATTAGTGGGGTTTAGATGGAATTGGTGCACTCAGGCCCGTCAGCCCCAGCCGGTTGTACCTTGTAGGAATAGCTGTAAATGAAGTCTTCAGTGGAAGTAAGAAGAAAGCCAGTGTCATCCTTTATCTTCTAAAGATGCTTTCAGTCTCCACCCTGCCCTGACAGGTGCATGCCCAGGCACCCTTGCACATGCTGACACACTGCCCATTCCAAACATATCTAGGCATCTTCCTGCACTACCTCTGCCGCTCTTTGCTCCCCCTCTGCTCCCTGTTACCAAAGCCTGAAGTGTGGGATGGACAAAAGGGAGTGGTTTAAACTGGAAATAGAAAAAACGAGTTCAATCCAATTTCATCCCCTTTCCCCACGTTATCCCACACTTCGACCTGATGAAAAGGATGGCAGTTTCCTATATTACAAAAGTAAGTCACATTCCCTTAATGTCGTAATCTTCTTGGCTCCATCCCTAACCTGGCAAGCATGGAGAACACGGAAAGTTTATATATTGAAAAAAGACTTTTAGATTAGCTCATGTTTTGTTTGGAAAATGTATGGCTCTGCTTGGAGATAGTATAGTAATGCAGTTCCTTTATGGTGTGGGGGGAACATTGTGACATTTCCTAAACATAATAGCCTCGCCTTATGGTTCCTTGGGATGGAAAGTGTCTAGAGGAAACCTGTAAAAAATTGTTTTGTAAACTTAACAAAAACTTGAGATAAAAATGTCATTTTTGGCTCTAACTGCAATAATTGCTTAGTACCATATGTGTATCTTAAAAGATTTAAGAATAAAATAGTTAATCATCTGCATACTGAATTATATCTGTAACTTTTTAGTAGGAAATGTTCAGTGTTAACACATGTCTGGTATTCTCTTATTGTAGGTCATTGTAATTGCTTCTCTATCGTGGTAAACCTTAAATAAGACTGATACGTATCACAGGAGCAAAGATATATATAATGCCTGGATGGTTCTACCAGGGATCTCCAAAACCTTTGTGCAGGTGGGACTGAGGGTGTCTGCTCATTGCTATGCCCTTGGTGACTAGCCCAAGGCCTGGCTTATATAGAAGACTCCTTCATTATTTGCAAAATGAATAAATGGTGGGTGTGTCTGAGAGATACACATTAGTTTGCATATAACCATATTGTTATTTTTTTCAGTTTGGTTATGTTTCAATTAGATTATTTTCATAATTAGGTACTTACCTTTAGATGGCACTGATACCTCATTGTAGTAACTCAGTACATTTTTACTGTGTCGACACAGCTCTTCCATGTCGAACTACTTGGTTCTGATTTCTTTTCCCACTTAGCTGCTGAATTCCTTCAACACGGTGTAGATAAAGCAGGAAAGTATTTTCCTAGGAAATCCAAGAGTGGGCTTTAGTCCCTACCACAACTTTCCTAAACTCTGTTCTGTAGAACACTAATATAACTCAAGATGTTAATAGAGGTCTGTCAAGAAAAGCTTATGGTGGCCAAGTAAGTTTAGGAAATACGGCATTTGGTGCCCATAAATCTGGGAGAGTCTCAATGTGTATTAGTTTACTAAGGGCTCTGAAAAGTCCTTCAATAAAAGAAATCTGTCCAATTTCATTTACTCAAGCACTCCCAATTTTTTGACTAGGGGATCTATTTCTAACAATATTACGTGCTCCATACAAGCAACTTGGAAAATGCTGTCCTGACCTATGTTTATATCCTTGTGCTAATTCTTAATATATTCTAAATCAAATTGAACAATCATGAAAAAGAAATTTGAGCATCATTTCCTTTCTGTTGCTTGTAAGAGTTCTTTTTATTTCTTTAAAATATACAATAACCTCTAAAGTATGTAAAAATATATGAGGAGTAGTTAAATGGCCCAATGGAGTTCTTCGGTTTCTAATGTATATTTTTCTAAGCCAAAAAGATACTCTTTGAAAAGTGGAGAAATAGATACAACTGACCATTTTAGTGACTATTTTCATTTTGTCTGTGATAAATTCAAAATTCCCAATGGTATACTGCATTGTGTTCATCTAGAACTAATTCTGCTTTGAACACAAAATGTACAAGTCTGGTATTGGCAGAAAATTGTCTCTTGACATGCTTACATGCCATAGAATATGAAATGTTTTTGAGATGAGAGAAAAGTTGATATTGTCTGTGTCAACATGGTATGGACTTCACTTTATAAGAAACTGAAATTCTGTTTCTATTAGGTTCACAAACCTTGTTCCACTCTTGGGGAAAGAAATATGTGTAGTAAACATATGAACAGAGCTATTGAGAACAGACAGAACTTATTTAACTTATTTCAAAATCCAAATGCATACTCTATTCCTAAAGAGTTTGATGCACCCACATATTAAAGGTTGAGCACTAAATTGCAAAGCAGAACTACATATAGCTGGGAAGTCAGTGTCACATGTTTTATCTACACTTCCCCTTAGATGTGTTCTGGAAGGTTAGTAAAATTATTTTAGGTCTCAGTTTTTTTTTTTAATGGAAATGGGAATAACACAGAGCAGGATATTGATGTCTAAGCCTGACTGTGTCTTCCTCAGGAAGGATTTAAAAAATTGCACAACACAATCTGACTGTGTAAGGTCTGGAACTAATCTGTGCAGCTTGATTTCCTAAGGTTTGAAAAAAATGAATTCCTAAGATCATGGATTCTAATGTCTGCAGGATGATGACTGCATAGACACTGAGGAAAAGCATCTAAATGGACCAAGGGACAACTAAAATCAGGCATTATCACACTGACATCCTTCCTTGTTCCAGCCTGAGAAAAGCAGTTAAAGATATATGACTGCATATAACAAAGGAACATGAGTGGATCCACTGTTACTGCTTTACAAAAAAGCATGAATGACCCTATATGAGAGGAGTTTCTTGTAACATTTATTTGTAACACACACTTGGACGCTGTTGAACATGAGTCCTTGGTGGGAATCCGGAGTTCCCTAATCAATTATGATTCTAAGATGGTCATCCAAATCATATGGCAAAGCTTGCCCTGGTCAGCTCAGCAGAAATTCTTAATTATAACTACATCTATATCTATATCTCTCTACATATAGATATATACACACAAATGCATATATGTACATATACATACATGTATATAATTACAGGTGTATATATATTATACATACGTATATGGGTATATATGTATACATATATATGTATATACAAAATATATATGTATAAGTGCACATATATTTTCTTTTTCTTTTTTTTTTAAAGATTTATTTATTATTTATTTATTTATATTTTTGGCTGTGTTGGGTGTCAGTTGCAGCACACGGGGTCTTCGTTGAGGCGCGGGCTCTTCCTTGTGCCGCGAAGTGTGAGGGCTTCTCTCTAGTTGTGGCGTGTGGGCTCAGTAGTTGTGGTGCGCACGCTTAGTTGCCCCGCTGTATGTGGGATCTTAGTTCCCTGACCAGGGATTGAACCCGCATCCCCTGCATTGGATGGCGGATTCTTTACCACTGGACCACCAGGGAAGTCCCACACATATATTTTCTTTGGTAGAACATATTTATTTGGATTATGAAATTGACATGACAGGTCTGAAGAGCTAAGCCTCCTCCAGCTTCATCCCCACTAATCATGACACCTCCTCCCTGCAATCACCTCCCTCCTCCCAGCCCTTATAAACAGGAGCCTTTGAGGCTTTGAGAGTAACTTCAACAGAGCAACTCCTCTAAAGTTAGTAAATTCCTGTTGCCAAGGTTACAGATTTTTTCTTCTTAGATTATTTGTCCAAAATAAAGTATTTGGTGCTTCTGGAATGGTGTGGTTGCAGAACAAGCCCAGATGCATAGAAATTTCTCTTTCAGTGTGGGCAGGAATAATACTTGGTGTTTCCCATGCCTTTTGCTTTTCATGGGATTTAGGAAGACTACATTCCTCAAAATCTCTTGCTGTGGGGTTGGGGCTATGAAACTGGCCAATGTAATGTGCACAGAAATGACGTATGCTACTTCCAGGTCTGTTGTTCAAAAGCACTCCATGAGAGCCCTCCAGATCCCTGAACCATCCATCCAGAGCTGCCCAATCCCATCAGACTTTGTGCGAGCGAGAAATAGACTTCTTTTTGTATTGTGTCACTGATTTGGGGGCTTACCTTTTGCAACAACTAGCAGTGGCTATCCTGAGTACTAAACTCAGAAAATAATCAAATAGGGTGGCAGTCAAGTACTTCCATCAGATTTGGTCCCATTGAATATGTTCATGTGGGTTGAACTCGTTAGTAATGGGACAAAGTGTTCACAGGCCCCTCAAACATTTAGCAATAGTCTAGGAATGTAGTATCACATGGAAACAAACATTAGTAGCCTGAAAAAGAGTGTAAAAGGGCCATAGGTTGTTATATTGTTTACCCTAATGGAAGTCTTATTCACAGCCAGACTTCTATTTCATCATGAAATAAATTCTTTTTGGTCTTTGGCCTCAGGGACTTTGCAAATGTATATTATAGGTTGATTTCTGGGAATTGTGTCCCAGAGAGGTGAGACTCCTGTACAACTCAGGCAAGTATACTTTTAAGTAGTCACTAATGCATATGCAGACCTACCGCGTGCTTCCATTTCAGTTAGCCTTATGTAGAGTTGATCTATATGTTGCATTTCTGTTGAGAGATGGAAAAATGTAATTTGAAACCACCTGCAGGTTATCCAAAATATGGATAATCTTCCTGTAGAATAAACGGATACACTTGAGCAAAATGGCACTTTTAAATCCAGGAACAAATTGATATGTCTGTCCAGCTCATGAGGTAAGGGAGGGACTGGGCCAAGGGCAAGAAGCAATGGCCTTGGGGCTAGAAAGTCAGCTGCCAAGTTCTTTTCTGACAGTTACGGCTGTGACCTTGACATGTATCAGGAATCATTCAGTCTTTGAGAGCCTCAGTGTTTTAATTTGTAAGATGGAGATAATAATACCTTCCCAGCCTATTTCACGTGCTTGCTTTAAGTTATAAGTGAGGTAACATGCATAAAAGTGCTTTATAAAGTGTTATACCAATGTGTTATTGTAACTAACTTAGGATTCTTAGGGAGTCATGAACCAAAGTTGAAAAAGCACAAACGTGCAAGCCATTCACTTAGTAGACATGAGAACCCCATGGGGGGGCGTTATAAGAGGCGGATGCATTAGGATCTTTCACCTTATCCCGTTTGCTTATTCCTTAGCATTAAGGGATTGGGGGAACCCCCTTCCTTAGAACTTTGGTGGTTGATTCCTGTGGGTGTTCAGAAATAAAATGACATGTTTGCCTCTGGATTAATTAGGCCTTTAAGATGAATAAAATAGACTTCACTGGAGGGGGCTTTCGAAACAGGGAGCGAGAACATCCCAGAAACAGACAGAAATCGTGATGCAGATGATAAAATTTCTCTTGAGCTGGATTTAATTAGAAATTGCTGGAACCATTTGGCATGCAAACAGCTGCTGTCAGATCTACACAGCATTTCCCAGCCTTGGAACAGCTGTATGTAGTTTTTCTCTCTCTCTCCAACTAGACCTATGCAGAAAACCTGTTACGTTCTGGCAGGGCTTTGGCGTTATTCTCATGAGCAAATCAGATCAGCTCAGACAAGACATGAAAAAGAGTTGCATATTTTATATCTAAATAATCCTTTATCTTTTTGTTGTTGTTGAAGTTTTCTCAGAATGTTTTCAGTGTGGGCTTGTGAAGTTTTTTGGAGGGAAAATATTTCAAGCACCTGGGAAGCTCTCACAGTGTTGCAGTGGGTTCCGCTACACTTTGAAATCTGCAGGTAGATTTTAGTGTCCTTAAATTTATACGTAAGCTGGAGGCACTCTTCAGCTCTGTCATTTGAATGTGCTACTGGTTATAATGAGGTGGAGGGGTAAAGGGTCTTTGAATTTTGTTTTGAAAGACTATATGCCTGGAGAAATGCTGCTTCTCGCCCTGGCCAGCCACATGAAATGGGTTCTGGTGGTTACAAGAAGAGGGTGAATGTTCATGTGTGGCCCAGCCCTCTACTGGGGAAACATGAATTCCAAATACATGCTTTCCTGGTGATCAGTAGTCTTACATAGTCATGCACAAGGGAGTGCAGGGTGTGTGTGTGTGTGAAAGCTCTTCTGAAGAGTTCTTGGGGGTTTACATCTGCTATGGGAGTGGTTCTGACTCTGGCAATGCAAATCCCCTCCCCCTAAAGCAGCTCTCAAGCTAGTCAAAATGCTCAAAACCAACCATTTTTCAGCACTCTGGGATCTGATCAAAAGCATGCCGCATCATGAGAAGGGTTTATTCATGAAAACTACTGAACCTTGGTTAAGAATGGTGTGGGTCTGTGGCCTCATCTTCAGGGGCTGTTGCTAACCCCCCAGTTCTGTCTGTGGTAGTTCATCCAGGGCAGGCAGGGCAGCCTTAAAACCCATCAGCTCAACTGTCCCTGGAGAAAGGTGTTCACTTGATTGTCAGTTGCAGCGGCAACTTGGTGGCAAACCAGCAGGGAGGGCCAGCAGCAAGAACATTTGGGGCAAGCGATATTTGGATGGATCAGTCAGAGATTCAGCAGGAATTTTCAGGCTGGAAGACAGCCTTGGCAGTTTGCTAAGCTTTGCTATATCCCCGGCGGGCCGGAGGCTGTAGGCATGCACAGCAGAGATGCAAGCAGCCAAACATCCAGGCAGATGGAGGCTGAACACAGGTGCAGAGGAGGCGGGAGAGCCAGTCACTGGTCAACTCATTGAACGTTCTTACACACCGCTAAAGATGCTGCTTTGATTTTGGAAATATCACTCTTGTAGCCATATGGGACATGGAAAGGATGTGAAATGGTGTTTTACTCCTCAAATTGAGCTCCCTCCTCTCCGATGAAAGAACTGCATCAGAATCATCTAAGGGGACTATGAAAAATGCAGATTCCTGGGTTCCTTCCAAATGTACAGAATTATAAGTCCTGGTAGAGCCCAGGAACTGGCATTTTTGCAAATATGGCGGGTGATTGTGACGCACTCTGACCCCTGAGAACTGAGAGACAGTGTGTCGGCCCAGGAGAGAGAGGAGAAAGTCTGAAATTAGGAAGAAGAAAAAAAAAATTGAAACTTTTTTGAACTGAGAGGAAATATCCTGGTATTTCAGTTGTTCCAACTCTAATGTATAAATATTCATACATTTTGGCAACCACAGCTTCCTTTTTGAGTGATAGAGTATCACCATTTATTTGGATGCGTTATGAATTATGTATGTATCGCACCAATTCCAATGGACAGGATTTAGTCACCAATTTAAAAAAATAATAAATTATAATTATGAATCACTCTGTGACCATGTAATTTATCATATAAACAGATATTCTGAGTGTTAAAAGGGAGTACTAAAATAATTTAAATCTTTTGAAGTACTTATTTATTGAGGTATAAGTTGGTTTTATTATATTGGTGGACGGTTATACAGTCCTAGTCACAAGGCTATTTAAAAAAATATTTTAAAAAAGTAACAAATAACCATGTGCATTATATTAAAAGAAGACATATTGATCATCTAAAGATTTAAAATAACATGAGTCGAGTAGTCATTTATGGAACACATTCCCATACCTCAATTGGTTTTTCAGGGATTCTCTCTTTAACAGCGTGTTACTGGTATTTTTTCTAAGGAATTTTTAATTTCACTGTAGGCTTATTTTTTGCATAAATTGCATATCATCTTCTTTAAGGTTGCATTTTATGGCTGATAAATATATAAATGTTGACACATTCAACTGACACTTTTCTGTACCCCATAATATCGTTAGTTTAAGAACTCTCTCCCTTCAAAGGTATCTGGTAATTCACGCAAAGTTGCTAAATGTAAGCATTATCAGTTTTCACATTGAAGTCTACAAATAGTTCAACCCCAACATTTTCATAAGTACTGTCTTTTTACTTCCACTCATAGTACGTTTACTTGATGGATATTTTTACAAGACAAAACATGTCAATTTTTTCTGATTCCTTTGAATGTTTTACTATATGTAGATGCTGTGAAATCATAGGCTTTTCGATATTACTCCATTTTGATACAGAATATTCAATTATCTCATTAAAAATGAGAACTCCAGGACTTCCCTGGTGGCGCAGTGGTTAAGAATCCACCTGACAATGCAGGGGACATGGGTTCGAGCCCTGGTCTGGGAAGATCCCACATGCCGCAGAGCAACTAAGCCCATGCGCCACACCTACTGAGCCTGCGCTCTAGAGCCTGCGAGCCACAACTACTGAAGCCCGTGTGCCTAGATCCTGTGCTCCGCAACAAGAGAAGCCACTGCAATAAGAAGCCCGCGCACCGCAACGAAGATTAGCCCCTGCTCGCCGCAACTAGAGAGAAACCTGTGTGCAGCAACGAAGACCCAACACAGCCATAAATAAATAAATAATAAATAAATAAATAAAAACAAAAATAAAAAATAAAATAAAAATAACTCCATTGAAGCATGGAAAATCTAAAATCAAGTTATTCTGAAGTTCAACTATAAACTGTCTAAATTAGACCACTGTATTAGTTCTCCTATTGTTGCTGTAGCAAATTACCACAAACAACACATATTTATTATCTTACAGTTCTGGAGGTCAGATGTTCAACAAGGGTTTCATGGGGCTAAAGTCAAGATGTTGGCAGGGCTGCATTCCTTCTGGAGGTCTTGGAGGAAAATTCATTCCTTGCCTTTCCAGCTTCTAGGGGCACCCACATTCCTTAGCTGGTGGTCCCTTCCATTTCCAAAGCCAGCAATGGCTGGTTGAATCACACTCACATGGCATTACTCTAACACTGACTCTACCTTGGCTTCCCACCTTTACTTTTAAGGATGCTTCTGATCACTTGGACCCACCCAGATAATCCTGGATATCTTCCTATTTTAAGGTCAGCTGATTAGCAACCTTAATTCCATCTGCAACCTTAATTCCCCTTTGCCATGAAATATAAAATATTCACAGGTTCTGGGGATTAGGGCATAAGGCCATGAAATATAAAATAGTCACAGGTTCTTGGGATTAGGGCATAAGCATCTTTGGGAGGCTATTATTTTGCCTATTTAAAATAAAATCTTTTCAATTTTATATTGAAGTATATTTGATTTACAATGTTGTGTTAGTTTCAGGTGTGCAGCAAAGTGATTAGTTATACATATACTTATATCTATTCTTTTTCAGATTCTTTTCCCATATAGGTTATTACAGAGTATTGAGTAGAGTTCCTGGTGCTATACAGTAGGTCCTTGTTGATTATCTATTTTATATATAGTAGTGTGCATATGTTAATCCCAACCTCCTAATTTATCCCTCTCTGCTTTTGGTAACTGTAAAGTTGTTTTCTAAGTCTGTGAGTCTGTTTCTGTTTTGTAAATAAGTTGATTTGTGTCATTTTCTTTTTAGATTCCACATATAAGTGATATCATATATTTTTCTTTCTCTGTCTGACTTACTTCAATTAGTATATTTGAAATGGAGATATTAGTTGTAGGAAAGGTTTAGCATACAGAGATGAGATATTGGTGATCAAGTTACAGATTTAAACACACATCATTGGGAGAACCAGATTCATTACATGTGCGTATCACACATTACTAGGCAAGTAATAATACAAGAAATTAAAAGTATGAAGTAGATATCTACTAAACATATTCTGCCTTATTTTAATATAAATATCAATAACAAAATTTAGTTAAAGTATGAAAACTCAGGGCAAATGCTAAACTGTATAGGGTGTCAGATAATAGGTATAAAGTGGGAATGTAACAGGATCTATAATCATCTTGCACGTGAGGTAGGTACTATTCTTATTATGTTCATTCCCATTTTACAATGGAAAATTAAGCCATGGGTGATGGGGAGTGGGTAGGAAAGAAACTCAACTAAGTTCATGTCTCCAGTAAAAAGAGCTTATAATAAGTTTTTTCCTAGAGCTAGTGATTTTAAAATCACTGTAGAATTCTGCCAATCATTTGGAGAACGGTTGAGAATATGTGGGAGAATGTATTTTCAGAAACAGTTGCAATGATATCTCGCATCCATGTGCTATGCTTACAATGTGATTTTGAAATTCCATTGAGAGGTGGGGGTCTCTCTTCCCTCCACTGGAACCTGGGTGGACCTGTGACTGGAAAGTGACTTGTAGGTTATAAAAGGCTTTGACCTGATTCTCTTGAGATTCTCTCCCTTAAGTTTCTTTCCCTTGGAATCTAGCCATGTTGTGGGGAAGCACAAAGCTGCATCATGTAGAGGCCCATATGGAGAGGAACAGAAGCCAGCACCAGCTCGCCAGCAATTTGAGGGAGCTATTTTATAGATTGCTAGTACAGCTCAGGTGAGCCACAGATGACACACCACCTACAGCAGGTTGTATGCAGATTTTTCAGTAAAATAAGCGATTGCTGTTACTCCAAGCTTCTAAATTTGGGGGTGATATTTGACCCAACAATAGTTAACTGGAATAGGATGACTTCAAGTTTCTAAATTCAAGTAATTGGCTCTCTTATCTTACTTCTATAACTGATGTTTTCTGGCAACTTGGTATCATGGTGGCAAGAAGAACAACGGTTGACATCTGATGGAATACGTTTGTATGTGTGATCTTCTTCAGCTTAGAAATGCAGTGTAGGATCTGAAGGCAGAGTTCCTCTTGCTCAAACAGGTGAAACCTGAGTTTGGAGACTTAGTGTTTCATTCTTGAGGCCTCTGGAACGTTGATGCTGAGACAGACACAGAGGCCATTAATTCAAGCCATTGCAACCAGCTTCTTCTGTTACACATTTGATTCACCTGGGGGACTTTAAAAAGTACTGATGATTGTGTGGTGCTCCTATACCCCAAATATTCTGATGACATTGATTTTTGCATGGTGCTTGATTATTAATATTTTTTAAAAGTTTCCCAGGTGTTTATAATGTGCATTTATGTGTGCAAACCTCTTGACTAGGTGGACAGCAACATCCAAAATTCAACCCTTAGAGAGAGGATTCTAAAATGAAGAAAAGAGGAAATAAGGATTGACTAATGAGGGTGAAATAAAAGTGGTTTGGACCCTTGGCAGAGCTATGGAATATATCCTACTGGCAGGACAGCAGGGCCTGGTGTGCATTTGTGTAGTTCAAGTTAGTTCTCTTAAACAGACTTCTGGTAGTCATTGGGACAACTCCCCCAAATCCAGTTATCCTCTCCTTTTGGACTCATAAAGTTTGAATTTCTGGCCCTGTCATGCTTTAGTGGGGTCATGAGATAAGCATTGACCAATGAGGTGTGGATTGGAGCCTTTACTAGCAGGTTCAAGGTCCTGCAGAATATTCTCTCTCTGGCATAGAAAGAAGCAAGATTTGAAATGTGTCTTTTCCATCACCACAGATCACTAAGAGATTATGAGGAATAGAATTCTGCTGCCAATCCCTGATGGAAATATTGGATGAGGGAGAAATAAATTTGTTGTTGCTTTGAGCCACTAAGATTTTGCATTGTTTGTTACTGCAGCATAACCCATCATATCCTGACTAACACAAAGTCTGAGCAAGATAGGCATGCATCTCTCTGCAGAGGGTTAGAACTCCTACCCTTCTGAAGCCAAATTTTGTCCAGGATTCCTTTAGGGGAAATAAGAGGACAGAAAATAGAAGTTTTAGCTCATGCTTCATGAACTAAAGTAACATGGTTTGACTTCCAGTCAGAGAACTAAATATTTTATTTAGAAACCAATATTTGGAAAGCAGGCAGCTTTCCCCTAAGGGTAAATTGGATATGATGCCAAGTTCACACTCATGGAATTTATTGACTGCTCTACTTTCAACGTAAGGTATCAAAGCTTTCTATAGCTTTCCATATTAGTGACCCATGTAAAACAAACCTTACCACATGGGCTGCGGTTTTCAAGAAAGCTTCTATTAAACGAACTACTCGATATAAGTTTACTGGGGTGGGGTGACGGGGGATGGAAAAACACACCCATACTTAGAATAGCCCTTTTTGTGCTTCTTTCTTCTAATTTTATACCCAAGAACTTTTTTTAGAAGTCAACATTAGTGGCAGAATTTACTTTTAATTATAGACTTCTTCTTAGAGCTGGAGCATAGGAGAAATTACTTCTCTTAAAAGCAATCTCCATGCAGAAGTCCCATTATGTTTGCATTTTGATCAATTTACTGAACTTTTGATGGTCCTCTTTGCCATGTAAATCCGTAAGGTTACCTTCAGCCACAGCCTGCTTCCTGTAAACGTTTACTTTCTTTCTTATAAACTTTAAGATTCCTCTTATGTCCATTATCTGTGCAGCTCTTTCCTGGGATCTTCTTCCTTCAGAACTGTCTTTGAAAAGCTTCACAGTCATGAAAGCAAATGCAAAGCTATGGCAGAATATTTGTGGCATTAACTTCTGCATTTTTCACCTAGTATTTCCTTTTTTCCCCCTTTACATTCATAAGAGATTAGGCCAATAGACAAGGCTGAGAGCACGAAAGACCCGTGGTCTCTGACATGTAATGGTTGGGGCACGGTATTCAGGCAAAATGTTTGACCAGGAGCAGGAGGAAAGTGGAGCTTCCTTCTAAATCTACGTAACTACAAAAGATGTTCCTGGTTGGAAGGAAGACAAAAGGAGTATATCTAGTGTGTTAATAGAAGCTTTGAGCTATAATAAAGCCAACAGATTAGGAGACTATGGCTACTGAAAAGACAGTTTGTTACTCACAGCTCCTAAGGGGAGGGTCACATCACACCATGCGGGGCCACACAGGGAACCGCCAGGGTCAGTCATGGGGCACAGGGAGGCGGGAAAAACAGGGTAAGAACATTTATTGTAGTTTCTTGGGAAAAACAGGTAAAGCAGGGCAAACAGGTTTAGGATTGGCTAGTTTAAATAATATTATTGGGCTCTGGGGCATAGGAGCTGTCCCTAGTTGCCTGGTACCTGGCCCTGGTGTGGTTAGGGCATGTGAATTCCCCAAGAGGACATGGGCGTATTTGAAAAGATGCTAATCCCCAAGCATAGCAGAAAGGTGGCAGAAAGTCCCAGCACCCAAACCTGCTTACCTACACAGGCCAAATGATGGGCATTTCTGAGAAAACTTGTATAATTTAATGATCAGACCCCTGTCCCCTTCTCCTACATCAAAGCATGTAAGCCTCCAGGAACTCTGAGATGACCTGGGGTTGGGGAGTGACTTACCAGGGTGACCACGTATGGACAGCAAGACACATTTGAGAGTCCTTATAATTATGCTGGGATAACCAGCATAAGCCAGGACTGTCCCAGGGAAACCAGAACATACAGTCACCCAGCATTAACCTTAAGGAAATTAGCCTTAACTAATGAATAGTGAGACATGTATAAGAGATTCTCTCAAAAACTGCTCTCTCGATTTAAACATTAAGTGTAATATACCCAGAAAACAATGGAAAACGAATAATTCTCTTTGGTTGCATTGTTTATCTTTCATATGATCAACAGTGTATAAATTGCTCTTGTTCATAAGTAGTCTCCACATGGTGTCAGGTTATTCATCCTGTCACACAGTCTGCAAATAATTTGCTCACATGATGCCAACTTTTAAATGTGTTAAATATGAGAAGTTGACCCAAACACACAGAATTTGTACACTTTTTTGCGATAACAGTAATGGCTTGTCTAATGTTATAGAGATACACGTATAGAGTCATCCAAAATTTTATTTTAGGTAAAGAATGTAAGTCGGTCAACAGAATTGATTGTGGTCCTTATTCACATTTCATAGCTCCTTGACACCTTTGTGGTCATAATGAGGAATGTATATATTCAAAAGCCAAAGCAAGTTATGACTTTTAGTCAGAGAGGGTCCCGCTAATAGGTCCTACTGACAGTAATGAGTGCCTTGTGGGAAATGAGGAGAAAACCAGGCTTCTATTTGCATGAATAAAATCTCCATATGGCTTCAAGAAGTGTGTGCGCATGTGTGTTTTTAAAGTAGCTTGCTCTTTCCCACGATCATAGGAAGAAGATCATGCTCTAAGAATTTCAGTTTACAACAGCCAGGCGGCTGTGGCTTTTTTTTTTAAAAATCAATCATTTACATATATATATATATATATATATATATATATATATATATATGAAATATATATATGAAGTAAATATTGAAAGAATATAAGGCAAGGGACGAATAAAATTATGTGAAACAAGCCCCAAAAGGTATATTATTGTAATGACAGAAGTTTGGTGACTTCTGTACAACTTTCAAGCTCCCTATGAAAGACTTCAACGTAAAAAAAAGTCATTTCTCTCTTCCTTGCCATACTCTTTCTGTGCAGATGGGGTGGACCACACTAAAGTCTCTACTCTTTCTCTGTGTGCTGATCACTGTTTGATCGTTCAACCCACTCATTCCACACTACCTGAAAGAACCAGCTATGACCTCTATTGATGGGATAGAGGATGTGTGAGGGACACACATCTCTGTGGCTGGGCTGAGACCAGGGTGAGGCAAATAAGGCACTGGCTTTGGGTGCCCTAGAGGGTTGGATAACGGCCCCCGAATATATGTCCAAGTCCTACCCCCAGAACATGTGAACGTGATCTTATTTGGATAAAATGTCTTTGCAAATGTAATTAAGAATCTCCAGATGAAATCCCACCCTAAATCCAATGACAGGTGTCCTTACTAGAGAAAGGCAGAGGGCAATTTGACACACAGAGACACGGGGGGAAAAGGCCTTGTGGAGACAGAAACAGAGGTTGTAGTGATGCAGCCACAAGCCAAGGCACATCTAGAGCCACCAGAAACTGGAGGAGGCAAGGAAGCATTCTCTCCTAGGGGCTTCAGAGGAAGCATGGCCCTGGTGACACCATAATTTCAGACTTCTGGCCCCCAGAACTGTGAGAGAATATCGTTTTAAGCTGCCCAGTTTGTGGTCATTTATTACAGCAGCCCTAGGAAACTAATACAGGCAAAAAACTTTAAAAGGGTACCAGAAAAGTCAGTAATCAAAATAATATTTTGATGTAATATTTTTTAAAAAAATCAAAATAAACACAAAAAAGACAACTCATGATGAACAAAGTGTCAACAATTTAAAGATAACTTGTGAGGTCATGGCAGGGATGGGCACGTGGGTGCCCCGGGCATGCTGAATCTGGTTGGTTAATAAATTGGTGCCTTTTAAACAGAACAAAAAGCAATAATTGTTAATGTTTATTTGGAATAGAGGCCAAACCCTCCAAGGGAGAAAACTGTAGCTGCACTTCATTTCTTTTCTATAGTTCAGACCAATTCATCCCTGGTCCCTAGGTTGTGTGACTCTCTGAAGTGAACCAGATTTACAGTAGAGACTAGGAATGTTTCCTTTTAATCTCATGTTCTCTGAGAAGGGTTTAGTAGATATTGTTTCCTCTATCTGAATACATTTTTTTTAGGTTTATGGTTCCAGCAACCCCCTGCCTGGCAGCCTCTAAATCTAGCTTTACTTACATCTGTATCACCTTCTGTTTTAAGTTGGGAGCCTCAGAAACCAACTGAGTCTAAATGAAGGAATGACCTTCAGTGGAAACCAGCTGTCTGTGCTCTTCTCTCACCTTCCATTTAGTGTTGTGAATCTGTCTTCCCAGTCCTCCTAGATCACCATGGGCTCTCACTAAGGAATGACAGAGAGCGAGCAGCTGGGGGCGTCTGCTATACAGCAGTGTGAGACGTTCTTACCATCTGAGACTTGCATCATATCCACTGGTTAAAGGAATCCCTCCTATGTAGGGCTCTCCCCTCTCCAGACTGCATGCTCTCTGAATAAGAGCACTAGTGATCTGAGAGTGGGGTCTACATGCTCCCCTCAAGCTCCTGGCTTTGGGAGGGATTGGATAAAGTCTCCAAAGAAATGAAACTACCTAATGATAACTCCCAAATCCCTGTAGGTGTGCAAGAAGGCAGGAGAAAGGAAAGTCCACATGGGCAGCTCTGGCATGAAACTTAGAGGTCCTTATTTCTCCCTAGGACTCTTTTCAGAGTCACAAGTTGTTGCTTTGATTATTCAAATCATGTCAAAGATCTTCCATGGGCTGTTTTCTGTATATGGAGACAACAGGAGCCAGATTCCAAACTGCCTCCATAATTTGTATTGACTTAAAATCAAATCACATAGCCAGGACATGGAAACAACCTAAATGTCCATCAACAGAGAACTGGATAAAGAAGATGTGGTACATATATACAATGGAATATTACTCAGCCATAAAAAGGAACCAAATTGGGTCATTTGTAGAGACATGGATGGACCTAGAGACTGTCATACAGAGTGAAGTAAGTGAGAAAGAGAAAAACAAATATTGTATATTAACGCATATATGTGGAATCTGAAAAAATTGGTATAGACGATCTTATTTACAAAGCAGAAATAGAGACACAGATACCAGGGGGGAAAGGGTGGTGGGATGAATTGGGAGATTGGGATTGACATATATACACTATTGATACTATGTATAAAATAGATAACTAATGAGATAACTAATGAGAACCTACGATATAGCTCAGGGAACTCTACTCAATGCCCTGTGGTGACCTAAGTGGGAAGGAAATCCAAAAAAGAGGGGATATATGTATACGTATAACTGATTCACTTTGCTGTACAGTAGAAACTAACACAACATTGTAAAGCACCTAAACTCCAATAAAATTTTTTTAAAATAAATAAAAAGGCAAGTCACAGATGGGAATTAGGAATATAGGTGTCTTTGCATTCTAATAATCAGTAACTATAACTTAACACCTTTTTCTATAATGTAGCTACAGGAAATGATCTTCACTAGAGATTTGATGGCAGTTTTTTTTTTAACATCTTTATTGGAGTATAATTGCTTTACAATGGTATGTTAGTTTCTCCTTTATAACAAATTGTATCAGCTATACATATACATATATCCCTATATCTCCTTCCTCTTGCATCTCCCTCCCACCCTCCCTATCCCACCGCTCTAGGTGGTCACAAAGCACCGAGCTGACCTCCCTGTGCTATGCAGCTGCTTCCCACTAGCTATCTAGTTTACATTTGGTAGTGGATATATGTCCATGTCACTCTCTCACTTCATATTTCAAAGACTAAGGGTGTCTTATATTAGTACATATGCAGACGACAGTGGGAAATGCAGGTACTAATCTGAACTTTTAATGCTATAAAGCCGAGTATCCAAGTATTTGGAAATAACCTTTGCTCGAATGGATGTGACATCAGCTGAGAAGTTGATGTAGCTCATGTGGTCCAGGTCAAGGAGGGTGGAGGCAGTTAAGCTCTGAGCGAGTGTGACCGGCGGTGGGAGGTGAGCTCTGTTGTGCAGGAAGTGTCATGGTGTCTACGTCTCTGCACAGTGTGGGGTTCACGTTCATCTTTCTCTTAGAGCAGGAAGTGCCTTTTTCTGCCAAAAGAGTTTAAAAACCCATCCTCTCCGCACAGCCTGCAGAAGACTGATGGTCCTACAGAGAGAACACAGCTGCCAGAGAGAGAGAAAGCACTGGTTCCCACAAGAGACTGAATGAAGCTGCTGGCAGACACAGAATCCTGAGATTAGAGAGAAATGCAGTGAGGAAACACAGCCAGAGCTATGATCTTGCATAGAATTTTGGATGAAATCGAAGCCTTGTATTGAATATATTGGCAAAGGTTCAGTCCTTAAATGGTATACTTTGCGTATACATGTTGGAATATGTTTACTAAGATTTAGTAACAGAGGCTCAAAGCTAGATATGGCCACCCCATACCATCTCATGGATGACGTGAACACCCCAGGGCACTTTGAGTAGGGTCCATACTCAACCAACACGATCTCTTTAGCCCTAATAAAAGTTATGTTATGCTCCATCATGAAGAGGAACTATAGACTGATTTCAGAAGACTCAAAATATACTCTTAAGTAGCAAGGTATGAATTTCAGTTCACAAACTCAAGTGCTCTTTAATACAACTTCCATTACTTTTTTAAAAATGAACTTAATTCTGTTTGGAGCTCTCATTCCATCACATAGTGGAAATTTAATCTCAGACAACTGAAGTTTATCTCACCACTTCTATCCCTTTTTCCATAAGTGTATGTCTACATACTGAGGGGACTGTGTTATGTTCTTCACTAGGCTGGGGGAAAGGAACTGGTTTTCCATTAATTTGGTTGTCATAGTCTCCTCTGCTCTATTGCCCGTCCTGTCCTTAAAGGTCCATCTAAGGGTCCTACTGACTCACCCCTCAAGCTCACCGCAAAGTCCCTCAACTCTGTCCTTCTCCTTGCTATTTCAGGGTCATTCTTTGCATGCTACCACATTGGACATCACCCGAAGCTGCCTCCACTGCCCATCCTTGGGAATTTTTCAGCTGTTCATGTTCCACCCTAGACTGTGGACACCCTGTGTTTGTCTAGGACCCCATCTGCTTGAATGCACCTACAGCGGTTATTACCTGGGGGTCTTGCTGCCTCCTTATATCCCTCTGGGAATGGCCATGTGAACTCTCTCTGCTCCCCATAGCTGGGAGGTAGAGGGAAAGGCAAAGTCCATGCCCCTCCTTGGAGACCCACAAGCTTCTCATTGCTGTCCCTCTGCATCTCTTCTATCTCCAAAGATTAGGAAGATTTTTCCTAGTTTATAGAAGGGAAGGAGGGGAGAGCATAGAGCAGAAGATGTGCTTTTCTTCAACAGACATTCTCTCAAGTCTACTGATTTTCTCTGAGTTTGGAAATTTTAAAAGCAGAAACATCCTATCTGATAGCCCTGCTTCCTGCGGCAGCTCCACTTCTGGGAGACAAAGGTGCAAAATGCCTATCTGGATGTAAGGGGGGCAGAGAAGTAGAGGGAATATAAGCAATCAACAATACATTCATTAGAGGGGCACTGACATATATGCACTACCAAATGTAAACTACATAGCTAGTGGGAAGCAGCCACATAGCACAGGGAGATCAGCTCGGTGCTTTGAGACCACTTACAGGGATGGGATAGGGAGGGTGGGAAGGAGACACAAGAGGGAGGGGATATGAGGATATATGTATATGTATAGCTGATTCACTTTGTTATACAGTAGAAACTAACACACCATTGTAAAGCAATTATTCTCCAATAAAGATATAAAAAATAAATAAAAATAAAGATCTAGTAGAAAAGGAAAAAAAGGACACATATTAACAAGAGAATTAGAGAAGAAAGTCAGAAAATGTTGTTATTAAGTTATAAAATTGTGGCACAGAAAATAATGAAAAGAGTCTTCTCCATAAAAAAAAAAAATCATTAATATTTCAAAATGTCAGCACGCCTAGAAACTGTATTTAAGAAACTGATTATGATTTTCACAAAATCTGAGTTTGGTCATATTCTACAAGTTCCTTCATTCATCTTCATAAAGTTCTAAGTTCAGGCAACTATATGGTGTTATTAATATGAATATTCCTGGTCTTGGTGGATTATGTATGTTAGAATTAAGATTCTTATGTTTACAGTAGGAAATACAATAACGTGAACACCATCCTTTGCAGAATTTTCTCTTGGGAAGCTATATTTGTTTTGTTTTGTTTTGTTTTGTTTTGCTACAAATTTCCTTTATAGCGAAAGAGTCAGGGATGGGGGGAGGGGTTGGTCCAGGATCCAATCTAGGTCACACATTGCATTTAATTCTCATGTCTCTTTAGTCTCTTTTAAGCTGAAGTAGTTTCTCAAGTCTTCTGTCTTTCATGACCTTGGCATTTTAGAAGAGTACAAGGCTGTTACTTTGTTGAATATCCCTAATCTTGGGTTTGGCTATTCCCTCATAGTTAGATTCAGGCTGTGCATTTATGGCATCAACACCCAGAAGTGAGGCTGTGTCCTTCCCAGTGTACCCCTGTCAAGGGGTAAATGATAACTAGTTGTCCAATTTACTGGTGATAATAACTTTGATCACTTAGTTAAGATGGTTTCTTGTGTAACCACAATATAATTACCAAAACCGAGAACTTAACATTACTACAATCCTACTATCCAATTTATGGACTGTGTTCAAACTTTGCCACAAATTTCCTGTAAGGCTATTTTTTTGTGGGGGGAGATATATTTGATATCGGTTCATGGACACAATTTGAAGCATAAGTAGAATTTGCTAAGTATCTAATATCTAAACTTTCAAATACAGCTTTTTAGAAGTCAAGCCTAAAATGAATTACTGGGAAAATAATGTTCTAAACCCAAACCTTAAACTGTAAAAAGATTTTACTATCTCTATGTAGTTAAATACAGAACTTGCTTTTTTAAGGTGACCCAATTAAACCATGAAAGTAAGAAACTGAATATTGAGTCTATACATTACTGAGAAGTCAGTTGTTCAGGAGCTTTGAGACCCGTTATTCACTTCTTGGTAAACATAATTTGAATGTGGTGACAGAAATTTCATTAATTCCAGAAAACTCTGTATTTTGAGTGAAATAACCTTTTCTTTCTATCAGCAAAAGCATTTAGAGGAGTCCTTTATCTAATTCAAATCTATCTGTCAGTGTTTTCTCACTCTTCTTACAAATTCACTTAACAGAACGTGGTTTCTAGAGTTGGAAACAGTGTAAGAAGAGAAAGTCAGTAGGAACTTCAGTGCAAAATGTAAAAGCAAGACATGTCAGATAGAGTTTAGACTTATCAAAGCTGTTCACCGAGTTTCAAAAGGGTTGGCAGGCACATGATTTATCTTCATATGGTTAATGTTCAGCTTTTACCTCCTTGAGGAAAAAACTGCCAAATAACCCAATAAACCATGGGCCGCTTACCAGAGGCAGATGAAAGATCTGCACCTGCAAAGTTACATAAACATCTTAGATAAGAGTCAAGGGCCTTAATCTTTTGTGCAGATTTACGTCCCCCAATTAGGACACTGGCTTAATGACATTTGACCTGAATGTGTGAATATTGTGCAATGGGAATGGACTCTATTTTAGGATAAAGCTGTTGGTTACCCGGTTTTGCAGCTGCCAGTCACATTTATCCCCATGGAGAAAAAAAAATGCAGTTTGCTTAGTGGTGCTGGGAGAGTCAGAACGTCGATTGCATATGGGATGATACAGGTCATACCGATCTCTTAATAATCCTCATATTTTCATGCCTTCTACTCCCTGAGAACTCTGTGTGTTTGTTTGTTTGTTCCATTTTTTTGTTTCTTTTTTCCACTTTTTTTTTTTTTTTTGCCACACTGCGCAGCATGTGGAATCTTAATTCCCCAACCAAAGATTGGGATCAAAGATGGGATCAAACCTGGGCCCCTGCAGTGAAAGCACCAAGTCCTAACCACTGGACTGCCAGGGAATTCCCTCCCAAAGAACTCTTAAATACATTTTCTCATTTGATTCTTAGAGGACATTTGTGACTATGGAAATGGAATCTCAGAGCCCAGGGCCACAGGGGATACTTGCTACTCACACTACCCCCACACATTCCTCTGCCCATTTCCTTCACCCAACCAGTACCTTCGTCAGCTCTGGCTGCTGCAACAAAATACCATAGACCAGGTGGCTTAAACGGCAGACGTTTACTTCTCACGGTTCTGGAGGCTGGAAGGCCAAGATGAACGTGCCTGCTGATTCTGTACCCGGTGAGGACCTTCTTCCTGGTTGTCAGACTGATGCCGTCTTGCTGGGTACACAAGGAGGAGAGAAGAAGGGTTTTGGTCTCTCTTCCTCTTCTTAGAAGGACACTAATCCTGTCATAGGGGCTCCACCCTCATGACCTTACCTAGTCCTAATCACCTCTCAAAGGCCCCATCTCCTCAAACCATCACAATCAGGGAGTTAGGGCTGCAACATGTCAATTACTGGGGGACTCAAACATTCAGTCCATAACAACCAGCAATGAATTCCTTCAGATATGACCTCCTGCAGGAAACCTTTCCTGACTTCTCATTTTGATTTGGGAGAGTATCTGGATCTCTCTCTTATCAGATTGCTTGTAACAGTGGATAACTGAGAATGTCTAACAGTGCTTATCTGGGTGGGCTGATGTGGTTCATTCTCACCAACAGAATGTGGGCAACTTATGTACAGCTTTGCAAATCTGGACTGTAATCTTGCTTCACACAAGTGTTTTCTCTTCTCCTCTATCCTCAGTGAATGTGGAGCCCACATGCTGAGAATAGCCTGCATGATAGAACATTTTGACTCCTGCTTTCCATCCAAGGAAAATACATAGAAAGTCCATTTCTTGTATCAAAAAAGGATTTAAATTTTACCATAACTTTGCAGGATAAATTATTGGAAGTGGTTAATTTTGAAGACTTGAAAACAAATATTGAAAATATGACACAAAACATAGTAGCGCTTTAGATACACATTGTCCCCTGAGAGATGTTATTGTCAATCTGACCTAGATCATGTGAATTAACAAACCAAAAACAAGCTCATTTTTCACACTTAAAACTTTGTATGTTGATATGTACAGTGTTTATTCAAAGTTTGTATAAAAATGTTTAATATAGAAATCACTGTTTTACTTAGTATAATAGTAATTACATACATTAATCTCCTATTTTTTATACTTTCAATGAGCAGTGGGTATAAGTTTGCAAGCTTTTTGATTTCTTTTTGCTACATTTATTATAGTTATATCTACTGAAATGTAATTTTATGACTGTTGAATCTAATAATAAAAGATCAAGACGTATTTTGCATGTCTTTTTTTCATTTTATTTTTTCCAGTAATTCATTTATGTTAAAATTTTAAAGTATCAGTCTGTAATGGATTAGGGGAAAAAATTAACAAGGGAGCAAGGTTAGTTCTTCCTCACAGACAGTTTGAGAAGCACTGAGTCAGGTTTCAGTCTTGGGGTGTGTGGTGGGCATGCTTCTTTAGTCTCCAGGGGACCAGTGACACATCTAGGTAGGACTGATGGGGACGACTGCATGATACCCACAGATCCTGGACATCGAGCTGCACACAGTGACAAGATGGAATTTTGTGTTTTCTTCCTGGGAGATGGCAGTGAGTGTGCTTTATATGTTGGAAGAAGAATGAAATTATTTGCTGACCAAGAAATGGAAACTGTTTCAAAGAAAATATTCACGTTATAAGAATTCTGCTTTGTTAATGTCAGCAGAGATAAAAAGAAAATCCAGAGGTACATGAGCTAAGAACATAATAATAATAGCTAATCCTGTGTGAGTTTATTATATGACAAGTTCTGTCAAAGCTAGGCACTATTGACTTTGGGTGGAGTTGGGGGAGGGGACAGTCTTGTGCATTGTAGCATGTTTAACAGCATCCTTGGCCTCTACCCACTAAATTCCAGTAGAATGTCCCACTCCAGTAGCAACAACCAAAAATGTATACAGATAAGGCCAAACGACCCCAGAGGATATAATCGCCCCCGTTGAAAATCACTGGTCTGTGTGCTTTGCCACAGTAATTCTCTGAGTAGGTACTATTATCATCTGCATTGGGTAGATGAGGACAATGAGGTGAGGGCTGGTTAGTGAAGTAGCCCCATGTCAGGAAACTAAAGAGTGGCAGAGTTGGGACTTGAAACATTGACGGTTTCACTTAGACAGTTCACTGGGACCAAGACATTCTGGTCCAGTCTGTGTGAACTCTACCATGTTTCTATAGCTGAGAGGTGCTGGTGACTTTCGCCCTTTGAATAACACAATTACTCTAAAGGGGGGATATTGTAGCTGTAGTCTCTCTGTGACCCACTTCAAAGTCTTAAAAGAAATGTCAGGGATTCAGTAATGGAACTTAACATTTCCCTTAGATGCTTGCTACTCCTCTCTTTTCTTTCTCAGCAAAATGGCACTTGTAATGACCTAGTTGCTCAATTCAGAAAGTTTCCTCTTCCTAAAACCTATAACCTATTACCAAGTTGTGTACTATCAAGCTCATAAATTGAATTTGAAAATACCTTGAAGTAATAACATGCTTTTTTTTCGTCATAAGACTAGCTTAAGAATATATTTCCATAGATTATTAAATATTAATTTTCATAATGAATTTTAGTGGTAGCATGGCATCCCACCTTTAGGATGTACCCTATTTATTTAAGTAATCCCTGTCTTTGGGCACTGAAAGTTTTCATGCATCGTAACATTTTTCTCTGTTTGCTTTCTGTCCACAGAGCCTCAGACAGCACCGCTATCCAGGGCTTACGGAACCTCCTTTGACATAATGTCTTACCAGGGGACTCATTGCATGGTTTCCTTGGAGACACAGAGAAATTTTAAGCCAAAGACGACATGATTGATTCTGAGTCTAGAGAAATCATTCTTGATGTAGATTTGTGGCTGAAATGGACAGAAATGAAACTGGATTCAGGGAGAAGAGTTAGAAATCAACTGAGATTCGATAAGGTTCTGAGATAAAGCAGTGGCAGTGGGAAAGGCTTAAGAGATATTAAGGAGGAGGATTTACAGGATCTGGGAACTGATTAGATAACAGGGTTAGGGAGAGGGAGAAATTTAAGATAACTTCTGGATCTACACTTGCTTATCATCCTGATTTTAAAAATTAACTATGAATGATAAATTGGACTCCGGTTGATTGACAGGGCCAGAAGAAAAATAATTTGAGAACTATTTTGTCTCCCTGAAACCTAAACCATTGTAATTCCACTTGGGATCAATTTTGTTATTAATTATAATATGAAACATTATACTTCTTAAAATCTCTGAACGATGAAAAGGGAACTGGTTCTCCCCTCTCATTTTATTTTATATTTTTTAAATATGTGTGATCCTTGCATGTATATATTTATCTGGATGGAGTGAACAACCTTTCTTGATTCTTCCCTGTGTGGACAGAAAGGAAAGGAAGGAAAATAGAAGTTCCTCTGTACAATCATTAATGATCTAGTAATCACAGCAGCTCAATTCAAGTAAAAGCCATTTACTGAGTTCCTATCCCATGCAAGGCTCTGGCTGGGTGTTGAGTTGTGCCGTGCCCAGAGCAATTAGGGGCTGCTGAAAATTCAGGGTCCAGTGAGAGGTCCTGGGTTAGGCAGAAGAGGTGACCAAAGGACTCATCTATGGAATTGCCAAGACAGAGTCAAAAAATGAGTTTGTAAGCCTGGAAACAAAGCCAGGGTTAGTTGCAGAAATTTCTGTGCTCTAGTTTTTTTATATGTGAAATGATTAAAGTAGTGTGTGATATTTGATTTGCATATTATAATTTGCAGGTACAAGATTTAATTTGTGAAAGGATGCTTAATTATTTTCTTGGAAGACTGAGTGATTTCTTACTCCTGTTAATGGGTAACTAAGCCCAGTACCTTTGTTTTACAGCTTGATGTCTTTAGATTTGAAATAAACAAAAATTTAGAAGTTTCTCCTTAAGTATGTGTCAAAAGAGGAGTAGAAAGACGATATATCAATAATTACAAGTTTTCCTAAAAACCTATTTAGAGTAATTATACAAATCTTTAAACTTATATATCATTTTTATTTTTTTAAGTAAATATAGATCAAGATACCATGTGAAGCATGACTCAAAGAAATGCAAATAGTTAGGTGACAAGGTTAAGATATTCTTCATCCAAAATAAAATGTTTCTTATTCGATAATGGACCTTTGCTTTTTATTTATTCATTTAACCCTTGAGAGCTTACTATTGATATGTGCCAGTCAGTGGTATGAGTAATAGAGATACAATAGTAAACAATACAGAAAAGACCTCTAATCTCAATGTCAAAAACATTACTTTTCTGTCACACACACATGCTACTAAGTCTTTTTATGGAATACTAAAGGCATGAAGATGGTTAATAGTTGGGAAATTATTTTTCTAATTATTTCTATGATTTTAACCTAATTTCCCTTATTTGCACAGAACAATGCTATGTTCTGTTGAGTCCCATGAAGGTAAAGAAGGTACGATTCTTACCCTTAAGGGTTTCACCATCTAGTGAAAATGGTTGACCAATTCCAAGATAAAGAAGGTAAGCTAAGTATTAAATGTCAATCCTGAAGGTGAGATCTTTATAAAACAGAAGTTTCCAAATTGCACTTCTTCCGTCATACTCTCCCGTGTAATTAGCCCACATCAAGCTAGAAGATTCTAAAATAAAGGAAATGAAGAACATTTTGAACATCACCAAGACTTTTCTGGAAAACCTCCTCTTAATATGGCAGAAATTAATGCTTTTAAGCAAAGTAAAAGTCCTAGACTATGCTATAAATTTAGTAAACACAAGTTTTGTAGCCATTGTAGCAAATTCCCTAGGAAATACCCACAAAACTTGAGATAAACTTGCTGTCAAATCCTATAAGAAGTGGTCGATAATAAGTGGACATGAAAAAGACTGGGATCCTGAGAGAAGCTGAGTTGCCTTATAAGACTGGGAGGAGAGCAGAGTGTAGCTTATGATTCTGAGAGAGTGTGTTATTCCTCTCACATCGTAGAAGAGAGGAAGAAAGAGGGCCGAGTTTATTCCTTATTCTTGCCCACATTTGGGGACTGAAATTGAACAGCCATCAAAATAAGCCAAGGCTGTAGTGGGACACATTCTTCACCATTGCTGTGGAAAAAAAACTAGACAGCTCCCTGCAGCTGGGTTTCATTGCGTGGCACAGATGTCTTTAAGAAATGGCAGCCTTTTAGGAGCTATGGAGAAACAAAGTTGGGCAGGCTGTGCCGGAAGCACGGGTGAGCTGGTGACATTACTCCTCAGCTAGGAAGATAATGGCATAAGGACACTTCTGGGCAGCAGAAGAGCCAGGCATGCAGATATATAGAAAACATCTAACAATTGCACACAGTGGCTGACTGTGGTTTGTGTGATACCTGAGGAATCCCACCACCTACCTCCCCTTAGTGGGAGGAAAGGACTTAGCGGGTATGAAAGTTCCCAAGTGTAAATCCAAAGTAAAATGGCATTCTCATTATTTGATACTTGAAAGAGACAGAGAGAAAGACAGAGAGAGAGAGAGAGAGAGAGAGAGAAAACACGAGTTATAACACTATTCATTCTTAGGCATGAGAATTGGGTAATTGATAATTGATCTCTCTGCTCCTCCACATTTCCCAGCCTCCCTTGCCGTTGCACTTGGTTCTGGCCATTGAGATATGGACAGAAGTGATGTGTCATTTGTAAGCCTGGCCCATTAATATACCCCTCAAGATTCTTCAGCTCTCTCCTTTCTTGCCATGGTGACTTGGGAAGATCAATGTGGCAGAGAGACAGGATGGGCCACTGGACCTGCCCTGGACTTCACGTATGCAAATTTAAACTTTTCGTGTGTTAAGTTCCTCAAACTTACCTGTTGTGTCAATTGGGGTTGATTACCTGGACAAATATAAGTCCCAACCTCTATCATTGCTAAGGTGAGAGGATAGAATTGCCAAGCCCCTCTTTGAAACAACTCTTCAGAAGGGCCTTTTATAACTATTCTCACCCTTCCCCCAACTTGGAGGTTGCCTTTTTCATTAGTTTTAAATTAATAGGAGTAAGGAGCTGGAAATAAGCACAATATATATTGCTCCAGTGGCCTCTAGTTTGGCTCAAGAATGGCTCTCTTATTTAGATTATACTAAGGAGTAAAAAATAATGCTCTCTATAATTCCAGAGTATATATGCACTAGTTAGAGAACAAGATGCAATCAACTTGGAATCATTAGAAGAATCATTGTCAATTCCCAGGGACCCTTCCTTTATGTCAGGACTCATTCATATCATTAGCTTTCTATTTATGTGATATGAGGGCAGAGATTTTGATCCTCTTAGGAATGACTTTTTTTTTTAATTGAAGTATAGTTGATGTACAATATTATGTTAGTTTCAGTACTACCTAATTATTTGACACTTGCATACGTTGTGAAGTGATCACCATGATAAGTTTAGTAACCATCTGTCCCCATAAAAAACTACTACAATATTATTGACCTTGTTTCTTATGCTGTGTATAACATCCCTGTGGCTTATTTATTTTGCACTAGAGATTTGTTCCTCTTAATTCCCTTCACCTATTTCGCCCCCAGTCCCATCCCCCGACCCTCTGGCAACCATCTATTTTTTTCTGTCTCTAGGAGTCTGTTTTCATTTTGTTTTGTTTGTTTTGTTTTTTAGATTCCACATATGAGATCACATGTTGTCTTTCTCTGTCTGACTTATTTCACTTAGCATAATACCCTCTAGATCCATCCATGTTGTTGCAAATGGCAAGAATACATTTTTTATGGCTGAGTAATATTCCATTATTTATATATATAAATTATATATATATATAATTGTTATATATATATAACATTGAAGTGCCTACTATCATTTCAAATTAGTGGTTTTGTTTAATTCAGGTAAACACCCAGAAGTGAAATTGTTGGATTATATGGCAGCTTTGTTTTCAATGTTTTGAGGATTCTCCATACTGTTTTCCATAGTGGCTGCCCCAATTTACAATCTCACTAACAGTGCAAGAGGGTTCTCTTTTTTCCACATCCTCGCCAACACTTATTTGTGGTCTTTTTGATGATGGCCATTCTGACAGGTGTGAGGTGGCACCTCATTGTGGTTTTGATTCGCATTTCCCTGACCATGAGTGACGCTGAGCATATTTCTTCTGTCTGTTGGCCACTTGTTTGTCTTTTTTGGAATATGTCTATTCAGGTCCTCTGCCCACTTTTTAATTGGGTTGTTTGGTTTTTTGATGTTGGTTTGTATGAGATCTTTGTATATTTTGGATATGAACCCCTTATTGGTCATATCATTTACAAATATCTTCTTCCATTCAGTAGGTTACCTTTTCGTTTTGTTGATGGTTTTCACTGTGCAAAAGCTTTTAAGTTTGATCAGGTCCCATTTGTTTATTTTTGCATTTGTCTCCCTTGCCTGAGGAGGCAGATCCAAAAGAATACTGCTAAAACCAGTGTCAAAGAGTGTACTGTTTATGTTTTCTTCTGACTTTTATCTTAAAATGAAGTTTTGTCTGTCAGTTATTAGCATTGCACTCTTTTCTCTGAGAGTATATGTCCATTTCTAACTCATTGACGACATATATTTCAGACATTATATTAGATCCTGAAACAAACCAATCATAGGGTTACATGTTTATCTCTGTACAACTTGATCTGGAAATGCATATTGACAGATATGTTTCCAATACACATTCTGTTCTAATGTCATTGGAGAAAGAATACATGTGTGACGTAGAAAGATAAGGGGCAATTTATACATCAATAAGTAACATTTCCTCCACTCAAAAGTCACCTTCAGAAAACAGTAAATGTCCTTTGTATTTTGCTGCCATTTTCTTAAAGAAAAAAAAAATCCATTACACTGAAACATGGTTCCCCTAATCAACGTTTGGAGCATGTAACTAGAGACAATAAGCTTAAAATAGGAAAGGGGAATAATTAAATAGCTGACTGTAAAAGTTTATTATACAATTAGTTACATGCACACCCTTGTTCATTTTTCATTCTAGACTACTGTTATAATTAGAAAAACTTTAAACACATAAAAAAAGAACAAAGTTATAAAACATGTAGTTCTGTTTACAACTCAATGATGACTAATTTAGATTATCAGATGGGTAATAAAATGGAAAGTTTCCAATAAAGCAAAACATTTAACATCAATTAAAGTCTTCTTTATAGAGGTAGAAAATATAAAATTTTACTTATCAATCTTGTTTTCAATATCACAGCCTGAAGATATCATGTAACTTGCCCATTTAACTCTTGAATGAATCTCTTAAGAGATTTAAATTGGAATAAATATCACATCTTGAATTAGAATTATCAATGTTAATGTCTACTTAATTTCTGGGTTTAAAACTAATATGTCATGTTTTCATGATCCATATGGTATTATTTTTCTAAGACAAGGCATTCAAAATTAATTATTTTACTTTAGTCCAGATTGTATGTAAACTGCTCACAAAAATATAGTTCTGATATCATCAAAAATCTATATTATAAATAAAATAAGATACTGCAAAGCAGATGGCTTAAGTTTAGCTATACATTGTTAGAGATATGATATTTAATCTCACTCTACCTGGAATTTTCTTATTTATATATATATTAGTTTTTCTGCCTATATCATTTATAATAAGTTATTCCCAGCTCTAAAACTGTGTTTTTTATTAAGATACAAAACATAATATGCACAGAAATGTGTTTAGATGTAAAACATTCACTTAAATGAAACATTATTGTATCATATTATTCAATAATAATTGCTTACATTTGTTTCAGACTCTTTGTATGCATATTAAATCTTCTCAACAAAATTAGGAAAATTCAGCATAATTAACTCCAATTATAGGGAAGGAAATGAAAGTTTAAGGATTAAGAATATTGACCAAATTCACCCATCTAGAATTATAGAATTGAATTCACATTTGATTATGATTAGTTCATTTGATTTGAGACATTCTGAAAAGAAGTTCAATACTTGAGACCTTATGTTTTCTCCACTGTCATTGTGTCAGAAACACTATGTTGAAACTCAGTACCATCCCTACTTTATAAACACGTTTATGTATTGCAAGGGTGGAAAGCCCAGACTTCCTTGTCAGCAGGATTCCATTTAGACTTTGCTGTTTAGAGGTTCTTGGTGAGATTTGGGGGTTAGAAGAAGAGAAGCTTCTATTCTCTAGTGGCAGATGTCTATAGAACGTTGCCAATGGCTTCTTGGTGATCTCTTAGAATCACCTGCTGCCATGCTGCTGGCATCTGAGCTCATCCAGTGCCTGCTTTCTGGGATCCCAGCATTCTGATCTCTGGCTAGTAGCAGCTTCCCTGATTTTCACTCCTCTGACTTTCCCAATGACTGTGCAAGCCTCTAATGCCTACGCATATCAACAATGGTTTCCAATTTCCTGACTGAAGCTCTTGGACAAAGAATTTGATACCAAAGTTTGATACAGATACAGAACCTCATTGATGGGAATCTGGAATTGGTTATCTGACTGGGTTAGATTTGACGGCAGTAATTATCTCATTGCCAGTGAAAACTGGGCTTTTGGTAGTTCTCAGCATACAGAGACAAAACATTTGTTTAAAGTAACATCTGAAGACACTTGTAACTACATGACTATTGAAAGGAAGGACTTTGGAAGATGAAGTAGCTACTCCAATACAATATTATAGTGGAAATGATTGTTATACCGACTTTGGAATCGATTGCTTCTTACTGCAGTGGAAAGGTGAGTCAGATAATGACAGGTTTATGGTTCAAAGAAGCAGAGAGTCTTAATAACTTTCCTGAAGATATTTCTCAGCTCTTACAGTCATAGAACCAAAGTATCCAAAAACCAGGCTTAAGATTTGATCCTATAAGTCATAGAAATTAAACACCAATTGATTTCACAGTTTCATCAGGTCTCTTTTGTGAAAATTAGGGATTAGGCAAGAGTGGGATCCTGGGAACTGGAATGTATGGATTTTGTATGGATTCTAATGACTTTGAATATTTTGATCCCCTGTTATTACTGAGCCTCCCTTTCTAGAAGCCAGGGCCACTGCCGAGCTGCTTCCTCAATCATTCCTCCCCTTCCTTGATGATCCTACAATGACTTCACCCGAGATCATCACGCACAAAGAGATGGGATTCTCCTCGCAGCCCACTCCCAATGTCTCTCCTGTCTCTAGCCCATAATTAGAGCCCAGTGACAAGGATTTGAGTACAAATTGAGAGCCAGCAGGAGATAGCATACACACCAAAAGAATTGTAAAATTTTTGCTAATTTATATTAAGGGAAACTCAGGGAATATGTGTGAGGAATGGATTCTAAGCCATTAAGACCAGGGAATAAGGAACATAACATTGATATAGGTCAAATTTATTGTTATTCATTGCACACACAAGTGTTTCTGGATTTAATATGTGGTTCAAATAGCTGGGAATGACTCTTACAGTTTCATTGATTGATTGATTGATGGAAACCTAGACTCAGAGTCGTCCTACACTAAATGAAGTTGAGATATCGGAACTTCCTTGACACAATGGAGAGGAAGGAACCTAAAGCCTTAAGGAGGCAGGAATGTTGGAATGAATTTATCATGTGCAATCAATTAATTAGCTCCCTTACCACGTGTCCCATGAGGATCCAGGTAATAGTTGTTTCCTAAAGACTTTGGAAAAATACACTGATGAGGAGGACAAAACATCCTTGAGGCTTTTAGTGACTGCTCTTTACAAATCAGGGATGATGGTGGGAGATACTATCAACAAAATGGCGCCATACTTAAAAAAATAAGGACATCCCAGAGTAGCAGAAGCTTCTGGCTACACTCAAGCACCAGGAACAAATGGGGACTGTTACTGAAATTGGCTGCAAAGTTGGGGTGGTAATCAAAATGGTTTGATTTGCAAATTTTTTGGCAGTGGCTAATTGATTATGGTGTCTGTAAGGCTGAAAAACAAAACGGGAAGCCTGCTAAAGTGTTACTTAAAATATATAATCCAATAGACTCTAGGTCTTAATTCAACACAGTAGAAAGTGGTGCTGCACCCTCACCCCTAATCCATTCCCAGACGTGAATCAATTCATGGACCGAGAGTGCTTTGCTTAAAGGAAGGCCATGTTCTCTTGAGAGAAGACCCTGTGACACTGCCACATACGTTCACTGTAAATCTGCCTTCTAACCTTCCTCACAAGACATTTGGTTTTTCAACATAGTGATTGTGCACTGAAAAATGGAGTTACCTGGACATTTGGAGATTTATTGGGCAGTTTCCCTGAGATGAAATGGGAAACTGAAATTCAACTCTGTTCCACCTGTCAGAGAGGAGACTTATGGAGGTCCCAGCAGAACTGCAAAACCACAGAGGTTATTTTCCTTGTTCCTGAATATCTACTTGATTTAGACATAGTAAGTGACAGAATTCCTTCACGGAGACAGGGCTATTTTAGGAGGAAGTGACAATTGGAAACCTTACAACCGCTATCAAAGCAAACAAAAGTCAACAACACATCCCTGGGGAGACTGCAAAGACTAATATCACCATCAAAGCATTGAAAGATGGCAGAGAGTTCAGTCTAACTACATCCCTCACTTAATTTCCCTAATTAGCCTGTGGAAAAAACAGATGGATCTTGGAGAATAAAGGGATTATTTTAAATGGAAGCTGATAGTCACTCTAATTACAGCAACTACTGGAACCTGGTATTCAGCTATTGATCTATAAAATGTTTTTTACGTACACTGACTCAGAAAATTCGAGGCAATTAGCTTTCACCTTATAGGAACAGTAGTACACTTCAACTGATCTATCTCAGAACTATGTCAGTTTTGTAGTTATCTGTCATAATCCAATCCACAAAATCATTGTGTCACTGTCCCACAACACATTAAGGTTGTCCACTCTATTGATGATAAAATCTAATGAGCAGGATGTAGGCAATACCATAGGTGCCTTGCTGAGACACTTGTAAGACAGATGATGAGGGATAACCTCATTAAAATTCAGTGACCTGCCACCTTAGTGAGTTTTTTAGTGGCATAGTGGTCTGGTCTGGTTGAGGTATCACATTCAATATGAAAGACAAGTTGCTGAACCTTTTACTCCTTATCCCTGAGAAAGAAATAAAATGCTTGGGAGCATCTTTGGATTTTGGATACTATATTTGAGTGTGCTGCTCTGATGCATTTACTAAGCATTGCTCAAGGCTGCCAACTTGTCCAGGCCACTCTGCCAACTGCAGCTTATGACCTATAGGTCCAATGGAACTTGAACTGTCTATGATGCAAACAGGAATGCTCTAAGGAGTCACTGACACACTCCCATAGGAGACCCACTGTGAAGACTCCTAGGGCTTTAGAGCAAAAACATAACCTCGTTTGCACACAACTTTCTCCTTTTCAGAAACAATTCCTGGTTTGCTACTGGGCCTTCATAGGGACTAACTGTCTGATCACAGGAAACTCATGATCACATGACCATGAAATAATGTATCTGATATATCAAGATGACTTGATACATTATAGAATGCACCGAATGATGGGCCAGTATGGAAACACTTCAATTCAACGGGGAGCGACATACATACAAGACCAGTAGGTTCCGAAGGCTAAAAAATTTAATGTGCTGATCACTCAAATTCTCATGAAACCATTCCTAATGTATTGCTACCTCTCCCTCAACTCACACTACATCCTCATGTGGAGTTTCCTCTAACCAGCTGACTGAGGAATAAAGTAACTGCTCTTGGTTTAAGCTGGTTCCAAGAGACATGCTAGCGCTGGTCATATTTGACTGTTGCTGATTCATAGCTCCCTCAGGGGATGCCCTAAAAGGTAAAAGGGAAGAGAAATACTTTCAAAGAACTCCAGTCACCTTACTTTTCATTGTGCATGAGAGGACAGGGACCAGAGATAAAGATCTATACTAATTCATGGGTGATATCTAACAATCTGGCCAGATGGTCAGAGCTTTAGAAGGAATTAGGTGACAAGAAGGTATAAGAATGGGGCTCTCAGAATGCACAGAAAGTATGAAAATATTTGTTTTCCATGGGAATGCTAATCAAAAGTTACTCACTGTGAATGTCAATCAGCATCTTTTCTCAACCACCTCAGTGCTTGCTCTATGGGTCCATGAACTAAACAGCAATGGCAATAGGACTGAGGTTATGAATGGCATCAAAACCTTGGGCTTCCTCTAACAAAGGAAGGCCTGGCCACGATCGATGCTGAGTGGCCAAACAGTAGAGACCAACACTGAACCTCTGATATGGTACCATTTTCCAGAGCAACTAACCATCTGATATCAGGTTGATTACACTGGAACCCTTTTATTATGGAGTGGGTAGTGATATGTCCTCACTAGAATAGATATTTCCTCTTGCTATGAATTAGCCTCCTTGCTGTAAATGCTTCTCCCTATACTATCATCTATAGATTAATGATGCTTTATTCACTATCATAATGATAATGCATTCACCACCCATGACCAAGGAATCAATTTCACAATAATAGAAACTAGCCTGAGAGGAAAATTGAATAGCCTATGGAAGACTCAGTTTTACGCTGCCGGGTAGATACTACCTTGCAGAAGCTACACCAAATGCCTATACCTGTGTACATGATATGGTTCACTTTCTCCTTTAGTAGGAAATCACTGGAGTGGAAGTGGGCATGATTCTTCTCAATCTTCTCACTTAATAAACTTCTGTCAAAAGTTATGCTTCTTGTCTCCATAACTCGGGCTCTGCAGATTCTGAGATCTTGGTTCCTAAGAATGGAGAATTTCTACCAGGGAGCATATTTAACTTGAAGCTCAGATTGCAACCCGGCCATATTGGATTTCCAATGTCATTGAAATAACAACAGAAGAAGGAAATACTGTACTGACTGGGATGACTAATCCTGATTATCAAGGGGAAATAGAACTGATGCTACCATAAGGAATGAAAAATGTACACGAAATGCAGGGATTATCTGAGTATGTCTCTTAATACTTCCGATATTGTTAATGAAAAATCAGAGCTACCCAACTAATGGCTTGGACCAATCAGGAATGAAGTTTAGGGTTACTCTGCCCAGCAAAAGCCCGTAACCGCCTCAATGCTGACTAAGGACGAAGTGAATATGAAATAGGTAATAGAAAAAGTAGGTTCTAAACCAATTATAGCATTATGATCAGTCACAGAAAGGACTACAGTAATTGTGCTTATATTTTTGCTTGCTATATTATGTATATATTATATTAGCCAAGTTAATTTTCTCCTTCATCTTCTCCTACTAGTTTATGTAAGGAGTGTTGGTGGTTACATCTCTAGCTTAGTCTGCAAATTATAGGATATTAAATAGGGATTGTGACTGAGCTGAAAAAGAATGAATATCCAGAGATGGGTACAGTGACATTTGAATTTTCATGCCTTGCCTTTGGAGGAAGAGAGTGAGTACATCTTCATTAGACTGAGGGATGACTGCAGCAGGTCAGTGAAAAGAAAAACATTGTTGTTATTTGGAAATTTAAACACAGATACAGGGAGAACCAACTAGATATTGTGTCTTGATATGTAGTATGATCCCTATTCTTTTAAACTGTGTCTTATAACATGGGGCTTGACAATTTGGAAGCTACGTTAACTAGATTTACTGGCCAATGGGGATTTGGTTTAAATTCTGCCAACAGAAGGCATTTGTGTGAGATTTGGAAGTAGAAAATACAGAGAAGCCACTATTCTCCAGGAGCAGCTGGGCATCTGCAGATGGCAGATATGGGGTTTTGCCAGTGGCTGTCAGGTGTCCTGCAATGTTGTGGGCAGCATACATCATTGGTGGAGGTTTATTTGGATTCTTCTACTTTCTGATTGTTTGATGTTATTTTTAGTTTCCTTGACCTTGCAATAATTGTGTAAGACCATAATTCTCTGTATTATACCCCTTCCTGCTTAAAATACCTAGCAATAGTTTCTATTTTTCTGATCAAATCCTAATATATATATTGTATCTTTTTTCCTATATTTGGCCATTGGCTACTACGCAGACTTTATAAGACTGTGTGGGGCTTCCCTGGTGGCGCAGTGGTTAAGAATCCGCCTATCAATGCAGGGGACACGGGTTTGAGCCCTGGTCCGGGAAGATCCCACATGCCACAGGGCAAATAAGCTCGTGCGCCACAACTACTGAGCCTGTGCTCTAGAGCCCGCGAGCCATAACTACTGAGCCCACGAGACACAACTACTGAAGCCCGCGCACCGCAACAGAGTAGCCCCCTGCTCGCCACGAGTAGAGAAAGCCCGCGCGCAGCAACGAAGACCCAATGCAGCCAAAAATAAATGATAATAAATAAAATAAATATTTTAAAAATCTTATAAAAAAAAGACGATGTGAGGTGAACAATGAAAATGTATTTCCAAGTATATTTCAAAATGTACGTCTAAATAAGTGCTTACCTGCAGTATTGTCTTACAATACAAAGATAGCCCATAAATGGTATATTTAAATATACTGCACATTGTGAATTATAGCTCAAGTGGTTCAGTTATAATCAAAACAAAATAGATTTAATTGGTCTGCTTGAATATTTAGCCAACTCATATTTATTATGTTGGTGTCCCAAAATGTTACCCTGCTGAAGTTTCTGCCAGTTTAACTTACTGTGAGTTTGCCAGCATAAATGGAAATAGAAGAACAGGTTTCGTTGTGTGAAAATCATCACAGATCCAACCAGATGCTTTTTGAAAACATTATTATTTTAAATTTATTTTTATCTTACTTGAACTGCCTATTCTTCTGTGTCACAAAGGGGAAAGGAAAGGAGAGTGATAGTTACTTTCAGCAAAGAAGACTGTATTTATTTTTTCTTTTAGTTAGACAAGCTAACTCTCCTCCACGTCTTTTAGTCAAACTGCCTGGAAAAACTTTGTATTTCTAATGGTGTGTCAGCGTTTTCTGAGTGACACTCTGCCGATTTAAAAGAAAGGAAAAAATATTTCTAGGATGGAAACCAAATATCTCAAAATGGAGTAGATTCATTATGGAAACTTTTTTAAAATAGTGTTTTAAAGAATATATTCTTTTTTTTAACTGCCAAATAATTTATAATCAACCCAGTATATGTCTAGGCAAATTATTTCAAAACAGATGTTTGTTTAAAAAAAAGAAGAAAAGAAATATTGAAGATTCTCGAAAGACTTTAGGGGATGAAGCGCAAGCTCCTTGGTGTAGCCCACACTTTGAGATCATCACTCCGCTCTACTGATGCTCCGTCACCCCGTGGCCTGGCACACGCCACAGCGTTTCCATGTGCGACCATTTGCTGCTCCCGGACATACCAACACTTTCAGCTCCTGCTTGAGCAACCCTTGGATCTGAATCCCGTTAGCCACCTGTACATGTCTTTAGTGGTTTATATGTGTCTTTTCAACTGGACTGAGTTCAGTAAGTGTAGAGATTCTTTTATTCATTTGTGTATTAATGGTGCTTAGCAAATATAGCTCGCAGTTACCAACAAATGGTCCATAAATACATGAAATGAGTGAATGAATCATAGGATTTTAGATTTGGAAGGAATATTAGGGGTTTTACTGTCCAAATTCCATGTTTCACAAGAGGAAGATGAGGCTCAGTGAGGCTTTGGTTTGGTCAAACTCACACAGTAGAAAAGTAGCGCTGCTGGTCCTGAAACACAGTTATGTCAGCTCTCCATTCAGAGGCCTTTCTACCCTTTCACTCCTGGCTAATTTGGAATTTTACTTGGAGGGATTGTGGTCCATTTTTTAAATATTTCACTGTGATACTCCTAATATCCTTGGGGACATCATTCACATTTTAAAAATAATTGGAGAAAAGTACCTATAACTTCAGGCATTCAAATAGCTACAGTAGCCCTCTAGTTTTTCAGCTGCCTCTGTCTGTTAGTATTTCAACACTTTATAAAACAGTAGCACCATTGTGGCAATTACATAATACCTCTATTATGGGTATAGATATTCTATATCTATATTTGACTTTTTATTATTAAGTTGTCAGAGTTCTTTATAAATTCTGGATACAAGTCTTTGTCAGAGAGATAGATGAAATATCTATCTATCTATCTATCATCTATTTATCTATCTATCATCTATCTATCTAAAATTTCTACCCAGAATGTGAGAACATATTTTCGTTATCTTCCTAGTATTTCTTGATGAGTAGAAATATTAAATTGTGATGAAGTCTAATTTATCCATTTTTAAAATTTTTATGGTTAATACTTTCTGTGTCTGTAAGTACTCTTTGCCTAGCCCCCAAATCATTAAGATACTCTTTGATGTTTTCTTTGAGAAATTTTATAGAGTTTGCTTTAAAGTTTAAGGCTATTCTCAACTTTTAATTTTTTGTATGGTGTGAGGTAGGACTTGACCTTAATTGTTTTTTCATATATTCATCTAATTGTTGCAATATTATTTATTTATGGAAAAGTTTTTCTTTCCTTATTTAGTAGATTTGACATCATTCTTGAGAGTCAATTCATTATATATAAGTAGGTCTATTTCTGTACTCCCTATTTTGTATTGTTGATTGTATTGTCTATTGTCTTGGCAAACTCACTCTGTCTTGATTATTGTAGCTTTATGGTAAGTCTATAAATCAAGTGGGCATAAGTCCTGCAGTTGTGTTCTTCTCTTTCAAGATAGTTTTTTGCTATTCTAGGTCCTTTTCATTTCCAAATAAATTTTAGAATCTGCTTGACAAATCACACCATGCAATTCATTGAATCTATAGATCAATGTCTGGACAAAAGACATGTGAACAATATTACTTTCCAATCTAGGAACATGGATTTTTTTCTGCTCCTTCATTTAAATCTTCATTTCTCTCAGCAGTGTCTTGTTATTTTCATGAAAGAGATTATGCATCTTTTTTGCAAATTTATTCCTAAAAACAGCCATAACTTTGGAGATATTGTGGGTTTGGTTCCAGACCATCGCAAGACAGCAAACGCTGTGCTCGCTTCAGCAGCACATATGCTAAAATTGGAACAATACAGAGAAGATTAGCATGGCCCCTGAGCAAAGATGACACACAAATTCGTGAAGCGTTCCATATTTTTGAGAAATGTGAACTCGCCAAACAAAGATTTCAGTGTAAATGTTGTCTTTACCAAATGAAGTTAAAGAAACAAGCTATAGTTAAAGTTTGAATGGAAGAGCCTGCCATTGTTGTTCCACATCTTGTTGTTGCTGTTTACATTCTTTTCTTGAGCCTACATCTTCATAAGATTCTTGGCAGGTATATGTTGGACACTTCTGTTTCATGGTCAAGGCAAGATCAGAGGCCACGGATACTGACAGCTGATTTGTCTGTTTTCTTCTGTCTTTTTCCATGACTGTATCTACTGCCTCATCTTGATTTACAAGCAAAACCTAGAAAACCTACAAAAATAAGTGTTTTGTAGTTTATCTAGGAATAATACAGAAAATATTGCTGTCATTTTTGGTGAAGAAAATCAATTTGTATAGTTTATTTCAACCAAAATAAAAGGTGAATTTTGTTTTAAAAAAAAAAACAGCAAACATTGCAGTAAAGCAAGTCACACAAATTTTTTAGTTTCCCAGTGCATATAATGGTTATGTTTACACTATACTGAAGTCTATTCAATGTGCTATAGCGTATGTCTGAAAAAAAAAAGGTACATACATTAACTTAAAAAAAACTGTTGGAAAAATGGCTCCAATATACTTGCTTGACATAGGTTGCCACAAACCTTCAATTTGTAAAAAAATGTAGTACAGGGTTTCCCTGGTGGCGCAGTGGTTGAGAATCTGCCTGCTAATGCAGGGGACACGGGTTCGTGCCCTGGTCTGGGAAGATCCCACATGCCGCAGAGCAATTAGGCCCGTGAGCCACAGCTGCTGAGCCTGCGTGTCTGGAGCCTGTGCTTCACAACAAGAGAGGCCACAATAGTGAGAGGCCCGCGCACCGCGATGAAGAGTGGTCCCCGCTTGCCGCAACTGGAGAAAGCCCTAGCACAGAAATGAAGACCCAACATAGCAATCAATCAATCAATCAATAAATAAATCTTTAAAAAAAAAACAAAAAACAAAAAAACAAAAGTCATCACTCTATTAAATTTCCCAAAACTGGTGGAAAAACATCAACAGACAGATTCGAAAAGATCAGCGCATCTCAAAAATGATAAACACAAAGAAAATCACACCTAGGCTCATCATGGTCAAACAGCTGATAGATCAAAAGTAAAGAGAAAAAAAAAAAATGTAGTACAGGGACTTCCCTGGTGGCGCAGTGGTTAAGACTCTGTGCTCCCAAAGCAGGGGGCCAGGGTTTGATCCCTGGTCAGGGAACTAGATCCCACATGCGTGCTGCAACTAAGAGTTCGCAAGCCACAACTAAGGAGCCCATGAGCGGCAACTAAGGAGCCCACCTGCTGCAACTAAGACCCAGCACTACCAAATAAATCAATAAATATATTTTTTTAAACATAGTACATGGCAAGCTCAATAAAGTGAAGCACAATAAAATGAAGTATTCCTGTATTGTTTTTTGATGCTATATTTTTTAATTGAGAAGGCAAAATCCTACTATCTTATTTCAAGATTTCTTAGTCCCACTTGCATTCAAATAAATTGTAGAAAAAATTTTATTTGTTGGGCAGTGTTTAAATCTTGGAATGTAATTCCACATTGATGTAACTATTACAAAATAGTAGTAACTACAATTATAAAATGGCATTTATTGATCCATGCTAGCTCATCAAAAAAATAATAGTAAAAATGAGTCATATACAATAAAAGAATCTGTAGTAGTATTGAAATGCTTCTTCACTCTCCAGCTTAATTTATCTTTCTAAATTAACCATCGGATATTGGACTCTTAAGTACCATTCATGGTTAAGTGTACACTGCTTAATAGACCATGTGATGTAAAGATGTCAAACAGGATTGGTGGTGACAACAGAGGCTGCAGTTTAGTACAGAAGCCTACAGTTAACATACGACTTCTATCTAAGTAGAGTCACAAAGAATAGCTATGAAATCTGCAAAGGAAACTAGAAGAGACCAACAGAACAAAGAGGTAGCATGGGCCTAGCCACTGTGAGCTGGTTATGCATGCTTGCATTTCAGCAAAGGTGGGCAAGATAAAATTACTTACTACTTCCCTTATTTACTCAAAACAACAATATATTTCTATTCCCCGAATCTTGCCAATGGTCTCATTTCATAGCACGTATCAAAATGTAAGAAATCAGTCCTAATAACAAAATGATCACATCTTCAGAAGAAATATACATAATGTATTCAGAATGCATATCAATGTATACTGGTGGCCTTCTCTTCATCATTCATGCTCCAGAATGTGTAAGGTGATTATATCCCTGGCATTTCCTCTTTTATATCAGATATGGGCTGTTTGAAAACTATTTAATTATCACCCTCTGTTTCATCCACTTGGCAATTTTCACTTCTCCATCAATGTTGATGTACAAACTGTTGTGTGGCCCTGGCTATCCATAATCATCTTTAGAGGGTCAGAATGCCTAAAACCTCTTTATCTTCCTTGATAAAACCTGGCAATTCATAGAGCTCTGATAATCAGTCCTTGAGAGATTTTTTTTTTTTTCTTTTTCCATAAGACCAGCGAAGGAAGATCACAGTCTATTCCTAATTTAGCTCTTTCCTTCCTATTTTTTCTTGGATTTTAAATTCCTTCTCCATTTTGAGCTTCTGTTTAAGTATTCACTTCTTCTTCTACTATTCCACTGGTAGTATATGATGTCTTTGAAAATAGAACTTCCCAGTCTTTAAAAATTTCTTCGGGTAATTTTTCAGATGACATAAACTTACACTTCAAGATTCTTTGCCAAAATGGTAGCTGTTCATTGTTTCAGTCACTATCTTGGCAATATCTTCATATTCAAACTCAAAGAAAGCACGGGCTTTGTAATGTCCAGTCTTTTTTACTTCTGGGCAATCTAACTGTTTTAATGATGTCAGTCTGGGAGCTGGGGTTCAAAAAGCCCTCCAAGTGTATGACCCACAGAGACTACTCCAAAAGGAAGTTCTCCTTGCTGGATGCGCCCTGGTGGATGTCCCATCTCCTTACTTCTCAAACTTCACCTACTACTGCAGGTTAAGTGACAGTAGCATCTTGCCATACCTGCAGAAAACAATTTGTGGAGCCTATGCACTCCACCTTATGCTCCTGGAAAATCTTTTTGATGCTTTTTTAAATAGCATTTAAAAATTAATTTTCTAATTATTTTTTTGTAGTACATAGTAACACAATTGACATTTGTATATTAATCTTCTATCCTATCACCTTACTAAATTTTATTTGTAGTAAAAATTTTAGATCCCATTGGACTTTCACATAAACCAAAAGGTCATCTGTGAATAAAAATGGTTCTAATTTTTCTTTTCCCATTGCTACCCTTTTTTCCTAAAATTAGGGGAAATGAGTTCAATTTTAGCATTAATTATGATGTATGTTATAGGTTTTCATAGATCTCTTTATCAGATTGTGGAAATTTCCATCTACTCCTACATTGCTAAGAGTTTTCCCACGAGTGGATGTTGCATTTTGTCAATTTTTTTCTCCTTCTATTGAGATAATTGCATGCTTTTTTACTTTTTATGTTTATGTACAAACAAGTAAAGTTATCTCTTTGTAGAAGACCTATTTTTATACAAAAATTCCTGCAGAATCTACTAAAAACCATTAGAACTAATATTTGTTAGTGACTGACTGGACTATATTAGTGAATTCTATTTGCTCTGCAGTGTAAGCTTCTGATGTTGCTGTTCAAAAAGTGCAGCCTTGGGGCATGCACGGTCACCCTGGGATGACAGTAGTTTTAGCAAAGCTCTCTTTGACTTTCTCTTTCCCTGATTGCTTCCAGCTGTTATGCTCTACTAAATTCCAGATGATTGCCTTTTTGATTTCGGCAATGCTCGGGTGAATACATTGCTCCACAGATTGATCCAATTAGATTCAGACTCCTTTGCAGGGGTAGTTTTTGAGGTCAATGTTGGAGGTTTGTTCTGACCCTAAGAGGGCTCTTCTTCACTGTCTCTTTTACTTCTTCTCACTGGCAAACTAACTGGCCTATAGTTTAGCTTGTACCTTTCGTGAAGCTACCAGCCTCCTCTTAATTGGTTAGTACCAAAACCACCACTGCTCCTGAGAGCATTGTTTGGCTTGAAATTTCTCACACTCTGTTCCCCAAAAGCTTAATTCATTTGGGGAGATTTTTGAAGCTTTCTGTTTTGTGTCTGTTGTTTCATCTGGGCAAAATTTCTGAGCCATGGCTCTGGAACTGGGGCAAGGATAGTTGCTCACTTTTCTCACAGTCTTGCATTAATAGTAGGGTGCTGGGTGAGTGGAGGAACCTTTGGTATTCTTGGCTTGCCTCTCCAGGCATTGGATCCCACCTGACAAATGAACTGGGGTGAAAGCCATGAGGGTCTCTGTGTTCTCAGCCTGCCAGGCTTGAGGTTGAGCCTCTGTCTTGTTAGTGGGATGTTGGTGGAAGAAGTGATCCCCTTGCAATTGCGCTCCTCTGGAATTTAGTCTCTGCAACATATATGTGGAAGTAATGAGAAGCACTAGTGGCCTGCCCATCCCAGGAAGATACTTCTCTTAGTCCATTTGGACTGCTATCCAAAATGCCACAGGCTGGATAGCTTATAAAAACAGAAATTTATTTTTCATGTTCTAGATGCTGGAAGTTTGAGATCAAGTTCCAGCATGATCAGGTGAGGGCCCTCTTCCAGACTGCAGAATTCTCATTGTATCCTCACATAGTGGAAGGGAGTTAAGGATCCCTCTGGAACCTCTTTTATAAAGCCTCTAATCCCATTCATGAGGAGTCCACCCTCATGATTTAAGTGCCTCCTAAAAGTCTCACCTCTTATTACCATCACCTTTGGGGGTTAGGATTTTAACATATGAATTTTAGGGGGACACAAACATTCAGATCATAGCAATACTATATCCCTCAACAGGGACCCAGAGGACGATGAAACCTTGTGTTCTGCAACCACCTGGAGTGGATTTTCCATCTTGCTGAGCTGGGCAGAGTGAAGAGAAGAGTGGATTGTAGTTCAAATGCCACATACTCTCCCTGTTCTGTAGAGTTTAAGTAGATATTCTTGATACTCTTTCATTTCCTATATGCCTTAGGACAATTTCCCAAGACTTAAAATGGTTTGGTTTTTCTAACAATTTTCATCAGTTATGCTTGTTTTTCTGGGTAGGGGGTCCATAGGACTCCTCTTGCTACCATCCTAGAACTAGAACTTCCAAAATCCACTCAGTCCTATCTAGTACCTTTTTAATTTTCAGACATCATACTATTCTAGTCTACCATTTCCATTTGTTCTTATTTATACTTACCATTCCTCTCATAATATTTCCTTTTTGTTCCCTCATTATGTTAACATTTTCTTTTAAATTCTTGAATAGCATTACAGTAAGAGTTTTAACATCCTGTCTGCTACTTCCAACATCTTCGTCACTTCAGGGTCTGTTTCTGTTGGTTGGCTTTTTGTTTTTTGTTTTTCTTGATTGTTGGTCAATTTTTCTGGTTTTTATTTGCATGATTAATTCTTTTTTTTTTCTATATACAGAACACTGTGTATATTTTGTTATAGAGTGTGTGAGGTAGGTTGTCTTCCTTTAAAGAGTGTTGAGTTTTGTTTGGACAGCCATTAAATTACTGGAACATCCTCTTGATCTTATCAGGATTGAATTATGCTTTGTTAAAGCAGACATGGATTGGATTTTTCTTTTGTCCTAGGGCTTGTTCCCTTCTCTAGGGCATGCTCCTGATTCCCAAAACATCACCTTTCTTGGGTCTACACTAAATATCTAAGTTGCTCAGTCATTTCTTTCTATTCTGGCTGAACTGGAATTTCCATATCTTTGAGCTGTGTGATCTCTGTATCTCTGTGCAGCTCTCATTCCAGGAGCCACACCCCACTATGTGTGACGTAGTCTTGCCTGGTACATGTACAGCTCAGTCCCAGCTAAGGACTCAAGAGAACCAATGTGCAGACTTCAGGGTTCCTCTCTGTACACTTTCTCCTTCTAAGTATCCTGACACACAAAATTTCATCTGAATCAACAGCCAAGAATTCTTATCTTTGTCTTCTCAGGTTAGCAAAACTCTCATTTTGTTTTGCTTGAGTACTACTTCCCTATGCCATAGTAAGGAAACTGCTTGCAGTCTGAATGCCAAAGCAAATGTGGGATTAACTTTTCATATTTTTCTTTTCTCAATGATCACTGTACTTCGATGCCAGTTATCTAATGTCAGAAATGGTTTTGTAATATATTTCAACGAGTGTTATAGTTGTTTATGTTGGGAGGGTGTCTTAGGTCACCTGGATTAATATAACAAAATACCATTGTTTTGTTAACAACGACTTATTAACAATAGAAATTTATTTCTCAGAGTTCGGAAGGCTGGGAAGTCCAAGATCAATGTGCTGGCAGATTTGGTGTCTGGTGAGAGCCCACTTCCTGGTTTATAGGCAGCCGTGTTTTTACTGTGTCCTCATGTGGCAGAAGGGGTGAGGGATCTCTCTGGGATCTCTTTTATAAGGACATTAATCCCGTTCATGAGGGCTCCACCCTCCTGACCTCCCAAATGTCCCACCTCCTAACACCATCGCATTGGGGATTAGATTTTAACACATGAATTTTGAGAGGACACAAACATCCAGTTCACAGCAGAAGGTACAGAAGCAGAATTCTTGCCCCTCCCCCTTTTAAGATATCTTAATATGTATTAATGGATCATTCAATATTTAGATATCTAGTTTACACTTAACTGTATCTAACCTGGATATGAAATATTTGTACTATTATAGCCAATTAACCAGTAACGTTCTAGCCTAGGAAAGAAACCACAACAGGACTAAACAGCATATGAAGAAATTCCAACAGGTGCTGCCAATGAATCTAAACTCTTCTCATTCCTTCTGTGTCAATCAAGGACTAGGCAAAGCCTGTCTCAGCTTTGTACATGAGAGGAGATATCTGAGAGAAACACATATTTCTGGGCATTTTAAAGAATTTAAATTTAATTCAAGCAATTGGAAATTTGAGTGTAGAGAGTAGAATGATCCAAACAAGGTCTACAATCAAAGCTGGGTCACTGCGGGGGAGAGTGCTCCCCAACTATAAGAGAGTAAATTTAATGCAGTATAAACAAATAAGAGTCATAATGTTTAGTTAGCATAGCATCGTTACAATGGGTTAAGCTTTATTTATCATTTCAGTTGACAAAGTATGTTGGAGATGATACTCTCCAGACATGCTAAATGCTAGAAAAGTTTTATTAGTGATATAACTTATGTGAATTGACTTAAAAATTTTTCTCATTTGTATATATGTTAAACATATTGCTGAGAAAATGTCAAATAAATATAATCACACTTCGTGTTTGGGAAACATTTCAACATGAGTAAGATTGCCCCATACAGACACTTAATTTGAAATAGAAACGTTAAGACTGTCAAAGTTAATATACCCTTTAAAGGAGGATTTCAACTGTGGCATCTTTACAAGTGGTATAGACTAGTTAAAATGTCCTCTTTATTTTGTGAGAGAAAATGGCAATTTTCACTTTTAGTTTCTACTTAAGGCATCAGATTCCTCATATGAAAGAAAGACTAATTTTGCCATGAACCAAGATCTCCTGGTGCAATGGTCTACTTTGTGATTTAATTTTCAACTGGTTAACAAATTCCATCAGGTGCTAGTATTGCTGCAGATGTGGGTTGGGTGGACTTATGGGTAATGAAAACACAAGCCAAGCACTTATATTTTCAGAGCCATGGAAAGTCTCCTCCACTGCCTATGATGTCTAAAGCATAGAGTATTCCCACTTTAATCACACAAACACTACGAATACATGCTAGAAAATTTCATCACCGTTGGACTAATCAGCTTCTGCTAATTAAGTTGCTCATGTAATAAACCTGATGTTGGAAGAAGTTATTTTCCAGAATGCCCAAGTGCCACTTCTGCATTCAGGTAAGTCATTAAAGGTAAATGTGTAGGTCCTATTATTGTAGACTCCTCAAAAAATGCTTGTATTGAGTAAAAATTAAATCATTATGTGCTCAGCCTATGGAAATAACAAATTGAGAAACATGCATTTGATCAGTTTTTCTGCATGTTTTGCAAATCTGTAAAGTTATTCATCTGTTATGTCATTTGGTGTTCCTTAGAAAGGAATCTGTATATTCTTTAATTTAGTTCATAGAGAAATATAGTCTCTGCAAAGTGTTTGAAATTCTTTCCTTTGTCAGGCAGTGAGTAACAAATAATTCCGTGGGTTCTGCTTGCTTATTTATTTGTTTTACCATATATATCAGAGAAACCAAGAGTGCAAGAGTGATAGAACTCATCTCATTTAGCTGGTAAGATCAGAGAGTTATATGATATTGTGGGAACATCAGCACACACAAAATCAAAGAACCTCGGTTTGTCTTGATTTTGCTGCTCCTAGCTTGAAATTTTCATTAAGTTACATGTTCCTCTGAACCTTGATTTATCTCACCCGTAATCAATCGGCCCTCTGTATCTGTGGGTTCTACAGCTGTGAATTCAACCAGCTGCGGATCCATGAAGCTAAGAGTATATGGAAAATAACACTTTATTTTAAGTAAATTATTTGAATTCCAGGTGTGGCAGTGCTGACCTAGTTTCTATGACCCTTTCTCACATTCCCATAGAAACACTCTGCAAAATAAAGAAAAAGTATCCTGTGAACATTCACCTAACTACTCACTCATTCTAAAATATCTGACTTACCTAAAAAGGGAGAAAAAAGCAAACTGAGCTCACAGTTTTTCTTGGCAATCCTGAATGTTAAGAATGATGGAACATCATCCAAAGAGAATTGGAGGAAGCAGGTGTGAATCAAGAATTTTATACCCATCAGCCTTTTGTCCAGGTGCAAACATGACCTGTAGAAACATCCAACAGCACCACAAGACTCTTCTGGAAGCAACCTCACTTCTCCACACTGCTTGCACCTAAGAGGCTGCAGATCTTCCTAATAGCTAGCCACATACTAAAACTAGTTCTCACTTTGCATGTCAATTTCCCAATTAGCATCTTAATTATTAGCATCTTAGGTATTAGCATATGACTTATTTCCATTTTCCAAGTTTTGCTCAGGTGAATCCACTTATAGGAAAGCATGTTAGAAGGGGGCTGAGTGGGCACTGCAAAAGGCAATCTGCAGTGTGAGGCACAGTCAGGCCCAAGCAGTAAGAAGAAATCAAGGGAAGCAACATTAGTTTCAAAATAAATGTCAAAACAAAATTCAAGAGGCTAAAAAAGGGTCATTTATAGTGATTAACAAAACAAAGATATAATAGTTAGAAATCATTAGTGTAGTTCACATAGCATCAAAATATAAAAATGAAAATACATTAGGATTACAGAGTCCATTGATAAAAACAAAAATTTTTCTAGAGACTTTCAAGGGAATAAAACAAAAATATGAGATTAGACTGATGCTATTATTTATTTAAAGAGTGAAAGAGATAAGCATGGTTGTACCATTTTATCCTCACTTTTTTTCAAATATATATGTGTTATAAAAATTTTTTCATATACTACTCCACAAATAAAATCTTAATAAGAAGTAATTCCACGAAGCACAAATTATATATACTAGACTGCATTAACACTAGAAATTAATAAAAATACTTACCAACTTAGAAACTTTTAGGTGGTTTCTCCATTTAATAAATATTATTTTAAAGATAAATTAAACCTATAACTTTTATTTTTAGAATATTAGGGAAACCACTTCATTTTAAAATATTTATGCATAAATATCATGGATGAATTCACAAAATAACTGATAATAGACTGACCTCATTAAAATGTTAACACTGAAGAATCATAACCCAACAGCAAATCTAAAAACTTTGAGGTAGCAGATCAGAGCCTCCCAATTTTTCACTCTCTTCACATTTTAGAGTTAAAAATCCACACCCTTTGCCATGTAACTTTGTAGTACTCTCACTAGGGTAAGTAAATTATATTCCCTTGCCACACTGATCATGAGCTTGCCTTACAATTTTATTTTGCAGATGGAATGTTAGCAGAAGTGAAATGAACAATGCTACAACCTACCAGCAGTCCTATACACAATAAATAGGTAAGCCACTGGGTACTGGGGTTGTTTGTTTTGCAGCATTATTGCAGCAACAGCTGATGAATACAACTTGACCAAAAATTTGTAGGAAAATGGTAAGAAGGTCTTTAAATGTGTTTGCATGGTTTGGCTTTGTCTTTTGCATTCTTCTCATCTCCCATGAGAAGAAGTTCTCTGTAGCCACTGGTCCAAGGAGGATGCAGAGACAAATGGAGCTGATCTTGAAGATCAACTTGCAGCCTGGAACAAGTTCAGCCAACCACAGCTGAACCCAGCAGAGAGAAAGCCTGCCTGAAGAGCTGTACACAGGAAATAAATGATTTTTGTGAGCAATTGAGTGTTGGCATTGTCTAGAGAGATAAATATAGTTGATCAGAGGTTTTTGGGAAATATCACAAGAGTGAATAACTAATATTTATACAATTGATCTTATAAATCATTGAAAAAATACATATTCTTCAATGGAAAATGGGTAAAAAACACAGACAATTAACAAAGAAGAAATTTTGAAAGCCAATAAAAAATACTTATATAAAATTTAAAAATAAAATGCTATCAAAATGAGTTACAAAAAAGGTTTCATTTCTACATATCAAATAATCTAAAATTGAAAATGCTCAGTACTAATAAGGATGGTATTTGCAACATTCTACAGGTGGGAGGTTAAATTGGCTCAGAAATTTTAGTCTGTGTTGAGTCTATAACAAGTTCATAAACTTTAATCAAATAATTTATTCTCCAGGGATCTTTTCTAAAGAAATGACAGAAATATATGCTAGTTTTAAATAAGGTATACATGGTAATATTTTATACACTTTTCTGACAAAAAGGAGAATCTAAACGTTTTACTGTAGGAAATGCTTAAATGAGTTTGACACACATGTAAACAGATACCATGTTTGAAATAGAAATGGTATTTTCGAAGAATTTTTCATTACATAAACCCATTTATAATATTGTTTTAGAAAGCAAAATACAGAAACTTTTGTAATAGAAGAAAAAAGAAAATGTCTAGTGAAAATGCCCTAAGATATTACCAATAGCTATTCACTTCCTCTACTCCAGTAGTCTCTCCTATGCTTTGTAATTTGGTTTCTGAACCCAACTTGCTACATAGCTGTTTTCTTAAAGAACATTAATAATCTACTTTTCTGATACTAAAGATGTCATTATCTGAGTTCTTAATCTTTTTGAGCCCTTCAAAAATCTTTAAAACTTTAACCTTCAACAACGTCTTCAACTATCTCCAAGTTGCTGTTTTCTTCTGTCAGTGCTGCCTTTGGGTCTCTTGCCCTTCCAACTCCTGTTGTTCTGTCCCCTTGGTGGGCTTTCCCACCTCCGCTGAGATGAAGTGTTCCCACAAGTTTTGGTCCCTGGCCCCTTTCTCTCTCAACGTGTAAATTTCCTCCTAGAATATTAGTCATTTCCAACCTTCTAAGAGACATCATTATTTGATTGAAGTCTCACTGTACTTAAACTTTAATATGCCCATTTCAGGGTTTATTATTTTGTGATCAGGACTGAAGAAGTCCTGGTTTGTATGGACTAATCCTGTGATGGCCTCTGGATGGACTTCCTCTTCATTTTCTGAGCTATTTTCTAATCCTTGGTAAATGCCCATTGACTTCGTGAGAATACCATGTCAGAATATATTTTTATTCAAAAATATTTAATCTTCTTTTCACATTCATATGCAAAGTGTACTTACCTCTACCATTGATGTTGGGCTTGCCCATGTGAGTTTTGCTTTGATCTAATATAGAATGTGCTTCCCTGAGCCACGGCTTGGGATTTAACCATGTGTCTTGCTTTCAGTCATACGAAGTTAGCAGCTGTGACAGTATCAGAGGCTTGACCTGTACTCATATGTTTGGACTTGTCATCTTACATTTATGCCATCAGTGTGAAAACTTGCCCCATGTAGCTACTGCCCAATTATAGACTCCAGAAAAAACAAACGTGGAGCAGATCCGAGTCAGATCTACAGTGAGGAGTCAGGAAGGGTCAAATACACAGATCGAAGCAAACTCGCACTGCTGATCTCAGTCTGTTTCAGCTTTCCTGCAGCCAACTCACAGACATGTGAATAAGAATAAGTGATTATTATTTTAAGCCATTAGGTTTTTTTATCTTTAAAAAATTTGTTTTAATTTTTTAGTGAAATATAGTTGACGACTGTATGTTAATTGTGTACAATATAGTGATTCACAATTTTAAAGGTTATACTCCATTTATAGTTATTATAAAATATTGGCTATATTCCCTGTGTTGTACAGTATATCCTTGTAGCTTATTTTATACCTGATAGTTTGTACTTCTTAATCCCCAACCCCTGTGTTGCCCCTCCCCCCTTCCCTTTCCCCACTGGTAACCACTGGTTCATTCTCTAAATTTGTGAGTCTGCTTCTTTTTTGTTATACTCACTGGTTTATTGTTTTTGGATTCCACGTATAAGTGATATCATACAGTGTTTGTCTTTCTCTGTCTGACTTATTTCATTTAGCATAATGTCCTCCAAGTCCATCCATTTTGCTGCAAATGGCAAAACTTCATTCTTTTTTATGGCTGAGTGGTATTCCATTTTATATATTTACCATATCTTCTTTATCCAGCCATCTGTTGATGGACACTTAGCTTGCTTCTGTATCTTAAGCCATTGAGTTTTGGGATGGTTTGTCACACAGAATTATTGTGTCAATAGCTGACTGATACAAGTGGACCTATGTTTGAAGCCAGCTCCCTGAACTAGCACCCTTTTCTTGGAGTTTTATGGTGCTTTATCAGTTATGAGTCTTTCATTGATGAAAGTCTTAGAGTAGAGATAGCTTTAAGCAAGGCTTGATTCAGACCATGTCATCAGGTCCCAGTTTCTCTTGCTCCATCCTAGTTTAAGTTCTATTCTCAGGCTTTCTTTTTTTGTGTGGCAAACAGTTGCCTTCATTTATTAAAAGTATAATAATTGAGCACATACTCTGTGGCAGTCAATTCTAGCTTCCAAATCTCATCCCAATGTGAATAATCTTCTGTTTCTCTTTTAGGAACCCAGACACAGTCATTGTAAAACCAATCATTTTACTTAGGGGAACACACTGTTTTGATTGATGCCACAGAAGTCACATTTCCACATCTGGAGCCAAGAGTGGAGTCAATGCCACTTGAAGAGCATTAGCTGGGAGCATTGATGTCCCCAAAGGGAAACTGAGGAACTGTTTCCAGAGGAAAAGGTCATGAGTGCTTGGTATTGTGCTGAAAGGCAAAGGACAATAGATCTTCTCTTTGCCAACTCATTAGCATTCTTGTTTCCAGGCTTTCCCTACTTTAAATTGTCCCCCACATGCACTCTGTCTTCATACAACACAGGGCTGGTGGTATCACACTTCTGCCCAAAACTTGTATGAGTCACAGTTGCAATCAGAATATGGGCCATGATCTAAAGGTTGAAGTTCAAAACACTTGGTCATTTGTTTCCTACCTTCTTTTGCAGCCTTGAACCCCAGAACACACATGCAAACCTTCATTTCAGTGACACTAGTAATTCTTCCATTCCCCTAACACACCCTGAGGTCCTCTTGGCCCCATGATCACATTTGACATGCCATGAGTCTTTCAGGACCTCGACCAAATTTCACCCTTCAAATTGTGCATCTACCATGGCTTGTATCACAGTCAGCATCATGTTGTGTCAAACACATGTGTGTTCTCCAGATGGTTCATGGAATCTCTGGAGGATGTAGGTAAAAATTCATCTCTGTATCCCCCAGAGTAACTTACATAGTACTTTTCAAATAATCAATAAATGTTTGTTGAAATGTTGATTTGTGGAATTATCCAGCCCCAGGCCCAAGAGCAGAAGTTAAGATTGGCATAGAACTCAGGATTTTCAGCATATAATCTCTTTAGATCCCTACAGGTGGCCAAATCTTGACAAGCTGCTGGGCAGGAAAGGTGATTTAAATTACATATTTAGAGGAAGGTGTAATTTAGCCCATATGTTGGGATAAAACAAGCAGACAGTCAGAAACTTCACACAAGTAAGAAAGGGGCCCAGAGTCAGGTATGGAACAAGGGCTCAAATAAAAATCTTTTAAAACATACTGTCTACCAACTGGGGAGTGTCCTAGGATTACTAAAGAAAGAGTTCCTGGACAGTTTGGAACTCAATTGATTGGTGGCTAGACCCTGAGTAAGGAATGCTGAAGGTTTTCTACATTGTAAGGAAGTCGTTATTTATTCAAAGTTCTAACAGCTCAGAGGATACCTCTGAGTATATTGAGAGGGGAGAATGATATTAACCAGAAATCTTAATATTGAGTTGTACCTAAAATGCTTGTCTTTCATCTTATGCCATTTTCATGCACAATATACACCAAGAGCCATAACGATTAGCCTAGGGTGTTTAGAAAAGGAGTATATCATGATCATGAGATCACAAACACTTATACATACAGGAAAATATCACTTTTTGAAGTAGTAGAAAGAGCATTGAACCTTGGGTTCTGATACATGGTCTCTAGCTGAGCTCAATAAATAACTAGTTCTGTGGCCCTGAAAGATTTCTTAATGCTCTGAGCCTTATAACATATCACATAGAGCAAATCTCATGTAGCCATCATCAGAAAGTTCTGCTACACTTTGCTAGTCAATTATTGACTGATATTTCTCAGTCCATTCCCAAGTTTGTAATTTATCGTTGCAGTTTAGCTAGTCAATAGTCAAATTTCAAGATGTCCATCACTCATTGTCAATGTAATAAAAAAGTGTTAAATTTTTGTAAAGTGGTTTTATGACTTCCTAAAATTCTTGGGATGATTTTTAAGTTGTTTAGAAGTTTTGTTTCCATTTTTAATGTGCAAATATGAGAGTCTTTATAAGTGATAACTATACACCATTTTATTTTTTTGGCAATAAAAGCACAACACAAAGGACATTTTTCCAAATACCTATTTTCAAAATGACTTCCTCACCGATCAAAGTAGCTGCTTATGGAGGTTGGATAAACAATAGAGTTTGTGCTTGTGTCGGTCTCAGAGATTTCCCCAGGACTCCTTAATTCCCACTGAATTTAGGGAGCCTAGTTTGAAGACAGCCATTCCTGTTGTTCTTTTTGGCCTACAGAAAATATTAGCCACACCGCTTTTCAAGGCTTCCAACAGAAATATATTTCTCACAGCCTTATTAAAGAGAATATCCTCAGGGGACATATTTTGGAGATCAATGAACAGACCTTATGTTATAAATCCACTCAGTACTCCATATCTTCAACGTAAAGGTTACACTTAGCAAATTGTCCAGTGGGTCCCTGAGTCCATTCTATGGTTATTTCCTCAGTTCTAGAATGCCAAATTGGAATATGCACAGCCAACTACTAACAGAATCCCCATTTGGGTTCCTTGATCCCTGGAGTGATGACTATTACAGTAGGAAAGGTCAAGGGGAAGTGTCTGGAACTGTCTCTACCTAATTCAACAGTAAACTAGAAGAAGTAATACATTTCTGGAAGCATTGCAGAGATTTGTGCCACTATCAAGGACTGGAAAAATTCAACGGTGGTGATTATTACCATAGTTCCACTCAACTCACCTATTTGGCTTGTTCAGAAATTAGCTGGACCTTGGAGGATGATAGTGTATTATTGTAAACTAAACCAGGCATCGACTCTAACTGCAGCTTTGTTTCTGTTCCAATTTTACTCAGGGTTTTACTCAGATCAGGTTTTCTCAAACTTGGCATTGACATTCTGGACCAGATAATCCTGTGTTGTGAGAGCCTGTTCTATGCTCTGTAGGATATTTAGCAGCACCCCTAGCCTTTACTCACTAGATGCCAGTATCACCCCCCACTCCAGTTGTGACAACCAAAACTGTTTCCAGATTTTGCCAATGTCTCCTGGGAGTCAAACCTCCCCTCACCCACTCTATTGATAACCACTGTTCTAGAGCAAGTTGAACATCTCTCGGCAACTGATATGCAGTTATTGATCTGGCAGATGTTCTTTCTTCTCTCTACCTCTTAGTAAGGACCACCAGAAACAGTTTTCTTTCACCTGACACAGACAGCAATACACTTCCACTGACTGCCCAAACTCCAACCTCATCAACCCTCCAGCCTTATGTTGGAATCTAATCCATGGAGAGCTAAATCACCTCTCTATTCCACAGGACTTCATGCTGATCCATTACATGGATGACACCATGCTGGTTGGACCTGAGAGCAGGAAGTAAAAACTGCTCTTGGTAAAATACATGTTTGCCTGAGGATGGGGAAAAGTTTCTTAAAATTACATTGGTTTGCCACCTCAGTGGAATTTCTAGGAATCTTACAGTCTGAGTAATATCAAGATTAGTATTCCAGAGTGAACGACAAGTTGTGGCAACTGTCCCTTTCAATACTAAGAAAGATCAAGAGGGCCTAGTGGGCCTAGAGGGCCTCTTTGGATCCTTGAAGTAACATATACTTGATTTGGGTGTGTGCTCTGACCCATTTATTGAGAACATCAAAAAGCTACAAAGTTTAGGGGGTGGGGTCAAGATGGTGATGTGGGAAGGTGCCAAGTTAGCATCTCCCCACAACTAGGGCACCTGCCAGCCACTGGTGGGGTACCTTGACACCCAAGGAGATGGGAGGAACCCCCAAGTGAAAAGACATTCCATGCAAATGGAAATCAAAAGAAAGTTGGAGTAGCAATACTCGTATCCGATAAAATAGACGTTAAAATAAAGACTGTTACAAGAGATAAGGAAGGCCACTACATAATGATCAAGGGATCAATCCAAGAAGAAGATATAACAATTATAAATATTTATGCACCCAACATAGGAGCACCTCAATGCATAAGGCAAATGCTAACAATCATGAAAGGAGAAATTGACAATAACACAATAATAGTAGGGGACTTTAACACACCACTTACACCAAAGGAGAGATCATCCAAACAGAAAATAAATAAGGAAACACAAGCTTTAAATGACACAATAGACCAGATAGATTTAATTGATATGTATTGAACATTCCACCCAAAAGTGGCAGAATACATTTTCTTCTCAAGTGCACACAGAACATTCTCCAGGATAGATCACATCTTGGGTCACAAATCAAGCCTCAGAAAATTTAAGAAGATTGAAATCATATCAAGCATCTTTTCTGACCACAATGCTATGAGATTGGAATTACAGGAAAAAAACTGTAAAAAACACAAATACATGGAGGCTAGACAGTGTACTACTAAATAACCAAGAGATCACTGAAGAAATCAAAGAAGAAATTTAAAAATACATAGAAACAAATAACAACGAAAACACAATGACCCAAAACCTATGGGACGCAGCAAAAGCAGTTCTAAGAGGGAAGGTTATAGCAATTCAATCTCACCTCAAGAAACAAGAAAAATCTCAAATAAACAATCTAACCAACCCTACACTTAAAACAACTAGAGAAAGAAGAACAAAGACAACCCAAAGTAAGTAGAAGGAAAGAAACCATAAAAATCAGAGCAGAAATAAATGAAATAGAAAGGAAGAAAACAATAGCAAAGATCAATAAAACTAAAAGTTGGTTCTTTGAGAAGATAAACAAAATTGATAAGCCATTAGCCAGACTCATCAAGAAAAAGAGGGAGAGGACTCAAATCAATCAAATCAGAAATGAAAAAGGAGAAGTTACAACAGACACTGCAGAAATACAAAACATCCTAAGAGACTACTATAAGCAACTTTATGCCAATAACATGGACAACCTGGAAGAAATGGACAAATTCTTAGAAAGGTATAACCTTCCAAGACTGAGCCAGGAAGAAATAGAAAATATGAACAGACCAATCACAAGTGATGAAATTGAAGCTGTAATTAAAAATATTCCAACACACAAAGGTCCAGGACCAGATGGCTTCACAGGTGAATTCTACCAAACATTTAGAGAAGAGCTTACACTGATTCTTCTCAAATGCTTCCAAAAAATTACAGGAGAAACAGTCCCAAATTCGTTCTATGAAGCCACCATCACCCTGATACCAAAACCAGACAAAGATGTCACAAAAAAAGAAAATTATAGACCAATATCACTGATGAACGTAGATGCAAAAATCCTGAACAAAATACTAGCAAACAGAATCCAACAACACATTAAAAGGATCATACACCATGATCAAGTGGGATTTATCCCAGGAATGCAAGGATTCTTCAATATAGGCAAATCAGTCAATGTGATACACCACATTAACAAATTAAGGAATAAAAACCATATGATCATCTCAATAGATGCAGAAAAAGCTTCTGACAATTTTCAACACCCATTTATGATAAAAACTCTCCAGAAAATGGGTATAGAGGGGTATAGAGGATCCCTACCTCAACATAATAAAGGCTATATATGACAAACCCACAACAATCATCATACTCAATGGTGAAAAACTGAAAGCATTTCCACTAAGATCAGGAACAAGACAAGGATGTCCATTCTCACCACTCTTATTCAACATAGTTTTGGAAGTCCTAAAAATAGAACTACCATATGACCCAACAATCCCACTACTGGGTATATACCCTGAGAAAACCATAATTCAAAAAGAGACACGTACCACAATGTTCATTGCAGCACTATTTACAATAGCCAGGAAATGGAAGCAACCTAAATGTCCATTGACAGATGAATGGGTAAAGAAGATGTGGCACATATATACAATGGAATATTACTGTCTTTAAAAGAAATGAAATTGAGTTATTTGTAGTGAGGTGGATGGACCTAGAGTCCGTCATACAGAATGAAGTAAGTCAGAAAGAGAAAAACAAATACCGTATGCTAACGCATATACATGGAATCTGAAAAAACAAATGGTACTGATGAACCTAGTTGCAGGGCAGGAATAAAGATGTAGACATAGAGAATGGACTTGAGGACACGGGGTGGGAGGGGGAAGCTGGGGCGAAGTGAGAGTAGCATCGACATACATACACTACCAAATGTAAAATCGCTAGTGAGAAGAAGCAGCTTAGCACAGGGAGATCAGCTCGGTGCTTTGCGATGACCTAGAGGGTGGGATAGGGAGGATGGGAGGGAGGCTCAAGAGGGAGGGGATATGGGGATGTATGCATGCATATGACTGATTCACTTCAGTGTACAACAGAAACTAACACAGTATTGTGAAGAAATTATACTCCAATAGAAATCGTTTAAAAAAAATAAAGTATTTTCTTATACTCCTAAAAAAAAAAAAAAGTTACAAAATTTAAGTAGGACCATAATAAGAGAATGCCATAATATGTCCAGGTCGCCATGAAAGCTTTTCTGTCATTATGTCTATGGCTCATAGGGATGTTATATGGAACATTCTTGAAAAGGTAGTCCAGAAGAAAGGCAGTCAGTGTCTCTGACAACAAGGTAAGCAGAAATGTGAGAGAGCTGTCTCCCAACACTGTCAGGTAAAATATGTCATGTCTCCCTCTAAGGCAAAGTTCAGGCAGGTTTGCTTGCAGCCTGTTGTAAAATAGTTGGGTTCCCTAAACTTGGGGTTCCTCAGCCTTGACACAAATTCAGTACATGTGCAGCATCTACCTACGCTGCTTCATGATGTCCCAGTGGGACGGACATGGGGCCAAGAAATAATGATGCAGACATGAAACTCATGCTCCTTGCTGGGCCATGGTAATAAACGTTTTTGTCTTTGACTCAGGAATCTCATGTGTTCTGCCAGAACCCATGAAACCATGGCAGGCTAATTTCTTAGCACACAAGTACAGAATAATCTCAGGCTCTTCGTATTCCTGAAAGTTTTTGGAGATGAGGATGGGATGCTGATAGAGACATGGCTTTCTGGAAGAGAAAGGATGAGAGCCTTGTAGGCCTGGTTAGGGAATCTTAGACTTCCTATGATCCAGTAGCAAACGTTCTCAACCAAGTGATTGGAGGGGTGTAGAATAAGGGTCCTCCGTTAGACTACCTGTTGATGAATGTTTAGAGGCTGAAGACTAGAGTTCAAACAAGTCTTCTGAATGGTGCTCTAGGTTTTGCTTGCTTTCCTTTGAGTAGAGAAGGAAGGGGCATTTATCATGACAATTGGGCAAGAAGCCCTTAGACTCCAGACAAAAGGCAATATGACTATAGCTGCTGAGTCAAGGAGTCTCCAGAGTAGAAATATTCGCGTTATTAATGAGAATAAAGAGCTCTGGGTGGATCAAAAACATTAGAAGTTCATCTGGTTGAGCCACAGCAGCCCCCAACAAGGCGGAAATTAAATCTGCCTTCTTTACTGTCATGGAGCTCTGGCTCCTTCTGTGCCCCTGATCTCTCCCTCTCCATCTACGCAATCTCAAATGCTTTAAGAGAAAGATGATTAGAGGTGAGGCTGAGGACTCTTGGTTTCCAAACTGGACTGAAGGCCATATGCAACCATCTGGGAACACAGGAAAACTCTGGGAGGGGAAAGGATGTTGTGGATGAGGCCGCCTGGGCTAATCCAATGAACTGTTGCAGCTGCTTCTACATCCGAATGTATAATAGCAACTGCTGTATTGATGTGTCCCATAAGTGCCATAAGGGGTTCTCTCAATCAGAAGAGTCACATGTAGAGAAGTACTAGAGGCACAAAATCCATTGCCTCTTGCCACCAGTGAAGGGTCAGGATTTAGAGTGAATGCCTCTAACCTCTGATGTTGGTTGGCAAGTAAGAAGCCTCAGCTGAAACAACCCTGACTCTGATGTTATTACACACCCCAACTATCTGGGGTGGTTGATAAACCCTAATAAAATCCAAGGTCCTGCTTGCCAAGTTGTTTCTTAGAACCTGAAGACAAATTCACAGTGCTCAATCCCTGTGGCAGTTAAGGAAGTACTGCTCTCTCTTCAATCTCTGCAGCATCAAAAAGAGTCCTAGCACATTACTGGATTCTTTAGGTATTGGATAATATGTGTCTTACCAGCTTAGTCTTTTATATCTTCCAGTCCCCAAATCAGCATGCTTTGAGTGGTAGCCAAATCAACAGACTGCAGAGGAAGTCATCCAGCAAGCTGCGGCATGCTCTTACCTTTGCGGTCATACAACCCTTATGATCCCTTTAAGCTACGAGTCTGTGTGACTGATGATATTACCACCTAGTAAAGGGAGAGAGCCTGCACTCAGAGGTACCTCCTGGGATTTGGACTCATCGCCTTCCTGACTTGGCCTCCATACACCCATTCTGAAAAGCAGTTATTGGCTTCTCCTAGCCTCTCATTAAAACCAAATGCTTGACCCATGGAGACCTTGTGACCCACAAACCTGATATTCCCACCTAGGGGTGGGTTAACTTGGACTTAATGACTAATCAGGTGAGAAGGGCCCAATATTCAAATGGAAATGTCATGTTCAAGAACATAGTTGGCCTGTCCCAGCAGCACGCCTTTACATGAAACTGTGGCAGGAGAATTTAGGTGCAACCTCAGAACCTTCACTGTCATTGACAGACAATAAACAAACATGCCCTCTGATCTGGATGGAGACACTATCTTTCAAGGTTGTTTACTATGCAAACATCTTTTAATAAATAGTCTAGAACAAAGGCCATCAATGCTTCTGCTCACAAGAGATACAGAAAGCCAAAAGATCCATAGAAAATTGTCTCCCAACAGTATACTAGCACTGGCTGAATGTAGATGGTTGCAGCATTTCACTTGAAGGACGTTGATGATGGAAAACCCTCCTAGCGAGCATAACTTTGAGCAGTGTGCATGGTTGTTCAGTTTGCCTGGAAGGAGAAGCCAGAGATTCAGGTCTACATTGATTTATGGGTAGTGGTTAATATAGTTTGGCTAGATGGTTTAGGACTTAGAAGGAAGATGATTAGGAAAGGGGTGATAGGGAAGTATGAGGAATAGGTATTTAGATAGGCTTTTCTGAACGGGCACAGATTTCAAAGATATATAGGTCCCATGAATGCTCAACAAAGAGCAGAGTAAGATCAAAAAATTTGGGTAAACAAAATCACTTGTTCTGTAAATATCAATCAACCTCTTTGCCAGGCATCCTCTGTCTTTGCCCAGTAGTTGCAATGTGTCCAAGGCAGCAGGATGAAAGTTATGCATAGGATCAAAAAGATGTATTTCCAAAGCTGATCTTACTCTGGACATCGCTGAGTACACCACTTGTCAACAGCAAAGATGACACTAAGCCACTGATGGCACCACTTTCCCGGGGCATCGGTCAGACACTTAATGGCAGGTTGATTCCATTTGACTGATTCCATCATGAAAAGGACAGGGCTTAGCTCTCACTGGAATAGACATTTATTCTGAATAGGAATTTTTGCCTTCTTTATTGGTAATGCTTTTGCCCAAACCACCAGTGAAGCCTTATTCACTATTATGCTAATCTTCACAGTGTTGACTATGATCAAGGAACTCATTTTACAACAGATGAAAAGTAGCAATGAGTTCAAGGATGTGGAATTCCCACCATAATGAGTACAGTTTCATATATCTATTGGTTATTCACATATGTTCTTTAGTAAAGTGTCTTTTAAAATCTTTGACCACTTTTTAATAGGTTGATCGTCTTTTTTTCTTTTTTTTTTTGGCTGTACCATGGGGTCTGTGAGATCTTACTTCCCCGACCAGGGACCAGGGATTGAATGTGGGCCACGCCAGTGAAAACGCCAAGTCCTAACCACTGGACCACCAGGGAATTCTCAGTTGATCATCTTTTAATTATTGATTTATGGGAGTTCTTGTGTGGGTACAAGACCTTTATAAAATATATGTGTTGTGAGTGTTTTTCCCAGTCTTAAAAAAAATAGTTTTATGCATGTGAAGGCAATCTGGCTGTGACATCTGTCACCCCATTGATAGGGTTGATTTGGCTGATCTGGCTGGCTAGGTGGGGGTCCCCTGTCTCCCTCTCCACTCCATATGTATCCCTCCTGAAGATGCATGCTCGGTCCAAGAGGACGATCTTCTCTGATGGAGGAGGACCATTCTTCAGTCACGGGTATAGAAGTATCTGTGCTCCTCTGCTCAAACCTCTAAACAAGTTCTCAAAGTCCGTTTGTAGGAGAACGTAGGATAGTCAAGCTTCCAAGACTCCAGATACTTCCAGATGATGTGCTGCATTGGCAGTCTGCCTTTCTTTAAAAAAAAAAAAAGAAAAGAAAACTTACAAATGAGATTTCTGCTCATTTCCACAGAGGTTAGATTAAAAATACAGTTGAAGTGCTCTCTGATACAATATACCTAATCAGACACTGACATAAAAGTTATTTAGATAATAACAGTTAAACTAACCTTTGAAACGGTGGTAACTTTGAACCTGAAACATGCTCTATGTAATTTCCATATGTGCTACGTGAAACAATGTCATGGTAAACTTCCTAGGGAATTATCATATTAATCAAACCGTTTCTAAATAATTACAATAACAGCATATGAAACAATAATCAGTATTATTCCAAAAATACTTTAGGGATTTCCCTGGTGGTCCAGTGGGTAAGACTCCACACTCCCAATGCAGTGGGCCCCGGTTTAATCCCTGGTCGGGGAACTAGACAACGCATGCATGCCGCAACTAAGAAGTCTGCATGCCGCAACTAAGAAGTCTGCATGCCACAACTAAAAGATCCCACATGCCACAACTAAGAGTCAGCATGCTGCAACAAGAAAGAAGGAAAGAAAGAAAGGAAGGAAGGAAGGAAGGAAGGAAGGAAGGGAGGGAGGAGGGAAGAAAGAAATCCAAAAATGGGCAGAAGACCTAAATAGACATTTCTCCAAAGAAGACATACAGATTTCCAACAAACAGATGAAAGGATGCTCAACATCACTAATCATTAGAGAAATGCAAATCGAAACAACAATGAGGTATCACCTCACACCAGTCAGAATGGCCATCATCAAAAAATCTACAAAAAATAAAAGCTGGAAAGGGTGTGGAGAAAAGGGAACTCTCTTGCACTGTTGGTGGGAATGTAAATTGATACAGCCACTATGCAGAACAGTATGGAGGTTCCTTAAAAAATGAAAAACAGAACTACCATATGACCCAGCAATCCCACTACTGGGCATATACCCTGAGAAAACCATAATTCAAAAAGAGTCATGTACCACAATGTTCATTGCAGCACTATTTACAAGAGCCAGGACATGGAAGCAACCTAAGTGTCCATCAACGGATGAATGGATAAAGAAGATGTGGCACATATATACAATGGAATATTACTCAGCCATAAAAAGAAATGAAATTGAGTTATTTGTAGTGAGGTGGATGGACCTAGAGTCTGTCTTACAGAGTGAAGTAAGTCAGAAATAGAAAAACAAATACCGTATGCTAACACATATATATGGAATCTAAAAAAAAAAAAAAATGGTTCTGAAGAACCTAGGGGCAGGACAGGAATAAAGACGCAGACATAGAGAATGGACTTGAGGACACAGGGAGGGGGAAGGGTAAGCTGTGACAAAGTGAGAGAGCGGCATGGACATATATACACTACCAAATGTAAAATAGATAGCTAGTGGGAAGCAGCCACATAGCACAGGGAGGTCAGCTCAGTGTTTTGTGACCACCTAGAGGGGTGGGATAGGGAGGGTGGGAGGGAGACACAATAGGGAGGAGGTATGGGGATATATGTATATGTATAGCTGATTCATTTTGTTATAAAGCAGAAACTAACACACCATTGTAAAGCAATTATACTCCAATAAAGATGTTAAAAAATAAAAATAAATAAAACTTTATTTTGCTAAAAAAAAAAGAAAGAAAGAAAGAAAAAAAAGAAAAAAAACTTTAGATAGAGCACTTATTTGAATATGATGTTGGGATTTTATGTGTATTTTACATGAGTCGGTTATTTCAATAAAGTCAGGTGAATTAATACAATCAGGTGAGCTGTACAGCAGAGAGGTTAGAGAGGGAGTGTAGGTGATGAGGAGAGAACCCAGAAATTGTTCCTAAGAGCCCTGCTCTTTCACAGGAAATGGGAAAAAAAACGCTTAACTCCCTGGCCTCCATCTCAGCTTTCCCCAACCCCCAAAACGCTAAACCATCTTAATTGCATTGCTGGGGTCATTGGACTGGATCTTGGTTATCAATTATTTGAGGTTTTAAAAAAAAGAACCTATTTAAAGGTTTGCTTTCTCACTTGTCTTTAAACAACGTGCATTGGTAACTCAGAATCAAATGGCAGAATTGTGCATAAGATTTTTCTTTCATTATTTGTTTAGAAAACAAAATTCCAAAGGTAGTTTAGACTGAATGTCTCCATTGTTCTTTGACTAATACACAGTTTTACTACGCTTTGGGAACTGGTCCTCAAATTGGAGAATGAGTAAGAAATCTTGTGATAAATAGACAAAATGGCCACTTATTTTATAGCTCCAACCAGGAAGAGGTGAAGTCTCTTTCCCTCACCCTTAAATCTGGGTTATACCAGTAACTGGCTTCGGCCAGTAAAATACAGCAGAAGTGAGATTGCACAAGGACCAAGCCAAGGCCTCAAGAGGCTTCCCATCTTCTCTTCTGGAGCCTGAGAAGAAGCTCCAGTATCAGGAGAAGCTGGGGCCAGCCTTCTGGTTGATGAGAGACTCACGTGGCCCATCACTCCTCTTGCTAAGAACCACCAATGCCAAGTGCCAGACAGCTTAGTGAAGCCAGCTCAGACCATCCAGCCACCAGCTAACCAGCCAGCTGACGACATACGTGTGTGGTGTCCCAGCAGAATTCAGCCAAGCCAGCCCAGATCAGAAGAATCACTCAGCCAATGCACAGAGTCATGGACTACGTAAATGATGTAAGCCGTTAGGCTGTGCAGTAGTTTATTATGCCAGAGGAGCTAACTGACACAGGGCTCTTTTTAAAAACAAACAAACAAAAAAACCTGGTGAATTGTAGAAGCCGGAAACCAGAGGCAGGCTGCAGACCCACAAACATTGCAAATTTGGGCAAACAGAAGAGACTGATAACCTGATTCTACACTCTAGGACTTTGTTAAAAATATTTCTTGAGGTGGCTTATTTACTCTGGTAAAGGTTATGATAGGTTTTTCTGTGTGTTTGTGTGTGTGTGTGTGTGTGTGTGTGTGTGGTTTTCAAGAAATACCAAACAGCAAAATGGCACATTATAAAACTAAAGAAGATGTCTACCCAGGTAGTGAACGGGGTATAAAGCCCAACATTAGAGAAACAATGAAATGTCCCTTGTTAATCAAGTCACAGTGATGTTTACCTGCCTTGAACTTAATACTTAAAGATACATTGTAAATAGCCACTCCTCCAAGGCAAGAAAAGATTGAATCAGGAAAGCATTAAAGATGGTTGTTTCACTTATTTTTATTACCTTTGTGTATCCAGGAAGAGGAATACAATTTTTTTATATTGAATTTTTTTCTGAACGTTTTGAGAAGTTGGAAAGAACTTTATTAAAGGAAATAAAAATATCTGGAGTGTAAGGGCTTTGCTGGTTTGAGTGTTATTTTGCTCACTTGCTATGTGACCTTCAACTCGTCTCTTCTTGTCCTCACCTGTAAATTGAGGATCATGTTATCTATTCACAGGATTATGTGAGGATTGAATAAAACAATGTATGTTAAAGGGACTGGCACATTGTAAATATTTAATGAGTATTTACTACAACCCTGTAAATTTAAAATTCTTAAAACTTGTTCTAGAATACCTCTGGACCTAGAAAAAATAAGGGTGAATAAATGCCACAGCATTATAAAATTAATGATTATAAATGAAAGAAACCCAAACACTGAATTCAGATTAAAAAGTTTTCGCTAATAGTGTTCCATTGTAATTCCCAAAAGTTGACAATTTTGCAAAATTCTTTGTTCCACAGTAATAATTATACATTTTTAAACTACTGTCCTTTAGATATAATGCAATTACATAGCATTTGATATTTTCCAAGGGGCTGTCATATCCTACATATTCTTTGACTGTGTCTTCAACACTTCAATATAGGTAAGGCAGATCTTATTAACTCCATATTATTAAGGGGGAAACTGAGACCCTATTAAATTAAATGACTGACTTTAAGTACTCTTCCTGATTCCATGCTATATGGCTGGTAGCTGTTTGCTGCTGTAGATATGAATGTCATGTTTTCTTAATTATTTTAAGTTTGTGTTCACCTGGCACTTTTCTGCTTATTTTGGAGAGTAGAACTTGTTCTGTTAAGGTTTTCTTTAGACACAACACAGAGATGACAGGTTTGGAGTTTGGACTCAAAATGGAAATTTTGGGTGGGTAAAATTTATTTACTCTTGGCAAAACACAGCTTCCTGTCATCTGACCTTTTCTTTAGAGAGGATTTTTCTTTTTAAAGGAAAGTGGTTTTAAACACTTATTTAAAAAAAAAACAAAAAACAAAACAAAACAAAAACAAACAAAAAAAACCCTTCTTGGACATTAGATAACTATGAAATAAACCAAATTTTAATGACTGAAGTGTAAATGAATCAAAAACATATGGATAAAATTTTCTTTAAAACACACATGGGTTTAAAAACAAAATAAAATTGCTCAGGGCCAAATACGTCTGGAATTTTATTGAACCCCCAAACATTTGGAAAGTAGTTTGTGACCTTCAACAGACTGTTACCTTAGCTCAATTCTAAACTCCTTTTTGCATGTATCCAGTGGAACCTAAGTCAAGGGTGAGTGGCTAACAAGGTGAGGTTGTACTAAAATGATGACCACTTGCCCAAAATACCCTTTGGGCTGACCCACTTCAGTGTCTGAAACTTCACACAACTGTTCTTTTCTGCTAAAGAGATTTATCACCTGGAAAAACCAGATCCTTGCTAAAACATTGATAATATTAGGAAAAAATAATTAGAAATGAATATTTAAATAGCCTTTTAAAATTAATAAACGCTTTCACACACATAGGTGTTTGAATGCTAATTTTATAGTTTACAGAATATGCTCACGCACTTTGTCTGAGGCTCAGAGAAAGAAGTGATTTACCCAAGACACACAGTGGTCAAGCCAGGACCAGAACAGAGAACTTCTGTGCCACGTACTTCTCTTTGCACCATGCTCCCTCTCGGATTGCATGCACGTCTTTGCATTCACCAACCCATTGGTTGGATTGAGGAGTAAAATGGCAAAAGGAGGCATGGAGACTGCAAGCAATGGCTACTCTTTCACCAAGCTTGTCTGTGAAGAAAAGGTTAGAGACGGGTATACTTCGAGATTTTTTTTTTTGTATGCTGAGATGGAGGGGCCCTCAGAAGATAGAGTTTGAAGATCCAAGAGAGAGTGGGGAGAGCTAATGGAACAAAATCCCTGAGGAAGCAGGTGGAGTTGGGATCCAGAGAGCAGACTGAGGGATGGATGGCTGCGTCTTACCCTGAACGAGGAGAGGAGGAGTGTGGATACATACAGATACATGGAAATTGATAAGCTAGATGGGCAGGGGGTTGAGGGTGTTCCTGGCTGGAAAGTCTCTATTGCCTCAATGAAACAAGAGCTAAAGCACCAGCTGAGAGTCAAGGCGGGGCCAAGGGAAGACGAGAAAGACGGAAGCGTAAAGTAGGTCTTGGGAAGCAAAGGAGAGGTTAGTGACAAAGGACACTTAAAGGGACTACTGGGTAGAGCTAAAGGTCAAGAATGACTTTTTTTTTCCCTCCCAGACAAATGGCTTTTCCAAGCAGAGAGCAGCAGCTTAGTTGTTGGAGCAAAAAGTCTGTTAAGATTAATCTGAGACTGGAGTTTTATAAGACACCCATGGTTGATGGGCTAAGAGATTTATGACTTCAGAGATAAAGTGCTTTTGCACAGTGACCCAGTCCAGGACTTGGTCCTGGAAATAGTTTACTAAAGAGAATGAAGTTGAGAGGTTGGCCCCCTTAGATGTTGCAGTCAGCTGGGATCCTGCGGCTTTTGGTATTGAAAGGAAGGGGGTGGACCAAGTGCCAAGGACCTCGACTAAAACTGGGCATACATAAGAGATTGGCATATGGTCATAACATAGGCTACTTAGAGGACATGAGAGCTGAGTGTTCTGAGCACAAAGATGCTTTTCAATGAGAATAAAATAGTATGAAAACAGCTATGTGGGCTGAGAAACCTCCCACTACTATCCCGAGATTCATGGGAAGTAGTAGGAGCAGGTACTCAAGAGGGAAACAGATGGAAAGCGATGCCTCCTGAGACCAGGCTGAGGAATGAGGGCTGCAGAGGATATCACAGAGAATGTTGGGGAAATGGCAGCTTGGGTGAAAAGGCAGGCAAAGGGAGCAGAGGATAGAACAGACCAACCATGACACTTATATTTGGGGTGAGGGTCAAGGATGCCTTGGGGAGAGTAGTATGGGGCTCAGCTGGATTCACAGCTCTGCTTGAAGCTCTGATTAAAATTCTATGAAAGACAGTCTAGCTAGAAATCTTGAGCTTTTACTCAAAGTCCCAAGTGAAACATAGATGCAATCTTGTTTCTTGCCTCCATCACAGGCATGGCAACCCCAGGTGCAAAATTTATAGACTCTTTTAGAATCCTTACATTTATTCCTCCCAAATCCTCAACACAGTAGGAGCTCAAGAAATGTTGAGACTTAGTGAATTCTTGGTCTGGTTGCTTCCTGCTTACTTAATATATCTTCTGGGTAGGGCCATAAGAGTTTTTATCTTTCCCTTTGCAACTAATCCTCTAATCTCTTACACATACCCAAGGAAACCAGTTTGATTATTTTTTCCAGGAATCTTAAAGTTATAATATTTTTCTGAAGAAATAGTATGTATTTTTCCTGAAATGGAAGGTTTTAATTCTGAAATGATTGGGGTCCTGTATTATGGCTTTTGTGGGAATGTTCAACTGTATAGTTTGGTGGGTTTGAAGGCTTTATCAGTTGGACCTATTTTTATAAACAAGTTATTCTTAAAGTTTCTCCAGTGTATTATTGTTAAGTAGCTTCTGAGAAATTATATGCAAATGTTATTTATATTGAAACTATATCTTGATAAACAAAATATTTTTATATTTAGTAATTTTAGATACTTTCTACAGGTAAAATATAAGTGGATTACATTTGTTTCTTTGACATGTCATTCCTTAGGACTTAAGAATCCTAAAGAATAAAGTAACCTAAGGAGACAAAAGACCTGTATGCAGAAAATTATAAGACACTGATGAAAGAAATTAAAAATGATACAAATAGATGGAGAGATATACCATGTTCTTGGATTGGAAGAATCAACATTGTGAAAATGACTCTACTACCCAAAGCAATCTACAGATTCAATGCAATCCCTATCAAACTACCACTGGCATTTTTCACAGAATTGCAGCTCTATTTACAATAGCCAGGACATGGAAGCAACCTAAGTGTCCATCATCAGATGAATGGATAAAGAAGATGTGCCACGTATATACAATGGAATATTACTCAGCCATAAAAAGAAATGAAATGGAGGTATTTGTAGTGAGGTGGATGGAGTTAGAGTCTGTCATACAGAGTGAAGTAAGTCAGAAAGAGAAAAACAAATACAGTATGCTAACACATATATATGGAATCTAAGGAAAAAAAAAAAGGTCATGAAGAACCTAGTGGCAAGACGGGAATAAAAACACAGACCTACTAGAGAATGGACTTGAGGATATGGGGAGGGGGTGGGGTAAGATGTGACAGGGTGAGAGAGTGGCATGGACATATATACACTACCAAATGTAAAATAGATAGCTAGTGGGAAGCAGCCACATAGCACAGGGAGATCAGTTCTGTGCTTTGTGACCACCTAGAGGGGTGGGATAGGGAGGGTGGGAGGGAGGGAGATGCAAGAGAGAAGAGATATGGGAACATATGTATATGTATAACTGATTCACTTTGTTATAAAGCAGAAACTAACACACCATTGTAAAGCAATTATACTCCAATAAAGATGTTTAAAAAAAAAAAAAAGAATAAAGTAGTACACTTGGACATTGCTAAGAGTTCATTGAAACATACTAATACAGAAGAACGAAGAAAAACACGAGGACCAAAAAAGAATTCACTCACTTCTAATTTAAGACAGAAATGGTAAATTTGTGGGCTGTTTTCTTGTAAACTATAGTTATGGAATAGGGAGTACTTTAGCTCACTTTGAAAAAAATTAAGTTCTCTGGCAAATATTGATTGAGTGTCTGTCAATATTATGTGACAGTCTCTGGCAATGAAGATACAGCAGTAAGCTAAATAGGCAAAGTCTCTGCTTTCTTGGATTGTAGTCTAAAGGGAGACAGATAAACATTTAAGTATGTAAATAATCAAGATAGTTCCAATAAAATTAATACTTAAAAGTGTAGGTATTTAATTTAATTAAAAAATATAGTTCCAGATAGTGATAATGATCATTCTTATGATGAAAATAAAACAGAGCAACCAGATAATGAGTGCTAACGGCCGGGGGCCGCTTTAGATGGGAGATGGAGAAAGCTCTCTATGGATATAACATTTGAGCTGAGAATTGGATGTTGAGGAACGTAGTCACGCTCACGCTCTGGAGGGAAGAGTGATCAAAACAGCAGAGACTCGGAGGAGGGAGCCATTGGACAGCCTCTGTGGGGCAGTAGAGGGAGCAAGGAGGAGGACCGAGTCTGAGATGAGATGCAAGATGGGGGAGCAGGTCAGATGATGTGGGCTCAGGAGGACATGGAGGGCATTCAGATTTCATTATAAATATGATGGAAGCCACTGGGAAACTGAATGACAAAATTTGATTTTTATGTTTAAAAGACTCCTGTGGCTGCTCTAAAGAAATTTGATGGCCATGAAGGCAAGAGTGGGAACAAGAACACGCTTTAGGAGGCTCTTAGTGGGGCCCTAGCGACAGATGTGGTGACGTGGGCTAGACTGGTAGTAGGGAGAAGGAGTTGAGTCAATTCAGGATTATTTTTTTAAAAATTTTTTTATTGTTATAATGTATACATCATGTACTATTACCATCTTAGCCATTCTTAGGTGTACAATTCAGTGGCATTAGGTACATTCACAATGTCGTATGTACATGACTACTATCCATTTCCAGAATTTTTCTTCATCCCAAACAGAAGCTCTGTATCTATTAAACAATATTACCCCATTTCCACCTCTCCAGCCCTTGATAACCCCTATTTGCCTTTCTGTATCTATGAATTTGCCTATTCTCTGTAGCTTACATAGTGGAATCAGACAATATTAACTTTGTGTGTGTGTCTGGCTTATTTCACTTAGCATAATGTTTTCAAGATTCATCCATGTTGTAGCATGTATCAGAATTTTTTATGGCTGAATAATATTCCATCGTATGCATATACCTCATTTTGTATATCCATTCACCTGTTGATGCACACTTCAGTTGTTTCTACCTTTTGACTATTGTAAATAATATTGCTATTAACATTGGTGTACAGGTATCTGTTTGAGTCCCTGCTTTCGTTTCTTTTGTGTATATACTTAGGAGTAGAATTGCTGGATTATAGGGTAATTCTACATTGAACTTTTTGAGAAACTGCCAAATTGTTTTACACAGTGGCTGCACCATATTGCATTCCTACCAGTAGTATACAAGTGTTCCACTTTCTCCAGATCCTCACCAGTAGTTGTTATTTTCCAAATCTTTTTATATTATAGCCATCTGAATGTGTGTGACGTGGTACCCCATTGTGGTTTTGATTTGCATTTTTCTAATGACTAGAGATGCTAGCATATTTTTGTGTGCTTATTGGCCATTTGTATATCTTCTTTAGAAAAATATCTATTCAAGTTCTGTGGTCATTTTGAAATTGGGGTTTTTGGGTGTTTTATGGTGGGGTTTTGTTTTTTTTTTTGGTGTTAAGTTGTAGGAGTACTTATATGTTCCTGATGTTAGTGCTTTATCAGATATATGATTTGCAAGTATTTTCTTTCATTCTGTGAGTTGTCTTTTCACTTTTTTGATAGTCCTTTGATGCACAAATGTTTTTAATTTTGATGAAGTCCAATTTATCTATTTTTCTTTTGTTGCTTGTTTTTTGTTGTCATAAAAATCATTGCCAAATCTAACATCATGAAGATTTCCTTTATGGTTTCTTCTAAGAGTTTTTTAGTCTTATCTCTCAAGTTTAGACCTTTGATACATTTTGAGTTAATTTTTGTACATGGGGTAAGAAAGGGTTCAATTTCATTCTTTTGCATGTAGATATTCTGTTTTCCCAGAACTGTTTGTTGGGAAGACTATCCTTTCCACGTTGAATGGTCTTGGCATCCTTGCCAAAAATCAACTGACCACCTTAGTTCACTTTTGTGAAAAAGCTTATAGCTTTTGAAAAGAACAGAGAAGTCTTACTTTAAAGTATTTGCCTAAAATGGTCAAATCCAAAGTGTTAGTAGTATTGAATTGGCATGTGTTCAGACAGAACCTGAATCTAGTTGTTGGAATCAGGGTATGAGAGTGGGAATTGAGGCTTAAATAATTTTTTAAAATATATGTATGTATTAGTCTGCTTGGGCTGCCATAACAAAATATCATAGACTGGGTGGTTTAAACAACAGATGTTTATTTTTTCACAGTTCTGGAGCCTGAAAGTCTAAGTTTGAGGGGCCAGCAGGGTAAATGTCTGATGTGAGATCTCTCCTCGGGGTGCAAATGACTCTCTTCATGCTGTGGCCTCACATGGCAGAGAGAGAGAGGGAGAGAGAGAAAGATAGCGACCAAGCAAGTGCTCTCTTGTCTCTGGTGCCTCTTCTTGGGGGCACCAGCCCTATTAGATTAGGGCCCCACCCTTATGATCATTTAACCTTTATCTCCTCCAAATACAGTCACATTGGAGGCTAGGGTTTCAGCACATGAATTCTGGGAAGACACAACATTTCGTCTATAACGAGGTACATGGGTCATCTTTTTCGGTCTGCTTAAGTGTGTCTTCATGCAGGTGTTGTACAAAAGAAGGAAGAGCAGTTTCCCCAGTGCTTTGAAATCCAGTGTTGGGGATCTTAGCATCATAGAAATCGAGTGGTGGACGGGACCAGAGATGACCCAATGCACTAGTCCCATTAAATTGGGTGAGGAGACTTTGTACTTGAGAGGTGACACACTTTGCACAAGTCAGACAGCCAGTAACTCTTAGACACAATTTTTAATCAGTTTTTCCAATCTTAAACCTATTGCTCTTTCCAGGCTGAAACGTTCCAAGTTCCATGACTTAGAAATCCTGTGAAATTCACTTTGCCTAAATGGCATGTAACATGTTCAAGCAGGAAGAATGAGCCTATTTATTGCACCAACCATGATTTTTTTACATGAATATTATTCACAGATAGAATGTCAGCTGCCCAGTCAATTTATCTTCTTCCCTGCTGGCAAGAGTTCCAGACTCTTGGCTTCTACTTGCACGTGGGCAGGTATCAGAACTTCCACCACAAAAGAGAAAGAAAATGATTGAATATTATCAGTCTAAAGAGATCGTGGGAACCATTTTATTTCATGAAAACTTGGAAAGTCATTAAAAAATGTTGAGATGTCACAGTGTTAGCCCATTCTTTTAAATAAAAGCATGTCCCTACTTATTATCTGGAAGATTTAGGTTCTGTGTCTGCAGGAAGGTGTCCAACTATAGTCTATTTATTTCCTGTGTGGTGCACATTTTGGGGTCTCAGAGGCAGATCCACATATATCAAGTTCTTAATAGGGCTTTGCCACAGAACTCATTTGACAATGCAAATGAAGGACTTATTTCCCCTCACTTGCTCTTCACGTTTAATGAAAGTAATGTATAGATAAATACTCTAGCTAAGATCAGAGATCTTTTAAGTCTTCATTCAGTTTGAGGCAAATCCGAGAGTCCTCTGTTAGCTGGAGTGGGTAAGTTTGTTGGTTTTCCCCTGACATATAACAATCCCACTCTTTTCATCTTTCTGGCATGCAGTGATTCTGAACTTCTGCAGCGCGGGTCTGTGGATTGCTGATGTCATTCCAACACATGGTCGAAGCCCACTCTGCATACATTATGGAGAGCAGCTCGCGGCAGTATTCAAATTCAACTAGTCTCCCTCACCAAGGGAAATGCAGGGCCTCTAATAAGCCCCATGTGTGTGGAAAACTTGTTGGAAGTTTGGAATTTGCCAGTCTCTGCAGAGGAAATTTCTCTGAAAATACAGCTCTGTATTTGTCATTATGGCATCACCCTGTCACAATTCATGTGCATTTGGGGGTTTAATATTCTTTGAGGAACATCTCCTTTTTAACATACACATAATATTGTGCCATATTGGAAAAATAGGATGTCCAACTCATCTTGGTTTGCCAAGGACTCCCAGTCTTAGAACCTCTTGGGGCCTCAGTTTCTTCACCTGGATCCTTTAGGATTTTTTAGCAAGATGGGTTTTAAGATCTGCTAGTTATGAAAGGATGAGGTCATAAGGGTGGGGTTCCAGTCTGATAGGATTAGTGTCCTTATAAGAAGAGACACCAGAGAGCTCCTTCTCTCTCTCTCTCCATGTGAGGACACAGTGAGATAATGGTCAAGTGAAAGTCAAGAAGAGAGCTCTCACCAGATCCCAACCATGATGGCTCACTGAGCTCAGAATTTCAGCCTCCAGAACTGTGAGAGAGAGATTTCTGTTGTTTAACCATCCAATGTATGGTATTTTATTATGGCAGCCAGAGCCGATTAAGACAGTAGCATAAAATTGTAGGCAAGATCAACTGCTTAAAGTGGATCGATTGGCAGGCAGGTAAATGGCACATTTGGCATCCTAACACCTACGACTTAAAAGGAACAATCTATTTCTAGCAGAAAAAGCCTTTAAGGTTGAACATTTCTAAATGTCAAAGAGCCAGGTTAAAAAAAAAAAAAAACTGTGGGTTGGAAACATAGAGTTTTAATGAATAAATCAGTCCCTGGGAAGTAGATTCCATCTATTAAATGTGAGTCTGAGTCAGAGACCCTGGTATAGAGGAGTGATGTGGCAGTTTGCTACTAAGGTTCAGATCAAAAGCAGAGATCATCAGGGGTGATGCGTGCCTCTTACCAGTGGGTGGGACATTGTACACAACAGTGCTTACCAGCAGGGGCCAGCCATGAAAGAGGTCAAGACAGGACACTGCATAGGAAACACACATTGTGGTCAAGTGGTTGTATATGTCCTTGATCAACACATGAAATCAAAACCAAAAGAGGTATAGGTATAGAACTACTTTCATTACCAGTAGAACAAGTTAATAATTACCCACCAAAATTACTAGCCAGGAAATGATCACTCAGGCACAGAAGCTGAATGCTCTGATACTGTGTCATTGCCAAGTGCAGGGGAAGCCACCGATTCCTTGTCAACTTGTCTAAACAGACTGAAAAGAAGAGTTTTCCTCAAGCTGGGCCAATATCTATAAAATATTATTAGTCAGGGAGAGCTAAGGTTGGGACGTCCAAGTTTGTTGCTCAAATTTCTTAAAAATACTGTGGAGGGGCTTCCCTGGTGGCGCAGTGGTTGAGAATCTGCCTGCCAATGCAGGGGACACGGGTTCGAGCCCTGGTCTGGGAGGATCCCACATGCCGCGGAGCAACTAGACCCGTGAGCCACAATTACTGAGCCTGTGCGTCTGGAGCCTGTGCTCCGCAACAGGAGAGGCCGCGATAGTGAGAGGGCCGCGCACCGCGATGAAGAGTGGCCCCCGCACCGCGATGAAGAGTGGCCCCCACTTGCCACAACTAGAGAAAGCCGTTGCACAGAAACGAAGACCCAACACAGCCATAAATAAATAAATAAACAAATACTTTAAAAAAATATATGTGTTAAATGTTAAAAAAAAAAATACTGTGGAATAACATGCAAATGTACTAAAGTATCGTCCTGCAGTTTTGTTTCTAAAGACCTCATGATTTAATCCTGTGGTAACAGGGTGAAAAAGAACGGCCAAAGAGTGGAAAGTTAAAAATTGATTAGTGGGGAACATGTGGCCATTCATAGCAACCCTGTCTTCTCCCCAAGCATCTGTAGCCAGTGGGAGTGTTGGCAGCCTGGTTTCAGAAACACACTGAGCCCATGACTTCTACATTCTGAAGAAGTATTTTTCAGCCCGCAGCAACCAGGCTTAGCCTAAAAGTTTCTCTTTTTCCAGGGGGGAAATTAAGAAGGATATAAAATCCCCCTTCGTCAGCACCACAAGTTGGCAAAGACCTTATAGAACAGAGAGAGGCAAGAAGCTGATACAGTACAGCACCCACAGTCTGAAGTCAATTCCAGACAAGGAAATGGAGGGGACATTTCTGCGGAAAAGCGCACCTCAGAAGACAGCACCCCTCCTTAGAATTATAATGTCGCGTGACTTCCCTAGGGAGGAAGGGTATAAATTAATATCAGCTCCACATATACTATTTGCTACTTGTTTTAGGTAAATCTGTGATTAAACTATTTATTAAAACTGACACATGTTTGCATTTAAGCATTCCAAATTAATTGTTTTCTTAAAAAAAAAACTAAACTAGAAATTTGTTTTTATGTCGATTGACAAAGTTCACTGACCAGTTACTGTGAGCCAGGCTAAAGACTTTCTATGTCTTGGAAGTAGGGAATGAAGAAGAGGGAGAAATAAAGGTAAGCCTATGCTTTTAGCTTTTGTCCCTGGCTGTGACCGCTGACCCACTAGAACACACAGGAACATGAGGGTCATTTTGAGGGAAGATGATGAGTTCTCTTCTGCACATGTTGAGATTTAGGTCTGTGTGACAGTTAGGTGACAATATCTAGAAGATGGTAATATTTATTATGAGTCTGAAACTGGAAAAAAATGCTAAGGATATAGATTTGGGATTCATTGGCATACAAACATGAACTAGCTGAAAGTTGGGATCAGAGTACTTACATCATCCAGAGAAAGCATAGTGAAAATGAAATGAAGAAAATCCAAGATGGAACCCTGGGGAAAACAACATTTAAGAAAGTCCAGGAAGGAGGCAAAGAAAAATAACAGAGAGAGATGTGTGCAGAAACAAACAAATATTCTGTCACATGTACAAGACAAAGGAGAGGTGTTCTATAGTACAAAATGCTGTGGAATTTTCCAAAAAAGCCAAACCCATTGGCTTTGTGATCAAGCCATGGAGGAACTACAGTGAGAACGCTTTCAGCAGCATAGCGGGGACAGATGTCATGTCACAGCAGATTTAAGAATTACAGGGAGTGATGAAAGGAACACAGCAAGTGTAGAACACTGTTTAGAGGGATTTAGATGCAAAGTAAAGTCTGAAGTATAACTAGAGAATCAAGGGAGGGATTTTATTTTTAAGATAAGAGAAATTTCAGGTACCTATGACTCGAGGCGATATTCCGTTTGGTGACAACCAGATCTAGGATGTGAGCCTAGGGATGGTGAGTGATCAAAAGAGTAAAAGGCCATTGGAATTAAGGAGGCAAGGCTGGGTTTCCAAATGCACTTTCTACATGGCATTGACACGCAGGAGTAGAAAGAGATCACCTGGAGGTCATGTTTCTCCAGATGGGCAATACCTACATAGCTCTAGCATACATAGCAACTTACATAACCTACAGAACAACAGCATATGCTGGCTAAGTAGTTTAAGAATTGTCAGAGAAGAAGTAAGTGGATCAGGTCTTAAAGTATTCAGTGAGTGCAACTGACCAGGAGGTCAACAGACCACAGCAATGAAGAAACATAGGAGGCAATTATAGCTGCGTGGCCTGTATTTCAGAGGGACAGGAGCTCTTTTTTTTAATTAATTAATTAATTTTAAGGTTTTTTTAAAAAACTGAAGTATGGTTGACTTACACTGCATCAGGTGTACAGCAAAGTGATTCAGTTTTATATATATATATTTTTTGCATATACTATATATATATATTTTACATATATATGATATATTCTTTTTTAGATTCTTTTCCATTATAGGTTATTACAAGATATTAAATATAGTTCCCTGTGCTTTATAGTAGGTCCTTGTTGTTTATCTATTTTATGTATAGTAGTGTGTATATATTAATCCCAAACTGATAATTTATCCCTCTCCCCTTTCCCCTTTGGTAACCATAAGTTTGCTTTCTGTGTCTGTGAGTCTCTTTCTGTTTTTGGAAATAAGTCCATTTATATCTTTTTTTTTTTTTTATTCCACATATCATATAGTATTTGTCTTTCTCTGTCTGACTTACTTCACTTAGTATGATAATCTCTAGGTCCATCCATGTTGCTGTAAATGGCATTATTTCATTCTTTTTTATGGCTGACTAATATTCCATTGTCTATATGTACCACATCTTCTTTATCCATTCATCTGTCGATGGACATTTAGGTTGCTTCCATGTCTTGACTATTGTAAATAGCGCTGTTACGAACATTGGGGTTCATGTACCTTTCTGAATTAGAGTTTTCGTCTTTTCCAGATATATGCCCAGGAGTGGATTGCTGGGTCATATGGCAACTCTATTTTAGTTTTTTAAGGAACCTCCATACTGTTCTCCATAGTGGCTGCACCAATTTACATTCCCAGCAACAGTGCAGGAGGTAGAGGAAGGAGCTCTTGAATGAAGAAGTAAAGATGATGATATAGATGAGAGAGTGGCTGGTAGAGAAATGACAACCCTAACTTACTGCCCCTCCCCTCCACTGCCGCCACTGGTCCCTTTGTACAGATTCACTGGTGCCTGTCCAGAAGGGAAGAGTAATGCAGAGCACAGGAACCCTTCACTTATTTAATTATTTGGCATTCACTTACAAAACATTTCAAGGTTTACAGAAACAGTGTGTTTTGGGATAGTTTAAACTGAAAACTTACTGCTTTGTGGACTAAAAAAACAATTTTTGATTTCCTAGTCACTCATTCTGAATAAGAAAAACACAAATGGTTCTACATTCCCAAATGAGAGACATTGAGAATTTCTACTACACATTTTATTCCCCCCTGGAACCTTTCTGACCAGGGTAAGAGATTTTGTGGGAATTGCCAGCAGAGTGTGGATTCAGTTTTGTTTAAGGGGACATTTTAAAAACCCAAGCTTAGCGGGCCAAACCTCACAAAAGATTTAAAAGTTGAAATAAAGGCCCAGGCCTCCAGTGATTTCATTAGCACCCATGGATGCTTTGTATGTGTACATACTCAAGGATGAGCCCAACAGAACAGCTGTAAGCTCCCACCATTAACCTCTGTGCCTGGATATTGCACTTGAGGGGAAAAATAGTAAGAGGCTGCTGGCTTTAGAAAAGTGAACAAAGCAGGTATATCCAAAGGGAGAGCTTACATTGGAATTGTGAGGCCCAGGGCCATTCTCGGAACTGACGTGTCCTGCGGGGGACAAATCAGCTCAGGAGAGAGAATTCGTCCATGGTAATCTTGCATGAATGACATGGCACCTTAAGTGTTCCTAGGGCACCCAGGAAAAAGAATTATTCATGCCTCCCCCATTATTTCAGCCTAATGGCCTAAACCAGTACAGATAAAGGGCTGCCACGCAGCATTCTTGGGGCTGGAATGCTTTGCAGGGCATTTTTTCCCCCAGAGACTCTCTAAATGGAGCTGGGGTAGGGGAAATTGCTGTACATTAATTGGGAAGTGGTTCCAAGAATTAGAATTGGCATGTGGTCAGAGGGTATTGGAGGAGACAAAAAATAGGTGGGGAGATGTCTGGGCAGCTGGGAGGGGAAAGGGAGGAAAGGATAATAGTATAAAAGCCAGGATGTTGCAAAGGGCTTGCTTAGTTGTGAGGAGATCTGAAAGTGGGGAAAGGATGCATCGTCGAGGTAGAAACTCACTGAGATGCGAAGAGCAGAGAAAACATGCCATTCAAAACCAAAAGGATCGGGCTTCCCTGGTGGCGCAGTGGTTGAGAATCTGCCTGCCAATGCAGGGGACATGGGTTCGAGCCCTGGTCTGGGAAGATCCCACATACCGCGGAGCAGCTGGGCCCGTGAGCCACAACTGCTGAGCCTGTGCGTCTGGAGCCTGTGCTCCGTAACAAGAGAGACCGCGATAGTGAGAGGCCCGCGGACCGTGATGAAGAGTGGCCCCCGCTTGCCACAACTAGAGAAAGCCCTCGCACAGAAACGAAGACCCAACACAGCCAATAAATTAATTAATTAATTAATTTTTTTAAAAAAGAATAGTTTAAAACCAAAAGGATCAGTATAGCTGATTCACTTTGTTATAAAGCAGAAACTAACACACCATTGTAAAGCAATTATACTCCAATAAAGATGTTAAAAATAAATTAATTAATTAATTAAAAAAAAAAACCAAAAGGAACTTTGCTGATCAGACCAACTCAGGTGTGCATTCAAAGCATTATTATGCATAGTGAATAAACATGGAATCTCTTTTTATGAACTGCTGACTCTATAATTATTTCAACTCTGTTGCTTTCTGTTTAAGCCTCTTTCACTAATACCTGATGTTGAATGAACTTGTCTGTCACATAGTATATTCAGAGATGATCTATTCTTTGGAGCAGTCTGTAACTTTTAAATTTCTAAGAACTGTGCCTTTAAGATTATATTTTGTGTGTTTCCTATATTATTTTCATTCTCTGTAAAGCTGGAGAAGGTACTAAAAATAAAGCAGATGAGGATCTATTACACTGCTGAGCAAATCAGACAGCTTCTGTTTAGAGAAAAAATATTCTTTAGAGCAAAGTTGGAAAAAAAGGAATCTTCATAGATATTCATTATGCTTATAGAACAAAAAGTCCTATTTCTCATGCCAATTTTGCAGCAAAATATGGCATTTTTACCTCATCTCTGACTTTTGAAAAGTCAAATCAAATAAAAAGATGACACCTGTGAATTTCCATCTGCTTGTTTTGTTTATGTTCCTCCCTTTTGAAATAGCCTTTCCTCCTTTTTCTATGCATTCTGGTTCTTCAGAGCTCACTGACTTTTCACCTCCTCTATGAAGCTACTCTTTGTCATTACTGCCTTTAGTGATCCATCACTCTCACAACATTTATTTTCCTGCAGTCATTTGGTGTTTCATAAGTAAAGGTTCTGTCTTCATATCAAGAACAAAAAAAGCTCTTTGTGAAAAGAGAATGCTATAAAATGGTGACTATTTATTATTTACCTCTGAATTCTCCTCTCTATTTAGCTTTGCAATTTGATGATGCAAAGCTTTGGTGATGCAACTGGTTTACCAGTTGAGGTTAAACTCAACTGGTTTTTTGTTTGTTTTTTAAATTTATTTATGGCTGTGTTGGGTCTTCGTTTCTGTGCGAGGGCTTTCTCTAGTTGCGGCAAGCGGGGGCCACTCTTCATCACGGTCCGCGGGCCTCTCGCTATCGCGGCCTCTCTTGTTGCAGAGCACAGGCTCCAGACGCGCAGGCTCAGTAGTTGTGGCTCACGGGCCTAGTTGCTCCGTGGCATGTGGGATTCTCCCAGACGAGGGCTCGAACCCGTGTCCCCTGCATTGGCAGGCAGATTCTCAACCACTGCGCCACCAGGGAAGCCCTCAACTGGTATTTATTGATTGAACGTAAAAATGTAGTAGTAGCTTTAACATAATTTCTTTAACATAGTACATATATACCAAAGTTTCTTCTCTGCTAAGATATATGTTTTCTATCTGTATGATTCATTTTATTGCCTGAGGTTAAAGAGGCTTATTTTTTTTCCACTTGGGGAAGTCACTGAATAATAGACTGAATATTCGCGATTTTAGAGAATCTTAGGACCATGTTGTGCAACGTGCCTGTCTCCTCTGCTCCACATATTGGAGAGGTTTCATGGCACCTGCATGACTTCAGAAGCAAACTCTGTGGTACTTTTCACCCAATGAAACTGATTGTGGAGCAACAGCACTTTTTACTTTGCAAAGTTCACTTGCTTCATCGCTCGTGTGTTATGGTACAGGGTCCTCCTTACCCAAGTGGGCATTTAAAAGATTACATATAGAAGGAAGACATCATCATAACCAAAAGTATTGACTAAAGTGCTGAGACTGAGAAATATACTCTCTTATCTCCCTTTTGTAATCCACTTGTCCTCCAATTATGTCAGTTTCTCTGTCAGCGTTAGGCCTTCTTAGCTGATAGGCAAATCCTGAGTATTGTGCAAAATAAAATGTAAAAATTAGACAAATCCACTTTACTAAAAATCGCAAATCTTGCAAAAGATTCAGAATTTCATGAAGTCATAATGGATAAAATATGTTTCAATCCTTACATCACACCATACAGAAAAATAAATTCCATTTGGATTAAATATCTAAATTTTAAGTTAGGAAATTTAAGTTAGGGAAACAAATAAGAATATTCTTATATTATTTGAAAGTGGTAAAGATCTCAGGAAGACAGAGTATCCAGACCCCATAAAATAAAGACTAAGATACTTAATAACATGAAAGGATAAATAAATACCACTATGCAGTTAAAGATACAATAAATAAAAAGCAGTAGGGCAGGATAGAAGAGAGGATGAGTTATTAAAGTTTAGCTGTATATAATTTTAGCATCTTTAATGCAGAGTTCACATAGAGAAGCTATTCTACTTTCCATAGTCTAGGGAGGAAGGCTCATGTCATCTACTTATAAATAACTTGAGTCATCCACAAGAAGGGAAACACATTTAATTCCATGGTTAGTTGTCTGCTTGGCCATTATGCTTGCTAACCTTCACCCATTATTCCCTCAGGGAAACGTGCATTAGTGAGAAATTGTGTAAGGTATGACCACATGGAGAAGGAGCAAGGTTGTTCTTCCATTCCTTGTTCTTGAGTGATGTGGAAGACAGATCCCGCAAATTGTTAGGAGATTGAGATGGTAGATAAGATTGTGAAGGGTGGGAGAGAGTGTGATACAGGCTTGCTAGGGATGAAGGTAGCCTAAAGACAGAAAGGATCCCTGTTAAGAGGTCTGCAGTATGATGCTGTTAGCTAGTAATCAATTAGAGGTAGCTGAATCTCACCAATAGTCTCCAAGGCACGGGAGACCTGGCCGCCACCTTCCCTCATTGCCCAAAAAGACAATGAGTTAGAGTAGAAGTTATATTCAACCAAGGAAGATGGCAGCCTCATACATGCAGACAGATAAGGAGCACCATTTCCCCTTTCCCTCCTCCCTGCTCTGCAGGAAAGCCCAGGGAAAGGGAAAGTGGGTGTTGGAGATCAGACACCACCCTCCTTCGCTGCCCCAAGCCTCCTAGGATCTCTAAGTGTGAGAAGGGAGAGGAAGGAGAGTTTTAAGTGAAATATGAGACTGAAATTTCTCAGGAATCAGGACTGAGTCTTTAAAACCAGACATAGTTTTTCTGATAATTCAAAGTTACTAGAAAGTGATAGAAGTGAGCAAATATTGCTCATTAAGGAGTTAATTACTGAGCAGGGAAGAGATGAAGAGAAAGGGGTTCAAGCCTCCTCATTGAACAAATTTACATGTGTCATAACCTTTTGCTCTCTAAAAGAGTTGTTGGGACATCAACTTAGAACCACTAAGAGTAGTTCACCTAGGTAAGTAGCTGCAGGCACTTTAGCAGCACTTTGGTAGCCACTGTTGAGATGAGCAAAGCACCACTTAGAATCACAACTTTTCTCGAGAAGCTGGGCAGAAGGTTGGTTGCGGAAAGAATGTAAAATCAGATCCAAGTTTGGAAAGCACAAGCATCTGATCCTCCTCAGAAGACCCTCTGGAAATAAAGCTGGTGATGGTTATGGGTTTGTAAGGAGACCTCACCCTCTTGGGAACGCCCGCAAGGCTGGGGAGTCAGGAGCTGAGCACCACAAGCCAATCACAGGATCCCAAGCCTAGAGAAGTCAGGGCTGAGTTGGCACTACCGAGGGGTCCTTGCTTCCTCGGAACAAGGAGGTCTGTGATGGCATCTGGGCCAGCAAGGAATCATTGCAACTCAGAAAACAATTGTAGCTTTGAGACGTGACAAGTTTTGTGAGCTAATGAGACCCTAGTCTTTTCCTCACTTAGGCCTGGCAACTTGACAGAAGCCCTACCCATCAGGGAATTGCATCCATATTTGTGCGAGATGGTTCAAAAGTGACATACAGTCTTGCCCACTGAAAAGGCAAATGAGTGCTCAGCATTTAATTGAACAAATGAAAGAGAGAAAAACATTCGTGTAGCCTGCATTGGGAGGCAGTTCATGGAAGTTCCATGAGACAGCTCAAGACCCGGATTTAGGGATGCTCGGCAGTATGATTCTCTACCACTGACTAATTAAAAATCACTGCAGTGAGAGTCATCTGCGTTTGAAACAATGGCTATACAGTGTAGATTTTTTTTTAATACAGTTGGACGATGTTAAGAATGAGTGACTCAAAGTCTTTAGAAGATAAAATGAGGTTGGAAAAAAGGGATAAAGTACTGAGTCAAGTTGTTGAAAATAATTTCTCTGTGACTATACACCCTTTCTGGGAGATAACTGAGAAGGGGAATGCATGGAGAGATATTTTTAACACTCTTGTCTCAAACCATCACCCAAAGTCTGGAACGTCCATCAGAAACATGGCCGACACAGAGACAGGAGATAGGAAAGGTCATGTTGTCTGCACAAGAAATAGTGATGCACCAAAAATGGAAGTTGTTTTCAAGCAATAGAACATCAGCTCCAGGAGAAAAGATGTTTGAACCTTGGCTGACCTACCCTAACAGAAGCCTGCAAGAGTGGCAATGAGTGGATTGGGAGAATGTCAGGGGCTACTGGGACCCTTAAGTGGTCTGCCCTGGAGTCATCAAGTTTTCCCAGACAGGCAATACCTACATATCTCTAACCACAGATATGCTGGTTAAGTATTTTAAGAATTGTCAGAGAAGAGGAAAGAAGGCAACAGCCTGTCAAGGGCTTGGCTCAAAAAGTTTTAACGAATGTTTCCCTCACACGGCAGGATGCACTGCCGTGAAAGGGAAGTGTTTCTGAGATAACCCCTTGGGAGGCAGGGAAATGGACATACCTGTCCTGCTGTTTTGTTTCTGGAGAAGATGGTTATTTTCTTGTAGGCTTGGCACAGGAGACTCCACTGCTGATAGAAAAGTTAAGTTGAGCCTGAAAACTTCAAGAAATGAGAAGGACTCAGGCAGAGATGTCTTGGTTTTGCCAGAGATTAGACTCAGCAGTACTGAGGGCCTCTTATGGCGTAGACCATGGGAAGCTGAAGAAGGGGTGTGTGATTGGCTGAATCATGGCCTCAAAGATGTCCACATCTTAATCTCCAGAACCTGGGAATGTTACCTTACATGACAAAAGGGACTTTATAGAGGTAATCAAGTTAAAGATCATGAGATGGGGAGATAAGCTTGGTAGACCCAATGTAATCCCAAGGGTGCTTATAATTAGGGAGGTAGGAGCGTCAGAATCAGAGAAGGAGATGTCACAGTGAAAGCAGGGGTCAGAGCGATGCAAGACCACAAGCCAAGGAATACGGGCCGCATTGAGAAGCCGGAAAAGACAAGGAAATGAATTATTTCCTAGAATCTCCAGAAGGAGTGCAGCCCTACTGACTCGTTTAAGCCTCCAGAACTGTAAGTTAACAAAATTATATTGTTTTAGGTTGCTAAGCTTGTGGGAATGTGTCATGGAATCAATAATAGGAAATTAATGCAGGGTGGAAAAGACCTGAATGCCTGCCATGTGATCAGAGCTTGGCAGTGAGGGAGACTGGCCATGTCCACACCCGTCACCCTTATACTAGGCCACCTCTGGGTGAATTCAAAGTGAACCCCACCATTAATGCCCTGAGTCCCAAACAAGGAGTCGCGACCCCAAGAGGGACAAGAGCTGCTCATGTCCAGTTCTGTCCTGATGAAGAAGAAGCCAGAGGTCACCCTGGGCACCAGTCCACTCTGCTGGACACAACTAAATCGTGATATTGATATGTTTAATCTCAAGGAAGCAGTTCACCCTCAAGTCTTATGTAACTGATTAAAAACTCTCTCAATATCACAGAAATCCAAGCAGAAATTACAGCCCTTTGGGGCTGAATTATAGTTGAGGAGACTGCAAGGAAGGGTCTGCCCCATGAAGAGAGGCATAACACTGCAGAGTTACCTCAAGAGGCACCCAGGGATATATCTCATACCGGGTCAGACACTTCTGTGACCATAAGAGGTGTCCTGGAGAGGTGGACCAGTACCCCTGAATAAATAGATAACTTGACTGCATACGGAAACTGTAAATCAAGACTAGCTTCTGAATGAGTGCTGCCGAGACCTCCAAGTTCACCCCCAAAGCCCAGCCCCCCTTCTCTCCACCACTGAGTCTCCAAAATTTGTTCTGCACCCCACAAAATTTAGCTCTAGGTCAAAGTTTATTGATCCTACCCGGACAAAACATCATTCCTTAGAAAATAGCATCAGTGATTTCCCCTTAAGGACCTCACCTTCTCACCAAAGGGCTGTTGAAACACTCACCCACTCCCTAGCTGGTCCTGGAGCAGACTAGGGGAGCTGGTTGTGAAAGGGATGGAGGAGAAAAGGGGGAAAGGGAAGTCCGTAGGAATGGATTTTGTGAAAGAAGAGGCATTGGGAAACCCATTTACAATTTGCTATGTGATATCTGCTGCCCCATGAAATCGACGTTACTCGTGAATGGATCTTGGATTTAGGTTTCTCTTTGGGGGCTATAATAAAAATATGAGTCTTGGTCAATCAGGGTTACAGCAATGTTTGCATGGTACAAATATTTAAACTGTGGAGTGTAGCTTAAGAAGTTTTTCTTATGCATGATTTAAATGCACACTGGTTATCTCCTCTAATAATAAATAATAAACTTATTTATTTTTTAAAGTAATAGTTAAATTCTCAAGTCTTCATTTACTTAAATGAATTGAACAAATATGTACTGAGTACTCAGAAGTAGAAAGTGCTTTGTTTTCGTTTCTTAATTTATTGCAAGTTGATCAACCAGGCAGGGCAAACATCGAATGATTCACCTGGGCTGTGCATTTCCGCTGCTAGGGCCATTTTAAAACTGAGAAGCCAACATCTGGGTCAAAGTCACTTTGTGCCTCTCATTGCATCCATGGATCAGCCTTCTGTAAAGCAACCTATGGTCTAACTAGACATTTCTCAATTTCTATTTTCAAATTGCAAGACTCACACGTGTTTTGGGAACCTAGGCATAACCACATTTACAGTTAAATGAAGCATTTTCTATGTAATCCAACCACTAACAGTACTTTAAGTAGAAAGCAATAGCCACAAGGTGTGGTGTAAAGTTTGCAATGCCCTCCAGAGGCCAGTTTTCTCACAACAGGATAATTTCCTAGTGCATATTATCACCAAAATGGCCTGCATTTTTGCAGTGTATAAAAACAAGCATTCTGCCATTTGCAGCAACATAGATGGGCCTGGAGATTACCATACTAAGTGAAGTAAGTCAGACAAAGACAAATATCATGTGATATTGCTTATATGTGGAATCTAAAATAAAATGACACAAATCAACTTATTTTCAAGACAGAAAGAGACTCACAGACTTAGAGAACGAACTTATGGTTACTGGGGGAAGGGATAGTTAGGGAGTCTGGGATTGATATGTACACACTGCTATTTTTAAAATGGATAACCAACAAGGACCTACTGCATAGCACAGGGAAATCTGCTCAATATTATGTAACAACCTAAATGGGAAAAGAATATGAAAAAGAATAGATACATGTATATGTGTGACTGAATCACTTTGCTGTACACCTGAAGCTAACACAACATTGTTAATCAACTATGCGCCAATATAAAATAAAAATTTTTTTTAAAAAAGCAGAGCATCTCCTAAGGAAAAAGAATAGAACAATTTCAGAAAAATCCTGAAACAAAAATCTGATGGAATGCAATCCAAGAAGACCAACCAAATTCTAAAAGAGAAAAGAAAAAAATAAAGAAAAGAAGAAAGAAAACCAAATTTTTCCCCCAGAAATTGACAAAGCTCCTTCAAAATTCAGAAGTAAAATACCAATATAAAAATAAACTTAGGGGCTTCCCTGGTGGCGCAGTGGTTGAGAATCTGCCTGCCAAGGCAGGGGACACGGGTTTGAGCCCTGGTCTGGGAAGATCCCACATGCCGCGGAGCAACTAGGCCCGTGAGCCACAATTACTGAGCCTGCGCATCTGGAGCCTGTGCTCCGCAACGAGAGAGGCCGCGATAATGAGAGGCCCGCGCACCGCGATGAAGAGTGGCCCCCGGTTGCCACAACTAGAGACAGCCCTCACACAGAAATGAAGACCCAACACAGCCATAAAAAATAAATAAATAAATAAAATAAATAAAAAATAAATAAATAAATAAACTTATGTGAAAAGTGTGCCGTTCCCCCTAAATCCTTAAAACAATGTAGTCCAGCCATAGCTGAAAAGCATCGGTTCCTAACAGGGGCAGGACTCAAATTTAAAGAGTGATAAACTCAATTGCCAAACATCTTTGCATGTGAGACTGAAAACAGAGCAAGAACACACAGGGGCGTGCATCCCACAGAATGGGCCAACTGAGATAAATAAACTGCAACTGGCTGGGTTTAAATAAATTATGGTTGGGACCAACAGACAAAATGCAGGGCATTCCAATTTGTTCTTGGGAGGAGATCTCAAATGACCCACAGGTCAGGCAGTAGCATCTTAGTTTGTAACCACCGAGGAGGAAAGCCTCCAAGAATAATGCTGACAGAAATGGAAAGTTTATAAAAGAGAAATGTAACATGATGAGGCCACAGATATTTGTTGCTCCCTGCATCATCTACCACCCTATCCAGCTGGCAGCCAGAGCCCCTGAACCATCTCTAGATGAGAAAATCAGGAGGACCTGGAAGCTTTTACTCAGAAAGGGGTTTTCGGCCTCTTCCGCATGAAGGGACTTTGATGGACGTTCTGGGTGCAAGGAGGGAGGTTATGAACGTGCTATGAGATACGTCCTTGTGTTCAAGGGATTTATGAGATCAGATATATACACACACTCAAGTCTTTACTACAAAGCAGAGCCCATTCAGAGCCATACAAGAAGGAAAAACCCGGTGCCCTATAAGTTCAGGAAAGTCTTGGTCTCTCCGGGTAAAAGTAATTCTGTCCTCTTCTCAATTTCCATAGTACTCTGCCTGTCTTTGATTTCTTGATTTAGAAGAGAAATAACAGCAATGGTCTCACGTAAGAGAGAACAAATGTGTGGAGAATACTGAAAATAGATTCAGAAACAAATGTAATCAATTTCTTTTTTTTAATTAATTTTTTTTACTTTTTTTTGAATTTTATTTTATTTTTTATTCAGCAGGTTCTTATTAGTTATCTGTTTTATACATATTAGTGTATATATGTCAATCCCAATCTCCCAATTCATCCCACCACCACCCCCTCTCCTGCTTTCCCGCCTTGGTGTCCATACCTTTGTTCTCTACATCTGTGTCTCTATTTCTGCCTTGCAAACTGGTTCATCTGTGCCATTTTTCTAGATTCCACATATATGCGTTCATATATGATATTTGTTTTTCTCTTTCTGACTTACTTCACTCTGTATGACAGTCTCTAGGTCCATCCACATCTCTACAAATGACCCAATTTTGTTCCTTTTTATGGCTGAGTAATATTCCATTGTACATATGTACCACATCTTCTTTATCCATTCCTCTGTCATTTAACAAAATATTTATGGAGTGCCCACTACCTGTCAAGCATTGACCCAGACTCTGAGCCCAACATGAGTTTCCTTGTGCACCCTGTGATATAGCCTGCTAATAAAAATGCAACTTGGAAGAGTCTCAAGTTAAAAGTGGTAATATAAGTAAATGACAGTACTCCTTCTATAAGGAGAAAGTAGAGTTTCCTTTCTATCAGGGCTAAGACCTTCCGAAAACATGGAAGCCCCAGAACAATGCTTCCAGCTTGATATCCCCTTCCTCCTCAACTCTGAAAAAAACAAAATGGTGGCCTGATATTGATTTGCTGTATTTCAAAGTGTATAAGTGGGATTGTACATTTATCCACCAGCACAGGACTTCACAGATGACCTTTGCTTTACTGGGAGTCTAATCAAGTTTGGGGGGTTATCTCTTCTTGATCAGCAGATCCAAGGAGAGTCACATAAGGTGGAAATGAGTTATTAACAAATGCAGTTATTTCAACTGCCATTAATATTTTAAGTCATGTCTAAATGCAGAGTAGGTAAGGGAACCTACAGGAATGTAGGTCTATGAAAGACTCAGTTTACTATGGCTGCTGTAACAAATTACCACAAACCTGGTGGCTTAAAACTGTAGAAATTTATTTTCTCACAGTTCTGGAGGTCAGAAGTCTGAAATCAAGGTGTTGGTAGGACTAGAGTCCCTCCAGAGGCTCTGAGGAGAAGCCTTCTTGGCTCTTCCTCCTTCTAGGGGCTGTTGACATCCTTGACTTGTGGCCGCAAAACTCTACCTCTGCCTCTGTTTTCACATGGCCCTCTTCTCTGTGTGATCCTCTTCTGTTTCTTGTAAGGACACATCATTGGATTTAGGGTGCACCTAGATAATCCAGCATGATCTCATCTTGAGATGATAATGTAATTACATCTGCAAAAACCCTTTTTCCAAATAAGGTTACATTCATGGTTCCAGAAATTAGGACATGATCATATCTTTTATGAGACCAACATTAACCCTCTACAAAGACCAAGGAGCCTTGTGGAGAATAAATCATGCTATGGGAAGGAAGAATTCAGGCTTCTAAGTTTGGTCTCAGGACAATGGGTCAGAAGTGTGGTGTATTTAATAATATGCTGATTAAACATATTATTTAATGTATATCAGCTGTATACTGATCTAATTAATCCTTCTTCTAGCGCTGAATCATTGAAATTTCTGTAATGACATTTGAAAAGCTGGTTGAATGGAATGACAAAATGACATTTGTCCCCACTTAGGATGGAGGTTCGTTGGCTCATGGCTTAAAGACAGATGGAGTGAACCCGTCATAGCATCTTTTTATTCCCAGGGCTTAGCTCAGATCCTGATATAAGAGTGGTAGATAGCTAAATTAATCAGTGATCAAAACATAGATCCTAAACTCAGCACCATCTTCAAGCAGTATAGGAAACAGACTCACTTTAGAGCCGTTGGAAAGGAGTAAATGACTGGATGAACGGAAAATTCCTGAAACCAGCAGTTATTAATGACGGGTGTTCTGTAGTCCTCTATGCATGGAGAGTCAATTTCTGTATCTTATTTCATAGGAATGTCCCAGTGTGGTACAGTATCATTTTCATGTAGTGGGGAAGAGAACATAGCATTGCAAGTCAGGTGATGGGGGATCTAGTTCCATGCATTTCTAGTCATGCCACCTTGAGAAAGCAAGGTGTCTCCCTCTCTCCTCACAAGTCAGTGGATGGGTCTCAGTCCATACCCAGTGCAAGCGCACCTGAGACCTCCCACCTGCAGGTCCTAACATCATAGCGGCAACGCTACCCTTCCTGCAGTGTGTCCAGGCGTTTTCAGGGATGGTCCTGAGGCCAGAATCTGTCCTAGCTCTAGCCTAACTCTCTATGCTAACCATGAAGAAGATTGATGGCCGCTCAGTAGACTCTACGCTGACGAGTTGTGTCTTATATATGATGTGCTTCCCAACACTTGCAGTGGGAAGAGGGGTTGGGATATTTGGTCTCTTGTGGTTCTCATGGTGAAGGCTGGCACTGCTGTCCTTCAGATAGGGAACAGGACCCTGAGGTAGACACTAGGTCCTCTTTTCTGTCCAACTCTCAAAGCAACACCCTCTTGTACAAGTTACCTGCATAGCATGTTCTGACATGCAAAGTGAGACAAGATATCAGGATTGATGCCACCAACAGATCTAGAATCACTTCCCTTTCCTTTTCCCTGGCAATGCCCCTAGGTGCCATAAGAGTTTTCACATTAAGTCCTTGGCACATAAAATGGTTAATTACAACCATTTCCTTAAGTATCTACTCTTTCAAGCTGGGCTGGCACATGATGATATGGAATACCAGTTGTTTAAACACTGAAATACTTCTATGTTGGTTAGTGTATATGGCTTCTGCCTTGTGTTTCCCAGAAGCCCCATCCCTGGCGGCTCCACGCCCTCCCTTGTTCCCACCAGACATCCCCACTATTCAGTAGCTAAAATTTACTGCCCAACACAGCAGTTACCCAGAACCCAGCTCCAGGTGTGTGGCCAGTACCCATTCTGCTTGGTCACTGCCTGTACCACACTGCTTGTAATCTTTTGAATATCACCTCTGCTTCTGCGACCTCTGAGCACCCTGCCATTTCTACCTTCAAGGGGTAGTTAGTTGTTCCCCATGATCCAATGTGGTTTTCTGGCATCTTCCTTTCTGAAGAAGAAAGAAAAAAAGAAAAAAAACCCAGGTTAAATTAGTGTTGGGCCCCTGCTAACCCCATGTGTCCACTCTTTTTTTTTTTTTTTAAATTATTTATTTATTTATGGCTGTGTTGGGTCTTCGTTTCTGTGCGAGGGCTTTCTCCAGTTGCGGCAAGCGGGGGCCACTCTTCATCGCGGTACGCGGGCCTCTCATTATCGCGGCCTCTCTTGTTGCGGAGCACAGGCTCCAGACACGCAGGCTCAGTAGTTGTGGCTCACGGGCCTAGTTGCTCCGCGGCATGTGGGATCTTCCCAGACCAGGGCTCGAACCCGTGTGCCCTGCATTGGCAGGCAGATTCTCAACCACTGCGCCACCAGGGAAGCCCCATGTGTCCACTCTTGATCACAGATTTTTCATCTGTAAAATACAGGAGTTGAACTATGATTTCTAAGCCCTCCCCCACAGCTTGAAAATTCCACAATTCCATACTATTTCTAGAAAACACTCATCCTACAAATGTTAATGAATGATGGATCAACAATAGTCTAAAAGGAAAGCTGGCATTAGTTGATTTCTACAATACAGCCATGGAACCAGTGAGTGATGGAATTCTGAACTGGTAGGTAGGAGACAGATCCAGGGTGTTAATTCACTCTTCTGTGGACTGTTGCAAAGAACAGGAGTAAAGCACTGATTAAGGAAACACTCCTCGTTTACACTGCATCATGCCTTTTTGCAGGAGGTGGTAAAGTCAGAGTCTGACAACCTCCATAGGAAAACCACTAACAGACAGAATGTCCTTGAGTGGCACTGTTCCGATGGTTATTTGTTTGACACTTTCTAGACTCTGGGACTTTATACCTCTTTCTCTTATTTGCCCATAGCCTAAGTTTCTTGACCACAATATATCTTTTTTTTTTTTAATTTATTTATTTTTATTTTATTTTTGGCTGTGTTGGGTTTTCGTTTCTGTGCGAGGGCTTTCTCTAGTTGCAGCAAGCGGGGGCCACTCTTCATCGCGGTGCGCAGGCCTCTCACTATCGTGGCCTCTCTTGTTGCGGAGCACAGGCTCCAGACACGCAGGCTCAGTAGTTGTGGCTCACGGGCCTAGTTGCTCCGCGGCATGTGGGATCTTCCCAGCCCAGGGCTCGAACCCATGTCCCCTGCATTGGCAGGCAGACTCTCAACCACTGCACCACCAGGGAAGCCCGACCACAATATATCTTAAGTGACAAATAAGGGGAAGCTTTCATCAGGAAAGACAAAAATTAAAGGACTTGAAAAATCAAATCTTTGTGTAACGTGTAGCTCTCCTAACTTCTGGAACAGTTCTAGTTAAAGGCCTTCTATGCTGTGACCCCTAAACGTCAACTCCTCTTGGAAGTGGGAAACCTATTAATTCTCATGGTTCATCTTTGCTCTTTCCGTTTAAAGAACTCTGACTAGAATGCCAGGAATGCAGATATTTCCATCGCTGAACTGATGCAGAGCGACATAGAAAACAAAAAGAAGCGAAACCTTTAATAAAGACAATCGCTTCTCCTATATCATCCTGTCCTTTTAATTTTGCACTTCCCTAGCTCCTGCACAAAATGGGGTAGCTGAGAGACATAAGTAAATTGGTGGCATTTACTGTATAGAGATTCCAAATGTTTGTTGTAGTGGTGGTTTTCCATTATGAAAAAAGAAGAAAGGAAATGTGTCGGTATCTTATTATAATAGGGGTTGCACTTACAGCTGTTCACAAGTTGGAATATGACAAACAGCTAATTGAATCAAAATATTCTCAGAACCATATTTATGTTGGTTTAATGTATGATTAGCAGTCAATGAGCTTGAGCTCTTAACATCATTAACACTTTAAAAAACAACTGTATAGATTTTGAGAGATTAGTGGAGTTGGGCTCTATTGTAAATAAAAGTTCACTTGGATTGGGTATTTCATGCTTTCTCGAACAAAGGAGGCTGATTTTCCCATGCCCTCTGCTGGGTTCTATTGAGCAAGGGTGTTGTCAGAATTACTGTGTGTGGAACAATGCCGACAGCTGCCAAGTGCTCAACAGTCATCAGTAGAACAAATAAGATGCTTATTCATGTTTAAAAATAAATACCAAATAACACAGACCAGATGAAAGTGACATTTTACTGAACACATAGCATCTGGAATATTTTCTCCATTTTGGTAGGCTCATTTTGGGGTGGAGAAAGCTGAGACTAAAGAAATCCAAAAGAAAAGATGATAGAGTTGCTATAAAGCTGCATGTGTTCTATACCAGTTTGCTTCATCTCTGCGATAGTCAGCTAATAATTCTATAGTCTCAATGGGGAATGTGCCATTTCTCTTCCTTTGTTAGGCAATTCTTGGTGCTATTCCCAAATGGTGGCATGAGGACACTTTAAACTTCAGGCAATCAGTTATCTTCATCTCTTTCCTGTTTAGGATAGAGCAGTATTGCACTTGCAAAGAGTTAAACCAATTCACAGACATTCTCTGGTAGTAATCCTGTAGCACTAAGCTCAGACCTGTGAGAGGCAGATGTGGCTTCTTGTTTCAGGGACAAGTGCATAGGACAGCCCACACAGGGCGAGAGAGGGAAGTACCATCTTTTGAATGAAATCTCTCAGCCACCAAGGGACTGAGACAAAAGGACAGGTAAGGTTTTTTTGAGGAGAAAACCTGAGAATGGTTTAGATCCTGGAGTTAGGTTGACAAAACGGTCTTTCATATTAAGGAATGGGAGATCTAGGGAGTAGAGAATTCTAAAGAGCAGAAAGAGGCACCAGGAGACTCTGATGACACACTTTGCCTTAGGTCTAGTCCACAGGAGTAGCCCCTGAGAGACCACATTGTGATATTCATGGGCCATAGCCACCCTGATTCACAATAGTTCGATGAAACACTCTTCTCTTCTGCAAAGCCAAGGTGTGTAGGACTGACTAGAAACAAAAAGAACAGTAGGAAGTGAGAGGTGGGGAAGAGGGAAGAAAATGAGAAAGAATGCTGACACCCATAGTGTGGCAGGGGAGATAATAAGAACCTGAGTTGGGTGATGCACAGTGAACCCCATGATGATGATAATGATGGGAACCTGGGGTAGATGAAGCAGAGTGAACCCCATGATTACGATGGGAACCTGAGTTGGGTGATGCACAGTGAACCCCATGATGACGATAATGATGGGAACCTGGGGTAGATGAAGCAGAGTGAACCCCATGATTACAATGGGAGCCTGAGTTGGGTGATGCACAGCGGACCCCATGAGGTTGAGGCTCAAATGAGGTCAACCACAAGTACACAAGCCAGAGAGGATTTGTAAAGGAGCATGACGGTTGTGCAGCCATCTGCACTTTATAATTATATTCCTCTTTTTGTACATGGGTGTTGGAGTGCAGGAAGGGATGGGCAGGAGGAAGCCGTTCCTTCTGCCACACCTGAGGATTCCTCAGGGTCTGTTTCAATGAGAAGACATGGCATTTCAGCCCTGGGTGCATAGGCTCTAGCATGGGGCACTTCTAGAGTACATGCTTGAGTATCTGAATTCAGCACTGTATGTCAGGAAACTGAACACAGATGCATTCTCATAGAGAACTGCGGTGTAGCCAGGAATTCAGGTCATCCCAGAACAGCCGTCAGCAAAGACAGAAATTAGGTTGGAAAGAACTGAGTGTGGGGAAGTGAGATGAACTCATGGAGTGAGTTGCTATATCCCCCAAACTTAAATCCATTGTTTGCATTTGTTGCTCTCTTATTTCAATTCGTTATGTACATAATTTCTTCCCTCTGTTTGGTATAACTTTTAGCTGAATCTATATGTTGCCAAAAATCAAATAAAATCTTCATTGCTTTTGGCATGGAATACTAAACGAAACAAATTATCATTTGTTCCTACACAGCTAAAACAGAGATGAAATATATTGAATTTTACATTTAAAATTGCTTTATTGTGCACTATTTCACTCATTCGACAAATATTTAGTGAGCACCTACTATATGCCATGCAGTATTCTAGGGTTAAGGATAAAACAGTGCACAAAGATAGCAAAAATCCTTGTCATCATAAAGCTTATATTCTGGTAAATTTTGTTTCCATAGCTTTATCATAGATAGAAAAATATTCAGTGTATTTAGGGGGCCACCAAATTTTCTCTGCAGAAGGCCACATAGTAAATACATCAGGTTTTTGTGGGCTATCTTTTTGACTTGCCCTGAGGTTAAGCAAGCGTTGGAACGCAGGGAACCCTCCCCACAACAGCTTCTCCTGAGAATCATCTGGTCACAGAAGAGGGCATTTCCTACACAAGAGTCCCATCACCCCATGAATTCATCCCACTTCCCCACGCCCAGTTTTTTTTAACATTGCTTAGTCCTCCTTACAAAAGATAAGCCCTTGCTGCCTGGCCTTGAGACATTTTGGTGTACTATGGTATTACAATAGCATTTGTAGGGTACCTTCCGTTGCATTCATCATTTCAAATAGGGTCCCTCCTTACCTAAATCCAAATTTGGCTTTCATTTGACAGCTAAAAAAAGAGAATAGAAGACCTGTTTTCTCAGCCCACAGCAGCAGGCTCTATGTTTAACTGACATAACCGTCAGTTCTCTGACTCATGGTAGCGAAGAATCTACTCCAAAGAAACTGGGCCAAACTGCAAATAAGACCTGAAAATATGCCAAAAGCTATCATTCCTTCAGCTTTATAGATGTTAATAATGTACCTTATTGAGTCTTAGGCAACCACAGGTTTGTATATTATTATGACACTAGTTAGGTTGCAGCATAATTTTGAGATCAGTCATTTTGAGTTTCAAGAAAAAGTAATTGAATATTTTAAGTGTAGACATGACAAGTTCTTTAAAAGCCAAAAACTCTTACAGCTTTTCAAATTAGAAAGAAAAAAGCCACTGAAGAATCCTACAGGTTTTATTTTTAATACAATAAATGTAGACAGCTATTGTATAAAACAAATAACAAACAAAAAAACACAAAGCTCTTTGAAGTCCTCAATAATTTTTGAGTGTAAAAGGTTCTTGAGGTCAAAAACTGACAGGAAACCACTATTGTAGATGAAACTTGGGTTGATTGTCCCCAGTCCTTTTTGGTTGATTTTTGATATGTTTCATAAGGAGTCAATCCCTGTCTCGGCTTCAGGAAGGAACCCACTGTATAGGTTTGCATCCTTCTGGCTCAGGAAGCTCTTTGCACCAACCTGAAGGGTTTGACCAAAGTTTGCTTGTTTCTTCCTTCAAATATATCATATTGATATTGTAGGGATTTTGTCTTTTTAAACTTTTAAAAATTATTTTCTTCTTTATTTATCTTTCCTCCCTAATTTTGTCTTTATTCTTTTATTTTTCTCAATTTAAAATTTATTCTTTTTTAATTTTTCATTTGTTCTTTACTCTTTCCATTTTATTTCATATTTTTCTTTTCTTAATTCATTTTCTTTTTGTCTTTTCTCTCTTATTTTTTAATTTCTTAACTTTTTATTTATTTTCTTTTTTCTCATTCTTTTTTTTAACATCCTTATTGGAGTATAATTGCTTTACAATGCTGTGTTAGTTTCTGCTGTATAACAAAGTGAATCAACTATACATAAACATACATCCCCATATCTCCTCCCTCTTGCAGCTCCCTCCCACTCTCCCTATTCCACCCCTCTAGGTGGTCACAAAGCACCGAGCTGATCTCCCTGTGCTATGTGGCTGCTTCCCACTAGCTATCTGTTTTACATTTGGGAGTATATATTAGTCCATGCCACTCTCTCACTTCCTCCCAGCTTACCCTTCCCCCTCCCCATGTCCTCAAGTCCATTCTCTACGTCTGCGTCTTTATTCCTGTCCTGCCCCTATGTTCTTCAGAACCATTTTTTTTTCTTTTTTTTTAAGATTCCATATATATGTGTTAGCATACGGTATTTGTTTTTCTCTTTCTGACTTACTTCACTGTGTATGACACACTCTAGGTCCATCCACCTCACTACAAATAACTCAACTTCATTTCTTTTTATGGCTGAGTAATATTCCATTGTATACATGTGCCTTATCTTCTTTATCCAGTCATCTGTCGATGGACACTTCGGTGGCTTCCATGTCCTGGCTACTGTAAATAGAGCTGAAATGAACATTTTGGTACCTGACCCTTTTTGAATTATGATTTTTCTCAAGGTATAGACCCAGTAGTGGGATTGCTGGGTCATATGGTAGTTCTATTTTTAGTTTCTTAAGAGACCTCCATACTGTTCTCCATAGTGGCTGTATCAATTTACATTCCCACCAACAGTGCAAGAGGGTTCCCTTTTCTCCACACTCTCTCCAGCATTTACTGTTTGTAGATTTTTTTGATGATGGGCATTCTGACCAGTGTGAGGTGATACCTCATTGTAGTTTTGATTTAAATTTCTCTAATGATTAGTGATGTTGAGCATTCTTTCATGTGTTTGTTGACAATCTGTATAACTTCATTGGACAAATGTCTATTTAGGTCTTCTGCACATTTTTGGATTGGGTTGTTTGTTTTTTTGATATTGAGCTGCATGAGCTGCTAATGTATTTTGGAGATTAATCCTTTGTCCATTGCTTAAATCGCAAATATTTTCTCTCATTCTGAGGGTTGTCTTTTCGTCTTGTTTATGGATTCCTTTGTTGTGCAAAAGCTTTTAAGTTTCATTAGCTACCATTTGTTTATTTTTGTTTTTATTTCCATTTCTTTAGGAGGTAGGTCAAAAAGGATCTTGTTGTGATTTATGTCATGGAGTGTTCTGCCTATGTTTTCCTCTAAGAGTTTTAAAGGTTCTGTCCTTACATTTAGGACTTTAATTCATTTTGAGTTTATTTTTGTGTATGGTGTTAGGGAGTGTTCTAATTTCATTCTTTTACACATGTACCTGTCCAGTTTTCCCAGCACCACTTATTGAAGAAGCTGTCTTTTCTCCATTGTATATCCTTGCCTCCTTTATCAAAGATAAGGTGACCATGCGTGCATGGGTTTATCTCTGGGGTTTCTATCCTGTTCCATTGATCTATATTTCTGTTTTTGTGCCAGTACCAAACTGTCTTGATTACTGTAGCTTTGTAATATAGTCTGAAGTCAGGGAGCCTGATTCCTCCAGCACCATTTTTCTTTCTCAAGATTGCTTTGGCTATTTGGGGTCTTTTGTGTTTCCAAACAAATTGTGAAATTTTTTGTTCTAGTTCTGTGAAAAATGCCAGTGGTAGTTTGATAGGGATTGCATTGAATCTGTAGATTCCTTTGGGTAGTATAGTCATTTTCACAATGTTGATTCTTCCAATCCAAGAACGTGATATATCTCTCCATTTGTTTGTATCATCTTTAATTTCTTTCATCAGTGTCTCATAGTTTTCTGCATACAGGCCTTTTGTCTCCTTAGGTAGGTTTATTCCTAGGTATTTTATTCTTTTTTTGCAATGGTAAATGGGAGTGTTTTCTTAATTTCACTTTCAGATTTTTCATCATTAGTGTATAGGAATGCAAGAGATTTCTGTGCATTAATTTTGTATCCTGCTACTTTCCCAAATTCATTGATTAGCTCTAGTAGTTTTCTGGTAGCGTCTTTAGGATTCTCTATGTATAGTATCATGTCATCTCCAAACAGTGACAACTTTACTTCCTTTTTTCCGATTTGGATTCCTTTTATTTCTTTTCCTTCTCTGATTGCTGTGGCTAAAACTTACAAAATTATGTTGAATACTAGTGGTGAAAGTGGGCAACCTTGTCTTGTTCCTGATCTCAGTGGAAATGGTTTCAGTTTTTCACCATTGAGAACGATTTTGGCTATGGGTTTGTTGTATATGGCCTTTATTATGTTGAGGTATGTTCCCTCTATGCCTACTTTCTGGAGTGCTTTTATCATAAATGAGTGTTGAATTTTGTTGAAAGCTTTTTCTGCATCTATTGAGATGATCATATGGTTTTTCTGATTCAATTTGTTAATATGGTTTATCACGTGGATTGATTTGCATATATTGAAGAATCCTTGCATTCCTGGATTAAACCCCACTTGATTTTGGGGTATGATCCTTTTAACGTGCTGTTGGATTCTGTTTGCTAGTATTTTGTTTAGGATTTTTGCATCTATGTTCATCAGTGATATTGGCCTGTAGTTTTCTTTTTTTTGTGGCCTCTTTATCCTGTTTTGGTATCAGGGTGATGATACTCATTCTCAACTCATAGAATGAATTTGGGTGTATTCCTACATCTGCTATATTTTGGAAGAGTTTGAGAAGGATAGGTGTTAGCTCTTCTCTAAAGTTTGATAGAATTCGCCTGTGAAGCCATCTGGTCCTGGACTTTTGTTTGTTGGAAGATTTTTAATGACAGTTTCAATTTCAGTGCTTGTGATTGGTATGTTTATATTTTCTATTTCTTCCTGGTTCAGTCTCAGAAGGTTGTGCTTTTCTAAGAATTTGTCCATTTCTTCCAGATTGTCCATTTTATTGGCATATAGTTGCTTGTAGTAATCTCTCATGATCCTTTTATTTCTGCAGTGTCAGTTGCTACTTCTCCTTTTTCCTTTCTAATTCTATTGATTTGAGTCTTCTCCCTTTTTTTCTTGATGAGTCTGGCTAATGGTTTATCAATTTTGTTTATCTTCTCAAAGAACCAGCTTTTAGTTCTATTAATCTTTGCTATCATTTCTTTGTTTTCTTTTTCGTTTATTTCTGACCTGATCTTTATGATTTCTTTCCTTCTGCTAACTTTGGGGCTTTTTTGTTCTTCTTTCTCTAATTGATTTAGGTGTAAGATTAGATTGTTTATTTGAGATATTTCTTGTTTCTTGAAGTTGGATTGTATTGCTATAAACTTCCCTCTTAGAACTGCTTTTGCTGCATCCCATAGGTTTTGGGCCATCGGGTTTACACTGTCATTTGTTTGTAGGTATTTTTTGATTTCCTCTTTGATTTCTTGAGTGATCCCTTGGTTATTTTGTAGTGTCTTGTTTAGCCTCCATGTGTTTGTATTTTTTCCAGATTTTTTCTTGTAATTGACATCTAGCCTCATAACATTGTGATCAGAAAAGATACTTGATACAATTTCAATTTTCTTAATTTACCAAGGCTTGATTTGTGACCCAAGATATGATCTATCCTGGAGAATGTTCCATAAGCACTTGAGAAGAAAGTGTAATCTGCTGTTTTTGGATGGAATGTCCAATAAATATCAATTAAGTCCATCTTGTTTAATGTATCACTTAAAGCTTGTGTTTCCTTATTTATTTTCATTTTGGATGATCTGTCCATTGGTGAAAGTGGGGTGTTAAAGTCCCCTACTATGATTGTGTTACTATCGATTGTGTTTATGGCTGTTAGCATTTGCCTTATGTTTTGAGGTGCTCCTATGTTGGGTGTATAAATGTTCACAATTGCTGTATCTTCTTCTTGGATTGATCCCTTGATCATTATGTAGTGTCCTTCTTTGTCTCTTGTAATAGTCTTTATTTTAAAGCCATTTTTTTCTGATATGAGAATTGCTACTCCAGCTTTCTTTTGATTTCCATTTGCATGGAATATCTTTTTCCATCCCCTCCCTTTCAGTCTGTATGTGTCCCTAGGTCTAACGTGGGTCTCTTGTAGATAACATATGTATGGGTCTTGTTTGTGTATCCATTCAGCCAGTCTATGTTTTTTGGTTGGAGCATTTAATCCATCCACATTTAAGGTAGTTATTGATATGTATGTTCCTATTACCATTTTCTTAATTGTTTTGGGTTTGTTATTGTAGGTCTTTTCCTTCTCTTGTGTTTCCTGCCTAGAGAAGTTCCTTTAGCATTTGTTGTAAAGCTGGTTTGGTGGTGCTGAATTCTCTTAGCTCTTGCTTGCCTGTAAAGGTTTTAATTTCTCCATCAAACCTGAATGAGATCCTTGCTGGGTAGAGTAATCTTGGTTGTAGGTTTTTCCCTTTCATCACTTTAAATATGTCCTGCCACTCCCTTCTGACTTGCAGAGTTTCTGCTGAAAGATCAGCTGTGAACATTATGGGGATTCCCTTGTATGTTAATTGTTGCTTTTCCCTTGCTGCTGTTAATATTTTTTCTTTGTATTTAATTTCTGATAGTTTGATTAATATGTCTTGTGTTTCTCCTTGGATTTATCCTGTATGGGACTCTCTGTGTTTCCTGGACTTGGTTGACTATTTCCTTTCCCATATTAAGGAAGTTTTCAAGTATAATCTCTTCAAATATTTTCTCAGTCACTTTTTTTTCTCTTCTTCTTTCGGGACCCCCATAATTCAAATGTTGGTGTGTTTAGTGTTGTCCCAGAGGTCTCTGAGATTGTCCTCAATTCTTTTCATTCTTTTTTCTTTATTCTGCTCTGTGGTAGTTATTTCCACTGTTTTATCTTCCAGGTCATTATCCGTTCTTCTGCCTCAGTTATTCTGCTATTGATTCCTTCTAGAGAATTTTTAATTTCATTTATTGTGTTGTTCATCATTGTTTGTTTGCTCTTTAGTTCTTCTAGGTCCTCGTTAAACGTTTCTTGTATTTTCTCCAATCTATTTCCAAGATTTTGGATCATCTTTACTATCATTACTCTGAATTCTTTTTCAGGTAGACTGCCTATTTCCTCTTCATTTGTTTGGTCTAGTGGGTTTTCACCTTCCTCCTTCATCTGCTGTGTATTTCTCTGTCTTCTCATTTTGCTTAACTTACTGTGCTTGGGGTCTCCGTTTTACAGCTCCATGTTCGTAGTTCCTGTTGTTCTTCATGTCTGCTCCCAGAGGTTAAGGTTGGTTCAGTGGGTTGTGTAGGCTTCCTGGTGGAGGGGACTGGTGCCTGTGTTCTGGGGGATGAGGGTGGATCTTGTCTTTCTAGTGGGCAGGACCACATCCAGTGGTGTGTTTTGGGGTGTCTGTGAACTTATTATGATTTTAGGCAACCTCTCTGCTAATGGGTGGGGTTGTGTTCCTGTCTTGCTAGTTTTTTGGCATAAGGTGTCCAGCACTGTAGCTTGCTGGTCATTGAGTGGACCTGGGTCTTAGCATTGAGATGGAGATCTCTGGGAGAGCTTTTGCCATTTGATATTATGGGGGGTTGGGAGGCCTCTGGTGGACCAATGTCCTGAACTCGGCTCTCCCACCTCAGAGACTCAGGCCTGACACCGAGCTAGAGCACTAAGACCCTGTCAGCCACACTGCTCAGAAGAAAAGGGAGAGAAGGAAAGAAGGAAAGAAGGAAAGAAAGAAAGAAAGAAAGAAAGAAAGAAAGAAAGAAAGAAAGAAAGAGTAAAATAAAATAAAGTTATTAAAATAGAAAAAAATTATTAAAAATAAAAAAAATAATTTAAAAAAAGAAAGAAAGAAGAGAGCATCCAAACCAAAACACAAATTCACCAATGATAACAAGCACTAAAACCTATACTAAAAACAAAAAACAAAATAAACCAGACAGTCAGAACCCCAGGACAAATGGCAAAACAAAGCTATACAGACAAAATCACACAAAGAAGCATACACATACACACTCACAAAAAATGGAAAGGGAAGAGAGCAACCAAATCAATAAACAAATCTACCAATGGTAATAAGCTCTAAATACTAAACTAAGATAAACATAAAACCAGAAACAAATTAGATGCAGAAAGCAAACCCCAAGTCTACAGTTGCTCCCAAAGACCAACGCCTCAATTTTGGCATGATTCATTATCTGTTCAAGTATTCCAGAGATGCAGGGTACATCTAGTTGACTATGGAGATTTAATCCGCTGCTCCTGAGGCTGCTAGGAGAGATTTCCCTTTCTCTTCTCTGTTCGCACAGCTCCCGGGGTTCAGCTTTGGATTTGGCCCCACCTCTGCGTGTAGGTCGCCTCAGGGTGTCTGTTCCCCACCCAGACAGCATGGGGTTAAAGGAGCAGCTGATTAGGGGGCTCTGGCTCACTCAGGCCGGGGGGAGGGAGGAGTACAGAATGTGGGGCGAACCTGCGGTGGCAGAGGCTGGCGTGACATTACAACAGCCTGAGGCGCGCCGTGTGTTCTCCCGGGGAAGTTGTCCCTGGATCACGGGACCCTGGCAGTGGCAGGCTGCACAGGCTCCCGGGAGGGGCGGTGTGGAGAGTGACCTGTGCTCGCACACAGGCTTCTTGGTGGCGGCAGCAGCAGCCTTAGCGTCTCCTGCCCGTCTCTGGTGTCCTCGCTGATAGCCGCCGCTCGTGCCCGTCTCTGGAGCTCATTTAGGCAATACTCTGAATACCCTCTCCTTGCACACCCCGAAACAATGGTCTCTTGCCTCTTAGGCAGTTCCAGACTTTTTCCCTCCCGGCTAGCTGTGGTGCACTAGCTCCCTTCAGGCTGTGTTCACGCAGCCAACCCCAGTCCCCTCCCTGGTGTATGATCTCCAAAGCCCGAGCCTCAGCTCCCAGCCCCCGCCCATCCCGGTGGGTGAGCCAACAAGCCTCTCGGGCTGGTGAGTGCTGGTCGGCACTGACCCTCCATGTGGGAATCTCTCCGCTTTGCCCTCTGCACCCCTGTTGCTGTGCTCTCCTCCGTGGATCCGAATCTTCCCCCCCGCCACCCCCATCTTCTCCAGTGAAGGGGCTTCCTAGGGTGTGGAAACCTTTCCTCCTTCACAGCTCCCTCCCAGAGGTGCAGGTCCTGTCCCTATTCTTTTGTCTCTGTTTTTCCTTTTTTCTTTTGCCCTACCCAGGTACGTGCAGAGTTTCTTGCCTTTTGGGTAGTCTGAGGTCTTCCGCCAGCGTTCAGTAGTTGTTCTGCAGGGGTTGTTCCACATGTAGATGTATTTCTGATGTATTTCTGGGGAGGAAGGTGATCTCCACGTCTTACACTGCCACCATCTTGAAGGTGCCCCCTCATTCTTTCTTTATGCTCTCCCTTTCATTTCTCATTTTTCTTTTTCTCATTTTTTCATATTCTCTTTTTCTCATTTTTCTTTTTTGTTTTTCTTTTTCTTGTTTTTTATTTTTCTTTCTGTAATTTTTCTTAGTTATTTTTCTAATTTATTTTTTTCTCATTTTCTTAATTTTTCTCATTTTTTTCTTTTTTTATTTAGTTTCATGGAATCATTTTGGTATTTTTACTTTTGTCTGCCTTGTGTTTTGAAGTTATTGCAAAGATAAGTTCATGAAGTGGGCTTCCTTTGGAAGTGATTTTCTTTTGAGGTAATTTGGCCCAAGCCTCTCACCAGCTTTTTCCCATTTTAAGCCTCCTTTGGGACACCTTGACGAAGCTCAGCAGTAACCCCTACATGCAGTGAGGTTGCAAATCACCCACCTCAGTGGAAAGGAAGCTCCTTGAGACCATTGGCACAGGTCAGCTTTCCACATCCTGACCTGGGAAGGGGTAGATATGAATGAAGATCACTGAGAAAAGTAAGATTGAGGAAGGCAGTGTGTCAGCCCAACATAGTCAGATTCTTAGAAGTGACTAAGTGACACGCTATCTTACCATGGGCTACACCAATAGAGTAGAGGTGTTTGCGTACCTGGTGCCTGTGGAAGTATGAAAGAAAAAGAGGCTGAAGGCAAATTCCACCAGACAGAGTCTGCTGTGCAGTACTGACTGTGGAGCTTTATTGCTTGGAGAGGCTTGAAGGCAGAAAGCCTGCTCTTGGTTGGGGCTGAGGTGAATATCAAGATGGCTGACTTTGGCTTCAACGACAAATTCACCTTTGACAAAAAGCTGGCTACCTTCCGTGGCAGTACCCCTTTTATTTTTGTGGTAGTCACCCCGTTACTGCCCCAGAACTGTTGCAGCATAAAAATATGATGGGCCTGACAGTTGGAGCCTGGAAGTCCTGTTATATACACTGGTCAGCTGAGTCCTGCCTTCTGATGGACACAACCTCAAGGAACTATGGAAGCAGGTACTGAGGAACATGAAGTCCTGCACACCAAATCTCTTACTCCCAGTCTCACTACATTCGGGCAAATCATTATGGAAGTTTGTGGGTCATGAAGATGATGAATAAAGGCTTATGTGGATGCACTCTCTGCCTACAAGGACCCCCTGTGGACAAACTTGGTGGTGTCCATGTGTTACAATGGGAAGAGATCCCAGCCTTGCTGGTGGGTGGGCCAGAGGGACAGCAAAATAAAAGGCCATTCTGCTCCTGGGATTCAAGAGCTCAAAGCTGAAGGGCGACATCATCATCTTGAAACCAATCTTCAGCTGGGCTGACCAATAACCCCAGCCTGCAAAGTTCAGCACAGCGGGTCTACCAACCCCAAGCAGGAGGGCTTGCTTCAGCACTCAGGTGGCCCCTGCCGTTCTTACCCACAACCTGTGCTCTACGAAGACTCAGAGTAATCACGCCAGGGGCCCCTACCTGCACACCTTCCCCTTGCGCTGCTGTCTCCTGCTGGCCAGCCTCTAGCAGCAGTTGCTGCAGGCTTCAGTGCAACCCAGCTAGGCCCTTGGGTACCCCTCACAGAAAGCGGTTGAGAGGTGCCTGGGTGGCATGGCCCCCAGGCGAGCCTGTCTCCTCCCAGCTCTCCACCCTCAGCATCACAACCGTCATGGGGTCTCAGCTGGACCATTTTCCTCCTCGGTGAATCCAGTTGCAGCTTCCATAGTGGACAAGTGTAGACCCAGCAGAAATTGCCCTAAGGTGTGACCTCAACACCTTAGAGGCCAGCTGGAGGCATCTGGGGTTATCTTCATCAAGGTCACCTTCAAGTTTGTCCGCACCAATATACCTTTCAGGTATGCCGGAGGGCACCTGGATGAACCTGAACGCTGAAGGTGAAGGCCCAGGCCTCCCATGGTGGCAGTGGAGGTGATGATGAAGAAAAGGAAGATGTCCCGGAGGCCAGGCCACAGTCACTACACTTTCTGTGTAGCCAGAGACCACTTACTCCACAAAGCCCGTGAAGATGAGGTGGGAGATCCGTAGGTTCTAGACCCCCGCATGTGCAGCCACCTGGTATGGAGGCGTCAAACTGTCATGAGGTCTCTCAGCGGACATGGGGTACTTCCCTGGCCTTAGAAAACATTGCCTCCAAACTAGCCAACCAGCTGAAGTGTGGTGAAGCGTTTCACCTGGGTGAAACGGCACAGACTGGCCTGAACACTGTGTCACTCTTGCTCATCCTTCCCCCCCCCCAATCCTTCTCCAATTTTTCGTCGATATTGTTGGGGAGGGGAGCTAGATCTTTGCCCCACGTATCCACCTCTGTGCAGAAACCTCCCGTCCCCCGTCTCCTGATGAGGAGGCATGGGAGAGGGGGAGCAGGGCTTCCCCTTGGGGCTGCAGTTGAACAGAGTAAGCATCTTGCCTAAACTAATACATTGTTTATTAGCAAAAAGAAAAAAAGAAAGGAAAAAAATCCATTCCCTCAGCCACCTTTCCTCTTTACCCCATTGTCAGTCAAGACCAGATCTGTGGGTTTCCCAGGAGGGTGGCTCGGATACCAGGATAGTGAGTTCCCCGTCAGTCAGTGCCTTGGCCAGGCCCACTTCAGGTTTCTACCCTCTCGTCCCCTTCTCCCCTCCAGGCAGGCCAACCAGCAGATGTGGCCTTCGTGGGCTGGAGGCCTGGGCAGCTGGCGGCTGGGAGCCATGGGGTCTGCTCTGTGCTGCCGAGATAAGGGTGGCGGTCACTGCCATTCCTCCTTCCCTAGAGCTGGACATTTCCTTCCACAAGCTTCTGAGAGGCCTTTGATTCTCTCTCAAAAGTGGGCACCATCTCTCCCCGAATCCCCATCCTGGGAAAGAAGGGGGTGGAACCAGGATAGGGAGTGGGGTAGGGTCAGCTGTTCCCCTGGTGACAGGGACCTCGGAGAAGGCTTTGTCTGTAGCCCCCTCACACTTGCTCCCCCTCCCCCTCCCCCATCACCCCCTCCCCTTGCACACACCCTACTGCTTCCCCTTCATCATCTGGGCACCAGTTAATTCCACAGCCGTGACAGCTCCCCACCTCCACCCTGCTGTCTCATCTCTCGGCCTTGCCTTCTCTTCCTGGCACTGTCAGGGTGGGGACGTATGTGGCCCGTGGCTCCAGATGGCTCGCCTCTGTGTCCTGATGGCACTGGCTGGCTCTCAGGGCTTGACTGGGGGCCACATGGCATCTTTTCATTGTTTCCTTTTTTTTAAATTAATTTTTATTGGAGTATAGTTGATTTTCAATGGTGTGTTAATTTCAGGTGTACAGCAAGGTGAATCGGTTATACACATACATATATCCACTCCTTTTTTTTCAGATTCTTTTCCCATATAGGCCATTACAGAGTGTTGGGTAGAGTTCCCTGTGCTCTACAGTAGGTCCTTATCTATTTTATATATAGTAGTGTGTATACATTCCTTTTCTTCTATACTGTCTTTTTTTCTTGAGAAACTGCTGGAGGGAGTCTTGCACAGAGGTGGTCCCCACTGCCATCTGAGTTTTGCATTTTTTGGTGGTGTGTTTTGTTTTTTATTTTTCTTACTACATTTTTTGGATTTATGATGATCCTCCCTCAATTCATCATGCCCACTCCCAGCCCAGTCTCACCTGTGAGTTCAGCCTCTGGGTTCCAGGAAGGGGTCAGACCCTCTCTCCCCTCCGTACCCCGTCCCGCCCTGTGAGGCAGCTCGGTGCTCAGGGAGCAGGAGGGCTTGGCTGGCTTCCCACAGGGTGCGGGGCACAGGGCACCGGAGAGGTGGTCCACTCCCCGCTCCCAGCCTGCTGGCTCCTGCATTCAGTTTCTCTTCTGCATGAAACAGGCGATAAGGAGAATGTTGGGTGGCATAGCTATTCATGACGGTGTGTGGATTTTAGGGGTGCATGAGGTTGACGAGGGAAGCCAGTTACCGTCTGGGGGAGGGAAATGGCTTGAATGAGAATATCCAAGAAACAGCCAAGAGGGATGTTGGAAGTAGAACCAACAGGACTTATTAGATGTGGAGAACAGAGAGAGGGAGATACTCAGGTTAACTCCCAGGTGTCTGGCTAAGGCAACTGGGCAGGTGAGAGGGACCTGGACAGGCTCAGATTTAAGGGGGAAACCATCAGTCAGTTTAGGACACGGTGACACTGAGAACACCGTCACTTGGGCTTGTGACACTGCATGTTGGAGGCGAGGTCGGGGCTGAAGATCTGAAGATAAAGTTGGGGAGCTTCCGCACATGAATATTGGAGATCTGGCGATTGAGGAAATGACCTGATCAGAGAGGGCAGAGAGGAAGGGGGAAAGCGTCTGCACAGACTCCTGAGGAATTCTAACCTTTGAAGATGAGCAAAAGAACACTAAGGCTGAGAGAAACTGAGCGGAAAGGCAGGGACAAAATTCACGGTGCGGTGTCAACAGCCTGCGCTGTCAAGGGATCAGAGAAAGGGTTGAAGGGTCAAAGGTGCCTGTGGAGGGAGGGGTCACCCGGGAGGTTCGGCCTTTGAAGGGAGGAGAGGGCCTCTCTGTGTTCTGCTAGGAGGGAGAAAGGAGATTCCTCTGGATCAGGGGTCCGCAAACCTATAAAGGGCCAGAGAGTAAATATTTTCGGCTTTCCGTGCCATATGGTCAATTTCTCAACAGGCTGTTATAGCAGAGAACAGCCTTAGACAATCAGTGAACAAATGAGCATGGTCTGTTCCAAGAGCTCTTTATTTATGGACACTGAAATTTGAATTTCATATAATTTTCATGTGCCATGAAAGATGATTCATCTTTTTCTTTTCCCCCAATTATTTAAAAATGTAAAAACCACTGTAAGCTGGTTGGCCGTACAGAAACAGGCAGAAGGAGGAATTCGGCTCACTGGCCATTACATGCTGAGTCCTGGTCCGGATGCTGGAAAGGAAGGTGGAAATTTTTATTAAAAGTGGGGTGGGACATGGAGGTGGGGGGACCAGGGGGTCCTGCTCACAGAACTCTGTTCTTTCAGTGAAGTATGAAGCAAAGCCGTCCGCTGAAATTGAGGAATTGCGAAAGGCAGAGATTTCTCATGGAGGGGACCAGGAAGCTGGTGTACAGGAAAAACCCAGCAGCATGTAGAGCGGATGGAAATCCCACAGAGGCGTGACCGTGTTGACCAAGGGGAGGCTTCCCGGAGGCCCTGCATGTACGCTGGGTCTTAAAGAACGATCAGAGATCGTTAATTCATTTAAAAGTGAGAAGGACTATTAAAATCCTGAAGAGACAGAGCAGCGGCGACGACATCCCGCAACAGGCACGTTTTCAAGTGACAGTAACCACATTCCATAATTTTCATAATTTCTGTTTTAAGCAAATTGCCTTTTAATGATACTAAAACAAAAACTGACTGTAGTGTAAATGTCCAGACATCTCCAAACAGGCCAATGAACTGTAATACACACACATCTGGTCAGCATCTGGAGTGCACACAGGACAGAAATTCTTCAGATTTGCTCTGCATGTTAAACTTGGGTGTAGCCGGAGAAGTTCATGCTCATTTCAGGTTCAGGCAAATCTGGTCAATTTGGTAACAGGCTATTGACCTATATAAGGCCTTAAGAGGACCTCTCATTTATAGCTTTTTGTGGAGCCTCGTGTAAGCTCCTGGAGTATGATCTTACCTTTAAACAAGCTCAGCCTTCATTCCTTCTGGAATGCTGCCAAAAAAAAAGTAAGTTGAACTTTGAGTGAAGTTAAAATTTCAGAGAGTGATTCACAATACCACTTTTTTCTTTCAAAACATTTTTAGACTTTTAATTGTAGTAACATAAAATTGTGGTAACATAAAATTTACCATCTTAACCTTTCTTTTTTTAAGGCTTTATTTTTTTAGAACAGCTTTAGGTCCACAGCAAAATTAAGACAGTACAGAGATTTTCCCATATACCCCCTGACCCGACAGAAGCATGGCCTCCCGCATCATCAACATCCCCCGCCAGACGGGGACATATGTTACAACTGATAAACTTGCACTGACACATCGTAATCATCCAAAGGCCATAGCTTACGTTAGGGTTCAGTCTTGGTCCTGTATGTTCTGTGGGTTTGGATAAATGTATAATCACATGTATTCACCATTATAGTATCATGCAGAGTATTTTAAAATTTTAATAATATATTTTATTAAACCCAGTATATCTAAAATATTATTTCAACATGTAATCAATCTAAAAAAATTTTACACTCCTTTTGTAAAGGAATTTTACAAATTTTACATTTTTTTAATTTAATTTAGTTTTTTTATACAGCAGGTTCTTATTAGTTATCCATTTTATACATATTAGTGTATACATGTCAATCCCAATCTCCCAATTCATCCCACCACCACCACCCCCCACCACTTTCCCCCATTGGTGTCCATACGTTTGTTCTCTGCATCTGTGTCTCTATTTCTGCCCTGCAAACCGGTTCATCTGTACCATTTTTCTAGGTTCCACATATATGCGTTAATATACGATATTTGTTTTTCTCTTTCTGACTTACTTCACTCTGTTTTACCATGTCTTTAAAATCCAGTGTGTACTTTACACTTTCAGCCCATCCATCTGGTCACTAAAATTTTAACTGGAAATACTTGATCGATATTTAGGTATAAAATTTTCAGTTGAAAAAGATTCACATACTTCAGTTGTTCCAAACACACTTAAAACAAGCGTCCCAAACACACTTAAAAGATTCTAACAGCTGATTTGAATATCAGTTTTTAAATGAAAATGAAAAAAATTGAAAAAGAGGAAGGTCAGAGATTTCCCGTACACCCCCTGTCCCCTCACAAGTTCAGGCTCCCGCATTATCAACATCCCCACCAGAGTGGGTATTTTTCAGCTGATGAACCTACATTGTTAAGTTATAATCACCCAAAGTTGTAGTTTACATTAGGGTTCACTCCTGGTGTTGTACATCCTATGGGTTTCAATAAATGTATTATGACGTGTGCATAATTATAGTGTCATACAGAGTATTTCACTTCCCTAAAAATCCTCTGTGTTCCACCTGTTCATCCCTCCCTCCTCCCCTGGTTTTTATTTATATTTACATTTCATAAAATCTGTAAGCATTTTAGACCTTATGATACCTCTTTACAAACAACATCCGATTGGGTTCATGTCACATAAAAGAAAGGCAATCTAAACACACCTTTAGGAGGAGATGAAGACTTTTCAGATGATACTCCTGTTTTACAACTCAAAAAATAAACTGAATCATTTAGGGAGAGATCAGAGTTTAGAACTCTTCTTGCCACGTACCTCATATCAAAATAAATCCTGGCTTGTGTATTTTCCTTAGAGGAAGATCTATTATTGTCTCATTCTTATAATAAACTGTTTTCAGTCTTTTTCTTAAACAGGTAGAGCTACTAATAGCCTCAGGCTTTATAGAATTCCCACTCCAAAATGTCTATAATAAATCAAATTTCTTCACTCAGAGTGTACAGCCTCTGAAGGGCCAATGCTGATATGTTGGGTGCAGAGGGGCAGGTCAGACTTCCTAGGATTAGAAAGAAGTAATTAGTAACTAGAGTTAGTCTCCACACTTCCTCACTTTAGACCCCTTTTACCAACTGTTGGAACCAAAGGGAGAGAAGATCTTTCACCTTTCTTTAAACTTTGTTTTAGCTCTATTGAATATTAAAACAAATTAAAGTAAATAAAGGAAATTAAAATAAAGACCGTGGATTTTCCATGAGTACAGACGATGAAGCTGAATTCAAAGAGCTTCGTTTACTTTCCCCAGGCATCCTCAGAGGATTGGGGGTCACATGGGATGAAAATGGGAATTCTTATTTCCTAAACTGATCTCAGATCCCTAGACAGATGGTTTCTCAATGAGAAAACCCAACAAGATTTCAACAAATGTCTTTGTTTTACATCTTCTGAACTCAGGAACCTTAGAATAGCTTTGTGCTCATTTTTATTTCTGGCAAAAAGAAGCTGGTTTGGCCAAAGTGTTATTTTGGAGGGCATTGGCATATTCTTAGGTATAGGATTTGCCTTTTAACCCAAGCTAAATAAAGTCAGACAATTATGGTTTTGGGGTTCTCTTCCAGGAGACAAATCAATATTTTTTTAAAAGCAACATGTAGGCTCTAGTTATTAAAAGATTTGTTCAAGAACATTCATATTCCATAACCTCATGTCAGAAAAATTCAAGCAGTAAGACATCTAAAGAGGAGGCTTTTTGCAGTTTGACTCTTTTCCTTGTTAGCACTTCATAAAAAGTGACAAACCAAATATCCTTTGGCCTTCTTGCATTTACTTCAAACTCTGCCTTATAGTGATTTTTCTCTTTAGATGAGCCCTCATTTATACTTTCTATTTCTCTGAGTTTAAGAGTCTTTGAAACCTACTTTCCTTGTGAGGTACACCATCAGTCTTTCAAAAAAAAGGGGGAACTGAGTGATTTTTCACAGATACAGTACATAAGGCCAAAGAGTCACAACACTTTTCCTGCTTTTCTGTACATCATGCATGAATACGGATGCTATGAATTTCCTTGATTTGGTAACCATAATGCCAAGGAAACATTAATTTATATCTTAAGGGCCAATAGACTAAATGTGGCAGGAAATAAGGTTTTACTTTTATAAAAATCCATTGGGAGCAAAGACATAGCTCAGAACTATCTTGTTATAGGATCTTTTTTTTAAAATAAATTTATTTATTTTATTTATTTATTTTTGGCTGTGTTGGGTCTTTGTTGCTGCACACGGGCTTTCTCTAGTTGCAGTGAACAGGGGCTACGCTTCGTTGTGGTGCGCAGGCTTCTCATTGCGGTGGCTTCTCTTGCTGTGAAGCACGGACTTCAGTAGTTCTGGCTTGTGGGCTCAGTAGTTGCGGCTCGTGGGCTCTAGAGCACGGGCTCAGTAGTTGTGGCACACAGTCTTAGTTGCTCCGCAACATGTGGGATCTTCCTGGACCAGGGCTCGAACCCATGTCCCCTGCATTGACAGGCGGATTCCTAACCTCTGAGCCACCAGGGAAGCCCAAAACGATCTTCAAAATAGCATTCTTTTATATTTAGGGGTATAAATGGCTGGGATATAAAGGGGCAGATGGTGGTAAAATACCCCTACAGGTTGTTATTTTACACTTCCAACACTTGAAGTGTATTCCATCAAGAGTGAAATAAGTCATTTCTTATAATTAAAAGTAGAATAATATGTTTTCATGTATAATTGGATATGTCATGTGATTTTTAGTGGTTTAGACAAAATGAGAAATACAGTTAAACTTTCACTTGGATGGAGGAGATTTTTGCCTGTGATAAGGGAGAGGCAAAGGGAAGTCATACTATTTTACTTATAATTAACCAGTTAGAAAATTATAGAAGGATTATAACTTTCTCCAAACACAAAGATTGCAGCAATTCTCTGTTTTCACACAATTCAAAGCTAGCTCTCTCACAGTGGTAACTTTGCATAAGGAAATGAAATATTTTAAACCAAAAGAAAACCATTTTGAGCATTTCCATATTTTGTTGCTATAGAATGCTCTTTCTCTCTCTCTCTCCCTTCCTTCCTTCCTTCCTTCCTTTCTTTCCTTCTTTCTTTCTGTCTTCCTTCCTTCCTTCCTTCCTTTCTTCCTTTCTTCCTTCCTTCCTTCCTTTCTTTCTTTCTCTCTCTCTCCCTTTCTTCTTCTTTCTTTCTTTCTTTCTTTCTTTCTTTCTTTCTTTCTTTCTTTCTTTCTTTCTTTCTTTCTTTCTTTCTTTCTTTCTTTCTTTCTTTCTTTCTTTCTTTCTTTCTTTCTTTCTTTCCTCTCTTTCTAAAAAATGTTTTTCTTGGTTATTCAACCAAACTTCCAACTAGGCACATCTAGCAGCAATGATGAAAAATGTTTTTTTCAAAACTGAAAGGTTTAGCTGAGTTGGATATCCTGATTTTTGATAAGGCAGTCCCAATGAGGATGGCAGTGCTGTTTTTTTGCAGATAATTTCTCACTTTCTTGTTTCTATTGGCAGCCCAAAGTCCAACCAGGCTGTTGCCTGCAAAGCACCACAGGGGATGTGAAGAAACACGGGCTTTGGCATTCTTTGGGAGATTCCCTGGTGTTGGGAATTCTTTAGGCAATAATATTACAATTCTGACCTTTGAACTATGCAACTGGCAAAGGATTTTTAATTCTTTTCTCAACCGGAGAGACCCAAGATAATGATAGAAACTACAGGAATACCAGAGAGGAGGGGAAAAATGATACCTTTTTAATTTTACAATTTTGTGTATTTGAGCTTCACTTTCCTGAAAGCATATATAAAAAGATAGCCCTTCTATCCTTTTTATTTAAACTAAAGAATAAAAATAGTTCGGATTAACCACTATTGATGTCACTACTCTTAGAATGCATTCACAAGAAAAAGCAGAAGTCTTTTAAAAAACAGCATTATATTAAAATTTGTAACGTTGCTCGCATAAGAAAACTCTATTTTAACATATTTACAAATGATTTAGTTAATGAATTTAACATTTATCAATAAAATAAGTAAATGTAAGTTCCAGGACAGTAAGCACTTAATCTATTATATTTTATTTCCCGGTGTAACCTTAGCACTTGGTACAGTACCTGACATATGGAAAGATTTCAATAAATATTTTTGTATGTAAACAAATAAATGAATATTGAGATTGGCTTTGCATAAAAAGAAGAGATTCACAGGCCCCAAACTTTTTTTATTATTATTATCTTAGTCTTAATGTAACTATAACATTTAATTTGCTATTACTCTTTTTTTTTTTTTATTCAATAGAAGGCCTTTCCTTCCTGCTTTTCTTTTTTTCACCACTTTTCTGTTTTGCTTTGATGTTCTATGATGATTTTTCCCCAGGCCATGCCAATACTCACAATGAACAGGAATCTTTGACTTGCTTAAGCCAATTTGTTTGTTTGGCTTGTTTTTTTTTGGTTTTAATTTTTTTTTCTAGTTTCTGATCAAGCAATGACTTTTCTCTGTCAAGGTTGCTTTTCTGAGATGAAATTTGTCATCATCTTCATTTGAATCTGCTTTCTTAATTCTGATCGTTTTATTTTCAACTTTTAAAACATTTTCCTCCAATTCTTGCTAGCAGAAGTAAATATCAGTAATATCCAATCTTGTTACTTTTGTTTTAGGATAAATGTGAGAATTTCTCCATAAGTAAAAAGCGCATTCTTCCTTTTCTTTTGAACTCAGTTAGTAAATTATTTTGCACATCACAAATAGTTCAAGCTCTTTTCCATCTCTTTCCTGTCCAAATTTGCATATGTTTGTATTTGCAAATGTTGTTTGCAATTATCTGTGGTACTCTCATAAATCTCTTCTTATCCAGTATTTCTTTATATGAAAAAGCTTTCCTGAGATATAATTTATATAAAATAAACTGAACACTATGTTCAACTGTACACTTGAGTTTGAAGTACAATCAAGATAATAAGCCTGTCCATCACTCCTAAAAGTTTTCATGATCTTCTGCAGTCTCTTCATTGGGCCCCTTCCAACAACTTTAATCTTGTCCCCAGGTAACCACTGATCTGCTTTCTGTTACTATAGATTCGTTTGCATTTACTAGCATTTTATATAAATGGAACAACACCGATTGCAATGTCAATAAGAAATCTTAAAGTACCTCACACACAAGGCTCACAAACCAAAATTCATTATCTTTCCTCTACATTTGTGAGATTGCTAGTGTGCTTTCTATTTCTGTTAATAAAATTCTTTTGTTAAGATCCAAACTCTTTTATTCAAGATCAAAACTGGACTTGTCCTCAGTGTTCTTTTCCCTTTTGTCTAGAAATCAGTTTCCATGATGGCCAACTCTGCTTCTGAAAGGTTACTTTCCTATCTCTACATTTCTTTTCCCACTGCACTACCCCTGGCCCTCATCATTTCCTTGGATTATGGCAATATTTTCACAATTGTTCTCTTTGCCACCAATATTTCTTTTTCTCTATAGTCTGTCAGCCACACTGCCACCATTTATTGAGGATTTATTATATCAAGACAATAAAGGGAATTTGTTTCATTCATCTTGGTGTCCTTCCATAGCATCATGTTCTTTTTTGTCACAGCATTACTTTTATAATTATTTGCTCTGTTTCTCTGCCTACACTTCAAGCTTGATGAAGTCATGAGTCATGCCAGTTTGTTATTATCATTTTCTCTCTCCTCAACATGTATCGCAGCATCAGTTACAGGGTCGGTGTTCAACAAGTATTTGTTGAATAAATATGTAACATGTAACTTCTATATTATATCTTTAGATTATTTTTTTAGAGCTCCATTACCTACAGTATACATTTCATACCTATTATTGCTACATATAATGCTTTTAGGAAATTGGACTCAACAACCTTTTTAGATTTAATTCTTTTCACCCTTCCTATAACATCACGCCTTTTCCATTTTTCTGGAATACCTTTCCCTCTTCTCTCTGGCAAATATCTGTTTTTCTTTAAACTGGTCTCCAATGTTTCTCTCCATATTCTAAGACTCCCTGGCCCAACTCTGCATAATTAATCACTTCTTCCTTCATTCTTCTATACACCTGGCCATATTGTACTATGTTAGTAATTGTTTCAGTTTTCTATAACTACATAACAAAACATCCCCAGACTTAGTGGTTTAAAGAGCAACAATTTTTAGTCATCTGTTGTGGTTCTTTGGGTTGGCAGAGCTCAGCAGGATGGTTCTTCTACCCCACATGGTGCTGGCTGGGATTTCAATCATCTAAGAGTTTGACTGGTCTGGAATATCCAAGCTGGCTCACTCATAAGGCTGGAGGTTGATGCTTGCTTTCATTTGGAAGTTTAGATGAGGATGTCAGGTGGTGAGTTTTGGTCACCCACTATATATGTGCTCCATGAAGATTGGGCTTCTGGGAACATGGAACCTGGGTTCCAAAAAGACATGTTCATGTGGCAAAAAATAAAGCTAAAAATGTCTTAAGGTTGAGCCTTGAAAGTTCAGAGCTTCACTTTCACCGTGTAAGTCTCGGGGCTATCCCAGATCCACTATGGAGAGGAGCACACCAGGGCATGAATACCAGGCAGTGTAATCCATTAGGGTCCATCACTGTAGATTTTATGTGTTTATTCGCTTCTGCCAAATTATGAGACATTTGAAAACAGTCAATGTGTTTTATCTTTGTTTCCATAGCAGCTAACATAGTGCCTGAAATAATCATTGTTTGATGAATACTTGTAGAATGTAATGGTCTTACCCCATCCTTCTTTCCCCATTCATCACTGGTTGTAGGCATTCCCAGGGTTGATTTTTTTCACCCTTGTTTCTGTCTATCTTTTTCTTCCAACTTCAGCCATGACGTCTGTGTTTGCTATTCACATCTCTGTCACACGACCTTACACATCTTACACATTTTCCTTCACTCCAGAACAAGGCCTCTCCTCCAGCCACCATATGGGATCACTGGTAACAATAAACCTTCAATTCTTTGAAAGCAACACCATAGGGCCACTTCTACTTTTTTGCCCTCTTTCCTCACTATTCCTCCTCAAGATTAGACATGCTGTTGAGATGTCACAAACTCTGTTCTCATTTCTATTATGCTGACCCAGGCAATCATCCTTGAACAAGCAGAACAGGAACTTCTGGATTCTTCTCTATGCCCCTCTTCCCATCCAACCTAAACTCAAACTCTTTCCCAGTAGGTCTCATGGAAACACCAGCCTCATCAAAGGCTCTCTCCTGCCTCATCCCTCAGATCAGAAAATGCTGAAGGCAACTGGTTGCCTAGCAGTAAACTGTTTTTATCCTTTTTTTAAACTTTTTATTTTATATTGGAGTATAGTTGATTAACAATGTTGTGTTGGTTTCTGGGGTACAGCAGAGTGATTCAGTTATACATACACATGTATCTGTTCTTTTTCAAATTCTTTTCCCATTTAGTCTATTACAGAATATTCAGCCTCGTTTCCTGTGCTATACAGTAGGCCCTTGTTTGTTATCTATTTTAAATATAGCAGTGTGTACATGTCAATCCCAAACTCCCATTCTATCCCTCCCCCCCACCCTCCCCCCTGGTAACCATAAGTTCGTTCTCTAAGTCTGGGAATCTGTTTCTGTTTTGTAAATAAGTTCACTTGTATCATTCTTTGTTTTTTTAGAATCCACATATAAGTTATATCATACAATATTTGTCTTTCTCTGTCTGACCTACTTCATTCAGTATAACAATCTCTAGGTCCATCCATGCATGCTGCTGCAAATGGCATTATTTCATTCTTTTTAATGGCTGAGTAATATTCCATTGTAAACTGTTGAGTGTTACTCTAAGTGCCTTGGGGTAACATTCAACAGTTCTGTAGAATCTGTCTCCACTCCACCAGGACAGTCTCAACCTCTACCTTATCAGGAACCTCAGACAGGCCCGACTCCTCTCTGAGTCCCAAACTCTCTGTGATCATCATGGGCTCAAACATAGGCTTTTCCCAAGGATTTGAGGCAGTATTTTTTGGAATGCTTACAAGCTTTCTTTGAACACTAGAATATTAATAGATTATTTTAGGAGAAAGATATAGATCTGCAGTTAGAAGATTTGGGGAGGTATTCGATTAAAAAATTAGTTTTAATAATCATGAGAATTCTCAGAGATTTTGTTATGCTTATATGTATTGTATCTCTCCACAGAGGAAATTAATGTGTACCGTTCTCCAAATCTTCTTAAATGTAGAAACCCTTTTAAATCCATAAAACATGCCTAGGAAACTGCTGCTCCAGTGAATACTGATTCTAAATTTTTCTTAATGTTTCTGGCATTTATTACCTCTATGGCTAATTTGTGTACTTATTCATGTATTTCTTTCCTTCGGCATCTTTTTTTTATCACCTAGCTCAGTGTTGTTATGGAGAAGGTATAAAATAAATACTCATTAAATGAATGAATAAGCTTTCCATTTCATTGATGAAAAAAACTGGGAAACTTTGAGACTGGGCCAAAGTTTCCTGATTTTTATTCAAGTATAGCAAGGCATTTCCTAGCTAACTGGCTACCAAGAATGAAAGTTTTTACTGCTGAATCCCAATTTTGTGAGGCCTCTGGAATTTAGCTACTCATTTATCTTAAAGTACCATAAAAAGACCAGTTTATATAGCAGTCAGAGGAAGATTATTAAAGCATTCATTTTTCTTTGAAAACTTGAGCAATTTCCACTAAGATAGTCTTATTACATCCTCTAATTTACTTGAAATTACAGAACATCAGACAAATACGGAACTGTGATTTGGTATATTTGCAAGGGGACATAGATAAGAAAGGAGGTGATAAGTTGTTGTGGGTTTTTTTTTTTTTGACTACTTAAAACCATCTATTTCACCCTTCCAATTTAGTTGTAACTTTTATGTTCCATAACATGAAAACAAATAAGTAAATTAAGAACATTATATGTAGACTCTTCTTTTGATCAAGTACTATTTATTCAATCAATAAACAACTATTTATTGAGAAATCATTACCTCCCAGGCTCTGTGATAAGTGATGTGGTTACTGCCATGAATAAACTAAAGGCACTATTGAATATATGATCATGATAATGATAGATGCTAAAAAGGAAAAGTACAGGTTTCTATGCGTACAAATAACAGCAAGACCCTAACTTAGTCTTAGGGCCACAGAATGCTTTCTTAAGAAAGGTCCATTTGAATGAAACTTGAAGGGCAAGTTAAGACTCAGACAGAGAAAAATAGTGGGAAACTGGGAGAAGGCCCTGCCGTGAGAAGGGTCTTGGAGAGTTTGGGAAACTAAAATACAGTTGAAGAATGTTGAGCAAAGAAAGGGTAGCAAAGGCTAGCTTATGGGCCCACAAATGATGTCAATAGCTAATCTCACCCTTTCCTTTTTTTTTTTTTTTTCTCATCACTTTCCCCGAGTAAAAGTTTATATTTTTAGTTTTAAACTTCTTTAGGAAGCGTTTTATTGCAAAGCACTGCTGGTAAACAGAGTAAATGATTCTGAAGCTGATTGCCAACTTTTTAGAAAGCTTGGAATGATGAAGCTTCTGAACTTGGGAGTTTATAAAAGTTTCCTTGGCATTTGAGCATGATCGTCAAGTCAACTCGGATGCCTGGCTTAGGACCAGCATGAATGATTCCTGTCTGGCCGTAACTGCAGCGAGATGAAGGAGCATTCATTTTCTGCTTAAAATTACTCTCAGTGTTGTTCTGCACTGTTGAAATAGCGCTTGCCCTTCACCCCGGAGTGGAAGCTTATAGGTGCTGGGTGGGGTCCAGAGGACCCAGGCATTGCAGTACCACGAGATTCACCTCAGTGTGAAGATGTGATTAAAGTGATCACAGTCAAGGATATCATCTAAAAGAAAATGCGGAAACGTTCAAGCTAAACGAAATCAAATTTGAAGCTTCTGATAGATATTTTGGAAAATTCAGTTTTAGAAGTGATATTTTTAAAAGATTACCTTAAAGGCATTACCAATGGCTTGAGTATCTTTAAAAATTATAATGATGGCGAGATTAATCAAGGACCTAAACATTCAATAATTTTCATTAACCCATTATCTTAGAAAATGTGAAAAAAATTAAAGATTAATAAGAGAGAGTTTTCTGTCAAAAAGTCCCTGGGGTAGGAGAGAGAATGCCACACTCCTGCCCTCCTTTTCCCTTCCTCTCCTTTCTCTCTTCTTTCCTCTTTATCTACACTCATCTTTCCAGAAATTTTTCATGATGGCTTATAAAGTCACATTTGGTAAAGCACTTAATGAGGAAACTGGAGAAATGAGAGAAAAGAGAAGAAGAAAAAAAATAAAAGCAGGGACCACATTAACACCTTCCCCCCCACACTTCTGCACTTGGCTTGGCATTTCCTGGCACCCAGTACAACAGCCTTAGGACACAAATGAACCAAATGCTGGTTGGTGAGGCCAGGGCTCAGGGAAATTTCCCCGCTGGGTGGTTGGTAAAAGTGATGGTGAAAGGGAGCTCATGGAAAACACATGCAAGTGAGGGTAAAATGCTCAACAAAATCACTGTAATAGGTTCAATCACACATATGGTTGATCTGTTTTGAGTCATAGTTCCTGAAGTCCAGCAATGGCCTTGATTCTGGAGTGTAGTTCGGTGGGCCTGAGGGACCTGCTCCAGGTCTGCAATCTTCTGATGGTCAAGTGCAGTCCAAGGACCAAATTTAGTCCTTTTTTTTAGCACTTCAGGGGATAGACGGCTGGATGCACGATCTTCCCTTTGTCTTTACAAAGGCTGAAAAACAATCAGGGGAAAGGAAGTCGTTAGAGATCATTAAGACTTACATGAGAAAGAACATGAACATTGAAATAATGAAAGCAAAATCATAAGAAGGAGAAGCTATTACAGTGTTAGGAGGATATGTCTTATAAGTCAAACAAAGAAGAAAGGAAGAGAAAGAATAAACTGGAAGGAAGTCAGTGGTCCACGTGCGTGATAGAGGGGTTCCTCTGCACCACCTAGTCCCCAGCAGCTGCGAGTGACACAGACAGGGGGTGTTACAGGGCCATTTCCTCGTGACCTTAGTCAGGTAAACAATTGCCTTTTCGGGTCTTCTCACAGAGGCCATCCTGCCTTGATCAAAGAGCTGGCTTTGCAGCCAAGACTCCACCTGCGGAAATGAGTAGAATGGTCTTTTAGTCCTGCCCATGATCAAAACTTCCAGATCTCAGTAAATGAACAGCAGTGCAGGGTGGCAAGTTCCATGCTAGTGTTACGGGCAAAGTGCTAGAGGAGCCCTGGGAAGAACTGATTATTGGCCAATTTCTATGTTAGTTCTATAGTTTCAGAAAGTATTAGGTGCTAATGTTTCTTAGAGAATAAATAGATACAGTTTTGTCTTCAAGTTTAACTAAACAGAAAAATCTTTTAATGTTTATGTTTTCTTTGCAGTTTGAAAAATAATAACTTGCTCTCATAGGTAGTGTAAAGGTCCTGGTATTTTCATAAACGTGTTGCAGAAGATCCGCGGACAAATAAGATCTTCTCCTGAAAGATACGATCATAACTATGTTGATGGAGAATGAGAAACAAGAGTAATATAAAAATTTACATTCTTGCAAAATGCCAGAAATACATGATATGCTGTTAAGGAGACGTTAAAACGTCTGACAATTGCCACCAACAGCCTAGGCATCCGGCTCTGTCGGGGCACCCTACCCACAGAGCTGGTACAGAAGCAGTAGGACCTGAGCTCACACACCAAGGTTTTCACCTCAGCAAAGATTATTTTGTGGCAGGAAGTAGTGCACAGAACTGCCATTTGACAGATGCCCAGCAGCACTGGAGACTGCCATAGACTGAATGTTTTTTGTTCCCCCAAATTCGTATGTTGAAATAGAATCCCCAATGTAATGGTATTTGGAGGTGGAGACTTTGGAAGGTGATTAGATCACAAAGGCAGAGCCCTCATGGATGGCATTCATGCCCTTATAAAAGAGACCCCAGAGAGCTCCGTAACCCCTTCTGTCAAGTGAGGACACAACGAGAAGACTACTGTCTACGAACAAGGAAGTGGGTCGCCATCTATGTACCAGGAAGTAGGTCCGCACCAGACACCAATTCTTGATCTTGGACTTCCCAGCCTCCATAACTGTGAGAAATTAATTTCTGTGGTTCATAACCCACCCAGTCTGCACTATTTTTCTTAACAGCAGCCCAAACAGCCAAAGACTGATACATAGTCAAAATTATATTTATGCCCTATAACATTTCTAGTTTTCAATACGATATCACAGAATTTGTTATAAGCTGTAACTATGATGTTGAAGAACCCAATTTTCATCCCAGCATAGAGCTGTGAAAACCAAGCAGATTGGAATTGCAGTAGCACATTGTTTGCAAAGTTCTTTTAGACCAGTTGTTTTTCGAAAGAAAATGCCATGCTTTTTAAACAGGAAAAGAGAGCAGTGTGACGAACAACTATGGCAATAAGGTTAAATGTGATACACTTAGTATCAATGAATTAGAGGCCCCTTTGTGTTCCCAGTTATTTAGCACCTTGTGTGAGGGCTTCTCTTTGCTTTTATTGGAGGCAGTGTCTCCATTAGGATCAGGCCATGCTTGTTGAGTACAGCAGTAAGCTGAACCACATGCCTATGAACTCATGTTCCAAAGGCTGATGACTGAGTTTTCAATACTCTGAAGAACAAACGAGAATTGCAGACTTAAAACTGAGAACCAAAATGTTAGCACAGATATTTCCCTACTATTTAAAAAATAAATCTTAGATATGATTAAGTATATCATTATATAATATAATAATATATTAATGTATTAATAAAATTTATTAATATCTTAGATATTAGCTTGTTTATTGATATGTAAATAATCATCTATGCCCCTTCTTGAAGTAGCCACCAGATATGATGATTTTGGATTGAGAAGTGTAATGATTTGGGGGTGGATAAGTAAAAGCATCCAAAGATGCAGCAAAAATTTTTATGCAAGTCCCAACCTTGCTACTAATGAGAAACTGACATCATGTTTGTATTTTGAACAACAGTTTATATTGTTTTCTCTCTGAATGAACCCATCTCAAAAACTATAGAGAATCAATGACTTGAACTTGGGCTTCCCTGGTGGCACAGTGGTTGAGAGTCCGCCTGACAATGCAGGGGACGCGGGTTCGAGCCCTGGTCTGGGGGGATCCCACATGCTGTGGAGCAACTGGGCCTGTGCGCCGCAACTGCTGACCCTGCGCTCTGGAGCCTGCGAGCCACAACTGCTGAGCCCGCATGCCACAACTACTGAGGCCCGCACACCTAGAGCCACTGCTCTGCAACAGGAGAAGCCACTGCAGTGGGAAGCCGTGCACCACAAGGAAGAGTGGTCCCCAGTCTCAGCAACTAGAGAGGGCCCGTGCGCAGCAACGAAGACCCAACGCAGCCAAAAATAAACAAATAAATTTATAAAAAATAAAAAGAAAATCAATGACTTGAACTTGATATTCCTACAAAAGAAGAGAAAACCACCTGGAAGTATTTTGAAGTCCCCTGAAATCACTAATAGCCTACTGCAACATCTGGCCAACTTACTGGAACAGTCACTGCCTAAGACACATCATCAGACTGTCAACATTTAAGCCGAGCAGGGAGAAGTGCTAACCCACTGAGCCAATGACAGTTAATTGGTGTCAAAATGAGAAGAAAAATAAATAGGCACCCACCATTCCCATACAGAAGTCTTATCCCTCAAAACAGAGTAAAGAAAACCAGAAAGGATAAACAATTAATTATTATAACATACAATGAAAGAGCAAATTTACCTTACTCTAAATCAGCGATAGGCAATTTTTTTTCCATAAAACCCAGGTAGCAATATTTCCGGCTTTGCAGCCCTACAGTCTCCGTCACACTACCCCATTCTGCCATTGTAGCACAAAAGCGGTCAGAGACAATGCTGGAACAAATGGCATGATACTGTTCCAATACAGCTGTTGTGTTTTCTCTCTCTCTCTCTCTTTTTTTCAAAAACTGGCAGCAGACTGGATTTGCCTAGGACCTTAGTTTGTCAACTTCTGTTTTAGGTTATAAGAAGACTTAATTGTTAGCAAAACCAGATCAAGAGTATAGACAGTATAACAAGTATTTACCTGCAGTGAAGCCATCGAATTTCATAGCTATTTGTACCAATGGCAGAATCTCCAAACTTCTTGGAATAATAGTAATATAAAATTTTAGCACCTAAATGTCAACCAAGATCTGCACTGAATAATATGGTAGCTACTAGCCACGTGTGACTATTTACATTTAAATATACATTAAATTAAATTAAGTATAATTTAATTAAATATAAATGTAATATTGAATTTCTCAGTTGCATTAGCCACATTTCAAATGTTCAGTAGGTATATATGGGCTATAGCTGCCACATTGGACAGCACAGAATATAGGATATTTCTATCATGGTCAGAGTTTTATTGGATAACACCGATCTAGATTACACAGATACAGGTTAGACAAACAGAGAAACTGAAGCTTAACTGTGGACTGTCTTGCTATAAGCCACAGGGCAGTTCAATGGGAACATCAGAAGCCGATCTGAGTTCTTCCACCTCCCAGTATCCTGGGCATAACAGGAGATAATCAGCCAACAAAGAAAGAACAGCGCTCTGAGTATACAATGGGTAGCAACTCCAGACAGAAGTAACATCAGTTGAAGGCCAGGTTATTTAAAGATGTTATGGACCTACTCACCTGAGGCACCAGAATCTTGGTGAAGGCCACATGGATACAAATGCTTCTCTGTGAAAACGTTTAGAAAAGCTCCTTGACATGGGACATAGAGACAGTGGAAATATGAAGATAATCTCCTATTTAGTGAGTTTATATAAAAAGTGGGGTTTGTCTAATACTAATGTCAAATATTTCCCTTCGAAGGAGCAGAGAAACTCCCATCGAAGGGTGGATTAAATGGGATTGTTTCTGACCTGCTTTAAAAGGAGAGATGTCTGTTTTGCCTGTGTTCCTTAGGTTCTATGGGTCCCTTCTATCTGCCTCAAGCTGTTTGTGCTCAAGTTGGAGAGTCTTTTTCTTGCCTAGTTGTCCTTATTCCCAGTCTCTACATGTACATTTACTGAAAACTCACTGTTAAGATAACATCTGTAGTCCCTGGAGGTGTTGCTTCTACAAAATACCTACATCACTTCCCTTTTTACTCAGAAATGTCTTCTAGTACTTTCTTTTTGGATAGTTCTGCATTTTCAGCCTCAGTCATCTGAGTTTTCTCTTTATTGACTTCTGTATTCTGTTTTCACTCTGAAACTGGGGGAGCTCCATCAAACTCTATTCATTTTGGTAGAAAGAATCTCTTTCAAACTAGGTTGGAGCCAAAAGGTGGACCATCTGGAACATGGCACTTTCTGGAGAGCACTGTCTGCATGTGCCTGGGATGTTGCTGTGTAACAACTTGATTGTTACTGCCCAGTGAGTTTTAGCACACACTCCTTGAAAAGTTTTTTCCTGCTTAACTATTATCTTCATCCCAACTATTAAAAAAAAAGTGCCTGACTTGCCGTAAGACACCAAATAGTATGCAAATACCAAATGAGGGTCTTAGGTCAGATTCCCTGGAAAAGACATTGAGGTTGATTAAGTTGGAGGTTGATCCGGGCTGCACCAGCAATAACTCTTGTCCAGAAGTGAGGGAGGCAGTAAGAGACAGAGGGAGACATTGAACTGAGATGCAAAAGAGGCTGCAGCTGATCCAGGAGGAGCTCTCCAAGAACAGAGATGGTCTTCAGTTATCCCAAAGTGAGGCAAAGGGGGCAGGTCTTTGTCTAGCTATTGGATTGGGTTCCCCCAGGAAGGAGGCATAAACTTGAGTGGGGCAGCCCCTTTGGTCAAGGGCAATTTCTAGAGAAGGAAGTAGCTGCCAGCACAGTTGTCAACACTCCCAGCAGCCGGGGGAATGGGTGTGCCAGTCCTGAAGGGGCATCTGAGCAGGGCCTCACAGCATCCACTATAATGAGATGACGTAACAGGAGTTACCAGTACAAAGTAGGTGTTCAATAAATGTTTATTTTTAAAAAAATTCTACTTTAACTCATTTCAATGGAATTTTGTTTTGTTTTGGGCTCATCTCAAATCATGGAATCTTAGTCTGGGAAGATACCTTAAAGATTATTCAAACCAACCCAATGTAAGAATGCTTTCACAAATTTGCACAGTGCCTTGCACAAAGCTGGTGGTGCAAACATTTGCTAGGCGCTACAGACTGAATATTTGTATCCTCACCAAATTATGTTGAAACCTAATCCCCAACATGATGAAGTGTGGAGGTGAGGGCCTTTGGGAGGTGATTAGGTCTCTGCCCTCATGAATGAGATTTGTGCCCTTATGAAAGAGACCCCAAGGAGTTCCCTTGCCCTTTCTCATATGTGAGGACACAGTGAGAAGACTATGAACCAGGGAATTAGCCGCCCCCCCCCGCCCCCCCTCCCACCGCCAGACACCAATTCTGACTGTACCTTGATCTTGCACCTCCAGCTTCTGGAACTGTGAGAAATAAATTCCTGTTGTATATAAGCTACTCAATCTATGACATCTTGTTATAGTAGCCTGAACAGACTAATACGTAGTTATGTGGATAAATATCATGTCCCTGATTAGTGCTTGAAATCCTCAAGGGATAAAGTCTATCTACATGATGCCACACCCAATATAAAACACTTGAAAGAAAATTGAAACTTTTGGTCTAACTACATATGTCTGGAGTATATAACATCAAAAATACTTCTTTATAGCTATAACAATAAATTACTTCATTTTTAGGTGTCTTTTCCTTTCCAACTATTCGACATTGTGTAGATAGTCTTTAGATTCCTTTTAAGGGTGTATGAAGTGAAGCTACATGAATTTTAATTTAGCCTATTGCAACTGGCATTGTATAAAGTAACAGATTTATGCCTAACAGAATTTTTAAAATTACAATAAATTTCTTCAGCATATCATTTACATAAGGCACATCAGCCTGCTTACTGGTACTAAAACAGGAAGCAATATAGCAAATAGAAGTGGCTAAAGATAGCCAAAGAAATAGGAAGGCTCTATGTATAGAAATTTCATCTGCATTTTTACTCTGGTTTAAAAATAATTCATACTAATTATTTAAAATAGATTACTGAGTTCATTTAACTGATAAAAATGGACCTATTTTCAACTCAAGATTCTGTTTGAATGGATTAAAGCAAATAACTTTTGTCTGAATTTAGTTGATCCAAAAGCAGATAAAGAAATGTATTAAAAAATCTGCCAATGTACGAATATAGCGATCTTATTATATACTTAGAACTACCCTGAACTTATGGAGGATTCTGAAAATGCAGGAGGACATGACTGTGCAGAAATGTTGGGGAGTCAAATCTCATGCAGAGGAAGTAAAAACACACTGTAAGTCGGAATAAAAGAACTATCGCTGCAGGATTAACACTGTGGTTTTGTTTGCTAGACAGGTTCATGGAGGCTTTTTCATCCTCAGAGGTATGATTCTTCCAGGGCCCACCTTAGAAGACTGGTTCTTCTTTCAGAGATGCTCCATTTCTCAGCTCATTTCTAGAACTTCCTTAGGGAAATTGCCCTTACAACTGGTTTCACATTATTTTACTATGTTTATTATTTGTCTTTGGGTTTAATCTTGGGAAAGGCCAAAGTAATAAATAAAATCAAATTTAGAAATAATTCTTGTGATCCAAACTAAGTTATAATTAATGAATAATTACCTTTTTTTTTTTTCCTGGAATGGCTCATAGACTAGCCAATTCACTCACTTATACAATTTTATTTAAATTGAGGTATAATTGACATATAACATTGTGTAGTTTAGGGTGAACAATGTGTTGATTTGAGACTGATATATTATATCATATGTTGATATTACATTGATACAATATGATGACAACAGTTACATTAGTTTACATGTTAATCATGTCACATAGTGATCGTTTCTTTTTTTGTAATAAGAACACTTAAGATCTACTCTCTTAGCAACTTTGAAGTACATAACACAGCGTTGTTGACTATTATCACTTTGCTGTGCATTAGATCTCTGGAAATTATTCACCTTCTACTTGGAAGTTTGTGCCCTTTGACCAACAGGTAATCAATCTAAACTCTCTCCCTTTCTCTTCCATAGAAGTCACCCACGTGTGGATCCCAATACTGGGCATTCAAAGATGCCCACCTAACCTTGGACAGATAAGTTGCCAAAGAGTGTTTAAGGAGGAGTCTCTGGTGAGGCACACTGGATAAAGGAAAGCATGGAGCCAAACAATTAGTTGGGGGTCCAAAATGAGATCTAAATTTGAAAAATATGTGGTTTTGCTTTACTCAAATCCCCTATATATTTGCCTCAATTCTCCATTTCAATTGTGGGTTGAGGAAAACTATCTGACTCAGAAATAAGGAGGATAATGAACAAGAAGTTAAGCAAGAAGGAAGTTGAGAGAATGTGTAGATAATGCAAAATAGGGTCGCTAAAATACCACAGTAATTAGAATGGGAATAAATAAACATTCCAGAAGTCTCCAAAGGATTAATTTTTGACACAATTAATTTTATTTGCTCTGGAAACGTGAAGTGGATTTGGTCCTCATCTGGATGCAATTGAGTCTTCTCAATCCTAGGCTAGATAGCTATTTTTCTGCTGATTTTAATATGCTGCCAGTGCCAAAAGTCCTCTGGGTAAATATATCGGATTTATAAAAATGCCCAACAAAATCAAATTAACCAAACAATGTTGAATGAATGACTCACAAAATGTGACATTTTCACCAAAGAAATATTTTTCGCTTTCCACTATATTTAGCTAAGGAAAAAAAAAAAGAAAAATTTCACACAGATCTAAATACTTTGTGAGTTTATTATGAACACATGTACAATGCATTGTCAGAATTTTATATACAGGTAGGTGGCGTAGGTGACCGAAGTTTGGCGCTATTTAAACAATTCTCAAAATAGTTCTTTTTGGGCACTCCAAATTTTTTATACACCCTTCAGAGAGATTATCTGAAGGTTAAAATGCTATAGCATTTTGTTTAGAAAAGCATTGCATGACTCTCTGGTTAGATTGTAGAAAAAGTTTGGGAAACTTAAAATACGTTTTAAATCTGTAGTTCACCAGCTTTTAAAAGAGGGTCCTTTAAAAAAAGTGTTCACATTTATCACTGAAAATAGACCCAGTGTCTTGGGAGGAAGCAAGAAGTGAGAGCTGGTGCTGGTGATGACTTTTACAACAGACTGGAAAACTCTTGTATTAATAGTGATAGCTCAGGGAGGTGAAACTGTTATTATCACGTTGTTTAAACATGAATGGCTTGTTTCAATTACTTAAATCTCTGTGCCTATATTTATGTCAGTATCATAATCTCCTGTTGATACACACATTGACTTCCAACTTCAACAGGCTTGTGTTACATGAAGCTCTGTGAAGCCCTAAGGAGTCATAGAAGTGGGACAGAGGTCCAGGTGGAGAAAGACCGAACAGAATACAGGTGCTATATTGGGGAGAGTTAAGAAAGGATGAGATTTATCTGGGTTGTATGATGAAGATGTTTAGGTAGACCAGAGAGATGCCTCAATTAAGAACCTGGAGACAACTCTGAAATGGTTCTGCTTATAGCTTACCATGGAAGATACACTGTTTTCTTGAAAACCAAAGCTATCAACCATCAGAGGATAATTTAATAAGGCTCTACAAATGGTCACAGGACATTATTTGCCATCATAATCTTTTTCAGGGAAATTGCTTGAATATTTTCTGAGGACATTTCTGTGTAACTGAAAATTCAGAGCTGATTGTAAAAATGTATATTCTAGACTCTGTTTATGGAAGTAGGTGGGATGTAGATTACTCTAACAGTGAAATGGGTACAACCTTTCCTTTTTTTCTCAATTTACTTTTCTAATTGTTTGTTGCTGATATATGTAAATTAATTTAATTTTACACTGACCTTGATAAATTCACCTATTAATTTTAATAATTTATAAAACTCTTATTTGGCCAAGGAAAGAGTTGTATTTTCTTGGGATGATGTGGTCATCTGGGTAAAGTAACCCCATATTTGCTTTTGCCTTCTCTTTGTGCCCTGAATCACTTCCCCTTTCCCCTTATGCATGGGATTGCATAATTTGATAAAGTGTTAGCATGTAAACTTTTCTTCAGGCTCTGTTTTCCAGGGAGCCCAGGCAAAAAGAGTCTTCAAAATTCCTTTTCTGTTTAATGACTCCCAAGGCCCCTTCCAATTTTAATACACTTGCCCAAGGCCATAATGCTAGAAGGGCATGTAACTGAGAGCTAAACCAATCTGTCTGTCCGTTAGCTCCATATTCCCACTAGCCAAAACTTTACTCCAGGCATCTGTTCTTGCCCTGTTCTAGCCCCACTCCAAGAAGGCTTCCCTGTCTGTTCGTGAGAACCATCTGAAGAAGGAGAGAAAAATAGAATTGCCTTTTCATCATGAACCGCTGTGGGCAGAACTTGTCTTCTGCTGCTCTACAAATGGAAATAAACACTCAGGAGTTAATCCTCAGAACAAATGGAGATCTTGCTACAGAATGTTTATTGACAAGCCATTTCCCATTTGAAATTCTTTCCTCTCTCGGTCTCCATCTTGCCATATACTGTTTCCTTTGCTAACTTCTCTAGGCATGTATAATTATGGTCTCCACCAACCCTATCCTCTGGTTTCAAAAGTTACCCTGGGTGTTCAGTTCTAGCCCCACCCATATTGTTGGAAGTTTTCTCCATCAATTTCTTCTCCTCAGATCTCTTTAAAGTGCCCTTCCTAACCAGAAGACCACAAAGGCATTTTAAGTCTAAGTAGATCAATGGATGCTCAGATTCTGTATCTAACAGCTCTTTAATATTTGGGTATTCTTCTCTCCCCAATGCATGAGTGCTCTGAAAATTGGCCATGAGTCCCTTTGGGGAAGGATTGGGGAACTGTCTACCCTTCACTCCACTTACCATGCCTCCCTTTCAATGGCTCTGGGTCTGTGAGTTAACTTAGATCTCGAAATAGGGTGAGGAAACTTGAATTTCCACTGTAGCTGTTGACATCATCCTTCAGTTCATCAGACTTTGATATTTTTTAATTATACCACTCAAGCAACACCATGGTTATCTAAACACTTCTTTGTCTTTTCTGACTTTTCCAAACATAGTTGCTGTAAATTCCTGTGGATCAAACATTGTGATTCCCAGCCCCACTCCAACATCACTGTTAGAATAATTACATCTACTTTGCCTCAGACCAATAAGTGTTGTTACCTAGCCTGGTCACAGTGAGGAGTAGTAGGGACAGACCATTTGAGAAAAAAAAAAGATTCGTATTGAGAGACACATGCCTCAGGTGAAGTCTTTGTACAATCTCCAGGCAAGGGGGGTTTGTTGTCCTCCGGCAGGTGGGAAGGGGACTTCTTTTGCTGACCAATAGAGTTCTGGTAATTGAGGGATCAAGATTATTAGACGTGTTGATCTACTGACATATACACACTGCTATATTTAAAATAGATAACCAACAAGGACCTACGGTATAGCACAGGGAACACTGCTCAATATTCTGTAATAACCGAAATGGGAAAGGAACTTGAAAAAGAATAGGTACATGTATATGTATAACCAAATCACTTTGCTGTACACCTGAAACTAACACAACATTGTTAATCAACTGTACTTCAATATATTTCTGTAAGATCTTATGGAAAAACCCGAACGAACTTTGTGGCCAACCCAATAAAATAAAACTTTAAATAAAATAAAATTCCCCATTCTTACTCTTCATATCAGGTCTCAACTTCATTATGAAAGATCTACGGTGCGCATTTAGTTTCCTTTGCAATTCTGCCATGCTGGTAATCGGATACTGGGTCTGATTTTCAATTTTCATCTTCCCTGTGTCTGAAGGAAGGGAACATTCACTTTAAAGCTGCCAGAGGGGCCCTCGGGCTTTCAAAATGTGATTTAAGTTGGCAATTTGTTGCCCTAAGCCCATCATTTACTTCTTACAAGTCCTCTACTGGTAACAAAGTATCCCCCTCCTCACCATGATCTTTATTATTACGACATCCCTCTTACCAATCAAGAACAGAAGCCACATTGTCTCCTGATGCCCTGCTTTCCATTGACAGTACTTCAATTATCATTAGATGAAAGCTTTAGTAACTGTTACTACTCCATCTGTCCTCCATATCACCTCCAGACAAAGTCCTATCCCAAGGCATGGCTTTCTATGATTGGTTGTCTTAGCCTAGATGCCTAGAATTAGGGTAGAACAAAGTTTACCTTCCTATCTGGTGAAGCAAAAATGAGGGAAAAAAGCAAAGGAGGAAACAAATTCAAGTGTGTGCATTACCAAGCTGGCCACAGCTTTACAGGAAAACATAGCTGGCTATGTGGGTATATGAAATGTCTCCAGTAAGGCAAAATGGAACTCTTATCTCTCAGAACATTCCATTGGAGGTGGGGTGGGAAGATGAACAATGTATCAGCTGTGAAAAGGACACTCACAGTTGCTGCTTAGTTTGCAGTCTAGGATGAAATAGAAGAGAAATGAGAAAATAAATAGATATATGGATTTAAAATGATTTCAAGGTTTTGCCTGACAACTTCAAAAATCTGATATATATGGTGTAAATATCTACCATTTTTGTGATTGGGTTTTATAAAGCCATATAGAAGACTGCCTTTTCAGTAACAATGGTACTTAATGTGCCCAGAGATTGTTAACGTATAATGGAGATGGCATAGCCTCTGATGAAGTCTTAGAGATTTCAGTTTTCCGTGCTTTTGAATTTAACTCAGAGTCAGTTATAAGAGGCTTTCTCCTCTAATTGTTTCAGTAAGGAATATTTCCTTGAAAATACTGTTTAATATACCGTAGCAAAATTTCCACAACTGGACCTTGCTTTATGCTGTCTGATACCTTAAATATTCATGATTTTGTACCTGGGTACCTGAACTGACTGTACCTTCCAATATAAGTAGAAATGTACTTAGTGAGAAGGACAGTGCATAGCAAATACATACTGCATGGAAAAAACAGCTGTATTTTGGTTTATGAAATGTCTCAATTTATTTTTCAAATATTTTGGGTTAGATGAAACCCAACTAAGTTTTGCCAAGAACGTTTCCCCCTTAATTTTTGAAATCATGTGCAATTTTGCAGAAATTTACTCCATATGTTTCTGTTTCATTTACACTTAAATCACCAAAATATTGTTTTGTAAGATCTATTTGATGTCCAAGAAGCCATTTGAATTAGTCCAATACAGTGTTTTTAAACTGAGATATTACTCTCATACCATAAAATTCACCCTTTTGAAGTGTATAATTCACTACTTTTCAGTATTTTTTCAGAGTTGTGCAACCATTACCACTATCTAATTCCAGAACCCAATACAGGTTTTAAACATATTGCCTTAATCGGAAGCTGAACCGTAACGCTAGGAAATGCATGAACGGGCTGCATAGCGGAGTTTACCTTGAAGCTTCTTGACTGGAATTCGATGTGAGTCTTTTCTGGTAAAAAAAAAAAGAGAGAGAGAGAGAGAGAGAGAGAGACTTGTGCCAGCCCTAATACCACAGTCATAAATCAGAAAAATCTGTATTAAACAAAGTGGCTGCAGGACTCAGGGGTTATCACAAGGATGGCCCGAGTTGAAAATTCTACTGCTTTACGGCTCAGACCCATCCCCTTACTGATGGTATTTTTGACAGTTTTTTGACCTGGAAAATCCCAGACCACTGGGTCCTGATCACACAAATTTTGGCTCCAGAGTTCTCCTAGCTCGCAGTTACTACCACATCCAGCTAAGTCACTGCCAGAAAAATAAGAGACTACAGAAGGCTGACTTTGAAGACAGAATGTTCCCCTAGTGACCTCTGTGTATTGAATTTGGAACAGTCTGCTTAAGAAACAATGGGAATAGTGAGTCATAAAACTTAATTTGTTATCTCAGTGAGGCCCTCCAGATAGTATTTAAGGATATTGCTCTATCAGGTTCTTCAAGGATAAAATAGATTCCTGTTGAATACTAATATCCCTCTTTGTCAACTTTAGTTCTCAATTAGGTATACTGGATTTAGAACATGGAAAAAAATATATATATATATTACAATACACAAAACAAAATAGAATGACAGTGCATTTAGCCATATTTCCCAGCTTTTTAGGAATCGCAACACCAAACTCTAGAAATTTGGTCTTCTACGACTCTCGTTTCTTTATTCTACTCAAAATAAGTCATGCTAAATGAAAAAAAAATTTTTTTAGCACCATGCTATTTGTAGACATAATCAACCTGTGAGATTCTGGAGATTTTTCTTTATATTTAACACCCAGATTCCCATTTAAAACATGGGAATTACAATAGGAACCCCATAAAATTAATGTAGAATAAATTAAATGATGACTTACATATGAACAAGTGACCAGCATAGTACCTGGAACAGCAAAGGTAAATAATTATTGAATTTGAACTGAATCTGGGCTCATGAGTTGACCCATGATTAGACAACTAGAATTTATTTCTATATTTGTTCTTCCAGGATATAAATGAGTGCTTTAGTAGTCACTGTTCTTTTCTGTGAATGCATTGCTTCATTTGTAAAATAAACACAATGTTGTATAAAAAGTGGTTTGTGTGTTTTCTATTAAGTGTCTCAGAATGGAACCACCATTTATCATGATCACTGTGAACATGTAGTAAGAAGCTTATTCCAGTAAAGCCTAGCATTTTTAAAAATTAATTGATACAATATCTCATCAATTGTCCTCCTTTCCCATAATAAGCTAAGCAACAATTCTCGAACTCTACAAATCAGGCAAGTTTTGCTATATCCTGTTTTTTTCTTATGTCCCTCACTTGGCAGTACTTTTTGTCCACATGACAACAAACTGTCTGGATGAAAAGTAAAATATTCAATCATCTAGATGTTTTGTCTACACAGTGTTACATGTTTTGATATTATGTAGACAAAACATCCAGATAATTGATTTTTTTTTTCCATTTCATCCAGATGTTCTGGCATTATTTATACATAGCTCACATCTAGTTTACTATTCACTGAAACAGGAAGAGAACACAAACGTAAGAGGTGACTTCGAATGACATGAAAAATGTATCGGGCATTAGATCACAGGTGAGCATTTTCCTGCATGGGAATAATTCATTTCTTGAATATCTATGGTATCCACTTTGCATTTTTGTGGTTCACATATATGAAACATTACCTAGCAAAATATGGTTGGATATACACAATGTCTAAAATACTGATTACAAATTATTTTGGATGAAGAGGGACAAAGAGGAAAGTTTGTTTTGAGTAAACAAATCCCGCAATGTCATGAATGTGGGAGATACTGATGGTTACCTACACAAATCATTCTGAACCATCTTCTCTCCCTTTCTGCCCTCCAATACCAAGGCTGAAAGACCAGACACTTGATTTCTTGGCCTCTCAGTAAGGGGTGGGTGGCCAAATGGCCTAATTTTTGACAATGAGGTCATAAGGGAAAGTGTGCCATGGGATTTCTGAGTGTGCCTCTTGATTAAAAGAACAGCTCCAAAGGAGAGTTTAATTGGTTCTGTTCCTTCTTTATTCTTTTCTTTGTCAAGTGTGGATATGATACTGGAGCTGCAGCAGCCATTTTGCAACCATAAGACAACAAGGATGGAAAACCAGCAAATAGTGGATAGGGTACAATGGACATAAGAAAGAATGGGTCCTTGATACCGTTGTTGAGTTGCTGCTCTATTCTTAGGCCTCCCATCTCCAAACGTTTTATTAAATAAAGAATCAATATCCTTATGCTTTAACTACTGTTATTCATGTATTTTGTTGCTTGCAACTGAGAACATTCCTATCTGGTAAAGTAATGCAGATATTATGTCCCTTTGACACATAAAAAAACTGTAGCACAGACTGCTGAACTGACTTGTCTAATTTCACAACTGCAAAATTAATGTGAAAATAAAACTGGGGCCCAGGTCTCCTGGCTTAAATTGCTTTATGTTCTTGTCATCAGAATACACTTTCTGAAGGCACTAAATATTGACCAGCCAAATGTCCAGGACTTAAAACAAGTGAGATAAAATGTCACCAACTAATAAAGGTAACACTGAAAAACTGTTCAAAGATACTTAAATCAGCATAATGGATTCCTCTTATTTGCTACACATGGGGCATATCACAGCAGCTTATGAGGTTTTAAAAACTGTAGGGATTCAGAATCATAATTCAATATTCTAACACTTGGTTTCAACACAATAATCTCTGGGTCCTGTTTTAGTGTCAATGCAACATGTTGAATGGGAGAAAAAAACATGGGTTTTGAGAGCCAGACCTGTATTCAACTCCCACCTCCGTACTTGCCAGACATGCAATCTCAGGATTTGTACTCACCTGGTCAGTTTCCTCATCTGTAATACTGTGCCAATCCAATGCACCTCTTCAGTTCTTGTGAGGATTAAATGAGATAATACATACATAGCACCTACGTCAGTGCATGGCAAATAATTACAATTTAATAAGTAGTAGCTATTATTATTACTAGCAAATTAAGAAACTAACAGATCTAGATGATACAAATGCCCTGATCAAAGTCGGTGTTCACTACTCAAGTGGCCTTCCGAAGTACGGTCGTGATAACAGTAGATATAACTCCTGATGGTAGAGCTGGGCAAAGGTGTAACTGTGATGCCCCAAGATGTACTAATTTAATGTTAGTTGACTGTGGCTTGTGGCACTTCCATCACGTAAAACGTTCAGGTGAACATTGGGAATCATCTGATTATTTGGTCCTCTTGTTATATGAAAGATCCAAGTGAGTCATCAGACTATCTGAAAGATAAATTTTGGTTTTCATAGATACACTCAACACGGTGAATAACTTAGTTCCGGTCTACATTTAACAAGCCTCTTGTCAGCACCTTGGTAGCACCTTGGTGGTTTATAGCCTGAAAAAGGAAATTAAAGTAATAACAGGGAGCCAAATGCCATGACTTGTCACACATACACACACTGATTTCTAAATTTGAATGGGCTCTCGTTACAGTAAATTTAGCTTACTGTGTGTTTTCACAAAATAACAATTACCCGGGAAGTTCTTTCTGTCCTGAATTCTCAAATGCTAAATAAAACCTTGGGCTCTTGGCTGAAAGGTAGAAACTGCCATTCGAATCGATTCCCAACACAGGGAGTGCAGCTGGAGTTAGAGGACTCTAAGCCCAGCTCCATTATTTTTGCATCACATAATGTTTTCTATAAACCTGGCCGAGGCCCACAAAGTAAAGACAGTTGGTTTTTAGGAACCGGCCTTGATTTTCTGCTTGGGACAGTGAATACCAGGAATCCATTCCTAATGAAAAGCAAACAGAGAATCACTACTTTCCCCCATACATTCCTTACATAGTTATACTTGAACGTATTCTGTGGAGACAGTTTTTTCTACAAGTTCTACATGCAGAGAGTGTGCACAGGAAAGCCTCATCTGGAGGGCTGGAGCTAGAATAACTAACTGGAAGTTAACTCTTGTGTACTCATGAAGCCCTTGAACCTGCACTTCCTCTGCCTTCCCAGAGGTGTCCTGTCCAGACGCATCTTCAATCAAGGACCAGTCAAGTCAACTTTGACTACTCCTTGGGATTTGGAGAGTCACACTGCTCCTGATATTGTCGGCCTGGACCTAATATATTCCTATATAATTCTACATTGATCTTCACTCTATTCTTAGGGATATAGAGGCAGCTCATCCTCTTCGATGGCTAGGCAAACTCGTGATTCCCAAGGTAGGCTAGTTGTAATGGAAGAAGTCCCTGAGTCAGGGCCAAAGCCTCAACTCTTATCTGTTATGCAACTATTTTCCAGCTAGCTCATGTCTAGAAGTTGCAGGTTCCTCATGTCTAAAAGGGCAACCGTGGTTGCCCAGCAGGTAACCAAGTTCTGGTGAGAGGTATTGTCTAAAAACACCTGGAACAATGCCAAGAACCATATGAATGGGAGGTATTATGGAATGCAAAGACATTCTAAAAACAGTTTTAAAACAAGACTCATTTTCAGGGTATTTATGTAAAATTTTATTCTTTTTAATTAAACTTTTTATTTTGAGATGCTTGAAGATGATTCACATGAAGTTGTTAGAAATAATAGAGAAACCTGTGTACCCTTAACCCACTTTCTCCCTGGGTAGGCAGCTCAGGCTGCCATGACAAAATATAATAGACTGAGTGGTTTAAACAACAGAAATTGCGCTCTCATCATCTGGAGGCTAGAAGTCCAAAATCAAGATGCCAGTATGGTTGGTTTCTGCTTAATATTTCTTTTCTTTTAGCCCTTGAAAAATACTGTGGCACTTCCTTCTGGCTTCCGTGATATCTGGTCAGAGAAATCCATTGTCATTTGAATTATTTTTCCCCTATAGAAAAGGTATCATTTCCTTATTCACTGCTTTATAGATGTTGTCTTTGTCTTTAGTTTGCAGAAATTTGACTATAACATTTCTTGGTGTGGATTTGAGTTTATCCTGTTTGGGTTCTACTCAGTTTCTTGAATCTGTATTTTATGTCTTTTGCTAAATTTGTGAAGTTTTCCACCATCATTTCTTTCAGTACTTTCTCAGCCCTCTTTCCTGCCTATCTCTATCTATCTATCTACCTAGAGAGATTTTAAGGAGTTGACACACATATTTGTGGAGGTTTTGCAAGTCCAGAATCTGCAGGGTAGGCTGGCAGGCTGGAAACCCAGGGAAGAGTTGCAGCTCAAATCCAAAGTTGTTTGCTGGCAGAATTCCCTCTTTATCAGGGGAGGTAATTTTTTTCTATTAAGACCTTCAAATGACTGCATGCAGCCCACTCACATTATGGGGAGTAATTTGCCTCACTCAAAGTCTACTGATTTAAATGTTAATCTTATCTAAAAAATACCTTCACAAAAATATCTAAAATAATGTTTGACAAGTGATCTGGATACTATGGCCTAGGCAAGTAGCCACATACGATTAATTATGACAGTCTCCCAGGTCTCTGAGGCTTTGTTCATTTTCTTTTTTCAGTGTGTTTTATCCTTGTTGATGTTCAGATTGAGTAAATCCTATTGTTCTATCATCTTTTTACGCCTCCTTTTCTCTGTTCCCTCCATTCTGCTCTTCATATAGTCCTCTGAGTTTTTAATTTCTGTTATTGTATTTTTAGTTCTAAATTTCCATTTAGTTTTTCTTTGTATTTTCTACTTCTTTGCTGAGACTTTCTACTTCTTTGCTGAGGATCTGTATTTTTTATTTGCTTCAGTCATGTTCATAATTGTTCATCGATGCATTTGCATGATGACTGCTTTAAATCTTTGACAGATAACTGTAGCATCTGTCATCTTGGTGTTGGCATCTATTGATTGTCTTTTTATTCAGCTTGAGAGCCTCCTGATTCTCAGTATGCTGAGTAATTTTTCTGTTGAAATCTGGACATTTGGGGGACTACGTTATGAAAGTCTGGATTATTTAAACCTCTTGCTTTAGCTGCTTTCTCTGGCACCACTCTTGCAGGAGAAATGTGGAGGAGACTGCCTCATTACTTCTGGGTGGGAATAGACAGCCAGGTTCCCTTCTTTGATACTGAGGGGAGAGGAAGTTTGTTAGTGCTGGGCAGTTGTGGGAATTTTCACTCCCAACTAAGTATCTTAACTTGGCTGGAGGGATAGGAAGGTCCAGTACTCTCCCCACTTGGCCTCTAATGATACCACGCTGAGCAGGGGTGAAAGTTCTGACTCTCCACTCAGCCTCCTCTGACATCACTCCAGCTGGGTGGTGGAAGGCCCCTCATTACTACTGGGTTGGATAAAATTCAGCCTCCTACTTAGCCTTCTCTGAAACCACCCCAACAGGAATTTGGGGCATCCCATTAAGGCCTGGTGAGGATGGAAGTCTAGCCCCCCACTCACACTTTGCTGGCGAGAGACTCCCCACTTTCTGGTCTTTTGGCAGAGGAAGTGGGATTTGGGGGGGTGATGTTTGTATCCTTTGGTGTTTACAGGTTTCTGACTTCTTCACTTCCAATTGGGATGTACAAGGCAAGAAGACACCTCTATATTGGTCCCTTAGATCCTGAGATCCCACCCTGACCACCACCTTCTCTCTATCTTTCAAAGTATTCTTACATTTATTTTACATCTTATATTTAATTGTACTTAGCAGGTGAAATAGGGAAAAGTATACTTACTTCATATTCCTGGAAGCAGAAACTATAAAAACTCACTTTTAATGAAGAGAGGTAAGAGGGTAAATGATATAAAATAACAGTTTAATATTATAACTACAAAGGGATTATGGCTTGTCACTAAGCTAGAAATCATAAAAGCAGGTCTTAACCAGACTTTCTTAATAGAATTATAGTTTTACTTTGGGATTCCCCTGAATTCCCATCTCAAGTTTTCTCACAAATATTTTAAGTGTTTGATAGTAGTTGTATCTTTAGTTTATGATGACATTTCAATTTATTCCTTCTAAATTGTGGTATAGGACATGGAAAATATTTAGCACTGTGTTTCTTATCACTAATTCATACTTTCTCTGGAGGAAAGTGAGCTATTTGCCTTCCCTCCACATTCCTGGCCAGTTCCCAACTTTATCACCCATATTCATAAGCGAAAGAATTTAGGGTCACCTTGACTATATGTTTTCAATGAAGTCATAGCCTATACTAAGACCCTTTCTTTTACCCTTTAAAATATGAATAAAACTTTGCATTTTTGTTTGTCAAAACTTGAATTCCGGAAAATGCTTTCATTTCCAAATCCTGAAATCTTGGAATAATTTTATCAGTGAAAAAAATTATAAATTACATAGAAAAGTTTAGGTCTGAATTTTCTTATTCATAAATTAAAGGTACTAAAATTAATTAATTATAAGGTCCCCGCCAATGGTAATCTTTCCACACTTGCAGTTGACACAGCACATTAGTGGCTCAAATGCAATTAGAACTCTCACATCCTGACTTCTATTAATCTGACCATTCTTATGTCCCGCTGCTTCTCCCAGGACGCCTATGAGAAAGTTGGTTTTACCAACATTTTGCTGGTGAAGAAGCAAGTTCATTGATCTCTGTCACCTACTAAGTTACTAACTCATTAAAATTTCTAAGGCAACATAATTAGTAGCTGGCAGAACCAGGACTCACTCTCTTTAAGCATTCTAACTCCAAATGCAGTGTATGTTTGTTTGTTTGTTTGTTTTACTGCATCAAAGTTCCCTTTCTGGGACTGATGTCAAGCCCTGTTTCCTCTCAAAGGATGAACACTGACAAAGTCCTAGAGAAAGTGTCCAAACTCTTCTCCTAATTTTGCTCTGACTATGCCATCTTCTTTCTTAATATCTTACAGTGACTTATATTTACATTTGAGATAAAGTCAAAGATCCTTACAGCCCTCATTAAAGCTCTTTGTGAGGAGGTTTTTGCTCCTGCTTCTTCTCATGATACACTAATGGTTTTCCCTTGAACAACTAGAAAACTGGGCAATCTATATATTAGACAATGGATTTCAGACATTGGACAAAAGGCAGTGCAGCACTGTGATTCCCAAGAAAATACAAACCAATGAAGTGATCCATATAATGGCATCAGCTCACTATCTGGATAAAACTTTAGGGTGTAGCGAAGGGAAGAGGAACCCAAACAGAGCCAATCAGTCTTTCTGAGTTGGCAGGACAAAGTTTGGAGGCTTTGTCCCTTTCTTTTTTTTTTTTTTTCCTCCTCCCCGTCCCTCCCCCCCTGGCTTTGCCCCTTTCATGGGGACAGAGTTGACTAGCATCTTCAGGAAAGAATGCCAGAGAGGAGCGAATTCCATAAAGAAAGGTCTGGATATTTGTGGAGATAATACCTTAACTATTTCACTGAGTATTGATCCCCATATGCAGGAGAGCAAAATACCCAAGGCTGGAGGAAAAAAAAAACAAAACACTCACTGAAAAGCTACGGACAGAACAAATCCCTGAGTTCACACCGAGCTGAGAATAGTTCATGTGCCCACTGGCCAGAGTAGAAAGGCATGTAATAAATGACTGAGCAAGTAGAGTCCACAAAAGGGTATTGCCTTAGTAGTGGGATGAAATGAGCCTTAAACTGCAGGGTGCTCTGGCATGCCCTAACAAGGCACAGATGCATGCCTCAAAGGATCACGCTGATTTCAAATAATACTGAGTGTGAACGACAAAAGTCAAAACTGTACGAAGAAAAACGAAGAAATCTAGCGTCCCAAACCAAATTGTAAACTTCATGATATCCTGCATCCCCCCGCAACGCCCGCCACCAAATATTATTAGGTATGTGAGAAAAGAGGAAACTATAACCTATAACCATAAGAAAAAAACATCCAATAGACATAGACACAGAAATGGCAGAGATGACGGGACTAGACAACAAGAAGAATGTTAAGACAGTTATTGTAAATATGTTCCATATGTTCAAGAAGGTAGAGAAGAAACATCACTATGATAAAGAAATGAAAGATTAAAACAAGATGAAAGGGAACTTTTATAAAGTTGAAAAATATAACATCTAAAATGTATATTACACAGGATAGAATTAGATGAAATAGACACTAAATTTTTAAAAATTAGTGATTTTGAAGACATAGTAATGGAAGCACCCAAAATGAAGTACAGAGAGAAAAAATAATAATTTCAGTGAGTCAGTGACTTGAGTGACAATATCAAACAGTTTAGTAAACGTATAGTTGCAGTTCCAGAAGGAGAGACGGAGAAACAGAAAAAAATGGGGAAATTAACAGTCAAAGTTTTACAAATTTGATGAAACGTATAAAGCTACACATTCAAGAAGTTCAACAAACTCCTATAAAGGAATCATAAAGAAAATCATCCCAAGTGATATCATAATCAAATTCCTGGAAACCAATGAATAAAAGATAATTTCAAAAGCAGCCAGAAAGGAAAAGACCTGTTAAGTATAGAGGAACAAAGATAAGAATGACAGCATATTTCTTAGCAGAAAAAAATGCAAGCCAGAAAACAATGGCAAAATGTCTTTCAAGGACTGGATCAAAAAATGTTAGCTGAAAATTCTATACTTGGCAAAAAAATCTTTTAGAAATGAAGGCAAAATAAAAGCTTTTTTAGTTAAACCAAAATTTAAAAAGTAATTTCCAGCAAGTCTGTACTATAAGACCTCTTAAGGAAAATTTTTCAGTTAGGAGAAAAATAAGAGATGGAAATTTGAATCTGAAAAAAGGAATGAAGAGGCTTAGAGATTGTAAGTAAGTGGATAAAAAATAAATACAATGTATTTAAAATAAAAACAATGTATTGTATGGTTCAAAACATACGAAGAAATGAAATGCATGACAAAAATAGCATAAAAGATCAGAGGGGAAATGGAAGAAGTCTGTTTCAAGATTCATTTGATGTATAAAGAATGATGTAACAGTACTGGAAGGCAGAATGTGGTATGTTAAAGATGTGTGTTGTAAACCTGAGGGCGCCCACAAAAAATAAAAGCAATGAGTTATACATAAAAAGCTAGTTGTAGAGATCAAATCTAATCATTAAATATATAAAATTAATTAAAATAAATCAGAAAATTGAGGAAAAAGGAATGAACAAGAGATAGGACAAATAGAAAATGAATATCAAGGTGATAGATTTAATCACAATCCTATCAATTATCCCATTATTCGCACATGATCCAAACATTCCAATTACAAGGGAAAGATTTTTAGGTAGATTTAAAAAATACTATCCATATATCTAAAGACACACACAGGCCAAAATTAAAAGGATAAAAAATGTATATCATGAAAACCCTAATAAAAATATCTGGAGATGTTTTATTAATATCAAAGTAAATTTAAGAACAAGGAATATGATCAGGGACAAAGAGAGAGATTTTGTAGTAAAAAAAGGATCACTATATCAAGAGGACATAATAACCTTAAATGTAAATGGACTTACAGCAGAGCTTCAAAATGCATGAAACAAAAACTAATAGAAGTAAAAGGAAAAATTTGAAAAATCCAAAGTTATAGTTGCAGCCTTCAACATTCTTCTCGATAATTAATAGAAAGTAGGCAGAAAATGAATATGTATGTATATGACTTTAACTTGCCCTAGCTGAGATTTATAAAACATACCACCAGAAATAAAAGTAGAATACACACTATTTTTATGTACCCACAAAACATTCACAAAGATGGGCCATGTTCTGGGCCTTAAAAAAAAACTCATCAAATTTAGAAGGATTGTAATCATGCTAAACATGTTTTTTGGCCATAATGACTAGAAATCAATAGCAAATGGATATGTGGAAAATGTCAAAATATTTGGAAATTGAAACACACACTTCTAGATAATTCATGGGTCAAAAAAGCAATGAAACGAGTGATTAGAAAACATTATGAATTGACAGAAAATGAAAACATAACTCATCAAAATTTATAGTTACTTTGAGGGAAATATACAGAATTAAAAACAAAGAAGTTCTCAAGCCAGTGTTCTTAGATCCCACTTTAAAGAAACCAGGAAAAGAAAAGTAATTAAACTCAAAGTAATGACAGGGAAATAATAGAGATTTGGGCAGAAATCAATGAAATAGAAAGCAGAATATAATAGAGAAAATCAATGGAATCTAAACCTGGTCCTGTGACAAACATCAATAAAATTCATAAAATTCTAGCCAGATTGATCCAAAAATAGGGGAAAAGAGTCAAATTACCAATATCAGAAATAAAAGAAGGACATCACCACAGACGCTACAGACACTGCAAGACTAATGAGGGAATATTACCAACAAGTCTATAAACCAAAAAATGTGACAATTTTAACAAAATGGACACATTCTTTAAAAGACACAAACTACTAAAGGTCACCCAAGGAGAAACAATCTGAATAGCCTCACCATAGTAAAAACCTTCCCACAGAGAAAAACTCCCAGAATAGATGGCTTCACTAGTGAATTCTAGCAAACATTTAAGGAACAAAAGTGAATCTGCATAAATTCTTCCAGAAAATAGAAGAGGAAGCTATACTTTCCAACTCATTTTATGAAGCAAGCTTTACACTAGCATCACAATCAGCCAAATAGTTATAAGAGATGAAAACAATAGACAAATATTCAGATGAGCATACATCCAAAAATCCTTAACAAAACATAAAAAATTTAATCAAGGAACATATACATATTTATGTAACTATAAGCTATGACTAAGTGGACTTTACCCCCAAAATGCAAGATTGGTTTAACGTTGAAAAATTCTCTTAATAGATGCAGAAAAATTACTGAAAAAAAAATCAGCATCTATTCATGATAAAAAAATTTCAGTAACCTAAGAATAGAATTGATCGTCACGATAAAGGACAGCTATCAACAGCTAACATCAGTATAGTTGTGAGAGACTGCAGTTTTCCTCTTATAACTGAGAATGAGGCAATTGTTCACCCCTCCTATTCAACTTCATATTAGAGGTTCTGTTCAGTGAAATGAGGCAAGAAAAAGAAATAAAAGACATACAAATTGGAAAACTGAAATAAAACTGTACTTATTCACAGACAACATGACCATCTATGTAGCAAATTCTATGGAATCTAAAATAGCAAACTAGAGCTAATAAATAAATTTAGGAAACTCATAGAATCCAAAGTCAATATACAAAAATTAATTGTATTTCTATACACTAGGAAACGAACAACAAGCAACTGAAATTTTTAAAAATGTCATTCTCGGGCTTCCCTGGTGGCGCAGTGGTTGAGAGTCTGCCTGCCAATGCAGGAGACACGGGTTCGAGCCCTGGTCTGGGAAGATCCCACATGCCGCGGAGCAACTAAGCCCGTGAGCCACAACTACTGAGCCTGCGCGTCTGGAGCCTGTGCTCCGCAACGGGAGAGGCCACGACAGTGAGAGGCCCGCGCACCGCGATGAAGAGTGGCCCCCGCTCGCCGCAATTGGAGAAAGCCCTCGCACAGAAACGAAGACCCAACACAGCCAAAAATAAATAAACAAATAAATTTATAAAAAAAAAAAAAAAAAAAAAAAGTCACTCTCAAGAGAATTAAAAATATGAAATATTCAGCTGTAAGTTTAACAAAATTTATGCAAGACTATGTGCTGAAAACAATAAAACATTTCTGAGAGAACTTAAATAAGACTAAAAATAAATGGAGAGATATATCATGTTCCTGGCTCAGAAGACTGTCATTAAGATTTCAATTTTCCCCAAATTGAACTACATTTTCAATATAATCCCAGATAAAATCCCCACAGACTTTTTGTTACATTTAAAATACTCTTTTGTAGACAAGGAAACTCTTTATCATTATGGAAATTCACAGAACCTAGAATTGCCAGAACAATTTTGATAAAGAAGAAGAAGAAAGTTGGAGGGTTTATACAACCTGAATTCAAGCCTTATTATAAACTACAGTAATGAAAGCAGTGTGGTACTGGTGTAAGATAGATACCTAGTTCAATGGAACAGAATATATATAATATATTTAATTGATTTTTGACAAAACTGCCAAGGTAATCCAACAAGTAAAGGATAATCTTTTCAACAAATGATACTGGAAACATCAGCTATCTATATCTTAAAAACCTCAAATCTTAACACATACCATATATTTTATTTCAAATGAATCATGGACCTAAAGATAGGAGTCAAAACTATTAAAATTCCATAAGAAAACCTAAGAGAAAGTTTATAGAGACTCAAATTAGGTAAAGATTTTTAAGTAGGACAAAAACAGTACAAACTACAAAAGAAAAAATTTTAATTGGACTTTGTTAAAATTAAAAACATTTGTTCTCCAAAAACTCTGCAAACAAAATGAAGTCGAGTCACAGATTCGGATAAAATATTTGCAAAGCATTTATCTGGACTTATAATCGACATATATAAAAAAGTCTTATAACCCAATTAAAAAGGGAAAAAAGATTTGAATACACTTAAAATTAATATAAGCAAACAGTAAGGAGTAAATAAGCACATAAAGAGGTCCTCAACATCATTAGTGTTAGGAGAACGTCCATTAAAACCACAATGAGGTACTAATACAGACCCACTAGGTTAGCTAAAACCAAAAGGAGTAACAGCTAAAATTGAAAGGAATTAGTGTGTTGGTGAGGATGTGGAACAGGTGGAATCTTACACATGCACGATGCAAAAGACTACATGCTGTACGATTCCATTTGCACGGAACCCTAAAAAGGCAAAAACATAGGAATAGAGAGCAGATCAGTGGTTGATAGGGTTCAGTGATACGGGGAGGAAAGTGACATTAAAGGGCAAGCTGGGACTTGATGGGGTGAAGGAAATATTCTATATCATAACCATGATAGTGGTGAATGGTTGTATTCATTGATCAAAACTCTTCAAGTAATATTCCTAAAATTAGTGAATATTTTGTATGTAACTTGTACTTCAATAAAGCTGATTCTTTTCAAAGCAAAAGGATGGAAAAAGATATCCCATGTGAACACAAATCCAAAGATAGTTGAAGTGACTGTATTAATATCAGATTTCCAAACAAGGAATATTATTAGCAATAAAGAGGCACATTTCATCATATTAAAGGATTCATTCATCAAGAGAACATATTAAGGTTTACTTGACTGCCTACCCAGTTATTTTTAAGGCTGTTAAAATAGATCTTCCTGGCACAAGTTTACTTCCCTTTAGAAAGAGAGATTCTAAAATGACTTTTTTGTTGTTGATTTAGTGTGGTTTGGAGTGGGGGAGATTTTCTTTCTTCAAATGGTGTGCCTGAATGTTTTCAGCCAATTTCTCAAGTTCTACAGTAATTACATTGGCTGGCTTTGTTCATCTGCTAGATATATTATTAATCGCCTTTCATTCAGAAGTCTGAAACTTACTGGCTTCACTGACAGATTTCCCATGTTACTCAGTAAAAAAGTAACTCAATCTGTCAGAAAACTTCTTTCACTTTGCCACATATTGTAATATTTAGAAAGATTAACAAACTTGAATCACCACGATTGACTCAAATGATGGCCAAAACTAAGCTGGGTTTCCAAAAATGAGAGTTCAGTCTTAGAGCTTCCCCCCTTCAAAATTTTTCAACCTGATGATCAGAGAATCCGCAGCAACTCTGCCTGCTTTTCCACCACGCCATCACTCTCCAAAATGAATCCTCATGTTGTTACCACCATCGTGGTATCACTTGTCTCTACTTTCGCTTATGGCGTTGCCTAAGTTTCTCCCACTTTCCCTCAGCTCTAGTCTATTTCCCTCCCTGCTGCCCTGTCCATGTTCTTTCCAAGCTTCAACCACAGCATCTGGACCCCCCTCTTCTTGCCCAGGTCATGATAACATGGCACCATGGATTTGTAACTCACCTTTGCTGCATGAGGTTTGTAAAACATACTTTCTTCAAAAAGCTGAGGCTGACTTTCACGAAATGAGTGTAATTCAGATGTCCACTGAGGCCACGCAGTCTCTTGAAGTGGAGGAAATGCAATCTGGCTGTAACCCACACGTGGTGGGAAGTCCAAAGCCTCCCTAAATTTGTTACTTCCCGGAGGGCTCATGCTCTCCTGGTCACTTTTGGCTCCTACCGAACTCTTGTTCTCACCTCCCAGAATTTCTCTCATTTCTCTGCTCCATACTGGCTGAAGTGTGGAATGTTACTAATTTTCTGTGAGCCCCCTCACTCCAATAAAAACACTCACACCTAGCATTTAAATATGTAGCAGATCCTGCAAATGGAAAACTTTCGCATTATCCTCTTACTCCAAATTCCCCTCCCATTTTCCTCTTCTCTTCATTTCCCTAGATCCCAATCTTTAAAGGACTCCAGGAAACTCTTCTCCCTTCATTCTCCTAAGCAAACTAGTGCAGCTCATGGGCCCGTAATTAGCTCATGTCCTGCGTATCTAGAGAGGAGATATCTAATGCAACCTAAAGAGAACTATCAATCTCCCTAAGGCAGAATTCCATGATAGATGCTACTTCCTTGTCTTTTCCTACTTTGGGCACAAGATCCAAGGTTCTAGGAGATGAGCACAGTTAACCCGGGCCAGTCATCCTTACATAATAATACCCAGAGGAGGCTTTATACATTAGGGTGTTATGAAATTGACTGAAGATTTCAGACTGGCATTTTGCTGACCTTTGTGAATAGAGCTCAGAGCTCATGAACTGAGAATATGAAATGAAAAATACTGGCACTTGTTGACCTTTGAAGATTGTGTAGCTACTTGTATTCCTTACATTATGAATAACTGGACCCTGCTTTAGAATGAAAACTGGTTACAGAAGGGTGACATTAAAGGTTGTAGTGAGGTTCCTGATATCAGCATCAGTTTCCTCATGTGAAAGATGAAAGGATAATAGCTCTGGTCTAGTTTCCATTTTCTTCTGGGTGATTCAGGTTCTTTTCGTCCTTCAAAGTATGGCTATCATGGAGAGGTCCTTTTCTTAATTTGAGTTCTTACTTGCTACTAATCAGCGATATTTCCTAGTCTTCTAATTTTAACCTCAGAAGGAGGGGCTGCAGCCATCTGTTTCTCTACTCTTTTTGTGTATCTCTAATCTCTGTTAGATTCATCCTCTTTGTGAGACCAGGGTTCCCTAAGCCCTGCAATGACTGTGTGTGTGTGTGTGTGTGTGTGTGTGTGTGTGTGTTGGGATGGTGCACTGGCAGAAAGTACCTCTTTCTACTGGGAGTCTGGACTTGAAAATGATGTCCCAATTGTGCATCCCCATGACAGTTTTTATATTATATTGTTTTTAAAAAGAGCACCAGAAGGTGATATCTATTCAGCCACTTTATCCTAACCCTAGATAATCAGGTGTTGGAACATGAAGCAGGATAGATGTAGCTGCCACTTAGCATTCCTGGTTTGTGCATGAGCCAACAGGGCCATGAGACTAGAGCATAACATTCATTATTTATGTGAGGATCTTATTATCATTGTTATCAGTATTAATAGTAGTATCCGTATTAATTCTGATTTGGTTTTGACAAATCTGCTTTCTAATTACCTTAAGGTAATACATTTTTAATAGAATAAACGCTTTGTTATTGGAAAAGGCTGCATTTACATAATGCCAAACATAATTTTTCCAAACTGCATAGTTGAGATAATAATTTATTACAATTGATATCATGTAGGTTTTGCTTAAATCTTGCCCCCTCTAAATTATTAGTTACTTTATTGAAAGTAAATAGATCAACAGGTTGCTTTACTGGTGTATATTTTCAGCCTGAGAAAATTTTATCTTGAGTCATGATGGCAGAAGGATCCTAGCTCAAGGGTCTAACGTGTATCCACCCTAAGGATCCAGACACACATGGGCTTTCTGGTATGTTTTGTTAACATATCAAAACATATGATATCAAAACATATGATATCAAAACATCAGAGGGCTGATGTGAGAGGGCCCTCTCTGCACAAGAGCCTCCAGGAGAGAGAGTCATCCTTGGGAAAGATTGAGTAAAGGAGTATGAAATTTGTTCATAACAATTGACTAGTGACTATGGTCCACACAATAATGATAGGACAGAATATTCAGGGAATGCAGCCTTCAGTTCAGTGGGTGTGGCCCATGAGCCTGGGAAGCCAATGCATAAGAAGTAGGGCCACATGGCCCAAGTCCAAAGCCAGCCTCACCAACAAGGGTGGAGAAGTCCCTTCCCAGGGCCTCCATAGGCATCTGCACAGACTATGCACCTTATGGTAGGCTGAATAATGCCCCCGCCAAATATGCCTATATCCAGATCCCCTGTTTTGTGAATATGTCACCTTACGTGGTAAAGGGGACTTCGTGAAAGTCATTAAACTTGGTGTGATTATCCTGGATTATCTGGTTGAGGCCAATGTAATCACAAAGGTCATTTTAAGAGGGAAGCAGGAAGATCAGAGTCAGAATAAGAAGAAGCAAGGAAGAAAGCAGAGGTCAGAGAGAAGATGCTACGATGCTGGCTTTGAAGATGAAGGAAGCAGCCATGAGTCAGTGATGCAGGCCGCTCCTAGAAGCTGGAAAAGACGAGGAGACAGATTTTCCCCTAGAGCCTTCAAAAGGAGCACGGGCTCGCCGACACCTTGATTTCAGCCTCGTGAAAATGATTTTGGACTTCTGACCTACAGAACTGTAAGAAAATAAACTAGTATTGTTTTGATCCACTAAATTGTGGTAATCTGTTATACAGCAATACAAACAAATCCACATGTCATGCCCCCAGAGGCCACCATCTGCACAGACGCTGATCTGAACGCTGCTTCCGGGAACTAGGCAGCATGGCTGTCTCTGTAGCCACAGGGCAGGGGAAAGGGCAAGGAAACCGTGGTGCCGAGTGACTCAGGGACTCGAGTTGCATGCTCTTGGGAGTCTCATCCTCCTTCCATCTATTACTTTACTCTCCACCCTCATCTCCACCCTCCCGAGGCCCTTGTTCCCATCTGGCCAATCGGGAAACAGGTGTTGGGTCCTTCCTGGGTACCACCACCCCATCTTCCCAACCTCCATACACACTGACCCAGATGGAGGTAAAGCTGTTGTTTTATTGAAGAGCCAGGAGAGACACTCGTTTCCTCTGAGGATGGGAAACGTCTCACGGTGGGTCTGCAGAGAGTTTCAGGGGAACCCTCTCTTCCTCTCAATGTCCCTCTATCCCTTTGGTCCTCTTTTCTTTCTACATTTCCACTTCAAACCCATTGTCCCTCTCAGTCTGATGACCCAACCCACTTCCTCAAAAACGCCACTAGACCTATCTGCAAAGGAGCCGTGGTCTGCTGCCCCAGCATGGGATTTGCAAACCCTAACCCTTCAGGAGGTAGCTGGATGCTTCCCTTGGACTGGTTCTTTATGTCTCCAAGAGAATCCAGCACTGGCTCTGGACCCCAAAACGGAAGTGAAAGCAGATGCTCTGTATCCACTTTGGTGTCACAGAGTGAGGCCAGTTGGCTCCCAAATGACTTCCCAGCAAACATACCTCGGCCCACATTTGTTTTCTCCCTAAGAAGCACTCAGTCTGAAATCATGTGGGGCAAGGTCTTTTCCCAAACAGCACTTGGACCCCGTTCCTCAGGTAAGTATCACAAAAGTGTGCTGGGCCAAGGAGTCAGGAGCTCTTTGCCATGGCTGCTTTCGTTATCAAGAGGCCTGGTCAGCAGAGAATAATCCAGACACAGCTATCCGGGATACGTGGCACCATGTCCATAGACTGCTTCTGATTCCCAAACTTCTCTCTGGATAGAAGGCAGGGGGTGTCTCGGTAAGTGACCCAGAGAAGAAGCAGCAGAGCATAGTGAATAAGAATTGGTAGGCTTGGACTTCCCTGGTGGCACAGTGGGTTAAGAATCTGCCTGCCAGTGCAGGGGACACGGGTTTGAGCCCTGGTCCGGGAAGATCCCACACGCCGCGGAGCAACTAAGCCCATGTGCCACAACTACTGAGCCTGCGCTCTAGAGCCCGTGAGCCACAACTACTGAAGCCCGCACGCCTAGAGCCTGTGCTCCACAACAAGAGAAGCCACCGCAATGAGAAGCCCGTGCACCGCAACGAAGAGTGGCCCCCGCTCGCTGCAACTAGAGAAAGCCCGTGCACAGCAATGAAGACACAATGCAGCCAAAAATAAATAAATACATTAAAAAAAAAAAGAATTGGTAGGCTTAACGTGGAGCTAGAGGAATGAGAATATGTGCTTATATGAAATGCCCCCAGATAATCACTTTCTGAACTAGTTGGGAAGAATTTAAGGGAGGCTAAATTTCTTGCAATCCTGTGGGCAAGGCCTGAGTCAGAAAAATACTTCTCGATGCTGTTATTTCAAAACTGTTTTTCCTCCAGGCTGCTATATTCTCGAGAAACATATGTTAAATATGTTATTTTCACAAAGACCTAGTAAATCTAATTGTTTGCAATTTGCTTCTTTCTTATTTTTCCCCATTTTTATTCACTGTAACAACATATTGTAATAACAATAAAAGAAGTTAAAAATGAGGGAAATTACCCAGAAATCTGCCTACGAAAGCAATTCTTTTATATTTTCCGTGTTTCCTCCCAGGAATTATCTATATGCTGGCAAAACAGTTCTATGCTACTTCCCAGAATGGAAGATCTAGAGAAAGACAGAGCTCTGCTTCTAAAAAGTTATGAGACATTGGCCACATCACTTAAAATCTTGGGTATCAGTTTTTCATATTTAAAATGAAAAAATCAGACTAGTGGATTTTTTCATGGATCCTTCTAGTTCTAAAATTATTCGTACTTCGTTCCTTGCAACAGAATGAGTCTGCTTTGAAGCATCATGTTTGGGGAGCTGGACATTTTTAAAAGCTGAGAGAATGGTACTGGCAAGTAAAAATGGCAATTAGCAACACCACAAACAATAGACAGGAGCAGAAACTGAAACTTGATAGTAACCTTTCAATAAACATACTTTAAAATAACTGCTTGTTTTGTTCTAATTCTAGAATTCCCCAAACTTGTTTGCAAGACAAAGTTTTTCTAACTGTAACTTAGCCTTTTGTCCTGAAGGCAGGCTAGAGATAAGTATAGCTCCAACAAGAGTGCAGTATAGGGACAATGGCTACTTTGGTCATTAACCACAGAAATATTATATTAATGTCATTAAAAATCAACGAATGATGCGCCTCCTTTTACCATTTTGTGGTTGCATGCTATGCAATTTGGAATGGTGCTTGTCTTAGTCAATTTGGGCTGCTTTAACAAAAATATCATAGACTGGGTGGCTCAAACAACAAACATTTATTTCTCACAGTTCTGGAGGCTGGAAAGTCCAAGATCAAGGTGCTGGCAGATCCAGTGTCTGGTAAAAGCCTCTTCCTAGTTTTCAGAAAGCCTTCTCCCAGTGTACCCCCCATGGCAGAGAGCAGAGAGAGGAAGCCAGCTCTCAAGTCTCTTCTTACGAGGGCACTGATCCCATTCATGAGGGTTCCACCCTCACAACCTAAGTACCTCCCAAAGGCCCCAACTCTCTTAATATCCTCACATTGGGAGTTAGGATTTCAATATATGAATGGGGGCAGTACCCAAATATTCAGTAATTAGCAGAGCTGGACCAAAGCAGCTGTTGTCTCTATACTGGCCTGTCGTTGAAGACACACTTATCTTTAGTCTGCTTTCGCTACTACTTTGAACCAAGATATTCTGGCAATAAGCATGGGATCTTATTTTTAAAAGATGAAAATAACAGTTGGTAGAAATCTTCAAGTGCTTTTTCAAGCCACAGAGTATTTCCTCTCCCCAGCAATTTAAGGAGAACGTATGCTTAGATACATGGATCACAGACACATTCTAGAGCACAGCTTCCGTCAGTAAACCTGGTCTTAAACTTCATGTGCTTCATGACTTTCTACACTGGAGCAGAAAGCACAGAAGATACCGAGCCAGATTATTATTCTGTAATTCTGACCATTTGTGAGTTACATTATACACAGGTATTACGTATCAGAACCATGCCTTCACTTGGCACGGTGCAGTGACAATGCAGATTAAACCTCGGTTACCAAAGAATTGTGCAAAGCAAGGATGTAGTTCATGTGCACATGTTTTAGATAACATGGCACCATGCATAGTGAGAATTGCCTGTACTACAATCCGGACACTTTATTGCATCCTTATGAACTTGCGGTATATACACAAGATTTACCAACATTATTACTCACTGTTCTGTTCAGAGATCTAAAATCAGCAAACAGGACTAACAACGTGGTGAGGGTCATCTTAGCTTTATTGCCAAGCCGTGCTATTTATCTTGACATATGAGCTTTGGCAATTTCTTGGATGTTACAGTGCCTGTGATGCTTTTGATGAAACACTTTGGGATTGAGTAAATTTGATGATGCTAATAAAACAAGAAAATTTATTATACTCTAAATGGCAACTAAACTAGAATTAAAATGCCAACTTGGAGCACTGTGCTGAGAAGCATTCTGAGGTCCCATGTGGATCCCATAGGGAAGGGTATATAACTGAGAGGCTATATAGTCTATTGACAGTGGGAAACATATGTCACATATTTGCCATTCTTATATAAGGAAGACTGTATTACATATCATACTAATGTTAAATCAGCTTCTAACATAAATGCTGTTTATAAAACACAGATAGAGGGACTTCCCTGGCGGTCCAGTGGTTGAGACCCTGTGCTTCCACTGCAGGGGGCGGGGGTTTGATCCCTGTTCGGGGAACTAAGATCCCACATGCCTCGCGGCATGGCCAAAAAATTAAAAATTAAAAAAAACACAGATAGAGAGTTCTGGTGGGATTCACACTATATTCATGTGTCTTCAGGTATAGCAAACCCTGCTCAGGCTGCAGAGACTGAGAAAAGTATCTTGTATGCATTGATGGAGGATCACAAATAAACTCCAATTGCATTCAGCCCAGGAACTCTTAAAGTAGTTGTAATATGGCAATGACCTTTCAAAATAGGTTCTATAATCTTTTTCTCATAAGACATTTTGCCAAGACCAGTGCGTACTGGTCAGATGCATCAGGAGCTGACATCAGTCACCTGGACTGATATCTGATTTCAGCTGCAGATGCATTGGATAGTTTAAATTTAGGATCACCTCATGCTGACAGTTCTTTACCTCAAGCATGTTCAGGGCATCTTTTCTCCTCCGGGAGCCTGGTCATCTTTTCTTTGGGGCATCATTTCTTCTCTGACTCTGCAGGGACTTGCTCAGCCAGCTGGCACACACACGTGAAAAGCGGACGTAAAGTCCCCGAGGGAAATTGCTCAACCAACAGGCGAAAGGAGCCAGCTGGTAAATGGGTGTGATGAGAAAACAGTTATTTGAGTTACTGCCTGGGCATTTTACAGTATGGCAACCCTGCTCACACCCAGAGTCTGGACATTTAGATAAGGACCTGAGCAGGATCCCTGCCCCAAGTTCCTGCTTTGCTTTTCCTGAGACACCTTTTCCAGCCCATGAACAGTGAGTGAGTGACCTTTGTCCCAGCCACCTTATAAGTAGCAGGCGCTTGCTCTCTATCTCCTGCTCCCTCATGACCTGGAATAGAGGACTGCCCTTCCCCAAGCTCATTGCCCCATTCCTGGGATCTGTAAGTAATAAAGCTTGTGACTTGACATCTTTTGTGTGAATGTACTAAAACTCTGTCTTTAATCAAAATGACCCTGGGGTTTTCCCTTCCTCAAAGTGGGAGTACAGATGCTGAGGGACCTACTTGCTGACCCCGTGTGTGGGTGGCTTGAGCCTCCTCATTCATCAGGTCAACATATGCATATGCTTAATTTAATACACCAGCAATGGACCCCCAGTACAATGGGCATGCTGCCTCTCCTTCAGGTGGGCAATTCCAAGATGTATTTTGTACGTGTATCTTGAATTACCAGTGGAATTGAACCTCCACTGCCTGCAGTGATAACCTTGATAATGCACCATTTTGGCGAGTTTTTCTCCTTCCCTGTGTCATTCTCTTCCCCTGCTCACTCATGATTCCTAGGATTTTCTTCCAAATAAACTATCGCATATAAGTCCTTGTATCAGGCTCTGCTGTAGGGGAACTAATGATAAGACAATACTCTTTGAAACTGCAAGGACCATACAGTTAATGATGCTGAAAGTTGCATGATAAATGGATAGTCCTAGGCCTTAGTTTATGAAGAATATTCTAGATTCCATCAATGGAAATAGTATAAGATCCTATTAAGAAGGAAGAGAGCCATAGCTTGGGTCAAAATGGCACACCAACTGCTTGTCCACGCCTACTTGCCATTCCCACCCCAAATTAGCAATGACACAAAAGAGATTATTTATAACAGTGCTAGAAAACAAGGAAATGCCATCAAAGGATCAAAATTTTGGAGGAATCCTTGATTAACAGAAGGCAGACAAGTTTGATGGCACAACGGCCAATGGCACAAGCAGACAGGACTTCTGCAGAAGGTAGAGCCACTTTCACAGAAGCTCTAGCCGAGAGGTAATGGGTACAGGGAGTAGGAAGAGGACCTGCAGCAATTGCTTGGGTGATTGCTTTGGTAAACCACAGGAACAGCTAAGAATGTTCGTGCTTCTCCACCAACTGCTAACTTATATCTAGTGACACATAGACACAGCAGGGCTCTTTATTTCCACCTAGAACAGTGAGTGTGGGCACTAGATCCAGAGAATCAGAGAAGTGCCCAATATGTCTGAGGATACGTGTGAGTAGAGGGAGGGCCAGCACCAGACAATAAGGTACTGGCATTCCCTAGCAGAATAAGATTCTGCTCCTTCCATAACAAATGCTAGCAGCAGTTCCCAAGCAAATTCACAGTTAGGGGCACAGAGAATCTCAACTATAAAGCACATAACCAAGAATTACCAAATATTTCAGTATATCAATATGATCAGTCATCAAATTCAGCAAAGAATTAACACCCAAGGAAGCAGAGTTATTAGCAAATAGAAGAGGACATGAAAGAAATATAATCATATGATAATTTAGCATCTGATAAAAGTGCTAGTCAATTTGTGACAAATAGATGGAATACTCAATAGAGGAAAACATTATTTGACTTGCTTCTTCATTATTTACAACAGAAATAAATTTCATGTAAAATAATAGTAATAGGAGAAAACATGGCTGAATAGTTTTTCCAATTTTGGCATGAGAAAGACCTTTCTAAGAATGACAAAGATCTTACAAACAATGAAGAAAAGTATTAAATAACTGTATTGCAATAAAACTAAAAACAAAGTGAAAAAGTGGAAAAATTTGCAACCTACCTGGCAGAAAAAGAGCTAATCACTTTACACTATAAAGAGCTCTTACAAATCAATGAGAAATTACCAATAATCCAACAGACAAATAAGCAAAGACTACGTAATTAATTAATTTAATTAATAGAAAAAAAATCCAAATGACTTACAAATGTATGAAAAGATCATCCATAAAATTTAAAGCTCTCACTCATAATTACAGAAAAGCAAAATAAACAATGACACCATCTCTAACAATCAAATTTATAAAGATCAGAAAGTTTATAATACACAGTTTTGTTAAGGTTACAAGGAAATAGGCAAATTCTTAGTACAAGCTTTTGGAGGGCAATTTGGTAATCTTTGTCAATGTTTTAAATGTGTATACATTTAGACTTGGCAATTATACTTCCAGAAATTCATCCTACAACTTATATTCACATGATGAGTGTAAAAACAGATGTGTAGACATGTTTACTACAGCATTGTTTGTAATGGCAAAAAAAAGTCTAAATATTTATCAATAGGATAGTAAATGAATGATTCATGCTGATCCATATGGTGAATTATGAGAAAGTGTAGTTTAAAAAGGTAATTCTGTGTGTATGAATATGAAGTTAACCCCCCAAATTTTATGTGAAATAATGAAAAGAAATAACAAAAATAGGCATAATTCAGAAGTACATATAGTATGTCAACTTTTTTGTTTACAAATTTTTACATACCCACATAAAAATATATGCTTTTATATGCATGGAAAATTTCTGGAATTATATACCCACAAAAAAGAAACTGGTGACCACAGGCCTCTGCTGGTCCTAGATAAGAGGAAGATAATTTTCATTATTTGCTCATTGAGGCTACGTTTTTTTTTTTTTTTTTGCTCTTACCATGAGCATAAATCACTTTTTCAAGAAAAATTAAAAAAATAAGGTGTCATTATTAACCTGAGAAAGACAGGACAGGATAAATCAGGAGGAGGTTGCTACGTAAATAATCTGTTAGAGATCTCGGAGATGAAAAATTGCGGTCATTGAAATAAAAAAAAACTAAGAAGATGGAGCTGACTAAAAATACAGATTAGTTAATAAAGACTGAATTCAGAAGCTAAAACCTCAAGTTGTGAGTGTCCACAGAATATAGTGTTAAATAGCACAGAAATAGAAGAAATAGAAGAAAAAATTAAGCAATCTAGAAAATAGATCCAGAAATTCCATTATCTGTCTAATAGGAGTTCTGGTTAAAAAAGAAAAAAAAGAATAAATGCAAATGGAGAGGAAGAATTACTCAAATTAATAGAAGAATATTTTCCATGAGTTTTCAGATGGAAAGAACCATTTGACTGTCTAAGAGTTTGAATGAAATAACATCCACACCTAAACACACTATAGTGAGTCTGAAAGCCCAAAATAATGGGGGGGGGAAAAAATAAGAGCTTCCAAAAAGGGGGGAAATGTTTAACCTCTGAAGGAGCTGTAATTAAGTCACAGAAAGATTTAGGAATACCCACAAAACTTCAGCATGACACTACAGGTGTTCACTCAATAAAGATGTGTCAAAAACATAATATATATGCTCAAAACAACAAAAACAAAAATACCTTCAAACTACCCTAGATTTTCCATATGCTGTTGTTTTTCCCACAAAGATGATCATTCCTGAGCCTCTGCAGACCTGCTAGAAAGCCAGACTGTGGCACGCACTGGACTTATCTACTTGGTGGTACTATTTGGACTGTCAAATAGTATTGACTCCCAAGCCTATAGTGGAATGCTCCTGTAAAAAAATTTGTTTCTTAATCACCGACTCTTCATGATAGAGTAACGCTTAGCCATGCAATATCAAATAACTATGAGAATGGTAGAATGCCATAGAGCTGTATCAATATATTACCAGCTTTGAGTGATCCCATCAATGAACAGACCTCACACAAAGTGCAAAGATAAACATAGGAATAAAAATCTTTCAAATTTTCCTCTACATCTGGATTTTTTAGTACTGATCATACTATTCTTTGGAAACCATTTTATTAGAGTAGAAACACACCTTAATTATGTCACTATGTAGGCCATGCTACTTCCTTTTTCTCATTTCTTAGGTTTGCATGTTTTTTTCCCAAAGACTGGGAAAACAATAGTAAATGTTAACACAATCCACATGTGTCTTGGGAACATATGAAAAGTTTTGGTCAAGACACTGTACTGGGGGCTTCCCTGGTGGCGCAGTGGTTGAGAATCTGCCTGCCAATGCAGGGGACACGGGTTCGAGCCCTGGTCTGGGAAGATCCCACATGCCGCGGAGCGGCTGGGCCCGTGAGCCACAACTACTGAGCCTGCGCGTCTGGAGCCTGTGCTCCGCAACAAGAGAGGCCGCGACAGTGAGAGGCCCGCGCACCGCGATGAAGAGTGGCCCCCGCTCGCCGCAGCTAGAGAAAGCCCTCGCACAGAAACTAAGACCCAACACAGCCATAAATAAATAAGTAAAATTAAAAAAAAAAAAATTAAAAAAAAAAAGACACTGTACTGAATGTACATGTACATTATGGGGGCTGGGGGGGATTTCTTGACTGTGAACGGCTACTGTTGTGTACTGGTCTCAGCCTTTCAATAACTAATGTTGTGGCTGGACCAGCCCCTTGAGATTCATATGACTGCAAGATGCCCTTAACAATAACCACTAGGAAACTTTGACAAAAAGGTTTACTACCCACAGGTTCTGGAAATTACTTGGCATGTCTGGGGCCATGCATTGAATTCACGGGTGGGCAGGGGAAAGAGAGGGAGAGAGAGGGACAGAGAGTGAGCAGGGCCTGGGGTCTGCTTTTATTGGGGTCCAGGGTCCAGGGTGAAGGCCTAGGGTTTCTAGGGCTCATCCTTTATTGGTGATTTTAAAATATAAGAGTGGGAATTTAAAGCACAGGAAGAGAAGAAAGCAAATGGCCCAAATGGTCAGTTATCAAAATGAACCGAGATCTCTCAAAGAATGGGGTGAGGGGGCAGCCGGGCTCTTTACCTAGTAGAGTAGCTGGCGATGTGTTTATCTGAGATAGCCACATTTGAAGTGGATGCCTAGGTAGTCAAAGCTTAAGTTACTTGCATTACAAAAAGAAAAGCCAACTGTCAGGGCTTGCACTATAGCTACTCACAATAGCTCAAATAATCATAGCTCCATCTCAAGTCTTGATGACCATGTCTCTCTGCCAATTCTGTATAACTCAGGGATTGTGTCACCCTATCTGTTCTGAATATGTTCACCAACTCCATGAGCTAGGTTTGAGGAATTTTCTGACAAGGACCTTAGGTGATATATCACTATCTTATTTCATTACCCTTAAGTCAAGTTAAGTGCCCTACAGCTGGTGATTAGCAAATCAAATTTCTTTCCTTTGCTCAATTTAACTCTTTGTATAATAACAGAAGTCAGTTGTGCTGAAACAGTGTCTCAAGATGTGTCTTGACTGTCTTCACGTATACTTTTGGTATAAATGATGTGTATATTTTGTCCACTGAATCTCATTTCAAACAGTTTTATGGAGATGTAATTCACATACCATACATTCACTCATTTGAAGTGTACAATTGAATGGTTTTTAGTATATTCACAGATATGTGCAAGAATCACCAGAGTCACTTTTAAAACATTTTTATTACCTAAAAAAGACACCTTTTATCTGTCAATCCCCTATCACCCCATCACTTCTTCCAGCCCTGGGCAACTACTTTCTCTATACTGTTGTCCCTCAGTATCCACAGGGAATTGGTTCCAGGACCCCCACAGAAACCAAAATCCATAGACACTCAAGTCTCATACTAAAATACCATACCATTTGCATATAACCTATGCACATCCTCCCATATGTTTAAATCATCTCTAGATTACTTATAATACCTAATACAATGTAAATGCTATGTAAATAGTTGCCAACTCATGGCAAATTCAAGTTTTGCTTTTTGGAACTTCCCGAAAATTTTTTTGTTTGTTTGAATATTTTCAATCCAAGATTGATTGAATCCACAGATGTGGAACCCATGGTATGGAGGTCCAACTGTGTACAGATTTCCCTGTCCTGGACATTTTGTATGAATGAAGTCATATGTGGTCTTTTGTGACTGGCTTCTTTCACTTAGCTTAATCTGTTCAAGGTTCTTCCATGTTATAACATGTATCAGTACTTCATTCCTTATTATGGCTCAATAATATTCCAGTGTATGGATATACCATATTTTATCTATGTCTGTTGAGATTTAGTTTGTTTCCACCTTTTGGCTATTATGAATAATGCTGCTCTAAGTATTTGTGTACAAGATTTTGTGTGGGCATACGTTATCATTTCTCTTGGATATATACCTAAGGAGGGGAATTGGTGGGTCATCTAGTTTAAACTTTTGAGCAACTGCCAGACTTTTTCCCAAGGTGATGGCACCATCTTATGTTCCTGCCAACAATGTATGAGGGTTCTGATTTTTCTACATCATCACCAATACTTGTTATTGTCTGCCTTTTTTATCTTGCCACTCTAGAAGATGTGAAGTTGCATCTCATGTGTGATTCTGATTTGCATTTTCCTCATAACTAATGATATCAAGCATCTTATGTGGTTATTGGTCATGTGTATATTTTCCTTGGAGAAATGTCTATTTAGATCTTTTGCCTATTTTTTAATTGGGAGGTCTTTTCATTATTAAGTTGTAAGTGTTCTTTACATATTCTGTATACAAGTCCTTTATCAAAGATATGATTTGTAAATAATTTCTTTCATTCTGTGGATTGTTGTTTCACTTTCTGATGATGTCTTCTGAAACACAAAGGCTTTTAACTTTGATGAAGTCCAATTTATCTCTTTTCTTTTGTTGCTTGTGCTTTTGGTATCATATCCAAGAATCCTTCAAGAATCCAAGAATGGTCAAATCCAACATCATGAAGATTTATCCATTTCTTCTAAGAGATTTATAGTTTTAGTTCTTACAGTTAAATCTTTGATACATTTTGAGTTTTTAATATGATGTGAGGTAGGGGCACAACTTTACTCTTCTGCATGTGACTATTCAGTTGATCCAGTGCCATTTGTTGAAAAGATTACTGTTTCCCAATTGGATGGTCTTGGCATTCTTGCTGAAAATCAGTTCACCATAGATAGGTGGGCTCGTTTCTGAAATCTCAGTTCCATTAATCTACATGTATATCCTGGTGCGAGTACCACACCATCTTCATTACCATTGCTTTAATATAAGTTTTGAAATTGGGAAGTGTGGGTCCTCCTACTTCATTCTTCTTTTTAAAGGTTGTTTTGTGTATCTCATTTTGACCTAATGGTTGGTCTGCTTAAAACCAAAGCACTGGAAAGAGGCAGATTTTTGTAACTCTGTGATGAGCATTTCTGTGATACAAACCCTTACATGCAGATGTGCCAGGGCAACGCCATGTGTGTGTGTGTGTGTGTCTGTGTGTGTGTGTTTCATAATATAAGCATGGAGTGACATCTCACCACTTTTGCTATATTATTGGTTGGAAGCAAGTAACAGGTCCCTCCCACATTCAAGGGGAGCAGGTCTTCCAGAGCTTGAACATGAAACTGCCCTGGGGTCTGTCTGAGAAAACATCAGTGCATTTTTTCACATCTATTTAAATGTAAATAGCAGCAAATTGTCCTTTGCCAAATTATCTCTAAATTAAAAACTTTGATGATTTCAGTAAATATCTGGTAACACTAATTAAAATCAGGTGGGTAGTAAGTGTAGCCCAAACATTTCATTCTGACAAAGTACTTGCAAGCATACACATAAATATGTGTGCACAGAGACACACGCACAAATACATACCAAATTCCACCACCAGTACTATGAATCATCATGGCCCAAAGAGTTTAGCAAACAGAATTCTTCTTTATGCTGAAAAAGTATATTGAAGGCCAAAAATTATCCGAATAATTTATTCCAACATTTTCTCAAATCCTCCACCAGTTTTTCCAATTAAAATTCTTTTTGCCAAAATATCTGGATATCTGGGTCAACCATACATTTCATCTTGTCTTATAAAACTACCTTTTTTGCCATTGTTGATGTCACACTTGAGTCCCATATATGGGCTGCCCAAGTACGTAATAGGGAAGTTTTACCTTACATTAAAAATGTAACAGAAAATACTTGTCGTGGTAAGTATTGCAGCTCTAAATGTTTTGCACCCCCTTTTCTGTTGGTTGGAGTGTTTTACACTTCTTCCCTTTACTAAAATAGCAGAAACATCTGCATCTCCTTCCTCAATCAGAACAATACTTTATGAGTCCCAGATTTACAAACAGTATCAGTTACATGCAGTAAACCTTATTCTTGGTCTTATTAATTACTTTCCATCAACTTATCCCTCAGGCATTTTGGTTACAAAAGCATGCTGACAATCAACAGTAACGGTTTTAAGTTAGTTATTTGACAAGTAGGTCCCTTTGCAAAGAGTTTCTTGTTAATTATTTAAAGAATCAGTGCCATGGGGAGACTGCTTGTTCTCTTGTAAGTCATATTCATTCATCTATAGCTGTTTTTCTCCTCTCCTCTCTCTAATTCTCTACAGAATTTTTAGAAGTCTGAGATACAGACATTCTAAGGTACGTTAAATCGTTTTAATCTGTTATACGGCAAATTCACCCTAAGTCTTAAACCAGACTCTGATCTTAAAGACTCATGTCATTCCATGTACGATTCTCTGACATTAGGTAAAAAAAGAAATGTAAACAATAAGCGTATCACACACAATATATTTTAACAGACCTCTTCGATTGTATTCTTCTTGCATCTCAGTTTCTGGGAAAGATGATGATTGATGAATCATTAAATGCATATGATCTGAAGTTCACGTGGGAAAAAGGTAAATTGGGAAACCTTTTATTCAGAGGTTGTGGGCAAATGATGTGTGAAATTGTTGACAAATTGCCTTCATTAAGCTTTTGAAGTGGACATTTTTTTTTCATAAATTTGGCTTCCTTTCAAATATGACTATGCAGAGTTTCAAGACATTTCACTGTCAAGTTACAATCTGCAACAATATTTGTCCCTGAAAACCTTTATTCTTGAGCAAAGCGGCAGAAAGTTTAAAGTAGGGTTCTCCGTGACAGTACTTACATGGATAATACTCAATTTCCGAGCAAAACATGGAATTCAATGCTCTCCTATTATCCCGCAGATGAACAAAGGGAATAGGAGTGAAGTAGAAAGACCCTTTTTTTTGTCAACTATTGACCTCTCAATAACAAAGCCTTTTGACTAGGGGTCCCCTATTGACCCTTGAAATTATAGTAATTCCATTATAGTTGTCTCTTTTCAGCTCAGTGCCACACAGTATAGTAGATAAGACTGTGGTTTTATAGTCTAACTGTTGGGGGTTTAAATCCCAGTTCTGCTACTTTCTAGGCGTGGGACTTCAAACAACCAGCTCGTTTCTCTGTGCCTCAATATCCTCATCTGTAATTGAAAATAATAATATCTACTTAATAGGACTGGGCTAAAAATGAAAATTCAACATGAGAACATACATAAAGAACTTGTCCTTTACCTGACACACAATAGACTATCGAGAAATGATAACATGTATCATTACATATTTGGAGAATCAGCACAAATTTTGGTCTGAACTTTGGATTTGAAGACCAAACATTTATCTAGGTTTCTGTAAATGTCTGTATTTATCTCTAAGTCCATTATTTGGGGAATGCGCTTTTGGTTTCTATATGGCCTGCCCAATATTTAGGCCTTCTTTCCTCTGGGGATCTTTTTAGCAGAGGATAGATAATTTTGATAACATATTTTTTTCATTCAATGATTCCTGCTTCTTAAAAGGCTTTCCTGCAAATCATGTCTTTTCTTCCTCACACAATTCTGCAGCGTGTGAATAGCCAGACAGGTAATCAGTGCTCTGAGACAGGCATTGGACAAATGAATTCATTACAGACCTTTGTTTTTCCGGAAGAAGTAATCAAATCACTGAGAGGCAAAGTAACTTGGCCAATGGTACATCCAGCCAAATCAGAGCAAAGACTAAGATCCAGAAATCCTGCCACCCAGTCTCCAACTGTCTAAAAGTCTTTAAATATCAATAAATATAAACTGGTGTAGGTCTTATACAAGTGGGTTTATCTGATAGAGCCTGTCCTTCCTAATAGTTTATAATCTGAAAAACATAGAACTTTGACTCAGCTCTTTAAGGAATCTGGTATCATTTTCCAAAATTGGCTGCATTTTCCAGTCTTCAGTTTTGCCAATGAATATCCTGTAATGTGAGATGTGGGCTAGATGTAGTCTGAATCAGCAAGTGAAATATCAATTTGTTTTTAATCCATGGTAAGGAAGAGTTGTTTGGTAAATTCCTGTCCATTTCTCATTGTTTTAATCTACGCTCAGTTCATTTCTCCTTTTGTGTGGTATTCAGCAAGGATCTTATTTTGGAGCTTATGTTTCAAGATTGAATTCAGAGTTTGAACTCTACTGTTTGGCTTTTGGTGTGTTCTTCAGTGATAAAACTTGCTGTATGTCAGTTGGAGGAGAGCAGTCGTGATTGGGAAGTTAGTAACATCCAGCTTCAAGAAAGTCACTATTTGACCAACATGGCTATGGTGATCCCATCAACTCTTCTAAATTCAGACATCTGAATGTTAAAGCGGACTCTGAAGTCCAGACCTACGTGTCCCCTCGGCTTGAGAGTCAAGGTCAAGAGAGGATTCCAGAGATACAAACCACCCTTAGGGGTTGTGTTTCTCCTCTGGGCTACCTACCACCTGGAGGATTTCAGAGTATTGGTTCAGAAGAAAGATGGAACTGTGGTGATTTATGAGGGGCCACTAATCTCTAAGCGGTCTAGATGAGAAGAAGATCTACTCCAGTGATGGCTAGAGTTAGAAGCAGAGTCTCTCAAAATGCCTAATTCTCGATTCATATTCTAGGGAAGCTGAAGAGTATAAAGTCATCTCTATGGACCTGCATGTCCTCTACTGTCTCATGATGCTCTTGGGAGACTTGTTGCTGGACTGACTCACCATGTAACAGTTAGGGTGGAGGAACTGGGAATTGTCACACTCACACACACAAATAACTATACCAGAACCAGCTGCTTAATTGCAAAAAGTACTGAAAAGCACACTATTCTCTGCATCGAGTATCGGGGTGTTACTGTCCCAGCCCTGCTATTAACTGCTTTGCTTACTTTGCAGAAGGCGCTCCGTGGCTCTGGACCTCAGTTTCTTAGCATTTACAGTCTGTGATCATTGCTCCCTCCTCTTCTTCCACAAATCATCGTATAAGTGAAGGAAAAGAGTAAGAGCTATTTTCAGAATTTATTTCAATATTAAAGGAATGACTAGTGTCACTAAAACATAGGACACACATATAATTAATACAAGCTAGAAATGTGGGCTTTCTTTGGTTGCTCCAGATCAGACAAGACTAGCATTTGATGAGCTCTTCTCTTTGGTTACGGAATGTGTATGATAGGATGAACCTATATAAAATTTGAAAATATTTTTAAATGGATTCTACAAAACCAAAATGTTTTTTCTATTTGGGGCTTGATTTAAAATATTTAAAATATCTAAAATCAGTTTCAGTCCTGTCCAACTTTAACACAGATCAAGTGTTTTAAAATATTTATGATAAAGAAGATATTTCCATCTGGGCAGGGAATTTATTACTGGAATATCATACCAATTTGAATTGAAGCCACTGTGAGATTAATTTCTTCTCTGCCGCTGGAATATAAATGTGTTCTGACAGCTGCTTTCTGTAACTGAAGTGTACTTATTTGCATGCAGCATCTTCTACTTAATGAAATCACAAATATCGGAGGAATTTTGAATGGTTTAAGCAACAAACAAAGATTGATTATCAACGCAAGTGCCAACTAGGGGTTTACTATAGGTAACAAAGTATTGGCCAGTGCCTGTTTTGAAATCAACACCGGTTATTCAGAGCTTTCAGAGAGACAATCATGAATTTCAGAAGAACTTGCTGATGTTAAAAAAAAAAAAAAAGAATTACTCAAAGAGAAAAGATGGCCTTGATCAAACACATGTTTTTCAGATTTATTAATGATTAACACACCAGACACTCTCTTTTGGATTATATTGCCCTTTCACTCTGGCTAAGAGCTGAAAAGATGGACATTATTACAGAAATGACATGTCGCAAAAGATATGACACAATTTAGGCATTTATGTAATATAATTGGAGTCTGAGTAGGTACAGTTAGAGGCTATAATTTAGGCATTGATGATGATAAAAGAGAAGGATTTCAAAGTAAGAAGCCGAATTTGTCATGCTTTGCTCGGGGATAGTTGCATCTAATTGAGAGGCTATCGACTCAAGCAGAAGATCTGAAAGTCAGTATAGCTTTAATATAAGTAAAAGGACCAACTGCCCTCTAGAAGCAAATAAAGGTGAACAAACACCATTAAAATTGAGACTAACTGAGAATAAAAATGGTTTATAAACAAAATGATGCCAGATAAAATTCTCACTCTAAGTCTCAAAAATCATATTTTCTTATTTCCCCCTTCTAAGAAGAACTTTACAGCTAGCTGAATACGCTTTTGCCTAGAGAGCCTTCTATTCTAAGTACATCAGCTGCTGCCAGAAGGCATCTAAGGCAGCACTGGAGAGAGGAGAATACAGTCATGAAATCCAAGGTCTAGATGTCTGTATCTCTCTGCTAAGAGTGACTGTTGAGCCAAAAGGAACATCCTGGAAAGAAAAGAAAGGAGGAAGTATGGAAGAAGGGAAGGAACTGAAGGGGATTCTTTCTCTATGTGTATTTAAGTGAAAAAAAGAATTACGCTCAACTAACTGTAAAAGTCTATATTCCCTAAAAACGACCAAGCCGTTCTCAGATAAAAGATAATTATCCACTGTACCTAGTTACAGTGTATTCCTCTCTAGCAAAGTCTCTAATTCTACACTTCAGTAAGGACAGAGCGATTTTATAAACAATGAAAGAAAATTCCATGAGTGGCAAAGTCGAGTGAGAATTAGACAAAGGGGAAAGAGAACAATATTAGCAGGTTCTGTTGCTTGAAATCTAGAATGCTGTAGAATCCTACTGCACTCTTACATTCCAGGGACCGTCATTGTGCATGGTCAGTATTTTCCATACAAATGGTGTTTTTGAGTCGTTTTTGGGAGAAAAAAGAAGGAAGCTATTTTGAAGTATTCAATCACTTAGTTTCTGCATTTGTCAGAACATGGCGCTAAGTATGAGATTATGTGCGGGCTATATTACTCAGAGGTTTTCCTTTATAACAGAAAATCAGATGTTCTTAGGCTTTCTGCTGAGAGACTGGAAAAGTAATATTTAATGCTCGTTAACAGATATTTTCTTCTCCTCCCCCTTTCCTTCTCCCTCTTTTGAACTCCTAAGACCTAATTTTAGGTGGATCAAAAGCGGTCTCTCATAACGTGCCGCTCATCCAACCAAGAGTTACAGCATTATTGAGACTAGTGTTCTAAAAGGGCTGCTGCCTACCTGTCACGTCTGCTCTGGGCACCAGAACCTTCGGTGAAACTATTGTTTGAGGTTCACCTGAATCCCCTATGTGCCTTTACAGTTGCAGAAGAAATGGGCTTGTTTTTTATTTTTAACTTCAGCCTGCATAAAGACAAGGAAAAGTATGAGAATGCCCAGACACCTACAATAGAATAAGAAACATGTCTACTTTACTAAGTAGTTAATGTAAATAAAATATGAAACACACTCATATAAACTTACCCAACCACAAATGCCATGTGAAGCTATAAGTTTTACAATAAAAACTGGGGTTTTACTGTAGCCATGTCATCACCACCCTATGACTCTACCCTTGTTAATTAACAGTCTTATTTCTCTAAACTTGGATCTGCTATACCCACTGTTTTGGTTTTTTGTTTTTGTTTTTTTTAAGGAATATTTTGATCTTTTTTCAACAACATGGACCTCTTTGGAAATGCTATTTTCAATGGCTGCATTGTGTCTATCACATAGAAGGACTATATTATGATTTACGTACCCTTAACTCTCCTTATCCCTTTAACAATTAATGGTAGATTTTCTTCTATGTACCAAGCATAGTTCTTGGTTCTTGGTCTCCAGGAGCTCAAAACTGATTGGGAGACAGAAAAATAAAAAGAAGAGAGGAGCACAGACTTGTTGGTGGGTGAAAGGAGGAGGAGGACACAATGGTGACATTCTGGACTCAGTGATCCATCTCCTTTTTTCATGACTCAATGGAATGGATTAAATGGAGAGAAACCTCTGGTTTCAGCAACTATTGGGGAGATAATAGGACCAAGCTCATATTGTCCTTTTCAGCTGATAAAATCACATAATAGAGCCAATGCCCATTCTGACTACACGCTGTCTCTCAAGAAATTTGAACTTCAGATTTTGATAATTCTGGGAGGGAATTTCACCTTTTGTGTAAATTTTAACCATTTTATGAGGCTTAACATTAATAATCTTAGTTCCCTACTTAGAATATTATTTTTTAAAAATAAAAATACACAAATGTAAAATACCTGTCAAGCCAAAGATAATTTTATATTAGGGACTATTATTGACTTTTTAAATTAGCTATTTATATTTAAATTTCCTGTTCAGAATAAAACTTACGTTACAAAATGAAAGTAGACCAATCTGTTTCCTCAAGATTTATTTATTTATATTTATTGAGATATTACATATTTTTTCCTTCAAAACGTATTAGTCAGTACAGTGATTTTCAAAATTGTTTATAGCTAAGGGTCCTTTAAATTTCTCTAATGGTAATGTCCTGTGAATTAATTAGTAGAACAGCTGTATGAGCTGGTCCAAATTCTCCTCAAGACCTGCAAGATTTTGGGGGAAAGTATTAGGGAAACAAAGAGAATTAAGGCATAAGAAGTGCTGCTGGTTTTTCCTGATCAAGAAAACCAAACATTCTGGATTCTTAGCTTGACTGATAGGAAATAAGCCAGGGGTCCAAGAACAACTGGATTCCCAAGAACTTTGGTTTCAGAAATGTTATGACTTGGCAACTTTCTAATGTTTTATGGGGAAAATGGCAATGTCTCCAGCAGAAATCCCGCTGCTGGCCTTCAAATGGGAAAAGGTGACTGGTAGCTCAGAAAACATTTTCCATGACGGGTTAACTATATTAAAACCGTTTCCCATTTTCCATCCCCAGCAGTAGGGGCTGGGCTCAGCCTTACGTTGGTTGTAATTTGCTAGCGGATGATGCGTTTCCATCTTGGTGGGTGTTCTTCACTGAATTTCTGATTAACTGAATGAGTGAGATCTTTGGGGCCCTGCGTTACAGATGACATGTGAGAGATGTCTGTTTTCCTCTTTCATTTAGTTGCTGCTTGGTTGGAACAAATAAAAGTTAAGGGCAGTGTTGAGGGGGATGAGGATGGCATTGGAGAATGACAGTGCACATTAAAGCACTAAGAAACCCTGCAGAGCAGAATCCTCTTTAACCCAACGTTTACCCAAGAATATTTTTACCACACAGACCCTTTTGTCAATTCTATTTCTTTTCCTGTTCATTAAGCAACAAACTCCAATTCATTTACTCAGTTTGTCACCAATTTATTCATTTATTGTATGCTGAATATAACGTACTGAACATTAAAAAAAAACATGGTCTTTGCCCTCGAGAATCTCAGAATCCAGAAGAAATATATGTAAACAACTTAACAAAAATGATAAGTAGTAATATATAGAAAACATAGTGTGAACAGAAAAATAAGTGACTGGGTAGGAGAGGCATGGAAGGAAGTTACTGACACCCTCAACATGAAGAAATTATTAGAACTGTTCCTTGAAAGTAGAAATTCTTCATGTAAAGAAAGGTATATGGGTTTGTATGTATTTAAGGGGTAGAAATGAGGTTGGGGAAAAGAGGGAGAGAGTTGTTCTTTGGTTGTGAGCCATACTGCTTCTAATCTAAACAGTACTAATAGAGAAAAATGAAACTCAGAAGCAAATGTTCCCTCATATACTAACTCTTCTTTACCCCCAAATCCCTCTGAAGTGCCTTATACGTGTTTTTTATATTATGAGTTCATGAGAAAAGATAGGAGGAAATAAAAGAACAATCCCTTTACATCACAGAAAATAGTGTTTTGATAAAACTAGAAGCTACCATTTCCCAAAGAAAGTGCAAGTAGTATCTCCTTTTAACAAGCTGGTTAGTTCACCAGAATTACTCTGTTGTCACTTTATAGTTTTGCTAAATTGAATAGCCCACTGCTACACTGGAGCCAGGCTAAACTGAAACACTTACTGGAGCTTTAAAATTTTGTTTAGAGAATGCAAATGTTTAGTGTATCGTGTATTAGAAGACAACAACAAATGTTGCTGGGATGGATGGGAACAGGACTGATGTGAAAACGGGAATGCTTTCGCAGTTTAAAAACAGTGGCTTTACTCACTTTTCAGGACTCGTGAATATTTGAAGGCATTAAGAGATATTCAATCAAACTTGCCATGTATACATTATCAAAAATACTTAACTAAAGAATTCATATAGGCAAACTGCCAAAGCTTAGGAACTTCTGCAGAGGGGCCAAACACAACCATTAAACTATGAGGTTCAGTAAGTGGCTTTGTGAATTATCACATGTATGCTAAGTATCTGATTTGGTAACTGACAATGACAATACCAGGGATGCAGAGTGATTGGGCAGAGCAATTAAGCCAAGTGCCTGGGAATAACTTTGTGGAGGACTGGAGGAGAAGCCAGTAATTTCCAACTCTTGGGAACCCCAAACACTTTACAATGTAAGGGGTTTCTGAGAAATTTCTTATCCCTTTTAAACTTGTAGACTGTGATGAACATCCGTGAGGCATTCTCCCCCCGGGGTTTACCAGTCTGTGGGAAGATGTGATAGGCCATGCTGTTAGGAAACCACCCTGCAATTTGGTTGTTAGCCCCTGTGAATACAGATCTGCCTACCCCAAGTATAACCACAGTTATCTCGGAGTAAAAAGCAAAGCAGTAACTTTGGCAGCTGGATGTCAAGACAAACTCAGGAGAAGAGTTAGATAGGATTGGGGCTGGCAGTCCCCCTTCCCCAAACACAGAGGCTAAAAATAATCACTGGTGAAAGTTGGAAAAGTCAGGAAACACACAAAGCAAGAGGGTGGCTCCAGACAAGAAAAGGACTAAGTCACAGAAGATGCGGTGTTGGGGGAAATCATTGGTAACCCAGGTCTGGGGGAATAAGGAAGGCAGGGACAATAAGTTTGAAGAGCGAAAGTCAAGAATCCAGGTTGAGAGTCTGGGAGCAAAGCAGGTAACGAGTTCATATCAATAACAGAAAGAGTGGGTAAGAGTGGATATATGTATATGTATAACTGATTCACTTTGCTGTACACCTGAAACTAATACAATATTGTAAACGTCATGCCAATAAAAATTAAACAAAAAGAAAGAGTAAATACAGATGTGGCAATCTTTTTTTTAAATTTATTAATTATTTTTTGGCTGCGTTGGGTCTTCGTTGCTGCACGTGGGCTTTCTCTAGTTGCAGCAAGCGGGGGCTACTCTTCATTGTGGTGCGCGGGCTTCTCATTGCGGTGGCTTCTCTTGCTGTGGAGCACGAGCTCTAGGCTCGTGGGCTTCAGTAGTTGTGGCACCCAGGCTCAGTAGTTGTGGCTCACGGGCTTAGTTGCTCTGCAGCATGTGGGATCTTCCCAGACCAGGGCTTGAACCCATTTCCCCTGCATTGGCAGGTGGATTCTTAACCACTGCACCACCAGGGAAGTCCTAGATGTGGCTATTATAAGAACTTTGGCTATTTTTCTAAATGAGATGGGAAGACAGAGGAAAGCTTAGAACAGTGGAGGGACATGGCTTCATTTGTTCCAAAAGGGTCATTCTAGCTGACTTTTTCAGGGAATATATGCTAAAAATTATATATTGAAAGGAGAATCAGAGAGTCTAGTAAGGAGGCTATAGTAATATTTCTGGGGCAAGATAGTAGTGTCCTGGACTGCAGAATGGGGGTAGAGACATGAGAGGATGCAGTCTGAACATTTTTGAAGGTAGAGCAGGCATAATATTCTGATAGGTTGTGAGAAAAAGAGAGAGGCCAAGGATGATACCAAGAGTTTTTGCCTGAGCAAATATGAAGTTGGAGTTGCCATTTACTGAGAATACAATAGAAGAAACAAGTCTGGTTTTGGATATGTTGAGCTTGGGATATTTATTAGACTTTCAAGTGGGAATGCCAGAGTCACAGTTAGATATACTGATCTGGAATTCAAGGGAGACCTGGGCTAGAGAATTTGGAAATAATCCTTTTGAAGATCCTTTTAAATAGGAAATAATCCTTTTAAAGCCATGACACTGGGTGAGGTCACTAAGAAAATGAATGCAGATGAAGAAAAAAAGACAAAGACTGAGGCTTGTACTAATTACTCTGAAATCTAGAGGCTGGGAGATAAGTAGGAACACATTAACGTGAAGGAGAAGGGGCTGACATTAAGGTAGATGGAAAAAGAGGGAAGTGTAGGTTCTGGATGCCAAGAGAAGAGAGAGCCTCAAGAAGAAGGGGCAGATCAACTGAGTTGAATGGAACTGACAAGTCGAGCAAGAGAAGAACTGAAACTCAACCATTAGTAAGCAATGAGGGGCTTCCCTGGTGGCACAGTGGTTAGGAATCCGCCTGCCAATGCAGGGGACACGGGTTCGAGCCCTGGTTCAGGAAGATCCCACATGCCGAGGAGCAACTAAGCCCGTGCGCCACAACTACTGAGCCTGCGCTCTACAGCCCGTGCACCTAGAGCCCGTGCTCCAAGATGAAAGAGGCCACCGCAATGAGAGGCCCGCACACGGCAATGAAGAGTAGCCCCCGCTCACCGCAACTAAAAAGAAAGCCCACGCACAGCAACGAAGACCCAACGCAGCCAGAAATAAATTAACTAAAAAAAAAAAGAGAAAAGTAAGCAATGAGGACGCTGACAAGAGAGGCTTGGTGGAGCAGTGGAGGGGAGAACCCAGCTGTGAGAGGTCAAGACAGAATGGGCAGAGGGAAAAGTACAACAGCAACGCAAGAAAAGTCTTTAATGCTAGGCTTCTGGGGTCAAAGGATGGAAGGGAAATTATGCAGCTTGTTTAGAAGATCATAGGATGATCGAGCAAAGTAGGAGAAATTGATGTCTTAATTTAGGATTCTCCAGAACTGGACCCTGAAAAAAGGTTTTGAGTGCAAGTAACTTATTTGGTAAGTGTAGGAAACCCCAGAGAAAAGTGGGGTGGGGAAAGGGAAAGGCGTCTTATCAAGCCAGCTACCACTGTGGGTGCCTGGAGCTTAATCCCAGGGGCAAATGCTGGGAAACAGCATAAGACACAAGCTTCAGAATCATCCCACCCAACGACATGGGAGCAGGGGTATCTACACACTGTTTCTCATCTGTTGTTGCTTGAGGGCTGCCGGGGGTGGGAGGGATTGGTAATACCCAGGCACTTCCAGCCTGCCAAAGTGAGGGCAAAATTTGGGGAAAGACTTCACTTTCTATATGCTGAAGCTTTCCAAACAGATATATCCAGCGATGTTCTTCCCACAAGACCTGACTCATTAACTGAACTGTTGCCTAAAATCTCATTTTCTAGTTGTTCTAGTTGTGTCTAGTTGTTCTCTCAAGTTTAATGTGTCCAAAACAAATTTCTGGGTACCAAAATCCCCCTCCAGACAACCAGTTCTAAACTGCTTCTCCACCATCTGCCCTAACGACCCTCCACTCTCTCTTGCTCAAGCAAAGACCTAGACGCCATCTTTCATTTTCCTCTTTTTTCATAAAACACACAATCAGGTGAGTTTTGTTGGCTCTACCTCCAAAATACATCTTGAATCTAGCCATTTTTTACCTTCTTCACTACTGTGCTAACGGAAGTCAAAGTTCTCTCACCTCTTCTATAGCAGAAGCCTTTTAACACATCTCTGGGCTTCTAAGATCTGCCAGTTTTTCACAATAAACCCTGATGATTTGAAAAGTATCAGTCAGATCAAATTAGTTCTCAACTAATAATCTCTCTGTTTTCCTTATAATTAGAACAAAGTTCAAAATGATTATCATGCTTACAAAATCCTATATAATCTGACTTTTGCTCCTTTTCCAGCAAACCTGTAAAGTTTACATTTATTCACAACATTCTGTCCATATTGGCTGCAGTAGATGAGAATGTTTTTCTTAATTCCTCACTCCCTCCTTCTGTAAAGTGACCTTGCAATGCACAGAAGAGGGTCAAGCATCTCCCTCATCCATTGGATTTGGACTTGGCCATGTGACTTTGGTTTTGATGCTTGTGAAAGTTTAAAATGTGCTTGTAAGTTTTGGCCTGGCCTTTCTGAGTCCTAAGACGCACCATGAGGAGGGCATGCACTAGGGACCCTCAGCCTCCTTGGCCTGGGCTCCAGAGGGATTTTGAAACTTGACCTGAATTCTGGCACCAAGCTCAGCTCACCCACAAGCCTAAATTAAAGTGGCCCTTACAGACCTGCAGACTTGTGAGCAAAACAAATAAGAAATACATTGAGTTTGGGATAATCTGTTACATAACATTATCAGAGCAATAGCTGACTGCTACACTGGCCCCCTTCCTGGCCTTGGAATATGCCAAGCTCATTCGAGTCTTAGGGACTTTAGATTTGCTCTTTCCTCTGTCTGGAATATTCTTTCCATCAACTCTCACATGGTTACATCTCTTCAGAGTTCAAATCTCAGCACAAATGTTGCATCCACAGAAACACCTTCTCCGATCACTCTAGCCATAGCAGCCAGTCACAGAAATCACCTCCTATACACCATTATCTTGCTTTATTTTCTACATAGCATTTTTTTCACTATTTGAACTTATTTATTTATATGTGAATGTGCTTGTTGTCTGTCTCTACCCATGAATGATTCCACCTCCGTAAAAGCAGAGACTTGGTACCTTATTCACTGTAGTAGTTCTACGGCTTGGAACAGTGTTGAATTCCTGCTGATGTGAGTACTGGACCATCCTGGAACTTTGTGCAGCTGGGCTGCAACTACCAGTTATAAAACCATTGGCTATTATCCTAGTTTTCACAACCCTCAAGACCACAAGGCTGAAGTCACGAAGTCTTTTCCAATCACACCCTAAGTGCCCACTTACAGCTGGGAAATGGGGAGAGTTTGTCCAATAGTGAAAGCCCTTGGAGTTTTGTAGAGAAAGGTGACACATATGTGAAAACTGCTTATATCAGGGAATTAATTTATTGCTGCCAGAGAACAAATGCACACGTTTCCACTTTAAACAAATTATAAACTCTATTAAAACTTTTTTTTTTTCAAGAAAGTCACACTGAATTCCAGGAAAGTTTTATATTATCCATAGTTGAGAGAGAAATATTCCTTTGTTATTTTGCATCTTTTCTACATGACATAAGATTTTGGCTTTAAATACAGACTGAGTTTTGATAAAGACATTGAAAATACTATTTCTTCATGTTGAGCAAATGTATATTATTCATATATACAATAGTGTATTTAGATATGATGGAAAGTGAATAGAGTGACATTTTCAGGGGCAAGTAGTATGGAAAATTTTCTGTTTTGTGTATGTATATTTTCTACATAATTTAAAATTTCTCATTTAAGCATCAATGTATTTTAATACTGTTTTTAACTATTAAGGATGGAAATATTATATTATCTATTTTCTTCTTCCTTCTTAAATGAACAAAATGTGTTATCTCTTAGGTATGCAATTGGCTTTAAGTAACAGTTTTTATCCTTCCATTACAGGGACTTTGGAAGTACGAAGTTGCTGGCGTTGCCTCAGGGGCTCTGTATCTTCAGGACTCCAGGTCACCATCCTTACAATTCTCCTGGCATTTCCCTGAAGTTCACAAGATGCTGCCACAGTTTCAAACAACAGTGGAGTTGAAGGTAGGAAGAAGAGGGAAGAAATAGTGGCAGAACTATCTCTGGATTTTATTTCAATAGCAAAAATCTACTCCAGGTGCTCCAAGTGAATTTTGCTTACACTTCCTTGGCCAAGACATGGCCATATGGCCATTCTTAACTACTGGGGCTTTTGGGAAAATAAGTATTTAACTTTTGACCTAAAGAGAAGAGGAAGGCAAGGGAGAAGGGCAGATGTGGGTTGGGTGAGCCCACCAAAATGTATGACATGTAGTGGTTACATGTATTAGTAACAATAAAGTGTTATCTTCAGGGGCTATTCAAGAATGTTAAGCTACATGCATGTTCACCAATATCACTGCTCCCCCTCCCCCAGTGTGGGGTGTTGCTAGGGACAGCAGGCCAGTCAGAGACTACATTTTCTAGACTCCTTTGTGGCCAGATGAAGCCACTGAACGGGCTCTCATCAGTGGAATGTGAGCAGATGTGATGGGGTATGACTTTCCACTTACCCTTTGTGCCTTAAGCCAGCTGCACGTGGACGATGTTGTGGTTGGTGGAGCTATAAGAGCAGAAGCCTGGATACCTGAATCGCTGTGTGGAGCATAATCTCCAGTGGACTAGTCACATGTGCTTAGATTGCTTTATGAGTGAGAAATAGATTTCTATGGTATTAAGCCAAGTCACTAAAATTTGGAGGTTTATTTATTACAGGTGCTAATGTTACCTTACCTAAGACAATAACCCATGCTTATATCACCCCGGATTTTTCATCAGTTTCTTGTTTTTGTTTTCCTTATTCAGTTTTTCCATCTTCCATTTAGAGATTTTTCTCATTACCCTACTTTTAAGGAGCCGTAACTTTTCGTAGTTTCTCAAATATGTTGAGCAATACTCTTTCTAATGCCTTGCTTCTATTTTGCTGTGTTCTAAGATATCAGATAATTAAATATGTTAGGACTCCGAATGACTGCTATAATACTCTGAGCTAAGCACATGAACTTTGTGATGCTGGTTTGGGCTACTGTGGGATCTCGGGTGACTTACCTCCTGATATACAGGATGGTTGCCTGATAAAGGACAAAGCAATATGAAGTTGCATGCTAAATGTACAGTCAAGGGGGAAGTGCAATGGTTTGGTGGAGTATGTGAATATTGTAATATTTTGAATTAAAGCCAATTCAGTATATTAGAATTAGAGCTACTTTGTTTCCCAGAGCTGTTAAGGGAATTTTTGTGAGCAGAGAGAGCTTCAAGAGTCCTATATAAAGTGCCCATCCTATTAAGCTATCTGTTTACTTTATAATGATTAAAATATCTAAATTCTTTATCTAAAATATCCAGCCATTAATCATTATGGCTATGATGAAGATTCATGTGGCATAAATGAATACGTGTCTTGAAATCTAATTAAATTTAGCAGATTTCAAAAGATGTTACACTCTTTTTCAGTTAAATACATAGTATCTCCACTGAAAACCAGGCTTCCTCCAAAACTAGGGTGGCAAGTGATGGCACAAAAATTGGTAGCAGAAAGTAGTGAGAAATATCATAGGCTTTGTAAATAGATCTCAGTTCCAATCTTGCTGTCATCATTATAAGATTTACTAGAAGCACTGTCTGATTAAGTTATGAACATTAAGCGAAACATGCAAAACACTTAATTCAAAACAGCACAGTTGCAATAATAAAATTAATGCGTGTTCTTTGTTTTTCTTTTCTAATATTGCAGATTATGTAATAATATATTAAATGTTCTGGGGTGGGCATAATAATCACTTTTACCCTCATTTTCTATCTGAAACAAATATTAGTCTTGCCAAGAATCCAACTTTATATTTGGGTAATAAATTTATATTAATTAAAAAACAGTACTTCCGCTTTTGGATAATACAGGCATTTCAACACAAATCTATTTCAGAACTGAGTTTTAAAATATTTTCAATGATTGTGGCTTCTTGAAAAAGGCAGGGAGAGAGAGTGGAACAATATTTAAATCATTTTATCTCTTTGTTCAACATTCATTCCTTCTGCAGGTTTTTACTGAGTGAGTACATTGTGTTAGGAACTGTGCTAGTTATTCAGAACCCATTGGTGAAAAACCCGCCATCCTTTTCTCAAGAGGCTTGAAAGGTGGGGTTTCAGTTTGGCAGCTAGGTAAAAAGATTGGAATTTCTTGCTAAAATCATATATGTGTACAATATCTTACTTTTGAAATGCAAAACATATATACATGTGAATACACCTTTATTTTAAGCAGAAGTAGTGCTTTTCTTTCTTTTCTTCCCCAAGATTTTACAGTGACTATGACAACACGTATTTACAGTTTATAATCAGAAGGATGTTAAAAATCAAGTTATTTTTTCTATTTTTGTTTTATACTGGAATTTCTTAAACTGGATTGTCTCTCTTCCCTTTTACGGCAGGCAATAGAGCCTTGAAAATCTTTAGAGACTTTAATTTCAAAGGAGATATATGTGGTTACTCTCTACAATTTACTTTTCACTGTTACCTTTGCTTTGATGTTAAAGGTCCTGGAAGGTGACTCAACCAAAAGGGGAGACAGTGACTCCAAGTTGAATAATGGCCAGGTCAAGAGAAGTAGGGGAGTGGGGAGGAGAGGGCCTGAGAACATGAAGCCATGTGGCACTTACCACGTAGGTGACTTTAGACATTTGAACTGTTGGAGCTTCAGTTTCTTCTCTGATCACTTTCCTGATTTGTAGACGTCAAAAGAGGGACTGAGAGGATCAGGGAGATAAAAGCCTATAAGGAAGCAAGTTGTCAACTCAGTACCAAATATCAAGATGAGCGTCCATCGTTCCACTACTTTACAGTGGGTTAATCTTCAACTAAGTCTCCAAAGAATGATCTGATCCAGGGTTAGATCCAGGGCAAGTCCCTATATGGTGATGGAAAATCACAAGGACCAGGTGAGCAGGGACCCACTTTGGATGAAGCTAATGTAGACATCTGTTCATTTCTAGCTTGAGTTTATATTTTCAGGTGGAGTCTCTGAAAACCCATTTAACTCTTCCACAGTTTTGACACCCTTATTTCCTATACAGGGCCCGTGACACAAGTTTTTAATTTAACTCAACAGATATGGAAAACATATTATTGGCCAGGCAGTGTGCTAGATTATATATATGAAAAGATGAATTGAAATACAGCTCTTAATCTCTTTGAACTGGGACAGCTGAAGTGTTATCGGTACCACACAAAACTATTTAATCCTGTCCTTGAAAATAGATGAATTTATTATTTTTCTTTCAATATATGATCTCTCCGGAACAATAAATCTAGATTTCTAAATTTGGAAACATGATATTTTAGCTTATCTTTAAGAAAGAAGATTGTATTAAATGAAAGGAAATTACCCAAATAGAATCTACAGAAGGTCAAGTCACTGACAATTTCTGCATGTGGTCGCAAGCCTTTTAAGAAAAAGGTAATTACAAAATTCCTGGATCTCCATTCAGGTATCATAAATGCCTATATATATATATATATATATATATAAAATATATGTATCACTATATAAGTTTAATTTAACTTAAAACATCTAACACCTATAAGGAGAAATCGCGCTGTGTGCTTGCTTCCGTACAAAGTAATTTGTGCTGTGAATGCCCCGGTCTTCACTAAGATGCAATGTTATAAAAATCTAGGTATTTACATGGAAAGGGGATAAAACATTAAGCAGAATTTCCTTTTTCCATTTAAAGGAGGGAACACCAAAGGGCCATTTTAAGACTCTAGAAGTGCCATATAAATCTCCAAAAGAGGTTGTAATGTATTAAACAAAGGTTAACACCAACCACAAGAAGAAAAAAAAAAAAAATCATAGAAACGGGGAGAAAATACACTTCCTGGCTCGGAAGCTCTTAAAAGTTCTGAGCCAGGAAACCTTCCGCACCGGGGCGGGGAATCTCTTTGGCTCTGCAGTGACTCCCCGCTAAGCTCCCCTCAAGTTTTCCCTCCCTCGCGTCTCCCCGCCTCAGTCCCAAACGTGGGAGCCACAGGAGGATACCAGCACGCCTACCTGGAGTTGTCAGACAGACTCAGCCTCTGATGCGTGTTGATTTTAAATGCCACCACACCTAAAATAGGCCATATTTGCAGGCAAACGCAAGGGATTGCAAACGACGCCCGGAAGCTCATCTTACTAACTAGGGGCCCAGCCGGTAAAAGAACAATAGTAAAATAGAGCCAAGAGCGTGTTCCTTCGCTCGAAGCGATTCGCTGGTGGCGCGCAGGGCCTGCGCCGAGCCTGGGGCTGGAAGCCGGAGCCCCGAAAAGGCGCGCTGCCCCTTTAAAAGGCCGCGCATCTCCGGGCCGGCCTTCCTCCCCGGGGCTCCAGCTGTGATTGACGCTGGGCGGCGAGAGGAGGCGCCTGGCGCTAACAAAAGTCCGGCCCTTGGGCGAGCGGCGCCGGGCCGCGAGTCTCTGCTCGCTCCGGGCACCCGCAACAAGTGGCCGCCGCGCCCTCCCCCGGGAAGCCGCGGGTGCGCAGGAGCGCCCGGAGGAAGCGGCGGAGCCCGGGAGCCCCGGCCGCCCGCGCGGCTCAGCGTCCACCGCTGGGGGATCGGGGCGGGCGGATGGGGACCCGGCGGCGGCGGCGCGGCGAGCCTCTGGGCGGCCCCGGGGCGCGGGCTCTCCGCGGCGCTGCGCCCGCCGGCCCCGAACGCGGATTCTAAGGGCGGCGGCCGCCCCCCGGCCCCACCCGGCGCAGTCGGGGGTGCCAGGAGGGGACGGAGCGCCCCCTCCCACCGGAGTGCGGGGGCCGCCCCCGTCCGGAGGTCGGCCCCGGAGCGTGGGGTATGCGCAGCTAAAGGTCCCGTCGGGCGGGCTTTCCTCTGGCGGAGCGCGCAGGCGGTGCGCCCCACCTATGGAGTGTCCAGGGAGACGGCGGGCATGACGGCGGCAGGATGGGCGCGAACAATGGCAAACAGTACGGCAGTGAGGGTGAGTGGGCCGCCAGTCCTCACAACTCCCCAGTCGCGCCCCCCTCCCTTCCCCTCGCCCTCCCGTTTGGGAAGGAAGATTCTCGCACGCTGCCGGGGCGCATCCCCATTTGGCACCCTGTCTGGGCCGTCACCTTCCCTTTTGGCTCTGAGTACTTCGGCGCCCCGAGGATGCTTTCCCACCGCGGGGGTTTCTCTAAGCAACTTCCCAGGTTGCCTTTGGGACGGCTCGAGTTGCATTTCTGTCTCTTTCTGAAACCATGTGCCTCAGTTTCCCTTCCCTGGGCATCTGGGGTTTCGGATGATGGTTTGGCAGAGGGCGGAAGACGTTTTGGAAAAACAACGCAGTGAAAATTTTCCCAGGCCTTTGTGCACCAGTCCCCGGGACTCTCCTGTAGCAGGAAAAACTTCTGGAAGAAGTTAAGTTTCCATTCTCTGCTCACTGCCCCCCGAGCTGACAGCTTCGTAAAACTGACCACCTAGGGGCCGTGTGAGGCGAGGAGTGGCGGGGGGCTTTGTCTGGACTCTCTCGGGGCTCGAGACGGGCAGAGGACCATCTGTTACGTGGGGCTGGAAATTGCACAGAAATATTGCCTGTCAAGTGGGAACTTGGAAGTTGGGGAAACTTTAAACTCCACCTACTCCTAAAAGGATGATGGATATGTGGGTTGGCTTCTCCCTCGCCCCTCCCCGCCCTTTGCATAGAACCGTAGTGTTGTAACCCGGTTGATTAACTGCATGCCCCTCATATGCATACGGCAAAGGCATTTCCCGCAGTTCAGTAGTTAGGAAGGTTTGTCTTTTCGTGAACTTGGCTGGAGGGGAGTGGAAGAGACAGGGTCGGTTTTACAGCCTGCCCCCAGAGGACCGGCGGTTAGAAACGGGGTCCAGCGCCTGAAGACTGGTAGGAATGCAGAATGGCTCTTCAGCCTGTGGTGTTAGGGAAACTCCTATCATCCTCTTCAAAACTTTGAGCTGTGGCCGCAGAATGTGGACGCCTCTCCCCATGTTTGCGTCTGTGTTCTTTCTCAGCAGCTTTGTGGAATTACAGCAGAAACCGACACTAAAAAACCGTATCCACAAGAACCTTTTGTTTAAATCATTCTTTTCCAGAGCATCATGTTTTGAATTCCACATATATATATATGAAATATATATATTTCCTTATTCTGGGCAGTTATGTGAAAGAGGTTTTTTTTCCTGACAATTTCTTTTTTAAAAAGTTGAAAGGTGGTCTTTTTAGAGAGCAGCCGTGAAATTATGCCAAAAAAGATTATTGGAGAATCTTGGCCACCCCCCAAAACTTCTTGAAGTAAATGTTTTAAAAAATTGTGGAAAAAAGAAAGATTAAGCGTCCTTACTCTGAGTTATTAAAGAAGCTTTCAGGGAATGAAGTGTGTGCTTGTCAGTTCTGGGTGTGCATACATTATGCCATTTGAACACTGGTAGGGGGAATGGACACCCCAAGAGGAACACAGAGTCACTGCTCTGTGTTCTTCAACAAAACCCCTCACACTCTTCCTAATCCTCTGCAACTTGTTCTGAGATCCCAGCGTTCTCGCATTGTACAGTGTGTGGTGTGTGACTACTTCCTGTCTGAACAGTGGAGGTTTCAACCCTTGGGAGAGAAAAGGAGAGACAGAGAACTAATGTTCTCCAGCTGTTATCCGTAAATGCTACCTCTGCATTTTCACTTCAGCTGAAGCGAAATTTTACTGGGATCTGATTTAGATACACTGTGGACTTTTTATAGGAAAAATCTCTTGGGCTCAGCTGATTCAAGGGGACCAAAAGGAAGCTTTGGGAGGTAACTGAGTTTTGGCTGGAGGGACACGTTGTGTTCAGCGTTCATCAACTCTCTTCAAGTGCATCGCCATTCCTCTGTAATAGGTGGGGGGAAAATAGAGAAATCGAATAACAAGAGCTTTTCAAAAATCTTTTCTCTCCCGAGTTACACTGGGCCTCTCCTAATATATGTCATTATAATATATGTAATGTATTATATGGTTATAATATATGTAGTTGGGTATGGTCAGCTTTATTACATTGTGCTATTGGATGGTAAAATCTATGCAGATAAGCCTTTTGGAATTTGGTGTGTTAGTGCCACACCAAATCCTTATCTAAATCTTTCTTATCTAAAATGTCAACTTTCAAAGAAAGTGAAAGCAACCCCTAGACATAGTATTCCTATTATCAAAGCAGACTGAGAATTAAGAGAGTTTCATAGATTTAGTGCAATTTAGGTGTGGTATATTTCAAATTATCAACAAATGCATATCCACAGAATGGCTCAGTGAGAGATCCCCCAACTATAAAACATTGGTGTTTGTGTATACTTTAAAAAACTGTAACTTCAGTATATTTTACTTACTAGTGGAGCTGACACCACCATGTAAATGGCCCTGAAATTTTACAGATATTGTTGTGAATTATTAGAACTTTCAAAACTTCAGTATTTCATCTGTAATCTCACTTTCTCCTGCTCCTGGAAAATATCTTTTTTGTTAAAAAAAAATATTCCCAAGACTTACCTTAGCAGGTGCAATTCCTACTTCTGTATCATTCCAGGTCCCGCAGCAGCAGTATCACCTGGGAGCTTGTCAGAAATGCAGAATCTGAACCACTTATCACATGCATGTTAAAAGCTCGAGGCAGTTCTGGTATGGGATGCGAAGCATTGATTTGAGAGTCTAGAAATTTGATTCCAGCTTCAACTTAGCTACTGTGACCTTGCTCAGTTGTCCCCAAATCTTAAGGCCTTTCTTCTATAGAGTGAGAATTTTTTTTTTTAATTGGCTTTGTCATGCTCATCCTTGAACATGCAGTCCTTCATTTTAGTTTGCTCTTATAATGCCTTAAATGGACCACTTAACAGAGATTCGCCTTGGGAAGACATGTTGTAATAAATAGGGAAGTTAAGACTATTATTGCCCTGAAATCAGTAGATGCCCCAATCCCTTTGTTATCCCCTTTACCCTCATCTCTGTCTTCCTTACTCATTCCCACTTCCTCTCTTAACTCAATCAGTCTCTGCTTTTTCTCCTGAGATTGAAGTTATGTGTTTATCAATATTGGATGTTTCCAGTGTTTTGTTTTCCTAAATACTTAGTGAACATTCAGGTTGAGGATTTAGTTCACAGCCTTTAGACAGACTTGGATTTTGCTCCAGAAAAAAGTTGCCACACCACTGCTGATGTTCAGCTTTCTAGAAATATAAGCGAATGTCTAAATGATTAGTATGTTCCAGTAAACTCTTATTATGGAGGGCTGATTTTTTTCTCTTTGTCTTCTTTCATAAAATTTAAGTTACAGCCCATGTGTAGAAATCTGGAGAATAAGCTGGGGTGATTAAAAGCCATTAGAACCATTAGCTTTGACTCCAGTTAAACCAAATAAACAAATCTCTCTGTTCAAGTAGTGAGAGAGGAGCTGCCTTTCCTGCCTTTTAAGGTTTCCAGCCTCACCCTCACTCACTCGGTGGTTTCGTTGTTATGTTTATTCTACTCCAGCAGGGCTGAGTCTGTCGTCCTTACACTGTTAACAGCTTCTTTGTAAAATCCTGCCTGTCGTTGAATTGGAGCTGCTGAGGCCTTGTGATGGGGCTTGACCTTGGTAGCTCTGCTGCTCTATCAACGCCCTGAGTCCCTTTTCACCATCTCAGATCTGTGCTTCTCAGATATGTTGCCTGGGAGCATAAGTCATCGCCAGTCCATCACCACTTCGGGAAGCATATCTTGAAAGAATAATAACGATGGCAAGTAACATTTATTGAATGCTTACTTTGTCCAAGCATGATCCTGAGCCCTTCACGTACACTGGCTCTTGTTGTTACCGAGTCCAACCTGACTCTGCTTGCTGCACGACAGGCCAGTAAATCGGGAGACGAGGTACTGAGGCAAGGATAGCAACTTTATTCGGAAAGCCGGGCGCCCAAGAAGATGGCAGACTAGGGTCCCAGAGTACCATCTTATGGGGTCTGGATGCTAGTTTCTCTTATAGAACAGAGAAGGCGGGGAGGTGAGGAAGTAAAATAAAAAGGCCATAAGTCTTGCAAACCATCTCCTGGTTTGGCCAGCCTCAGGGAGGGGATGTGTTACTTTCTTCTTTCTTGCAGCCATTCACAGGTAGGCAGAATGTTTCCCTGTGAACTGAACAAAGGCACTTTAACATTTAGGCAGAGGGGCAGTGTTCCCTGAGGGAGGCCATTAGGTATGCTAATAGCTATAGACAACATCCTTTTAGTGATTATAGTAACAAAAAGCAACAGGAGAGCAAAGGTTAAAGTAAAAGAAACAGATCCGACAGGGAGTCAGATTTTGTTCTTCCCTGTTACAGTGTAATTCTCAGGACAATCCTGATCCTATGGGGCAGGTGTTCCTATGTCTCCATTTTACTGCTGAGGAAACAGAGTAGCGTAGGTGGAATTGGGATTCAGGGCCAAGTCTAAGCCCAGAGTTACTTATTCATTCTTTCATTCAACCAGTATATGTTGACTTCTTATTTCCTACCATGTGCCAGGAACTCCTCTAGATTTTTGGAATACAACAGTAAACAGATAAAGATCCTGTCCTGGTGAATCTTATCTTCATCTGTGTGCACGTGTCCACGTGTGTTGGGAGGGAGGTGAAATGGAACAGTTAACACGTGTGCACACACGCACAGTCATTTAGTAAACCACATGGTAAGTTCTAAGGGGCTAAGTCTCTGCATAAAGAAAATTGTCAAATTAAGACTGATGGGGGGGACTTCCCTGGTGGTCCAGTGGTTAAGACTTTGCCTTCCAATGCAGGGGGTGCCAGTTTCATCCCTGGTTGGGGAGCTAAGATCCCACATGCCTCCTGGCCAAAAAAACTGAAACATAAAAAACAGAAGCAATATTGTAACAAGTTGAATAAAGACTGTAAAAAAATGGTCCACAATTAAAAAGTCTTTAAAAAAAAAAAAAAAAGACTGATGGGAGTTGGGAAGAGAAGGGTGTGGCAATTTTAATTAGAGTGGTCACTGTGGGCCTTATGGAAAAATTGGCATTTAGACTGAAACTTAAAAGAAGTGAGGGACTAAGCCCTGAGGGTCCATGTAGCATGTTGACTGCTCCTTTCAACCACTGTGTTCTACCAGAGTGAATACTCTTTATGCCGCAGGGCTTGCATCATTTCATGCAGGTGTAAAAGTGTAACATCGTCAGTCTTCTGTAAGTAGTCCGCTAGAGTGGAACAGAGTCAGCCTGGCCACTGGGCATATTTTTTGCCTAGCGTCTTTACAAATGTGTTTTATCCAATGGTATTCTAGCAGATGGTTTGTGACTGCTTTTGTAGGGAGGGGAGGGGGAGGCTAGGAAATGCTCTTCATTCTGCAACCAGTAGATGTTGCCTGACTTACTGGATGTGTGACTGCTCAGCCGAAGATCTCTCCAAAGGTCTCTGTAATTCTTAGTTGGATGTAGCTCTTTATCTTTTGCCTCCAGTAAATAAATTCATTCTGATGAAAATCAGAAGATATATCATCGTGATTCCACTGTTTGGCTCAAATCAAAGCATTAGTGACGTTATCAGTACCATTTTTAGTCTGACTGTGTTTTCAGAGATTTGAGGAATCTTTTTGCATATTTTAAACAGAAAGAGAAGAGAGGTAACTTTTCGTTCTCCTTAAGAATCAACTCACGGCGACTTTGTATCAGCTCTCTCTGCCCTTTGAAACAGAATGAATTCTGGGTTGATGCTGAGTAATTGATAATCACTTTTACCCTTAGCCCTTATTGAGTGGTGTGTCTGGAAGTTGATTAGACTACTTGGCTTGGCTCTTTGACTGATGGAAACTCCTAGATATCACGCACCATGGCATTTGGAATGTCGTAAAATACGTGACAGTATCTTGAATAAAATCTAGAGTGAATTAATTCTCTGAATAATGAAGGGGATAAATGAAGTTTAGAAACTTAATACCTTAAAAAATAATATTTGAAGAGCTGTCATGATGAAGGTTAAATTTCAGAGTGCTGAGCAAAGACCAAGATATGTAAGTTACTAGCACGTAGGTGGGTTTGACTCAGTCTGAGGACGAGCTAATGATTAGAGCTGCCCGCATCTGAGACTGGCTGCGGAATGAGGAAGTGAGTCCTCCCACATGGGGAAGGGGGATCACAGTAAAGATTGTTGTGCTAGAGATTTCTGCATCAACTGAGGGGTCTACTATAGGACCCTACACCAAGATCCCTAGCAAACAATTTGCCATGTGCAGTTATTTATTTATTTTTTTAATTGAAGTATGATTGATTTACAATGTTGTGTTAGTTTCAGGTGTACAGCAAAGTGATTCAATTATACATACATACATATCTATTTTTTTCAGATTCTTTTCCATTATAGGTTATTACAGAACAGTTCCCTGTGCTCTACAAAACAGTCCCCTGTGCTCTGCAGTAGGTCCTTTTTGGTTATCTATTTTATATATAGTATTGTGTATATGTTAATCTCAAATTCCTAATTTATCCCTCCCCCCTTTCCCATTTGGTGACCATAAATTTGTGTTCTGTGTCTGTGGGTTGCAGTTATGTTTGATGAAGGGTTATTGTTTGATTTGAACTCATATTGCTACTTCCCCCCCTTAATACGTTTCTATCCTTGTAGTTGTTGAAAAGTACTATCCCCACTTCCTCTAGGTTAATTTTCTCTCTGTTACATGTATGTGTTTATGTCTTTTTAGATATATTTAGATATTAATTGGAAAATCAACTGATTTTGTTTCCCTGCCTTCAGTGGTACATAATCTCCTGAACCAAAAATTGGGTTTGATAAATGACATGTCCTGTTTTCAGTGCAGTAATGGATACGGACTCTACCTACTGTGCCTTTTATTATGACCCTAAAACATGTAGATCTCTTGAAGTTGAAGCAAGACCCTGAATTGCGCTTGTGTTGACTATCTTGAATTAATGTTTTAACTTTGTTGATAAGACTTAACTGGCATCATTGGTTAGTGACGTCTGATCAGAAGCTACAAATTGACTAGAACCTCACAAAGACATCGTCTTTCTCAAGGAGCCCTGACTCCTTTTTGTTCAGCACCATGTCTTCTGTGCATGAGCTAGATGGGCAGTTCTGCCACGTGGTGATAAAGTCCATATCTGCTGAACTTTCCCAGAATGTAGCATTTTTTGGGTTTTGGTTACAGAAATTTAAACCTCTTCTTCCATCTACTCACTGCGTTAAATCTCTAGATAGAATAAGACTTTTGCTTTAAGGAAGTTCAGTATCTAACTGAAAAGCTAGGCAGGGAGGCCAGTGATTTCAGAACAAGACGATAAATGCAGATTCACAGAGGGACCCTACTTTTCCGACGTGCTAAGTGTGAATGTAAGTGATAAGTGGGAAGTGGGCATAAGACTAGAGCAGCTCTAAATAATGACAGCACTGGACGATATCTGCAACTCCCCAAACATCTAAAGGATGCACATATTTTCTAAAACAACGCCAACAATAACAACATATACACACCACTATGTATAAAATAGATAACCAACAAGGACCTACTATATAGCACAGGGAACTATACTCAATATTTTGTAATAACCTATAAGGGAAGAGAGTCTGAAGGAAAAAAAAATATATATGTATACACATTATATAATATATGCATATATATATTATATATATATATATAAAACTGAATCACAGTGCTGTATGCCTGAAACTAACACGGTATTATAAATCAACTATACTTCAATTAAAAAAAGGAAACAGGTAAATTGGAGGGGGAGTCACTTACACTCTTGGGAGAAACTAAATCTTTTGTTAGGAGTCTCTCCCTAATTGTTCCCGAAAATCTTCATGTTCCATTTCGGATGTCGTTTATTCCATGGGAAGTGGTTCTTGTGGGACCTGTAAGCGAGGACCTTGGAAGGCTTCAGAGGAGGCGCAGGGGCATCTGACCAGCCTAGGTCCTCACCACACCTGTACCCTGCAACCAAGGAGAATGGGAGCCTGCAGGCAGATGCTTTTTAAATGTGCCAGTTCATACCCCAAAGACGTACAACTTTCAGACTTCTGACACGAATGATTATGAACCATCTCTGAATTTTCCTGAGTAATGAAATCTAAACACGTGGTCACCATTCTCCCCGTTCCCTGGGTGAAGGAGTGTCGACTTTGTCTGGAGCCGTAAATCTTTATTCGGTTGTGCATTAGATATGCTCACTCTATCAATCCCTATTTAACTTCTAAACCAGTAACAAAATGAAAAACAGTTGTTAACACCGCACGAACTCATAATGGTAACTTTAGAAGCCTTGAGCAGAAATGTTAGAACGTTATATATAACGTGTAGAAATGTTATTAAATGTTATTAAATGTTATAACGTGTAGAAATGTTATTAAAACATTTTTTTGTTTGCTACCCTTTCTGTGGTAAATTCCTGTGTTGCATTTTCCAAGCAGATGTAGCAGTGGAAAGGCAATCAGAATTTCTAGAGAAAAATTTCAGGAATTTTTCTTCTGCTCATGGATTGACCTTCTGGCTGCGAGTCACCCACTTTTTGGCAAGGCGGAGAAGTCAGGAAAAGGCTCCTTGTATGTGCAGTTGAACCTTTGACCCGACGGAGTACTCGAATTGAATCTCAGGAGTCTCTGGGTTAGGTCCAAGTCTAAGGCCAGGCCTTCCACGGTCCAGCTGTCGGAGGTGGCTCAGACCCCAGGGAGAGGATTAACAGGTATGAGACTGAGGGTGGAGGGGAAGAAACATAAATAAGAGGAGAGGAAAGAAGAGGAGAAATTAAGAGAGAATTGGTGTTAGGGCACTGATTGCCTTCTACCGTAAAGAATGGAATCACTGTTCTACTCAGTGCTCTTTTCTTACAAATATCTTAGCTCAAGGAACAAAAGCAATTACTAATAGATACTTGGTAGGCTTGGCTGTTGCCAAGTTTACTGTATTTTCGGTCCTTTCAGTAATAGTAACAATTACTGAGCAGTTAGTAGATGCTACTTCCCTCTCCGAGCATGTTACACACGCTCATTCCTGTAGTTCAAGGCAGCCTGGGATGCGGGCACAGATCATCCCATTTTGCAGTTGCCAACACAGGAGCTTCGAGGCAAGGCGGGCTGACTGCCCAGGGCACAGAGCTGGTGAGTGGTGCAGTCCGGTCTGAAATTCCTGTGGCTGTGCTGGCTTTTGTGCCCCTCTCCGCTGTGCCCCTGACCCCCTCCTGCGTGGGCATGTCAGTTGCAGCCAGAGTCTTTCCTGATCTTTGTTTTGTTTGTGTGTTTCAAAGGATTGCAGTGACTGCGAAGTAGCCCCTTAAAAATGAAAGTGACAGTTTTATGTATGGATGAGGTGAGCAAAAATGAGAAACATCTTTGGAAGGAAACTTTCAACTCACTTTACCTGGCTCTCCCAAGGGACAATTAACTGCTCATTAGGCACCAATCTGCTGACAAATTGGCAGGCTGACTAGTGTCTCTGAGAATGGCAGCCTGTAAAATAATTAGCATATTCTGTAGAGTCTTCAGAGCGCCCAGTAGAGCTGGGAGGCTGTCCCACTTCGCCCCAGAACGTTAGCAAATTATCTTGGTGCCGGGATAGCTTTTGACCTGGGACGGCCACCTGCTCACAAACAAAAGCTAACGGAGGACTGAAAGAGGTGTGCACGTTTTCCTTCCTAAATAGTTTGTAAGTTATATCTTGTATTTCCCTCTGGTTTCAAAAGTACGGATTTGAAACAGCCATTAATGTGGGGAATTATTCCAATATGTATTTGTATTTGCCTTTATCTTTGCTAGCCCCTGGGAGACTTCTCCATGAGGATGTCTAGGAAATTGCTTTGGAAACTATAAAGCGTTTCAGAAATTAATCTCATTTATCATCACAGGGACTGTGGGAGGGGTGTCTGCCATGATCCCCAGTTTGTAGATGAGGAAACTGAGGCCTTGGCAGGTTAAATGATTTGCCTTGATTTTACAGTTGAGAATAGATGGGGTCATTCCGATTCCAAATTTAGTACACTTTCCATCATAATATGGCTTCCCTTAAAATGCTACAAGAAAAAAGAATATAATCATCCTAGGGTTTTATTTTATTTTTTTATTTTAAAAAAAAATTATTTATTTATTTATTTTTGGGTGTGTTGGGTCTTCGTTTCTGTGTGAGGGCTTTCTCTAGTTGCGGCAAGCGGGGGCCAATCTTCATCGTGGTGCGCGGGCCTCTCACTGTCGTGGCCTCTTGTTGCGGAGCACAGGCTCCAGACGTGCAGGCTCAGTAGTTGTGGCTCACGGGCCCATTTGCTCCGCGTCATGTGGGATCTTCCCAGACCAGGGCTCGAACCCGTGTCCCCTGCATTGGCAGGCAGATTCTCAACCACTGCGCCACCCAGGGAAGCCCTGTGACAGTATTTTAAATTGCTTGCACCCAAGGATGAAAGGGGGGGTCTGCAAGCATCCATCCTGTCCTTTAATTGCTTTTGGAGCTCTAGTATTGATAGAAGCAGAGAAGCCTGCTCCCTCTTGGTCATCTCAGACCACAGAGCTGTGCCACTGCTCAAGGGAGCAGCCTTGCAGTGGTAAGATTATCATAATGAGAATGCAGAGTGAATTGTTAGATAAATATTCAGGACAAGATGGCCTTGTTTGTTAGGGTGTCACTTGCTAGCTGATAAAACTCAGCTGGGGCTGTGAGGGGTGTTTGCTTCTGAAAGCTTCTGCTCTAGATGCGTAGAGAAAGTTACTTTACTTTTGGGAGGATCAGAGAATCAACTCTACAATTGGGGCCCATCAGCATCTCTGGAGTCCTTATTGTCTTCAGTCTTCTGGTTTCCTTTGCTGTTGAAGAACCACATTGTTCAGAGGTCTTTGGAAGTGTTGAGGTCCTGGACAGGCCCTTTAGGATGAGTTGCTATCAGAGGTCACTGAGGTTCTGATGTTGGTGTGATAGAAATCCACACTGTCATGTAGCCTTCAATTGCTTTACTTTCCACTCATTGTCCTCTGGTTTACTGTCTATTTTTTTGTTTTTTTCTGTTTCTTGTTCCTTTGTATTTATTTATTGCTCATCCTACCACATGCTTACCTGACATGACTGTAACCCTGTTCACGTGTTAGGTCCTTAATATATTTTTGTTAAACAAATACATGAGGGTGAATCTGTAGCCATGATCTTTATTGGATCTAAAAAAGCCTATGAAAACCCTATCATATTTTCAGTGAACTTTTCTTAGACTTGAACATTTTACTCCTAAAAGAAAGTTTCTCTGGGCATGTTTTCTTCTGAGGATATTCTAACTTGGACTTTTATTTTGAACAGTGTGGATGTATCTTATGGATGAAAATAGTTTAGCTTGTGTACTTAAGGAAAAATGAAATATGTATTTTTTAGCATTGCTGAAAACAATTGCAGAAGACATTTCAACTTCACTGATTTACAGTATTGTGGACTTAATTATTTTCAATGAGAAAAATGAAATATGTATTTTTCAGCATTGCTAAAAACAATTGCAGAAGACATTTCAACTTCACTGATTTACAGTATTGTGGACTTAATTATTTTCAATGAGAAAAATGAAATGTATTTTTCAGCATTGCTAAAAACAATTGCAGAAGACATTTCAACTTCACTGATTTACAGTATTGTGGACTTTATTTTCAATGAGTATTGAGTAGAATGCTGTTTATTTTTTATTGCAAATTGTATTGTTTGGTAATATTTGTTTCAGCTGCTTTGGAAATTGAGTTTACGTGCCAATTTAAGTAAATCAATCTAGAAAGCATTTAAAAATTGATCTCTAAATTAATAAATTACTCCTTTGGCTCTGTTCTCTTCTCTGCATTAAAGGGTTATAGCATTATGAATCCTTTTAAGTTTCTATATTCATCTACTTCATGCTGGGGGCTCTGCATCTTTATTTTTCTCCTTTTTATTATGCAAAATATAAAAGTTATTAGATGTGTCTGGTATGATTGGAATGGTTTCTAGTAGGTCTTCTGTTTCTGGCTTCCCTCCTTACTAAAATCAGAAGTGAAATAATCAATTTCGGAAAAAAAGAAAAACATTATTGAGCTGTAGTGTGTGTATATGTGTATACATACACGAGACTATTTAAATAACCCTTTCTTATAAATTCAGCAAAATCTGTTATTCCTCACATCCGCTTTTTTCTGTAAATGAAGAGAAATATGTAACTTATACGGAATTAAAAAATACAATTAAAATTAAAGAGCCATTTTTTTTTAATAGTATGGTATCTGTTAGAGGAACAGCTTTAGACAAAGGGTCACCGTAAGAATCAAACTAAAGAAGAAGCAAATAGTCCAACACACGAGCTTTCTGAGATGGAACTTGGGATAGAGGTGTCTAGTTTATGAACAGACTTGAAATGGTTCTGTGACATGATATCCGCTTGGAACCGTATGTTTTAGTTTGTTTACCTGAATATGTGTTCAGCTAAGATGAGTGGATATAATCTCTGTTGCTGAGAATTGTATTCTGCATGGCACTGAGCCTGGTTGACGTTTGTTCTGAAGTGCCAGAGCATAAATTCAGATTCACAGGAGGCATTCATACACTCATTTTTGTCTTTTGGTTTCTGATTTTAAAGGTCAACAGCTGCTCCGCTGGTTGGAAAGATTTATGTAGCCCCATTTGGACAATGTATATTGTGGAGACTACTATAAATTTCAAGACTTGACATTTCTGTCCTGAACAGCTTACTTTTCACATCTCATTTTGCATCCACTTTGCCTACTTAATTATATTTTAATAATTTTCTCTATTTTCCATCTCTCCCAAAGACCTCTCCTGTTGACCACCCTGTGAGCTTGTTTTGAGAGACAGTATTTCCTTGGGGAGTCTTTCTCTATTCCTGAAGCCACAACATGAACTGAGCAATAAAAAGCCAGTTCCCTCCCCTTGGTTGTGCTTCAAATAGTCATTTCTTTGATACAGGCTAATAAAAACAGGAAAAGGATCATTTTTAAATGCTTTGGTTGGGGTTGCTTTACTTCCAATAAGGAAAATTGCCTCACAAGGGGGAGCATGGGTAATAAAGTTACAACTAACTGAGTAATTGTGTTCAGTCTAACGTCAAAATCTCCAAGCTGCTGCCTGCAAATCTAATTTAATCGTGGGATTGCTGTGTGTCCACTGTGGTGTGTAGATTTGAATTTGCTGCTGTTGATCAACTCTTCACAGTTAATGGAGTTGAATTTCAAATGCTCCTGGAGAGGTTTGATATGTGTGGGGGTTTTTCCTTCACAACCTTTGTAAGCCTTGAGGTAGGTAATAAAAAGGCCTTTGAGGGTAGACCAAGAATGAAACATGTAATAGAATCTTGGATGTGTTCATGGTGAAATTGACCACAGATCAGCTGACAGTGAAAGAGACTGAGGCACAAAGAAATGAAAGAATTTGGTTAAGGTCATACAGAGTCCAGGTGTTTCTTTTAAATACATTTCTTTCTTACTCACCATGCTTCATGCCCTTTTTTCTTACTTTCAGAAGATTTGAGGTGAATGTAGTCGCTGTTTTCCTTCTCTGTGCAGTTAGCCCCTCCGGGACTGACTCTCTCCTACCCCCAGCATGGCTCAGGGCTTCTCTGGAAATTACTCTCACTCAGGGCAAGGGAGCAGCCCCCATCGAATGACTTTTTGAGGCGGGGGTACAGTTTGGGACAACTCTGAAAAGCCATCTTTGGTCCGGAACTCTAGTTGGCTGAGTCCTATATTGCCCCTGCATCACAGACCAAATTCTGTCTCTGTCTGCCTTCTCCCTTGCCTTTCCTAAGTGTCATGCCAAGGGTACTTCCCAATAAAGCTCCTGTACTTCAAATCATATCAGAGACTATTTACTGGGGAAACCAATAGAAGACAACGGAGAAGCTGAATACGACGCTATTCTGGCAGTGGTCAAGGGCAGGATGCCACTGCTGGGAAAATCATCTTTCTGGGAATCCTGGCTGTTCTTAAAAGGGAGCCTTCATCTGACAGTTAAGAGACATGAATGGATTTTTGCTTGGGGACCTAGTCTAATCCTTTCATTGTATAGATTTAGGAAATAAAGCCCCATGCACTAAAGTAACTTGACCAAAAGTACATAGCTGGTTGGCAAAAGAGCAAAAACAGGCTTATAGTTCCAGGTGCTGTTTTTGAAGAGCCGTATTGGAATTTGTTCAGAGTTGTTTTGCTGCTGTAACTCAGAATTGACTGCAGATGGGTCTAGAGACCATTTATCTGTCTGATCCGTTTGTTCAACTCTGGCGCTGAAGTCAGACATCTCAATAATTTCTCCGTGGTTCTGTCTTGCTGCTTGTCTACTATTCTTTAAAGAGTGATCTCTGAAGCTCACCACAGTTGGTAGTTGAATAGTGAAGAAGAAATGGCGAAGTAGAAACAGATGGTCATAGTTATTACTGCCTGAAATCAGCGTTTTGTGATACTGGCTATTAAGAGAATTGGGAAATTGGCAAGGCTTATTACATGATAGGCCAGTGGCAAGTACAGATTCATTAGGGGAATGAAACATGCAGGGGTGGGTTGAAAGAATCGTAAGCAAAATGAAAAATGATGACAAATTAATATTTAGTCTCCTGATCATCCTAAATAGTTTATTAGTCATTTTATTATGCTCAAATAATGTTCCGTTGAGATTATCAAATGACTGTAAGCTCAGAGTCACTGCGGTCCTGAGAAATTTGGAAGGAATTGAAAAACAAATCATTAGTTTGTTATTATCACTACTACAAGGATCCAGATTTTATATAGTTTCCTTGGCATAATTAACCAGCTACTGTCTTAGAAAATATTCTTTGACTCCTATCATCTGTAAATGAAGTAGAAATTTATTTTATTTGGTACTCAAGGCCCTATGTGAGCTTAGACAGATTCCTTCTCTGGCTTTCTCTCAGGATGCTCTTCTGTATGTACTCCGTACCCTGGCTAAACTAGGAACCTCAGTGTTCCCCAGATGTATCTTTTATTTTCCTAGATTTGTGTCTTTTGTCATGGGTTTTGTTTTTCTTGGACTGTTCTTTCTATTTGATTACCAATCAAGTCCCGCTCAGTTCAGGCCCAATTCAATGTTAGCTTCTTAAATTAAAATTTTCTTTGATTTCCCTTAGATACATCTTTGTTCATAATGCTTATTAACCCCTTACTTTGAGGGAATATGTCAGGTGCTCTCAGCTGGATTTGCTTTTTCTTCCCTCTGATCCACTGTGGCATTTTATTTGTATGGAATTTTTATGTCCTACTTTGCATTTAGCTACTTGCATCTCTCTAATCCAGTAAATCTTTGTAGGTATCCATGTACCAAAATCTGTGCTCGGTTTTGAGGGGTAAAAAATATAAGAAATTGTTCTTGATTTAGGGGCCAGCAGTCTAGTAGATGGAATAAAGTACTGAAAGAGCCATGGGTGGCAAAACTAAAGCATGCGATGGGGGACAGACCTGGCTGTGGTGAGCTTTAGCTGGGGATGTTCACAAGGATTTCTTATCTGAGATGACCTTGAACTGGGTCTGGAAAAATGAGTCAGGGCTTGCCAGGCATGGCTATTAAGGAGGGAATGAGAGAAGGTCAGGCAAGGAGGCAGGAACCAGTGGGTCAACTACGAGGGGAGGAGAGGATGATCTGAGTTCAGACCCATACCGGGAGCAGTAGACCGGTGCACACGGCTGTGAAAGCAGCGTGAAGCCCTGTGAATGGCAGGAGGGCACATCAATGCTTAGCAAAAGGCAGCCAGCCTGGGACAGATTTAGAGAGATTGCTGGCCAGGCACATAGATTCCTCTTCTCTACTCCTTGAGAAGGGAGTGCCATTAATATAACTCCTGGCCTGGAGTATTTACCTGGTTGGTAAATTTAGAAGGAATAAAGTCGACATCTGAGCTCCATTCTGTTTTCCTCTTGGGGGAAGCTCTTCTGCCCAGAAGTAGACCGGCTTTGGTCTCATGCTTGCCAACACTTGGATTCAGTATTAGCCACTTGGCTGTAGACCTTAAGACTATATACAACCTCTGAACTAGAGTTCCTGGAAATAAAGGAGCCATTTTCCTCTCTCTGCCACTCCTCTTTTCTGATTTCCTCAGTTTGTTTTGAATCCGACTGGGAGAGAGGGGTGCTATTCCTGGAGCCCCATGAAGACCCCAACAGTAGTATACGTAGGAGGGAGAAGAACGGCTAAGTGAGGGCAGGTGAAAGCTTGAATTACAGCGGGGACATAATGACTGAGGAAGAAGGTATGGGTTTCAGCAGTGGAAAGAAGGTAGAAGGACTTGGGGACTCATTGGCTGAAGGGGATGAATGAGATGGAAGGTTCTAGAAAGACTCCGCCTTCTGGTTTGGGTGCTTGGGGGCCACATTAGCTCACAGACCTTAATGTTCTGATTGACCTGAGTTTCCCTGAATTGGTTGTGGAGGCCAGGACAGTTAATTTGGTCTTTGATCTCTCCTCTTGTCATCACCACCCAGGATCTGAAGGAATTTTTCAGGGACTGATACACTTGGGCATTTGCTCATCTAAATTGTTCAGTTCCTTTATTAATTCATTTAGCCAGCAGATATTTATTAATCTCCATCTGTCAGGCCCGGGCATGGCCTGCCCATGAGATATCGCGGTGAATAAAACATTCGCTTGTTATCTGCAGACTCAGGGTCTGGTGAGGAAGTCAGAGCATACAGTAGGGGGTTACAGGTTAAGCAGCTTTGGAGCCAAACAGCCCGAGTTAGAATCTGGATCCCACTACTTGCAAGACAGGCGACCTCATTAGAACCTCATTTTTAAGGGAGCTAAGTTGGTGTCTCCCTCAAATAGCTACTTCACACTATTTGTAACTTCTCCTGATTTGGCCCAGTAAACTGGTGGATTGGCTTTGAATAAATTCTTCCAGAAACTTAGAAAATTGAAAAAAAAAATTGCTTTTGGAATTCATTTTTTAAAACAGGAAATTCCTGTCTAAAGCTAGAAGAAGTTGTCACAGGAGCAGCATAAGTTATGCTCTATTTATCCCTCTTTTGGACGATCCCTTTAGATCAGCACTTGATGCAGGGAAGCTAGAGTGTGGTTTATTTTTTGGTAAAGTTTTCATTTTTGAGTTCTAATTGCATGAAGGATTTGAAAAAGAGTTGAGCTATTTTTTTTATTATGGCAAATCTGGATATTCCTGTGAAGTAGAGAGATCCAGTGTTTGTGGGATTTGAAGATAGACCTGGTATTAATAGGGGGTAATATTCTTTTTTTTATTGAAGTATGGTTAATTTACAGTGTTGTGTTAGTTTCAGGTGTACAGCAAAGTGATTCAGATTCTTTTCCATTATAGGTTATTACAAGATATTGAATATAGTTCCCTGTGCTATACAGTAGGTCACTGTTGTTTACCTATTTTGTATATAGTAGTGTATGTTAATCCTAAACTCCTAATTTATCTCCCCCACCCCAGCTATCCCCTTTGGTAACCGTAAGTTTGTTTTCTATGTCTGGAAGTCTATTTCTGTTTTGTAAATAAGTTCAGGGAGTAACACTCTGATTTGTAGTTTTCTATGCCATTTCATACAGTGATGGACATTTTCATGGTTCTAAAACTGGGGGAAAAATCCCATTGTTTCAAGAGTCTTCAATCAATGTGAAATACCATTCACACACACAAATTGGGGGTGTGTGTGTGCGCGTGCACGCGTGCGTGTGTGTGGTGTGTATATATATGTGCACTTTACTGTTCCTATTTTAAAAGTCACAAGATCAAATGATATGCTACGTGCCAGATTCTTGCACATTTATTTGCTATGATTTAGTTTGTCCACCAATGTCCAATCCTACAGAAATTGAAAAGGCTGAATTAGACAGAAGATGGCACAAAAGTAGTGGTCGGGTTTCCTAAAGGGTAATATTTGCTTTATTTAAAATTACTGATATTTAACCAAGAACAAAAATGCCTCAGTTTTGTCCTGTAAGCTTGTTTTCTTTTTCTTTTTTCTGCAAGTGAAGAGAAAAACAGTATCCTTCTGTAAGGAATTTAAGAAATCAATTATAAAGTAGCATTTGTTTCTTTAATAATATGGTATCAGCCCTACAAAGGGAAGTGATGTACTCTCTTTCATGTCAGGGCACCCTGAGTTTTAAAGATGGATTAGACCCTAGAGACGATTAGTATGATTAGTCCAATGCACTCCTTTGGAGATTAACAAGAAGCTTGGGTACCAAATGCTTGAAAAGATACGCAAAGTCCTGTATGAGGTACAGCAGTGAGCGTGGTGGCTAAGGGCACAGACCTGGGTGCCAGACTTCCTGGGTGTCAATTGGCTCTGCCAATTACTAGTCGTGTGATCTTGTGCAAGTTACTTAACCTCTCTGTGCCTCAGTTTCTGCATCTGGAAAATGGAGTTCGTAGCAGTTCTTCCCTCCAAGAGTTGTCAGAGAGTGGATTGAATTGGTAGATATAAAGTGCTAGTACTTGGCATGTCACAGATGCTACTTTCTGATTTACTGTAATCTGCAGTTCATCAAATCTAAGATGATTTGAAGCTGCTGATTTCTTGAACTCAGAACATATGACTGGAAGGTTTCACGAAATTACAGTATGATTTGCCAAAGTGATTTAAGATAATATTGGTTGTAAGATGAAGGTGTTAAGTGGGCAGTGGGAGGGGTGGGGAAAAGGAGCTTAGAGTCAATTAAATAGGTTGTTATTATTATTATTATTATTATTATTATTATTATTATTAACTGACTTAAGGCAGAGTTGGAATTGGAAGCCACGTGTCCTAGTCCAGCCCTTAGTCCATTGTTCTGCAATACATTGTATGTCTGGGCAATGTTTATAAACTAGAGTTTTAGACACTTCCACTTTGGGAAATAAAAATTTTAGCTGTTGATTCTGAGCACACAAAGTCTGCTCCTCTCTGGGTAGTATCATTTGACTTAAAACTATTGCAGCACTGAAGTATTGTAGTTCCAAGTCCTTAAGGACAACTGGGTGCGATTCTCCTAACTTATTAGAAAAAGCAGGATAAAGAAACACCCAAATTCCCGTGTAAGAATGAGCCTCCTCTCTCTGCACCTGCTTGCAGGCTCAGGGGTGATGGAGCTGCGTGTATCTTTCTCTGTTTGTTACTGGTTTGTATTTGGATAGGTTAAATCTTTAAACAGTTATAAATTTCTTCCTACTGAGTGAAGATTCAGATTCAGCTTTTAATAGTAGTTAGAAATACTGTTTTCATTGCTGGTCGAGTTCATCCAACAACGGAGGCTGGAGTGTCCCTTTCAGGTTACTACTAAACTGACTCTGGGGCAAAAAACTATGTCCATTTTATATGTGTCTATGTAAATCCTCCACAAAAGTGCTTAAATGGGAGCTCTTGTGAATACCTTTAAGACTTTGGGCCAGTCACTTCTCTTTGGTTTGCCCCTCCATTGCTAGTTGAGTATCTGTCCTGCTCTAGGCGACTTATCTTTCCTCCCCCTCCCTCCCCGCCCCTCCCTCTCCCTCACCCGTGGTTCCCCCTTCTCTCTTGCCCTTATCCCCCCTGCCACCCCCTTCTTGTCTCAGCACCCTCCCTTCATTTCTGTCTCTCTCCAAAGTTTATATTTGACTGTTGTCTCTGGGCAATGTGCCCAGTTTGGTTTATTTGTTTCTCATAATTGTATTCAGAGCCTCAGCTACAAGTTTCAGATGGACGTTTCCCATGGCATTTGTCTCCTTTATAACACAAGTCTTTTCTGGGAGTTTTGTAGTGTTTTACAATATAAATGCAAACTTGACCTCTCCAAAGTGGAGTTTTACAAAATGAGTACCCAAATTAATCAGAAGACGAGGTTCCAAATCTTAATCTCTCAATTAAGTTTTACTGTCCCAGGTCTCAGTGTAATGGAATAAAGATAGTAACTTATTGGTTAGCCTGATTGTTGCTAACTGCTTTGCATTTGTCTCTCCCACAAAAATATCTTCTGCTGAGTTTAGTTTTATGGAAGATAAATGTATTGATGGTAGTGTAAAAGAATCCCAAGTGTCCTTCATGTTGAAATATAAGCTAGTGTCAGCTTTAAAATGACAACCCTAAACACTGCATACTTTAGTCTCAGCCCAATGTCTACTTCTACTTTGAGAAAATTGTGGTTTGAGGCCTTCTGTTACTCTGTAAAATTCTAGCAAAAGCTCTAAGCTTTAAAATATGGGTCTTTCTATGATGATAATGGGTCTTGCTAATTGTTGTACATCACAACTTTACATGTTCCAGATACTACATTGTCCAATAAAGTAGTAACTGGCCACTGGCCTCATGTGGCTTTTAACTTTTTAATTAACTACAATTAAATAAAATCGTAGATTCAGTTCTTGAGGCACACTGGCCACATCACAAGGGCTCAGTCTCCCCATGCGGCTACCATATTGGGCCGTGCAGATACAGAACAATTCCATCATTGAGAAAGTCTCATTGGACTGTGCTGTTACAGAGGATTTCAGTTAGGGTAAGTGGGACTAACGGATCGATTTCAGTGAGTTTATTAGTTAGGGTAAAACTAAGCTGCTGTAATAAGAGACTACAAAAATACAGTAAATGAAAGAATTTTTAAAAATTATGTAATATTCAAGAGGTGAGCAGTCACGATGGCACATGATAAGTCATACCGGGATATGGTTCCTTCCATCTTTTTGACCCATCAGTCTCATGACATTATCTGCACCTATGTGTCCCGATTTCCGGGAAGATCAAAAAGAACTCCAGGGCAAGTGGCTTTCTTATAGGTTGAAAATGAACCAGACATTGTAGCATCACTTTTGTTCACATCCTGTTGACCCAGACAGAGCTGCACATTGACACCTTGCTGCCCGTGAGGCTTGGAAATGTGGCCTTTTAAAATTATTGCTGCGGAAGAGAGAATGGATTTTGGGGCAGAATCAGCAGTTTTTACCACAAGCTAATGCTCAACGTAAAGAGATGACGTTTAAGGTGACGCTTCCTTTGCCATCGTTAATTTGGGTGTTGGGAGAGATGATATGTGGATTTAATTTAGATGGTGCATGGCTCTCAGCGTTTACTATGTTGTCATTTAAGCAAATATGGGCGTAGAGTTCCAGTAAACTAAACTAGAAGGTTTTACCCAGCTGGTTTTGTTTCACCATCCAGTAAGTAACCTAGTGTGTGGAGTGGCTCCGTCTGGATTCTCATGAAGAACCGCAGACCTGTGACTCCCCGTGGGCTTTCAGCACTCAGTGGATTTGGGGATTTGGAAGATGTGCGCAATCTTGCTACTCTAAGCAAAAGGCTTGACTAAGGCAGTGAAGTGCACTTTGAAGGAATGGATTTTATGGTCCATTAGCGTGAGTAAATGGTGCTTCCTTCGTGGGAGATGGAAGGGCTCTTGTGTATAGTGAACTGATAAACCTCTTGTAGAGAGGCTGGAGACATTCTTCTCAAATTAGTGGAATTATATTTTACTTTCCCTTTTCTATTTTAGAATGAAAATGGGAAATGATTTGTATGTCTTTGTGTGTGATTTCTCTCCTCCTTGCTGCCGATGACCCTCCTCTCTTTTCACCCAGACGTGGTAGGATTATGAAGTTATTAGAATGTACTTTGGCGCATTGGTGTTATTATCAGTTATGGCTTGGAAGAATAACTCGTGCAATTTCGTTAATTTTGGCAGGTCAGTAAATTTCCTCTTTTTCTTATTATAACCAAACGTTGAATTTTATCTTTTCTCAGGTGGTGTGTTGGATTCTACTTTATCTATTTATCATAGGAGATTAAGTTATAATATAGGTAACCTTCAACTTGCCTACATTAATCTTTCTGCAGCTAATTGTACGTTGTAACTTATGTCCTGACCCATGAGGAAGGGACAGGAGTGGCCTCAGGCCTATGGAAAGAGAAGATGCCTGGGTGAGATGTTTGGTGGACCCCCTCCTCCCAGAGCCTGTTACGTTTATCATCTGTTCCACTGGGTTTAGAATTCGAGAGTGTTTTCTCGAATTTCTGATATTGTTTACCTCTCTGCAGAAGCCTCTTTCTATAGCATATATGTCTATCATCTCGTAGTTTGGATCCTGGCTCTGTCAGTTAATGAGCTATATGACCGTCAGCCAGAGAAATAACCTCCCTGTGCCTCAGTTTCCCCATCTTTAACATGAGAATAGCAGTACCTAGCTCAGAGGGCAATTGTGAGATTTTTAAATGAGTTAAAAAGTCCTAAATGAATTGAAAGTTCCTGGCACGTTGTAAGCCCACTCTTAAGTGGTGGCTCTTCTCTGTATTTACTCAATTTCGGTACATCTTTATGTAGAAAAGTAGAGAAACTGTCTCTCTTGGAAAAGGAACACTTGAAAAGGTACCTGTCTTCAAACTTTTAAATTATTTTTCATATAGTTACTAATGAATGAGTCTGACCTCATTCGTTTTTAAAAATCCATAGCAATGCCTTCTTTTTATCATGGTACTTTTAGAATGCGACCCCACCATCTCTAGAATGTTCCCGTCATATTTTTCCATTTTGCAAGTGGGATCATTGAAGCTGGTTAAGTGCAGTCACCTGTGCACATGGACAGAGTTAAGCTGTTGAGTTGTTCCTTAGCCCAGTTACCTGGCTTCCCGGTAGAATGCTTTTTCCTCTGTGCATTGCTCTGTGTGTGTGTGTGTGTGTGTGTATTTACATACCTACATATATATCCAAATACGTATACATCTGTAGCCGAGGGGTCTATTGTGTAAGAGAAGGAACAGGGGACAGAATTCATGACATGCAATATAAGAGGAGTCCACAGAATGTGATGAGAAGGGATTTTAGAACAATTTGAGTTTTGCCGATCTGGGTCCCATATTAAAGATCCTAGCCAGTCAGCAGCTCCCTGACTCAACTCTGGACACAGTCTCCTCCCCGCAAAGTGTTGCACAAGGTCACTTAAAATATAAGAAAACCATTAGAACATATATATGCCTCCTGCTGTTCCGGAGCCGGAATGCTTAGGTTTGGGGTTTCGTAGAGGACACCCACACTTGCACAAACACGGTGATCAGTTCTGAGCATGAAGTCACCCATCAAAAAGTAAAGTACTGTTCTGTGTGCTTGTTGGCAATGAAGTGGAAGTGACGAAAGGAACTGGGGAGATGAATGAGATCATCTGCGGTGGGCGGGGCGAAGGAGGGACTCCTGCTGGGGAACCTGGATTTGGAGTTGCTGTGTAAAGTCAAAGGGACTTTGGCTTGGCAGAGAGAAAGGGCAGCACTTTCTGCCGGTGGGACGGAATGTGTGATGGGGTTGGCATTTGGGAGTAAGTTCCATGTAGGGAATGGCAGGCAGGGTTAGTGGGATGGAGCAGAGATCCTGGGTAAGGGTTACCCAAGAAGAGTCCACATAGATCACCCAATTTACTTACTAGTAAAAACTCTCCTGCGATTTCTGTGTTACACTAGCCCATTCGCTCACACCTTGTCTAGGGAGAAAAGCAGAATGTCTGTTTGTGGGAACAAGAATTCCAAAGGCATCTTTTGGTTGCCCTTAAAGTTTTGGTTAACATCCAATCCTGGGAGGAATGATCAAGAAGCCATTTAATCAGTGTAAAACAATGAGTATCTCATGTCAGAATCTCAAAACAATTAGAGCCTTTTGATTCAAAACAGACCTGGGAGCTCCAAGGAACAGGGCAAGAGCTTGCTGTTCCAGTAGAGGGAAGCCTGCTTAAAAAGCACTGCATCCACAAATAGAAGAGGAACATTCCTGCATAAAATCAGATTCTAAGCAAATGAAGAGAATATGAGCATGTCATCATAGGGAATGGGAAAGCTCATAATCAAATCTAGACTGAGAGAGTTAAGGGGTGTAAAAAGTGTATACTCCACTTAGACAGTCCTGGACCACTTGCTTTCTGGTGCCTGTGAGGATTGTCTATGCCAAGAAAGGATTGTAGCCTTCCTAGAAAGTACTTGAAGCTATTGTCAGCTTCCTGGAGGGCTTACAATGCCCGGGCTCTCAATCTCATTCCTGGGTTTACTTCAGAACGAATCTCCGTTCTCTCAAGGTTGGGTGGAGTCGTGCTAAATCTTGCTTACCATTCACATCGCAGGAGTTCAGTTGGTTTATTGGCCTTTACAATATTGATTGCCCTTTTAGACTGGGTACACTTAGAATAGAAAAAAATACACAGTTTTGCATTTCTTCATTTTCAGGGTTTCTTTTTTCTTTTCTTTTTTTTTTGCTTTTAAACTGCCTTGAGCTTAAAGTAACTCAAAAGTGAGATGAGATTCTTGGAAAATGAGCATTCATCAGTAATGTAAGATATAATAAAACTATTAGGTCTATATGCTTTCCTGCCTTTAGTGATTATATTCTAGTATCACAGTGTCTAAATTTAATTTACAATAGCTGAAAGAGTCCATTGAGGAAGAAAATGAAATATCACTGATGGTTATTTTTTCTTAATATCAGCTTGAGAAATTATAAAATATTTATCTCTGTGACGTAACTGTTTCCAAAAATTACCTACAAATGTTACTATGCCGTGAAGATGTTTAAATTCAATTCATAAGAAATGAAAGCTAGTGTGGTTATCTGTTGCCAACTGGCCAAGTATACGTAGACAGAATATCTCCTTTTACCTTAAAGGAGTTTCTCTAAAATGTTCTCAGATATTTACTACAAAACATTTAGAGGATATAGCTGAGCAAAAAGTATAAAATTACAATTACCATAATCTCACGACCCAGAGATAATCACTGTTAACATTTTAATCCATTTCCTTCCAGTTGTATGCTTCATAAACTTTATTCAGAGAAGTGTTTTGGGGATATTTTAAAACAGAACGTCATAGAATCTTAGACTTGCAGGGTGTCGACTGAAAAAAAAAAAAAGCACAACCTAAAAGCTGAGAATTATATTTTATTCAATGGACTTTCTGAGGACTTAAGCCTGGAAGATGGCCTCTCGTATTGCTCTGGAAGACCGCTCTGAAGAGGTAAGGGTGGAGCCAGGATGCATAGGAGTTTTTGCAACAAAAAACCAGGTAGTTGGAACAGCAAAAGATTATTGTTAATTACAGGAAACCAGACAACTCAAGTTAATGAATTTGTTATTGTTAATTACAGGAAACCAGACAACTCAAGTTAATGAATTTGTTATTGTTAATTACAGGAAACCAGACAACTAGAGTTAATGAATTTAGTGCTTTTCTGTGTGTGGGAAGATGCAAGAGTCTGGGCTCATTGAAATCATTCCTTTGATATGCACCTTAGCTATCTTGGGCCAGTATTCTGCTTTCCTCCATCCTGAATCCCCTAAGGGTGCCCGGGTTGGGGTAGCTGTAGTGGCTGCTGGCTTAATGGCTACAACCTCCTTTGTTTAGTGATAATGGCAGGCAACATTTTTCATCCATAAGGGGATCCTTGATTATCTGGTACAGCCTCTTATCCAAGAAGGAATGTCTTCCATACTGCCTTGATTGGTATATATCCAATATTATGACTCTCAAATTTCTCCTGTTTCAAGGTGCTTTGCCTGTCAGTACAGATCACTTTTAAGGGTAGAATGGTTCTAATTCTTTAGGTATTCTTCGCTAAGACAAAAAGTGTTTTCTTGCAAATATCACTTAATGATCTTAAGAAACACATTCTACTTGGTTCCTTCTCTGGATAAACATTTCCCTTCTGTTTATTTCCATCTCCTCCATGGATTTTGTTAAAGAAAAAATTATGACATTTGTTAAAGAACTGGAAGGCAGGGGGACTATCAATAGGTGTAGAGATCAATCACTGCAATGGGACTTTGCAGTAGGAGAGAGAGATTGGGCTCAACTTGCAATACAACAAGGAAAAGTGGAAATTTATGGTCAAGGGGCAGGATGGGGAGTCAGTGGATGGAAAATTACTAAGAGGAAGCATGAGGGACAAGGGGGAGAGTCTGGCTAACCAACCTAACAGGATTCTTGCTGAGGGCAGAAAGGGTGATCAGCCATCACCTGGGGGACAGTGGGGGACAAAGAATTTGGTCACATATCAAGGGTGGAGGATTCTTGCTAAAATGACTTAACAGGATTCTTGTTAAAATTTGGCAATGCAAAGGATACAGAAGTTTAAAGTCGAGGCTTACTTAGGAAGAGGGTTCAGAGGAGCCTAATTAGAGTTTGGTCAAGGAGAGAATCTTTCACTTGAAGCCCCAGGATGCAAGGCAGGCATTGGATAGGAAAAGCCTTGGGCACCTTCACTAGTCTACTATGACTGTCTAAGAGGGAAGCCTCTGTATGAGCCCAGGAATTTCTTCTTAGCTCATTTACTCAGGACTCAGTTTCCTTAGCTTTCATGTTCCCCAGAATATGTTTAGGGCCCTGTTTGGTAGAATCCAGCCTGACATTTATGACCTTGCTCATCACCCTTCCTCACAAATTAACTCTCAGGTTCCCAACAAAAAGGATTAGAGTCCCCAGGCTAACTGTTTTAACCCAGCTTCTTCTACTTTTTCAAAGGCATGGTTGCAAAAATACTACTTTTCTTTTGTGTTTCCTATTACCTTCCTTCTTAATGCTCAGTTTTCTCTTTTTCTTATTTGCATCAGTATATGAATTATCCCTTTCATCGATAGTGTTATAGACACTATTGGTTGTCTACATATCCATGTCCCCAGCCATCTTGCTAGTAGAAACCCAAAATGGGGTGGTGGTGTGTCAAATTAAAGTAGTTTCCCTAGACTCCTTCATGATTGGAGTAGCTTCATGGCTGCTGTAGTCAGTGAAATGTAAATCAATATCTCTGGGAGTTTTGGGAAAACTTGGCTGAAATTGCAATGTCTGGAGCTGTGGCAACTGTCTTGCAACTCTTAGGTAATACGCATGGTGATGAGATCCAGTGTGCTGAGGAAGGTAGAACAGAATGACAGAAACAGTTTGGTTCCCTGATTGAAACAATAAGTAGTTGAATTAATGCTGCTATTCCTGACCATACTTTGTGTTATGTGAGGAAAATGGAGCTCTTACTAGTTTAAGCCATTTTTAGTGAGGTTTTTCCTTGTATTGTAACTGATACAGATGGTTTACAAAACTATCAACCATCCTGATTACCCTTCTCTGTCCAAACACCACACTGTTGATGTCCTTCTTAGAATATAGACACAGAATAAGACACCATCGTAAAACTACTGCCTCCTATTGTCTGGTGCATAATGGGACTTAATACATATTTGTTGAGTGAGTTACTAAATAAACCTTATGTGTCCATTAATAGGTCCTAAGAGTGTGCTCTTTGAATTTTTAAAATAAGTCAGGTACATGGTTGGGTTATATTAGAGTTTGGCTCAACTAAAGCTTACAGATTTCTCAGCTAAGCAAATTGTGTTAGAGGCCCCTAAGGCCACCTTCAGGCTTGATGATTCACAGGACCCAGAAAAGCTATTATACTCATGGTTACGGTTTATCACAGTGAAAGGATACAGATTAAAATCAGCAAAGAGAAGAGGCTTATGTGGCAAAGTCCAGAGGCAAGGCACAAGCTCCTAGGTGTCCTCTCCCAGTGGAGTCACATAGGATGCCTGATTCTCCCAGCAGTGATGTGTGACATCACGTGCAAAGTGGTGACAACCAGGGAAAGTGACTCTAGCCTTGGTACCAACCGGGAAAGCTCACCTGAACCTGGGTCTTTATTGGGGTTCAGTCATGTAGGCATACAGCACCCCCATGGCTGATGTCAGCTACTCAGATACCAGTCCCCCTGGAGCAAAAACAGGCATTCACCATAAATCCCTTTGTTAGAATAAATTTATCTGGTCACATTAGTCTGGAATGGCTCAAGGTCTCGGGCATACAAAAACATTCTTATCAGGCAGAATATTCTAAGGGCTCAGAGCTTATCTACTACGAGCCAAACAAGGGGCAGACACAGATAAGTAGGAAATGTATAAAACATATATAGTATACATGAAAAAGAACCTAAAGCAAGGGCATGGAAGTATTATGATTTCTGAGTTGTGAGATACATGATTTATTCTTTCCTAATCATACTTTTAATAATTTTCCAAAATTTCTTATTAGAATAAAGGATTATTATAATAAAAAATATTAAATGTAATTTAGGGTGATATGGTGACTTTATGACAACATGAAATGCAGCTCTAAAAATGTAATGTCAAGGTTTGCTAATAGTACTGCTGTTGGACCGCAAACTGAGTATTTTCAGGAATGTACTGGTGGTTTTGGGATGGCTATATGGGACGGGCTCTAGGACGGAGGCAAGTTGACTGGGGTCAGATGAGGGCTTGTGGGAGGCCCAAGTGGTCACGTATCCGGAATTGCTATTTACTCTGCATGTTCGTTATAATGTAATTTTCATTTCAGTTTTAAAAGTTCTGCTCAAGATGTTACCCCGTCTAACCCAATTTTCCGTAATTACTTACACATTCAGCTTAATCAGTCATAATTTATTGAAGCCTACTATGTACCTCAACACTAAATTGATCTTTGTACACTACCATTTTTCTCCCCCTGCTGTCTCTTCCCCTCACTGTTTTTAGGACATGAACTATATCAAATTGAATTTACATGCCTTCCCTTCTTGCCATTGCTCTACAACATGGAGTCGTACTCAGAGAAACCCTTTGTTGGTCTTGTTTGGCTTAGGGTCAGGAGTGTTTGATCTCTGATAAATTACCAACCTCCCTAGACCTTGGTGTTTCCAATCATAAAACGGAGGCGCTTTTAATAAGAATAGCATAGCTTCTGTGAGATGACATGTTCTGTAAAAAATGTTAACATATTGATTGGTATATAGGGAGAGCTAGGTAAAAGTTATTCCTGGTTGTTGTTAAACCTAAGCCATATGCGCCTGAATGTACTTGGTGAATACGTGTTCAGTACTGTGTAGTCCGATACGTCTTCTTTCAGTGTCTGCTTCTAGTAGACACTAGAATGAAGAGCTTTGGTTTCCTGAAAATTCTTAGCATATTCACAGAGTTCCCCATTTTATTTATTTATTTATAATTTTATTGGAGTATAGTTGATATACAATGTTGTGTTAGTTTCAGGTGTACAGCACAGTGAATCAGTTATACACATACATATATCCACTTTTGGTTTTTTTTTCAGATTCTTTTCCCATATAGGCCATTACAGAATATTGAGTACAGTTCCCTCTGCTGTACAGTAAGTCCTTATTAGTTACCTATTTTATATATAGTAGTGTGTACCTGACAATCCCAATCTCCCAATTTATCCCTCCCCCCCTTTCTCCCCTGGTATGCGTAAGTTTGTTTTCTGCATCTGTGACTCTTATTTCAGTTCCCCATTTTAATATTACTAATATTGCCTTCCACTGTTTAAAAAATATTTTGAAGTGAGGATGAACATTTCTTGAATAATCTGACCAAGACATTGTTTTAGTTTGTTGAGAAGAAATAGCTGTGACTGATGCTTCTTCAACAGCCTCTACTTTTCTGGATTTAGCACTTGGATAAAGGCCATATTTCTTTTTCTTTTTTTTTTTTTTTTAACAACTTTATTGGGGTATAAATGCTTTACAATGGTGTGTTAGTTTCTGCTTTAAAACAAAGTGAATCAGCTATACATATACATATATCCCCATATCTCCTCCCTCCTGCATCTCCCTCCCACCCTCCCTATCCCACCCCTCTAGGTGGTCAGAAAGCACTGAGCTGATCTCCCTGTGCCATGCAACTGCTTCCCACTAGCTATCTGTTTTACATTTGTTAGTGTATATATGTCCATGCCACTCTCTCACTTTGTCCCAGCTTACCCTTCCCCCTCCCCGTGTCCTCAAGTCCATTCTCTACGTCTGCGTCTTTATTCCTGTCCTACCCCTAGGTTCTTCAGAACCATTTTTTTTTTTTTTTAGATTCCATATATATGTGTTAGCATATGGTATTTGTTTTTCTCTTTCTGACTTACTTCACTCCGCATGACAGACACTATCTAGGTCCATCTACCTCACTACAACTAACTCAATTTCGTTTCTGTTTATGGCTGAGTAATATTCTGTTGTATATATGTGCCACCTCTTCTTTATCCATTCATCTGTCGATGGACACTTAGGTTGCTTCCATGTCCTGGCTATTGTAAATAGAGCTGCAGTGAACATTGTGGTACATGACTCTTTGAATTATGGTTTTCTCAGGGTATATGCCCAGTAGTGGGATTGCTGGGTCATATGGTAGTTCTACTTTTAGTTTTTTAAGGAACTTCCATGCTGTTCTCCATAGTGGCTGTATCAATGTACATTTCCAACAACAGTGCAAGAGGGTTCCCTTTCTCCACACCCTCTCCAGCATTTACTGTTTGTAGATTTTTTGATGATGGCCATTCTGACTGGTATGAGGTGACACCTCATTGTAATTTTGATTTGCATTTCTCTAATGAGTAGTGATGTTGAGCATTCCTTCATGTGTTTGTTGACAATCTGTATATCTTCTTTGGAGAAATGTCTGTTTAGGTCTCCTGCCCATTTTTGGATTGGGTTGTTTGTTTTTTTGATATTGAGCTGCATGAGCTGCTTGTAAATTTTGGGAGATTAATCCTTTGTCAGTTGCTTCATTTGCAGATATTTTCTCCCATTTTGAGTGTTGTCTTTTTGTCTTGTTTATGGTTCCTTTGCTGTGCAAAAGCTTTTAAGTTTCATTAGGTCCCATTTGTTTATTTTTGTTTTTATTTCCATTTCTCTAGGAGGTGTGTCCATAAGGATCTTGCCGTGATGTATGTCGTAGACTGTTCTGCCTATGTTTTCCTCTAAGAGTTTTATAGTGTCTGGCCTTCCCTTTAGGTCTTTGATCCATTTTGAGTTTATTTTTGTGTACGGTGTTAGGGAGTGTTCTAATTTCATTCTTTTACATGCAGCTGTCCAGTTTTCCCAGCACCACTTATTGAAGAGGGTGTCTTTTCTCCATTGTATATTCTTGCCTCCTTTATCAAAGATAAGGTGACCATGTGTGCGTGGGTTTATCTCTGGGCTTTCTATCCTGTTCCATTGATTTATATTTTTGGTTTTTTGCCAGTACCATACTATCTTGATTACTGTAGGTTTGTAGTATAGTCTGAAGTCTGGGAGCCTGATTTCACCAGCTCCGTTTTTCTTTCTCAAGATTGCTTTGGCTATTTGGAGTCTTTTGTGTTTCCATACAAATTGTGAAATGTTTTGTTCTAGTTCTGTGAAAAATGCCATTGGTAGTTTGATAGGGATTGCATTGAATCTGTACATTGCTTTGGATAGTATAGTCATTTTCACAATGTTGGTTCTTCCAATCGAAGAACATGGTATATACATCTCTCCATCTATTTGTATCATCTTTAATTTCTTCAATCAGTGTTCTATAGTTTTCTGCATACAGGTCTTTTGTTTCCTTAGATAGGTTTATTCCTAGGTATTTTAATTCTTTTTGTTGCAGTGGGGAAGGGGAGTGTTTCCTTAATTTCTCTTTCAGATTTTTCATCATTAGTGTATAGGGATGCAAGAGATTTCTGTGCATTAATTTTGTATCCTGCAACTTTACCAAATTCATTGATTAGTTCTAGTAGTTTTCTGGTAGCATCTTTAGGATTCTCTATGTATAGTATCATGTCATCTGCAAACAGTGACAGTTTTACTTCTTCTTTTCCGATTTGGATTCCTTTTATTTCTTTTCCTTCTCTGATTGCTGTGGCTAAAACTTCCAAAACTATGTTAAATAATAATGGTGAGACTGGACAACCTTGTCTTTTCCCTGATCTTAGAGGAAATGGTTTCAGGTTTTCACCATTGAGAACGATGTTGGCTATGTGTTTGTCATGTGTGGCCTTTATTATGTTGAGGTAAGTTCCCTCTATGCCTACTTTCTGGAGGGTTTTATCATAAATGGGTGTTGAATTTTGTTGAAAGCTTTTTCTGCATCTATTGAGATGATCATATGGTTTTTCTCCTTCAATTTGTTAATATGGTTTATCACACTGATTGATTTGCATATATTGAAAATTCCTTGCATTCCTGGGATAAACCCCACTTGATCATGGTGTATGATCCTCTTAATGTGCTGTTGGATTGTGTTTGTTAGTAATTTGTTGAGGATTTTTGCCTCTGTTGTTCATCAGTGATACTGGCCTGTAGTTTTCTTTCTTTGTGACATCTTTGTGTGGTTTTGGTATTAGGGTGATGTTGGCCTCGTAGAATGAGTTTGGGAGTATTCCTCTCTCTGTTGTATTTTGGAAGAGTTTGAGAAGGAGAGGTGTTAGCTCTTCTCTAAATGTTTGATAGAATCTGCCTGTGAAGCCATCTGGTCCAGGGCTTTTGTTTGTTGGAAGATTTTTAATCACAGTCTCAATTTCAGTGCTTGTGATTGGTCTGTTTGTATTTTCTATTTCTTCCTGGTTCAGTCTCAGAAGGTTGTGCTTTTCTAAGAATTTGTCCATTTCTTTCAGGTTGTCCATTTTATTGGCATAGAGTTGCTTGTAGTAATCTCTCATGATCCTTTGTATTTCTGCAGTGTCAGTTGTTACTTCTCCTTTTTCATTTCTAATTCTATTGATTTGAGTCTTCTCCCTTTTTTTCTTGATGAGTCTGGCTAATGGTTGATCAATTTTGTTTATCTTCTCAAAGAACCAGCTTTTACTTTTATTGATCTTTGCTATTGTTTCCTTCATATCTTTTTCATTTACTTCTGATCTGATCTTTATGATTTCTTTCCTTCTGCTAACATTGGGGTTGTTTTGTTGTTCTTCCTCTAATTGCTTTAGGTGTAAGGTTAGGTTGTTTACTTGAGATGTTTCTTGTTTCTTGAGGTAGGCTTGTATTGCTATAAACTTCCCTCTTAGAACTGCTTTTGCTGCATCCCATAGGTTTTGGATTGTCGTGTTTTCATTGTCATTTGTTTCTACGTATTTTTTGATTTCCTCTTTGACTTCTTCAGTGATCTCTTGGTTATTTAGTAGTGTATTGTTTAGCCTCCATGTGTTTGTATTTTTTACAGATTTTTTCCTGTAATTGGTGTCTAGTCTCATAGCATTGGGGTTTGAAAAGATACTTGATATGATTTCAATTTTCTTAAATTTACCTAGGCTTGATCTGTGACCCAGGATATGATCTATCCTGGAGAATGTTCCATGAACACTTGAGAATAAAGTGTATTCTGTTGTTTTTGGATGGAATGTCCTATAAATATCAGTTAAGTCCATCTTGTTTAATGTCTCATTTAATGCTTGTATTTCCTTATTTATTTTCATTCTACATGATCTGTCCATTGGTGAAAGTGGGATGTTAAATTCCCCTACTATGATTGTGTTACTGTTGATTTCCCCTTTTATGGCTGTTAGCATTTGCCTTATGTATTGAGGTGCTCCTTTGTTGGGTGTGTAAATATTTACAGTTGTTGTATCTTCTTCTTGGATTGATCCCTTGATCATTATGTAGTATCCTTCTTTGTCTCTTGTAGTAGTCTTTATTTTAAAGTCTATTTTGTCTGATATGAGAATTGCTACTCCAGCGTTCATTTTATTTCCATTTGCATGGAATATCTTTTTCCATCCCCTCACTTTCAGTCTGTATGTATCCCTAGGTCTGAAGTGGGTCTCTTGTAGACAGCATATATACAGGTCTTGTTTTTGTATCCATTCAGCCAGTCTGTGTCTTTTGGTTGGAGCATTTAATCCATTTACATTTGAGGTAGTTATGGATATGTATGTTCCTATTGCCATTTTCTTAATTGTTTTGGGTTTGTTATTGTAGGTCTTTTCCTTCTCTTGTGTTTCCTGCCTAGAGAAGTTCCTTTAGCATTTGTTGTAAAGCTGGTTTGGTGGTGCTGAATTCTCTTAGCTCTTGCTTGTCTGTAAAGGTTTTATTTTCTCCATTGAGTCTGAATGAGATCCTTGCTGGGTAGAGTAATCTTGGTTGTAGGTTTTTCCCTTTCATCACTTTAAATATGTCCTGCCACTCCCTTCTGGCTTGCAGAGTTTCTGCCGAAATATCAGCTGTTAACCTATGGGGGTTCCCTTGTATATTATTTGTTGCTGTTCCCTTGCTGCTTTTAATAGTTTTTCTTTGTGTTTAATTTTTGATAGTTTGATTAATATGTGTTTTCACGTGTTTCTCCTTGGATTTATCCTGTATGGGACTCTCTGCACTTGCTGGACTTGATTGAGTTTCCTTTCCCATATTAGGGACGTTTTCAACTATAATCTCTTCAAATATTTTCTCAGTCCCTTTCTTTTTCTCTTCTTCGTCTGGGTCCCCTATAATTCGAATGTTGTTGCGTTTAATGTTGTCCCAGAGGTCTCTGAGACTGTCCTCAATTCTTTTCATTCTTTTTTCTTTATTTTGCTCAGTGGTAGTTATTTCCACTATTTTATCTTCCAAGTCACTTATCCGGTCTTCTGCCTCAATTATTCTGCCATTGATTCCTTCTAGAGAATTTTTAATTTCATTTATTGTGTTGTTCATCATTGTTTGTTTCGTCTTTAGTTCTTCTAGGTCCTTGTTAAACGTTTCTTGTATTTTCTCTATTCTTCTTCCAAGATTTTGGATCATCTTTTCTATCATTACTCTGAATTCTTTTTCAGGTAGACTGCCTACTTCCTCTTCATTTGTGTAGTCTGGTGGGTTTTTACCTTGCTCCTTCATCTGCTTTGCGTTTCTCTGTCTTCTCATTTTGCTTAACTTATTGTGTTTGGGGGTCTCCTTTTTGCAGGCTGCAGGTTCATAGTTCCCGTTGTTTTTGGTGTCTGTCCCCAGTGGCTAAGGTTGGTTTAGTGGGTTGTGTAGGCTTCTTGGTGGAGGGGACTGGTGCCTGTGTTCTAGTGGATGAGGCTGGATCTTTTCTTTCTGGTGGGCAGGACCGCAACCTGTGGTGTGTTTTAGGGTGTCTGTGACCTTATTATGATTTTAGGCAGCCTCTCTGCTAATGGGTTGGGTTGTGTTCCTGTCTTGCTAGTTGTTTGGCATGGGGTGTCCAGCACTGTAGGTTGCTGGTCATTGAGTGGAGCTGGGTCTTAACGTTGAGATGGAGATCTCTAGGAGCGCTTTCGCCATTTTATATTACGTGGAGCTGGGAGGTCTCTAGTGGACCAATGTCCTGAACTTGGCTCTCCCACCTCAGAGGCACAGGAAAGGCCATATTTCTAAGATAATTCCTTGAAGATATATTCTGAAGTCCAAATTATTCTTTGTATCAGATATTTCCTTGGGTAAGTTGAAAATTAAAGGATTTAATTAAGGGTGAATAGAAATCATCCTTTCAAAAATCTTACTGACCACCTGGGACCAAAACTGCCTCATTGGGCTTCCCTGGTGGCGCAGTGGTTGAGAATCTGCCTGCCAATGCAGGGGATATGGGTTCGTGCCCTGGTCTGGGAAGACTGCACATGCCGCGGAGCAACTGGGCCCATGAGCCGCAATTACTGAGCCTGCGCGTCTGGAGACTGTGCTCTGCAACAAGAGAGGCCGCGATAGTGAGAGGCCCGCGCACCGCGATGAAGAGTGGCCCCACTTGCCACAACTAGAGAAAGCCCTCGCACAGAAACGAAGACCCAACATAGCCATAAGTAAATAGGGGCTTCCCTGGTGGCGCAGTGGTTGAGAATCTGCCTGCCAATGCAGGGAACACGGGTTTGAGCCCTGGTCTGGGAAGATCCCACATGCCGCGGAGCAACTAGGCCCGTGAGCCACAATTACTGAGCCTGCGCGTCTGGAGCCTGTGCTCCGCAACAAGAGAGGCCGCGATAATGAGAGGCCCGCGCACCGCAATGAAGAGTGGCCCCCACTTGCCACAACTAGAGAAAGCCCTCGCACAGAAACGAAGACCCAACACAGCCATAAATAAATAAATAAATAAATAAAATAAACCCAAAAGTTAAAAAAAAAAAAATTGCAAAGACAACCCACAGAATGGGAAAAAATATTAAAAAAAAATAAAATAAAATAAAAATAAATAAATAAAATAAATTAAAAAAAAAAACAAAAAAAAACCTGCCTCATTGCCAGAAATAAAATCTCAGTGACCAGTGTCCTTTCTCATGGGGGTCTGTTTCCTTTGGTTGTGTCTTCTAGATCTCTACCCAGAGAACAAAAGCTCTTATGCCTTTAGAGGGGGAAAGTCAGAGTTAAAGATAAACTCACTTCATATCAATGTTATGAATTAGATGCAACCAGACAGTGGTTATGGGGTGAGTGGTGGATTCAAGAACCACTTAGGACTTAACATTGGCAGAACTTCGTTGACTGTTTGGGTATCTGAATAAAGAAGAAGAGTGAAAGAGTATCCCACGTTTCTGACTTGGATGAAGGTTACGTGGGTGTGCCATTCACTGAGAGGCGAAATTCAGCAAGAAGAGCACGATTTGGGGGCAAGATAGTGTTTTCCCGATTTGTTGAGTTTGGGGTGACTGTGGGGTGCCCAAATGGGGATGTCCAGTGGGCTTTCAAGTTCGAAGCTTGGGAAGGAATCTGGGTCAGAGAGATTTTGGAGCGTGATCCTGGCGTTGAAATCACTCAAGTGCATGAAGTTGGCCAAGGAGAGCATTTCTTAGAGAATCACACTGTAAGTCCAGTGCAAGCCGTGCTCTTGTTTTAATGCTCTGCATACTGGGGCTGCTCTATAAACATTTGGTGAAAATGATGAAAAACTCATTGGCTCATGGGGATAAATTGTTTTCTCATTTTGGCTCCAAAGAAATGACAAAACATTTTTGTGGTAGGATAAAGAGGGCATGGCGTGTGGTTATGAGTGATATTAAGCATTGTTTACGTGTAGGGAGCTGAGGGAATTTATGAATGAGTTTCAGAAAGCCCACAGAGACAGGAAATTATATACAGAAATGGGTAAAGGAGACATAATTTTTATCAGATTCTCAAAGCGTCATGAAAGTGGTTGAATAAATGCCTGTTATCCTGGAGGCAAAGGGAACAAAGGTCACGTCGGAATAACTCAGAAAACCAGAAAAATCACCTAAACAACGAGGGATCCCATTTCCTCTGGGCTCTGCTTTTGTGTCCTGTGCTGGTATTGTACAATACTGGAGGAATTTGGGTCAGGAGTTTCATTGTGTGGCTTGGCAGAATCAAAGGCCAAAATATGATTAATTCTAGATGTGGATAATTTGGAAGGATAAGGAATGTAGGGAGGATTAGGGGTAATTTTCAAAATCTGGCTACTTCTTTAGCTAGCGTATCACTCTCTTGTTTACTATAGATGAGACAAGGAAGGTACTTTTGAGAATATTCAAGTATCACTAGTTAGTTAATGTAACCCCGCCCCCCTGCCACTCTTTTTGTTTCCTCTTAAATAGGTTTTATGTTTTAAAGCAGCTTTAGGTTCACCACAAAACTGAGAGGACGGTCTGGAGATATCTCAGGTACCGCCTGCCCCGCTACACTCACAGCCTCCCTCATTATCAGCATCCCCACCAGAGACGTGCATTTGTTACAGTTGGTGAGCTTACACTGACACATCGTTATCACTCGGAGTCCTTAGTTAACGTTAGGGTTCACTCGTGGTGTTGGACATTCTAGCGGTTTTGACAAATATATAATGGCATGTACCCACAATTACAGTATCCTACAGAATAGTTTCATTGCCCTAAAAAATCCTCTGTGCTCCACATGTTCATCCCTCCCTCCCCTCTAACCCCTGGCAGCTGCTGATCTTCTTACTGTCTCCGTAGTGTTGTCTTTTCCAGAATGTGAGATACAGCGGTTGAAATCATATAGTATAATTTGAAAGATCATACTATATGATCAGAAAGAAAAAGATCATCTTCTTTCACTTAGTAGTATGCATTTAAGTGTCCTCCGTGTGTTTTCATGGATTGATAGCTTATTGCTTTTGAACACTGAATGATATTCCAGTGTCTGGATGTACCACAGTTGTATCCATTCATCTACCGAAGGACATCTTGGTTGCTTCCAAGTTTCGACAGTGATGAATAAAGCTGCTATAAACATCCATGTGCGGGTTTTTGTGTGGACATAAGTTTTCAGCTCATTTGGGTGAATCCCAAGGAGTGTGATTGCTGGATCATATGGTAAGAGTATGTTTAGTTTTGTAAGAAACTGCCAAACTGTCTTCCAAAGTGGCCGTACCATTTTGCATTCCCACCAGCAGTGAACAAGACTTCCCGCTGCTCCGCATCCTCGCCAGCATTTGGTGTTTTCAGTGTTCTGGATTTTGGCTATCCTAATACATGTGTAGTGATATCTTACTATTGTTTTAATTTGCATTTCTCTAGTGACATATGATGTGTAGCATTTTTTTATGTCCTTATTTTCCATCCGTGTATCTTCTTTGGAGAGCAACATTTTTAACAAAATGTTAAATTGCAGGTTTTGACTGAGGCATGAAAACACAGTAGATATGACACACCAAAGACTCCAGAGCAAGTACAAATGTTTTTTTTTTTAAAATTATTTATTTATTTATTTTTGGCTGTGTTGGGTCTTCGTTTCTGCGTGAGGGCTTTCTCTAGTTGCGGCAAGCGGGGGCCACTCTTCATCGCGGTGCACGGGCCTCTCACTGTCGCGACCTCTCGTTGCGGAGCACAAGCTCCAGACACGCAGGCTCAGTAGTTGTGGCTCACGGGGCCTAGTTGCTCCGCGGCATGTGGGATCTTCCCAGACCAGGGCTCGAACCCGTCTCCCCTGCATTGGCAGGCAGACTCTCAACCACTGCGCCACCAGGGAAGCCCAGTACAAATGTTTTTAATGACATTTCAAAAACCGTTTTGTAATGCTTGAATCACTCACTGCGTAGGGTCTAAAAGAGTTGGGTTACTGAAGATAAAAAGAGAAGCTATGAAAGCAAATATCTTTAGAGAGAGCTATCAGTGTTACGTGGGCCTCCTCCCCTGGCGCAGAGGGGACAGGAAGGGTGCCTGCCCTTCCCTTCAAGGCCATTTGAAAAGCTTCAACCAGACAACTTGCAGTGTTCCCTGAAGAGTAGGAGGAGTGACAGAGATACAAGGGTCTTTCCTCTACTTGCAGAATCTTCCTGGCTAGCTACTTGAGTGCGTGACATGAGTTGATAGGGAAAAGAATGCTTGGAGTATTTCCCAAGGAGGTGAGGCTCACATGAGCGGAAGCTGAGGACTTAGATGCTGTCAGATAGGCAGCCCTGGGGTTGACTAGCTCTCAGCAGAGGGAAGCTGGCGTTTGGACCTTGGGCTGTAGGAGGAGTAAGTGGCCAGCTAGAGAAAGTGCTCTTCCATATGAGGGGCACTGCTGTGAGAGACACGGAGCTATGGTGAGGAGAGGTAGCCCCCAGAACCTGGAAAAGTGCGCTAAACATTAGCCAGACCCAGGTTCTTTCAGCGCCAGTAAAATAAGATCTTCCGTTCACCTTGTTTCTCCTCCTCGTAGGACTCAATTCCCTGTGTTTTTATCCAGGAGCAATGGGAAGTTTTTTTCCTTTATTGAATACATTCTAAAGGAGTAGTGGAGGACCAATGTAAATTTATACCTTGTGAGTCTTGCTTACTCAGTGTGCAGTTACATACTGAAAGGGTGGCACGATGAGAAAAACAGTTTGAAGGTTGTAACTATCTATAGGAAAAAGTTCTTGATCCTCTTTATTTCTGAGAACGTGATTTTCTTTTAGAAGCAAGTCACTAATATCCTACTATTCTTCATCTGCTAATAGAGAGTGGAAATACCCCAAATGATGCTTTTCCGTGGGTTTGTTATTCTTAGAAAATTCAAGCGAAGACAGAGTATCTTCAGGGGGTATAAACTGAAGATGGCAGCCTCCCCTCCCGTGTCTTATACACAGCATAATTGCACTGATAGGATTGGAGGAGGGAGAATAATTGGTTTTTGCTAAATCATAGGACAGAAACCAACAGATTCAAGTTGACATTGAAAGTCAAGTTTTCAAGAAATTACTGGCATTCATGAGTTCAGAATATTAATGGCAAATGTGCTCAGGGAACCTGATACTCTCTCTTCCCTGTATCCTGGCAGAGCCGCTCTTTAAATCTGTTTAAATGCATCGACTCTGATTATGAAAGGGCCCACACAGGCCAGTGTGCACTTGGAGGGGCTGGTGGGGAGCTGGTGGGTCAGTGACATTGTGTTGGTTCGATTCCAGCTGAAATGGGGGAATCAGTTTGTTTGCTTACTTGTGGGTTTACACAAACGCAGAAAGCATGTTTGGCTAATTCTTCTGTACAGATTTAGAGACAGCGTATATTAGAGGAGCCAGTAAAAAAATGTTGATGGAAGAGAAAATAAAAATGTATTCTTATGAGTGGTAGACAGAGGAAAAATTCTAGAGGATAACTCGGAGGAAAAAGCACATACACTTTTTATTAGCGTACAGAACGCAAATGATTTGCAGATGTTCGGCTGAGCGTTTCACATAAAACATACTTATATACCTGGGCTTTTTTCCCCCTCAGTTATTTTAATAGCTGAAGCATCTTTCTTTTGTGAACAATTTATTCTAATGGCAATAAAAATGCAGCAGCGCAACCTCATTATGCCCAATAGCAAATGACTTACGCGGCGTCTTAGCTTGCTTTGTAGGGTTGAACTCTGATGACTGATGGCAGCCCCGGCTAACCAGGCACTTGGATGAGTGACTTTGTAAGTAAGGAACCATAGGAAAATAGCTCAGCTCTTAAAGTGGTACTCGGCTGTCAAGTTTCTCCTCACCTACGCACAAACCTAAAGTTCAGAACAAGGACGTTGGGAAATCTTTTTGGAGTTTGCCGAAGAGCTTTTTTGTAAGCAGAGTCATTCTTGCTGGTCTGCATGGTACTTTGTTTACTTGCCACCATTTTTAAGTTGACTGTGAGTCATCTGTGCATTTACCAGTTGGGCTGTGATGCTTTTTATCTTCAGTAAAAGCTTCTGTTGATGAGGCAGACAGACTGGGGACTCTTGGTGTCCTAGGGACTCTTGGTGTCCTAGAAGAGGGATTTTATTGGACACTGTATATTTATGTTTTTGAGGGTGTGGGCAGATGCCCCTCCTGTAGTTCATCCCCCTGCCTTGGTGCATTCATGAAAGGAGCCATTTTTCTTTTGTTTTCTTTTTTTTTTAGTGGTAGCAATTTTTTATGTATTTATTTTTTCATCTTTATTGGAGTATAATTGCTTTACAATGTTGTGTTAGTTTCTGCTGTACAACAAAGTGAATCAGCTATATGTATACATATATCCCCATATCCCGTCACTCTTGAGCCTCCCTCCCATCCTCCCTATCCCACCCCTCTAGGTCGTCACAGAGCATCCAGCTGATCTCCCTGTGCTATGCGGCTGCTTCCCACTAGCTATCTGTTTTACGTTTGGTTGTGTATATATGTCACTGCTACTCTCTCACTTTGTCCTGGCTTCCCTTCCCACCCCGTGTCCTCAAGTCCATTCTCTACATCTGCGTCTTTATTCCTGCCCTGCCACTAGGTTCATCAGTATCATTTTTTTAAAATTAATTAATTAATTAATTAATTTTTGGCTGTGTTGGGTCTTCGTTTCTGTGCGAGGGCTTTCTGTAGTTGCGGCGAGCGGGGGCCACTCTTCATCGCGGTGCACGGGCCTCTCACTATCGTGGCCTCTCGTTGCGGAGCACAGGCTCCAGACGCGCAGGCTCAGTAGTTGTGGCTCACGGGCCCAGTTGCTCTGTGGCATGTGGGATCTTCCCAGACCAGGGCTCGAACCCGCGAACCCGTGTCCCCTGCATTGGCAGGCAGATTCTCAACCACTGTGCCACCAGGGAAGCTCCCAGTACCATTTTTTTTAGATTCCATATTCCATACTGCATTAGCATACGGTATTTGTTTTTCTTTTTTTGACTTACTTCACTCTGTATGACAGACTCTAGGTCCATCTACCTCACTACAAATAACTCAATTTCGTAAGGAGGCCATTTTCCCCATTTTTCCAACAGACAGCTCTTAGGCTTTCTTTTGCAAATTGAAGAATACTATGTAAATAATATTTTGATTATTCTATAAAATAATGGCATTCTGCATATAACTCAAATTATTCTTTTAAATTCATTAAAAAAATAGTTAACACTTAGAACTACCATATGATCCACCAATTCCACTCCTGGGTATATATCCGAAGAAAACGAAAATGCTAATCCAAAAAGATACATGCACCCCACTGTTCATAGCGGCAGCATTATTTACAGTAGCCAAGATATGGAAGCAACCTGAGTGTCCATCAGTAGACGAATGGATGAAGAAGATGTGGTGTGTATGTATGTATAGAACGGAATATTACTCAGTCATGAAAAAGAATGGAATTCTGCCATTTGCAACAATGTTTATAGACCTAGAGAGTATTATGCTCAATAAAATATGGTGGACAGAGAAAGACAAATACTCTATTTTATCACTTATATGTGGAATCTTAAAAAATAAAGCAAATGAGTGTATATATCAAAGTAGAAACAGATTCACAGATATTGAGAACAAACTAGTGGTTACCAGTGGGGAGAGGGAAGTGGGGAGGGACATTTAGGGGCAGGGGATTAAGAGCTACAAACTAGTAATATATAAAAAAAATAAGCAACAAGGATATATTGTACAGGGAAATATAGCCATTGCTTTGTAATAACTTTAAATGGAATATAATCTATAAAAGTAGTTTAAAATTTTTTTATTTGTATACAATTTTAAAGGTTACTTTCCAGTTACTACCAAAGATTAGCTATGTTCCCTGTGTGGTACAGTACACCCTTGGGCCTGTCTTACACCCAGTAGTTTGTACCTCCCACGCCCCCCACCCCTATATTGTCCCCCCCCACTCTGGCCACTGGTAGCCACTAGTTTGTTCTGTATATTTGTGGGTCTGCTTCTTTTGTGTTATATTCACTAGTTTGTTGTATTTTTTAGAGAATCTCTATGTTGTGCACCTGAAACTAATATAATATTGTAAATCAACTCTACTTTAATAAAAAATTTTGTTAAAATAAAAATATTTAATACAACTCTTAATTAAGGATCCTTCATTTTACTCTGTTTATGGGTTTTCAGGAAATACAAAGTTGGGTGAAAATCTGATTTCTTGGTTGTCTTTATCGTTGTTTCACGATAATAGCTTTTTCAGAATGACTTTATTATCCATTTTTCCCAGGTAAAGATGCAAATTAAGCATTCTGCTTGATTTAGCCATGGTCACTGGAGTAGACTATGGAGGAACCAGTTTGAGGGAGATGGAAAGCCCTGAAAAGAGCACTTTGCCTTAATTGACAGGGACGATGTCATTAAAAAGGTCGTGAGTCATCATCAATGTTAACTTTCTTTTCTTGCCCTTCTAATCAAGTATTTGTTTAACTTAAGGGAACCTTTTTAATAAAATAAAATGCCCAAAGTACATTTCACTGATTGGTTATATGGTCCTTTTGTAGGGCATCTTGTTATTGTAGCTTAAAATTCTAGATTTGTATATCTTTTTAAAAAATTAATTTTATTAGAGTATATTTGATTGACAGTGTTGTGTTAGTTTCAGGTATACAGCATAGCGATTCAGTTATACATGTACATATATTCATTCTTTTTCAGATTCTTTTCCCATATAGGTTATTACAGAATATTGAGCAGAGTTCCCTGTGCTCTACAGTAGGTCCTTGTTGGTTATCTATTTTATAAATAGTAGTGTGTGTATGTTAATCCCAAACTCCTAATTTATCCCTCCCCCTCAAGTTTCCCCTTTGGTGACTCACAGATTTCAAAAACAAACTTCTGGTTACCGAAGTAGATTTGCATACACCTTTTACTGAGCCATTTTGCCTCAAGGAATCTGACCTGCAGGAAGACTTGTTCCACGTTGTTTCTTTTCAGCCACATAGGACTAAGATGTTTCTTCGTAGGTTTAAAGTCTCCATGACCCAATCTCATCTCCCAAGGGGTAATCTCCTGACTGCCTCTCTGAGCCCCTGGCCCTCCAACCCCTGCCAGTGAGGCCAGTCAGCCCTTGGCAGCTCTCGAAGGCTCTGGGTAAAATCCTGTTCAGTGCTAGGAGAAAAAGAATGAAGGTAAAATGTTTTCTGGTAACCTTCCCCTGGGCTCATCAAGTTGTAAGATTCTGTCTCACTGTATCTCTCTCTCTTTCTCTACCTTCTCTCTCTGTGTGTGTGTGTGTGTGTGTGTGTGTGTGTGTGTGTTCTCATATGTGAGTATGCACTTGCATTTACATTTTCATTTGTCCGAACTATTTGCAAATAAAGCACAGGTGTAATAACGCCTCACTCCCAAATACTCCAGCGTGAATCTCTTAAGAATAAAGCCATTGGGCTTCCCTGGTGGTGCAGTGGTTAAGAATCCGCCTGCCAATGCAGGGGACATGGGTTCGAGCCCGGGTCTGGGAAGATCCCACATGCTGCAGAGCAACTAAGCCCGTGAGCCACAATTACTGAGACTGTGCTCTAGAGCCCGCGAGTCACAACTACTGAAGCCCACGTGCCTAGAGCCCGTGCTCTGCAGCAACAGAAGTCACCGCAATGAGAAGCCCGTGCACCGCAACGAAGAGTAGCCCCCGCTCGCCGCAACTAGAGAAAGCTCATGCACAGCAACGAAGACCCAACGCAGCCAAAAATAAATAAATAAAATAAATAAATTTATATATGTATAAAAAAGGAATAAAGCCATTCTCTTACATAATCACAATGCCAATATCCCACCCTTTCTAGTTGTATTCAAATATAGAGTTTATTTTTCTTTTCATTTTGGGGGATTGAATTATATTTTTTAATATGGGAAACAGTTAAAAGGTTCAAAAGTCAAAACTCTATGTATATAACAAGGTGTAGTGGGAGAAGCATTCCTCCCATCTCCATCCCTTACCCCCTCCCCCTGCTCATACTCATCCCTGTAGAAAGCCATTTTCATTACCTTCTAGTTTACCCTTCCTGTTTCTTTTTGTCCAAATAAGTGTGTGAGCGTGGAGTTCCTTTCTTCTTTCTTACTTACACAAAAGACAGCATGATTTTACATGGTGCTTTTTTTTTTTTAACTTAATACTCCTGGATATAACTCCCTGTATGTTCCTAGAGATCTTTCTCTAAATGAGGACTTGTTAGTTGAAAGGTAATACTTTTTAAGACATCACATAATTGAAATACACATGAGAATTGATGCATCATTATACTTTATACCAGTGACCTTGCTTTATTTAAATTTTTAGAAGAAAAAAATAGCAATTCTCTTAAATATTTATCTTTAGTTAATAACCAAACAGTATGGTTCTTTATATGTTTCCAAATAACTTCCATGTAGATTTTTTCATTTGCTTTCATGTAACTATGGGCATTAAGTGAGAGTGTGTGAATGCATCTGCATTTTCTTGGTTATCCCATTTAGCTGACTAATAAATGCAGGTCCAGAGGGTATAGGAGACTTTTTTTTTTTTTTTAAAGAATTTATTTATTTGGCTGCACCAGGTTTTTTTTTTTTTTTAAATATAATTATTTATTTATTTATTTATTTATTTATGGCTGTGTTGGGTCTTCGTTTCTGTGCGAGGGCTTTCTCTAGTTGCGGCAAGCAGGGGCCACTCTTCATCGCGGTGCGCGGGCCTCTCACTATCGCGGCCTCTCTTGTTGCGGAGCACAGGCTCCAGACGCGCAGGCTCAGTAGTTGTGGCTCACGGGCCTAGTTTCTCCGTGGCATGTGGGATCCTCCCAGACCAGGGCGCGAACCCGTGTCCCCTGCATTGGCAGGCAGATTCTCAACCACTGCGCCACCAGGGAAGCCCCTAGGAGACTTTTCTGCCATCACGCATCAGACCTTCCTATGAACATTCTGCAACCCTGCAATGACAAACTATTTTTAGTCACAATTTTAGCACATTCCGTAATTTTTTTTCCAATATAATTACTGTAACTATCTACCATGGGGCATATGATCATGCATTTCATGTACTTAGACCTATAACCATTGTTATTCCTTTGGCATAGTTTCAACATTTGTGAAGAGCCAGAAATTTCAAACTTCTAATTTTTTCTTGCCTAAATCATTAGTGACCCTTTGTGATGTTAGCAGACATGGGGCAGAGAGATAAACTTCAGAATCCATAAGACCTTTGGCATATTTTGATTGAGACAAATCTGAAGTGTTCCAAACTGCAAATTCCTTTTCTGCTTTTTAAATCATAGATTTAGATACACTAAAGCACGAACAAGGTTACTCTGTTTTCTGTTAATGTCCCCGTGATTTTTATGCCCCTTTATGCAAACAGGGAAGGTGACGTGCTTTCAGAATAGAGGAGAACTGGTTTCCTGAAGTAGAGACAGGTTGGGGATCAGTGCAGAGAATGGGGTGATCTACCAGATGCCCTTTCCATGCAGAAGGGAAATTTGAAGTTCCTAAGCAGTGAAAATCTAAACATAGGTTTAATGGATGACCATTTGTGAGTAATACAGAGGAGAGTTGGCCTTGGAAGAGAGACTTTTTCATCCAGTGTTTCCAAAAGACAATCAGCAACCCCAGTTTCGTCCAACAACTATTTATACAGTTTTTAATATCTAGCAGGCTTCAAGCTAGGCACTGGGGATAAACTGATGAATAAAGCACACTCCCTACTCTGAAGACTAGTCTAGCAAGGGCTAAATGTTTCTCTCAGATTTGGATCTTTATGACTTTGGAAACATGCAGGGAGGAACTGCTGGTGGTCAGTGGGGATTTGACAAGCCAGGGTCTGGTTATTAGTCACAGGCACAGAAGGGAGAAAAGTGAAGGGTCAAGCTCAGTGGGAAGGCTATTGGGTAGTGATGGTTATTGGGCTATTGAGCCATAGATGGGATATCTATTTCTTTTAAAGTCTTCCAAATGTTTTGAAAGGGTTCTCAAAACGAAATAGGCCCAGGAAAGAAATGTACTTGGCCTGCCAGATTTGCATTGGCTCTGTCCTCTGTCAGCAGTTAGACTGCCTCTGCTTATCCATCCATCCATGCTTCTCATCTGTTTCAGTAGGTCAGGGGAACATCAAATGAGCAGCCACTGGAAATACACTTAAGTCGGTCGGTAGATGTGACAGTCAAAGCGTCCTTGCAAAAATTAATTGTTCCCTAAGCCCATTTTTGACAATTACTCTTTTCATTGTATGGTTTGATTTTGTGGTTGTTTCTTATCTAATTTGTCATTTAGACATATGATAATGCCAGCTCACCCATTTTTTGGTGCAATGTCTGCAACACTCCACACACACGCACACACACACACACACAGACACACACACACACACACACCATCCTTCCACACATGCTTAAGTGCCACTAAAGATAAGCAGCAAAGAAGGAAAGATAAATTTACGTTAAGGATTGGGTCTAGGCTTATGCTCATGATTACTTTCAGAGTAAGGTGTAGGTACAGAATTTGCTCGTGAGTGGGGCAATTAAACAGCCCACCGGAGGTCACTTCTAGCCTTGAAACTCTTTATGGCTTCAGAGCACAGCGGAGTGTCCTGTTAACTACTCAGCAGAGTTTGCCTTCCTGCATGAAGCATGTGAACTTCACCTTCATCTGACCTCATTCGTTTTAGCCCATCTTATTTCTTAACTTGTTCAGTTTTTGATTCAGGGGGTCATTATGTATCTAGTGTGCCGAGTAAGATCTACTGACACTTTACTAAGAAGGATTATTGAGATGATCTCCATCCCGAGGAGGGAAGAGAAGGGTCTTCCTGGAGACATAGCCTCCACATTCTGCACGGCCTCTGTAAAGAGAGGTGATATCTCCCCAGTTTACTGTTTCTGATACACGGGAATATCCTTAGAACGATCAGGAAGACTTAAGTTTATTTCTCTCGTGCTGTCCTCTCTGCTCACACTGGTTCCATATTTCCCATCACATGCGTTGTCCTTATTTTCATCATCATGGTTCAGGTACCAATCCGATCTGTTACTCGTTCAGTCAATAAACCTTTATTGAGTACTGGTCCATGCCAGACACTTCACCGGCTCCTTTAGCCTACGTTAACAATAGATTACCTTATGAGGTGGTCTAATGTTTTATTAGCAGATATAATAGTTTATAATTTAGAAATGGAAATCAGGAGTAGTGGAGTAATGGAACTTACTGCCTCAGGACCAGGGATTCAACATGAACAAGACAGGCAGCCCGTCCTGTACACTAGGGTCTGCTGATGGCTTTACCAGCTAATCAGGGACCCCCTCCCCACCAAAACAGTGTGATAAAGAGCTTCTGTGCTATGTGTCTTTTTAATTTGTTATCTCTAATTTTTCTCTGGTGCTGTTCCCTCATGTTCTATGAGGATTGCAGGCATGGTATTAGTATGCCAGCATTTGAAACTTACACAAAAATACAGATTAAATTGAATAATAGCTCTATGCAAGGGTAAAAATATATTTTCATATGATCGTCATTTTCTTCAACCAAATGTCACTGTGTCTTTGCTGCTTTCGATTTTTTAATGATTCTATCCTCAATTTCTCCTTTTATTTACTACTGACACACAATTTGTTGGTTCCTTGTCAACAAATTAATACATATTTATTGAATGGCTATGTCTGGCATCATGGTAGATACTCTGTGGATAAAACAGATGTTTAATATGTTTGGAGCTTGGCTGTGAAGATAAAACTTTTGGTCATAAAATACGTGGAAAAAAGTGTCTAGCAGCTGTGTGTTGGTTATCATTATAATGGCAGTTCAAAGAAAAAGGTAAAGAGGGCTGCAGGAACTAGAGGAATCTTGCAGGAGGAAGGAGTTTAGCTGATCCTGAGTGCTGGGTAGAGTTTAGACCTGCACTGTCCGTGATGGTAGCTACTGGCCACATGTGGTTCCTGAGCACTGGAAATACGGCTAACTGGAGTCAAGACCTGCTGTAAGAGGAAAATGCACACTGGATTTTGAAAACTTAGTATGAAAACACATTTAAAATATCTCCCTCCTTAATATTTTGTATTGATTGCATATGGAAGTCATAGCCTTATGACTATATTGCATTAAATAAAATATATTAAAATTAGTTTTGCCTTTTTTCGCTATTTAAATACAGCTTCTAGAATATTTAAAATAACATGGAAGGCTGGCAGTTTGGCTTGCATCATCTTGTATAGATTCATCTATAGAGAGGAGGGGGCTTTGCAAATTGAATGAGGTGGAGGGGCAGGGAAGGGGGAGGCAGCTGGACCCTAGTCCTGTGGTGTGAGGATGTGATCACGGATGGAGTTGAGAGCCCGAAGAAAGAAGCTTTTGCGCACACTGTAGTTGACACACCGTTGGGAGAGTGGGCAACCCAGGTGGACATTACCGTTGGGCATGGTCTGGCAGATTAGATGTGTTTTTGACTGGGAGGAGAGATTTGGGTCAGAGAGATGGATTTGGAGATGTCATTTTGCACTTAAAATTCCGGAAGGTGCCTGAGGTTCTCACAGGAGAGAGGGGCCTTGGGATGGACCTCTAGGGCTCGGTTTATGAGCTCCTTCCTGGAGGTTTGCATCTGCTGCCCTGTGCCGCCTCTTCTGCTTCTGATGTTTGCCCTCTGGGAATGCATGTTTACAGCAAATGAAGAAAACTGGACTAGCTCTTGGGAAATGTTCCCCTTCAGTTTAGTTCCTAGGGACCAGCAGGGGACTACATAGATGCTTGGCGAGGAAGGTCTGGCAGCTTCGTGCAAAGGCTGGGGAGCCCGGGGACCCGTGAGAGCTGAGTGAAGGACCCATGGGCAGCAAAGGGGGTGTGCTGTCAGGCCGTGCGGGCTGGTTCCCTGGCCCGGACTCCTAGGGGATCCGGGGGGATCCTGGTAAAGGGACCAGGATGACAGACACTGACAAACTGGGAAACATCCTGGCCTGGCATTTTAGTTTCCTGTTTAACCAAGAAAGGACGCTGGGAGTTCTTTTCCTAAGTCAACAATAGACCATCTGATGAGGCAGTCTAATATTTTTAATTGATAGTTAGCTTATAATTTAGAAAGGGAAATGAGCAAGGGAGGAGTGAGTGAGTCTGAATGCTCCCTTGAAGTTAGTAAACTATGGTTTTGAAAGGTAAAACCAAGAACAGTTTGAACAGTGATGCTTTATTCGGAACACTGAAAACCTCCAAAGGTGGACTCCTTTGAAGGACAAAACTCATATCGATGTCTGTGTTCTGGAATGTACATTATAACTTCATCCTAATTACTTCATTGACATACCTCATTAGCAAGAATAAAAGTGATAATAGCTCACATCCATCAAACACAGCTCGCAGGCACTGGGAGGTGAAGAGTGCCCTCCCTCTCTGCTTGTGTTCATGCCTCGCTGGGTAACCATGGGCATTTTGCTTACCCTCTCTGTTCCATAGTCTCCTCACCTAAAAAATGGGTGAAAGAATTGTATCTACCTTCTAGGAATGTTTTGATGACCAAATGAGTTAATACCTAAGGGACATAGAACACATAGAATAATTTCCGGGACATAGGAGTTTGACAAACGTTAACTGTTCACTGAATGCTTACACTTATCTTCTTGGCCTCTAATATAAAGTGGAGAAAATTCTGTGTTGGAGAAGTCAAGCCAGAAGCTGGCAAGTATGTTGTGGAACCAGTATTCAACCCAAGCCTAGCCAGAGTCTCAAGCTTCTTCCCTAAACCTCCTTTTTAAAAAACTAAAAAAAAAAATTTTTAATTGAAGTATAGTTCATTTACAATGTTGTGTTAATTTCTGTTGTACAGCAAAGTGATTCAGTTATACATACATATACGTTCTTTTTTATATTCTTTTCCATTATGGTTTATCTCAGGGTACTGAATATAGTTCCCCATGCTATACAGTAGACCTCCTTGAATCAGTAAACTACAGCATGCGGGCCAAGTGGTGTCCTGCTGCCTGCCTCTGTAAGGCCCTAAAGCTGAGGATGGTTTTCAGGGATGAACACTGCAATTGAGTTAATCATAGGAAACACTACCTTTGAACCCAAATTAAGGGAAATGTTATCCCCACTCCCTCCCAAATAATTACAGTCTCTCATTAGTAGACTTGTGTTCTACAAGTGATTGTACTCAATCATTATTATTGTATTTTGGATTTCATGAATAAAAGACTTGGAAATGTGTTTTCTCTTTTGTAAGTATCTGCATAGTAACCTTGATTTTGACACTAGACCTGCAAAGCCTAAAAGACTCCTTGCTGGCCCTTTCTAGAAAAGGTTCGCTGGGTGCCACCCAAGCCACTCTTACTGCCTTCCTTTCTGCTAGCTACGAGGGCGCTCACTGTAGGAGAAAGTTTGGAAAACCAGAGACCTGGTCATTACAGATAGGGTGCAGGGGACTGAAGCTGGGTATCGGGGCGGGGAGGCGGGGGAGGAGTATGCTTGTAGAAGCAGGGCTGTGAGTGGCCACCGTGCTGTCGCATGTAACGTACCTACCGAGATTTTGGCCGGAACCTGTGCCCAGCAGGTGCTTCTGTGCAAAGGGCTGGGAGGGTATGTTTCTGAAGATCGCTTCTGCTCGGGGACATTGGCTAAATTTGTAGAAATAGGAACATTCTCCCAGATTACACTTTCCTTTCCACCTCTCAGGGATGCTCTAAATAAAACAGGTCCTCTAAAGATGTAAGGCTAGAAGCTTGGCAGGACTTTTCAAAAGCAACTTTAATATTTTTATTTTCCCTTGAAGGAGGCTTGGAAAACTCATTTCCACCACTGAGCTATTGGGAGATACCTGGTGCCTGGAATAAAAATCGTGTAACAACAACAACAACAAAAAATCGTGTAACAGATGGCTTCTGGGCGTGGTTAATGGGCTCTGGTAGCGGAGATGGTGGCATCTGGTGACAAGGAGCCCATGGTGATTTTGATTTTGTGAAATGAAAATAGACCAAAGTGTGTGGAATCTAAAAAAAGGGTACAAATGAACTTATTTACAAAACAGAAATAGAGTTACAGATATAGAAAGCAATCTTATGGTTACCAGGGGGGAAAAAGGGGGAGGAATAAATTGGGAGATTGGGATTGACATATATACACTGCTATTTATAAAATAGACAACTGATAAGAACCTACTGTACACCACAGGGAACTCTACTCAATACTCTGTAGTGACCTATATGGGAAAAGAATCTAAAAAAGAGCGGATATATGTATATGTATAAGTGATTCACTTTGCTGTACACCTGAAACTAACATAACATTGTAAATCAACTATACTCCAATTAAAAAAAAAAAAAATAGACCAAAGAGACGGAATTCTGGAGGGTGTGAGGCTTGAAAGGAGCCCTGAAGATGTTCAGGCTGTGTCAGCCCTTTCATGTCACAGGTGTGAAGATGGGGACTCAGAGATCTCAAATAACCTCTTGCCCAAGCTGGGGAGTGGCGCCGAGGTAGACGCAGGGCTTCTGGCCAACCTCCTCCTTTACTTTGTCGCCGAACTGCTTCAAACCTTTTTGTTTCTGAAACTTGTGTAACATTTAAAACAAGTCCAGATCTCTTCGTGAGGACCCCAGTTCTCCCAAACCCTTCACCAGAAATGCCTGGCCCTCTGTTCCAGAGACTGCCCGCAGGTAATGAGACCGCCGTCACCGTACACCTCACCTGGTTCCTGACTCAGGGCGCCCACCTGGCCTTGAGCTCGCCTAGCCACCATTTCTGCCCCCTGCTTTCGAGCAGCTGAAACAGTTCAAGACTTGACTTAAACAGTAGCCCACGAGCAAATGTTAAAATTGAAATCTGGGCTTTGGGCCATACAAAACAGGGTGGGAGTTTTTATTTTCTGCCAATTTTGAGTCAAATGAACATCCACTTTCTTTAGATTGGGAGAATGAGGCAGAAAACGTCTTACTGGGAAACCCCTGCCTTTCATCTCTAGATGTTTGTTGTCCTGGGCGCTGCTGCAGAATTGTCACTTTACGGCACAAGGACCTGATTAAGGAAAACCCCACCAGAGTAAGCTAAGCCCTGGTCCATTAGTTTGTGTTCATTTGCATGTCCCTTGCTTTCTCAGAACATGTACTTGACCCGGGAGCATCTGTGTTACCATGGAATGCTGTTTCTTTAGCTGTTAGACACCAACATTTGAATAGTTTCCCTCTCAAGGCAGAAAACCTTTGTGTTCTGCGGGCTTCTCTCTATAGAGCACGAGAACCGTGCCTTATTTCTGCACGATTATCCAACTGGTAGTCACACTAGGGGTCTGTCCTGTATGCGTTATGTGGCATATGACCAAGAGCAAGAATTCTACTCTTTCAGCCTTGGAAGGGGATTTTCGCAAGCGCAAGAGTAAACCGTTGCCTGAGTGGTTAAATGATCGCCCAGCCTCACACTGTGAAGTAGCAGCAGAAGGGTGACTGGTGTTCCAGGCTGGGCTTCCTGTTGATCTTTATCTGGTTATTAAAATAATTTGAACTTTTTTTGATATGGGGTAAGTCTTTAACAATTTCCAAAAAAATACATCTTAAGGATCTTTCCAAAGAAATTCATTTTATGCCTCTTCATTATTTTTCTGGATTTGAAGGTGGTGGTGTTTTTGTGTATGTGTGTTTATGTACGTGTGTGGAAATGCAGTACTTCTGACCTCTGCTTCCATCATCGGCTGGCACTGGGAGAAACTTGAAAATCAATTTCACTCTTGGCTTACACGTCCATTGTAAGTCCGGGTTTCTTTTGTGCCCGAGAGTCTCATCTCTTCCTGTTTCTTCAGTGTTCATCTCATTTTCATATCATCTTGCCTATTTCATGGTATCCCTTAGTCTTGGAGGAACTTGTAGACATAAAATAACTCATCCGATCTTCAAAAGGGGACAACGGGTTGCTACTTCCATCTGTTGAAAGCCTTCCTTCCGCTTGTGAGGTGCTCTGACATATGGATTGTCTAGTTTGGTGCTCACAAAATCTGTTGAGCCATTCATGATGGTAATTGCCTTTTTATTTTCAGAGCTCACTTCACTATGCCCTATACCGTCCTGGAGGTTTTGTCTGTTATCCAGTTTAATTCCATTAGCCATCCTCTCATTTGATGGACGCTATTGGCCACTTCCTCCTGTCCTTGTGGGAACACCTGTATCCTTGGCTCTTGACACATCAATCTCCCGGTCTTGCCTCTGCTTCCCCTGTGGACCATCCCGCTCTGTGCCAGTCACTACCCACTGGTCACCCTCTACCTCTCCTCTCCTCACACCATCATCTCTCCCTTGGCAAACTCACCTATGCCCGGGTTTTCCATTAGGTCTACTGGTTGGTCTCCTTGACTCACAAATATATATCTCTGGTCTAGACCTTCTCAGCAGGTCCTACACTCATAGGCACAGTAGCCTTCTGAGATGAAAAGTCAGTCTCATCTTGGCTCTTTCAAAGACACCTTGACTCAACACATCCTTAGTCAAAGTCATGACTTTTGCCCCTGTCTCTGGTCCTTTGCCCTGGACCTTTGAAGCAGCCTCTTACCTGGTCCACCCACATCCACTCCTGTCTCATCCAATACATTCTCCACGATGTGGCCAGTGTGATCTTTTCAAAGGCAGATCCGACTTAACATCTTTTTATCTAAAACTATTCATTAATCTTGGAATACGGATTTTAGAATAAAGATCAAAATACTTATCATGGCCCCCACAGCCCTTGGCATTTTGACCCCAGCCCTCTTATCCAGCTTCATTTCATATTACAGTTTCCCTTCTTTTCTCTGCAATGCCCCCTGCCCACTTGTTTTTTTTTTTGCAGCCATCATATTACCATGCTTCTTCTCTCCTAGGAATCTTTACAAATGATGCTCCTTTTGCCTAGAACGCTTTTCTCTTCCCTCTCTGCCTTGTTAATCTCTGCTTAGATTCCCTCTCAAAACTCCTCTTAAGTCAGCCCCTTTTGAATATATTTTTATCATATCAGGTACTTCTGCAGTTGTAACACTTACCCAGTTGTAATTTTATGTTTATCCTTATGATTGATGTATCCACTAAAGCTTGTATCTTTTTTTTTTTTTTTCTTTTTGGGTGATATGTACGTGAAGTTTATTTTGAACACTGTTATGATTTTGTTTAAAAACAAAAGGCGTACTGGAAAAACTTAAATACAGGAGTAAGCAAAGAACTAAAAACTGTTTCCCCTCGTATTTCATTGCCCTGAGATAACCCATAGTAACGTTTTGGTGTGGCTTTCCAGAAGTCAGTCTGCACGTACGTAAACATACGTGTGTTTATATAAATGGTTGTGGACACGTTTAGGGAAATGGGACCCTCTGTGTTGCTTGCCAGGCTGCTTGTTCTGTTCAGTGACATGCCGGAGACTTCCTTCCGTGTCGATGTACTCTGTATCACCATATTGGACGCCTGTATTGTTTCTGTGATACCCACGTACCGTGACTGACTTACAAGCTTATGTCTTCTACTCTACTGTGAACTCCACAAAGTTGGGGATACTTTCTGGAATATCTAACCATTGTTTTCCCCACTACTTAGCTAGTGTTTGGCAAATAGTAGACACTATATAAATATTTATTGAACAAATGAGTCCCGTTTTACAGATGAGGAAACCGAGGCTTAAAGAGGTTAATTGAAAGCTTACTCAAGTTTCTTAGACATGCATTGTTTAGTTGTAAGTTCTAGAATTCCCCACAAATTAGCCAAAGAAAAGGGGGAAAAAAGGACACAGGGTAATTATTGAAGAATACAAGTGCAGGACTTGAAGCAAGAAGAGAACTCTGTCAGCAACCAGGAGGGTGGTACAGTGTCTCTGTCCTTTCTCTCTGCCCCTGTTCACGGGCTCTTTCTCTCCCTCGGCGTGTGGGGTTCTCATCCTTGCTTCTCTCTGTTCATCTCTGTCCTGCTCGGTTGCAATGGCCATACAGCTCCTATTATATTATCATCCACGTTCAAGGTCTGGGGGCCACTGAACAACTGACTCACAGGGAAAACCATGGGAAAGTTGTCGTGTTCCAATTAAATTCCTGGGAGAGAGATCAGATTGCCTGGGACTTGCTTCCGAATCATTTCTGCCTAATAAGGTGTCCATCCCAGACCCACTCCCTATCCACTGTCCTCTGGGTGGGCCACCTGCTGCCAGTCCTCAGAATGGGTTGGAAGAGGTGATGTGTGGAGACAGCAGCCATCTTCCAAAGCATCTTCCATCACAAAGATGGCAGAGTGGAAATGCGAACTCTGTGGTCTTTGCATCATGCTTCCTGTGTGTGCCCCCAAAGTAAGCAGGTCTCTGTCAAATTCATTTGTGAACTTTGAAATTCTCAGTAAAATGTGTGCTTTGATGTATGACCATTATATCTACCAATGGTGAATGCTCCATATCTGCCAGGTATCTTAAATGCACTTAAATACTTCCTCTCATTAAACTTCATAATAGCCTGTTTTTATCCCCCTTTTGTTGGATGAGGAAACAGAACAGGAGAAGTTAGGTAATTTGATGAAAGATGTGGCACTCGAAATCTTCTGCTTGCAAACGGAAAAGAAATCCTTGCTAAGTTATGAGCTGAGAATATTGATACCTCTTTTACAGTGGCAAATCAGAAAGGAAGTAAGGTATACATGTAAACTTAGTTTTAGGATTTTCCCAATCTTGATGATATTAAGGAACAGCCAACATCTCTTTTGTTTGGAGCTTGAGTTACATGGCGCTCGAGTTACATGGAGCTCATCTCTTCTCAACTTTGAAGTGGCGTTTTAGAGCAATAACCAGTAACCAAAATGAGAAGTCATTAAAGAATCCATATTCTTAACTCTGCCTGAGATATACCATTCTGTCATTCATGTACAGGACTTTTTATTTATTAGGCTTTATTGGCATAGTTCCTAAGCCCTACTAACACGTTAAATACAGAAATGAGACCATTATAATGAGTAAAGGTCATATTAGGAGTCCCTGAAATGTATCATAGCAACAGCATAATGCAGTTTGATTCAGAGTTATACATAATTATATTTAAAGTGAGCTGTGGGTCATTTTAAACTGATATCCTATAGGGTAAGCCTTCTAGAAGTAAGAGGCGTAAGGCATATGACGGGCTTAAAATGACCCCACTTACACCTTTTATAAAAAAGAACCTTACTTTATGTTAGCTTCTCCATCGGTGTCTTGGACACAAGAGTCAGGCATGCTTTATCTGAAGTTATGGGGCCAGAAAGCCGTAGAGGTAATTGAAGGAAAGATGCATGAGAGTCTTGTATTCAGCCGAGTGGAGAAGGCATTTGGGTCTGCTGTTCCTGTTTGGTCACTGGAATTCTGTGGAACCTTGGCGGGGATGAGATGGCTTCTTGGAGACGAGCAGTGGGAGAGCTCTGAGGGCGCAGGTCTCCCCACTCTCCTGCCATCCAGTGTCGAGTGCCTGTAGTTGTGCTATGAAGAGAGAAACATAAAACCTTAAAATAAGGTGACACAAAAGGACAAATATTATATGATTCCACTTCTATGAAATCTCTAGAACAGGTAATTTCATAGAGACAGGAAGTAGATTAGAGGTGACTGGTGATTAGAGGGGCTGGGTGAAGGGGTCATGGGGAGTTTTTGCTTTATGGGGACAGAGCTTCTGTTTGGGGTGATGACAAATTTAGGAAATAGTGGTGACGGTGGTGCAACACTGTATATGCAATTAATGCCACTGAACTGCACACTTATGTTGAAAATGGCAAGTTTTTAATTAAAAGTTTTTAAAGAGTGAAAAAAGAAAAAAAAAAAAACCTGCAGTGGGATTTTTTGCACAGTGGAGATCTTACTTAGGGCATCAACGGCAGGTCGCAGGGCCTCGGCTACTCCCTTCAGGATCCTGAGGAGGTCGGGCTGGTTTTTCCTTTGGAGAGAATGAATCTTCACTTCCCTTCAGAACGCGGAGCACAGATTCTGGCTTCTGCCCTGTTATTTATTGCTGCCAGGCCAAGGGGAGCCAACCAAGGGCATCACACGGGTGCCAGGCTGGGTTTGACTCTAACTGACATATGAGGTTTCTGAGGACTCAGCGTGCTATGCCCAAGGGACTGAATATGGAAATAGCTCGTTTCCTGCATCTGGATTCCAAAAATAACCCCAAGACTCCTAAATAAACTGGAGTCCCTCATCAAGATCCACGCAATGGCACCTCCCTGTAGGTGAGGCCACATATGAGGCCCTTTGGGTACTTGGAATTAAACCCACATTGAATGGTCTCCAAGTCAGACTCGTTTTATAGAGAATTATTTTCTCCTCTTATACTGAGGTTGCTCTTTTATTCTTTAGAGTCTCAGACATAAATTTGTGTGTGTGTGTGTGTGTGTGTGTGAGTGTTCGCGCGAGTGCGGGTAAGAAAGCATCCACAGCTCTGGCATTTATAACGGCGGGTTAGGAGCAGGTACCCTAGAGCTGGACTGTCCAGATTCAAATCCTGCGTCCTCCATGCAGGAGCCATGTCATCTCCACAAGGAACTGAACTCCCCGGGGGTTGTTATAGGAATTAAACGAATTAATACAGATGAAATGCTCAGGACAGGGCCTGGCACATAGTAAGTACTCAGTGGATGTGAGCCATTATTATTAGCAGTCATAGTGGTGGTCTGAGTACTAGTGTGTTTGTTTGTTTGGATGCTATATAAGAAGCAAGTTGTGTTTTGGGAAAGAGAGTGCATAGGAAGATAACATAAAAGGTGGAAATTAAGGACACGTTAGGAAGACATGAAGTGCTGAGAGGTGACACGTGTCTGAAACAACTGGAATCCCTTCAACCTATTGCCATTCAGTTTAATCTAAAGTGAGAGTTGTAAATAAATTCATTTTTATCATTTTTTAGATTCCACATATAAATGATATCGTATGATATTTGTCTTGTCTGACTTACTTCACGTAGTATGATGATCTCTAGGTCCATCCGTGTTGCTGCAAGTGGCATTAATAGACTCACAGACATAGAAAACAAGCTTATGGTTACCAAAGGGGAAAGGGGGGAGGGATAAATTAGGAGTTTGGGATTAGCAGGTACAAACTACTACATATAAAATAGGTAATGCGTACCGCCAGGAAGAGTAGCCCCCGCTCGCGGCAACTAGAGAAAGCCCCTGCACAGCAACAAAGACCCAACGCAGCCAAAAATAAATAAATAAATAAATTTATAAAATAAATAAATAAACAAAATAGATAAACAACAAGGACCTACTGTACAGCACAGGGAACTATATTCAATACCTTGTAATAACCTATAATGGAAAACAATCTGAAAAAGAATGTACATATGTATATCTGAATCACTTTGCTGTACACGTGAAACTAACACAACATTGTAAATCAACTGTACTTCAGTAAACACGAATAGAGAGACAGATAGATTGTGGAAGGGCTATGGTAGTGAATAGATAACATAACCATTTGAAGACTGCAGTCGTGGAGCTAACGATGGAAAGTATCAGTGTGGTAGAAACTCATCTATATGCATACAAAGGGTGTGTGTTCAGTAAAAGGTCCCTGGCTAGGTAGTTGAACTTCCTGAATTTGTTTAAAAAAATGGCATCTGAGAACTTAAGTGACTTACCCTAAGTAATATTCACTTTAAAAGTGATCTGGAAATTTCTCATTGAAGGCCCTTTTCATTATTCTATGGGACAGTTTTCCACACATTTTGTGAACAAGGGATGAAAAAGTTATTTTGCCAAGTTCCTAATTGGTCAGAATGTACCTAGTATTTGATGAAGCAAAACATCTTTCAAAAACCAAAAAAAAGAGGAAGATTAGTGGAGTTAGGGCAAAGGTTTGAAAGATTTACAGCATATTTGTAATTGCTTTGGCACTAAAACACCTGGAGGCATGAATGATAACCGTTTACATTGATGTTAAGAGTTAGAACCGATACTGAATAATGTAAGGCAAAGCAGCATTCAGCAGTGAACACTGTGGGTTTTTTTCCTTGCATGAGAACAAACTGCTCATCCCCTCTTGTGACTTAATGCAGAAACTGACCCCGACATGCACAGTCACTTTCGTTGTTCAAGGGTAACCCTGGTACCTATGCCTATGGTAACGATTGTTATGTGTAAGCCTTAACACTAGCATATAAGCTCATTGACAACATCATTCAGACGTTTGTACCTTCCTGTATATCTAGCAAATATCTTTCATTTTGCTGCTACTCAGTAATTATTTCTGAATGAATAATGGATGAATATACAGTAGAACAAATAGTTCATGCCATTATAGACAATAGATTCTTTTTAATTTTTATTTTATATTGGAGTATAGTTGATTAACAATGTTGTGTTAGTTTCAGGTGTACAGCAAAGTGATTCAATTATACATATATCTATTCTTTTTTAAGTTCTTTTCCCATTTAGGTTATTACAGAATATTGAGCAGAGTTCCGTGTGCTATACAGTAGGTCCTTGTTGGTTATCTATTTTAAATATAGCAGTGTGTACATGTCAATCCCAAACTCCCAATCTATCTCTCCCCCCTACCCTTTCCCCCCAGTAACTGTAAGTTTGTTCTCTAAGTCTGTGAGTCTGTTTCTATTTTGTAAATAAGTTCATTTGTATCATTTTTTTTAGAGTCCACATATAAGTGATATCATATGATATTTGTCTTTCTCTGTCTGACTTAGTTCACTTAGTATGATAATCTCCAGGTCCATCCATGTTGCTGCACATGGCATTATTTAATCATTTTTATGGCTGAGTAATATTCCATTGTATATATGTACCACATCTTCTTTATCCATTCGTCTGTCAATGGACATTTAGGTTGCGTCCATGTCTTGGCTATTGTAAATTGTGCTACAGTGAACATTGGGGTGCATGTATCCTTTCGAACCATGTTTTTCTCTGGATATATGCCCAGGAGTGGGATTGTAGGATCATACAGTAGCTCTAGTTTTAGTTTCTTAAGGAAATTCCATACTGTTCTTCATAGTGGCTGTACCTATTTATCAATACATTCCCACCAACAGTGTAGGAGGGTTACCTTTTCTCCACACCCTCTCCAGCATTTATTGTTTGTAGGTTTTTTGGTGATAGCCATGACCATTGTGAGGTTATATCTCATTGTATTTTTGATTTGCATTTCCCTAATAATTAGCAATGTTGAGCATCTTTTCCTGCATCTCTTGGCCTTCTATATGTATAGACAATAGATTCATAATAGCACCTACCCAAATGACCTTAGTAATACTGAATAAAATGTTTTCTTCGGTTCCTGCTTCAACCTTCCAAATTCTGCTTAAGCTGGGTAAGATTTCTTCCTTAAAATATTGTTAACAATTATTTAAAACATTTCTCTTGATAATTGACAGTAGCCAGTGCACTATAGGTTTAAAAATATATAAATCAAGTGACACTTGGAGACCAGTTCCCTCAACTGCTGTCAAAAGAAACATTTAAAACTAAATGGTTCCAGTCTGACCAGCTGACTGGGCGCTGCACAGCCCACACTTGCTCCTTTGTCCAAGACCTCATCCCCGCCTGCTGATTCATCTCTTGTCAGGTTTGACTTTCTCACCAGATGGTAGGCTCCTTAGGTGACTTGATGTTTTTGTATTAATTATGAAAGTCATAATCGTCTTTACTACTTGTATGAAATATGGGGAATACTAATAAAGTGTAAACCCACAGCCCATCTTAAGGAATAGAATGTTACCAGCACATTCAAGTCCTCTCTGTGCTTTCTGCAATTCCATTGCCCACTGCACGACATCAACCCCGATTTTGTGCTTACCACATCTTTGTTATTCTCTTTCCAGTTTTTCTACTTATGTACGTATCATAATAGTAATTTTGCATGTTTGGAATCTACTGTAAATGGAAACATACTATATGTATTCTTTTATATCTTGTGTTTTTCAGTCAGCACTATAATCATGAGACTTGCTCATGTTGAAGCTGTAGCTATAGTTCTTCCATTTTCACTGTTTTTAGTAATTTCTTGCCTGTCTCTCTCCCTCCTTCCCTCCCTCCCTTTCGTCCATGTAGATTTATTGAATTCTTCTCATGTGCCAGACACTGTACTAGGCTCTGTGGAGAGACACAGCAGTAAATAAAGCAATCTCAAAATTCTTGCCCTCGTGGAATTTAAATTCCAGGTGGGGACACAGATACTAAACAAAATTAATTGTTACCATATTTGTATGTCAGATGTTTGTAATTGTTATACAGAAAGCTAAAGCATGACAGAGGTTAGGGAGCCTGGTATGCAGGGATGATTTTCAAGGGAAAATCATTGAAAGGGATGGTTAGGGAATATGGCACAACTCATTTAACTATTTTCCTGCTGCTGGCATTTGGTTGTTTCATTTTGAGGCCATTATGAACACTGCTTTGTGTGTCTTCAGCTGCAGAGGTACAGAGTTACCTCCCAGGTATATATTCCTAGGGATGGGACTGCTGAATTTTCTAAAGTGCCAAATGGTTTTTCGTTGATAATGATTTATTCGTCTTTGCATCTTTAGAAGCTAGCACAGCGCATGGCACAGAGTTGGGCTAATATTTGCTTGACTAAGTGGAACTTCATTGCAGAAACAGGAACAACAGGGGTTGATATTCAAAATCTCCTTCACCGTGTTGATTGTGCTCTGTTGTCAAGGTGTTGGACCTTGCGTGGAGAGCAGAAATTGGCCTTCCATTTGTCTTCTGTGCTAAATTATTCTTAGGGAATGCCTTCTGACATTTGCCAAGTTCATGTTGGCTGTGACAGTTGGAGTTGCTAAAGCCTCTTTAATAATGAAGGAACCCTGCAAGTAGATTCTAGCTGTTTATTGCAAGTATCTCTCACTCTCCTGTTTGAAACAACCCTTGAAGAAGCCAAGTCCTCTTTATAGGACACCCTCCCCGCCCTTCCTCTGTGCTCCTGGCTTCTGAAGCCTGAGGAGAGACTGTTCCAGCTTCTTGTATGGAATCACAAGTCTCCACTTGAACTTGCCCCTTTGTACATTCCTGTCTGGCTGATGTTTTGGCAAATAGAATGTTACACATTAAAATTGATCCTTGCTTGCTTGTGGAAAATGAATCTAAGGTACTTGGGGAATTATTTGGGCTTGGGAAGGCTTGATGCCTCATAAAATGAGGTTCTGGACTGACATACCCTTGAAATATGTCAAGCCCCAGAGTTGTGTCTCTACTTTCTAAATATTTAAAATAAAAATGGGTGGTTGTATCCAGTCACTCTGTGTATGAGTGTCTCATCATGTTATAAAATGTCCAGTCTCAGCATTTAATATAAACAAATTCATTTCTTATGAAGCCCTTTTGAGACGTGATCATTGGAAACTGTTCATCCTGGTTAGCATGTTTAACAGATGAATTGGGAGTGCTTTTTTTTTTTTTTTTTTTTTTTAACAGTCCTCATTCTTTCCGGTATATATTGAACCCTTTAGTTACCAGCTAACTTTTCTTTATTAAAAGTTGGGGTAAAATATTCTTCCTACCAAAGGGTTCTTGGCATATACGTTATAAGATTCCTGTGTACTTCTCTCTCTCCTCCATCATTACAAAAGTCGTAAAGTGCATTTTTGTCATATTAATGAAAACAACAGAACAGTTGGGCCTTTTTTTCTCATTTTAGTGTAATTGATCATTCTTAAATTTTGACTCTAGCTTTTAACAGTAATTTTCATCTTCAATCTGGTGGGTAGGTCAGTTATGATGTCAATAATATGTGTGTGTGTGTGTGTATATATATATATATGTGTGCATGTGTATGTGTGTATGCATATGACATATTTGGTGAAATTTATTCTAGGTTTTCTCAAAGAAGATGTTAAAAGTAAACGCCAGTGTTCGTGAGATTTATTGAATAAATACATAAAAAAGAGACACACACTCTCAGTATCAGTTAGAGCAAGAAATGAAAAAAGGAATAAAAAAAGCCTGAATTGCCGTTTAGTATAGAAAAAAGTATTAGTCACCATATGCCTGAAATACATTCAAAAGTTATAAGGTTTGCTCTTTTGGTTCCTGTACTTATGATGCACAGCACTGATATTAAAAGGCCTGGTAACAGTTATGTAGTCTTTATTAAAAAAAGTAAACATTTCAAGTCTATCAGCACATAAGAAAAAAGTTACATTGTATTTGTGTGTGGCTTCTTTTTGAAATAAAGATACAACTTGGGAAAAGTAAATAAAACTAAGCATTTATGGATGTTTCTAGTATGTCACTATTAAAATAACAGTAATAAAAATAGTACATTTCCCTATTTTTAGAGAGAAAAAGGCACATGATCTTTCCCATTAAAGTGAATGGCAGTTGGCTGCATCTCCCTATCTTTCTGATATGATTTTTCCATGCCATAAAAGTATGATTAGCTTGTGCTTAACAAAAATTTGTCAAGTTTCCATGGAGAAAATATCTAGTGAAACCTAGACTGTTTCTAACGTGACACCATATTTTTACAACAAAAATGTGAAGCTGAGGAAGGGTAATAGTCACGCTGAAGGAAACCTTCATCTTCATTCAACAAAACAGTTTGATTATATTTGTGAAAGTAGAAAAGGGAAAAATGCAGTCTTTGTTAGGGACCCTCCATGTCGTGTTGTGTAAGGCAAGGTTCTCTAGAGAAACAGAACCAACAGGATGTGTGTGTGTGTGTGTGTGTGTGTGTTTATGTCCACATGCGCCCACACGCATAGGAATTGGCTCACACAATTACAGAGTCTGACAGTCCCAAGATCTGCAGTTGGTAAGCTGAAGACCTAGCAGGGCAGGTGGTGTGGTTCCAGCCTGAGTTTGAAGGCCTGGGAACCAGGAGAGCCAATCGTACAGTTCTAGTGAATGCCTGCAGGTTCAGCACCCAGAAAGAGCCAGTGTTTTCTGTTCAAGTGTGAAGTCAGTGGGAAAACTGAAGTCCCAGCTCAAGGCAGTCAGGCAAGGAGGAGTTCCCTCGTACTCACTGGAAGGGAAGCCTTTTTGTTCTCTTCTCGTCTTCAACTGACTGGACGAGGCCCACCTACACTAGAGAGGGCAATCTTCTTTTCTCAGCCTACAGCTTCAAACGTTAACCTCATCCAACACACTGTCACAGACACATGAAGAATAATGTTAGACCAAATACCTGGGCACTGTGTGATTCAGTCAAAGTGACATAAAATTAACCATTATCCACATCAAAAAAAAAAAAAAAGATGTTATTTTTGAAGGCTAGGAAGAGAAAATCACAGAGGATGGGAGAATAAGGCATTTACAGGAATCTGTCCTGGAAAATTCACATCTCTTCTGTGTCCTGTATTGAAAATAGATTGAAGATGATGTAAAATGCTTCAGGCTGTAGACATTTTAATGTTTTAGTGAGAGAAGAGTGTGGGGTCCAGGTTCACTGTTACATTGAAAGAGAATTTGGATAGGAATAAGACTCAAATTGATCAGGTTTCCCAAAACCTGTGCTCCAGGACCTTTTTAAAACTTTGGAGCGTAAGTAGTAAAAAATAAACAGCTAGCATTTCAATTATAAGTGCATTTGGCAAAGAAGCACTGGCTTCTCTTGTTTTATTTAGGCCGGCAGACTTAGGAATACCAAACAATAGTTGAGTAATTTCCCCCAAGGATGCCTATAAAGCATTTAATTCAGTTTGGTGAACTTGAGTAAGCGCCATGTGCACGGCACTGAGCTGGGTGTGATTATATGGGACGTGACTCGGAGCAAACACTCAAGGACAGAAAGGACCTTGGCTTTCTAAATGTGAACATGACCTTTGGGAACTAGACGCTAGTTCCAACCCTGGAAACTGTGTTTTGTACAAGAAGCAGGCTTCTGAGAAACATATTTTACTGCAAATGAATAGATATTGCAAGCATTTGAAAAAACAAATGGCTACTTTTCTGCAGTCTCTGAAAGAGTTTTGAAGGCCAGGGGCTTCTTAGCACTGGTGTGTGAAATGCAGTGTCCTGCTTTGTATTGCCCTCTTTCGTGACCTATCTGTAGTGACTGGCCTTTCTCCTGGAAACTGGCAGTCGGTTCTGAAATAGATGTGGTATGTATACCAGAGAAAGGTTGTCAGAAAAGGTTTATGGCAGGACCACTTTTTCCCCCAAATTAGACATTGAGTCTCACAGGCTCCTTACAGTGGTGGAGCTGAGGAAACAGTCATTTTTATCAAAGTGACGTGTGTTTACTGCTGATCTGGTTGGTTCATACTGTACTGCCACACTTTCAACAGTTTTAAACCTATAGCACCCTGAGGGCACCAGCCGCTCGCTCTTCAGCATAACTCTTCAGGACTCTTTCCCCCTTGTTCCTTTTTTTTTAGACTTTATTTTTTAGAACAGTTTCAAGTTCACATCAAAATTGCGTGGCAAGTACAGAAATTTTCCATGTATCTTTTGACCCTACACCTGCGTAGCCTCCCCATTTTCAACATTCCCCACCAGAGTGGGACATTAGTTCCAACTGATGAGCGCACACTGATACATCATTAGCACCCGGAGTCGAAGGTTACATTAGGGTTCACATAGATGTTGTACGTTCTGTGAGTTTGTGTAATGACATGTATCCACAGTTACAGTATCATACAAAGTAGTTTCACTGCCCTGAAAATCTTCTGTGCTCTACCTGTTCATGCCTTCCTGCCCCCTAACTTTAGGGGACCTTTTTTTTTTTCCTGTGGCTAATTAATGACTTCCGTACTTTTAGATCTCTACTCAGTTCATACATTTCATCAATACAAAAAACAATTCACTTCTTTTTCATCCAGACTATAGAGGAGAATGTTAAATATTTCAAAATTTTAATATTCTACTGTACAGTTAGGAAGAAGGAAAAAAAAAACCCATTTTTTGTATTGCGAAAATGTATGAACTAAATAGAAATCTATAGAATCACAGAACTGGACTGGAGGGAAAGTTAGTGAATACTGAATTAATTTCTTTCATCTTATACATCAGGAAACGGAGGCCATGAAGAATTAAGGTGTTTGCCCAACTATATGTGAAATATGTCTAAAAATGTTTCCTGGTTTGTAGGAAAAGATGTCTCCAAAGTTTATTTTTCTTCCCAATAAAACTATACTAGTTGAATTGAACTAATTAGAAAATGTGAGCGTCTGCTTGCAGATCAGCTTCAGTGCCCATTACTTGGGGGTCTAGATGATCTTCATTAAGAGCTCCTTTCCTTTTCCTTAAGCCTGTCTCTTTCTTGTCATCAGAATTATGCTATTCTGCTGGATTCGGAGTGTGCACGTCCAAGGTGAAGGAGGTGACCAGGGTCTGTGGCTGTCCAGCTCTACTGAAGGCCATTGGATGGTCCACCTCTCACCTCACTCCAGGCAGCCCCTGCGCACTTGCCAGCTCTCAAAAAATGCCTTCCAGTGTCAGGCTGTAGGGTGTGTGTTTTCTGCTGTCCACACACCCCTCAGCTGAAACTTGGAAGACCAGTTGCCCCTCATCTGACTGTAACTGTGTGGGCTGGTTCCTTTTGAGCTTCTGGTTTATAGCTGTGCTTTCATTTAATGTCATTTATTAATGACATTTTAAATAAAACTTTAAAATGTCATTGTTTCAGCAGCTAAACATCTTTTCTGCACAGGCGATTCAAATCCCAAAACAGAACTGAAATCATAAAACCTAACCAAGAGTTTGATTCTACTATTTAAATCAGCGGCAGCTTAACATGTTTTCTCTCTTTCCAAATGATGCCTTTTAACTAGCAAAGTAGAAACTGAGGAATGCCGTAGCTTGGCCATCGTTTCTTTAAAATTATACTAGCAGCAATTGAAGTGACTTCTGGGGAATCTTCTAAGACCTCTAAACTGTGACCTACCCCACAGTAATTGGAAAATGAACAGGTGTGGCATGCCAGAAGATTAAAGTTTTTGCTTTAAAATAGAGAGGTGGAATAGGGCTTGAGACAGTGATTTGAGTCCAGTGACTTTTCCCCTCTACTAATATGTAAATAGTTTATAATAATAAAATTATTTGACCATGGTATAGACATACTTTTTCAGAGGAAGTATTTTCCTTTTTTTTTTTTTTCCTGTTCCTGTTTACATACATATGAGGTGGTAGCTTGGCATTTTGAGCTGATGACATTTGGATGGAGTTTGTGTGAGTGGGCATGGAATCACCCTGGAACCACCTGGGTGACATAAAGGAGAATAAGGCTTTTGGGTGAGATTCCCTCTGGCACTTGTAGACTTCTGTCTCTTGATCATTAATGTTTTCTCCCATTGTGACGGGGTTTAGCAGTGCCGTGACAAATTCAAGTGCCCTCATGGCTGGGCAGATAAGATGAATGACTAGTTCATCTGATCGGGGCAGGGAGGGAGGGGGGAGGGGTCTTTCACCCTGTTCTTAGCACAGAGATTTAGCCCAGAATTGTCAGAGCTTCCAGGTTGCATTTTCTCAGAATCCCATTTTTTCAAGGGATTCTAAAAAAAAAAAAAAAATCTGTATTTTTATGTGAAATATCCAACTTAAAAAATTTTAATTTAAAAAAAACCAAACACCACGTGGACCAAATCAAAGATGTCTGTGACTCCCTGGTTTGTGATTCTGGGTGTGAGGTTCCCAGGTCTGTCCAAATGTTTTTAACATTTACTACTGGAAGAAACTTGCCATAGTAATTTAACCTTTCTGGGGTGTAGTTTTTACTTTTTAAAGTTGAAGTAATGATGCTTGCTTTACAAAATGATGAGGATGAAATCAGAGAGGGAAAATGGAAACACTTCGTAATTGCAGAGTCTTTTAGAGGCTTTGAATATTACGTGCAAGGACAAAATGTGGTAACGTTCCGAATGGCTTCAGCAGAACCACCGGTAGTGGCCCCGGCTTGTGCCAGCTGCTTCACAGCTGTATCCCACTAGCTAAACGGTGAACGAGGCTAAAACGAGGAGGAACCAACCTAGCTCTTTTGCTGAAATACCAAACAGAGGCCAGTGACCAGCAGCTCTGTTTATTGTGTCCTCTTTGACTTTGAAGAAGAAGATGGGATTTAGGTGGTGGACAACTGACTTAAAGACAGATGTGTCCCTTGGGGGTGGGAATTTGAATTGATGGCTGCAATTCGGGGCTTTGAGGGGCTGGAAATGAGCCCCTGTCATGCTGGCTGGTATGGCTTCACCTTAACTCAGAAAGTAGACGGCCTAAAGCCAGGGTGAGGTGAGGGCGTAAATTCTGCAAACCTGCACTCTACTCCCTTCATGTCCACGCCAAGCATTGTGTACCCCATGCCCCCCGACCCACTCTTGTATAGTCCTTTCCCCTTTTTATACTTTTCCATTTTTGAGGCAAACTCTCTTGATTTATATTAACTCAAGTTTACCCAGGTAAACACAGAATTTTTGTTTGTTAGGGAAGGATCAGGAAGAGACCCAGAGAATATTGTCTGACTGTAGGTCTTGAAAAAAGCCTGCAGGACCCAGAGTTCATCAGGCAAAACTGACCATTCCCCCTCCTCCAGCTTGTGTCCCATAGAACCTGGGTAAGGCCTCTGTTATTGCACTTTTTTGTTTATAGCAGATGTTTGTCTTCTATAATAGACTGAAATCTTTCAAGGGACACTGCTCAAAGGTGATTTATTTTTAACTCTAAGGCCCAGTGAGCAATACAGCAGCTCAATAAATGTTTGCTCAATTGCATTGAGTGACTCTGAGCCCTCCATGTCTTCAAGTCTGTGGAGAATGTGTTTACAAAAGGAAAAGCATTCTCATTCACTCTAGAGAGGGCACAGGAAGGAGTGGCAAGGAATAATACTGCAGCAGAAAGTTTCAAGGAAGGCTTGAAACTGCCCTGCCAATAAGATGGTCAAGCTAGCTAGAAAAATATTTTTTTTCCTTTTTATAAAAAGTCACGGTGAGATGGTAGTTTTAATTTTCGTAGTAGAAGGGGGGAAGAGGGCAGCTGTGATGGCTTTTTTAGTGAAGGTGATGTTTGCTGAAGGGAGAATCCTGTAGTGGGGATCCCTCAGTACTGCAAAGAAGGGCAGTGTTACTGATGCACTGTGGGATTTTCTTTGTTTCCCCCAGAATCAAGATGGTCTTGTGTAAGCAGTGGCTTCTGCCAACGTAAACTAGATACTTTCTGATGCTAGACGATGCCCTGTTCCCCTCATGGGATACCCTTCTTCAGGTGGTCAGCACTAATGAGTAATGTCAACATGCCTCACATCTCTGTAGACCATGAATATAAGGTCATCCATCCAAATTGATAGTTTATTATGTGGTCCTTGATTTGTACTGTCATAAATATAGATAAACATTTGTTCCATTTACATCAACTCCCCCACCAAAGAAAAATAATATAGCTGGAAAAGTTTGAGTCATATAGACATGTCCTAAAGCTGATATATAGACTTGAGTGTTCCCCTACATTGGATATCTTGCTGAGACAGAATGAAGCCCATAATTTCTTTACTTCTAGGAAACTCTTTTAAGACTTCAGAAGGCAATTTATTTTTCCCAGAAATCCTTTGGTAGCTTTTTATTGTCTATACCTGTCCTTATTATTATTTCAAAAATATTGCAAATATTTGGCAAGTCTTATAGGTGCAATAACTCTGTAATAATATATATCTTTTAAAATTCAGAAATATTTTATGAATGCAGAAACTGTGCCATCTCCAGAGTCGTTTGTTATATAACAGCTTTGGCTTAAAAAATAAACTTTAATGCCTCTAGCGTAAAAGTGCAAAGGGAGAAAATATGGTTTGGTTTCACAACAGAAGTACTTACTGAGCAGGAACTTACCAGGTTCCATAAAATAATTCAGGTTCAACCCAATATTCACCAGTGTAAGAGAAGAGTGTTTTTTAGGGTGAAATAAATTCAAATCTTAGCAGCCTTTGGATGTGTCTTTCATTATTTTATGAAGAAATGTTTTGTGATGTGTTAATATTTCTGGACTATTGAAATTAGATTAAGACTAAACATAAACGATGAAGGATTGAAGTAATCCAGTATCTTCATTACTCATGCATGCCCTAGAAGTTTCCATGTGAAGAAAGTTTTGCTTGCCCTAAGGTAAAGTTTCACTCTCTGTTGGTGTTTAATATTTAATGCTGGAGAGAGTGAGAGCGCGGGCCTGATGGTGGGCTGCTCTTAAGCCTGCACTAATTATGGCACTTGGGCTTTCGGCTGGAATGTTCTGGTAGCAGCCAACCTTAGGTCATTTGCTTTAAATAAAACTAGGGCTTTTTGGTGTAGGAGTTGGGATGGTGGAAAGTAAAAAAAAGGAAAACAACATAAAAATGAAACAAATCAACTAGAATCAGGATAAGTACCAAACTAGTTGCTCATATTTCTTAGTTATCCAGACTTGGAATCTTTGTAGTCATCTTTGATTCTACCTTTTCCCTTTAAATTTAGCATATCTAAATTGGAAGATCTCTTGAATCTCTTCCCTGTCTCCTTTAATGGTCTTTCCGATATAATTTTTGTTCCCTGCAGCCCCGTGCTGGGATGATTTAGTGGTAAGACTGGTGGGAGAACAAGTATGACTCAAATACTTGCATCAAGTGTAAGTCAACCAAATGTACAATTGCATCCACGTCAGGAGCTTTCAAAGGAAAGATGTGCTGTAAGAGCCTGTTATAAGGCAGGGAGATCAGGGAGGCTGCCTGGGGGAAGTGATGACTTTACTGGGATCTGAAGGGTGGCTTAGAGTTTAACAGTCCAGATAAGGAGACCAAGCTCTTGGCGGATGGAACCGTGCATACAGTGGCCCTGTGGCGGGGTGAGCATGGCAAACTTGCAGGACTAAGTCATTGGTGGCTGGTTTCTGATGACAGTCAGGCCTTGCTGAGGCATTTTGTACATATCATAAGATCACTAGGAAGCCATTGAAGAAGTTTAAGTGAAGTGGTGATGTGGTTAGGTTTGGAATTTGACCTAATGACTTAGTGTTGGCAGTAGGGAAGCAAGAATGAATTTGGGTCAGTTAAGTCAAGACTGTTATGGAAACAGTTAAGCAAAGGAAAATGGCAGGTTGGGCTAAGGAGGTGCAGATAGAGGGCAGAGAACAGGAGAGATCTGAGAGATGCATGCAAGGTCATATCCACAGGACCTGCTGGTAGGTTGGGTCGGGGGATGAAAGTGTGACATGCAAGTATCTGGCCTGTGTGACTGGATAGGATGTGGTACCGTTTCCAGAGAGAAGGGACAGGACATAGAGAACACTAGGCTGTGTGGGGAATATCGTGAGTTCAGTTTGGGATGTGGTGAGTTTGAGGCGACTTCAACATGTCCAAGGGGGGGAGGTTAAATAGGCAGTGAGTGCTGCCACTCTGGCAGCGAGGTCCAGGAGGAGAATTTCCAGACCACGTGCATATAGATGAGAATTGAAAGAGCAGCCATGAGAACATCCAGGGAAAATAAATTAGAAGAAATGACTACAGGGTGCCCCGCCCCCTGGGGGAATCTGACCTGCGCTGGATGAGCCTGAAAGGGAGTCAATCAGGAGTATTCCCATGGCAACCAAGGGAAGCTGGTGTTTTATTTTGGGCTTCTTGCTTTAGACGTGAAACTCGACTTCCTGCCTTTGTCTCTTCCCTGGATCCTTTATTTTAAGAGCTTATGAGAGATTAATTTTTTGAATTACAGTTTTACTCTTTTCTCAGAAATGTTCAGAGGTTCTCCATTTTGTACACAGTTTAACACCCTCCAAGGTCCGGTTTCCATCCACTTTATTCTCCTTTACTACCCTAGTCAGATACTCTGAACGGAGGGAATTGAACCACTTGTTTTTATTTTCTGCTGTTATATGCCCTTGATTTTCCGTCATGGTGATTTTTTTCTCTTGTAATTTCAACTAGCAATGCCATCCCCACTCACCCACTGTCTATGTCCAAGTCCCCACCAACCTTCATGGTCTAGCTCAAAGGCTTTTAAGAACTGTCCAGGGATCCAGATGCTTATGTAACTGACCCGGATGTAAGCCTGGCCGTTGGTAATTTGAAGAAGCTCTCCCAGATGACTTGAATATACAGCCAGGTTTGAGAAGGACTAGTCTATATGTCTCAGATCTTAATGGGTCCCTAAACTCCCTAAAATGGCAGGACCCAGTTCTCTCTTATCTTTGTATCTCGTGCCTTGAATCCTGATAGGTGTCCAATGCGTATTTATCAAATGAATTGATGATTTATCATTTACAATATCTGAGGCATCTTGTAAACCTTTCTTCCAATATTTCTTATCTATTTTAGTTTCTTGATTATTTTTGGTGACTGTTAAATGTTTTCCCTGTCCTTTCCTTTCTGTGGGTTTCTAAAGTTTCTACATCATCTAGACGTGTCAAATAGACTTTGCTTATACAGGTAGCTCTGCTAAAGTCCCAGTGTATAAACGGAAAATGTCACTCTCAGAAGAGGAAATGCTCTGGAAGCATTTTGGGACAGTGTGAGCTTTGAAGTTTTCCCCCCTTTGCATTGGCCTGGACATACTGCCTCTTGAGCAGAGAACATAGTGGGCTCATTTGAGCACCTTGGACAGAGATAGGCTAATTGCATCTATGGCCATGCAGCATTGAAAGCTATTTGGCTTTATTTACCTTGTTGTCCTTGGGTTAGAATAGTGGTTCTCAATGGGGACGGTTTTGCTCCCTAGGTGACATTCGACTCTCTGGAGACATTTTTGGTTGTCACAACTTGGAGAGGGTACTCCTGGCCTCTAGCTGGTAGAAGCCATGGAGGCTGTTAAATGCAGAGGACAGGCCCTCAAAACAAAGAATTATTTGGCTTAACATCAAAATGTTAGAGTGCCAGGATTGAGAAGCCCTGGATTAGCAAAAGCCGGCTCAAAAAAAATCACTTGTCTGCTTTCTTCCAACCTGAGTTATGGAGCATTCCAGGCTTGCTGCTAACTCATTCTGACATGGAGATGTGTTTTCATATAAATTTCCTCCCGTTGTGCACTTATTTATGTGTTTTTTCGTTTGTGTGTGTGTACTTTGCCTTTTCTGTGAAATATGAAATACATCTAGAGTGTGATTCTTGGATGATCCCCACAAGAGGATTAAAAATCACGTGAAAGACAGTTATCTTCTTGGAGTTTTGTTGGTTCTTTTCAGTTATAACAGCTTTCTGTTTTGAATGATCAGAAAAGACATATGCTTTTGCATTAGAGGAACCTATGGTTAGCCTCATTATTTTAGGTTAGCTGTTTCTTTCTTGGTGGCTTCATATTTTAAGTCTGTGATAATAACTGAGTATTGCTTTACTTTAAAATACAGTTTTTGTTTCTTTGTCCTTAGTATTTGGACTGCTTAGCTGAACATTTCATCTCCTATGAAGAATGGCTGGTAACTATAGCTATCATTTTCTTATGTCTTGCACTTCAGTTGTTTTCAAGCTGGCATGCAATAATATAAGTTGAATGAAATATATTAAATATTGTTTATGTCTATTGGGAAATATGGTATAACCTCAGGCTACTTATTTTGTTTCTGTTTTAGCACATCCAGTATGCCTGTCTCATTGCACACCAGTCTAGGGGGCAAAGAGCTGCAGTTTTCTACAAAAGAACAACAAGAGACCTATAAACCTATAAATTATTGGCAACTCACATCCCTGGTCTTTTACGATACATTCTCAATTCCCTGCTTTAGTTTGTACCATAAGGTTTTGTGTTTGATTTATATTTTTAAATGGGAACTGGGTTTAGTGGTTTATTAAATAATGTCAAAAATAATGTTTGTCAGAGAAATTCTTAATATCATATTTTCTTTTAGGCATTAAAATTGGTTTATGGCTCACTACTTTCATAGCAACATGAAAGATGATGACTTTTGAATCTAATGGTTAAAGTTTCATAGTAGGATGATAACATTTAAGTAGCTAGACTTTATAAATAAGCAAGAAGCTATATCTTTGGAATTAAGAATAATATTTATGTTGTTAGTGCTTAGTGAATGGCAAAATTCACCAGGCAAAGTTGGTGTAGAGCCCTTGCTTAACTTAACAGCTGGTGTGGATCACTGGCATTTAAGATACATGCCTTTAAAAAGATTGATTTTTTTTTTTTTTTTTTTGTCCTTAATAACTTGTTGGAACCATAAAGTTTAGATGAGGTAGTTGGCTGTCTGAAGTTTGGTCCATCAGTTAGAAAAATCATTGCCAAGCGTGTATGCATCTCATTACAGTAGCCATCACTACATTTCTGACACTCTGATGATCTGTTTGTCTGACTTTCCTATTATTTTGTAACTACTTTGAGGGCAGGAAACTTTTTCTGATCATCTTTCTGTCCTGGGCATTTCCTAACACAGTGGTGTGCATATTAGCAAACATTAAAACATTTTTTAAAAAGTTGAATTGAATTGAAAGAAAACAGTATCCATTCTATTGCCATAAAGGCTTTGTGAAACAAAGTCTCCGAAGTTATGAGATTTTATGTAAAATACTTTGAGAAGCCACCTTGTTGACAGTGTCCCCTAAAAGACTTGCTTCATTTTAATCTGCCCACCATGAAGCCACTTGTGACAAGCGTGACTCACTTGCTCATTCCTCATGCTCCAGTACGTAGCTTCTCATTCCCAGATGCGCTGGCTTCATGTGGTTTCTGATGATGTCATCTCACAAGGCATTCATTTTCCGTATCACAGTATGTGGGTTCTTCAGAAGATTGGCTTCCATCATCCTCATTGGCATGAGGGCATTTATTTTCTTTCCCTGGCGTATGTGAGCTTCCTGTGGGCATCACTTATCTTCTAAGGAAAGTCAGACAATATGGAAAATATCTATTTGCTACATGACAAAGAGTAATTGGCTCTCCATTAGCTAGCTGCATTGCATCTTCGTTCTGTAAGACTTCTGAAAAAGATGTCTTCTGGGTGACATCATGATTTTCAAATAAATTAAAATGGTTTCTAGCTGTTTTTGTTTTTGCTCTGATTCAAATAATGAAACATTATTAATATGTAAAACATTGTGTGTGTGTATGTGTGTGTGTGTGTTTACAGGCTTAAAGATGTGATAGTTTAGAGGACTTGAGGTCTAAGTATACCCTTTGTTCAGATTTGTTTTAAAATTGTTAAGAAAAAAGAAGCTGGAAGGTCTGGCTAATTACTTTACAAATACAACCTGTTTTTCTTTGTCAGCTACCATATGTCTCCAAGGAACTCTGCCTTAGTGCTTTTAATCTGTGGTCATGTTTATTCCAAACCCCATATATTATAAAAATAATGATAGGTTATTGGGGTTGATGTCCATGTTTCCTAGCTATAATTATACCCTTATAATCTTGTTTTGAAGAAATTGGTGCTTATGGAGCTGTTTTTCTGCAGCACCTGTGGTTTTTGTCCTTTGGATTCTGTAAGTTGTTTACGGGATGAGTGATCATGGTTGTAATTTGGGTTGTACAGGTGTTTCCCTTGGCTGATAGGAATGCTGTACTTTGTCTGAAGATATACAAATGTTAACTGGCCATCACCCATAACATAAAAGCTTCTTTATTGTACTGGGAAAGTGCCTAGAACTATTCTTGTGAGAATAGAGAAATTTCTGGAACTTTCTGCCAGAAACAGAGAAAATCCTTATATAAAACAGAGGGGTGGAGAACAGCATCTGGGTCATGTTTTGAAATAACTAATGAATTTCTTGAGACAAGACACAACAATGAATTGCAAAAGATCCCCTTTGGGCAATAATTAGGAGGTGGTTTCCAGTAGGCAGAGACTTGATCTCTTAAGAAAAACAGTGTTGTTTCTAGACTGAGTCCAGATATCAAAAGGACATCAGTTGGTCGACTGGTCAGCCTTTCGGGTGGTTTTGTGTAAGCCCAGTGGATTTGGAACTTCTGTGTCTTCTTAGGAAAAGTCTAAACAAACTAACCCATAGCAATGGTCTCAGATGTAACTCTGGGAAGTCTGGAGTGCACTAAATACTCTAAATGCATCATACAGTACTTTCAGCATCAGACCCCTCATGAGATTTTCATGCCCCTCATGATGCTGCAAGAGATCCAAAGTACTTTCATAATTTAAGCAGGAAATAGCACAATCACCATATGTTTAGAAGGAAAATTGATACAATTCCAATCCAATATGAAGCAAACACAGGTGTACTAATTCTGCAAAACAAACATGTTCAACTTTTCTTGTCCCATCTTATTCCCCTCTGAAATTTTTTTTTAAGTTTGGTGGTTGAATTAACTTGGAATGTTTTGAAATGGGCTAAATGTTTATGTATGATTTTGTCATCCATGACATAGAACATCTTGATGAAAAATAAACGACTCAGCTGCTTTAGGCATTCACTGTTTCCAAGTGAGTTACATGTTTGTCATCAAATAGATACATATAGATATACAGCTGTTGCCAAAAAGTGCAGTGTATTAGTTTGGTGAGATTGAACAGTGTCACGTTCTTCGGCATTTTCATCTTTTCAGATTCTGGGTCTTAATGTCTTTAGGCTTAGAGGTTCCTACCTGCATGTGGGAGGGTTACAGTATGAAACAGGAAAGCAGTGGTATTCCTCATTTCATGAAAAGATATAGGAAGAGGTTTTATACCTCATTACTTATGTGTAACCACATTCAAGTTAAGACTCCCCCCTGCTGCCCAACCCCTGCCAGCAGTATTTGGCCATAAGCAGTATGGGAAGTAGATTTCTTCAGGGGAATTTGAATATTTTACCGTTGGGCTCTGTGAATAATTGGTATCCTAGGGGGATGTAGGATTCCAGGATGCTGCTTCTCCCACAGGCTATAATTTGTCCATTAATATGTGGCTTTAGAATATAGCCTGTAATTCCTTATCCAGAAAAACAACATGTCTGAAGGGAAATAATGAAAGTTATAAAACACAGATGCTTCCCTAAGCTAACCAAAATTGCTTAACAGAAGGGCAAGAAATCATATTTCACAATAAAGCATTTCTAGTCTCTTTATTATTATGTCACAGTGTGTTCTAGTTACTGCTGCTGCATAACAAATCACCTTAAAACTTAGTGGCTTAAAACAACAGACATCGTTTTATGATCTCTTTTAGTTTTTGTGGGTCAGGAATTTGGGAAGGCTTAGGCAGATTGGTTCTGGGGCCAAGCGGTGGCTGAAGCTGGAACATTAGGGCTGGAGCAGTTCTGGATGGGGCTGGCCTCTCTCTTTCTCTCTGTCTGTCTGTCTGTCTCTCCCTAGGGTCAGGGCCTCTCCTTGTGGTATCTCCACATGGGCTTCTTTGAGCTTCCTCACAAAATGGCAGTCTCAGAGCAGTCAGTCTGCTTACGTGGTAGAGAAAGTTCTCAAGAGTGGTTTATTCCAGTGAACAAGGTGGAAGCAGTGTTACCTTTCACAACCTACTCTCAGTGGTCATGCAGTGTCGCTTCCCACCAGGATTGAAGGGGAGGGGAATTAGATGCCACCACTTGATAGGGTCTAGAGGGCATGTGGACATAATGCGTCATCCTTTTTGGAAAAATACAGTCTACCATACTTTTCTTTTTTTTTTAAAGACTTTTTATTTATTTATTTTTGGCTGTGTTGGGTCTTCGTTTCTGTGCGAGGACTTTCTCCAGTTGCGGCGAGCGGGGGCCACTCTTCATCGCGGTGCGCGGGCCTCTCACCATCGCGGCCTCTCTTGTTGCGGAGCACAGGCTCCAGACGTGCAGGCTCAGTAATTGTGGCTCACGGGCCCAGCTGCTCCGCGGCATGTGAGATCTTCCCAGACCAGGGTTCGAACCTGTGTCCCCTGCATTGGCAGGCAGATTCTCAACCACTGCGCCACCAGCGAAGCCCCCTACTTTTCTTTATAATTACTTAAAAACAGAGTTTTAGTCTCTGTTCCTGGATAAGCAAACGGAGAAGCCATCCTTTTACAGTCTTTGAACAAGTCTTAGAATATTTAACTCCTTTCTTTTGTAACAGGCAAGTGCCAGGCCGTGCCTACCTGGGGGAAAATAACTGAAGGCAACATGAACATAAACCTCAGGGTCAGTGGGTGTCAGAGGTGCTAGAATAGGAAAGGCAGCTAATGATGATCGTAAGAATCTCACAAATTGCCCTTCCTGTGTGTGTCTCGAGCCCACGATGAGTCTCTTGGCTGCTCATGGTCTATCTCGGGTGTCCAGGTGAGCAGTCAGGAGTCTGAGAGAATGTCTCAGCGACACTTACAGATGCAGCAGTGTATTTAAATACATGGCTAGAAGGAGAAATGGCAGACAGGAGGGTGGAATCCTGGGGTAGTCCTACTTTGAGCTGGCAAGGTGACGCAGCAAATGTCTCTTCAAGATTACAAGTTATGCCAACCCCTAATCATGGTTGAAAAGTTCCAGCATCCAGGGACACATGCCACTAGCTGATGGGCACAGCATTCTTGCTTCCTCACATGTAACCAAGGTCACACTTTAATGGGCATCATATCTGAAAAATCCTCAAAAATCATAGGGGAGGCCACTTCAACATATTGACCAATTTTACCTTGATGCACACTGAGTATTACATTGGGCGTATCAAGTATCATTTGTAATGATCAGCATCAGCAATTTCCCTACTGAAACATTCACTGGCTATTGTTTATTATTTCAAATTAACCTAGAGAAAGCAGCCTCTAGGGCTTGTCTGGAACCAATGTAGCCATTTTTACCAGCTTTATGGGACCCGATCTCTCTGTTGTGGAAACTTCTCCCAGATTAAAACACTTAAGACTCCTCAACAGTCTGTCCCTTTTCAGCTGGAAGACTCTCAGACTTTGGTGTTATAAATAGAATCTCTTTTGCCTGTTTGCCTACTTTCCTCCTTCCCTCCCTCCCTCCTTGTGTTTGTTTATGTGCTTGTGTGAGCATTTATGGGTGTAGTTATGCCTGTGTGTGAATTTATGGGGTGGGAAGAAGGCATGAAGGGTGGGAAAACAAGATTGTTTCTGACAAATACCCAGCTCCCTCCCTGAAAGCCCACGTCTCACAAGGCTGACATAATCCCTCTTCACACAGGCTTGCTCACTCCTTGTGTTACTAACCGGGGTTCCTGGCCTTCCCCAATCAATAGAAACTGATTAGAGGCCAGACAAGAAATTCAGGCAAGGCTTTACTGGGGCCCCTGCTGCAGCAAGGGGGAGGGAGACCAAACAACAGGTTCCATTGCTTGCTTGCTCCCTGAGGGGAGAAGAGCTTGTTCCTTATATGGGGTGAGGATAGGGGTGTGTCCCGGGGTCGGGCTGCAGGGGTGGCTAAGGTGGTTTGCCCAGCACGTAGGTGGTGGTGTGTGCAGGGGGCGTGTACAGGATCCTGCTTTTGCTCCGGGCTCTTCAGAAGTGGCAGTTGGGCTTTTTTGGTCTTTTTGTATCTTTTTGGTTCAGAATTTGCCCCAACTGTGCATGCTTGTTATTTTTAGTCCCTTATAGTTTCTTTGTATTTTGTTGCTCAAGGAGAGGTTTGTCCAGGTGCAAGAACTGCAGCACTTCAGCAAAGGGTCCCAGGTCCCAGCCTGTCTCACTTAACACTAAAATATATTCCAGCTAGATGAGAGATCGAAATGCATACACTGAAAATTGAAGAGGTATTAGAAGAATGTCAGCATGAATTGTTTTCTACTCTGAAATCTAATTGAATGATATTAGGATATACTGAAAGCATACAGGACATGATGAATAAATTTGACCATCTGTGTTCTCCTATGTAGGAAAAGAGGAAGGAGAAATCTGTATGTTCATACAAAGGTAACTGACATGGGTATCACTCCACACATGTGAAATTATGCCACACATGCCATTCTGTAACCTAATTTCATTCGGTAGTGTCATTGACAGATTTCTACGTCAATGAATGCATCACATTTTAATGTTTGTATAATCTTCTTTTGGATGTAAGTGACAGTTTACTTAACCATTTCTGTATTGTTCTCTTTTTCTTAGAAACGATTAGATGCACAGCCTTAGGAATAAACGTTTTCAACTTGTGCAGTTCTTAGGCTAAATTCTGAGAAGTCTTCTTGGGTTAAAGACTATGCTCCTATTAAATTTTGATACATGTTGTCAAATTGGCCTCACACATGGTGACCAGCTTCCCCTCTTACTGAGTGCTGCAGAGTCCTTGTTGCCTGCCTCATCCCACAAATGTGGTTTGGTCAGTCTTTTCAAATCTTTTATGGTCTCACTAACACACACAATTTCTTCTTATTTTCATTTTCATTTTTATTATTACCACTGAGATGGAACATTTTCATATGTTCACTAACCACTTGTATGTTTTCTTTGCTAAATAGCCTAATCTTGTCCCTTGCTCATCATTATGTTGGAGCTTTTATTCTCAAGTATTACATGGTAACTGTTCTTTGTCCATAAAATGTGTTATTCATATTTTTTGTAGTTTTCTTAAAAGTCTTTCAACTTTCTATATGGTATTTTTAGGGTGAGTTTCTTTTTTTTTTTTTTCGTTTTTCTTTTCCTATTTCATTTCTTCTTGCATGTGCCTTATTCTGAGTTTTTCTCTCTCTTTCCTCTTTTTGCTACATAGAAGTTCTACCTTATTATTAGGTCTCCCTTATGCCTCATTTCCGTTAGGCTTTCTCTAATCCAGAGCAGAAAAGCTTTTACACTTGTGTTCTTTTTTTTTTTTTTTTAAAGAATTTCACATTCTTTTATTTATTTATTTATTTATTTATTTATTTATTTATGGCTGTGTTGGGTCTTCGTTTCTGTGCGAGGGCTTTCTCCAGCTGCGGCAAGTGGGGACCACTCTTCATCGCGGTGCGCGGGCCTCTCACTGTCGCGGCCTCTCTTGTTGCAGAGCACAGGCTCCAGACGCGCAGGCTCAGTAGTTGTGGCTCACGGGCCCAGTTGCTCCGTGGCATGTGGGATCTTCCCAGACCAGGGCTCGAACCCGTGTCCCCTGCATTGGCAGGCAGACTCCCAACCACTGCGCCACCAGGGAAGCCCTACACTTGTGTTCTTTTAAGCACCTCTTCAGTTTTCAGTTTATGCATTTTAATGATTCATTTGTCTGAAATATATTTTAGTGGAAGGAGTGAGGTCAAATCTAGTCTCATTATTTTTTTCTAAATTGTTCAATAGTTGTCCCAAAATATTAGTTGAAGCATCTGTAAGAGGGACGGGGTGGGTGTGCGTGCAGCCATTCGCGTGCCTGTGATCGCGAGACCATTACTGTGAGACCCTGAGCGCAGCAGTTAGGGGTCCCTCTTTGCCAACAGTCAGCTCGCAGCGGTCCTCGCGGTGGCAGAGAGTGCGGTGAGAGGTGGATCGGGGCCGGCGGGTGAGCTGGGGGACCCAGGGACAGGCTGAGGGCTGTGTCCTGCAGAGCCTCCGAGCCCTCGCCAGGCCACCCACTGGGCAGCCCAGGCCTTGAAGCAGCAGTGAACCTCTCCCCCATCCTCACCTCTGCGACCTATCGGCAGTGGCAGTCTCTGTGAGTCCATGGAGGCCTCAGCGACTGGAGTTAAGGTAACAGCTTTAACCAGCTTCGGTCTCTCCATTCGAGTTTCAAAAATTGGTCCAGCTTCCATCAGTTTTCTATCCCTAGGAGGTGTCCAGAGGTCAGGGTTAAGTTGCAAGGACACTGTACATCGTTACTTCAGGTCCACCTCTGTGATGGGGCTCTTCCCAAAGAAGAGCAATTGTTGTGAGCTGGGAATTCACCTGATGGGTATTTGCTACCACATGTATTCCTGTTGATCCTGTGCAAATGATTCTCTCCAGTTTACCTGTCAGAACAGAGAGTAACATTTGTTTTGGTGGAGGTTTACGAGAACATGGTGACCTGACCGAGACCTGACCTCAAGAACAGAGGATCTGACACCAAGAAGTTTGCAACCACTAATCACACCCCTCCCTCACCTTTCCTATAAAAGGGCGTTGCTGAAAGCTTTCGGGGAGTTTGGGGTTTTTAAGGCACGAGCCACCCATCTCCTTGCATGGCCCTGCAATAAACCTTTCCCTGTTCCATACTCCAACGTTTGGGTATTGTTTGGCCTCACTGTGTGTTGGGCACACGGACTTGCGTTGGAGAACACATTCACCTTTCCTCCTGTTGGTTCGAAATGCCACCCTTACAATGCACTGAATGTCCATGCAACTTTGAGTTTATTTTTAAACACTTGGATATTTCTCATTGCTTTTGGGACGAAGACTTCTGTCCATAATGGATTTTGAAAGTCTTGCATGATCTTCTTTCTGCCCATACCTTGTCACCGCCTGCTATGCGCCCCAGCATGTGAGCCTTTTTAACTCCTAAACACATTATGCTCCTTTTTTCTTGGGGCCTCTGCACAGGCTGTTCCCTCTGTCTGAGATTTTCTGGACCCAGATTCCTCTTTCACCTTCAGTTACCTCTTAATTATCAAGGGAGGCCTTCCTTGATTTCCAATCTTAGGTTGAGTTTTTTTCTGTCTTTTATTTCACTTTCACAGAACTATATTCATTTCCTTTAGAGTCTTCAGTTATAAACTATACATCTGTAAGTGTGATGCTTTGATTAGTACCTCCCTCCCTCAGTGGGCTGGAAACTTCACTGTGTCAGGACTCTGCCTGATTTTGCTTATACTTATATCCTCATTGCCAGCCACATGGTTGCATTTAACAGAGATTTCTTGGATGCCAAATGAGTAGATGAATGTATGGGTAGACATTCTTTCTACGACTCTTCTATGGGTATTAGATGTTATTGCCCGAGTATGTATATAAGACATAATGAGAAGTTCTGGGCTAAAGTCGATCTCTGGGATACCTTTGAAAAAGGGATTTGTGGTCAGGTCTGCCTGGGTCTTGAAATCTCCTTTGATTTTCAAGCCTGAGTCAGATGCAGATAATTCCTGCCCTTTTTTTGCCTCTTGAACCGGATGTGGTAATGAGGTTTCCTGGGGTCCTGGATGCTCTGGGATTGCCCGGTTCTTGAGGGTCTCTGCCCAGGCTTATGAATCCCGTGATAGATGTCCTGGTTGCTGATGCTGGACTTCAGCCAGAAGTAGTGAACTTCCTGGTCTCCTGGTTTTCCTGGGGGTTGGGGGAGAAAGAATGATCATCGAAGAATTCTGTCTTTATCCTGGGACCAAACTGCAACGCACTGAAACCATTTGATTGAAAAATCCAGGCTCCTGGGAGGATGTTTAATGCCTATGAGAAAAATTTTTCTTTTCTTTTTTTTTTTTTTTCACATCTTTATTGGCGTATACATGCTTTACCATGTCGTGTTAGCTTCTGCTGTACAACGAAGTGAATCAGCTATATGTATACATATGTCCCCATATCCCCTCCCTCTTTTGCCCACAGCCATATGCTATTAAACCAGTTGGTTCTGTGAAGTCATGAACACAGGTGTAGCCAAGCTTCCAAGTTGAATTCCCTTTGAGCCACGCCACTGTAGGGTACCAAAACAGTCAGATACATTTCTTTAAAAAGGTTCTGTGTTTTGTACTTAATTAGATTATGATTCCTCCCTCTTCTTAATTTAAAATGTGTATCTGTGTTTAGTAGTGGGGTTGAGGAGTTGAAGGGTTGCCCCTTGTGAGATTTAACAACTTCTAACATACCAAAAGGAAGGGAGTGCGTTTGTAATTTTTACTAGATAAATGAAAAGACTGAAAAGTATAATGAGGCCAAACCATGAACCTATTTGTACCACATGGTAACTCATTGTCTTTGCTTGTAGAGAGAGAGAGAGAGGAGAACAGTTAAGTGAATTATAGAAATGGTAAGATTTAGAAATGATGAAAAGTTGGAGAAGCCCAGGTTATTGTTAGTTCATGTGATTTCCCCAGGGATATAGAAGCCACCTGTTTACATGGAAAATTTGCCCTCTGAGATATTTTTCAGAGCAAAGAGGATAAGTGTTCACACTGAAAAGTTACACTTCAAAACTATCAATCGTTGTTGTTAGCGAATTTACCATACTATAAGCATAATTGTGGAAGTTAGACTTTTAAGCCTCGTTTACCTTTGGGTGTTATTGGTGGAGAAGACTGTGGATTGTGTGCCTAAGATATGTTGATAAGAAGAGGGAAAATTTGTATTCACTTTTCTTCCATCGAAGGTTCAGATAGCATTCGTTATACCTCCATCAGGTTGCCTAAGCTGTGCCTTATAAATCCTGGTGAGTTGTTAAAACTGATGTAGTTTTGTGCTAGAGTTGTATCACGTTAAGTATTTCTTGTCAAACTCACTGGTATGCATTACACGTGAGCATGTATCTTATTAAATCTAAATCCAGTTCTTGCTCCAGGCTGGTCACCCAAATGTGATCTTGTTTTTAATTGTGAAATGCCAATGAATGGCTGTTCTGGAGGAAGCTCCCCTTCGGCTTGTTTTAAAGTGGATGATGTAAAAATGATTAACTGAGGAACCAAGAAAATATGTGAAACTACAAGGCCTGGAGCCAGTCTCCTAAGTTAGATCCCAATAAGCTCTTACAAATATGTGCTGTCATTGCAAAGCTCATTTTTCCAAGCTAGAGTCTAATGTTAGAGTCTAGCTAAGAACTTTTCTTTTTCTGTGTTTGCTCTCTGCAGAATCTGGGGGATATTAAGATTGATGAAGGAATCAGAGCTTGAGGTTTGGGAGCCAATCGCACTTCTGGGCGATGACAAATCACGCCTTAGTTCCCTTCCTTTATTATATTTATCCTCTCTCTCTCTCCCTGCCTCCCTCCCTCCCTCTTTCTCCATCTCTCTCTTCCTCTTCTCTTTCCTTTTCCAAAGCACAACATGATAGGTTGGAATGGAAGCCCATAATTTTCACGAAGCATTCCCTATGTTAACCTTTGGATGGAAAGCTGAAAACAGAGTTACTGCTTTTGGGCCCTTTACCAGGAAGCTATGGTGGGGAAACCTCTCCTTCCTAGTCTTGGTTGGCATCAGACCTCTAGCTCATGTTCCAAAAGACAATTTACCATTTCATTCAAAGTGAAAACAATAAAGAATTTTCCACAACCCAGATTTAACATCATCATACATCTTGATTTCACTTTCTAAGTAATGGGGTCTTTCAGCTCTCCATCTAAACCACACCAAGCAGTCAGCCTGAACTGTCGAATCCATTCATGGCTATAAACTATCTTGGTAGTTTGTAAACTTCTCTGGCCACTGGCTTTCACAAAGAGAGCCATCTGAAGAACTTCAGTAAAATAGGGACTATTTAAGTTTTCTTTTTTTGCCATTTCTCTTGTGCATGTTTGCACCAGAGAAGAGACTACCAGGGCAGACATTTGGTGAGATTTCAGGAGGTGTCATAAGTTCTGTCTGTTTCTCTCCATCTTCCCTGTCACTGCCTAAGCCAGCGATCATCCTCTCCCACTAGAATTTCACTAGACCCCCAGTGCTTTCATTCTGAACCTCCCTAGTTCATTCAGTATCCAGCAGCTAGAATCGTCTTTCAGAGCAAAGATCTGTCATTCTCCCACTGGAAAACCATCCAGTGATTTCCTAATTCATATGGATAGACTCACTAAAGCCAAATTCTTTATTATTGCCTCTGGATACTGCATGATTTGCCCCTTCCCTACCTTTCCCCAGTTCCTGGAACACAGCTGGCCAATTCCAAGGTCAGGTCCTTTGTAGATCCCAAATCCTTGGCCTGAAGTGGGCTAGTCTCTTCTCTTTGCATGGCCCACTCCAGGGACCTTTAGATTTCAGATCAAAGATTCCCAACTCAGCAAAGCCTTCTATGATCCCTCTATCTAATAAGCTCCCCTTCATTTTATTCATTAGTACCCTATGCATTTCCTCCAGGTACTTGGTTGGTTTTCAAATTCTGTGTGTATTTATTTTTATTTCCTAATTATGTCCTCTGCCTCCCTGGAGGTGGGGATCTGGTTTGCTTTATTCACTGTTGTAAATCTCAGCTTTGGCATGGTGTCTGGTACAGAGGATGCATGGCCATGGTTTAAGTGTCTTGTAAGTTAGGTACAGGCATTGTCCCATTTTACAAATGACGAAACTGAGGTACAGTGAAGTTAAATAATTTCTTCAGAGTCCCAGAGCTAGTAGGAGATAAAAACACAATTTGTTGAACATTAATTGAATGAATGAATGAATGTATCTTTATTCATCTAACATGTGCCTTCTAGAGATAATAGTTTTAGAGATTAAAAAAGAAAATCTGAGAATGGGTCAGCTAAAAGAAAAAGTCATTAAATAGCATGTTTTCTTAGCTAAGGTGAAAGCTCTTCTCATCCTTTCATTCCCCCATCCCCAGCTGTTTAGCATATGTTTTTGTTTTCCAAACATTTTTTTGGTTCCTAAAAACTCTCTGAATTCTGGGATCCTTGACAAAGCCTCACTGTTATGCCAGGTTGAAACTCAGTCACCCATATTTGCTCATTTTGCATCAGATTTACTGTCCAGCAGAGGCAAAACTGAGGTCACTGAGTTAAAACTAGACTCCTACTTTACAGCATTATGTGTGGTGTAATGCTGAATTCAAAGATTTATTATTCAGTGTTGATAGGCTGTGGAGAGACCATCATGTGATTTATTTACTGTCAGAACTAAATGGTCAAGTTTTTCAACTGAATGCTATTATTCCCCAAGTAAGTTATCACTTTAAAAAAGATTTTAGGCTGATTTTACTACACATTTTATAGTATTGATGTGTAAATCCGTGACTCTGGGCATTACAGAAAAACTGTGGCACAAGACAAAATTAGTGTTATAATCTCAACTCAGTAATGGTTTATGTGCATGAAGATGGATATATATATATATACATAAAGTCATATATATACGATTTTGCTCCCAGTTGTAAAATGTCTCTCTGACCTCTATCCCTGTTACGTTTCCATGCAAACCATGGAATAATTACTTAAATATGAGTTTTTGAAGGCCAGTGCCACCAGAACCTCCCTTTGTTTAAACTTTGAAGATTTTAGTTCAATTTCTTTCCTTTTAAAACTCAATTATCTCCTTTTTCCTCTTTCTTTTGATATTGTTAATCTGTTGCCTCTTTATTCTTCATATGGAAATCATTGAACTACCGTGGATCACAAAAACCCCTTTCCTAACGGAAATTTCAAAAGGTTTCTTATTGTAAGTAATGGAATTACTTATAAAATATATTCAGTGAGAAAGAAGGATGAATATATAAGCAGAAGAATAGCAAGACACCCCATGTTCTTGACGCAGACACCCAGTGGCCTTGGGTATTAGTAAGCAGCCCATTTGCACCTGTGTTCCTGGGTGGACACGGTACCTGGGATGTGGGGAGCATGGTGCTGAGTATTTGCACTTAAAGAGCCTGGATGAGTTGCATTATTTCCCTATTAATTCTTTAAATCAGAAGGAATGGCTTTGGAAGCTGTCCTTAAAGAAACCTGGAAGACAGGGTACCTTCTGGTGGTAGTAGAGTCCGGCCAACATGTGGCCCAAGTAGCTGTTTTTGTTTTCTGAACATCCCTGTAGGGTTTCCCAAGCCAGCCTTGGGCTCAGCCAGCGATTCCTCCGTGCTGTCACCAGAGGTGATGACGCGCTGAAGAGATGCAGACGGCGGCTGTGGGCCCTGCAGCCACGTGTTCAAGGGGCTTCTTCATCTGCTCTACAGCGAATGAATAGGACTGTGAAGAACTGGCTAAAACTGGATCCTCTGCGTTTAAAAAGGGAACCAAGATTGGTACTTCATTCACCATCCTGAGGCCATGCCATGGTTTTTTTTCTTAAAGGATTGATCTCTCTTTACAACATGTTTTAAGTTGTCTTTGACCTTGAGAGACGACAGTGGTATATAGACATGTGTGGAAGAGGCAAGTGGAGGGGAGGGAAGCCATTGAGTCCCAGATGGACCTGATCTCTAGGGTGAAGAGGAAAAATAAGAGCGCTTGAGAATCCCACAGGCATGGGGAGAGTGCCAAGAGGGAGACAGATGTGTATGGCAGGGACTGGAGTCCGTTTTCTGGTTGCTTCTTGGTGCAGGCACGATTCAGAGAACCTTCCGTCTTCAACTGCTCAGACATGCAGGCTAGGCAGCGTTTACCCTTCTGAACACTTGAGAAGGTCATCTGGGTGTCACCTGTGACTGTTACACCTGCCTCACCCTGACTGTCCAATCACAAATTCCTGGTGTTTCTACTGGACTCACATCTCTCAGATCCATTCATCTCTCTGCACCCACCACTGCTGCTTTCAGTAACATCTTCCTGAGCAGTCTCACTGCCTCCAGTTGGTCCCTCTTTGGTCCATTCTCCACATGGCAGCTCAGTCTACCTTTCTGCACCTGATATGCCCCTCTGCTTGTTCAAACCCTTCAAAGGGGCCTCACTGCTCCCTGGATGTAGTTCAGTTTTCCCACCAGAATCTGTGAGATTTCAAGATTCATGACCATCTCCCACCTCCTTCCCTTCCTTCACCTTCTCTGGCCCCAGTAGATTATCTGTGGTTCCTGAATGCTCCGTGTTCTCTTTTGCATCTGGATCCTTCACTCTTCTTGGGATGTGCTCTCACCATTATCTAAATTTCCAGATCACCTTATTCCCCCAGCCAAGTCTGAACTAGGTGGGCATACGGTGAACTCCGGAGCACCTTGTCTTTATTCCTGGCATTTGTAGAGAGGATTACGTTGATTGGGTTAGTCCTTCATGAACTGTAAATGTCTTGAGAGCAGAGATGTTGTTGCTCTTAGGTTCCCAGCTCCTAATGTCTGGTCGTTAAAGCAGGGACCAAGTCAGTGTCTGTTGTATAAAGTAGTGAGTCAGATAGCTTTGTTTGGGGAAATGCTTCTAGTTAACAGTTGTATTATTGTTTTACTTCCTGCCTCTTTTCCCATTTGTCTTTACAGCATGAAGAATTCTGTAAAGAAGGCAGATTTTTAATTGTGTGAGCGAGTTTTGGACCACATTGACCACAGCTTGCCCTTTTTATTCCCTTAGTATGTCAAAGACTCGAATCTGGTTTTTCTGAGGCTCAGCGTCTCCCCCGACCTGAATGATTGAGACACCATTTTTTCCACAAGTAGAAGCAGGTTGTGATAGCTCTTGGTTAAGACTGGAGAATTGGGACTTCCCTGGTGGTCCAATGGTTAAGACTGTGTGCTCCCAATGCAGGGGACGCAGGTTCGATCCCTGGTCAGGGAACTAGATCCCACATGCTGCAACTAAGAACTGGTGCAGCCAAAAAACAAACAAACAAACAAACAAGACTGGAGACTTTTACAGGTCATGGGGCAAGCCATTAAAGTGCAAATTTCGCCTTAAAAAATGGAAATAATTTCCTTGTTTAGGACTAGGACAAAGGGGGAAGCTCAGAGTAGCGGAAGCCTTAGGAGTAGACCAGAGTTGACTCTGGAAGTGTCAGCTTCCATTTCTCTCTCCACTTGGCAGGTCCAGGAGCTCAATGACATCAGTCCCCTTTGGCCCAGACCTTGTAATGTGAGTCTTGAGATTTGTGAGAAATGAGATTGGCCCCCTACTTAGCCATCTGCCTACTGTGGAAGGAGGGCCTTCTGAAGGCCACTGCACTGAAGGCATCTCAGAGATTGATAGAAATATTTGGACTCAGTAGGTGCTCATTGACCGCCTGCTGTGTCCATGCCCTGAGGAAATTGGGGCTCAGAGAATCTAAATCGCTTAGCTAGAAAATTCTAGAACGTGGACTGGACTCTAGGTCTTCTTTCTGTTCATCCTCTGCTCCAATTTGATATAGTCCACCTGCAGACTTCATAGTTGTCCTTTTAATTTATGGTGGCTCAGGATTACAGAGAAAAGGTGGACCTGGTTCTGCTCTGGGATGGCATTGCACTGTGACCCTGGGAAAGTTAAACTTCTCTGCCCTGATTCTCTCACCTTGGGAATGAAGATAATAAGGCTTGGCTCATAAGCTTGTTGTGAAGATTAGATTAGATTTTGTATATAAAATCCCTGGTACACTGCCTGAAACCATCAGAGATATTCTTTCCTCCTATGTTTAGAATGCCTAAAATCCACACTGTTTAGCCATTTAATTTCAGGCTCCTCATGTAAAGTATGGGTGCCTCTGAAAGCTTTGTGGTTATGGTGTGTTATTCGCCCCTGCATATGTTTTATAGTAACTGATTTGGAGGCCTCAGTCATCAGAGGGAAGAGAACATCTGTCTACCCATTTAGTCCAAGCCCTTAGTCTTCGTATTTTTGCTTTCTACGTAGATTAAAAAACTGAAATTCTATTAAGTGAAGAAAGTCAGACAAAGACAAATATTGTATGATATCGCTTATATGTGGAATCTAAAAAAAAAAAAAAGATACAAATGAACTTATTTATAAAACAGAAACAGACCCACAGACATAGAAAACAAACTTAGGGTTATCAAAGGGGAAGGTGGGGGGAAGGGATAATTTAGGAGTTTGGGATTAAAATATATACACTACTGTATATAAAATAGGTAAACAACAAGGACCTGCTATATAGCACAGGGACCTATACTCAGTATCATGTAATAACCTATAATGGAAAAGAACCTGAAAAAGAATATGGAGAGATATATATATATATATATATATATATATATATATATATATATATATATATATATATATATATATATATATAAATGGGAATATGAGTAATATATATATATATGTATATGTATAACTGAATCACTTTGCTGTACACTTGAAACTAACACACTGTAAATTAACTATACTTTAATTTAAAAAAAACCCTGAAATTCTACTCCTAACATTTAGCTCAGCTTAACCACGTAGAAGGAAAAAAATTTGGCAGTGAGAGATTATTTTATTATTTGGAGAAATTTACAACTAATGCTGTACTTACTTCACATTTTAGCCTAGAGCTAAAAGTTTCTTTGTACTTGAAAACGAAAATGAAAAAGAATGCTGATGAACGACAGACTCCAGGATAAAATACGCATATTCAAACCCAAGGGAAGTGTCTTCCACATTATGCTGCTGCATGAGTATAATTCTCTTGAATGCTGGGAAGTATTCAAGGATAAGCAATAAAACCATTCTCCTTATAGGACAACAATACAAGCAAACATTTGAAATTTTAGAGCCTTTCAAATGAAAAATGACTGACTGAAGACTAGTTAGCTGCAGTAGAATCCAGCTGGTGAACATTTGCTTACCACTGTGTTCCCTTACGTGGCCCTTCCTCTCTCCCACTTCCTCCAAATACTTCTGTCACTTGCCTCTTCTTTGGAAATAAGCAGACCTTAGTCTTTCTGTGCTCTGCGTGGAATTCTCATTAAGTTTTCTGACACAAAGATTTAGGTTAGAAATTAATAAGCTGATTTTCCCAAGAGTTATGTAAGAAGTTAAATAGCATAGGAGATGGACTTAAAGATGTACAGCTTTGGTTGTTGTTTATTTAATTAGTATAACAAATATTTTTATGCTTATTGGAGGTTTGTGAATTTTCTCTCTTTAGGCTAAATATATGTTATTTCTCTAAACATGTTCGTTGGTAGCTCACTATGACACCGTATGCTGTAGAGGAGAATTCAGTATGTGGGACTCTATCTTGGGCACCATCCAATGAAATTTAGTTACCTCATGCTGATCACCACCCTTTTAGTGTAATCCCCTAGAAATGTTTATAATTAGGTCGAACCATGTCAAGTGGTTGACTTTTGACTCTTTTTTTCCCTACAAAAATGGTGGTTTTTTGGTAACTTATGCAATATTAAAGATCCAGTCGACTGATTTTTTTCCTTAAGCTAAATTATGTTGTCTGATGCCATAATATGTTCTATATACATAAGACACTTAATATTTAGTTGTTGATGGGATAGTGGGCCTGAGTTGATTTAGTGAGACTGATTAGGTAGGTTGTAAGGCATTTGCGTCCACCTCTACACCATGCAGTGAACATAAAACATCATGAGGCTGAGATGGCTGAGCTGGAGGTTTAATGTCTTGGTTGTATATAAAGGGAGGACATATTATGGGTCAAGGAGGTGAAGAATTTCGTAAGGCATTTGAAAAGTAAACAGTTGGAAAGGTTGAAAGTGTATCTGTTCTGATCTTGGAAGGTCAAGCCAGTAAACTTAACATCCACTCTTTGAAATGGTGTTTCTAGTCCTTCCTTGGCGTTGAAGGAGGTAGATTTTGCACGAAGGATGGGACTGCTCATAAGCCATCACCAGACAGTCTATATTCCTAATGCGTGTAATTCAGAGACAGGAAGAGGAGCGTGGATTGCCATTCCCAGCTCACACTGGGGATGGAGAGGAACGGTGCAGCGCATCTGTGGGCTCTGCCTTGGATAAAGAAGCTGAGGATGGGCTTAAGGGACTCATAGAGACTGATGCTTGAGAAGGGGCAGGTCCAAAATAGAGACTCACAGGTGGCCGTGGACATGTTCCAGAATTCCGGTTTTCAAAATTTTAGACCGACCATAATAATCTGTACTGTGGCACACTATATTCCAGCTGCTGCTGACAAAAATGCCAGACTCTCTTCTTTGCATATTACAAAAGTTCTCGATTGCAACAGAAATGCTGCGTCTATCCTCTAATTCTCTGTGTCCATCTGCATCACTAACTTTAGTTACTTGGTTATGCTTCTGCACGAATGTGCACACACTAATGTAGAATCTTGGTCAGTCTTTACATTTAAAAAATAGAACTGCATGTGACAAAGAAGTCCACTGTGACCTTCTTGTCTTCATTTCCCATTTTCTACAACATTGTCTAGAAAGTAGACTAAAGCAGTAAAAGTTTCCTGAGGGTGTAGTCTTTCTGCCACCTACAGTGTATGAGAGGCTATGATCCCAGGGTGTGTTAAGAAGATAGGAATGCCAGTGCAGTGAGAAAGTCTACATAAAAACAAATTGGTATATTCCTGTGATGGCTGTAAATATCTGTTGTGATTATTACATTTTAAGTGCCAAATGACTGTAAATGGTACCAAGTGGGGAGGGGCCCCCGAGACCTGGAGAAGGCTGTTGTGGAAGAGTTGATAATAGATAAGGGTCATGTTTAGGAAGGGAAGAGACGCCATTCTAGGCTAGCAAAAGCATGAAAACAAGGCACGAAGTGAGTTTGGGGAGTTATAGGCAGATCGAATTGGCCAATACAGGGACAAAAGAACCACTTAGAGAGACCTAGTCTGAATTCTTTATACTGATTATTACTGCAAAATAAATTGGACAAAGTGCTGATCTAGGACCTTAATTTTGAAGTATCGATTTACACTCTTGGAACATTATTAACGGATAGCATTTACTGAGCACTTATTATGGGCCAAGCATAGAACTAGGTGCTTTGTAGGTATTGATTCACCACTCTGGGACCTCATTTTATAAATAAGGCCACTGAGACAGAGTTAAGTATCTTTTCAAAGTCAAGGAGGTGATGAATGACAAGGGATTCAAATCCAAGTGCACTGATTCCTGCCCTTGGGCTTTTCCCCAAGAGCCTGTAATAAAAATCTAAGGGAATATAGTGTGGTGACCAAGGTCACTAATGCCTGGTGCTTTCATTTGCAAGCTTTGGGAAGATTACACAATCTATGCCTTAGTTTTCTTGTGTGGACCATGGGGATAGTAACATGGGTCCTATCTCACAGGGTGGCCGTGAGGATTCAGTAGAATAACGGGATGTCAGAACGTGCTCGGCAGGGGCTGGCTGCCATGAGAGAGTGGGGAATACTCAGCCCTAATCTTCCTGCAGGACAGAAGAAGCAATGGAGGCTCACAAATACGAACTGTTTGTTCAAGTACAAAGTTGGGATTAGAATGAAGCCCTCTTGTCTGAAAGAACAAGGGGTCTTGTCTCAACCCCTGCTAAATCAGGATGTGTGGTCATGCCAAAATGGCTGAGGATTGCTTTTGAAATAATAAGAAAAAGACATTTTAAGGTCAATTCTGATGCTTGTGGATGAACAAATTATTTAATTTTGTGTAATAGGAAGATACGTGTGTTTGTACAGAGTGCTTGTTTTGTTTTGTTAATAAATAGGCAACTAATTATTCAGAAGTAGTCACTAATTCTTCACTTCTGTATTTTTAAATACGTTTTTCCCTACATTAAAATAAAGATGGATTCAACTTTCAAATACTCACAAAATTTTATATACGATATATTGCTATTCCTAAACGACTTTTGTATGCTGAATTTATTCAACAACATACAAACAGTCTTGATGATTATCCGTTATCTCAAAATCCCTTTTTGATGGCCCTCCTTGATTTCAGAGACACCAAGAAATCAGGCTCCAGGGGCAAGGCCAGCCCCTCTGCTGGCCTGGCCACCCTACCCATCCAGTGGCAAGAGAGGGTTGGGCTGGAGGTGGGCAAAGCTGGTGAGGCTAAATATCTGACTTCCCTTGCAGCACAGGGGAAAGGGACAGTGACCAGACTCCCATTCTAGATGCTGACTAAGTTCCACGCAGAGATGAGAATGTCAAGGGCTGCCCTAGTAAATGCCCAGGCCTTGGTACCAGTGTCTACTCAGGTGCATCATCTCTAGGATCTTACTCTCACTCTCTCCTCAGGGAGAAAAGGGCCACTTCCTCTCAGCACCCACCCTCTCTTCCTACTGCCTCCCAAGGCTCTCATCCACTAAGCAGGATCAGAGGGGCAGTGCATGCGTGGACCTTCCCCTATCCCCATCCCAGCAATCTGGGTACAGATTTCCCCCTGACAGGGCCAGCTCCTTGAGTTTTCTGCCCTGTGTTCAAAAGGGCCCCATGCTTGGTTTGTTGCTCTGCTGTTGCCCTCTTGAAATTCCTAATCATTTTGTTTTTTTTTTTTGGCTGCACCGCACAGCCTTCGGGATCTTAGTTCCCCACCAGGGATTGAACCCGCGCCCCCTGCAGTGGAAGCTCGGAGTCTTAACCACTGGACCGCCAGGGAAGTCCCAATCATTTCTTAATGAGGGCCCCAGATTTTCGTTTTGCTCTGGGGCCCACAGATGATGTAGCCAGCCCGTGCTGCCTCCTAACATGCTCCTTGACTTTTGTATGTTTACTTTCAAAGGCAAGTTCAAGGATACAGTAGGTAAGAAAGGAGCAGACTGCTTCTGTTAATTTAAGGAGAAGTGGACTTGCTGGGATAAAAAGGTTTAAATCGTATCAAGGCTTTTTGATGTGCATGTTGCCGGATACTTTAAAGTCCTTGTATCTGTTTATTCTTGCAGCCATGCAATGGATATTCTCACTCAAACCATTTTGCAAAGGCATGGACTATAAGTGGTATCTTCTTGTTTTGTTTTGTCTCTTTATGAGCAAGTTAGACTATGTTTCAGCTTCTATTCCACCACTTGTGTTTCTTCGGTGAATAGCCTATTGTCATCTTTTTTAACAACTTATATGCTAGTCTTAGTGTCTTTCAAGTGATTCCTATGAGTTCTTTGGAGAATAAAGACATTTGCCCCTTGTGATTTTTTTCCCCCAAAGGGTTGTTTGGCTTCAATTACATTTGTTGCTATTTGTTTGTTTTTCTTATACGGAAGTTTGAAATTTTTATATGGTTGAATGTCCTGATAATTTTCTTTGTACTTTCTTCTGTTGGTTTTAGGTTAATAGGCTTATAACCTTCTAGAAATTTGATAAATATTTAGTTCTGTTTTCTTTTGAATTTATATCTTGTGAGTTTTATACTTTGTTTTTTGAGTAAGATGAGGATATGATTTTTAAAAAAATAGATACCTAATTGTCCCAGTACCAGTTATTAATTCTTCCTTCTTCACTGATTTTCAGGGTTAACTTTTCTGTCTTCGCTGTTTATATACGAATTTATTTCTGGGCTCTCCATTCCGTTCCACTGGTATTTCTGATTTAATTGGTGTACCTTTATATGCCATAAATGGTGTAGGACTGGTCCATTTCAAAATCCCTGCAAGTTTTGCACACATTTAATTATTACACCATTTATGGATATGATTGGATATTTCACCATATCCAAACGGTAAAATAAAAGCATAATAAACTTGCCCTCAAAAATATTGCAATATACAAAGCAACATTTTAAAAAAAATCAGCATTGTTTCCTTCCTGTCAAATACTGTAAATAAATGAAACCTTCTTTTGATGGCAAATACTGTGGTAAATCAAAGCACTGTCTAATGAATTCAGATTAAGTTCTGTGGTCTTCAGACACTTGCCAGCCTTCAAAAGAAAGAGTAAAATGGGGACTTTTCAAAAAGAAAAAAAAAAAGCATCCCCTTTCTGTACCTCCAAATAATTTTATTTTCTGGTCTATTCTCAGGTATCTGTTTTTCTCTTAACCACTGTCAGATTTAAGTAGTTTTCCTATGGATTTAAAGTATACAAGTGGCATTTTTTTAAAATGTTCAACATTCAGACTCTTTACTAAATCATTGTCTCATACTGATCTATGCTAAATTTATTTTTCTGTACTTGATTCTTTGTATTTTGAAAACTTGCTAGTTTTACAATTTGGATAAACTAAAAAGGCAAAGTCTGTGTTTACCTGATAGCTACTACCTTGTTCATTCAACAGGTCTGTATCGAGGGTCTTCAAGTAGCTGGCACTGTGGGTAGCAGTGATCTCCACAGACAGAGTCCTTCTCTGGGGAACCCTCAGGGTGCATTCCGGGAGGAGGGCAGTTGCTCCTGTCACACAGAGTCTCACGGGCCGTAGTAGAGAGTTTGGGCTTAAGCCAGAACCCAATGGGAAACTGTTAAGGGGTTTAAACTGGGCTGGTGATACGATCTGGTGATGTGTGTATCATCGTCTATGACACCTCAAGAAGATGGGGAAGGAGGGGTAAAAAGGGCAGAGGGGGAAGACAGGGCAAAATATTTAATTCCGTCTCTTTACTGTAAAAGATAGAAATCTGGAGGCAGGCAAGATTATTCTGCCCGTCTCTCACCATACATCTGAAAACATTTCCTTAGCTGTCATCACACTGAGAAAAACAGTACCATCACAAATGCCTGAAATGTTTACGTTTTATTTAAGTAAGTGAAGGCCCTGTAAGTTGCATTCCAACAAAGTCTTTATGAACATACTCGTATCATAAACATCCCCTAGAATTTCCATCAGGGTTCCACAAAATGTATTCGATTTTTAGGATGAGTATAATAATTTTACAAGAAGGTGAATGAAGAACGGCCTGGAGTAGAGGAAGACATTGATGCACAGCTTGAAATGTCAGATCCCCGTGACCTGTTCTTCCTTCAGACAAAATGGGATAGTCAGAATGTCCCTGTCACCTTCACGGATGAAGCGATGCCTTTGTACTAGAAGAATTTGGGACAAGAATTCTAGGGAATTTTACAGTTATTAATCAAGTATCTGTACGTCCAGAAAGAGAATGAAGTAAAGGAACAACAGCTGTTGGTGGAGTATTTGATCTATTTTGGCTAAAAGGCAAAGCTGTTATATTTTCAAAAGAGAGGAGAGATTAGCTCCTAAGTTGCTATATTCAAGAACTATTCTAGTTTCAGGCAGGATTTATTTTGCTTAACGTTTCTTGTTTTATGGAAGCCAGACGTTTCGCTTCACTGGCCCCTGCAAACCTTAAGTTAGGTTATGACCGCAATTTATATGATAAAAGGGCTGTAAATGCAAAATTTAGGGAGAGCGATTTTTTTTAATGCATAAAGCTTTGCAAAATACAACACAGATTGTAGGTGGAAGCTGAATTAAAGTTTTTAAAAGAAGAAAGACCTACCAAGTCATCTGTTCATTGCCCAGAGCAAATTAAACTATTTCACAGGGTCTGGAAGCCTTATCAAATTTATCATGTGGCTATATATACAGCTTCTTATTTTTACTTGGTTGTGCTTTTTTAAAAGTTACAATTCATCACTGTTAAAATAATTACTTTATGCTTATTCCACCTTTCACAGAGTCAGTCTCTACAGGAAAAAATTGCAGCATATTTTTTTCACGTAGAAAAAAAATCTTTAGGATGATTTTTTTTTTTCTTCTTTTTCTTTCTTTTTTTTTTTTGGCTGCACCAAGTGGCTTGCAGGATCCTAGTTCCCGGACCAGGGATAGAACCCAGGCCCTTGCACTGAAAACGCAGAGTCCTAACCACTGGACTGCGAGGGAATTCCCAATTTTTTTTTCTTGAATTCTAAGTTTTATCTTTGTTAAGCATACATTTCTGCAATTCCAACATTGATCACCAGGTGCAGCAGACAGACTCTTCCTTTGTTTCTTATTGGTTCACATAACAGAAATCCAGTAGCAGGGTGAGCGTCAGGACCGATTCGAACTGGTTTGTGTCTTGGGGATGTTCTTACCTGATTTCTTTCTGTCTTTCTGTTTTGCTGTATGCATCTTCATGGTAAGGTGGATGCTCCTTTTTGATACAATATGGTTGCTAACAACTCCTAGGGTTATAATCCAGAGAGAGAGAGCACCTTTTTCCCTACCATTGACTACTTTGACCATTTAACTCTCCCTCTGTATCTGCCTAGTCAATCACTGGTCAGTGAGGATAGGCTCATGTTGATTGGCTTAGGACAGGCAGAGCTCCCTGCTGGAGACAGAGGTGAATTCACTGTCACCCAATCATGAGAGAGCTACACAAAGGCAGGGGGATGGAATGGATTCAGGGTGGGGGCAATCACTGCACTCAATGTACTGCTTTGGCCTCTCCTCCCTTTCAGTTCTGATTTAGAAGGATTCTGGCTATCTGTGAAGTACTCTGTTGCTGCCATTCATATTTTCTCAGTTGCTTTGTGCTCAGAGATGCCTATTGGCAGAAATGGTTACCTCTCCTCCTATGAAATAGATTGGTGGCTTCCCACTGTGGTTCCAAGGGAACCTTCTCCCAACCCAAGGAAGGTGGAAGAGATGTAGGAGGAGAAGAATGATACTCTTAGGGAGCATGGCAGGTAATAAAATTGGGTCTTTCATTTGGGCACTAAGAAAGATCACACTGGACATGCAAGGTCAGAAGTGACACGCCCAAAGGGAAGACATGGCAGTGAAATAACCCAGGAAATTTTTATGTATAAGTTTCTTATATATATATAGAATTTCTATTCAGTTGAGGAAGGAGGAAGTTGGTTAACAACTCTAGCTCTTTCACTTGACCTTTAACTTTTAGGGTCCTGGTTTGTGGTTGTAAAGTGGTTTTTAGTTTTGCTAGAGGGTTGGTAACTTTTTGAGTCAAGGAGGAATAGAGAACGTGGGAGTGGAAAGGGATCTTGAAGACGACCTCCTCCGATATTCCTCTCCCCGGTCTGATAATGCCGCACTGATTGTTGCTGAAAAGTCTTGAGTAGCTTCAGGACCGCCCAGCTAGTCAGGGAGTAAGTGTGGATCCGAGCTATGAATTCTGGTTTCTTCACTTAAGTGATTTCTTAACGGTATTTAGTGCCTGTGTCTTCTCTGTGGCAGGAAAACCTGCTTGTTGTAATCTTCTTTGCCAAGCAGGGCTGTTTGGATCTTTCTTAATTCCCTTTACAGAATTTTGACAATAGACTTCTGCTCATGACTTTCTAATTAATGGGCCATGTGGGATGGGAAACATAATAAGATCCTAAGATTGTCTTGTATTAAACAAGATTAAGATCTGGAAGTATAGCCCTTTTTTTCTCCTTTCACCATTGGTAGACTTACTGCTTATGTGTGAAAGGAGGAGAGTCAATGCCTTTTAAGATTTATTATTCAGAATTTCCACGAATTTGGATAGATCATCACAGATAATTAAGGTAAACACAAATAAACATGCTTTGTATAAAATCCCTAAAATCAATGAGTGGCTATAGGGTACAAAGGTCTGTAATTGTCAGACACAGACTGGGTTTGGGTCCCCTAAAGCCACAAAATATTGCTGCCTGTCCCTTTACAACGCTTTCTGTTGAAAGGTGAAATTGGTATTTTCTCCACTCTTTCCCTGTCCTCAATGTCCTGCAGTTACGTAACCTCTGTCACCAAGATGGCTTGATTATGGAATTGTGTTGGACATGGTGTCTGGCACATGGGATGCTGAATGAATGAGTGGGTGAATCAAGAAGAGGCACTGGGCTTCCCTGGTGGCGCAGTGGTTGGGAGGCTGCCTGCCAGTGCAGGGGACACGGGTTCGAGCCCTGGTCTGGGAAGATCCCACATGCCGCAGAGCGGCTGGGCCCGTGAGCCACAACTGCTGAGCCTGCGCGTCTGGAGCCTGTGCTCCGCAACAAGAGAGGCCGCGATAGTGAGAGGCCCGTGCACCGTGATGAAGAGTGGCCCCCGCTTGCCACAACTGGAGAAAGCCCTTGCACAGAAACGAAGACCCAACACAGCCAAAAATAAATAATAAAATAAATAAATTAATTAAAAAAAAAAAAAAAAGGAAGAGGCACTTACTTACAACTTTATTGTCACTTGAGCCTCTTGATGCCAGGAAACAAGCATGTGGCTTTGAATTTACCCTCAGATCCTGCTGAAACAGCCTTGAACTTCAAAAAGAACTCTTGTCTTTCCCTGCCCATCTGGATTAAGCCAGGCACAGTCTTCTTCATGATCTTTGGGACATAGCAGTCCTTCAGAACTTTGGAGGAAAATCATCGGTGCAAATTGTAGTGAGGCTGTTATTAGCATAAAACTGCCTTGTGAATGACTTGCAGTATGATGGAAATTCTTGTGCCGACGCACTACCCTTTCGCCTGTCTGTGCTCTGATCCTCTCATTACTCTGCTCAGAAACCCAGCTGTGAAGCACCATCTGTCAGCAGCGGCAGCGGCATCGGTCTCAGTGTCAGCTGACATCTGTGTTAACTCTGGAGGACTTGCCTGAAGGCCCTTTCAGGTGGGTGTGAGGCTCGGGGGAGCCAGGCTCCGCCTTGGTGCCTTTGGTGAAATATTGCCTGGCCTTTTCAACTTAAAACCACCTGTGATGGAGCGCCAAGTGCTTGCTTTTCCGCGTGCTGGGAGACTCTTTCAGGACTTCTGCATTCCATGATGCATTAAACCCTATGGCTAATCTTCCTTCTCCTGTCAAAATAATACTGCCATGCAAGGAGACTGGAGTAAATGCTCATAGGATAGACTCAGGGTAGGATTTTCTGCTTTCTGCTTCATTCTGCAGAAAATGGTGTTGGGGAATCTACTGGGTTGAAGAGCGTCCTCCCCCTCCCTTCCTGAAACATCAGAATGTGACGTTATTTGGAAATAGGGTCGTTGCAGGTGTAATGATTAAGATGAGGGCACACTGGAGTAGGGTGGGCCCTTAATTCCATAAGGCTGGCGTCCTTCTAAGAAGGGATACAGAGTCACATAGAAGGAAGACGGCCATTTGATGACAGGCAGAGATTGGAGATATGCTGCCCCAAGCCAAGGAATGCCAAGGATTGCTGACAACTGCCAGAAGCCAAGAGAGATTCTTGGCATGGAGCAGATTCTCTCTAGAGCCCTTGGAGGGAGCACGGCCCTGCTGGCACCTCGATTTCAGACTTCTAGCTTCCAAGACTGTGAGACAATCCACTTCTCTTGTTTTAAGCCATCCAGATAGTGATAATTTGTTACAGCAGCCCTAGGAAGCTAATACAAAGTAGTATACAGTATGTCACCACTGGGAATCTGTATGGATTTTGTAAGTTCTGTTTTGCATGCTCAACACATAGCCATTATGTAAAGACTAACTTTTGGAGTAACATAGATATAACTGGTGCCCGTAAGGAAGGGATAGTGCTTTTTAGGAAATATTATGAGAACAGGGCTATTCCATTAGGAGTGAATTTCCAGTTTATTCACTCAGTCAGTCCTTCAGTCTTATGCCAATTCATTCAACACACATGTACTGATTGACCATAATATGCCAAGCACAGTGCTTGCTTTGGAGAGTAGAGCAGTGAACAAAATAGGTATGGAATCTACCCTTGTGAAGTTGAGAATCCAGTGGAGAAGACAGACTGAGTTTGTTTATAATCAACCTACATATATATATGTATATTTTAACATCTTTATTGGAGTACAATTGCTTTACAATGGTGTGTTAGTTTCTGCTTTATAACAAAGTGAATCAGTTATACATATACATATGTCCCCATATCTCTTCCCTCTTGCATCTCCCTCCCTCCCACCCTCCCTATCCCACCCCTCTAGGTGGTCACAAAGCACCGAGCTGATCTCCCTACATATTTTTAACATCATTATAAAAGAAAAAAGCAGTCATACTAAAAAGCAATGAAATTTTATGAATCAAATAGTATTTGGGAATATCACTTAATGATCCTATTTAAAAACTTAAACCTACTGCATTTATGTTCAATTCTATTTGTGTGTCTGTGTTTTATATCCTCACCCAGTATAGACTGTCTTGTTTTTTGTAGTGCTAATCATAATCCTTCACATACAGTAGGTTTAGCATGTAGTTGCTGAATTAAATTGAATTATTGATTAAGAATAAAAGTAGGGAGGATGGTTAATAATAGCTAACATCTAACATCTATTAAGTATCTATTATATGTATATGCCTTATAGAATTGACCTCATTTTACTCTCATAGCTGTTTCTATGAGTTTATATTTCCCAGTACACCATTTTACAGATGGAGAGACTGAGGGTCTCCAAAAGTAAAAAAACTTCCTCCAGCTCAACCAGCTAGTTAGTGGCAAAGCCAAGATGCGGGTCCGAGCAACGGGCAGTCGGGCTTCACGCCCTGGGCCGCACCTCCGGCTTTAGTCACACTTGCAGCCATCCTGCTGCCTTCCGTGGATTCGTTTAAGAGGGCTGTGTCGGAATCATGTGCCTTCCTTCTTTTTCTTTTTACTAATCACAGCCTCCGGGAGTAATGCAGAAAAGATTGGCTTTAATTGACATTTTGGCTAAGAAAACCTTCTTTCCTCACCAAGGTAAAAAGAGCGTGACACTAGAATGTGGAATGATTACTGATCACTTAAATCATTTCTATATAATTCTTTCTCTCTTTAGCCTTTGGCTTCTAAGCTAATGTTACTTAAATGACTAGATACCCTGCAGGGTCGTGTGTGGTTAAGCCCAGGCTTGCATTTCACATCATGGTTTCACTTGTGTGGTGTTGGAGCGGGGACTCCCGCTCCTGTGCTGTCTGCCTTGAGGCCGAAGCTCTTGCCTTTCCTAGAGAGAATGTGGACCATCCCCAGGTAGAGGGCAAAGGGGACGTCCCCAGGCCATCTCCTGGCTGTCCAGCTCCAATCAAAGTCCCATGGGCTTCGGGAGAGCCAAGCTTTGTGCAGCAGGTGTGTGTTCGGATCCCAAAGCCCTGTGCTGCTCTATTAGCCTCTGTGATGTCGGCCGGTTGGCAGCCCATCCTGGAAGCTGCTGCAGGATCGTAAGTAAGTGGCTCCGGAGGAGCTGCTGACTCAGCCGCGGGGTTGTCCCTGTTCCTCTCCTGGAAGAACTCTGTGTACTGTGTTCGCCTGCTCCAGCCGCAGCCCTCAGGATCTGATTTCAGCTGGAAACAAGCAGCACTAGAAGTTTCAAAGTTAAAAACCACAAGTATTGAATCCAGCACTCTGGCATGGCAGTATCATTCACAGTAGCTACAAGGTGGAAACACCCCAAGTGGCCGTCAGTATGCCCCCCAAAGTGGTACATACACACAGTGGAATACTATTCACCCATAAAAAGGAATGAAGTACTGATACAGGCTACAATCTGGATGAACCTTTGAAAACATGATACGTGAAAAAAGCCAGACACAAAAGGATGAAGATTGTATGATTCCATTTATATGAAGTATCTAGAATAAGCTTATTTGTGGAGATGGAAAGCAGGTTAGAGGTTATCAAGGGCTGGAGGACAGAGGAATGGGGAGTTACTGGGTAATTGTACAGAATTTCTGTGTCAGGTAATGGAAAAGTTTGTAAACAGTAGTGATGGGTGTACAACACTGTGAATGTAATGGATGCCACTGAATTGTACACGTAAAAAATAGTTAAGATGGCAAATTTTATGTTATATATGTTTTTAAAATAATGAAAAAAATGCCAACACCCTGAACCAGATCTTGCATCTCTCAGCAATGAGCTAAGTGTTGAAAAGCATCCTTGGCTTTTCTCAGGCTGGACATAAACCTATGAGAACTGTGGCCTTGTAGGGGAAGGGCCCAGCACACGGGCAGGGTGAAGGAGGTGCTCGGTTAACAGATGTTGTTCCCTGTTTCTGCCTAGACTGCCCCCCAGTTACAGCATGTGTGGCCTGCTCAGTGGCCCTGAGGTCACTTGTTAGGTGCTTTGGAAACTGGAGTAAAGAAAGTTCCAGTTAGGACATTAAATGGCTTGGAAGGGAAAAAAAATCAAAACATGACTGAGAGTTCTCTATTTCCTTTCCTTTCCTTTCTTTTTCTTGTCCTCCTGAGACTGTATTTCCAGTCTTCACCAGGAGAGAACAAAAAATGGAGAAGCAAAGCGAAGGACATCATCTACTGTTCTTCACTCACAATAAAGTGAAGCAGGGGCTCAGGATTTGATGGCCTCCTCATTTCACTCTAGTTCAGCGTCTCCGACTCTGGAGAACTCATCTATTAAATCCCCGCTGGCCTGCAAGAGCTAATACGCGTTCACAGTATGTGTTCAGTTTCTTTCCAAAAACTAATATGCACCTGGGCCAGGGATTAATCCAGATCATTTTTTGAGGTAACTAATATTATTATTCTGTATATACAGACATTTGAACTGTGGATCAAAGAAGATAAGAAAGTATCTCAAGATGACAATCAGGAAAATAACAGTGAATTCAACACACAAACATGACCCACTGCTCCCTTGATCTAATTCTGAGATACAGAAAAAAAAAGAGAAACTCTCTTTCCTTTGGTGTGGACATTTAATATTAAAGCAGACTCTCATGGTGCACCGGCAGCCGCTTGGAAACAAGGTGCCGGAGAGAAACAGGAAATAAGGGGCTAAGGCCCTCACCACGTGGGCCCACGTGCTCCTTTGTAGATTTCCTATCAGAGGTCTGTGGCTGAAATCTGCAGGAATGAGTTCAGTGCATATAGTCTGGAATTGATAAAGGGAGCCAATTTTGCAAGGGATTTCTTGGACTCTTAAGAAAATGTTAGAAATCATAGGACCCCACTGATTCATTTTTCTGTTATGTCTTGATTGATCTTTTCTGTCTTCCCCTTTACCTTCCTCATGTTATCAATAAATAACAACGGAATGTCTGACTGTCTTGTTTTAAACATCTGCATTTGCACAGTCAGCCTGGGCACTGGGAAAGAGAAGAGAGAAGAAACTTAGTGTTGCAATTTTATATATGGGGATTTTTATATTAAAAGAGACTTAGAATCTTATTCTAATAGGATCCCCATTTAATGAACATTTCTCCTTCTCTTCAGACATTGGGAAAACCTGTCACCCTCTAACAGAAAGCCTGAAGGAATCAATGATTGGAATCACATTCTTCTGCTAACATTCCCGGGTTAACAGTGTGCCCCAAGTGACCGAAATGATTGACCCACCAACTAATTTGTCCGTACAGTGGTTCACATTTACACGTGTGTATGTTCACCTGTTAACAGACAATGCTTACCAACTTCAGTGCATTATTAGTCTTCGCTTGCTTTGGTATTTGTATATTTGATACCTAATTGTTTGTTCAATTGCCCTCATTTGGGCCTCTAGCCCACTTGGGAGGAAATTCAATAAAAAGCCAAATTTTACTGTACCAAATCCAGCAGGCACAGTTTGGATATGCTAACAACTCCTAATGGGGGTTTTGGCCATTGGTCAAATAAACAAACTTTCATGTAGCAGTTGGATAGAAAGCAGAATTGCCAACTTTGTTTATGCTTGAGGGATTTTTTTACTGGATCTATAAGGCATGTAGAATTTAATTTATATGTGTATGTAATATTTACTTACTATTATATAATAGTAAAATAATAATCAGTGTTTTAAATTTCATTTCTTGTTTCCTGATAGAAATTGAACGGTGATAAATATGTCAGTAGTAAACAATCATGGTGGATTCTGGCCGGGACCGGATGTGATTGAATGCTTTACAGCCCTTATTAGCTCATAGCAACCTCTCCCACCCTGAAAGGTGGCGGTACAGTTCCCCTATTCTTAGTAGAGAAAATAGGTAGTTGGTTTTGTTTGTTTGTTTGTTTTTATCGGTATTTTATGGATGAAGGCAGTGAAGCTTAGAGAGTTTGAGAGGTCTTCTCCCGGGCATGGTGCACGGAAGTGGTAAACATGGATTTTAAACTCCCGTGGGTCTCACGTCGTGATGGACACTTGTATGTGTCAGCTGGGCCAGGCTGTAGTGCCCAGCTGTGGAATCAGACGCTAATCTAGGTGTTGCTGTGAAGGTGTTTTGTGAATGTGGTTAACATCTGCAATAGTTGACCTTAAGGAGACTACTTTTGACGATTACTGTAGACTGGACCGTGGGCCTTCAATCCAATCACTTGAAGGTCTTAAAAGCAAAATGTGAGATTTACTGGAAAAGAAGGAGTTCTGCCTCAAGGCTGCAGCATTAACTCCTTCCTGAGTTTCCATCCTGCTGGCCTGCCTACCCTACAGATTTCCAACTTGTCAGTTTCAACTATCCTGTGAGCCAATTCCTTTAAATCTCTCTCTGACTCTGTATCTATATATATTATATGTGTTGGTATTATATATATATATCTTTTTTTTTAAAATTAATAGCTACTTTATTTTTTATTTATTTTATTTATTTTTGGCTGTGTTGTCTCTTCGTTTCGTGCGAGGGCTTTCTCTAGTTGCGGCAAGCGGGGGCCACTCTTCATCGTGGTGCGCGGGCCTTTCACTATCGCGACCCCTCCCGTTGCGGGGCACAGGCTCCAGACAAGCAGGCTCAGCAGCTGTGGCTCACGGGCCCAGTTGCTCCGTGGCATGTGGGATCTTCCCAGACCAGGGCTTGAACCCGTGTCCCCTGCATTAGCAGGCAGATTCTCAACCACTGCGCCACCAGGGAAGCCCTATATGTATCTTACATATATGCATATATGAATAACCCTATATATTTATTTATTTATTTATTTATTTATTTACTTACTTACTTACTTATTTATTTATTTATTTATTTATTTATAGAAATAATGCCATAATTTTCCCTGGTCATTACATGTCTCCTGATAGGAGATATTTACACATCTCCTATCAGTTCTGTTTCTCTGGAGAAGGATGTCAAAGCCCGGGCACCATGACACCCATTTGCAAAAAGTGAAAGAGGTTTCCATCTCCACATTACAGGAGATGAAACAAGATTCAGAGTTTGAGAGACTTGCTCATAGATAACGCATGTGGCTTGGAGTTGGCAGAGCTGGGGTTTGAAGCCAGAGACTCCAGAGATGGTGCTCGAAACACTCAAACCCAGATCACTCCAGCTGCATGAGAAGTGGGCAGCCGTGATGGATACAGGACAGGGCGGCTGATGTCTGTTAAGCACTTGTGTGTGATGGTCACCGCACTGAGCACTTTGCCTGGTCCTCCTGGGCTCTTGGTACAGCTTTCTGTGGAGGTCAAGGCATCGGTCACCAGGAGAAGCTCCTGGCTGCTTCTCAGACCGTGTGGCAGATCTGAATCACCTGGAGGGCATGTGGAAACATAGGTGGCTGAGCCCTCCTCTCCCCCCCCCCCCCGCACCCCGTTTCCCATTTAAGGGCAGGGGAGATGAAGCTCCGCCTTCTGTAGTGGGGCTGTCACAGAATTTGTAGGTATATTTTGAAACCAGCGCACCTCAGTTCTTGCTGGTATTAGTGTTTTCTCAGGTCTGGCTGTGCCTCCCCTGCACCCCTCCGTGGTGATCAGCTCTCGTTCTGGCTGTAGAAGGATCACACCCGCTAAGCTGACTCCCCTAGGCGGGTCCCCAACAGACGCTCCTCTGCTTGGGGTCCTGTCGCTGCCACAAGGGATCCCAGGCGACTCCAGGAAGTCGCACCTCAGGAGCTCCCTGAGTCCAGCCAGACTACCCTGCAGCCTGCCGTGGCCGTGCGTCTGGTTGGTGCTGGGGTGTCTAAGGGTGATGCTCTCCGGTGTGCTAATTATAGGGAGCGAGGTGACAGCACCCCTCTGTCCCCAGAGCTGCTCGTCTTTATCTAACACACCGCCCCCTCTCTCTGAGGAAGCCCAGAGAGAGAAACAGGTTGCAATCTGGGTATGTCTTACCTGTGCTTCCCTTTCGCCTGGTCCTTTCCAGTTACTTCCCTAGGCTGGGCTTCCTGCCCCATCTTCCCACCACCTCCCTCTGGTCTGGACTTCCCTTATATAAAACTCCAGGATCTAATCTGACAGGTCTGGCCCTTGATTTGCTAAAGGAGGTGAGATATGTTGGCAGTCCCTTCCTAAGACAATAACTTAGCTTACAAAAACATTGTCACACAGCAGATTTGTTTTTGACCATTAGAAGCCAAGTATCACCTTGTTCTTTCCTTCTGAGTTCCTCCTGTGACAGTTCTTCTGTAAGTGCCCCCTCTCCTCCTGCCCCCAGCACACACACAACTTTTCCCTTTCCACTTGAGCTCACTGGGGAGATGGTTATGCTTCCATAAGCAAGGCAGAAGAGAAGAGCATATTAATAGTATCCAAAATATGCAACCCATTATACTAAGATTTATTGAGTATTTTCTAAATGCACTCTCCGAAGTGATATATCTGCATTATTGTATTTAATGTCACCCCACCCTGTTTATAGCTGAAAACACTAAAGCATCGAGAGGTTTTATAATTTGCTCAATACTAGTAAGTGGCAAATCCAGATATAAACCCCGGCCTCCTGACTCTAGATCCTACACCCTACCCACTTAAGTGTACGTGAAAGCTGGTTACAAGCTGTGAAACCAGATTTAATACAAGATTATATGTAGTTGATCCTCACTATTTGTGGATCCCGTATTTGCAGATTCGCCTACTAGCTGAAACTTATTTGTAACCCCAGAAGGGGACTCACGATGCTTTCATGGTCATCCTCGGATGTGCACAGAGGGTGAAGAATTTGAGTGGCCAGGCGTGCAGGATCCCAGCTGAGGTTGAACAAGGCGACTTCTTGTTTCAGCTCTCATGCTGCGAGTAAGGGTCCTTATAGTCTCCGTAGTGCCACGTGTTTCACATTTTCATGTTTTTATTGGTGAATTCACGATTTGAAATGTGTAGTGCCGAAGAGCTAGGTGTCTGGTGTTCCTAAGTGCAGGAAGGCTGTGATAGGCTTTACATGTGTTAGGTAAGCTTCCTTTAGGCTTGAGTCGCGGTGCTGTTGGCCTTGAGTTCAGCGTTAATGTATGAACAATAAGTAAGGTGTCTGTATTTTTTTTTCTTTTTAAAAAATTTTTTATCTTATATTGGAGTATAGTTGATTAACAATGTTGTGTTAGTTTCAGGTGTACAACAAATTGATTCAGTTATACATATACATGCATCTATTCTTTTTCAAATTCTTTTCCCATTTAGGTTATTACAGAATATTGAGCAGAGCTCCGTGTGCTATACAGTAGATCCTTGTTGGTTATCTAATTTAAATATTGCAGTGTGCACATGTCAATCCCAAACTCCAAGCTGTGTTTAAAAACACGCATAAAACAAGTTTACGTATTGATGGGGTTGACAAAAATGTGATCAGAGGCTCACAGACACCTAATCCTGTGTTTCCCCTCAGAGCAATGATTCCCTGTTGTTAATTCAGTGTTTGCAGAGACTTCAGGGAACATAACAAGAATGGACTGTATCGATCTCTCTGTTACCTTGCTTTCCTTAATTAGTTAATTCGTTAATAAATACTCAGGCATTTAAGAATGCTTTGCTTATCAAAAGGCATACATTCTTAATGGAGGTGATATCACCCCCAAGGGGACAAAAGTTGGTTCTTGGGGTGGAGGGGAGTGAAAATCTTACTCTTTCTATATAAAAAGCATATATATATATATATATATATATATATATATATATATATACACACACACACAGTACATAACAAATCTGCAGTACATCTTTGGTATTACAATTTCAGTTAGAGGGTGATAAGGAAAAATGTCTAAAAAGTTTCCTTGGAGGGAGGGCAATCATGAAACAAAGGTTGAGACACACAGATGTAGGGCACAGTGAATAATACGATGAAGCATCTCAAGTATTTACTAGACTACGCAGCACAGCATATGCGCTCAGTGTTAGCTGTTTATTAGAAAAATCATTATTAATAGTATTTGTTTCCCCAATCTTCTTCCCTTTCTTCACAGACCAGCATTTCCTATACTGCAGATTGTGGTCTTCTGAGGGATCTGCACACACATTTTCAGATCTGTCTGAAAATTTCTCCTGAAATTTGTTGTTTTCTTTTGTGCTTTCATTTTTATGATGATCTTAAAGATGATGCTTGCATACCGGTCCTCTTTGTAGCAGAGTCCCCCCACAAGATTTCATTGCCCAAGTTTGCACCTGGCTTTTAAGGAGGGAACTCTACTTCAGTGGTTATAGGCTAATAAGGAATAAAAGAAGAGCAGACTGAAAGCGCTTGAATGATACAGTCAGAGCAAGTGAGGGCCAACTGACGTGCACCCTGTTGTAGCAGGAAGGACTCCCCGAGTTCAAGTGGATGGAAGTGGTGGGCAGGGCGAGTCCCCACAGGGCCGGGGTAGTGTGGACATGCCCAAACCAAGAGCCCATTGGCTTCAGGAGCTAGTGCTGCATCTACGTTTTGAAAGGCAATGTAATCTCAGCAAAATAACATCATCTGCCAGGTTAAATTAATGCTGTTCATTTGAATTTTATGGGTTTTATTGTTTTCGTGTCCAATTCGTTAGTTTGTTTTGGTCTTACTGTTGAATCAGATCTAAGGCAGATGGAGGCCATCTCTAATTTTCCATTTGTGCATCACAAGTAACAATATGATAAAAATAATTTCTATAAGTTAGTGGTGCGCAGTAATTTTTGTTTGCCATATTACAGTAGTATTTGCTTGACTCAGGTTTGAGGAGAACGACCATGGACTCATAGAATCATAGACTATTTGAGCTGCTGGAAATCACTTAGTCCAACCATCTCCTCTATCAGATGTCGACACTGAGAAGTGAAATGTCCAAAGTCAGAGAACAAGGGAGCAGCAGACTGAGGTCAGAGACCAGCTTGACATACTTCTAACTAGGTACCAGGTCCAACATGTCAACCCCCACCAAGGGTGAACCATGGCAGATAAATGGTGCTTCCTGACTCACATAAATGCTGCCGCAAAGGCCTGACACATACTGATGGAGAGTTTCTGCACTGTCTGCTAACTCTGAGAGAGGAGGATGTGAAATGGGCAGAAATGATGGGAATAACAGAATTGTTTCAGAGCCATAAGTTATAATGAGCAGTGGTGAGAAGAAGCAAAAATCCTGAAGCTCTTTCAATTGAAACCCATTTGTGCTTTTCTACTTTGTCCTTTTTATAGACTATAAACTCACTCTACCTAACTGGGGTGTGTACACTGTGCAGGGAAGACTATTGGAAAACAGTGTTTCTCAGCTTAATGTAAGAGTTTAGATCATAACTTGTGGTGTGAAAAGAGTTCATCTGGGATGTAATTGGTTGGTGACTGTTTTAGTTTTCTATTGCTGCATAACAGATTACCATGAATTTAGCAGCGGCTTACCACAAGATACATCTATTATTTCACTGTTTCCTTGGGTCACAATTCTGGGCTTGGATCAGCTGGGTCTTTTGTTCAGGATCTTGCCAAGCTGCAGTCAAGGTGTTGACCAGAGCTGCTTTCTCATCTGAGGTTGGGGTCTTCGTCCAGGCTCATGTGGGATTGGTAGAATTCATTTCCTTGCAGCTGTGGAACTCATGGTGTTTTGCTTCTTCAAGACCAGTAGGAAGGATCTCTCTCCTCTAGGCTCTTTAAAAGGATTTACTTATGTATTTAGGTCAGGCCCACCCAGGATAATCACCCTTTTGATTAAAGTTAGTGCCATAGGAAATATAATTACATCTGCAAAATCCTCTCACCATTGCCATGTCCTGTTGCTTAGTGGCAAATTGCGAGTTCTATCCATACTCAAGGGGAGCAGGTTACCAAGGGCATGGACACTGGCTTAGCCTGTCCAGGTTGCTACCACAAAATACCATAGACTAGGTGGCTTATAACAACAGATATTTCATTCTCACAGTTTTGGAGGCTGAAAAGTTTGAGATCAAGGTGTCTGGTGAGGACCTGCTTCCTGGTTCGTAGACGGCCATCTTTTCCCTGTGTCCTCATGGTAGGAGGGGCAAGGGAGCACTCTGGGGTCTCTTCAATAAGGGCACTAATCCCATTCATGAGGGCTCTACCCTTATGACCTAATCACCTCCAAAGGCTAATCACCTCCTAATACCATGGCATTGGGGATTAGGTTTTAAGATATGAGTTTTAGGGAACATAAACATTCAGCCTGTAGCAGGTACCATGGGGATCATCTTAGAATGCCATCCACCATGGTCATTGGCACTTCCCTCCCGAGGCAGTGAGTGTGGTTCATATTTGTAGACTTTCATGTGCATTTGGAGAATGTCTGCAATATTAATGTATATGTTCAAATTAAAATTTAGAAGAGTAGAGACTCAGTTGTGAGCTGAGGTGAGGTTATTTAGACCAGGGTTTCTCAACTTCAGCAAATTGATGTCCTGGGCTGCATAATTCTTTCTTATGAGGTGCCGTTGTGTACGTTGTAAGATGTTGAGCAGCACCCCTGGCCTCTACCCACTGAATCCAGTAAGTAGCACACCTTCCCCAGTTGTGACAATTAAAAATACCACCAGTCATTACCAGATGTCCACTTGAGGGAGAGGCGCCCCCATTTGAGAAGTCCTGCATTAGAAAAACAAAGTGGGTTTTTTTTTTGTTCGTTTTAATGAAGAACCCAATAAAGCAGGGAATTTGTTTTTTAAGGTGATGCAGCTGTTTGGAGCCAGCAGGCTCTTGCTCCTTGGATAATGCCTCATTCTTAGATTTGTCTTAATCCTTTATTAGGAAACGTATAGTTTATAGTTGCAAAGAAAAACTTAATACTGTAGATGTGTTCCCCACATGGACTCTCTGATCCACATGTATGCCAAAACAAGATTACGTTATCATATTTGACTGTGTTTTATAATCTTTTCTGAGTTTATAGTCAAGCCATATTATAATAGGGCTTTAGTTCTACTATGACATGGGTCAGATATTTCCCAAAAGATATTTAATGCCTAAAGCAAGGAACCTAATGAACTCCGTTCTTGGTATTATGGCTTCTTTCTTGGAAACAAGTGATACGGCTTGGTAAGGGATGGAGTGCAAGGCACGGTCCAGTTCTGAAATTACAAAACTCAAAAGCTGCTCGTTCCTGTTTTCTCTAGGCAAAGGCAGCTCAAGCATCTCATCCGACGTGAGTTCAAGTACAGATCACACGCCGACCCAAGCCCAGAAGAATGTGGCTACCAGTGAAGGTAGGCATCTGCTCTTCATTATCTCTTGCCCTCTGGTCGCAGTATTGGCTGTGTTTGGAAGACACGTAAAAGGTGTGAGTTTCAGTTCTGTTCTATTGAGTGGAAGCATATGAGATTCTTAAATACGAGAAGGCCAAGGTTTTCCCAGGTTTCTTTTTTGTTGCATTGCTGTCACCGTCTACTAAAGTTGTTTTGATGCGGTTTAAGGTAAATGCTGTTATTTTGTGAAAATATAACAGGCTAACTTTTGGGAAGTGTTTGTGAATGACATAGCTTGTTTTTCAGTATGGAAAACATTATGATTGTAAAATCTTTGTGCTGCAGTTGAAAGTTCCTGCAAGAACTTTCAAAATAGGCACACCTGGAATTCAGGATTTTGATAATGGGAAGGTTATAGTCATGTGATTTGTAGAACCTGAACTAGTCACCAATACCCGGGGAGTAGGAAAACAGGTTTGTTTGATTCTTTAAAGAATAAGTGAAAAGTCCTGCTTGTCAGAACAAAGATTGGTTGCATTGATATTCTTGATAAAGAATTTGACTATATGTAGTAGCACGTGTTGGAATTTAATTGCTTCCCAATAGTTGAGAAGCTTTTCAGTTATTACTTACTCGTTTGAGTGTGGAAATCATTGTTTCTATTGTAGTTATTTAGTGGAAAGTTGACCCAATTATGGAATCGGCTCCTTTTATTTTAATGTGAAACACATTTAAATGACTTCTTTTCTGACGAAGGGTTCTTCCTAAATGAATTGTTGAATGAAGGTCCATGGAAGACACGAATGCCGTTTATAATGAAAGACTTGTGAGGTGTCAGCTGATTTTCTCACGACACTGTATAGAGCCTACTTTCCTAGTGTGCAGGGTGTTGTGGAAACAACATTTCCAGTCCTTGTTTCAGAGGCTTAAGTTCTGCTGCTTGTAATACCGGGAAACGCACTCAGAGCCTGGTGTTGGTCATCTCAGTTGTTCGATTGCTCTTGATCTGCATTACAGGATATGCATTAATGATGATGCTCTACTTCTGTTGTGTGTATCTTCTCTTTGGGTATTCTTTGACTTGGTGTGTTTCAAATAAGAATTACCTTCTCTGGGTTAATTATCCCCAGACTGATGGATAAATAGCTTTTACAACTGGATTGTATTCCCTTGTGTTTAGTGCCTTAGCGTTGTTTTTACCAGCATTCTGCGGCAAAACAGATTGGAGTGTTCTCCTTAATGTAGTGAAGAATCAGGTAGCAATCCAGCTTTAATTTTGTGCCTGTTCGTTCAAATATGGGGATTAGATCATTCTTGAAATTCAGTTAAGGTAATGTGCAAATCGGGTAAATTGATTTTAGACCTTTGCTTTGATTCTTAAAAGCCAGAGTGGAAATCACTTCAATTTAATTGATTTATGATCTGCTCTAATCAGAAATCTGTGTTTTGTAAGATTATCACTTCTTTCCACCATTATTTTACAGTCACGCTTGTCACAGTAATTTGTCTAATTTGAGTGGCTGTGAAAATAGAAAGTTAAAAGTATGTGAAATAATTCTTCTGGGTTTCCCTATCCGGATTTAAGTTCTCTTAATATTTTTTCTCCTTTTCAAAAATAGAAAATACAAAAATATATGAGCTCTGTTGCAAAGGTTGGGGGAAGGGGCCATGGGATTTCATGCATTTTAAAAATGTCTGCTTTTATGCTTCAAAAAAAACTATAAAACTATGAAAAATTTTTTCATTTTTGTTTTGCCATTTTCTTAGGAAGATCCTTTTGGTGTAGGCCCAGTCAGTGTTTCATACATTTTGGTCACAGTGTGTTTTCAGGAGAGAAAAATGGGAAAATGTGTGATGTTGATACGAAACAGAATTTTTAGCAACTGGGCTAAATTGATAGAGTTTTTTCCGAACTCGTTAAGTGGAAGTACCTCGTCGTTATGAAAGATGCGATCCATTTTTTGCTTATCTAAAAAATTTTTATAAGAATGTGTTGTTTTGCTATTTATTTGCATGAATCCATTTTGCCACTGTTTTTCAATCAATGAAAATTTTAAAATATTAAAAAATGAATTTGATGTGGGTATTAGTTACATTAAAATGTGTTTCAGGGTTGTTTGCCACAGAGTGGTCTCGTATTACGGGGTCTAGTTTTTCCAGATAGAAGCATAGTAGCCAGTGCTCATTTTCTCAGTGCACAGATGACAGAGCCCAGGTCCACCTCTCAGGACAAGCAGTCAGGGCATCACATTTTCTGACCTCCACAGGGTGGATTTACCTGATGGCATTAACGGTTCCTCCTACCGGAAAACACCTAGGTAACCACTGTATGCAACACACTGACAAAAGAAAAGAAAACAGAAAGTGGACACCGATTTCTTACACACGCTAAACAAGAGTACATTTAAAAATGCTTCTTTGATTCTCTTTCCACTGTTTTCTAGGACTATATTTAACCTTTGATGTTAAAAAGCATATTGGGTAAGTGGTGTGCCTGACTTTCTGGAAGCTGTATGATTACGGTTATTTTCTTCAGTTCTTGGATCCTCTTAGGATTTTTCATCTCTGAATTCATGGGTATTGTCTTCAAGAAGCACAGGGAGGATCTCAGTTTAAAGGTCTGAGTGATACTGAGTTCTAAACGTGATATCTTTTGTGGAGGATAATATTGTTTTCCCGCAGCTTTTGAAAACCGTGAGTGTACCTGTAATAGCTGGGTTGGAAGCATTTTGGAGCAGTGTTGGACTTCTCCCTGAGGGGCTGGATGAGGAGGTGGTATGTCAGCTCCCTGGGTGGTGGTGTGTGTGTGTCTGTGTGTGTGCACATGTGTGCATTTGTGTCCAACCTCCACAGGGTAGCTGATGGCCCAGGCACTGTCTCTTACTGGGAAACACGTGGGTAACCACTCTATGCAGCGTATGCTGGGAAATAATAAACTGAGGACCTGGGAGTGGAGGGAAGGGAAGGACACACAACATGTGCTAACCTGGGGCTGGCAACAGGGACGGTGATTAACTCTCTTATTGGGGAGACGGCAATGTTCTAAAATTGGATTGTGGTGATAGTTACACAGCTCAGTAAATTTACTAAAACTCATTGAATTTTACACATGAAAAAAGGATTTTGGGGAGCCGCCGCCTGACCTTCAGACTTATATCTAAACCATCACAAACCATTCTTTTAATATGCCACCTCCCAACTCTGAGAGGTGAGAGGCTGAGTCTTGGCCAGTACAAAGTGCAGGGCTGGAGGCTGGAAGCTTCTCCTGATTTGCTCTGGCCTTGGGGCCAGAACTGGCCTGAAAGCCATCATAACAAATCCCTGGACCAGGAGGGTTCATAGCCCAGCATGTGGTGCCCTGGCAGAGTTGACCTGTCATGGTACGTGCATATTCTCCCATGAAGCTCTGGAAGACGGGAGAGATTATAGACCCACAGATTTCCCAACCTTTTAATTAATTAATTTATTTTTCAGCTTTTCTTGGATAGTTGCTAACCTCAGTTCAGATTTTAAACATGTTAGCATCCAACCCTAATGGTTGAGGCATCACATTTATTCCCTCCAAGTCAGATTCTTTGCTAAGGGCTTATGTCTTTGCTATCTAAAGTTGCAGCGTATGATCCGCTTCGGGTCATAAGGCTATTCCCCTAGGATGGTGGGCCCAGATGATGATACAATTTGATTTTAATCCAAAAGAGAATGGCATTTTTTACCTGATGGTAGTGTTCTGTTCCAAAATCTCATGCGTCTTAATTTGTGACTCTAAAGCCACACCCCTTTCAAGCAGTTGGCAGCCTGCAGTGCTTTCTCTCTGATAAGGTATAGGCTTTCTTTAAGACCCATTATATTTCTTGTGACAGTTTAAGTTCCTGATTTCCTGATACTGTAGGGGGTCTGGGTTCAAGTGTAGAAAGCTGGAGAACTTTCCATTTTTTCCCCAACAAAATCTGCATTCCAACATCATAAACCATAGCTTAATTCTTTCCAGTTGTGTTAGTATTCTTTCTCTTCCATTTTTTTCTGTCTTTCTCACCCACAGGGTGTTTTCTCTTGTACTGGAAAGGATGGCCTTTGACCTTCAGCTCTTTGAAAGTCATGTCCAGCTGTGAGCAGAATCGGTTGGATTAGGTTAGATCATGAAGAAGCTTCCTAGAAATAGGAAGCTGAGCTTAGGCTTCTTTCATGGAATGGGCGGGCGGGAAGGGGGGGCAGTGGGCATGAGGGTGTGGCTTTAAGGGTGGTATCTCAACAACTCAGCCCTCTCTTGAGCTGGGGGAAAATGAAGTGGTTAGTTCAAAGGCCAGATGTAGTTGTGGCTGATGAAGAGTCAGCTTCACTCAGCTGCTCTTTAATCACGTTCAAGTTTAGATACTGAACTCATGGACAACACAATTTATAAGTGTGATGGCTGTTTAACCATGTTGGTTATCAAGCCGAGCAACCGTGGAATCCGAGAATTTTTAGAGCTACAAAAAGCCTTGGCAATTTTCTGATCTACTGCAGTCGTTCTACAAAGAAATTCCTGTGGCACAGAGAACTGAAGAGATTTGCTCAAGATTACACACCTAATACATTGTCAAGCAGGAGTCCGACACAGTAATGTTTTGGTGAAAGATGGTCCAATTAGAAAAAAGCATAACCTTTTAAAAAAGCTTTTGCCTTTGGAGCATGAAGCTGTTTAACCCTCATTTGTGCACCCGATCTCTCGCTGCCTATTTTGAGCTGGTTGCAAAGCTGAGGCGGGCTGTTTGGAAGAGTTTGAGAAAGACTGTTGAGCCCCAATAGATCAGTCCTTCCAGTGGGAGGAGGGGAGCTGCTTCAAATGGCAAAAGGATCTCAACCTACTTAAGTAGATTCGCTTCCAGAGATGGAGACACTACCTTTGTCAGCTCATGATTATAAAATAGCCTTTTAGTAGATCAGCATAACATTACATTGTGAAATTGCCCATTTAATTAACTCCCTGAAAGAAGTTCATTTTAAAATATTTCATCCGAAATGAGTTGATTTATGAAGAATTTGAGGTGATATTCTTTCCGTGAACCTAAAATCACCAGTTTATTTATACAGTCCTGGGTTCTCATGTTTTCAGTGTCCAATTTAGACCAATTCTAAATAGAGTTATTTTTAAAATGTCCAGGCATTTGGCTTTGCTTTTATTCTCTTTGTCTTCTTTATATTATCTTTTTACTTCTTGAATGTACTCCTCAGGCAAGATTCACATGAATCACTCAAGAAGAGAAAGATGATACTTTTAACTCAAGGTAGATTCTGTTTCCCAAAAAGGCTTTTTGACTATCCAACAAATTCAACAGACATTTCTCGGACACTTATTTCAGGCTCTTACTAGTACTTTCATGAGCATTATTCCATTCATCTTTGTTTCATCGTCACACTTCTCTTGTGACGTAGGCATAAATGTTTCCATTTGGCAGATGAAAACAGGGAGACTGGGGAAGAATCAGGGTGGCCCAAAGTCGTGTAAAACTGGTGAGTAGCAAAGATAGGCTTTGAGTGCTGAGTGCTAAGATTTATTCTTAATGCTTGTTTTGTAATTGTCATGCAAAAGTAATGAGAATTTCATACTAGTCATTGTTATAAGTTTATATCAAAGTATATTTTGAAAGTACTTATGAGAAGTACCTTTTCAAAAGCCAACTCATAATCGTGTCTAGATTGCTGATATTCTGCATGGAAACACTTTTGTGTCCATGTATAGTCTAGAAAATGACTTCAAATCCTCAGTTATAGAAAGCAAAAGTCAACATTCCAAGTTGCTTGTTACGGCACTGTTGAAGGCTTAGTTTTCCGGTTACCATAACTGTGCCCTTAACAGACTGCACCAGACAGAGTTAGGGTTTGAAATTGATATGTAAGTTAATCATGATATGGGGTCTATAGTGTATGTAATATAAAAGTACTGAATAGTTGTATTGCTTGTTTTCCCTTTAAAACTGAGCCATGGAATTATTCTTAAATTGGAAATGCACACAAGTGGTAGATACCAATCTCAGACCATGTGCCTTGGAAGAATGGAAATGTACCTTGAAGCAGTCTATTACAGTTGAATGAAATTCTATCTATGACACAGGAGCAAATAGAGTGATAACATAGGAAGAGGAATATAAAGAACTGGAGAAAGAAAATGACGCTGAAGAAATCTCTTTTGAAATAGTTATAAAGGGATGACTTCCCTGGCGGTCCAGTGCTTGACTCTGCGCTTTCATTGCAGGGGGCGCGGGTTCGCCCTTTGGTCGTGGAACTAAGATCCACATGCTGTGCGGCACAGATAGATAGATAAATAAATAAAATAGTTATAAAATGACATTTATCCAAATTGGAAGGTAGGGTGGAGGACCTTATGGGGAGGAAGAGATTCCAAAATCAAAAACTGGTGTTTAGGAACTTTTATTCAGTATATGAGGAAGGTGATGACTGATTATTATAGAGCTTTGTTTTGCCTTTAAAAATTAAATTTTAAACTTAACTATCTCTAAAATTTCAGGATCATTTAGGAATGCCTTGCAAGGCTTTAGCTTTGAAGCTTAATGTGTTTTGGTAATTAAATTAGCACCTTACTGCTTCCTGATCAAATTTCCTTTATGGTTGAAGCGACTGCTTAATTGTAAGTTAGGTGACTTTTGAAAAACTGCACCAATTACATCTGGCGATTTGAACATTTCATAGATTTAATGTGCCCAATTTAATAAGGAAGTCACATTTGCATCTGAGGGTTAGTTTAAGCAGAGGAAAGCTCATCAATTCAATATCCAGAAAATGGTTATGTAAGCCTAGAGATGTACATTAAAATTATAAATACCGTCTCAGACTCAAGAAATAAGTTTAATTTCTTGAGGGAATTATCTTCTCAAATGAATTATCCAGAATGGCAAAAATGTCATTTAATAGTCTCAGAAGGAAATTAAGTTTTTCTGTGAGTGTGTGTGTATGTGTTGTGTGTTTAAGGACATTTTAAAGTAATACTTGAGACAGCCAGAATTTCTCAGATCTTTAGTATTCTAATCTCATGTGCAAAATTCTATGTTTATTTCCTTCACCTACATCTTGTAACTTGTAAAAAGGCACTCAAATAATCAATATATTTCAACTATAGACATTCTGACTCATCTAAGTACAACTAAGTGTGTTTGTAATAAAAGCTTGGATCATTCTTAAGATATCAGTAATTTCAGTAATTTAACTAGATGGGAACTTATAAAAGGATGTAATCTAGGTTCAGATACATTTGTTTAGGCCCTGATTGGGGGCTACAAAATGTATGTTAGTCCCAAACTGGTAGCACAGAGAATGATCCCTACCCTTCTTCTGCCTGAAGAATTTTCAAAACTAACTTTGGGTTTAACGGATTTAATTGGAACCCCAACCTGCAGCTCTTGAGTCTCCATCATTCTCTAACACCATAAACAATCATCCTTCACAATATTGCTATTAGCTGTTTTGGTTCCCTGAGGGATTCGATTTTATGACAAGATCCACTGCTTCCAGAACTTTCACAATTACTGGGGGAAATAAACACTTATGAAACAGTTAAATAGTAGTTTGGGGTAGTATGGGATTGTGTCCCAACAAGTGATCTGAAGAAGTGCTGTAGCTGGAGGAGTTGGGAAAGGCATCCTGGGAACCCGGGACTTGGCTTTTGCTGTGTGGGTAGAAGGTGGAGGAGGGTGGAGAGGGTGATACAGCATGGCATGTTAGATTGTGAAGAAAAATCCATTTGGGCTTACGTGGGGGAAAGTGGAGGCTTCTGAACAGACCTTTCTCTGGCAGCGTTGAATAGGGTCAAAAAGTGCGTTGAACACCCACTCTTTCACTGAAACGGTTAGTTATGGAGTGACTGCACATTCTTTGTATTAGGTTTTCCGTGGATCCCATATAATTGGGGTTGTCAGTGACAAATAGGCTATCATTCTGTGACACTGTGCACCCACCTTCTTTGTTTGGGTTATTTGGAAGGTTTTACACTCAGGAACCAACTTCTGAGCTCATCTCAGGCAAAGAAAGAATATGGAGGAAGTTGGGAACCAACGTTTTAGGACAAATATCCTGATGTTGGAAATATTTGCCCTTTACAGTCATGGACAGAATCTGACCTTAAAACTCGGGTTAACATGTCTGTTTACTTCCTCTTTGACCAGGAAATAACTTCCTGAGGATAAACTAACTTCCTCAGGAAGTCCCTGACTTCCCAAGGCTGTTAGGCTGATTAATAAATGAGAGAAAAGCACTTGAGTTGTAAAGGACATTCCTGTACATTCTATGTATTCCTAAAAAATATAGAAAACCCACATTATGGAGGGAATAATATACAAGTAATTTAGAAATTCTTTGTGATCATTAAGAGGCGACTGAAGAATTGTTATAAGGATGCAGTCTGTGGGAAGCAGATAGTAATACAGTCAATAATTATAACTGGGGAGTTTTCAGCTGTTTATAACTGCTACTGCCTTCCAGGGTGGGGTTGGCCACTTGGTACACTGGAGGACATTTGTTCTTCCAAATAACTGCATGTGTTTGAGTGAGTTTCCCGATGTGGGCTTTAGAAAGCTAGATTCCTCTGCACAGTAGAGATTCTGAGCTTCAGAGGAAGGAGACACAGGGGGAATCCAGGGGAGGGAAGAGGGAGATGATGGAAAGAAGAAGGAATCGTGGAGCTGGGGAGATACTCCAACAACCTGTGGGGTAGTGGTGCCCAAAGTGACGCTGTCCTGTGTCCCTGAAAATCGCTAGTCAGTCTTTACCAAACTCACAAAATTCTTGGAGGGAGGGAATTTCCTAGAGAAATCAGTGATGGACTCACTCTTGAGACTGTTCGCTTGCCTTCTTTGTAGTCACTCGACTTACACAGATACAACTAAAGCCAACTTCTAAAGAATCCGTCAACGAACACTCCCTTACCATTAACTTTCGCCCAAATTTAAGTATTCTATTATGTTTATCTTCTGTTGTATATAACAGTATTTTATATAACTTATAGTGACTTATGCAACTTATATTACCTTTTCTCTTTTGACTCTAATTACAAACTCTCACTTTGTTCTGATTATTAATAATTATTATTCTCTTTTTGATCAAAAAGTGGATCTTTTTGGTCTTTGGCTTTTCACAACTTCTGTGAAAAACCTTTAAGCATCTCCTTTGCCCTTCCAGCCCTGTCCTTCATGCTATAAAACCATCCTTGCTTTCTGGCCACAAAAGAATGTCCATCCTATTTTCTTTTCTTCCGCCCAAGACACAGAATAAGTCATGCCCCAAAGAGTCTGGGGCCTTTTAGTGGAGAAATATATTCAAGACATAAATCTGGGAATCAAGCAAGGGGTTCCTGCTGCTGTGGGCTCACTTTGAGTAAAGTTAGAGCAGGGGTAAAAGTATTTCTTAAAGTAACAGTATACACTGATTTTACCAATTTATAGTATTGTATATTATAAATCATTGCTCTATACATATGTTCTTATAGTATGAAATTTCATTTGCTACTAAGAGTTTTCTACTACTCAGCAACCAAACCTATCACCTCTGTTGGGCCTGCCCCATCAGATCTCCAAATATGCTCAGATATGCATGCTCTGTAGCAGTGACAAGTAATAGGCTACAGCTCAATCGAGATGTCAACTGCATAAGCATTTTGTATATGCTTCAATTCATACCTCCACGGTGTCCTTCCTGCACTAGCTTGAACTTCTTTGAGGAAAGAACTGTGTTTTATCCAGCTTTGTATGCCCTGTGGCTACCACAGTATTTGACATGTAATAAACATTTAATACATGTTTATTGAATGAATGACTGGGTTGTTAGTCAAGATTTTAAGGAGGAGTAGACCTCTTGATTAACTTTCCAACTATAGTCATAAAGACCGTACCGACAAAAGCTGTGCAAAACCAAAGTAATCTGTGAGAAGCATAGTTACTTTTTAGAAAAAAGAGTAATGCTATTGCTTAGGGAAACTTGAGGTACATCATGGGAATATTTGCCATCGATGTGTTTTCAGTTGCCTTTTGTGTTAAAGGGACAAACAACTTTTTAGAGCAGAATAGGCATGTTGAAAGGAAGATAGAACAGAAGATATGTCTAGTTTCTATGTTTTCATATGTTTTACTATTTTAAACCAAAAGTTTAAGTTGTCTGAATACTAGCTCTATAAACAACCAGTTTCTCTCAGAAAGTTTTTTAACATTTTAGATCAGCAAATGAAATAAACTTAGAAATCTAAGAATTCTAGGGCTATTCAGCACCCCTCCTTGCAACCTCAATTTTAAGGGACGAGGAAAATATGTTCTTTCCCCTCACCAATTTAATTTTATTAAATCCCTTTTTAATCTCTTTTAACCTCAATACATTGAATTGTTTCAATTCTTCATTTACTGACATCTCAAAGTACCAAATTAGAGCCTGTGGTTCTTTAACTGATGAAATTGGAGAAGTAAGTTTCATTTTATTGGCACAAAATATGGCTGAATTGGCCACTTAACAAACGTGCTCATATTCTTTGGGTTCACTGACTTCTTATGAAGAAAATGTTAGAAAAACCATTCCTAAAAAAGAAAATAATATTGTTCTTTACTTTTTTAAAAAGAATTATCCTAGAACCAACCTTGACCTCAGATTATCTTTTGCCAGCTATATTCTATTTCCTAGAAACTAGGAAACTATAAAGTTCAGATGTTTTGTCTTGCTGGATTGGAACTGGTCAGGATGGAGATTGGGAAGTGAATTCATCCAATCGCAGAGATTTACAGAGCTAAATTCTGGTTAATGGATGTATTTGGAAAATGAAGTTGGAGATTGAACTCTTCATTTAATCTGAATGAGAGGGGAAAAAAACCTGTACAACAAAAATTTTGTGATTTTGTTAACTCCCCATATATATGTGACCCAAGTTACATAGCTTTAATTTTCTTCTCTGTGAACCAGGAATAATAATATTATCTACTTCATGTTGGTCATGCGGATTGAATTTAAAAATTATATTCAGTGTGAGTCCCTCTGCATATTAGCTGGTTTAATTTCATCAGCTTAATCACAGTCACTTTACGTAAGTTCCATATCCAGCCTTGTTCTGGGACAAGAGGACTTTGTATGGAAAAGTCTCCCCTAAATGAACTCAGCATAATTATTATGAAAATCCCAATGCGATTTTTAAAAATATATATTTGTTTATTTTTTGGCTGCATCAGGTCTTAGTTGTGGCACGCGGGCTCTTTCGCTGCAGTGTGCGGGCTCTTTGTTGCGGTGTGCGGGCTTCTCTCCAGTTGTGACACGAAAGCTCACTAGTTGTGGCACGTGGGCTTAGTTGCCTCGCGGCATGTGGGATCCTAGTTGCCCCACTGGGGATCGAACCGACATCCTCTGCGTTTGGAACCACTGGACCACCAGGGAAGTCCCCCAATATGATTTTAATTTTGAAACTTGACCAAATTCTACTTTCTTAACCTAGAAGAATAAATCCAACATCTATATGTACCTACCGTATGTGCATGATGAATTCAGTTCAATTACATATGTATCAGCGTATGGATGTTGAATTACTTATATGTTGAACTCATTTGTTGAATTCATACATGTGCATGTGAGACTATCCAAGAAAAATTTTGGAAACGAGTAATGAAAGTACCATTTCCTTAGTGTCACGAAAATATATTCTGCATTTACAAATATTTAAGAAGTGTGGTATGGTGGAGCTTGGTGTAATGGAACAGAGAGCTCAAGGTAGATTGAGTTATCTGTGGCCATTTAGGATATGATAAAGATGGCATTATAACTGGAGAAGGGAGATAAGCCTTGTCAGTATTCCTAACAGGAAAATCAGCTTCTTATTTTAAAAAAAAGGAACATGGAGAACCTAAGGTGCTCCTGATGCCAAAATAAATTCTTGATGGACGAAAGATTTAAAAGTTCAAATTATATATAGATGACTTGTTTTATGATCTTGGGGTAGAAGAACCTTTCAAAGCATAAAAACAGAAGTGGTCATAAAGCTAAAGGAGACCACCAGCACATTCATGGGGTAGTTCATGCCGTATGGGGTAGAAAATATATTGTTCAAAATATTTATCTTTCTATTAAGCTAAGTTCAACACAGGTTTCTTTTTTATTGCTGGACTTCTCAGAGCTTTTGATGTGTTAGTCTATGTTGTTAATCTTCAAGTAGCATATTTTATTTCTCAAACTTCTTTTATTATACCTCACAATCAGAAAATGCTGATACATGTGAATCAAGAGCCTTAAAAAATGTATACGGACTTTGATCTAGGAATTTCACACTAGGAAATTACCTTACAAGTCTTGAGTTTTATTTGTAGTTATAGTTTCTTAACTTTTATAATATAAACATGTTGGTAAAATATTTTATTGAGACATTTGTGTGTAAAAGTCCTGTTAAGCTATTAAAAACATGTTAGCAAACAATGTTTAATGATGTAAAAAAACATTTATGAAAAATGCAGATTCTGAAGCATCATTTCTTATGTGATCCCAATTGTCCCTAGGATTATATTCTTAAAGGAAAACGAGTGAGGGGGCATATTTCAAGATATCATCAAGGGTTATCGCTGAGAATCACAGATTACATACGATACCACTTTATGTAAGGGACTTGAGCATCCATGAATTTTGATACATGTGGGGACTCCGGGAACCAATCTCCTGCAGATACTGAGGGACAGTGTTTTCCAATATTGTCCAACTTTCCATGTTAAAGAGGCAATTTATAGAAAATTCAATTTGATTCTTTTTCTGTAAGGGTGTGAATGTCTCTTTGGTCAGTTTTTTTTTGTTTTTGGGGATTTTGCTGAATGTGATATGATCAAAAATTCAATTCTTTGATTTTTTTCACTGTTGGTTAATATTTTTGGGTAAAGGTCAACCTTGCTATTTTTTTCCTCCCTGATGCTCAAATATGCATTCAGCCCCCATCTAGGCAGCCATCACTTCCTTTCATGGACTTTTTTATAATAAGTTTTAAAAGAATTTTCTGTTCTTAAAACTTTTTTCCATTAGTTGAACACACTTCTAACAGTTTATCTTCTTTATGTACATTTACAAACTAAGGCTCCAATACATTATTTCATTTTTTTTGATGATGTGTTAATGTAAGGTTTTTTTTGAATTTTATTTTATTTTTTATACAGCAGGTTCTTATTAGTTGTCTATTTTAAACATATTACTGTATACATGTCAATCCCAATCTCCCAATTCATCCCCCCCCCCCCACTGCTTTCCCCCCTTGGTGTCCATATGTTTGTTCTCTACATCTGTGTCTCAATTTCTGCCTTGCAAACTGGTTCTTCTGTACCATTTCTCTAGATTCCACATATATGCATTAATATATGATATTTGTTTTTCTCATTCTGATTTACTTCAGTCTCTAGGTCCATCCACATCTCTACAAATGACCCAATTTCGTTCCTTTTTATGGCTGAGTAATATTCCATTGTATATATGTACCACATCTTCTTTATCCATTCGTTTGTCGATGGGCATTTAGGTTGCTTCCATGACCTGGCTATTGTAAATAGTGCTGCAGTGAACATTGGGGTGCATGTGTCTTTTTGAATTATGGTTTTCTTTGGGTATATGCCCAGTAGTGGGATTGCTGGGTCATGTAGTAATTCTGTTTTTAGTTTTTTAAGGAACCTCCATACTGTTCTCCATAGTGGCTGTATCAATTTACATTCCCATCAACAGTGCAAGAGGGTTCCCTTTTCTCCACACCCTCTCCAGCATTTGTTGTTTGTAGATTTTCTGATGATGCCCATTCTAACCGGTGTGAGGTGATACCTCATTGCTGTTTTGGTTTGCATTTCTCTAATAATTAGTGATGTTTAGCAGCTTTTCATGTGCCTCTTGGCCATCTTTATGTCTTCTTTGGAGAAATGTCTATTTAGGTCTTCTGCCCACTTTTTGACTGGGTTGTTTGTTTCTTTAATATTGAGCTGCATAAGCTGTTTATATATTTTGGAGATTAATGCTTTGTCCATTGATTCATTTGCAAATATTTTCTCCCATTCTGAGGGTTGTCTTTTCGTCTTGCTTATAGTTGCCTTTGCTCCAATACATTATTTATATTCTAATTCATTCTGTATTCATTTACATCGAATATTTACAGAATGCCAGGTATTGCACATGCAGAATGGGGATTCTTTGGTGAGCCAAATAGACCAAATAGACCTCACCTTCTGGAACTTTTCATCTTGTAGGGACTCAGATGTTATATAATCTCAGATATAAATTACATGCTGAGAATATATTCTTCAGTATATGCCTACAAGTAAAAATTTAAGCTGAGGTTCTGAATGATGAACAAGAATTAGCAAGGTAAAGATTTGTTTGAACATAGGCATGCAAGGAGGTGTGATGGCAGGGAGAGTTGTGTTCTGGTTGTCTATTATCGTGTAACAAACTACCCTAACACTTAATGCATTTATTTCCTGTTGCTATTGTAACAAATCACCACTAAACCTGTTATCTTACAGTCGTGGAGGTCAGAAGCCCTACATGAGTCTCAGAGGACTAAAATCAAGGTGTTGGCAGGGAGGTGTTTCTTCCAGAGTCTCTAGGGGAGAATCCACTCCATGTTTTTTCCAGCTTCGTTCATGGCCTCTTCCTTCATCTTCAAAGCCAGCATCATAACATCTTCAAATTTCCCTCTGTCTCTCTCTGTCTCTCTCTGATCCTTCTGCTTTTCTCTTATGAGGACCTTTGTGATGACTTTGGATCCACCTGGATAAACCAGGATAATCGTACCATCTCTAGATCTTAATCACATCTGCAAAGTCCTTTTTACCATGTAAAGTAACATGTTCAAGGTTCTGGGGATTAGGATGTGGACATCTTTGGGGAAGTCATTGTTCTGCTTTTACATTTAGTTACTTCAAACAACAACCATTGTAATATATTTCACAGTTTTATAGAGAGGTTTTTAAAAAAATTATTTATTTTATTTATTTATTTTTGGCTGTGGTGGGTCTTTGTTGCTGTGTGCAGGCTCTCTCTAGTTGCGGTGAGCGGGGGCTACTCTTCGTTGTGGTGCACAGGCTTCTCATTGTGGTGGCTTCTCTGGTTGCGGAGCACGGGCTCTAGGTGCACAGGCTTCAGTAGTTGTGACTCGTGGGCTTCAGTAGTTGTGACTCGCGGGCTCTAGAGTGCAGTCTCAGTAGTTGTGGCGCATGGGCTTAGTTGCTCCGCAGCATGTGGGATCTTCCTGGACCAGGGCTCGAACCTGTATCCCCTGAATTGGCAGGTGGATTCTTAACCACTGCGCCACCAGGGAAGCCCTATTTCACAGTTTTTGTTTTCCCCAATCAGACATTTGGACGGGGCTCGACTATAATTGTTTTGCTCCATGTGGCATGGACTGAGGTCACTGGTGGTATTCAGCTGGTGAATAGGCTAGTCTAGATGGTAACCAATGTGTGCCCAAACTTTGCCTAGGATGGCTAGACTGTCAGTTGGAGAGCCTACAGCTGACCTCTCTGGCAGGATGGTTTCAGGGTAACCAGACTCCTTATGTGGTTGCTCAGGGTTCCAGAAAGAGTCTTTCAAGAGACAGGAAGTGGAAGCTGCCAGTTTAAGTTCTGGGTTCAGATATAACACCACATTTATTCTGCCATATTCTGTTGGTCACAGTGGTCACAGAGTCATCTGGATTTGAAGGTAGGGGCATTGACTCTACCACTACATGGGATGAATGTTGATGTGTTTGCAGTCATTTATATATATATATTTTTATATATGTATTTTTTTAATATAAATTTATTTATTTATTTATTTTTGGCTGTGTTGGGTCTTCATTTCTGCACGCGGGGTTTCTCTAGTTGCGGCGAGCGGGGACTACTCTTTGTTGCGGTGTGCGGACTTCTCATTGCGGTGGCTTCTCTTGTTGCAGAGCACAGGCTCTAGGTGCACAGGCTTCAGTAGTTGTGGCACGCGGGCTCAGTAGTTGTGGCGCACGGGCTTAGTTGCTCCGCAGCATGTGGGATCTTCCCGGACCAGGGCTTGGACCAGTGACCCCTGCCTTGGCAGGCGGATTCTTAACCACTGTGCCACCAGGGAATTCCCTGCAGTCATTTTTAATCTTTAGGATGGATGGGTGGTGATGCATGATTCCATGAAGAGGGACCAACCTGTAGGAAGATCCTGGACCTAGAGGAAGCTGAGGGCTTTCCTGAGCAATGGCCCATGTGTATTTGCAAGACAGTGACAGAGGGGAGAAGGGATGACATCAGACAAGTAGGCACGGCCAGTTCTTGTAGGACCTTCTAGGCCATGTGTAGATTATGGATTTATTCTAAGAGCAAGGAGGAGCCCCTGAGGACCATGAACAGCGACAGACCTGCTCTGGCTGCTCTGTGACCCTGGGAGTGGGCAGTAAGGAAAGCCCATTAGATGTCAGTTGTGGGCCAGGTAAGAAATAAGAGTACTTGGGACTAGTCTGGCTCTGACCCATTTTCAGTCACGTTTTTTCCTAGTAACTTATGACAGAGGAGTGATAATCAAAGTGTAGTCAGCGATATTCTGTGAAACATTTGCTTCTATCAAAGTAGATGTAGAAATTAAGAATGATTAGAATCCTTTGTAACGACTTAACATGCTGCAACATCCAAAGGGATGCTCATGGGCTTGTAATTTGTACATCTGCCTTTAAAAAAAAAACAAAAAACTTTTATGTTTCTCTTCATTTTTGTTGCATTTTACAAAGTATTCATATGAATTGGAAACCTGAAAAAAAAAAGGGTTCTTTCTAACGCCTGGATTGAGAAGCATCTCCTCAAGACACAATCTCTTACTTTAACACATATAGCAGTCTGTTAAAACCCCTGATATTGTGCTGTTTCATAAAATCTTGTCAGTATTTATTTGTCATATGTCTAGTATTTGCATTTTAGAATTAAGTGTTCTCTGGTTGCAGTAAGCATGCAAGACTTCTTGCTCATGGTGACAGGGATGAATTTGTGGTTGGCAAATATTAGAAAAAAATAGATTAAAACAGGGAATCATTTAGAAATTAATATGTAGGCTATAAATGTTTTCTTTTAACTCAAAATATATTCATTCGTTTTCCAGTCTTTTGAAGTTAGGTTTAAAGCTTCTCTTTGGATACGTGACTACTGATTGGATTTCTGCAGTGTTTTTCCTTGCATAGATTATATAGCAGCATATCCTTTATGCTTTTCAGTTTTGATGTCTTTAAACTTGGTAGGATGAAATATACTTTTATTTTTTCAAAAGTAACGGATCCAATAGAAAGAATTGGGAGGAGTACAATTTAAAAATGATATGTTATATAATTAATAATAAATCCACATATTTAAAACTAGAAATGGTGTATTTTTGTTATGATAGAAGGAGAAAGAAGCAGAAATGTTTCATTTTTGCATGTACTGAATGCATAAAATGACACAGTCTTCTGTCTTGGCAGACAGAAAAGATAGGTGTGATGGGTCACCGAGCTCCTCAAATGCTTTATTCTCATTCTGCTAATAAAGAGCATCTGATAAGTTTAGGCACTCTGCTGATAGTTTTATCCCTCAGAAGTTAGAAAAAGTAATGATGGGGAAGATTATAAAATAAAAAAAAGTGAAGAATGAAATTCTGATAATTGCAACCCTTTCCAATGAGCAGAATTTGGAGCCAGTGTGAATGGATCTCATATGAGCTTAGATTTTAAAGCCCATATGAAAGGGATAAAGACAGGTGCAGAATCAAGGGAAAAATAGTACCAAAGCTCCAGGAATGGTGTCAGTGGGAGGAGCATCCCAAATGAGCTGAGAGACAAGAATGAAAAAGCAGAAAACTACACAATGGTATGTTGTTTGAAGTTATGTAAGAAGGTGAAGTGGGAAACATGTCAAAGAAAGCATAAGGCAATGACAGAAGATAGTATCATTTAACAGGTAAGACAGGGAAAGCAGAGCCACAGATGCTGGTCTTCAATTCTTTCAGTAGCAAGGAGCATGTTTTCATAAATGCTGAAAAGCATACATGATAGCAACAGCTAATCTTTCCACAGTGCTTACTCTGTGCCAACCATGGTTCTAAATGTGTTACATATATTATCTTATTTAACCCCCAGAATCAATGAGGCAGGTGCTATTATTGTTACCGAACCAATCCTGGGTCCGCTTGCCTGATGCACAGCAAAGGCAGTCTGCTGACACTGGGTTGTGATGAAGGAAAGCACAGCATTTGTTGCAGGGCCAAGCAAGGAGAACGGGCAGCTCGTGGTCAAAAGACCCAAACTCCCCAGTGACTTTTGGCAAAGGGTTTCTAAAGGCAAAGTGAAGGAGAGTGTCTCAGGTTGCCTGATCAGCTCCTGAACATTCTTCTGATTGGTTGGAGGTGAGGTAACCAGGTGGTATTTTGGGAGTCAACATCATCAACCTTCTGGTTCCAACCAGTCTGGGGTCTACATGCTGGTGGTTAGCAGTTAACTTCTTCCACCTGGTGGGGGGGTTTAGTACCTGCAAAAAAACTCAAGAATATGGCTCAAGATATTATCTATAGCCCTTGAGGAGGAACTAAAAGTCCTTGACTTTGTTTAATGGCTAAATATTATCACTTTGTCTTTCTTGACTGTTTTCCTTTGTTTCTGTATTTTCTCACTTCTCTGATTAAATTTGCTCTTTGAAACTCAGGGAGGGCAGGGCCTAAGAGGCTAAAGCTGTTTTACAAACAAGAGGCTGGGACATGATCTGTATCCGGGAATGCCCCAGAGGGTCCTGCTTTGTTCATTATTAAAACCATTTTAGAAGTGAGGGGATTCAGGGTGATACAGCTACTCAATGCCTTGAACTAAGGCATCCTTTTCTGGACTCCATTCTTTGTTGTAGGGCTCTGTGATTTAAAACTGCAGCTCACAAAAAGTGATGACATGTTTTTAAAAGAATCTTTAAAATGAGTACCAGTCAACAAGTCTGAACAAATCACAACACAAGGGACTGAAAGAACTGGAGATAAAACTAATTATCTGATTTTGAAAATTAAGGAAAGTGTAAAACTCTTGAAACCACAGCCCATTAAGTCTGCTGTATTTA